>NC_081832.1:4367500-5795000 GCF_030867095.1 Alligator mississippiensis | reverse complement strand
CCAATATCGGACCAATGTATCAGTGCACCTCTAGAAAATGAACTCCCTGGTCTTTCCTACTGAATTTATATTTAGTTCTGGGAGTTCTCCAACAGCAAGCAGATGTTGAAATGGAAAGTATTCTCAAGGGTGGTTTCGAATGAGGAATGTACATCAGTGGTACTCAACCTTCTGTCCTGTGGGCTGGAGGAATGATAAGGTATTAGTTCACTGGCCTGATCCAGTGCAGAACTGATGCATGGGCCCAGACCCGCTCACTGGCCTGATTTCATGCACAGCCCAGTGTCCCATGCCAGCTCAACCCTGTGTGCTGGATCCAGCTGCACTGTGTGCCACTAATCAAGCACGCAGGGCCATGTCATCCAGCCCGCAGGGCTCCTCACGCATCCAGAAGTATGTCAGGAGGGGAGCTGCAATGAACACTGCCAGATTAGTAATGCTGTCCTGCAGCCAAACTTTTGGACTGGTTAGAAGACCAAGGGGCTGGACAACATGGCCTCACAGGTACCACTGCTATAGATAAATAAGCTTGAACTTGATTTAAAATGGGAACGTTAACCATAGGAAAATAACTTCCCAGTACATCAAATGGATAATATCAATCTAACAGGATAGAGAAAATGTACATTTTACCAATCTAAGATGGACATAGTTTCTTATTTTTGTGGTGTATATTGACACCATGGCTAAGAATATCACTACATTTTGAGCTGCTTTTTTGGAAATTGCAATTTTAAATTTTTTTATGGAGACTAAAAGTGAAATCCTCTTCGCTGCTTCAGCTGAAATCCTGGGTAGTTTAGCCCTGTGGTCCTACTCTGGAGGTGGCTAGTGACAGGTAGACAAGGAGTGGCCAGCGTGATCTGTGATTTGTCAAGTTCAGCTCATTACAAATAATATTTGTATCTATATCATGTTGGATATGCTGCATTTGTAGCTTGTGTTACCATTCTGGTTTGTGAGGATATATATTTTCTCCCCCTTAAATTTTCTTCTGCTTCTGTTCTGGGGATGTGAATTTTGTGCACATTGTATGAGAGGAACGCTGCTCGGCTTCAAACATTTGTGACTGGCTTGTGAGACTTCTACAGTGTGAAAGACACTGGAATTTTATTGTATTTCTGTAAACACTGTAAAGTTATTGCATCTTTTTTATTGTGCCCACTTATTCCCTCAGATATGTTTTGAGTATAATACATCGAGCTGTAGTGAAAGAACTATCTGTAAGGATTGTAAAATGACTTTTTCATTTCCTTTTGTGTTAGCACTTCCATAGTGCTTTTGACACTAACATGATTGAACTGCCTCTGACAACACAAACATACCCTCTCTTTCATGTTGAAAGGGACTTGGATGTTTAATACTGATTTTAATCAGCAGTTGAAGCCTGTCTGATGGGAAAGGGCACTGATTGCTAGTACTTAGACAACATCTTATGCAAAGGGAAATGGGGGGTGGAGGGTGGGGAGACAGACCAAAGAGAAGATAAAGGAGAAAACAGTCACTCTTTCTATGTGTTGTTTTTATCCTGTTTTTAAAAGACTGAAATACCCAATTCTTGGCAAACTCCATCTAGTGCTGCATCCACAAGGTTACTTTATAGATCCTCACTCCTGGGTTTCATGCCTTATGCTGGGAAACTAGCAGGCTACCTGCTGTGGTTGGTCCAGCAAACAGCAGCACATTCAGCACACTGTATTTTTAATGGTTTCAGAATTGATAGCCTGGGTTTACTCTTGAACAAAGGTGTGAGGTTTTTTTTTTTGCTTTTTTTTCCAGACAAGGTTCTTTGGGTAAATCTGTCTTTTATTAGACCAACTCAAATAGTTGGAAAAATTCTTCTTTGCAAGCTTTTGGGTATAGATACCCTTTGTCAGGCTGAGGAAGCATCTGCAGCTGGTGTGTGTTTTTCCTGGATGGAATGAAGAGTAAAGAAGCCAAGGGCTGGTATGCATGCAAGTAAGGTAGTCAGTGAAGATGTAAATTGAGGGGTGGGTGGGCGGGGAATGAATGTAGCTGGTAAATAGTGGAGAAGTACATTCGCTACCAGCTACATTCATTTCTCCCCCCCCCCCACCCCTCGCAACATGTCTGTCACCCACTGACTTTTCAATTTACATCTTCACTGATTGCCTTCCTTGCACACATACCAGCCCCTTGGCTTCTTTACTATTCATTCCATCCAGGAAGAGCACACAGCAACTGCAGGTGCTTTGTCAGCCTGACAAAGGGTATCTATACCCGAAAGCTTCCAAAGAAGAATTTTTCCAACTATTTGAGTTGGTCTGATAAAAGATATCACATTTACCCAAAGAACTTTTTCTGCCTATGTCCTTAGACCAACATGGCTACAACCTATACCCCTGAAGTTGATTTTTCCCCCCCCCCCCGTACTTTTCCCCGCTGTATTTTGCAGTTCATGTGGCCAGGCTTCTTTTTTACTTGTCCAGTATAGTTTCGACAGGCACTGTCAGAGCTTTTTCTGAAAACATCTAAAATACCCTTTCATAACTGCTGAAAGAAAACTGTTTTGTAACTGGCCTGTTCCGTTATCTTTTAGCCCCATTCAGATTTTTATTGTAGATAGTAGCTATGCAGGCAAATAGGATAGCTAATAATACTCCTGTAGTCACTGCCATAATTACATGATTCAGAGTAGAAATGTTAATCAGGAGCCTGGAAGAGGTGAGTATTTCAGAGCATTACAGAATACGTAATGCCATCTATTTGGTAAAGAGGTGAAGGTGGAATCTGATATAGAATGGCAGCTTGTTTTAGATTAACTTAATTAAAAAGGAAAAAGGCAGAGCTTCTCGTTCTAGAATCCTGAAACCACGTGTTTGGTCAGTCTCTGTAGAAGCACTGGGTACTGGAGAATTCTGGGTGATGGGATGAATTAATGTTGTTATAGTTGGTGTTGTGGAAAGTTAAACCCATTGATGCATTCACGTATAAATATAGTGATATATTATTATATCAGCTTGCTATTATACCTTCAGTCTCAGATGCAACTGCGTAAGTTCTAAAGCATGCAAATGTCGTAACTAATTGGCTACCTTGTGCTGCCAATAAGTGTATTGCTGTATCTAGTAATGTAAGATGCATTACCACCCCCAAAGATCTCATAATCTGAGGCAGGAGAAACAGGAGATGAGTCTGGAAAAGGGAGGGTGAGGAAAACGAGCAAAGATTTTTCGAAGACATGGATTTTTGTTTGACAAATTGTGCTTTTGGCACATAGGAAGTGGGAGGTTATTCCAAACACATTGGGTAACACCAAAGAAGTCATGAAGCTGAGACTAGGAGGAGAGGAAAGGAACAATAAATAGGAGGAGGAAGACGTAAGTGGGAAGAAAGTGGAATCGGAGCAGAGATGCAGGTGGATTCAGAGTATGTAAGAACTAGAATTTGATGAAATCTTCAGTGATCACTCTAGATCTTTGGGTAGAAGACCTGTCCCTAATTTTCTTTGATTCCACTTCCAAGTATTATATTTTTGTTTTAGAGTGAAGATGCTATTAAATCTGAGAATGATGAGGCTGATGATATGCCAGAGATCCAAGAGACGGTACAAGTTATGCCAGGCAGTAAGCTACTGTGGAGGATAAGTTCTAGACCTCCAAACTCCTCACAGGTAATGCCTTCAATCTGTCAAAATATTCTATGGGTATTACTAGAATGTTCAAAGGAAACCCTGTAGATCATTGCGTCTTTATAGGCAGGCTCAGAAGAGCCCAAAATATCATCCTTTAAATCAAGAAAATGGTAGGCAAGTTTTCTTGAAGGGTATTTTATTTTTATGTTCATTTCCAAATAATCTGGAAAACTAAAAATGTGAATATGTAAGAGTCTAAGAACTGGAGAGAACCCACTATGAGCAACAAGTTTTCTTCAACCTCTGAAGTGAGGGCATGTAAATCATCACAGTGCTTTCCCTTGCCAATATGTGCAGCACAGTTTAAAAATGAAAGGCGGGAATTTTCAAAAGCCCTTTGCAATTGGGCTAACATTGCTTTTGCTGTCCTCAGTGGGAATAAATTTAGTTTAAGGATTAATTACTTTTGAAAATTCTGTGGTAACAGCCTAGTGTTAGGAATCACAATGTAACGCGTATATAATAAAGTGATTTTTATCTTTATTCTTTCTGAAGATGTACAATTTCACCAGTTTTGCTGTAAGTCTCAATGAGCTGGAAAAGGGTATGGAAGCAATATTAGCTCCCACTGACTGTCGGCTGCGGCCAGATATCAGGAGCATGGAAAATGGTGACCTGGGTATGTGCTTTTTTTGGAGGGTCTGTGCTTAATTCTTTTTTCTTTGTACCCCATTTCTCAGTACGTTTTTTCTACACATGCTGCTTAGATGGGGTCCAAGGAGAACATTTTGGTGTTTTTGTACTTTAACAAGAACATGTACTATAAATGCTTTCCCTTGCTTAAAGGCATTTGGATTGTATTTCTCTCCCATGTTTCTTCTGTGCATATTTTGCAAAGTAACCAATCCGTTTTTAAATTTCTGCTAGATCTGGCCAGCAAGGAGAAGGAGAGATTAGAAGAGAAACAAAGAGCTGCTCGCAAGGAGCGTGCAAAAGATGAAGCAGAATGGCAGACGAGGTAATATTGAGAGGAAGGGGAAGAAAGATGGCATGGGGTTAATACTTGGAATCATTCAGTTGTATATAAGACTACAAGTTCTGTCTTTGCCTGGCAGCACATCGTGCAGAATCTGCTAAAAAGGATGTTTAAATGATTTAGCAGAAAGCCAAAATTTTAATTTCATTTCAAAAGAACCATCTTTCTGTAAATAGAATTCATGCTCAAACTTGTCATAAGAGGGCAAGGGAATTGCCTAATACAGATTACTTTTGTGCTATGCATTGAATAAAATGTAAAAGATGGGGGTATCCTCAAGTTATTTTAAGAGATGCAGACAGCTGTGGATGGTAGCCCTCAGTGCAAGCTTTACTGTGTAGTACCTACAGCATCAGTGAAATTTGGCCATCTCCAAGCCAGCGGGAAGCAGATCACTACAAAGGGCATGTGATCCACATGGCTAACTCCTGTGATTAACCCTCTCAGAAATAGTAATAATACTTTTCAGGTGTTACAGCTGCTAGGTGCTTTTGCCAAGGATGGCCCACTATCACCCAGTCTCTTTGAGGCCCTCTCCTTAAAACAAATTTTATTCATTCAAATTAATTTAAACACAGCGATGTTCTCCTGCCGAGCCCATGGTCCCGGAGCCTGGAGGGTTTTCATTCTGCACGCCCCACTGTGTTCTGGGGCCAGTCATGGGAGCTTCCGTCCTGCAGCTGTCCTTTTCACTGAGCTGTGACCTTGACTGGCAGCTGGCTCCTTTGCGGGGTTAGATAACTGTGCAGGGATGGCAGCCCCCTGTGCCACAGGAATAGCCTACCCCAGCACAGGCACTTTCCATGCCTAGACACCTTTTTGTTTACACAGGTGGGTAGTCTCCCTTTAACAATGTTACTAATGGGGCAAGGAGACCCAAAGAGGTGAAGTGACTTGCTGCAGGGCTTCATGGTGGCAACTTTGGGAACAGAATCACTCCCCAAACCTGAGATGTTTCTGCAGTGCATAGTCCCTTCAGTTCACTCTTGACTGTTAAAAATGGCTGGGAAATATGTAATGAGAGAGAACAAGCAAGGAGTTTTAGACGATTCCGAAAGGGGAGGAAAAGCTAATTAAGGCTAAGAGTGCACTTACGGATTTTGATTAATTTTGGCAGCAGGTTTAGCTTTAGTATGCAGGGGCAGATGTAAGCACTGAAAGGCTTTGTGGACACTATCCCAGCTGTAAGCAGTGGTTAGGCCTCATTTATGGAAAGACGCTATATTTCAGATTTGAAAATCGGCTGCCTTAACTGTTAGTACTTGGCAGCAGTTTTTTTCTTCTTTAAAAGCATTTGTCAAATTACAGTAAGCATTTGAAACTGAAGAATCAAATTACAGAAGGCTCTTGAAACTGCTTACAGGCCTTCTGCTGTTTACTTGTGCTCAGATTCCTGATACTGTTATGCAAGAGGCACATCGGCAAAAGAAACCAGGCTGTTTTTGTACCCAGGAGGTTTTTTTCTGGCTTTTTAAAAAAACAAATCTTTGAAGTGAGAGGAGTCAGTTCTTTAAAGGTATAAGAACAGTTAGAAAGTAAACTGCTCTAGAGGTTCAGTGGGAATTATCTTTATCCCATGCATGCCTTTGAAACCCTCTTCCAGGATGTATGTCATTAATTTCAACTGTGTATGTCAGTCAGCAGCCTAAGTGTGAGCATCTGTTCGTGTGCTAACATAGCGCATCCGTTTCTTTTGTATTTAGACACTGCTAGAAATTAAGGGGAATTAATGGTTTTTTGCCAAAAACTGATTTGATAATTTTAAATTAAAACATAAAAAATATTGCTTGGGTTTTCTATCTGAATGCCATTGGGAGTGATGAAATCCGTATTATACTTTATTTTTAGTACACAAGGCTACTGGGGTGTAAGGGCTTTGGTAAATACTTCTTTCAGAATTTAATGTTTTAATTTTTCTAAAGTACCTAATGGGAAATGATATTTTAGGGCTGAGGAATGTAGGTATCCTGTTAGATTTTTTTTTTTTTTTTTTGCTTTTACAAAGAAATGCCTCTCATTTTTCTCTTTTAATTACTTTGTTTACTTTTTACAGATGGTTTCAACAACGCACTAACCCATATACAGGGACTTCAGACTGGTTATATTCAGGTGGCTACTTTGATAGAAATTTCTCAGACTGTCCAGATATATACTGAAAATTCTGAACCTATCACTCCATCTCATCTGGACATCTAATTCTTAGAATTCACTCTAAGCCAGTTACTCTGGTTTTGTTAGTAGCCAAAACCAGCTTTTTCTAAAGTAAATTTTAATGAAAATTGTATCATTCACCAATCAAGGATTTAATTGTCATTAATTTTTGACTGCCAAATATTTAAATGCTGTTATGTTCCCTCCATAAAGCTGCACTTAAATCATCATGTGTTCACTAATTTTTAAAGGGATGATGTGGGTTTTGGTCTCTTTGGTTTTTGTTCTTGCGTTGTGTTGCGTTTTAGTTTGGTTTTGTCAGAAATGGCTGTAGCCATTAGAGCTCACAGCACCCTTTTTAATGATACAACTTTATAAAATAAATAGCACAGAGATCCTTGTTATTTAGTACAGTGAGAGAGAGTATAAATTCAGAACTTGGAACAATGGTGACTAATCGGTACAGTACAAACATTATCAAAACTGTCACGGGCAATATTCCCTGCAAAGAAGTGTACGTGAAATACTCATCTAGTATGTTCGTGCTTCAGAGGTCAGAGCTTTTGGTCTCCAGCCTATTGAGCTAAGATCAAGTACAGATCCTGGTCTCTTTCTCAATACAGTTCAATGAATTTAAAGACTTGAAAAAAATATAAAACATGAAATATTAGCTTCTCAAACCGCAGTAAGTCGGTTGCTCTGAATTTTTCAGTCTTTGGACACTGTGAACATTTTAAACTATAGACCTGTAATAAGATTGCAGAAACATAGGTTTGGAGATGGGAAGGGTGCATTAAAAATGTGCTTATCTGAAGTCAGATGTTACTCTTTAAAATAAAAAAAAAGTTTCAGAGACATTTGTAGAAATGTCAAAGTGGATACAGCATAAGATATTTGGTATTGCTTGCTACCACTTGGAGGCTTAGCTCTCCACTACTTTTGGCAGCTTTAGCACTATATATGCTTCTAGACTTAAGTTTTTCTTTGAAGCACTTAGTATATAATTATATCTACAGTGGTCATGTTTGTTTGGGGGTTCTGTTTGGTTTTGTTTGCATGTTCTGAAGCATTATTGGGTCACATCTGGTTGAACATTGTGGAAAAAACATTTTTAAAGCGATGTGGCATAACTATACCTATTAGAAGTTTTTTAAATCTCTGTAAGCACGTGCAGTCAATAAGAGTGGATTTATTTTCGTTTGCATCGACTGTCAAAGCCATATAATATTGGAACTGGCTGAAGTCAGTTTATTGTATCTATAAATTTATGGAGTTATTTTCAAAGTGGTACATTTCTGAGATTGGGGCATTGAAAAATTAGGTTGAGTAATGAAACCAGCTTTAATAATTGCTGGTTCTTTTATGAAAGCTTTTAATTTAGTAACCAGTACAAACTGGAGAGTGGCTACATTGCTGCTAAGTTTACAGTAATTCATAGACTGCTGATGTTAAGCAACAAGCAACTCCGAGTATTCATGAGAAGAATCAGTGTGGTCGATGCCTTCCAGATGCATTTGAGGATTCATACCTGTGACTTCATTCAAAGACAAGGTTTTGAAGTGTATCTGCCAGCTAGAAGAAACATTAAAAAAACAAAACCCCAAGAAAAAGTGGTACTCTTTTTTTCATCTGAAATTATGGACCTGAAGATGAGAGAAACTGGATATTTGTTACATTTTAGTCATAGTTTGTTCATATTTTTTCCAATGAAGAAGGTCAAGGCAATAAAGGTTCAACTCTGAAATACATTCATGTCAACTGTGTCCCGCTGTCAGAAATCAGAGTTTGTGTTGACCTTGAAGTCTCTTGGACAGCCAGACTAGTTGATGGGCCTAGAGGTAAAATAATATTCACTTCTGCTTCTGAGAGCATTAAGCTTCTGCTTTTCATAAGGCACAACTAATCCATATGAGCAGCTCAGAAATTACTTCCTGTCAAATTTTGTGTAACTCTTAAATCTAAAGGATTAATATTTTCAATGCTATCAGCCCCTTCACTTTTCTTTGCAACCAAGGGAGCACTGGGCATGGCTACCAGTGGAAACAGTGAAGGGATTCATTTACATTTTAAGCCAGTTTTGTAATGTCTCATGAGTAAAACTAGTTTAAGCGAAATGCTTATGTTTTTTCCGTTTGTTAGCATACTGTTTTAATATACATAGATTGAAATGCAGTCACCAGAATGGAGAAATGTTATAATAATGTGTTTTTGAAAAGCTACCTTATTTATAAAGATGATGTACAGGTGAGAAGCTTTGAAATATCTTCATTATGCAAAAAAAAAAAAGTTGTTTTCTTTGTATTTGAAAAGATGCACATTTTAATCCAGATTGCATTATATCACACTTCATGGAATAAAAAGTACCTTTGGCAGGTTTAAATCAAAACCCAGAGAAACTTTTCTTTTTCTTCCCCTTCTTCCCTTCCCCATCCTCGAGCATCAACTTTTTTTCTGAAAACCTTAAGTGAATCCCATGCTTGTCTGTTCTTCTTTTGGATTATTAGTTTATATGCAAAATATTGACCAAACTCCTACGCATCTCTGAAAAGCATACGTTCACCTTGTCCTGTGGCACGTAGTCCCATATTTTGATGATTCTGTTTGAAGTGAAAAGACTTTAAATTCTCACCTTAGTGTTTTAGTGTTTACGTCTAAAACTATTGAACTTTGCACCTTTTAAATACTGTCACTTTTATAACTTGAAACACTGACTATATGTAAAGTAGTTGTTAGTGTATGTTGATACACTTGCCTGGCGTGGGGGGGGAACATTTAAAAAGAAACAGTAATAAATGCTAACCATGCTTCAAGCCTGTACCAGGTGAGAGGGATGTTGCTGTAGCAGGAGAAATTATACTTTGAACGCTTTTTGTGGAGGCAAGAGGATAGTTGCATATTATTTTGGTCGGACTGTTTTCTCCTCTATCCAGCCTGATTCTTGTTGGTGACTTGAGTTGAAGTAGAGCTCTTATCCCACAAACAGCCTCTTTTTTTTCCTTTTTGCTTTCTGTTTAAACGTGCCGTGGATGCTCAATTCTGTGGCATTAGCCTTTTCATGTGTAAATGCATAGGATGTCAAAGCTTGTAGATACCATGCCAAGTACATGGTACTGTAGGAAGAAAGTATCTACGGAGGGATGATTGAATAGTTTAAACATATTTTTGAAACACAAACAGGGCAAAAGCAGTTTTTGAATGAAAGTATTTGGGTCTGTCTGTTACCCGTTGAAAGTGTATCCCTCCCACAATGGAAGTTACATGGTTGTATAACAAAAGATGGACTAAGTTAGGGACAGGAATGAGTGGCATTCTCTTATTTTAAAGTATAAATCAACTTTTGGTAACATTTCAAAAGAAGGGTAAAATATGCTTTCGTAGTTGCTGCATGGGCACTGGACTCATCATTTGAAAGATTTGTGGTACTATAGATTGGTGACAACTTTTTGGGTTACTGGACGCTGTGATTTTTGGTTCCCAAGATGACTGAAGGAGAGAAAATATATCCCTGATTAGTTAAGTGTTTAAAACCCCTTAAAAATTAAAATTCTCAGTAAATTAAAAGGCAGGGTTTTTTGTTTGAGAGAGAGAGAGAAATTTTCTCCTGCTTCAAGAAGTTTTCTGATTTTTTTTTTTTTTCCCCAGAGGTCTTTTCTAAAACTAGAATGTTACAAAAGACATCACATTGCTAATGATAATAGACCCTGTGAGAAAATGGTTTGTAACCATTTGCGCAATACATATGCCTGATTATATTCTCTCCTAAATGTAGTTCTCATTTCTCTCCTGTTTACTTTTGTTCACTGTAATCAATGTATCTGTACGTTAGAAATAAGCATACCTGTTTGTTTAGGATATGGACTAAACACTACATAATTTGGTAATACACTGTAATTTTGCCTCTCTGAAAACACCTGTGGTTTGGGTCAGTTGTACAATAAAGCAATATTTAAATTTATGTAAAGCTAACGGTTCTAATACAGAAAAAATGATTTTTGGTATGTTTTTATAGCATGTAAAAGATTAAATTGCTCATACCCAGAATTCCAGTCCACTCTGATTTACACTTCTATGAAGCTGCTTTTCTTTTGCCTTACTCAATTGCTGTATTCCTGTTAATTATTTACACACACTGTGTTTTCCTTATTCATGTTGCATGAAAATGTCAGATGATAAAAATGCTTTAGTGAAATGGATTTATTTTTATAATATTTAATAACTGTCAATACCCATCTATATTAACAAAGTCATATTTAGCTTTTTAGAGAAGTCTGTACAGGTTTGTGGACATAAATGTTAAACTGTAAATCTGAATAAAAGTCATTTTGAACAAGACATAAAATGCTTGGCATTACTTTTTTTTTTTTTCTTCACCCTCTCTGCAAAGTTTTCTTCCAGGAGAACAAAGGACCTTTCTTAGTAAATCAGATTTTAATTCAGTTCTAATATGTGCAGTGTTGATCTTGTATAATGCAGACTTCCAATTGAAACATCATGCAGTGGCAAACTGAATACCTACAGCCATCTAGTGTCGCACTTACTTTCACAAGCTAAAGCTGGTATTTTTAAAAAGTTTCAATAAAACTATGATTTGCATAAATTATGCTTCTGTCCTTTGCATCCCTGATTAGGCTTTCCAGGATTCTGTGATCCATGTTAGGTTAAGCAGCCTGTAGGAAAGTCATGTTTTGTCTTTAATTTTTGCTGTATTGTACCAAAAAAAAATATGTAAGGCTGGTTAGTATTTCAAGAGTAATTTGGAGAAGCACTAAAATGTTTCATTGCTGTAAGCTGCTCCTTTCCAGATCATAACTGACGATGTTACCATTCCTGTCTACTAATGCTAGCGTTTCTTGTTCCTCATAGGTTAAGAAAATTTCTTGTTGCCTGACTGCCCACAGATATATTTTTGGGAATGTTGGCAGCAATGACTGCGTTAATAATTATGAAGTGCAATCATTTTCTCCCTTCCGCTCCCTACTTTATTATGTATTTTAATTGCCGCTTTCACCTCTCAATTAACCAAGATCAATTTTTAATGAAAGAAACCTACTTTTTGTAATTTCAAAATCGGTACCGCATCACAAAAATACCTTTAAACTTACAATTGTTATTCAGATTTTTTTTTGACTTGATCTGTTTTGCTTAATGTCTTCAGCTTTGTGAAAGTGCAGCCTTTTGGAGTACCTCCTTATGGCAAAATGCTCTGAGGGAAGGGTTAAGTATTTGGACCTTTTGATAAGGAGAGGGGAAGGAGATCGGCTTGTGAGATTCTTACCGCATATGCCCACTAACTCTTCCCCACGTATGCCCACTAACAGGAGCCATTCCTCCCTCTTCCTTAGACTTTAGCATCTCTGCCTTGAAGGGTGTTGGACTGCTTTGCCCCACTGAGACCTTCCTCACGCCCATGTTGCGATTCTGCATTTCTGTTATAGAGGGGAAAATACCTGCTGGCCCATCGCCTTTCTGTTCCCAGTACTGGCTGTAAGCAGGTAGCGCTAGGCATCGCTGACTGCACGGCAGTACCTTCCTTGGTAAGTGTCCATTTGGGGTGAAGATTACGCAAGGATCTCATGGCTTTGTTCTGTTGTCAAGCTTTGCGTATAAAACATCTTTTTATCCTGTGTGCGTTAGCTGTTTGAATAGAAGCTGAAGCAGTGGGGAGACGAGTGGGACTGAAGTGTGTTGTGAGTTGTGTACAGGACTTGGACACTGTGGGTATCTCTGATATATTGTGATGGTGCTTCTAGCACCCACTCGGAGCCCAACGGTATGCAGGCCCTGTGCACATAAATAAGGAAAGCTGGGTCCTTGCAACAAATAGCTTTGGTGGTTGTGTAGAGCAGCGTTTCTCAACCAGCGGGACGCGGAGATCATGTAGGTGGGACTTCAACGCATTGCTCAGTGATTAATATGATACTAAAAGGCATGTAAACATAAAAAATACACTTCTCGGGGGAAAAGTGGGGTTTTGTTCTTATCATAGTGGGACCAGGGTTTTTTGACAAAATGGTTGGTGGGACGTAAGGTGCAAAAGGCTGAGAACCGCTGCTGTAGAGGAATTTGAGTCTAAAACCACACATGCACTTTAAGTGTGCACAGGCACTTTAAGGAGCCTTGTGCTGGGGGTGCCCCTTGCTGCTGCCCGCATTGCCCATGCTAGTGGTCTAAAACCACACAGGCAATCCTCTGCCTCTTAAGTCAAAATATAATTCAGAACCAACTTTCTCATAAGAAACAATGTTATAAATGGGAGAGAGGATATTGGGCCTTGGTTCAGGAACCAATTTTCACCAAAAATACCCCAGAATTTTGTACTCGGATCAATTATAGATGAGTCATATAGCTACATTAATGTATTTATATTGTAAATAGCAATCATATCGATTTGGAAGGACTTTGGTGACTTTGCTGGACTTTTTGAAGGGCTCTTGGCTGCAGGTTTTCTGGAGTCTCGTCTGCTTTGTTAAAGAAAACATCCAAGGAGGTTTGGACAGATGTTCTCCAGGGAGACGGGCGATGCAGCGAAGTTGTTCCCTGGCGCCGTGTCGCATCGCATCAAGAGTTGTGAAGTCGAAACTGACGTCAGAAAGTTGAAGCAAGGTGTCCGTTTATGAACGCTGTAAGTGCAAAACGTAAGTGTGGACGTTACAGCAGAGGGTATTGAGCGCTCGGATTTGAGGGCGAGGGTCAAACTCCAAGCAGGGCATCCCAGTGGCAGCACTTCACCAAGGCGGAGAGGAGCGAATCTGAGGGTGGAAATGGATGTTGCCTTTGTGCTGCCCTACTTTTCTTTTATGGCCGCACAAAAGCCAAGCAAGTGGTCGTCTATGCCCTTCCTACCACCAATGGGGTTGTGATGAAGGTGGTATCTGCTCGTGCCACTCCAGTTGCAGACCCCTGTTTGCTTTCCAGCACTTGATAAGTGAGGACAGGGCATGTTCCAGGTCCCACCGCATGCTCCTAGGGCGTGAAGGGCCTGATCCTGGGTGGGAGGGCCTGTTTTCCCTCCGTGCTATGGGTGTTGCTTACAGATGCTCTTCTCCCCTGGGTGTTTTCCACCCCCAGAGCCTGGGTTTCCACTGGAGATGTGGCTGTAGCACCAGTAGGGATTTGGAAACTGGTCTGTGCTGGGCCCCAGGCCATGCTGCAGCCCTGCAGGGCCAGGTCCTGGGGTAGCAGTTCCACCTGGCGCCGCTAGAGGCCGCTCCCCCTCTCCACGGGGAGAATGGGCCGTTCCATTAGCTAGAGGCCGCTGCCCCTTCCTCCATGGGGAGAATGGGCTGCTCCCTTCCTCCATGGGGACAATGGGCAATTCCATTAGCTAGAGGCCGCTACCCCACTCCCCCCGCGCGTGGTTCGGCCCGTATGACACAGCACAATGGCCCCAAACGCCGCGGCGCGGGGCATGCCGGGCCGGCCTCGCCTCGAGTGGCAGCGCCGCGAACCAATGGGGGGCCGAGCCGCGCGGGGCGCGTCCAACAGGGCGGCGGCGAGGGCGGGCTTCCGGTGCGGGAGCCGGAAGAGCAGCGCAGCCGCCAGCTCTGAGGTGAAGGTGCCGGGCGGCTCCCCGCAACATGTCGTCGGGCGCGCTGTTCCCCAGCCTGGTGCCGGGCTCCCGCGGCTCGTCCAGCAAGTACCTGGTGGAGTTCCGCGCGGGGAAGATGTCGTTGAAGGGCAGCACCGTCACCCCGGACAAGCGGAAAGGCCTCGTCTACATCCAGCAGACCGACGACTCCCTCATCCACTTCTGCTGGAAGGACCGCACCTCCGGCAGCGTCGAAGACGTGGGCGCCCGGGGGGGGGGAAATAAATCAATAAAGTGACAAAACAGGCCCGAATAAGCCTCAAACGGGGCGGGGCTGCCACGGGGGGCACAAATAGGGGCGGGTCTTACCCCCCCGGGACAATTGTTTGTGGGCACACCAACATTTAGTTACCCCCCCCTCCCCCCCCAAATGCTTTTGCAGGACTTGATTATTTTCCCTGACGACTGCGAGTTCAAGCGGGTCCCGCAGTGCACGACCGGCCGCGTCTACGTGCTCAAGTTCAAGGCGGGCTCCAAGCGGCTCTTCTTCTGGATGCAGGTTTGCGCGGCGGCGCCGGCCACGATCGGGGCGGGGGAGGGGGGGGGGCCGGGCCTGTCTCGACGACCCCTTCCCTTTCTTCCAGGAGCCGAAGACGGACAAAGACGAAGAGCACTGCCGCAAAGTGAACGAGTACCTGAACAACCCCCCCATGCCCGGGGCGCTGGGCGGCAACGCGAGCGGGGGCCACGAGCTCTCGGCGCTGGGGGGTAAGGCCCGTTCTCCGCCCCTCGGGTTGGGAAGGTTTATTTTTAAGTACAAACTCGCAGCTTTCTAAGAGCAAACCCCTGGCGAGTTTGGAGGGGGGGGAGACGCGAGCGCCGCTGGACGTGCTGCCGCCCCGCTCGCTTGCGGGACGACGTCCGGAGTCCCGCCTCCGAAACCAAGCGGCGTTCGTCTCTTACGAGCGTCTTGAATTAGCAAACGCTTGCAAAACGCTGTTTTTTCCCCATGCGAAATGATGCCGGTTAACCTCCAGCTGTTGGAGCGAGTGGGGGGGGGCTGTGAAAACTGTGTGAATACATTGTTTCAGGCTGTTTTTGTTTTTAGGTGAGGGTGGCTTGCAAAGCCTTCTGGGAAACATGAGCCATAACCAGCTCATGCAGCTGATCGGACCAACGGGCTTAGGAGGACTTGGTAAAAAGCTTTCGTATCTTTACGCTTTCGTATCTTTACGCCGATGTGGTGCTTTCTCCTGCTGGGTTACGTCTTACCTGACGCTGAATATTTTCGCGTGACTTTGAATAGCACTTCCCTTGTGCGAGGCGGCAAGGTCCCGATGCTGTCGCTGCCTCAGAAACAGGACGAGGAGACGAGAAACGAAGCAGCCGCGAGCTGTGCTCGGCACGTGCTTCCCTGGGGATCGATGCACAAGGGAGCTTTGTTTCTGGTCCTTGCCCCACTGACTGTTTCACTAATTGTGTCCTGTAAGCGTTCAGCAGAGCCCAGCTTCCCCCTCCCAGGCGTATGCCCCGATCCCCTGGCTGTGGCACACTTTTTCTCTGACTGAACACTGAATTATTAATGCAAGATGGAAGCATTTGAACGGGAGGGATTGAGAGCGTGTTTGGCCCAGAATAGTTTAGGGCCTGAATAGGGCCCTCTCTCCTGGCAGGCCAGCGATGTAGGTTTGAATCCTCTTCTGTCAAGGATGGAGTTTAAACCCTGGTGAGCAGTTGAGTCCCTTGAGTTATGCGAGGTTAGAGGTGACTTTGGCATCTTCTCTGAGGGCCCAGAGGAGATCTCTGAGATTCCTTATTTCTTACATTGGTTCCTTATTTGACATTGGTCTCTTCTTTCCCTGGCCTTTGTTTTTAGTGTAGAATAGCTTGGGTTGAAGCACGGTGCTCGTGTCCCTCAGTGTCAGGGCCTGATGTGCTAATTAACTTCCTGCGGGGAGAGGCAAGGGGCTTCTGCAGGTGGTGAGCATCTGGTTTTGGCATGGCTCTCAGCCCCTGCTAGCATAAGGACTGCCAGCCTGAAGTGTGGGATTTTGTGCTCTCGTATCTGGTTTGCACATCTCCCTCGGGGTACTTCTTCACTGCCACCCTTACCTGAACTGCCCAGCTGAGGTGGTCCCAGTGTAGTGAAAAGTGGTGCTGGCCTTGTTAGTTTTACTTTGTTGCTGTGGGATCAGTGTGATCAGGGACCAGGGGAGGTATAGGGCATGGTCTATTACTGCTGGGTGCATTCTGCACAGTAGAGGAATAAGTGGCTCTACTTCCTCTGACCTCTCCCATGCTATTCGGTAGTTCCAGCCCTTTGTGCATACGCTGATGGAGCACTGTTCTTGTGGCATCTAGGTTGTAACTACTTTCTAAAGGCTGAGCATCAGAATACAGGTGCTGGAAATGTCCACAGCAGTTGGACTTGGTATTAGGAGCCACCTCAAGGGGCACATGTGCTGATGGAGCATTTGGGCAGCATGTGGTACAGGAGCAGAATCCCAGGGAAGTCACTGAAAACTGGCACCTGGAGTGGGGGCTGGAAGTTAAGCTTTCTTAACCCACCTCCTAGGTTGTAGTATGTTCCTAGGTTGAAGGAATTGTACCGAGTTAAAGAGGTGAGGTGAATGCTGTGTGCCAGCCCCAGTAAGATTCCCTTCCTACATCAAGTGGAGGTGTAGATTACCCAGGGGGAAGGGACAGTGAGTGTTTGGTATGTTTCTCCCCTTTTGACTCAGTTTAAGTAATCCATCTGTCCAAACCTGTTGTTTAAAGCTGTAGTAGTGAATAGTAGTATGGGTGGAGGAGTCTTTGCATAGTTCACACATTCCCACTTCCTGTTGTCATGCATTGGTTCCCTGTGGCATTTCCTGCTCAGTGTAGTCCCGGAAGCACCTTACTCAGGCACCACACTCTGCTCTCGTTTGTGCTGTGTATCAGGTGCTTGACTCTCGAGCTGCTTTTTTGCTGTTGCATACCTGCTCTTGGCTAGTAGGACCACAGTTATCACCCTAGTGCTGGCCCAAAACACTATGATCTGTCCACTGAGAACTCTCATTGGAGCCAAAACATACGTTGTAGAAGATTAGGATCCAAGCCTATATTAACAGGCCAGCACCTTTTTAACAAGCCCTAAAATAGGGCATGGCCTGGACAAGGGGGTCCTTTGTGGTGGTGGCTCTGGATGCAGTGTACAGACCAAAGCCACTTTGTCCTTACATCTGGGACTTGAGCTGGCGAAAAGCACAAGCAGCTCTAATTGGGGAATTGTACCAAGGGGGAGCCTTAACATCAGAAGGGGGAAGCTGGTTGCATAAGGGGGGAAGAGGGTTTTTCTACTCGGCCTCTTGTGTCATTCTAGCAAGTGAAACTTGCAGAGATAGGAGTAGCCTCTCCACTAGGGAGCAAGATAAACGTTGCTTTTAAGTGAACTTGAGTCAAACCTCGCCACGTAGCTGTTTTTAATGAGGGGAGGGACCGCTGTTTCTAACTGTGTCTTTCCATCTCGTGGAAGGTGGGCTCGGTGCGCTGACTGGTCCTGGTCTGGCCAGCTTACTGGGAAGTGGGGGACCGCCAACCAGCAGCTCATCATCAAGGTAGGGTGCCAGTGAATGTCTAATGAGTTTCCACAGTGCTTCTGTGATGTTCCTTTCCTCTGAGCTGGGAGGCTTTGTGGTCAAATGATTAAACAACAGTGGGCGTCCAAGCTGCTCCTTGCCTGTGTCAGATGGGGTGGTAACTCCTTGTAAGTGTAAAGCTGGCTTGTTGCAGGGGCCTGATTTAAAAGCTGCTTATGAACAAGTGAAGGAACTTTCTTGCACCAAGTCAATAATGCTACTTGTGCTTCTAGCTCCCGCAGCCAATCAGCTGCTGTGACGCCATCTTCCACTACTTCTTCTACACGTGTGACACCAGCCCCATCTGCCCCTGCGGCTGCCGCTGTAACCAGTCCCAGCCCTGTGCCAAGTTCGGGAAACGGAACCAGCTCGGCAGCAAGCCCAACTCAGCCCATTCAACTGAGTGACCTTCAGAACATCTTAGCTACTATGAATGTACCATCTGGAGCAGGGGGCCAGCAGGGTGAGCGCTGTCTCATGTCATATCTTCTTTGAAGCTGCTGTCTGTTCCAGGCCACTCCAGATTGGTTTGAAAACTTTTCTCTTAAGCTATAATGCACTGCAAGTAAATACTGAACCTACAGCTGCCCCAGGGACAATGTGTGTGTTGGGGTTGGGGGGTCCACTCGCATCCTGAAACTGAACTGCCAGTACCTCTGGCTACCGTAACTAAGCTTGTTCTAGGCTTCAGCTAACATAGCTTTATTCTTTTACAGTTGACTTGGCCACTGTGCTGACTCCTGAAATAATGGCTCCCATCCTGGCAAACGCAGAAGTTCAGGAGCGATTGTTGCCTTATCTTCCGTCAGGAGAATCTCTGCCACAGACTGCGGAGGAGATTCAGAACACTCTGACATCCCCGCAGTTTCAGCAGGTATGGATCACGCTGACCAGTGTAGGGGCTTCCTCCCTATTGCTTCTCTAGCACCAGACCTCCCACCTCCTCTCTGTATGAATGCCTTTAGTAGTAAGTTCAGTCCTGCTATTGTAATGCTGTGCTACATCAAAAGCAGCACGAGGTTGTTGGAACTTTTTGCGTAGGAACTTCTATGCCTCGGATGTTTATTGCCTGCTTCCGTTAGCCTGAGTGTGGTCTAAACCCCTCCATTTTCTTACTTGTGACTGGGCTGTCCTCTCTTCTCTGTAATCTAACTGGGAAAGTTAGGGAATGCAGGCGCCTGTGTACCTTCATAGAAGGGCAGGTTCCTTATAGCTAGCATATGCTCAGCCACTTTCAGGTAAGGGACCTGCAGTTGGAAGTTGGTCTCAGCTCTTAGGAGGCTAATACAAAGTGCAGGGGGCTCATCGAAACATAAAGCATAGTCACTTTTTAAAGGAACTTCAGGTTAAATGAACCAGTGCCCACCGCATGCATAGACCTGGCATTAGCAATGGGGGAGTGTTACTCAGCACACCCAGCTTTGGGGCGCGAAGAGCGAGTTCAGAGCCTACTCAGCAGTGAGTCCAGTCACGTTCTTACAAACGGGGGCTTTCCTGCTAGGTCCCAAGTCTCTGTTGTTGTGATATGGAAATGATGTGCAGCTAGGAAACAAGGGGAAGATGATTGGTGTGAAGTAGCCACTGGGAGCCTGCATGTTGCTCTTGCAGCGTGACTATTATCACTGTTCTGGTTCACAGGCATTGAGCATGTTCAGCGCTGCCTTAGCTTCAGGACAGCTTGGCCCACTGATGAGTCAGTTTGGCTTACCTGCTGAGGCGGTCGACGCAGCAAACAAAGGCGGTAAGTATGTCTTGAAGGATCATAGCATTGCTGACTGAGTGCGAAGGGAATCTAGGCTGGGACCAGATGCCAGGTGTTCTCCAAAATTCACTTAGCTGCTGGCCTCAGCAAAAGGGGTTCTGCTGCCATGCATTTATCACGGGATGGTGGTACGCAGCTTGTATATGAAGTGCAGCTCCTGTCCATGGGCGTGGAAGCAAGCCTAACTGCTGTCTTTAATTTATAGATGTAGAAGCATTTGCCAAAGCAATGCAGAACAGTGTCAAATCAGACCAAAAGGAGGGAGAATCGAAGGACAAGAAAGATGAAGAGGAAGATATGAGTTTAGATTAAGTTATTTGCTGCTCCCATATGGATATTCCTAGATATTAACTTAAGCAACTTCAGTAGAATTACAGACTAACTTCATATTATGCTTATATTAAATCTACAAATAAAGGGTTTTTCTTTTATCTGCCATATGGGTTTTTCTCACTTGATTTAGATTTTCTGTCCACTTATAGGTCTTGAATGCTTGCTGTTATTGCTAGCAAAACTTTAGTGCGGTGCTGCAGGTCAGCCCAAAATTGAAGCCTTAGTCTTGGCTACTCCCATTCACAGCTTGCAGTAACTAGTCTAGCCCGTTTGTCAGGATGTTTTTTCAAATGCCCAGAATGGGCAAGCAGATGTGATCCAAAGCAAGTATCAGTGAAGCTCTTAGGTGATGTGCCTGAGAGGGGATGTCGAAGGCCCACATGACAAGTCAGTTTCTGAAGCTGGTGTTAGAAAAAGCCCCTCTGGCACATAAGGACAGTTCTGCGATTGTTTCCAAGATTAAAGCCTGCAAATGATGACAAAGCAGTAGCCATACTGGACACTGAAAGTTCATGTAGCAGCTCACTTGGGACATGTCCAAATGAGCACGAATGTGTGGCATGTGGTATTGCAGACCCCTCTGCGGTGTCACACACCACATGCTGAAAAAATAGCAGGGTGGCAGTGTGAGCTCCCTGAAGCCGGAGCTGGCCACCTGGAGCCAGGCTTCCTGCCATGGCTGCAGCTCCGGGAGGCCCCCAGGTAAGGCTTCTGGGGCCATCCTCCCTTTCCCCACCTGGGGTAACCTGCTGTGCACCAGAGCACATGTGGCATGGGCGTTCCCTGTTGACAAGTAGCAGCAGTGCTGCTGCTACTTGTGCCTGGGGAAACGAACATCTGTGCTCATCTGGATGCAGCCTGGGAGGTTGTTGTCCTCTTCAGGGCCCCAAACAGAAGTAGGTGTGAGGGGCACTGCCATGGCTTATGTTCAATGAGAATATAACATCATGTTTTATTTGACTCAAAAGTATGTACCAGTGATTTACAAAGACCATCTTTTAATGCTACAGTTAAAAACAGGTCATAATTACATTTTGCTTAAAGATAAAGACATTGTTAAAAACCCATTTTACAATATTTACCCCTCATAAAAAAATCAATATAATGATATAAGTTATAAATCCATTTCAGAAGCAAGATTTTGTCCCCATGTGACTAGATATTTACACACAAATATATATAGGATGTGTAAGTGCACAAGTGAACTAGGTGGCTTGGCCTGGGGGAAAACTGTTTTATTTTATATGAAAGCTGCTCTACACTGGGAGTTAAAGGAGAGGTGACCTGCAGGAGAGGGACAGAGACGGCAAACAGCCAGGTTCATCACTGAAACGCTACAAACGTGAGGCTTTCTGCAAGCAGCAGCTCATGACTTCATACAGCAGATCTTTACCCCGGGACCTGTTTTACCAATGGGGCCTGTTTCCTCAACATAAACAGTCAAAGCAAGAGGTTTGTTTGACAGTCCGCAAAGTATGAGCTGAGCTTTCCTCCTCGGAGCTCGGCACGATGTAGCAAACCAGGTACAAAGGCCGGAGCGGGTGGTGGGTGAACAGATGGGGCGTTACCTGCTGTGCACTGGTCGGTGACTGGGCCAGGCAGCGAGGCATGTGGTGCCAGGAGGGGTGTGTCTGATGCTGAGTGCTGTGTCCTCATGTCCATCCTTTTTAAATGGCTTCTGGTGTCTGCAAGATTCTGATACCTGAAACGTCCCTACGTAAAATGCTGGTTTTGGCCCTTGATTTCTAGTGGCAGGCTTGCTCCATGGCTCCTGGACTTGGGTGTGCCTGGCAGCTGGTACTGGACCATGTTGGGGGCTGCTGGGTCCCACCACAGAGCCAACATGTCCTGGGGAGCAGCACAGCTCCTTGCAGTTCAGACGTTGCACTTGGGTGCACTTGTACTTACAGCACGGGGCAGCCCCTGAGGCCGACTGAGCCCCTGACAGTAGCGGTGCCCGGCAGGTCAATGAGGTGTTGGTCTATCATGAGGTTCCTTATGCAGCCAATGTAATGGGGGAGAGGAGTCAGGGGCGAGGGCGATGCAGCGCCCAGCTTGGTGGTTTCTGCAGAAAGGGCAAAAACCAAGTGTTTCTTACTGCAGCAAGTGGGAAAGAAGGCAGTGTTGTCTGTGTGTCTGACCTCCCAACAACGTCCCTGGCCCCACCAGTGCCCAAGATCAGCATACAGCGCGGTCATTTGAGGAGAAAGGCAAAGCGAAGGGAGCTGGGTTTAGCTCCACTATGAAAATGGAGAAGGCACCAGTGGGCTCAGCTGTGAGTCGCCTGCTAGGGACTAAGTGCCACCTACAACCAGACCCCCTGCAGTCAACATGGGGGAGCTCTGGGGACTCACCTGGCATTCTCCCGACGTGCAAGGGCTCCTTGTGCTCTGCCCAGTGGGTCTGGCTGGGTCCCACTGTGTTGTTCCCAACTCTGTCCACCGCCACATGGATCATGTTTCTCTGTTTCGTGACTGAGAAATCAATCTACAGTCAGCACCACTTCGATGCTGTGGGAGCTGGCCAAAGCCTCCCACCTCGCCTACTCTGCTCTCAGGGCTTCACACTTATTTAGTTCCACATTGGGTCTGGTCTCCTTGGCTGCTTTCACACCAGAACAGGTCAGGGGTTGCAACTGGTGTTCAAGCAGTGACTGAAGTAGTAGCCGGGGCCCTGAGAGCCCTTCCTAGTGGGAGATGGGTGCTTCTGCAAGACAGCTGGACTAAAGGAGCTGGGGACCAGCCTCTGTCCAGTGGGAGCAACAGCTAAACTACAGCCCAGGACCTGCTCTGCTCCATCACAGCCTCTGCAACTGTGACTCTCCCCCTGCCCCATGGATATCACACAGCTCCGGATGTGGCTGCCCAGTGCAGCACACTTCAAAGGGAGGGCTGGAGACCGGCCTGGCCTGTGCCTGATCTGTGGCATGCAGGTAAAAACCCTGGTGCTGAGCAGTTAGAGACACACGTTTTGCCCCCCTCTGGGTGAGGAGCCTGCGCCCAAGGCTCTTGTTTTCTGGGCCAGGGGTGTGCATGCAGCTGCCCAGGCCGTGCAACACTTGTTGCAGGGGCTCCAGTTGCTTTCATGTACTTATGCAGGGGAAACTGACCCAAAACTGCCACTTTGGGGGTTAGAAAGCTGCTATTTATGGGATGGGCCCCCTGGCACATGGAGCATCTAAAGTCCCTCAGAGGCTGGGACTGCCTGCGCCAGGGAGCAGCTCCGCTACTGGGAATTTGGAGGCTCTGGTGCCCCACCGCCAGTCGCGGTCCCAGCCTTGCCATCTCTCACCTGTGATGGCGTGCCACTGGCCGTCACACAATGCCGGGTGGGCCACCCACGTGGAGAACTCCCCTGCCCCACTGTTCGCTTTCAGCAGGACCTAAGGGAACAACACAGCGGCGGTGAGAGCCTGCCAGGCTCCCTGCGGAGATGGGAGAGTTGTGGGGGCTTGCTTTAATTGCAGGACATTGAGTGGGAAACCACCCACATCCTCCACCTGCCCACCTTGTGGGATATGGGCAAAGCTGCCCGGTGGGGTGAAAGCCCCCATGAACGCTGCTGAGCCCTGGGCAAGGTGATGGGGTCTCTGCCTTGTGGCTCCTCCTCTTCCCTCTCCATGGGAGAACAGTTTGTCCCTTCTCCCCTTCAGGGACAACATGGGGAAAAAGGAGGGAGACCTTTCTTCCCAGGACAGACTTGCTCCTTGCCCGCAGGGAGGGGAGGAGACACGTGCAGAGCACAGGGCACCGAAGGCCCCTGGGATGCAGCAGGAGCCCTGCAGACCCTGCATGCGGCGTGTGCGCTGCCTGCCCCCCATGCAGGGGCAGAGCTGGATCTGGGCAGTCACCTTGAGTGTTTCAAGACCTCCAACCCCAATCCCTGCTACCCCATGGAGCTGGTGGGAGGGAAGGCGAGGGGGTTGTGGCCCCGAGCCCCTGGCCCACGGTACCTTCTTGTCATCCATAGACAGGGAGAGGTACGACCTTGTCCTGCCGATGTGGAAGATGAGGCCAGCGGCGCTGCGTGGACGTACCTCCAGCTTTAGGGATATGTCCTGCTCGAGTGACACTGCATTGGCTGGGGGGGGAAGAGGACAGCTGTCAGCAGGTGATGCCCCCAGTGAGGAGGGTCTACCCGCTCCAGGGAGCAGCCCACCTAAGGCAGCACAGCTGATGGGTGGGGGGCAAAGCCCCTAGTATGGTACCTAGAGTCACATGTCCACCCTCTGCAGCAAAGAAGACGCCGCTCTCCAGAGCCCCCTCGTAGCAGCGGGTGACGCCGAAGGTGCGAGATGGGGACGGCAGCGGGTGCTGGTCCAGCTTCAGGTTCCTCAGGCAGCCACTGAAGCTGGTGACAGATGTGTCCTAGGACAAGAGGGATGGTGGTGGGGTCAGTGCATGGTAGGGGCAGGAAGGCCACAGACACTCCTAGCCCTGCCTGGCTGACTGGCGTCTGAGGTCTCAGCAAAAGAAATTAGGAAGGCCCCTGCTATCTGCTAGGAGGGATCAGCCAGCTGATGCAAGGGAAGAAGTGCCGGTGCTGAGAGCTCTCTGCAGCCCATCAGGGAGGGGAGCTGAGCCGAGCTGAGCTGCGACAGAGCAGCAGCGCCCAGGGGAATGGAGCCAGCTGGCACCGCCACGGGCACCAGGTGGCTGCCTGGGGGCAGGTTCCCAGGGGCAAAGGCCCTGCCTGGCTGGGAGATGCTCTCCTGTAGGTCCTGTGTTCGTGAGGCCTCTGTGCCTTCGCACCCAGGAGAGCTGGGCTCCTCTCGGCCATGTGAGCGAGGCTACGTTGCAAAGCTGTGGCTGGCTCTGCCTCTGGGCCAGGGGCAGGGAAGGCAGAGCTGCCACCCAGGTCCCTAGTCTTGCCTGGCAGGTGCCCGCTCTAGCTGCCCTCCCCACAGTGTGTGCCGTGCCAGCAGCCTTACCCGGACATGAGCCTTGGCTGTCCTTGGGGGGACTCCCCCCACGTAGAAGGGGCCTCGGGCCAGGAACTGACCAGCCGTGGCCATCGTGGCATCTTGGGCCTTCAGCCCGTCGATGACCAGCTGAGCTCGGCGCCCGTCTCTGCTGAAGAAGACCTGCAACAAGCAAGAGTCATGCACTGCCCCGTAGGCAGTGGCCAGGGCCAGATCCCACGTGCCCACAGGCTGCCAGCCTTGTCCTGGGGGTGGAGGGGATGCAGGGCACAGAATATGCTGGGAAGAGGTAAAAGAGCAGGGCACGGGGCTGAAGGGAAGAACAGCACAAGGCCCTATCGATGTTGGCTGCCGTGTGCGCAGCTGCGTGTCTGCAATGCTGCCACCTGGGCCAGCATCGATAGGGCTGTTCCTGTAGCTGGGATCAGAGGCGCTGACAACCCTTTGCTTGATTAGGCTTTGCAGCCCCAGGGAGCTGAGATGTGGCCCTGTTTCAACGCCACGGTCCTGTGCCCAGCGCCCAGGCTGGAGGGGTTCGGTTCAGGAGCCCCTGAAGGCAGAGTCTCAGCTGGAAGGCATTGCCACGGTGCACACAGCGGGGACACGGGGGAGTGCAACATCCCTACAGGCACAAGGGCGAGGACTCCCGGTCTCCTGCCCCATCCTGTAACATCGTGGCAGCTCAGGGCCCCCCTCTCTGCTCCTCCCTTGTAGTCTGCCAGGCCTAGAAAGGGGAAGCCGGAGCGGTGCCCTGTGCTCACCGTGTGCCACCTGCGGTCGTGGTACTTGTCCTTGCTCTGGATTCTCAGCTTGTTCCCGCCGAGGTCTGCCAGGAGCACGAAGCGCCCGTTGGAGACGAGGACAGCCATGAAGGAGCCCGGCTGCTCGCTGGCCACGTAGAACAGCAGCCCGCTGGTGGCATTCAGCCGCACTTCCATGGAGAAGTAGGACCTGCGGCCAAGCAGCGAGGGGCTCCTGGGTGCAGGGCTGGGAGCTCTGCTCCCTCGCCACTACCTGCACCAACAGCCAGACTCCTCTGCCCGACACCGTGAGCTGTTCCCCGAGCTCCAAGCCAAAGGGAGTTAGGCACAGAGTAGTCCGTGACACACCTGTCAGGAAGCACCGCAGCACCTCCCAACCCCGGCCCAGAGGGGCTTGCCCCAGGCCCCCCAGCAGGTCCACAGCACAGCCCGTGGGAGCTCTGCTGAGGCCGGTGCTGTATGCACTGGCAGAGCAAGAAGCCAGGACTTACTTTTCTTGGAAGGATTCGGGGATATCATCAAATTCGAGACGGCTCATGGAGAAGCCTCCGAACTGGAAGGCCCCTCTAGCTGCCCGGGGGTGCCGGGGTAACAGGCAGGTCATCTCCTGGGATTGCCGGCGGCCTTTCAGGGCCAGCCTGCTTGGCCTGCTCGGCCCCTGGAAGAAGACCGAATGCTGCTTTGAAATGCTGAGCACCATCAGCCTCTGTAAAGCCTCTGCGCTGAGCAGGGCAGCTTGGGCTGGGGCCAGCGGGGAGATGCGGGGCTGGGAGATGCACCTCCCTGTCCAGCAAGATGCCACAGGGTGAGACGGCTGGAAAACATGGCCGTGAGCACTGCCACGGACCACGGGGCTGGCGGGCTTCCCCCACCCTGCCCCATTTCTAGCCCTCGGCTTTGTCTGGGCCCCGTGGCAAGGAAGAGCGCGGGGCACCTTCGGTTTCCGCCGGTCCTTCTTGGGAGACACTTGCATCTGCTGGGGCTGCTGGTCCCGGGGGCAGCTCATGGTCACATTGAAGCTCTCCACGTTTTGCTGCAGGTCCACGACCATCTGCGGGTCCGACTTCCTGCGGCACAGAGAAGGGGCTTCATGGGGGCGAGCGCTGCAGGATGGTGCTCTGGCTCCTGGCAGGGGGCACTGGATCAGGGTCACCAGGCGGGAAGTGCAGGAGAGGGCACGGGAACGGGGCGGGGGGTCTCAGCTGGGTGGAGGCTGCAGCCTGCCTGGCCTCACTCACCGCCGCACAAAGACGTTCCCGATGCAGCCCGTCAGGTTGCTCAGGGCGCCGGTCTCCGGCAGACCGCCCAGCTGGAAGCGCAGCTGCTCCTCCTGGAGCCCCTGCCTGCTGGCGCCCTCGGCTGCCTGCGTGGCCTCCTGAAGCTCGTCGTCCACGTACAGCCGGACCCTGCAGAGGGAACGGGGCACATTAAAGGCAGGAGAAAGCTAGAGCCATGTGGCTGAGATGCCCCCTCCCCAGGCCGCAGGAGATCAGGGGCGAGACCGTTTCCCCGATCCCCACCTCCCTGGCAGCGTTGCAGGACCTACCCGCTGGCATCACTGTAGACGGCGACATAGTGGCTGCTGTCGTCCGCGTAGGTGTTTTGGGTGGTGAGCGCCGTCCTCAGCACCTCCAGGGCGAGCTGGCCGCTCTTCAGGGACACCTGGCACTTTCCTTCCTGAGGGGAAAGGACCAATTCCCCCCACATGCCCACTGTAACTATCCGGCAGTAGGGAGAGAAGGGACCATGCTCCACTCTCCCTGCCGGAAGGAGTTTTCCCGGGGGCCAGGCCGGCTGCGCAGGTTGCAGCGAGGAGAAGGGTACCGCTGGGGTGACGTGACCTCCGCTGGGTCGCATCTGGGGTCAGGGGGGGTCTCTCTCCAGCCAGGGATACAGACCCACTGGCTCCCAGATCCCTGGGCCAAGGGACCGGGGGAGGATTTCATTGCTCCCAAACACATGGGGCATATGTGCACAACCAACAGTCCTCTTGGAAACCAGAGATGCCCTCTCTGCTCTGCACTCCCCACCCAGCTTTGCTAAATGATGGCTGAGGACAGATGAAGCCTTCTACCACTTTAAAAGGGGGAAGGATACGCAGCTTGGGGGTGCACATCAGCTGCTCCAATGCCCCCGCTAACCCCGAATGAAGCAGGGTTGTGGTTTCGTCACAGCTGTATCAGAACCCCTTTCCCACTATAACACTGGTATAACCATCGTGTCTGCCCACCCTGGCTGTGGACAAACACAGCCCCCTTGCCATGGGCTTAAGAAATACAGCAGAAGCAGATGTCTCCAATGCCACTGCATCTCCAGTCTGGAGATCCCCCAGCCGGGCTGTTACTGAGGCACAGAGACCTCGTGTCTCAGCACACGGGTGACAGTCACAGGTGGGGCTGAGAGCACTTGGCTTCTTGCAGGGTTGGGGTTGGTGGGGAGTAAAGAAGCAGAAACCTTGGTTCCTCCTTCCCCCTCTGCAGCCCTGCTCAGCACGAGCACATTTGCACCACCCCCTCCTAAAGGGCTCAGGCACGAGTCCCCCCTGCAGGTGAAGTCACAGTGCCGGGACGCACGGGGCGCCTACCGCGGTGGCGTGGTAGTACAGCAGCCCGTCGCTCTGGCTCGTGCGGAAGCTGAAGCCCGTGTAGAAGTCTTGCAGCGGAGGCACGTTCTTCAGAGATAGCGTCAGGTACCCGTGGCCGTGGAGCTTCACCGAGCGTGCCACCTGACGGAGCGGGCGAGGACAGTCACAGCCCGTCTCTCTGGTCGGGGGCTCTTTACAGGCCAGTGGGGCAGGCACAGGGCATCATTGAGAGCGGGGTGAGGAACAGCCTCCTTTTAGGCAGGCTAACAACAGGCATTTGCAGCCGTGCATGGGTGAGTTCATGGGTATAGGTCAGGAGAGCCTGTTCCCCTTCCCTGCCTGGCCACTGACTCTGTGCGTGACCTTCGCTGCTCTGCACGGGGGTAACGGCACTGCCATACAACAGAGAGGCTGCAAGGTGGTGACAGGCCCCATCAATTCAAGAGGAGACTGGACAGTCACCTCGCTGGGGTCACCTAACCCCAGCTGTCTTCCTGCCTGGAGCGGAGGGGCTGGTCCCTTCCAGCCCCTGACATCTATCAATCAATCTATGAGTGTCCCACACAGAGCTCCACTTCTGCGTGTATTTTCTAACGGGGGCTCTGAGACCTCACTTAGGCTCCAAATATTTCCTCTGAGCCCCCTAACAGCCTGCCTTGCCTGGGATGCCCATCGGGGTCAGGCACCATGTACACGTGTGGAGTGACATGCCAGGAGCAGGGATGAGGGCAGCTGGGCCGTGCTTACCAGGAGGTCTGAGGTGCACCCGTAGCTCACGCCAGTCGTCGTCATGCGCTTCAGGTCGACGTATTTCCCGAGAGCCTTCAAGCCCTTCATGCAGCCCCGGATGGAGCCGCCCTTGGGGAAGATGGCCTTCAAGCTGAAAGGGAGGAATCTGTGGTGGGACTGGGGCTGCGCCAGGGAAATGGCAAACGAGCCTGGCAGGATGCCTATGACACACGCCTGGGGACCACGGGCAGCTTCGTTTGTGGGCCAGGGGAGATGTGCGTGGAGCAAGCGCCCTCTCCCACCCCAGGACAGGGACCTCAGGCTTGCCCAGAGGGGAGGAGGGGAGTACGAAACCCTGAGTCTGCCCGGGCTGTGCTGGAGAAGGGGAGAAGGGGCCACGTAAGCAGAGGCTGGGCTGGCTCTGCCACGTGTACAGCGCAGGCCGCGTCCCAAGGCTGCATTTGGCAAGGCCAGAGGGAGGTGCCATGCCCAGCTCACGAAGGGGGTGCAAGCAGCAAGGAGAGGGGGTGATGCACCTTCCTGCCCTACCCCCCTCCTTAGTCTCCCCAGGCCTCTCACCTCTCGGGCAGCACTGACAGGGGCACGCCGCCCAGGTAGTAGGAGACGGCGTTCTCCAGGGAGTTCTCCTGCTCCACGATGAAGATGGTCAATCGCTCCAGACGCACCAGGATGCGCTTCTTGTTGTCCATTTTGAGCAGGTAGATCTGGACCTGCAAACCCAGGGGGACAGTGATATGCAACCTCACGAGGCGGGGAGCAGGACTGAGCCCAAAGGCAGGCAGAGGTCCTGGGCCCAGGGGAGCATCTCTGCCAGTCCGAACAGCCTCATCCCACTGCTGCAGCCCTACCCAGCCGAATGCAGGGAAGAGCAGAGGTCTACGAGGGGAGCTCGTACCATCAGAGGCCAGCAGCCCAAGCCAGACCGGTGAGCCCTACACCGGTCTTGACAGAAAACCCAGTGCCAGGCTCTGCCATGAGAAGCTACCCCGAGATGCCAAGTCGCGGGGGCCCTGGCAGAGACTGGAGCAGGCGCTTCCCCGTTCTTACCGCTTTGTTGGTGGTGCTGCTGACGGTGAGCAATGCCAGGTTGTTGTTGGACTCGGCCACCTTCAGGCCATCGCTGAAGTCATAGTAAAGCACCAGCTTTCCATCCTGCACCGCCAGACACAGGAACTGGCCCTGCGGGGAGGGCAAGGCAAGCCGAACTCAGCCTCATCCCCTGCCCACCATCAGGGGGTTTGGAGACCCCAGTGCTGCTCTGCAGCCGGGCAAGGAACATGCTCCTGACCCTGATCCCCGTCCGTCCTTCTTGTCACTCCCCGGGGTCTGGGGAGCAGCCGATGGCTGCCACAGCGAGCACTTTGGGAGGAGGCCTGTGAGCCTAGAGATGTGGTGGGAAAGGAAGCCGGGCTTCCCACAAAAGCACGGCCAGCATCATCTGTAACCTGGCACTGCACGGCCCTCACCGGGCTCCTCGTGCACGCTCATATGCAGCAGCACTGAAAGGGGAGCCCCCTTTGCTGTGTGGGCGCTGAGAGCCTGGCCCTCCAGCAGCCCCAAGCAAAACCACCCCTTGCCATGCTCCAAACCCCTCTCCTATCCCCCTTCCAGCTGGCACACTGTCTGTACAGCCCAGCCATAACGGCTCTGGGGTGCAAAGGCCTGATGCAGCTCCCACAGCACAGCGAGACCCAGGTCAGGCCTGGGACGGCAGCACCAACGGGGTTCCTGGCTTGCGCCCTCCTCTACGACTCCTTGCCAAGAGGCAGCTCGTCTCAAAAGGGCCAGCAATGGTGGGGAAGGGGCCGGGTGCTCGCCTCGTGCTCCAGGAAGAAGAGGATCCCGTTGTAGGAGACCATGCGCATTTCTTGCTCAAAGCGCTTGGTGGGGCCGATCTGGCTCTCAAATTTGATTTCGGCATAGCCAGTGCCGTCGAAGTAGGAGCCGTCGGTCAGCCAGGGGTCACCCGTGGATTTGGACCTGTGCAGGGCGACAGGGGGGCTTGGAGCCTTGCCCTTTGGGTGAAACTTCAGTGGCCTCCCTGGGCCGCCTCGGGAGCCATTCCCAGCCAAGCGCCGGGCTCTTACCTTGCGCAGGGCTTCTCGGTGGCCGTGTCCAGGTGGAAGGTGTGGTGGAAGTTGTAGAGACTCACCACCTCCTCATTCAGCGTGTCCAGCTCGATGCAGCCCTGGTAGCCAGGGTAGTGCAGCGTGGCCGGCGGCTGCAGGAGAGAAGCCGTCTAGGTGAGGGGCAGCGGGCAGAGATGCCCGGGCAGGGGCATGTGGAGCAGCGGACGGGACCCAGGATTGAGACCGGTAGGAAGAGTTGCCATGGGGGAATGGTGCAGCTTCCAGCAGCTCGCAGCAGGGACAGGGCGGGAGGGAGTCAGGTCCCTCCCGGGGAGGGGATTCACGGCCAGGCATGCTGCCCTACGGATCAGTGCAGTATGTGGCCGGGGGGCTGGTGCCTGCTCAGGACAGAGCCCGACATGCACTCCTGCCCCAGCTGAGTTGCCAAAGGCACGAGCCAGGAGAAACAATCCTCGCTGTACGGCAAAGCCTCATGCAGGGGAGCAGGGAGTGGGCCAAGCCCGAGGAGGTGACAGCACAGGCCACCCCCCTGGTAGAGGTCCTGAGAGCTACACACCGGGACCCCGAGGCCCCTCTCACCATGAAGCTGGAGGGGTAGCCACCCACGTAGAAGACCACGCTGTGTAGATCGAAGTTGAACAGCCCCTGCTCCCCCTTGGCCACGCTGTCGCCTTTTGTCTCGTGCAGGGTTTTCTTCTCCATGGTCACCGACATGTGTCCGTACTGCAGGATCCTGTGCGTGGAGAGGGAGGGCCAGGACCAGGGTCAGTGCCAGGGGACGGGAACCCAGACCCCAGCATGAGCATCTCCAGACTGACCCAGGGACCGCACCGCACCTAGAGCAGGAGGAATCATCCCGCTGCCTTTGCATGTAGGCAGCCAAGCCCCGCAGCTCCTGTTTGCCTACAGCAGTCTGGGGCTTTACAAGTCTGTGCTAAGTGTCCCTGTCACCACAGCTGCTTAGACCTTTGTTCTGAGGAAGGAAGATGTGTGCCCTGGAGCGAAGAGTTCCTCCAAGGAAAGCCTCTGCTTTCCAGACCCCCTCTGCCCCTTCACATAACCACGGCCCCGTGGAGCTCAGAAGGCATTTGGGTCCCTTTCTTCTGTCTGAGATATTGGGTCCCTTTCTTCTAGCTGAGATTTTGGGTCCCTTTCTTCTAGCTGAGATTTTGGATCCCTTTCTTCTATCTGAGATTTCATTCTACAGTCCCAGCCACTTTTTGCAGCCCACAAGCTCAGTCTGAAGGCCCAACCTACGGCATCCTCTCCTTGTATCCCAAGCATGACCCTCGCTTCGCTGCTGCCTCCCCTTGCTGGGAAATGCCGCCAAGCTTCATACCTGTTAATGCTGACCACGGCAAACTGCTCTCCGATCTCCTCGTCGATGGTCAGGAAGGTGGGCTCTTCATCTCCGAGCTGATAGACCCACTGCACCTTGCGGTCTTTGAGCACGACACCCATGTAGTCTCCAGTGCCCTGAAAGCAGAGCAAACAGCCCCCCGCAAAATCAGCTTTGAGCTTCCCATGAGGCTCTCGGGGCTTCCCAGCCTAGAGCGCTGCCCGGGGCAAAATCTTCCAGGGTCACTCGAGGCTGCCTACAGCAACCCAGTGCCAAGCTAAGAGCACCTCCCTGCTGAAACCCAAATGATGCAGCACCAGCGGGGCCTGGAGTTTGCAAGTCAGAGGGACGGGCTCTGGTCAGCGATGGGATCAAAGCAAAACATGCACGAGGGGGTGTTCAGGCAGTGGGGAGGGGGGGACATGGGCACACACGATGCTGCTGGCACTCTGGTAGTGAGCAGCATCTAGGGCAGTGGGAGAGGGCACTGGGCGTCTGCTCCCACTTCCCTTTGGCCCGCACGGAGGATAAAGGCAGCATCCGGAGTGCCTTCTGCTCCGTGAGAACAGAAATGTCCTGCTCTCGGCACCCGGGTTGGAAAGCCCTTTCCAGGGGCAGGAGAAAGCAGGGGGCTGGACACCGTCTGGCTTGGCCCCTCCTTGGCTGGCATACGAGCGAGTGCCAAGGACCCCACTCTGCTGGAAGACTTGTTACCCCCAGCCAGAGCTCTGTACTGCCATGATCCCTGCTTCAGGGCAACCACCTCCAGCACATGCCCATCCTCGTGCTGGGTCCTCCAGCCACAGCCCTGCTTCTGCTCAGCATGCCAGCTCCCTGCCGCACGAGGAAGCGTTTCTGCGGGTGGCTCCTACCTCCTTGCTGCCCAAGTACAGCACGAAGCGCCCCTCGTCGGGCCCACCCTGGCGCCGTGCCGGGGCGCTGGCGCTGCTGGGCTCCGGGTTCTGGATGTAGAACTTGAGCGAGGTGTACGCTGCCAGGTCAGGCAGGTCGCTCGGGGACCGGACCTGCACACCCGACTGCCCGTTGAACTTCATCGGCACCTTCACCTGGAGCAGGAGAAACCAAAGCCGAGGGCACTCGCTAACTGCGAGCAGGACCTGACCGCCACAAAGCGCCGCAGGGGAGAGACGTGGGCTGCACAGAGCCCACCGCAGGGCAATCAAAAGTGCAGGGAGCATCATGGAGACTCCACATTTCTTCCTCTGCTTGTGTGTCAGCCTGAGCCAACTGTGTCGAGGCAGACAGACAACCCTCCCGGGACAGCCAGCATTCAGGGGATCCCACCGGGCCCCTCTCCCTCCGGTCCCTACCTTGCTGGCAGCATTCCTGGCCTGTGTGATGAGCTGGCGGATCCGCACAATGTTCTCGGACACGGTGGCGTTCTTGTTCTTCCGGTTCTCCAGGTTGCTCAGCTTGCCCAGCAGCAGCGGGATGGTGCTCTCCAAGCTCGACACTATGACAGGTGGGGAGGCCGTGAGACAGACCCAAAGAGAGGGACCGCGAGGGCGACTGGTGACTATCAAGGCCCCAGGTGCACACCAAAGACACCAGTAAAGCAGCAGCAGCTGGTGGCGAGGCCCTGGGACAGGTGGACTGGTCTGGGAAGGCTCAGTGGGGGGACAAGAGGGCTTTAAAAATAGAGGCGGAAGAGTGCAGTCAAGCCTGTATCCCAAGGGCAGGCAGACAGGGATTGAGTGCCCACATTGCTAATGCTAGCCCCAACACTACCCTCTCATGAAGAGAGAGCCACGCTCAGCAGAGGGCTCACCCCTGCCCCTTCCCCTGGCCCAGCCGCATCACCACTCACCCGACTTCTTGGCGTCCTGCACTGCCTGGTGCAAGTCCTCGTTCCTGAGGTCTCCGTACTGGTCCTTCCACTCATCCAGGTTCTTCTTCATGCTGTTCAGGGTGTCCTGCACCCGGGCCGCTGTCTCGTTGGCTTTCGCCGCCGCATCCTTGGCGTTCTGGATAGCCTCCTTTGTGCCATCTTTGAGAGGAAAGGAGAGGGGGTTCAAACACAGGCAGGGCCAGCAGGAAGGTCCCAGCCACAAGCTAAGGATAGGGGGGTAATGTGGTACCTCCTCACCAGCATGGGGTGGGCTGAAGGCAACGTCCCCTTGAGTATAGGAATGACCCAAGAGAACAAGCCTAAGCATTTAGTCCCTGCAAAGAGCTTTTCTCTGGAGATGCAGGTGGTAGGACGGGTCCTGACAGAGGCTGTAGATGGGAACATGCGCTGCGGTCTCCTCCATGCCTCTAGCAGCCACTCACCCACCTCGCACAACAGCGTGGCCCTCTTTGCTCTGGGTTGCCGCAGGCCAGAGTGGAGCTGGCAGGAGAAGCTGGTGCCTCTCCTGTGCTCCACACAGCGTCGTACTTATGCCAGTGATTTCACAAGCGTGCAGAGCCCACCAGCAATGCAGGGACTCTTCCTGGATGGTGCCCACTAGGAGCACGGACTACACCTAAACTCCCCTCTTGTGATGCTGAGGATGCTTGTCCAGAAGAAGTGGCTGCCTATGAAGCACTCTGTCCAAATTCGCAGATGATACCAAATGATGGGGTAAAGTTAACACACCAGAGGGTAGGGAACAAATCCAGGCGGATCTGGACAGGTTGGATAAGTGGGCAGAAGAGAATAGGATGCAGTTCAAGAAGGACAAGTGCAAGGTGCTGCACCGGGGGAGAGGGAATCAGCAGCGCGCTTGCAGGTGTGGGGAGGACCTTCTCAGCAGCACGCAGTGGAAAGGGATCTTGGAGTCACTGTTAACTCCGAGATGAACACGTGTTGTCAATGTGACGAAGCGATCAGTAAAGTTAACCGCACTTTATCGTGCATTAGCCGGTGCATGACAAACAGGTCCAAGGAGGTGATGCTTCCCCTCTATGCGGCACTGGTCAGGCTGCAGTTGGAGTACTGCATCCAGTTTTGGGCGCTGCACTTCAAGAGGGATGTGGACAACCTTGAGAGGGTTCAGAGGAGGCCACTCATGTGGTTAGGGGCCTGTAGGCAAAACCCTACGAGGAGAGATTGAGGGACACGGATCTCTTCAGCCTCTGCAAGAGAAGGCCAAGAGGTGATCTTGTGGCCGCCTACAAATTCATCGAGAGGGGACAGCAAGGAATAGGAGATGCTCTGTTTACCAGGGCACCCTTGGAGTAACTAGGAACACTGGCCACAAACCGACGGACAGCAGATTTAGGTTAGACATCAGGAAGAACTTCGTTACGGTAAGGGTTGCTGAAATCTGGAATGGGCTTCCAAGGGAGGTGGTCCTCGTCCCTATCTTAGGGGTCTTTAAGAGGAGGCTGGACACACGCCTGGATGGGGTCGTCTGACCCCAGTGCTCTTTCCTGCCCAGGGCAGGGGGTCAGATTTGATGATCTTCTGAGGTCCCTTCTGACCCAGACATCTATGAATCTATGAACAAACCTTGGTCCACCTCCAGCATGTCCTGTACAGCTCGCAGCCGGGTCACGAGCCGGTCCTTCCGCGCCCGCAGGTCAGTCACCTTCTCCCTGGCAGCCTGCAGTGTCCCTTTAATAGCTGGAACAAAGTGCACACATATTTGCCTCTGCCATCCCAGGGGTTTGAGCTACCTCCACTCAAAGCTGATGCACTGCCATGCCCTTCTCCCACCAAACACATGCAAACACTTGGCAGAGCCATTTCCATGGCTGGAACTGCCCTTACGTCCACTGAGCTTCCTCTGCTCCTGCCTCACAGCTTCCTCGAGGGCGCTGCTATTCCTCTTCAGCTTTTTTGCTATGGCAGCAAGATCGCCTGACACAACACCCTGCAAACACAAGGATGCCTTACGCCCTGCCTGGGACGCAGTACGGGTGCAGGCCTGAGGCCCAAGCTTGGAAGAGGACACCCAGACCCCAGTTCTTGATCTCCATGGTTAAATGCTAGGCAAGGAGGCCATGCTGGTGGGAAAGCACTAGCCCCTCCAGTGTGCACGGGGTGGGACACGGGGATAGGGAACAGTGGAGAGATGGCAGACTTGGGGCGTTTACATTTGCAAAGCATTGTGCCCAGAGATGGAAGTGGGAGTTGAAGCTGAAGCTTGGGGAATTGCAGAATAGGTGGTGACGTGCCCAGTCCAGACAAGCTAGGTGGGGGACGGGTTGTGAGTGCCCGGGGAAGGCGGGGGTCTACCAAGCTGGGCAGCTGCGCACCATGAGAGCCTCACTGGCAGCATCGGCGGCGTCTGCAGCTGCTGTCTCCGCTTTCTTTACAGCCTCGATGATGCTGGCGTATGCATTGGAGGCATCGATCGCCCGCTGGATAAACCCGTCCTGGTTTGTGCTCCGGATGATGCTGCATTTCAAGGCAAAGGGATGAAGCCGAGAAGCCCTGCAGGGCACCAAGGGCAGGCAGTGCCTGGCCAAGAGCACAGGCCCCTGGCCCCAGCCCCTCACTGGGACAGAGCCCCCATTTCAGGCTCCTTGGCAGCAGTCTGAACAGCTGCCTTTTACTGTCTGTCCTGGCCCATGAAGCCACACTCCCTGCCCCACCCTCAGGTCTGGAGTCCGCAGTACCCAAACCATGCCGGCTTCTCCTTGCCGCTGTCTGCAGCTCTTGGAAGAGGGAGGGGTGTGGGGCACAAGGGTCCTGGAGCTGAACCCTGCCTCTGTTGGCTATGGAAGGATCTCGCTGCTACCAGCACCGGCTCAGAGTAGATCAATGGCCTGCGTTTGCTGTAGCAAAGCCCCCAGGCCTTCACCAACTGGCAAGACTACCTGGACAGGTTGCGGGCGAGCTCATCCAGGAACCGGGCATGTTCCTCGGCGGCCTCGACCACTGGGATCTTGCTGCTGGCAGGAGAAAACTTCTTCACCCGCTCTGTCAGGGGATGCTTGGCGCCATCCAGCAGGGCCGCCAGCTTCTCGTAATCCTGCCGGGACACACAGCCCCCCGTAGGGGTGTTCATCCCCCTCACTGCTGCACATACACCCGACGGTGGGAGACACCTTGCAGGGGTATGACACTGATCTGCCATTGCTGCACCCCCATTAGCACCCCTTATTCCTTGCTTCCCTCTCCCAGCACCAGCCCTATCACACCCCATGTCTCCCTCCTCCCTCAGTCCTGCCTTGCACCCCGGGCTACCAGCAGCCTGCCCCAGACCATCGCACTCTCCCCTGGAGCTTCTGAGCCACTCACCTCCTTGGCACGCTCAATCATCTGCAGGAGGTCTGAGACCTGGGCCAGTGAGTCCTCGGCCATGCGCAGCGTGTCCTGCACCAGCCCGTGCTGCTTCTGCAGCTCCTTCTTCTTTCGCTAGACACACACATGTTGCAGGGAGTTAGGAACTGACATATCCCCGGTCATACAAGACTCAGAGCTTTGTGCTTCTGTGTTCAAAGGAAACCCTCCGGGTACCTGGCTCTCCTCCAAGTTGTTCAGATTCATGCTGTTCAAGTCCTCCGTCTGCCTCGTTTTATTCACAGCCTCATTGAGAGCGTCACGGAGATCCATGAGCTCGGAGTTGTACTGAGTCAGTCGGTCTCTGATGTTGTTCACCAGGGCTCGGTTGGCCTCCCCTTTGCTATGCAACTCGTTCTGCACACGATGCAGCACTGAGGGAGGAGGAACTCGGTTTTAAACTCTCATTTCTCCAGGATCGTGGGGTCTTTTGCATGGTTCAGAAGGCTCTTGGCCCGACTATCATCTCAGTAAGGACCCAAGTGACCTAGTCCGAGGCCTACATAACACAGATCGTAGACCCTCACCCAGTAGCTTCTGCACCTAGGTCCTACCCTCCGTCTGATCTACATCATCCAACCCCTGCATTATCCCAAAGCAATCTTGTCTTACTAAATGTGTAATTGTTGATCCCTTTCAAGCTGTCCTGTATTTATTGCGTGAACTGTTCAGCTCAGTGGGAGGTGACATTATGCATCCAGTGTTAGTGTGTATAATATCTCCCAGGATGCTGTTACCTGCGGTTTCTCAAGGGGTTTGCGTGACGGTGCTTTTTAGAAAGATGCCCTGATATGTTTTAAAGACTACGGGGTAGAGAATCCACCACAAACCACGACAATGCTACCCGCCCTGCTGAAAAAAAAAAGCGTCACTATAAATCTAGTCCAAGTTGATCTAGTTCCAACTTCCCGCTTCCAGTGGGACTGCTGTATGTATGCTGTTTTCCATTAGATTAAAGAGCCATTTGCTATCAGAAATCTCTTCCCACGGTTCCCCTAATCTGCATCTGGGTCACCCCAGTGGAGAGCAGAACGTGACTCCCGGCGCTTGCGAGAGTGTCGTTTGGGCAGAGCAGCCCGCTCCAACGCAAAACGCCCCGGGCGTCCGCAAACACCACGTGTGTCCCAGCAGGGAGCGGCACGTTTCTGATGCTGCCGTTCTGGCTGACCTGAGTGAACGGGGAACACGGAGACAGACGTGCGAGAGGAAAACGAGCAAACGTGGTCATTTCCTGCTGTCATGCAGAAGCGTTAAGCTATTCAAGTTAAAATGCAATTTATTTTTTAAAGCCCGAGTCCTGACAATCCAGGAACTTGCTTGGACAGAGGAGCTAAAAATCTGTCTGGACTCCTAGTAAAGGTCAATTGCCGGCACTTCGGAACAGCTCTGACTTGCGGAAGAGAAGAAAATGGAACTATTATAAATTAATGTCCTTCTGCCGTGCTCCACTCTCCCAGCCGAGGAACTGGCTGCAAAAGCTAGTCAGGCCTGCTCAAGTGAACAGGACAGCTCTCCCAAAAGAGGGGACGATGAGGGGCGGGGGGGATACCGAAAGGGGCTGCCCAGAGAACAGCATTTGCAAGGATGCTTTTGGGCCAGGATGCTCTGAGCTGTGCCAGCCGAGCTCCACTTACATTTCTGTGCCTCCTCCTCCTCGTTCTCTGCCAGCCCTCGCTGGCTGCTGAAATCCCGCTCCCTCATCTCCTTCAGCATCCTCTCCACCTCGGCCATCTTCTGCCGGAACTCCTCTGTGGACGTGGCGCTGACGTTGCCCGTCCCAAACATGTCCATCTGGTGTCCCAGCTCTGCAGAGGAAGCGACCGCGGTGACCTGCTGGCTTCAGCTACAAAAGCCAGTTACTTTTCTATCCCCTGACCCTTGAAAAAGCCTCCCCTCTTCCATAAAACACCAGCTAGGATTCATTGGCTGCTAGGATTCATTCCCTGTCCCTTGCCCTTTATCCAAAGACCTTGAAGTCTATAGGACTCTACACTGACGCTACTTTTGAATTCCCCTCAATCCAGCGAGAGCATGGTACGTGGGGCAGGGAAAAGCCAAGCCGGTGATAACTTTCTCACTTACCCTGAATGCTGTTCTGAATACTTCGAATATTTAGCAAGAGCTGCTGCACTCGCTGGTAGGTGTTTTTTGTGTGCTCGTCCAGAGAGTTTGCTTTCCTGTGCGTCATGGTCATCTAAAATAAAAGGCTGCTTTACTTGAAGCTTTCAATTAGACCCGATCTGACCCAAGATGCGGGGAAAGACAGACCTGGAAGGGGATCTGGGAATAGACAGCTTTCGAGACCAGTTAACTGGAACAGTTGTTTCTTGCAGGGATTTTCACACATGCTGCACCCTGCTATGATTTAGCTTCATGGGTGCACAGATGTTAATGAGACCAACATGGCTACAACCTAAACCCCTGCTAGATGTTAGTGAGAAATTCTGTTCAAAAGATCTCAAGATCATAGTCGCCAGAAATTGTCTGTGCTAATTAACACCACAGCAAAGGTTGTCATCCAGGGCTGGAAGAACCCACCTATTCATTATATCACAGCAGAAAACAGGGCAGCTGCCAGCTACTTGGCGTTTGTGTGTGCATGTACAGAAATGCACAGCTACGTCATGCCGGACAGGCACAGGGGATTGTTTTGCACACAGTTACTTAAAGCGTGCATCGCCCATGTGCAATTGCACAGATGTTCCTGCATGCCACTTGGTTTAAGAAATGGGCCCTGACTCTTGCTTAGATGGTCAGGTCTTTGGGGCACAGACTGCTCTTTATTCGATTCGGACACAGACTCTAGTGAAAAACCCCCACACACAACAGGGTCTTTATCCCTGAGCGAAGCCTCAGAGGGTTTCTACAAGACAAACAGAAAGATAATTTGCTGGCGGGGTCAGGACCCCTTCCAGCCAAAGTGCAGTGCGTCCTCGAGGGGATACAGGTTTGTTTCTGTTCTCTCCCCGCAGGCCTGCTCTGTAAAATGATGCTTGATAAGCTTTATTTCAGCTGGTTAGGGTTAGAGCAGCTTGAAAAGTAAATACAGATGAATGAGTGGCTGCGTGCTCCTTTAAAAACAAAAGCACTTGAGGAGAAACAGGGTAGTCAGGGAGTGGGCTTCCAGCTCTTTGGACAGAGAGGGGATCTCATGGCTCTGACGGGGCCAGGGTGGAGTCTTGCATAGGATGCTGACCCGGCAGCGGGGAGTGGGGAGAAGAGCCCATGTGTGCAGTGCTATCAGCAAGGGAGGGGACTGAGCTTGCCTTGTGCTGCAGCGCGTTCAGGTCCTGAGTGAGGTCCCTGTTCTCTTCCACCAGCTCCTCGGCCCGTTGTCGGACCCCGCTCATGGATCTCTGGTGCTCGCGCAGGTGGTTCTGAAAGAGAGGCGCGGGGCCGGCAATCAGACAGACGGGACCAAAAGCCCCGAGAAAGGCAGGGGCAGCCCGAAGACCGCGTCGAAGGCTTCACGTACCGCGAGGGTCTCCATGGTGTTCTTCAGACCTTGCAGCCGGGCCCATGCGATGGAGCTGGCGTTCAGGTTAATCAGCTGATTCCTGATGGTGGGGAAGGAGGCCTCGATCTTTCGGAGGTCTTCCAGAAGGAGAAGCACGCAGGTGTCGCAGACTGTCCGTGCAGAGAAATGGTGAGGTAAGGACACTGATGTGACATGTGTCATCTTGTATGATGGCAACTCCTTCCATCTCCCTTTTTCCCACGACCGCAGTGAGGACACGGTGCTATAAAGCTAAGGAGGAGCCCCTGTCCCCCAAACCTGAGCTCTTAGCCAGATTGCCAGTCTGGGGTGGGTGTAAATGGGGGGTCCTCGGTCACATTTGTTCCTGGGTCAGGAAGGATCAGGATTTCTGAGTGCTTGTCCAGGTAGGAATGGGCTGGGAGGTCGTCACCACCATGTGGGGCAAATGCAATGGCAACACTATAAGGGATGGGCTTGATGAGAGAAGTCAGGACAGTGGGCCTGGTCTGGGTCTCACCGCAGCTTCTCACCTGTAAGACCCACGTGTGAGGCCAATAAAATTACCCCAGGGCTAAGATTAACATCAAGCCCAGTCCACAGCCGGTCTACCCCATCCTTCTGCTAGCTGTTTTGGGGCAGCCAAAACCAAGGGTGCGTCCCGTATTCGTGCTCCTTTCAGGCGCCCCTGTACTAGAGGGACAAGGCTGAGATCTTGCGTCATGTCACAGGTGGTGTCCCTCTGTTACGCAAGCACAAAGCCGCTGGAGCCCGTCTCCTCTGAGATACCCGGGCTTTGTTTCCAATCTGGACCAAACTTTGTCACTGTTGAAGTTATACCAAAAACCCCAGGAATTTTCCAGGGAGGAGAGGGACGAACAGGGATGACTAGAAGACGCTTGCACTGAAAAAGTCGCCTGGTCCCCCCACGGTCCCTTCCCCAGGGCATGGCAGAAGGATGCTACTGACCTTCACACCTCACGCTGTCTGGGCCGCTGGCTACGGGGATTTCGTACTGCTGTATGCAGGTGTCACACTGCTTCCCTGTCAGGCCACTCGGGCACGTGCACTCCCCCGTCCGGGGGTCGCAGGACCCCCCTTTGCACTGACACTCTGCCAGGAGAAAAGAGGAGGCTGCAGTAGCTCTGCCGAGGGCCCTGATCCCATGATCCCGCCCTGCCCTCACAGGTCCCCTGGGGAGGAAACGGCAGGACCCCACTGCAGCACGGCAGCCCTCCTGCACAGCAAGCAATCACGAGTTCAGTCATTTGGTTATTGAAACCTAATGCCCAGAAAAGCCTCCGGGACATGGGCTGAAGGACTGGCAAATGCTTTGGGACATGGCACGGGCCAGCCAGGCGGTTGTATGTGCAAACAGCCTTATTGAGCCACTGGGACTAGGACTTGCAATACGATAAACTGCATGTGCGGATGGACAGGAGCTCCAAGGAGCCATGCAGATGCAGTGGGGGCTGATCTGTGCCCGCAGTGCCCAGGGCACTGAGTGCTCTGCCAAGCCTAAAGTGAAATTACAACAAGGGACCGAGTGTCTCCGCATAGTCTGGAGCAATGCTCTGCTCTCACAGCCTGGATGCATCCCAGCACTGCCGTGGAAGAACCCCACAGCCCCTGGCTTTCAAGGAGCGGGAAGTGGGTGCTTTGGCATTGTAGCAGAGCCGGAGAGGCAGCCCCGGGGCACTCGATGTCCCTCCTAGGAGACGCGGGAGCAGGAGAGAAACACACTCACTTGTGCAGCCATTCTCGCCCAGGCCCCAGTAGCCAGGTGCGCATTGGTGGCAACGGGCCCCGTTGACCCCGGGCTGGCAGCTGCACTGACCGGTCTGCGTGTGGCAGCTCGCTCCCAGGGACCCGACGTCGCAGTCGCATCTCCGGCAGCCCGAGCAGCTGTCGTAGCCGTAGTACCCCTCCTAGGGAAAGCCAGAGCAGTAAGCTCCCTGCATGGGTGCCCTGGGGAGCAGAGGCAGTGGGAGGACATGCCAGCTTTTCAGCCTCCAGACTCCTTTCACTTGATGCTCACAGTGGCCAAGGGGAGCCCGAGTCTCAGCTCTGTTTTCCAAGCATTTCTCCTGGCTTGGAGTTAAAACATGTGACAGCCAAAGACTAAAGCGGTGGGAAGGATGCTCCGATTTGGTGAACTTCTCTGTTCACCCCTGGCCAGGAGGCTTGTGGGGGAACTAGGATCACCAGAGCTCACCCTAGAGTGGCAACTAAAGTCCTCAAAGCTGCAGTTAAACCCACACCAAGTCTCCTTCCTCGTGCAACAGGCCAGCACCGAGGGGAATGCTAGGGTTAGACAAGACCTCAGGGGTCATCTGCACCACCCCGCACATGAATACTCCTGAACGGTCCCTGGCCAATGTTCATCTGTTCTCTGAGGACTGAACCGTCCATGCTGGGACTGCAAGCCTGATGCTCTACCACTGAGCTACCTGGAGCCTGCATATACCAGGTAGCTGCCAGGCTGTAGGCACATACACGAACCCACCCCATAGCCATCCAGCCAACTCAGCAGCCATTGACACCCTGTCTCTGCCCCGGGACTGCCTGGGTCCTGTAGCACAGGACGGCTGGAAGGGGAGCGAGTGCAGGGTGAGCCCGGGGTGACCCATAACCCATGCTGGAAAGCCCACCCGGAGCGCACAGCGACCACCGCAGCTTTCATGGCGCATGGGGGGACCCAGCGGTTGGTTTTACCTGACAGCGGTCGCAGTGCTGACCTGTCACTCCCGCTTTACAGAGGCACCGGCCCGTTCGGGGGTCGCACGACTCGGTCCCGCAAGGCGAACAGCTGCACACTGTCAGGGGAAACGACACCCATTTGCAAGATAAATGACACAGGTGGGCAACTCCAGCCCTGGCTCCAGTGGGTTTGATGTGATCTGAGAGGTGCCCCCCTCAGTTAGATGAAAGAAGAAAGATGTGCTCTCTTCTCTAGAGCGACAAGCTGTTAGTCACAAGGCCACCTCTCTCCATTACACTTTCCTGCTATTTGGTGGGGCTGTGACCTCCAGCGGTATCGATACATCCTGCAAACTCAAGCTCCTGGAGGAGCTGTCACCAGCTGGGTGCCGTGTGCTATTGCCTGCGTGACCCCTGTGCAACAAGTGCTCTGCTGCCAGCTGACACTTTTCAAACGCTGCACAAAGCAGGGTTTGCATGCTGGAGAAAGGGGGACTGGCTATGGACTGGAAGGACCTGGGTTTGATCCCAGGTAGGAGCAGTGGGTTACCATCTCCCACCCACCCAGCCTCCCATCCAGTGGGTACCGGGAACTGCCCTGGGGTAAAGGTGGCCATAGCAAGGTGCTGACCACATCACCTCCTCCTCGTGCCAAGATTAAAGAAACAGTGAAGCCCTGCTTCCATGGGCCTCAATCGTCGATAAATGGGATATCTTTACTTTAACCACTGGAGCCAGGCCAGGCTGTCAGCTCGGGGAGGAGCAGCTGGGTAACACCCCTGGGCACCCAGATGCAGTGACAGCCCCTTCCCCACAAATGCTGGACCCAAGTGGCTGGGTCCGTGCCCTGTGTGACACTCACATGTGCAGTTCTTGGCCTCCACCGCATCGCCGTGGTAGCCCGGGGCGCACAGCTCGCAGCGCGGCCCCGCTGTGTGGTGCATGCAGCCGGAGCAGGCGCCGGTCAGTGGGTCGCAGTCGCTGAACAGCATGTTGGGGTCCGTGTTCCCGCTGCAATCGCAGGGCTGGCAGAAGCTGCCGATCACCAGGGGATTGCCATAGTAACCCGGGGCACATCTGCAGAAGCACAGTGCGTTGAGAGGGAGCATCCCCTCCCCGCCAGCCCCATCGAAAGCGGGCGGCACAGCTGAATGCAACCACCCAGAGATCCCAGAGCTCCTCGGCGGGGCTCCCGCCACCCCAGGGAGGGTTGTTATCGCCGGTTCAGAGATGGGCAGCTGAGGTGAAGAATGGCTCCGTGCCCTGTTTGCGGTGACATGGCACCTCAGTGATGGGGGCACAGACTGGCCATCCACATGAAGCCCGTGGGGACTCATCAATACCCAGTTGCAGCTGATCCTGAACCACCTTGCAACCCTGCGTCTGGGAGCAGGGAGGTGCAGCCTGGCCTAGCACACAAGAGCCAAAGCGAAGCCACACGTTTGGTGGATCAGAACAAGCCGCCCCCTCTCCAGCCCCTCTGTTCTCTTGGAGGCTGTGGGAACTTCCTTCTGCCCCCGAAAAAGGCAGCCCAGGAGTGCCAGGTGAGGCAGGCCTTACCGTTCGCACATGGCTCCAGCGTAGCCGGTCTTGCACAGACACTGCATGGTGGAGCCCTTGCGGATACACCCGACGGCAAAACTGGAACCAGGGACAGACAGAGGGGAAACGTCACCTCCCCAGCTCCAAGGAACAGCACCTGGGAACAGGCTGTTCCTCCCCGCACAGCAGCACAGAGCAGCTGACCTGCCCACCCCTGCAGTACAGACTGGGGCTGAAATGTCACCAGGATTACGTCCATGGCCCTTGAGAGGATGAATCCTGCCTGCAGGCAGAAAACCCTCTGGCCTTTCTCCAACCCCATCTTGACAAGCATTAATAGGAAGGGTGTAGCAACCTCTTCCCATGAGAAGCTACCAAGGAGGAATGCACAAAAGAAGCTTCCTCAAGCCCAGGGAGGAAGTCAGAGCACCCTGGGGAGAGAAAAGCAGGAGAGGGGGCTTCATGGGAGCTGCTTACTTGTTGGAAGCCACTGAGAGAGGACACGGGCACCCCACGCACTGCAGCAGCCCCTCTGGGGAGTAGCTATCCACGTAGCCGTCCTTGCACCGCTCGCAGCGGTTGCCCTCCGTGTTGTGCTGGCAGTTCTGCAAGGACAAGATGCCCAGGCATAATCAGAGTCCACCAAGAGAGTGTGCGATGGGATGAGTTTCTGGAGCTTCACACCCTCCAGACAAGGAGGGTGTTGGGGCTCTGGCAGTGACGATGAGAAGCGACTCCACTAGAGAGCTGGGTCCTGAACCCCACTCCCAGCAGAGCTACCTTTCAACATAAACTGCCTTGAAGACAATAAATCCCCTGGAAAAGGCACATGGATTTCTGTAAATCCAGACTATAACCTGTTCTGCCAGCTCCTGGTTGGGTCGTATTGGAAAGGACCATTGAGCCGGCTGCGTTAGAGCTTCAGTTCCTAGGCAGTCTACTTACGATGCAGATCCCAGACCCTGGGAGACACTGATCGGAGTGGCCGTTGCAATGGCATGGAACACATTTCCCCAAGAAGAGACCCTTGGTGTCCCGGTAATAGCCTGGAGCACATTCCTAGAGACAGAGAGGGTGATGATGATGTGAAACAGCCCAGACACATGTAGGTAGAGTTGATAGATTGACCAAAGGGTCCTCCACTATATTGGTGCTAAGGCAAGGTTCATAGCAAACAAGGCTGAACATGTATATGGGGGTGAGAGATGGGGCACACATGCAACATGGTTTACCAGGAGCATAGGGAACAGTTCCAACACCACCGGGGGCAGCTCAGGTTGGAGAGATTAGCCCGTCAGGGTTGGCTTTGGACTCTTCCTGGTGTCCTATCCCACAATGAGGCATGTCCCACCCTACCTGCTAGGTGCAGCACTGCCAGCAAGTGAAGTCCTAGGCCCTCAGTTACATTGTCTGAGTACAGTGCCTACAAACCCCTCCCTTATGCTGGAGACAGGACTTCACCTCTTCAACCTACCTGGCAGGAATCTCCCCTGTAATTGGCCGGACACAAGCACAGCTCCACATTGCTGGCTCGAATGCCCACAGCAGAGTCCGTGACAGTTTCCAAGATGACCCGCCGCAGGAAGATGGACGAGGAGATTTGGGAGAAGAGTGCCCTGATCTGGAGCTGCTCTAGGCTGGCCAGCACCATCATCAGCTCCTCCCTGGACACCGGGTTGTGTGTTTCTGTGTGTCTGAAGTTACCCTGGTGAGAAGAGGGAAGCTCTGGCATTAGCCTGCAGTAAAGCGCAAGCCTGCAATTTCTGATTCTGTCCCTTGCAAAAAGGCTAATCAACTGGGCAAGCCGTCTGAGCACCCCCTAAGCCCTGGGAGGCCATGCAGGCAATGCTGGATAGAACCTGGGTCTTCATAAACAGCTGCTCGGATGCCTCCCCTTGCACTGAAAAAATCAGAGCTGAAAACCTGCAGCAGTTCTGCCTCCCTGCACCCCACTGGAAGCCAGCTTCCAAGGCAGTGATTTCCCATCTCCCACAGGAGCCACACAGGGACAGCTTCCATTACAAGCAGCTCCTCTTGGGTGCTGGGCAGTGGCCACATGATCCCCAGAACACACCACCGCTGGCAGAGGGGAAGGTCTGGTCCAATGAAACCCCCAATCCATGGGAGCCCTAGCTCCACGTACCTGTGTGCATCAACTCACCTCCACCAGCTGCAGCTGGCCTCTGTGCACATCTCCAGGGGGTGGGTAAGTGTCTTCCCGAAACATGATGCTCATTTGGTTTCCCTGGGGAAAGCAAAGAGGTGTCCTGTGAGCCTGGAAGCCCCAGTTATGCTGTAGAAACCATCGCACAAGGCAGACGGGGCTTCACCGGCTGTACCTTCAGGATGACATCTGGGCGGGACTCCATGGGAACGAACACGTCGCCCCGTCTGGCATCTGAATGGAGCTCGTAACGCAGGTGCCCACCATAGGAGGAGACCTGGGGAAAGAGCCGAAGAGTACAGGCAAGGCATGGCATGCTACAGAAACTCAGCCAGCTGATGTGTCTGGTGGTCAGAGCGACACCAAACCAAGGGGGGCAGGACTACAAGGGGAGCAGGTGCCCTGCCTGTGCCCTGCCACCTCAGCCAATGCGAGGGCGCCAGGCAGTGAGGCCGGGTCAGGTACACGCTCTCTTACCCGGTCCCCAAGGTAGGAGCTGGGTGCCTGCCAGTACAGCTCCTGGTAGACCTCAAGAAGGTACTTGAGATCGGCATGTACCAGGTCTTCTTCTGCTCTCAGAGAGGTGCCCACTTCTTGGCGGTCGCTGCTGAGCAGACGCCAGCCATTCATGTCGGAGAACTAGGAGAAAAGGGGGCAGAACTGTGAGACGGGTCCAGCCTGGGTCCCCTGGACGGGGGCAGCTCTGGGTGCAGGCTCCTTGGAGAAATCCCATCTATTCCTGGTCTTCTACTGAAGCTGATTTGCTCAAGTCACTGATTTGAGGCTGATTTGCAGGCTCAGAACAGCCCCTATGACTCCTGCACCACTAGCATGCCCAAGGAACTTTCTGAGATCCACCACAACCCCCAATGCAAAGGATGCCAGGGTTCAACAGCTGAGGGCACAACAAGAACTAGTCTTCCTTTCCACCACCCACCACCCCTTCATGCTGCATAGCTGCATTCAGCTAGCGCAGAACTCAGGGAGGACACAAGCTTTGGAGACAGGGCCTGGGGTCCTGGACAGAGCAGAAAGGATCCCCCAGCCCAGCCCCTAGTCACCTCTACTCGGTATTTCTCAACACTGTGGCAGCGATCAGTCGCCCCGAAGCAGAAACACTTGGTGCATCCCTTGGGGTTGTCTGCATCCAGCAAGAAGGTCCCCAAGCGGCACTGGTCACACCTTGGGCCTTCCACGTTTTCCTGGAAGAGAAGCAAACTGTGGGCCTGTTGGGTTCCTCCTGCGGTGTCTGTGGGAACAGGCAGGCCGGCTGCAAGTAGAGCAGCCCTCAAGAGCGAACCAGGCACCCTGAGCCAGTGTCCTGTGTCACAGCGCTGATCCATCCCTCCTCTGCCCACTGCCAGGACAAAACCCCTTGTCCCATCACCACGATGCACAAGTTCCCTGAGGGCTGAGTCACCCTCCAGCCATGCCGGGCACATCACTGACACCGTCACTCTTTGGCATCAGATGGGAGAGTGACCTGCGTGCTCCACATAGACGATGTGCAACTGAACAGCACCCCCAGCCTTGCCCACAGCCATAAGCTGCCCACCCCTTCCATGCCAGCCCTCCCGAGCAGACGAGCCTCGCTGGACTGACCTTGCAGTGGCACTGCCCAGTGACTGGATCGCACACGCTGGCCTCCGTCCCTGCTGGGTGACAATTGCAGCTCCTGCAGTCTGGGAAGTGGTAGTAGCCAGGGGCGCAGAGGTTGCACCGCCGCCCTATTACATTGGGCTTGCACCTAGATAGGACACAGCAGCAGGAATGAGCACTTCCTCCTCTTCCTCTATGGAGCTATGACACTCATGAAGTAGCTTGGTGGAACTATAAGGCTGGGATGCAACGCTGATACCAACAATGAATGCTTCCCACCCTTCTCAGCTGCCTCACTGAGCCACTGATCCAAGTGCTGCCCCAGTACATACTTTCTATGAGACTAAGGCCCCGATCCTGATCCTCACCTGCACTGGCCACTGTCCACGTCACAGCCTGGCTCCGTCAGCTCTTGAACCCCGGGGCGAGAGCAATTGCAGTCCTCGCAGCCAACAAGGGGGTGGCAGCCGAAGGTCTGGGGCTCGCAGACCACGCACTCTGGCTTTATGGTGTGGGGTGGGCAGATGCACTGCCCGGTCACTTCATTGCAGAGGCGGAGCCCACAGTCACAGGCTGGAAGGGGAAGGAGGCAGAGGCATTCATCAGAGAGCAATGAGATAGCACGCAGTGACCGGGCTGCACTGCTCCTGGGGAGCCCGCGCTCTCCCCCACTCCACGCCTGTGTCCCCACAGCTCGCTGCAACCAGCCACAGACCATCACCCGGGCATTTCCTGTTCAGGTGCTAGTCAAGCACTAAAACCAAGGCAGGGACCAGAGTCTGGGGGTAAGAAGAAGGGCTCCTCTGTGCTTGTAAATCACACAGTAATGGGAGCTTGGGATTGGAGTAGTAGAGAGATCCATCCAAGCTAATGGTAGGGGTATGCTTTTTCCAGACAGTAAATCCACTGGGAGAGAGCAGGAAAGAGAGGGCTGTGTGGGGGCAGGAGCTGCTCTTTTGCTGACTTTCTCTGCTCTGGAGCAGAAGGGAGTGCTGGGCGTGAGCAGCAGCAGGGCTGGTACCAGCAGCGACACTGCAGCCACCTCTCCTGGCTCATGACCGCACAGAGCACCAGAGAGGGGGATGATGCTGATGCTGCCAGAGGGGAATGGGCTGAGTGAAATGCAGAGAAGAGACTGAAGAGTTTGCATTTGCTTTGTGGAAACACTCCCCAGAGAAGAGCAGGGAATTCGAGTCAAGTCTGCCAGCCTGGGCTCTGATTTTGCACATACAAAATATTGGCCTTCACCATGCTGAAAACTGGCTAATCTACCCGATGGGACTTGCAAGAGCAGGTTTTCTGGGGAAGGGGACTCTTTAACTACTTGGCAAATACATTGTGCCCTAGAAACCCTTTGAGGGAAGGAAGAGACTGCTTGTCAGACAGTGTTGTATTAAGTGCAGGGTCCCAGGGCTTGGCAAAAGGGCTAGGACCTCCCTTGAGCGTTTACCCTCTCATCTCAGTACAAGTGCTGGAGGGAAGTCAAAACCAGCACTATCCAACGCAGCTATGTCCTAGCCCTACAGACCAAGCGACTTGCCACCAGCCGGCCTCAAAGCACTGTCCTGAGCGGTCCCGAGCCCCCTCCAGAGCCAGGGGAAGGCAACTCACGCCTGCAGTTGGGGAAGCCCCAGTAGCCAGTGGCACAGCGGGAGCACTCTCGCCCGATGACGTTGGATTTGCACGTGCATTGACCCCCGAAGGGCTCGCACTGGCGGCTGACAGCTCCCACCTCGTGGCAGCGGCAGGGCTGAGCACCGTTGTTGTAGAAGAGCGAGAGGGAGATGGCCGAGTCCTTGCAGAACCTGGGTGATGTGGCGGGACTGCAAGGAAAGCAGAGGCAGGTCACTGAGCAGGGCTCCCAGCCAGAGCACCCTAGTGCGGGGGTCCTGCCCGGGTGAGAATACTTTGGCCTGCCAAGGGGACTCAAGCACGGGCAACCATCACCCCCACCGAGACCTACTCATCAGGTCTAGAGGCCGCTCCCAAAAAGCCAGCTGTACATCCGCAGCCACCAATGACATCAGCTAAGTCCTAAGGGAAGCAGATGCCCCTAAGAAGATCCATGCCACCCCTGGTAAACCCATCCCACACACAGCTGTGAATCAAGGCGAATTTCCCACAGGATCCCCGGAGCCTGAGCATCCCAAATCAGCACAAGTCAGAGCAGAAAAACCCCCACCCGCGCCCAATAAGCTCGACAGACTTTTTCACTGCACTGAATCCGGCCCAGGGGAAGGAAGTGAGTAAAACAGACCACTGCACCTTCCCAGCCCGCAGGGCTCTCTAGGAACGCCCTGCACCCTGCCGCGCCTGCTTGCTGAAGAACGAAAAGCCCCTGTGCAGAAGAGCAGAGACGCTTTAACACCGGGATTCTCACTTGATATAAAAACCGTTGACTCCGCAAGTGCTGATAAAATCGTAGGACTTGTCCAGGGGCTCCTCCTGCAGGTACTGCGAGCTGTAGCTGTCTTCGGGCACCACAAGGATGTAGTCCTGCAGCAAGGCAAACGCAAACGCTCAGTCCCCTTCAGGTCAATGTTTTCTATCTGAAGAGATTGAGTTCAGCCACAGACAAGCACAAACAAGACCCGCAGCCCAGCAGGTCGTGCAGTCGCCCCAACAATGATTTGCAAAGCATCGCCCGTTGCCAGCTGGGATATCGAATGAAACGCTGCAACACGCTCTAATTTTGCAAAGACGACTAGCCCATTCCAGCCAACTCCAGCAGCCAATGTCTGATGTGACTGAGGAAGGTAAAAAACCCCCTCAAGAGTACCACAGTTGTGACTTTGAGTCCGGACACCTGGGATCTATGCCCAGCTCTGCCACGGACTTGCTCTGCGGCCTCTGGTAAATCTTATGTCCTTTCTGTGGCTAGGTTTATCCCCCCTGAACTATCAGGTTAATGATGGTTTTCTGCCTCTGTGGTAAGACATCTTCAGCTGAGAGATGCTGTTTATGGGCACGGTCTTGTCAGGGAGCACACCAAACTGACTGTGCCGGGGCAAGCAGGGAATTCCTTGTCGACCACCAGAGACCACCTGAAGCAGTTTGAATTACCAGCAGCGTCCATCCCTCTCTACTGGTGACCCAGTGATGTACAAAATACTTAACCTAGTTGTCAGTGCCCATTCCCTGGTGGCGAGCTTCCACTGGCCCTGCTCTCTCACCCAAGGGCTAAATCTTCCAACCTGGGCTGCAGTTTTGCAGTTTTTCAGTAATTGAGAAGCGGTGGGAAAACCTGCCCTGCTGTCAGCCTGCAGTGGGTGCTACCAGTACAAACCCATGCTGATTGCCTGCACGTGGCTGGAACCGGGTCTTGCAGGTATGGAAAATTCCTCGCTAGACACATACCAGCCACAGCTGCCGATCCTCCGGCACGCGGATGATCACACTCAGATCGTTGTCTGTCACGTCCAGAACAATGTGGTTCTCTGCAACCACCAGGCTCCGGCATCCATACCCATGTGGGCAGAAAGTAGCATTGGCCTGACCTGAAAAGCCAAAGGGGTCATCAGTCCTGTAGCTGTCCTCATCCACCCTCGACCTGCTCCCGCGGGCAGCTGGCTGGGAGCTGACATGGTGCAGCTATCCCAAGAGCATCTATTCCTTGGTACTTCTGTGTCAGACTCCAGCCTCACCAGCTTGGGAGAAGCCAAGCAGACACTGGCCCATGACAGAGTCCAGCTTCAGGGCTTCATGGTCCAAATCAAGACCCCACGGGAGCTGAATAAAAGCAGCTCTGGGAAAGGGCTGGGTCTCCTAAGGGCTGCTCTCTGGGTGGTGTCTCACACGGCCTCCACTCTCTCTTGTTGTGTGAAGCATGCTCAAGAAAGGAACTTGATGCAAACCCCATTTCCAGAGCTGGAGGCTCTGTGCAACCTTCCCCTCTGCCCTGGAGTTCGTAGAGTCAATGCTCCTCGGTGGAGGAAAAGGAAGCTGTTCCTAACTGGACCAGCTGATGGGCTGATGTCTGAGGCCACTGCAAACCTATGCTGAGAGGTCTACATGAAAGAGGCCCGATTCCCAAAGGTATTGAGCCCAAGCAAGTCTCTAATAAGTAGAGGAGAGACAGCTGGATCCCATCACTGAGGTGCCTCAGTGCCCTCCTGGATGTACACAATAAGGCACTTGAACTGAAATATTTTTGTCTTAAATTTTTCCTTTCTAGGGTCTGTTGCAGTAATTGGAAGTGCCAGTGCTCCTGGCTCCCCCTTTGCTGAAGCCAGCTCAGAAATGGGAAAGCAATCCACTTCTACCGAGACCCAAGGGAGGAGCTTGGGTCACAGATTTGAAGGCAGAAGAGACCATCACACCATCCAGTCTGCCCACACAACCCCTTCCCTCTTCCCCAGCCCCGGGCGCAGTGGTTCGTGTGTGATTAAGGCAGATCTTGCAGACAGGCATCTGGCCTTGATTCAGAGATACCCAGAGATGGAAAATCCACTGCATCCCTTGGCGTTTTGTTCCAGCAGTTACTCATCCTCAGTCTTAAAATTCTCTGCCTTATTCCTAACTTGAGTTTGTCTGGCTTTTATTCCCAGCTCCTTGCTCTCATGATGCCTTTCCCTGCTGGAGGAGAGGGCCCTTCAGTCCCCAGAGCAGATACATGCAGAACATTTCCACACTGCTGCCACCACAGACATGCTCTTCTCAGGCCTGGTTAGGAGGAGGCAGCTCACTTGCGTTCTCCTCGGAGAACCTACAGATTGCCACCGGTGACCAAAAGGGCCAGTTCCCCAAAGCCTCTCCTCACCTTGCCAAATCCGCCCGCCGTTGATCAGCACTTCCACGGGGAAGGTGGGATGGTTGGGCTGGTAGCAGTGAAGGATGAACGTGTAGCGGCCCAGTGTCTGGATCCGGGTGTTGAACACCACGGCAGTCTGGTCCAGAGCACAGGAGCAAAGAGAAAAGAAGCCGTGGCTGACACACACATTGCACTACCAGAGCACCCCTGCCCCACTGCAGCGGCTGTGTCAGATACCCCAGGTGATGGTCTGGCCCCATGGACTCACTGGGTGTGAGTTCACAGATAGCCCCTCCAGCTCACCAGAGCAGCCAACGCGGCTGATCCCAGGCAGTGGAAATCAGGCTGGGGTGCATGGCACCAGAGTGGGCAGCACTGGGGACACTGAACACCCAGCAGAGTGGGGTCCAGTGCAAAGGTGGGGCGGGTGTTGACCCATAACATCAAAGCAACGGAGAAGCCTGGATTAAATACACTGGCACTTAGGTGGCAGAACCACTGGACATGTGTGGAGCCATTCAGATAGGACCCACACGTGCACAGGGCCACCCTCAGAGGAACTAATGTCATCGCCCCAGAGGAAAGACCTGGCCCAGGCAGAGTTGGGATTTGCTACCTGGGGAGGCTGCAGGAGGATCAGCTCCGCTGACGAGTCCACGGCGGTGGGCGGCCGAGGCGGAGGCCCTGTTGTGGGGCCGGTGGGAGTGACCGAGAAGGCGTGAGTCAAGGGAAGGTCCAGGGGGATGAGCACAGGCTGGCCTCCCTCTAGGACAATGGATTGGGAGAGCTTCGGAAACCTCGATGGGACACAGGAACTGCTGCAACAGAGGAAGGAAACAAAGCCATCCCATGATCTCCGGTCGTGGGAGGACACAGCCCATGTCGCTGACCCAAAGCACAAACTGAGGCAAGAGCCTTCCTAGGCTGACAAGCTGGGATGCCCGTTCCAGGGTGGCGCCTGTAAAGGAGGCCGTGTAACCCAGTAGCATCTCATCCCAGCCTGGCCGCTGGCTCACGGTCTCCCCTTCAGCAGGTCATTTCACCTCTCTGTACCTCCATTATTAAAGGAGTATATGCAATATTTCCCCCCAATGTTAAGTGTGGAGAGACAGTCATGCAGGTGGTCTGGTGGGAGGGGTGCGGCGTGACAAATCCACACTCTTGTGAAAACCCTGAGACATCTTAGCCCTGGTTACCTATTGGGCGAGAAGGTCCCGTGAAGGCTGATGCAGTGGACCTTCGGCTCCACAAACTCCATGGTGAAACGTCTGTGAGGGATCAGGTACACTTTATGCTGCAGCATCAGGAAGGAAAGAGAAGCCCAGGGTTAAATTGCTCCCTTTTCAACCCAGAGCCTGGCCCTGCTCTTTTACCCACCATTGGTCAGGCTGACCTCTCTAGGGATCCCCTTGTTAGATGCACACTGTGGCTCTACGCTGGGATCCCACTACCTTGTGCTAGGGAGACGGCAGTGGTGAGAAGAAATGCTCTGCTGTATTTATAGAAGAGATGCCCCAACCAGCCACCAACTCCTTTCCATCCTCCCTCAGCCGGCAGTTCCAAGGACATTTTTTCCCCGTATAGTTTGCCTGTCACCTCTTCTCCCAGGCAGCATCTGACCACATTAAACTGCTTGCAACACAGGGAGATCCACCCGGCACCGGATCTAACATAGGACCAGAACCCCGCTAGGTCAAGCACGAAATCGAGCGCTCTGGGACCTCGTTCCCCATCTCACACAGGCCTCACAAACATGGCACGGCTGTCCTTCACAGCAAGGGCTTACCAGGAAGACGTGGGCTCGATCCGCAGTGAATCGAACGGTCGCCTCTCTCCTTAGTTCAAAAGTCGCCAAGCGATTCTCAGAGTCTACGACCATCCCCCGGCAAAGGAAACTGCAGGATAAAAACAGAACTCAAGGACGGCCCCAGGCAGGGCAGAGCCAGGGCTCATTTCTTGTCCTGCCAGAGAGGCGACCTTGAAGATATTTATACAGAGCTGGCATAGCCCCTTTGATGCCCTCCCCGCCTAGTTACAAAACTGGAATTTCCTAAGGATATCCCAGGCCTGCACTTCCTAGCACAAAGCTCGTGGTTTGAAGTCAAACGTGAGAGCAGCTCCCAGACATGGTACTCAGTCTGGCAGCTCCATAAATACCCCCAGTCCAGCACGCACCCTCGCTTGCCTGGGGACTCCCTCGGGTCTTAGTTTTTAGCACTGTGCACATGCATGTGGTACATGAGCCTTCGGTTTGCAAGTGCATCTGTCCTAACAGCACGTGAACCCCTGGGCTCCAGACTCCACGCGCCCCAGCTGGAGAACGCTGGTGCCTCCGTCACAGGGGAGACTGTTCACACCCCACAACAAACGCTTGGAGACACACCAATGAGGCGCTGATATTGTATGTGCAATAAACCTGTCTCCCTTCAAGATGTAGGAGAGGGATGATGCTGTATGACCTTCCCAGGCCCCTTCCCTCAGCCCGCTGCTCGTACCTGTAGTCGCAGGTATAGAAAGTGGAGGTCCCTTGCTGGGGGGCTTGCTGCGGTGAGGTCACGGCCACGCCGGCTGTCTGCTGCCCATCCGTGTTGGCATACTCCACCAGCACCACATACTTCCCCGGCTGGGGAATCGGGAGCCGCACCTGCACCTCCACCTGCAGGAGGGAAAACGATGGCTGTGCAGCCTGCTCCCCCCTTGTATCCCCACACTGAACAGGCAGGATCCCAGTGCTGAGTCCCAGTTTCTCTGCTTAGTGACCATGGACCCTCACCACTTATTGGGTGTATATGTACTCTAGACAGCTCTGGGGCTGCAATCTAGCTCATCAAACACCCTGAGGTGTATGAGTGTTGACACTTTGCTGCACCTCCTGGGACTGAGAAGGCAGAGGGCTGAGTTTTGAAAGCCTGGAGCAATGAGTGTGCCCATAAAGGACCATGTCTGTGGGCAAGGCAGTCTGTCTGGGTGCCGAGCTCACAGACATGCACCTCTGCAGGCAGTTCAGTGACTGAGGGAGTGCAAAAGCCTTCTGGAAAATATGGCCCAGAACATTTAAAGGACAAGGGGCTTCTCAGGGGCTTCACTGTGTTCATTTTCCCAGGATGTTGGTCCTTCCCCGGGCAAAATGGATGCACCACTCACGTCACTGCCACTGCACAGCACCATACGGGGATGCGATGGGGTGATGAGCTCCACCGGGCAGGGTCTGGGGAGGTTGTTGTCTATCCTGCACACCGCATCTGCTCCTGACGCAGAGGGGAAGCCGTCCGCAGACAGGTACTTGTACAAGAGGCAGCTGAAAGTGTGAGGAGAGAATAGGGAAATTCTGCAGACCCATAGGATCTAAGCAGTGCCTTGTCCCACCCTTTTGCCCTTGCAAAAAAGGTTTTGAGTAAGAGTGCTGGCCCTGCCAGACATCACATCCCTGCCTTCTGGGGAGCAGGAGCATTTGAACGGGTCCCGATACAAGTTGGCCACAGCACAGAAGAGACCCAGAGCAGGCAACAAGGAGGAGAGCTTCTCCACTCCCAGCCCAGCCCCCTGGGCACAGTCTGAGCACCGCGGATATTGCTTGGAGAAATTGGGCCTACAACCCAAGAGGAAAACCTCTCCCATCACCCCTGCAGCCCCAGCAGACAAAACCAGAGGTGTTCTCTGCCATGCAGACACCTGCCTGTTTGCTGCTGACTACAGGTTGCCAGGTAAATCCTGCTAACACTGCTCAGGGCAAATGCCTTTCCAGGGCAACGGCTGTGCCTCCAGCACTAGCTCTGTGAGCAACCCATTGACCCAAGTCTCTCTCCCACCAGTGCTCTGAGTGGGAATGCAGACCTGGCAGTCTCTGGGGTGGTTACTACAGGGCATCTTATCAACTGGGGGTCAGAGGGCTGGACAGGCCCCAGGTAATGCGGATCACAGATACAGAGAGGAGTGGGGCTCCTTACTTCCGACTGGCTTGCTCAGGACTTGGGCGGTAGGTACAAGCCTCCGTGACCTTTAGCTGCAGTATGGGAGCCTCATAGTATGAGCTGGGCAGCAAAACCAGGTAGTCCTAGAGAGATGTGGGGAGGAGAAAGGGGACAAGTTCAGTGCATGGTTTAATGCAACTGGACAAGTGTCAACACCTCCGACCATCGCAGGGGCCGGTCCTTACCAGGAGTATGCCCTCCGCTTCGACGATCAGAGACCACACACTGGGGTTCAGCACAAAGGGCTCTCCAAAGCTGTTCTGAGGGACGGTGACAAAGGCCGGCTCCGTGCTGGGGGCAAAGACGATCTGCTTGGTCTGCTCCGTACCTGGAGTGGGAAGGACAAGAAATGGGGGGTTGGCGAGGGAGAGGGTGGGGGCTGTTGGGAGGATGGCCTGGGTGACAGGCAGAGACTCGGAGGCGATGGCCAGTCACTCGGTTTGCTCTCCTCCAGATGCTTCAGGGCCCCCATCGAGATGACAAGGATGCCTGCACAGACTCCAGCCAGGGCCTGAGGGGGAGAAAAAAAATCCCGGACGTTTCCATGCGAATCCTGAGCGCTCAGAGGGAGCGTGGGCTCCCCTGGGTTGCAGGGTGCCGACGATTAGCTAGAGAGAGAGGAAGTTGTTTGTGAAGCAGTCATTCCAGGGCAGCTGAAAGGAATTACCCGGATCAATGATACCCCGGGGTACAGCGATCCCTGCCTGAAGGTCACATCACTGGTCTCGTGGCAAAACGGAGACCCCTGCACTATGCTCTTCCAGCCTCAGAGCTGCTCCCAGGAACAGGCTTCCTGCAGCCGTGGCTTAGAGGATGGCTTTCTGGAACGGCACTTGCTGGACACAGGGCCTGACCCGGCTTGGGCTGGACTGACATGTGATTGATCCCTCGAATCCATTTGCTCTGAGCGCAATTGCTGTCCAGCTCCTGGCGGCAGACCAGCATCCTCTTATCTCCTGCCTTCAGGGTCGGCTTTTTTGAAGCACGTAAATAAGCACGTTTGGCAGGAACTTAGCTGCGCAGGAAGCAGATGAGCCGAGGCAGAAGGAGGTGGGTGCGAAGGCTCGGGGTCCTGGCTGCCCTTGGCTGTAAGTCGGCAGCATTGGTGAGAGCAGGGCTGGGACCAGGGGCCAGGTCCCTGCTAGGACCGTAGCCGTAGCCAGCAGGCACCGGCAGCATGAATGGAGAGCAGACTCTGGCTTCCTGAGACACAGGATGCATTCAGGCAGGGACTGCTTGCCGGGGTAGTCGGCAGTCAGGAGAACTCCCTTTGGGATGGAAAGCAGAGGCTGTGCCCCTCAAACTGCACCTGTTTGTCTGTGGCAGATGACGGGGCCCCTCTCCCCTCCTTTTGAGCATGGAGCCCAATTGCCAAGCCTTTCAGGCGGGGGACAGGGCGAGTTGTAGGCCCTGCATCCATTAACGCCTGCAGCCCTTTGGCACAGATGGGGAGGACACAGAGAGCACCGGGCCGAGCATCCATCCTGCAGGCTGATCTTTGGCCTCTAGCAGTAGCAAATACTCGATGCCTTCGAGGAAAAAGCAGAGCACATCCCACAGCAAGCTGCCGTCCACTGAAAGGGGAAATCCCTTCCTGAGCCCTGCCTGGGACGGCGCTGGCTTCCTCTGACATGTCCTGTGTATAAACGTTACCGGTTGCACTATCAACCAGTCAGGTTTTGAAAATAAAAAAATGGGTCCAAAATTACCCCCCTGGGCACTCCAGGCTCTGGATGTACTGGCCCAGTCTCCTCTGCACCAGCACTGCAGCTCCTGGTAATAATTTCACCCTCCATCTCAGGGCACTGTGCCACCAGCAACCAGTCAAGGCCCAGGGTCCCCTGCTGCCCCCCAGCTCTCCTTGCCCAGAACCGTTTTCCACCGTGCAACCAGCAGGACTAAAATACAGAGGGCAAGTGACTTGCTCAGGGTCAGGTGGCAAATCAGTGGCAGAGCCAGGAATAGAACAGAGGTCTTGGACCTCCCATGTATTTGACTGGGATTTCTCAAGAGGGTGTAAACGGGGGAGTAAGTCACCCCCAGCCAGGTCACTTGGGTAGGAATGAAGGGTGGCTGGATGCATAAGGCTGCTCCTGCATTGGCTCTGCAATGTGGGTTTGTTAGTGCATGAGCAGATGTGACCCAATGGTGCCCGATGGCAGATGCAGCCCCATGTCTTTCCAGAGGTGCTGCAAGTCCCTGGCTGGGACTCCGTGAGAGCTGCCAGACTGCAAAATCCTTGGACTACTTTTGTGTTAATTCCTCAAAAGGAAGGAAACCCCGTGGCTGGCTTCAGGACTTTAATGCTCCACCTTGGTTTGAAAACCCCAGGCCAACAAGCTGGCCGGCTGCCCTCCCACGTACAGGCTCTCAGCGAGGCTTCAAGCCAGCTGCAGGGACTGTGAACAAGGTGACAGACAGGCAGAGAGCTTCGCTGCACCAAGGGGCAGGCTGATCCATCACGGGTTTAGACTGTGCTGACAAATCTGCATCCCTGCAGCCCAAGAGCTGCGGGCACGGCTTGAGCAAAACAAGGCATGGCAAGATCACGCTTCAGACGTGGCCAACCACTTCTCCGGAGGAGCACATTCAAGTCGGGGGCTGTGCACTGAGGTGGGGTGGAAGCCTAGAGCTCACCGGGCTGAGAGCTGGCCTCTCTGCAGAAAACAGGGGTCACTGCTTTGGCCCAGGGAGGGTGAGGCAAAGGGGGGAAGGCCCCTGAGTCCCAAGTCATCCCTCCCCGAGTTAACAAGGGACAGGGCAATGGGGGGTCTACAAAAAGCACTTGAAAAAAAAAATCCATGGGATAGAAAGGAAACACTTCTCTGAAGTTTGGTCCTGGTTCCCAGTGCGTGGCCTGGCTGGGACACACGGCTGCTCTCCTGGCTCTTCTGGGGTGTGAGTCTGGCAACCTTTATCTAACCATCACTTCCTCTAGCAACAGCCCAGTTGCCAAGAGCACACCCCACAATGCCTGGGACCACGACTGAAGACCACCGTGGTGCTGCTCTGTTAGCCAGAGGGGCGCGGGCTCGGCCCTGCCCTTGCGTTGGAAAGGCTGGCGTTACGGGGCCACAGAAGCGTCCTCAGGAAACAACGCTGCAGGAGACTGCACGGGGTGGGGAGGAGGTGGCAATGGCGCCAGGGGGGCAGGTCTGGGATCCTTACCTCTCCTTCGTGGCTGAAAAGCGGTAATTTTGCCATACACAGTGGCACCTCCTGAATTAATATACCTCAGGATGACATGGAACAGAGAGAGCTCTGCCTCCTTCACGGCTACCGTGACTCTGACTTTATTCTGAAAAAAGCACAAGCACATCGGGCGCGCGTCACTGTGGAGCTGGCTCGGGACCAGTCACCCCCACTGTGGGAGAGCGGTACCCACCTGTCTGACTGCCTGTCTGCCTGTCTCTTCCCTCTCCCCTCTGCGTTACACGGGGTAGCAGCTCCACGGCTGCTGGGGCTGGCACATGGAGGAGTCAGGCTGTACCCAAGGGAGGCGTTTTGGAGCAGGGAGGCGCAGTTGTGCAGAAAGTGGGTTGTTTTGGGTTAGTGGAGAAGTGAAAAATGCACTTACAGTTGCCACAAATATTAAACTTTCCTTCCTCAAGGACCGAGACCCTCCCTTTCACATTTGCAGGCCCCCGGTTGACGTAGCGGAAGACGATGTGGAACAGGTCGGGGGAGGTCACATTGAGAGTCACCACTACCTGGGGCTGGCGGGAGACAGAAAGGGGAGAGAAGCAGAGCACACCTTCAATCACCTCCGCCACCAGCCACCGACCCAAGCACAGCGGCTCGGCCTAACGCTCCCAAAGCAACAAGCCGCATAGTAAGGGGGGCGAAAAGAAGGGAGGAGGTTCGAGGGAACTGGCCCTACCGCACAACAGCCTCACTTGGACAAGGACAAAACATGCTGCCGAAAGAGCACCTACCTCTATCCCTCCTTCCCGAAGCACCTTCCAGACTTTTCAGCTGCTTAACACCCGCGTGTGCATGTGTGCATATGTGTGCAAGCGTGTTGTGGGCTGCTGATGCGATGGCAGCAGCTGCCTGCCCAAAGCATGGAGCATCTAGAAGATACTCTCCTACCAGTGCTTGGGGGTGCTCGCCCCAGCATCAAATTGGAGGACGCTCCTCGACGTAACTCTGAGTGGAAGTTGCCTCACTGTGATGGGGAATTACTAGGGTTGGGTATCCGACCGGTCAAATGTCAAAAATTGCAAAAAAAAATTGCCAATAGGCCCAGATAATACACAGAAAAAACACAACGTTTTCATTATGTCAAAAAACAAGTTTAAAAAAAAAAAATCATATTTCTGTCAAGAAAACTGCAAAAAAAAAATGTAGCTTTTTGGGGGGTAAAACTGCTATTAACTTTGACCGGTGCTCAACTGACTATATTTGACCGGTCAATTGACTGGCTTGCCAACCTTAGAAATTGCGGTCATGGGGTCATTTGGGAGCATTGCCTTTAAAGAAAGTCTCCGTTCCCGAGGCAATAGTGTCCTAGTGCTTTGCACTACAATTAACTGGCAGACAATGCCGAGGCCACCTGCATTTCTCGGCAGAGAAGGGGGCAAAAGGGAATTGCCCAGTTGTCTCCAGAGCCTTAAAATTGCTCGCAACTACAAACACGCAGTGAGGACGACATCCCGGAGGGATGCGTTAAGACTCACACAAGCCTCCCTCTATGGCTTTGACCCAGAAGAGCGCCCAGCATGTGCGCATCCTTCATCCCTATTGACTTCAACATACATCCTGGGTGAACGCTTGAGTGCCATCCTGCCCCAGTGCCTATGGGTCTGTCTACAGCGCTAGACGGAGATGCGTCACACCACCTCTGCACACGCCAAGTGCAACCTTGCAGGGAGGCTCATGCGGTGCCACGCTCATGCTGGCTCCAGGTCTGATTTGGTCCCAGGAAGTCGCCCACTGGATGTCTCGCGTGGGAGCCTACTGTCAATGAAGCAGCTACGCGCCTGCCTGTCAGAGCCGGCTCGCATCACAAATGCCATCAGGCGATGCCGCACAAAGACAAGGATGCAGAGAACAACTCACTCCATGCTCCCAGTTGCTAACCTTTAAGGCCGGGATGTTCAAGGGAAGCCAGAGGGGGTTAGTGTCCAGGTTTCACCAAAAGTCAATGGGAAACAGGCACCTCACTCCCTGCCAGATCTACAAAGCCAAGCAAAGAGCCTGCAGGCTCCTAAAGAGAGAGCTACCGTTGTGCCGAGGGAGCCTCTTATGCAGAACAACCCTGCGTCGCGGTCGTATCAGCGCCAGGGACACACACACGCTCGCTCAATGTCCTCCGAGAGGCCGTGCAGCAAGATGGCTCACGGAGGAAGAAGATGTGGGAGGCAGCGGGGTCAGTGGGTATCATGGCCTCACCCCTAGGGACTAGCCTGGCAGAAAACCATCTATCTTCAACCAGCAGAACAGCGACAGGAGGGTTTCAGCTGCGTCTGGCGGGGAGGGAGGGGAGTGCTGCTCTATTTCTGGGCCGGCGGGGAAGGGAGGTTATGCAGAGTTGCAGGAAAGAGCAGAGATAGCAGGGAAGGGCCTGAGGAGACCTGCAGACATTGTGCACAGATAAGCCCTGATGCCCAGCTTCGCCGCATTAGGACGCAAAGGGCTTCCGGACTGAGGAGCTCTCCTATCACCAGTCTACGCTGTCCCTAAAGCTACAGGAAATATCTGCACAAACAGACTATATATACACGGGACTGTTTGTTTTGGCCACCACATGACCTTGGGCTTTGAGACGCGCTTTGGGTTAAAATAAGACGCTCGCCTGCAGCACATCAGACTGTCAGCCCTCCTTCCCCTTACCCCGCAGGGAGCACCGTCGGGGCCAGAGCCATCAATCATACCTGGATGGGAGACATCTGCGCGTATCCTCTCCAGCTGAAGTTCTCGAACTCCAGGGGGTTGTAGCCGAAGCGAACAGCCCGGCCATCCGGCGTGGTGCCTTCCTCCAGCTCGAGTTTCAGGTGGTGAAGGTCAGGGAAATAATGGTCCTTTGCAGGTCTGAGGATGGCAGCAGGAAAGACTCGTTTGCAAGGGGTTAGGAGGATGGCGCTCCATGCAACAACCTCTTGCAGCTCCTTGAGGAGCTACCGAGCACCATAGGGGGGCACCTTCCCATTCACTTCTTCACAGCAATTAGTGGATGGAAGGGAAAAGTGGGGCGCAGACTCTTTAGTGAGGCCCATTGATGAGGTATGATCCTCACCACTGCCCACCAGGAGAGGACAACACCAAGGTGCTGGCATGGGAGGAAGCCTCAGCGCACACGTGAACACGCCAGGCCACGTGCCCCCCATGCTAGCGGCCCCACCGCTGTGGCGGCTCCTTACTGGGTGCACGTCGGGCCCCGCGTGTTTGGTCGGCAGTGACAGGCTCCGGTCTTCTCGCAGGATGGCCCGACCGAGCCGCCTACGTCGCACTGGCAGCCTGAGGACAGGAAGCACATGTTTACATTCCCGCACCGCTAACGAGCTCCGATAGTACTAATCAAAGCGGCGCACCGAGGGAGGGGTGGCGGGGCCTCTATTTTTATTCCATTGTATCGCTTTTCACATTGGCACGGGCTGCGCTTGGATCCATTTGTCTTCCATCTCAGCTCCAAGCTATTTCCAGGCACCATGGAGAACACAGGCCTGAAGACCCCCCTGGCACAGCCTGCCGCCTCCTCCCAGGCCCCCAAACCCACAGCCCGCTCACTGCTGGCCCCCAGGCCACTGCAGGTGCTGGTGCTATGCTGGGTGACAGCACGCTGCCACGGCTGTTGCTTCTCTCTCCGTCAGGGTATTAATTCGTGCACGGGGATCCCGCAGCATAAGCGGATGTTAAAGGCAAGAAGTAAACCCCGCAGCACCCGCAGCTTGTGCTTCCCTCTGACCCCAACAGGAGGGGAGCGTGAGTGACCATCTCACTTGCCAAGGGAGGTAGGGCAGGCTGGGTCTCTCCTCTGTGGCAGGGCAGCTGTGGGTGCCCCCCACACCCTCATTCCCAGTGATTTTAACAGGGCACTCAGCTCCTTTTGCAGGTGCTGGTTGTGGCCGTGTTGGTCTAAGGACATAGGAAGATAAAGTTCTTGGGGTAAATGCAATATCTTTTATTAGACCAGCCAAATAATTGGAAAAAATTGTTCTTTGCAAGCTTTCGAGCTCAAACACCCTTCTTCAGATTCTCCCTATGTCTGAAGAAGGGTGTTTGCAACCAAAAGCTTGCAAAGAACAATTTTTCCAACTATTTAGTTGGTCTGATAAAAGATACCAGATTCTTTTGGACACTCAGCCCCCAGCTGCCCGCAGCCCTGATCCACACTTTGCCTTCCCATCCTCTGCAGTCTCTCTGCCCTCCAAACAGCCTCTGCTCCAGTGACCGGCTTCTGCGCTCTGTTCCTACCGGGTCCCTTGCATCGCGAAAGCAAGACGCGGGCTCACCTTGACAGCCAAAGTAACTTGCTCTGTTCAGCTTGAAGTAGCCATCTTTGCATGTTGAGCAGAGCTGGCCGCAGATGTTAGGTTTGCAGAAGCACTGCCCGCTGCCCTGGGGAATGGCAGTCATACAGCAAAGGTCAGTCAGTGCCCCGGTGAACTCAGCTCAGGGCCCCCTTGGTGCCCATCACACTCAAGGCAGGGGTTGGGAGCAGAGGGTGGCGCAGTATTTATGGAGAATGAAAAGAGTCTCATGGGCAGCAGGATGCGGGTGAAACCCACATTTTTCGGAAGTTTTTAAGTTCCCCAGGCTGAGACTACTGCCAAGACCACAGACAGGTGCTAAGAACATGAGCTGGCACACACCAAACAACCCCGCTCTGATGCTGCTGCCAGTGACTTCCCATGGCACGGGAGTGCACGGCAGCAGCCTGAGGCTACAAGCTCTTTGGGGCAGGGACTGTCGGTTTTGTTGTGTGAACCTAGCCTAGAAAGGCCCTGACCCCTCATTTAGCCTTTCTAGCTGCTACTGCAACACCTAGAATAAAAGAGCTCTTCTTTCCCTCTTCAGTTTCAAGGCAGGTGCTAAATCCATGCCCTTACGCAAGCCTGGACTTCAAGCACTGAACCTCCAAGATGACAACGCCAGGACGGGACTGGGTGCTGGCTTATGGAGAACAGTCTGGCAGCAGCTAGTGTGGGGTGCTCCAGATGTAGATCATAATAAAATGGGGCTGGAAAGGCCTTCAGAAGGCCGTCTAGTCCAAACCCCTGCTCCAGGCAGAACCACCCTGTCTGAATCACTCCAGCCAAGTGTAACAACTTGAAGTGCTAGATGGAAGCCATCTCTCAGCCATCTATTCCAGTGCCCACTGCTTAGTTAGCAAGGTCGTCCTAACATCCAGCCTAGCACAAAGATTTCTTTCCAACATAAAAGAAGCACTGGAGGAACTCAGGGCACACAGGGGATGTTGGAAGTGAACTTACTTGCTGGCACTCAGCAACTCCACTGATGGTGCCCTTGGTGTTGCACTGGCAGCCTGGGGAGAGAGAAGCAGGCGAAGCGGTCAGCTTCCTATCAAAGACTCGTACCTAGTCAGAACAACACTAACACCCTGCCACAGGCCCAACAGACCTCAGGATGTGGGGACAAGGCTCCAGAGAGGAAACCAACCAGCTCTTGGTTCCTGCAATGGCTGCAGACTGACTGAGCATGGGGTGAGGGCTGAATTTTTAGGCAGTCTGAAGCTGACCCCTGACCCTGCACGTTGCACCTGCCCTGTGCAGACGCACAACACCGGCTTTTGCATGTCTATGCCCAGCATAAATAAATCTAAGGGAAAGGCTGAGGGACTGACCCTAGCAGAAGAAGGTCTGACCCTGGCCTTGCCTCAACTCTACATTCGGATCATGAAATCATTGGGACTGCTGGAAACTTGACCGGGATGAAGGGGTCCCCCTCAGGCCTCTCTCCAAGTGCTGATAGGAGCCAGGTTGGAGTGTCTATAGGACCAGTTCCTTACTCGTGCATCCGTAGGGGTTCTCCGGAGTCAGGTTCCAGTACAGCGGCTTGCACCTGTCACACGCTGGGCCCTCAACGTACGCCCGACAAGCACAGGAACCCTGAGAGGAGGGAGGAATAATCAAAAGATGAGAAGAGAACAGCACGGCCTCCAGCAACGTAACAGGACCTGCAGCTACGGGCCCTAAGGAGAGATCTGCTGCTGTGCTCTACTGCTGCCGTCTGCAGCACGGCACCTGGGGGCAGATCCAGGGCCAGGAGGGGAACCTGTAAGTGAGATGAGGAATGAGCAGGGTTTCCAGAAAAGGAAACAGGGCAGCAGTGCTCAGAGACGGTGGGGCACGTGGACTACTCACCAGAGGCAGGGATGGGTCTGTGCTCTCTAGCCCCGCCGGGTTGCAGGAGCCCACTGGAAAGAAAAAGCGGAGCTGGTAGCAGGTTTAAAACAGCCCCTCTCTCTGAGCTGCTGTGCCTGGGAGGGGATCTGCAGGGAGCTCTCTGTTGGGTAGGGGCTGTCACTGGACTGATGGTGGAGCGGTTTGATTATGTGAAATAACAGGCACCCTCCTGCCAGCTGAAGCTGCTAGGCTAAGTGCTGCACCCAGCCGCCCTGGGGGAGGAGGAAGATGATGCTACCTTCACAGTGCGGGAATCCGTAGGCCCCCGGGACACAGGTATCACAGCGTAGTCCCGTCACTTTGGGGCGACAGCTACACTGCCCCATCTCCTGATCACAGGTGCCATGGAGGGAGCCCTCCGCAGAGCACTGGCAGGCTGCAGGCGAAGAGGAAAAGACGGGCAATCAGACTGAGAGCCACGAGGTGGCGGGGGCTTGCAGCTCAGCCCAAGAGCTTGTGCAAAGGTCACCTGCAGACTCATGTGGGCAGCATCCCACCCCACAAGGTAAGCAGCAGTAGGAGCTGCGCCTGGGACTGATGCTCTGAGGTCATGAGCCAGCCCGGCAGGGCTAGAGAGCAGAAAGCTCTCCAAGGCTGCAGCCCGTAAAACAGATGAAATCTTTATTTAAAAAAAAAAAAAAAAATAAAATTTCCATCAACATTTTCCTGTGAAAATGTCACTTCTCAGCAGGACAGCGAGCTCCCCAGGGCACCAAAGGCAACACAGTCCCACCTGGGGGAAGAGCAGGGGCCTGAGGCAGCTGGGAGCAGCTCTCAGTGGCATTTCTGAACCAAAGTATTCGGCATTTGGGCTGAAAACTGGAACGGTGGTTTGGGATCCAGGTTGACTGCTGCTGCAGAAAGTGTACAGGTGCTTTCTCACAAATATATGTGCTTAGGCAGAAAACCTCCTTTTCTCCTGAAAACCAGATCTCATCTGCTCCGGTGGCTCAGCTGCAAGCAAGCATGTGCTGCAAGAGCCTCAGTCTACTTGTTTCACAGGTGGAGGAACGCAGGCAGAGACTTGCCTCCGGTCACACAACGGGTCAGTGCAGAGCGGAGATATTGCTCAGAAGCCACACAGTTTACTGCAGACATCCTGAGGGCCAGTCACACCCTGTGTCTCAGAGCAGCACTGGCGAGGCCTGGAGCCATAAGCTCCCAGAAAACAGCAGCCCAGGCCGACCAGCCTTGCGGTAACCAGCCAGCAGCACAAGCACGGAAATCATCAGTGACCACAATGCCTAGATCTGAGCAGGGACATACGTATAACCATGGGGACAACCTGCTGCTTACTGATGCACGGTGAGAGCTCGCACCCCTATCACCTTCAATGGCATCCTGCAAACGTATAGCCATCAACTAGTCCGGTCCCAGTCAGACATGAAGCTCTCACTTCCAAACACTGCTCAGGCACCAAGAGACAAATTTAGTGCAAGTGTGTGAACAACCTGCACCCCCGGTTGGCCCTGGCCTCTAGCAAAATGCTCTTACTACTTCAAAAAATAACAGGATATTTTTAAACCTCAGGTCCCCTCCCTGGCTTCTGCTGCAAATTTGCATTTTAGATACTGCTTCAGATGAAAAAACAGGTGACTACCATGCTCCAGCAAGACTATCTGATCCGAGCCTCCAGCCCCTTCAAAGGCATAACACCGGCGTCAGCATTCACAGCTTGCATGATGCCAGCTGGCCAGGACTCAGGCGTCTACATTTAGCATGGTGCAAAAGGGCCCGGGGGGTGGAGGGGGATGCTTCTGTTTTGTTGCTTCAGGGAAATCACATCACAGAACATTACTTAGGGAGCGGTAAATATTTGCTGTGAGGCACAAGTGTACATCTGGCCTCAGTCGTGATGCTGGGGGTGGGGAGGCAGGGGGAGGAGATGCTGCCTTGGGCAGATTGAGGACAGTTAATAACACAGGCACCTGCAGTTAAGCAGGGCACCATTTTGCCATGCTTGCTCGCATGAGTAAAACCCATCTCTGAGTCTGGAGCAAAGCCACCGAAGCCAGTGGAAAGACTCCCACTGGCGTTAGTGCTGGGGCAGGACAGGTAGATAAAAATCAAAGGGCTGCTTCTTGTCTCTCACCCCTTTGCACCCAAAATGTAGCTCAGCTGGCTCCAGTGGAGTTAGTCTCCATTTATTCTGGTGGAAATGGGAGCAAAGTAAGGCACAATAGACCTCCGGGAGGTGGAAAGGGCTATTCCCTGGGGGTGAGAGCAGCAGGCCTGAGCCCAGTTCAGACAGGCTGAGTGTTGTGGTCGATTTGCAATAGCGAGAGCAGGGTGTTGCTGTGAAGTCAACACGGTCGAACTTTGCCAGCTCAATCCTGAACCTCATGGCTCAGGCAGAATGATAAGTGGTAGCTGTTTGCAGAATAACGAGAAAAAGTCTTTATCTCATATTACAAAAACCCTTTGCAGCCCAGACTGTCCAAATGGGAACCCGATGGGGAGGAGTTTTACATCCCCCGGCCTGTACTGCTGGCTGGTCTGGGTTTCCCAGTTCTCCAGCATTCAAGATCAGCTGCTCATCCTGGTTTGGATGCACCTGACCTACATGGATTACGCGGCTGGCTTTGAGCGGTGTGTGGTTTGCACCCCGGTGTGTCGCTCCAGGAACGGAGCCGAAACAGCAGTTTTATCTTCCCACCAAGCAGAAGCACTCAGCTCTGCACAGCTTCCGCCACGAGCCGTAAATCTCTCCTCAGCACCTGAACCGCAGCTCCGACGCTGCGATAGGTTTGTGAGTCTCAGAGCGCCTGGCTTAGTGCTTTGGCGTGAGATCTAAACACTCGGCTCGGGGTTTCTTCAGGAAAACATCTTGCATGTCAGAACCGTGTTGCTTCAGCGGGTGCTGGAACAAGTCAATGTGATTCAGTGCAGTTTTCCTTTCATTTGTGCATGTTGTTTGAGGACAGGGGAGCGAGTCTGGCTCACAGCGCATCCTGCTGCAATTCATCTCCTGGGCCACACTTTACCCTGCCTTTCCTAAAGCGCCGTGTGCGTTTGAGGCCCTGCATGAAGGGTTTGCTAATATTCCCGTCAGGGTGAGCAGACCTGAGCTCCTGGCAGTAATAACTATAAGTGGGACAAACTGCATGGTCTCTGGATTGTCGGTGGATGGTTATTTCCGACGGGGAATGCACTTTGGAACCATCCAAAGAAGCAAATAATAAAACCAACCTCTGCTGTAATGAACAGCCAGTCGGAATAGGACTATAATCCTGGGCCACAGTGAGCTGGGAGAAGGGGGCTGGGAACAATATGAAGCCAGAAGCAGCCCATGTGATTGCCCAGTTTGGGAAACGATGCTTTTCTGCTGGGGCTTGGTTACTCACGTGTGCAGCTGGGGTACCCGTAGAAGCCTGGTGCACACTGGCTGCAGGTGTGCCCAGCAAAGTTAAGATGGCACCGGCACTGACCAGCTGGGCTGCAGGTATTATCTACTGAGCCTCGGGGGTCACAGGAGCAAGCTGCAAGAGAATGGCACACAAATGAGAAAGAGGGGGAGAGAGGTCTGCTGGGGGGGCTAGGCAGCACAGACAGATATTCAGTGGGGCTTTTTCACAAGTTATTTCAATCCAGCCCCATGCTGAGGCGGTGAGTCGTGGGAGAGCACGTGTACACCTACGTTGAGAATAGTGCCAAGGGTGACCTGCTTGTGAGTTCACACCAGGCCTATATTTACTGCTGAAATCCTCCGAAGAAGCCAGCATCCCCTTTTCTATCTGGGGTCACAGTCACATCGGGAAAAAGCCCCTGAGATTTCACAGCCCATTCAAGACGCACCAACAGGAAACCGCTCAGTAGGTTACCGCATTAAACAAACAAATCAGCGGTTGGAAAAACAGTGTCAGAGAGGGAGTCATGGTGAGAGAGGCAGCCTGATAGTGGAAGCTTTGTCTTCGTGGCCTTGGTATTGTTCGTGACACCCAGAACAAGCCTGCTCAGTTTGTAACCAAAGGGAGGGGATTTTGAATTAAGTCTTTAGAGGGCAACAGCTTGGCACTCTCTGAAAAATCAGGTCTCTCTCAGGGATCCCAAGTCCTCCAGAACTGGAGCACTCAAAATGACCCTCCACCTTCCCTAAATGTTGACCCGGTGCCTGCATCCTGAAAGCCCAGCTGGGGTCTGTCCGGTCCAGCGGGCGACAGCGTCTGACATTCGTGGCACAGCGCAGCCAACTGATGCAAGCTGCCCAGGCTGCTAACCATAGGCTAAAGTCCCTTCCAGCCCTAGTAAGAGGTCATATTGAGTCCAACCCACCACTCAAGGCAGGACTGTCTCAGTCAAGGGTCTGTTTAATGAGACCAAACAGAATCCAGCTTGCTTTATAAATGCCAGGAGGTGCAACCCTCGTTGCACCAAGCACAAGAGATTTGGAAGGGCGACAAGGTTTTGTGGCGGGGGCTGCTTCCACGAGCATGAACCAACCTCAAGCTGTAAAATCGCAGGGCGCGGAAATGTTCTGAAATGTACTCAGACAAGGGACAAAAGGAGAAGAGGACCCAAAGCATCTGCCTACAGAATTAGTACCAATCACCATGATTGCCAGAGGCTGGGGAAGTCCATGCAGTCATATTTCCACCCAGGTCTGATGATGCACACGAGTGAACAGGCAGCTTCTCTGGGAGCAAGCAGGTCTGGTTTAGTTCTGCCAAGCATCGCGCTTCGTCCCTCCCAGGAGCCCACCTCTTGAATCATTCAGCCACAGGCTTGCATCTCTCCTCCCAGCCCTCTGACTGACGGCCACTAGGAGCCTTGCTTTCCTTCTTACCGTGGCAATGGGGGTAGGAATGGTATCCTGTGCTGCACCGGTCACAGTGGGGCCCATCAAACTCGGGCTTACAGAAACACCTCCCGACTGAGTCGCAGCCTCCCGGCAAGGTCCCAACAGCGCTGCAACCGCACACTGCAATGCAGAAAAAAACCCAGTGGAGCAGGGGCTCAGGGCTCTGGCACCAAGAGTCCAGCTGCACTCAAGGCAAAGCAAGGAGGTCACTTCTACTCCCAGGGTCTCAGACACGAGCATGAAGTGCCTGCAGTGGGGATCCAGCAGGCACCAGTATGTGAACGCTACGTCTCTGCATTGCTCCCATCTCCGGCCCCCTCATGCAACCTGTCCTTGATTCTCCACAGCCCACACCCACGCAGCTCCCATCTCTGGCACAGCAACTCCTGTCTCAGTGCTGCCAGCCCCTATTGCCCATGGATTACATTTTTAAACATGCATTTTCAGGCTTCCACCCTGCTGCCCTTCACTTATGGAAAGCTCTTTGGTCCCGATGTCTCCTCACAGCTCAGCACCAGCTAGGCAGCTGCTTTGTGGAGAGCTCTGCCTGGCTGTCCATACCCACCCACTTGTCTAACACCTCTATTTGCAGCCGCACGGAGTGGTGATCCATTTAATTTTTGCTCCGTGTTTTTATAGTCTCTCCCAGAACAGAGGGCAACTCCAATAGGCATTCAGAAAGTGGACACGTGCCCATGCTGTATCCACAAAGGAGCAGGAGATACGCACGTTGGCAAAGAGGGTAGCTGAAGTAGCCGGGTGCACACTGGTTACAAGACTGTCCTTCGAATCCACTGCGGCACAAGCACTGACCGGTCTCGCTGTCGCAGGTGCCTTCATACTGGCCAGGGCCTGAGCACTGGCAGGCTGGAAAAGAGCAATGGGCCCCAGGGTATCATCCTGCTCTGCAAATCCCTGGGGAAAAGGGGGAATCCAGAGGCCGCTTCCTGGCCAGGCTCACCCTGGCTACACAAAACGCACCCTTTTTTTGGGCACTAAGACAAGACTTTGCTAGAGAAATGCAGCATGAGCAAGGGAGGGAGAGAGAGAGGGAGGGAGTGAGGGTAGGGATGGGGTCAGGGAAGGAGAAGAGCTGTGGGGCTCAGGGTCAGTGATTCACAGCCATCCATCACTGAAATGCCTGTGGGTCCCCAGAGCTGAAAGGAAGGAGTCCTGATCGAAAGGCTGGTTGCAGCAGCTGCAGGCTCCATCCCGAGAGCCCCCAGATGCTGACTCACTGCGGTCAAAGCTTCCAGCCACATCATGAAAGAGCAGGAAGAGGTCACCTAAGTGCAAGGAAAGAGGAGGATCCCGGCCCAGCCTCCTCCCGCTGCCAGCATCTGGTCCAGAGTGGACTCAGTGGGTCCCATCAGCAGCTCTCCCCTGCAGTCTGCACTCCCTCCGGTCACCTGCCCCCTCTGTAACATCTGGCAGGGAGGGAGCAGGTAGGGGAGGCAGGTCAGAGGAGAGCAGGTCACCTGGGATAGACCTGGGAGGTGTAGGAGGCAGAAGAGGGGACCTGGGCTGGGAGCCCTGACACGCTGCAATGGGGCAGTGGCCCAGGGGGCCTGCTTGCTGGCTTAGCAAAGCAGCTGCTGCAGGAGCAGCAAGGCGGGGAGGCCATGACATGCAGGCAGCTGCCGTGCCAGGGCCCACGGCTCAAGCCCAGCAGGAATCGAGCAAAATTCCCCAGAAAGGCCCAGGGAATCCGGCAGGGTCAGGGCAGCTCTGGAAGAGACCAGCAGAAGTCATGGGAACGTGTCCCTTTCCCAGTCCCGCCGGAGAAGGGAGAGGTGCACGGGGCTTCGAAGCAGGGGATGCCACAGGGACGGTGCCCAGGGTCCGTCACTCACGCTGGCAGCTGGGTCCGTAGTGCCCCGGCGCGCACTGGTCGCAGTGAGCTCCCTGGAAGTTGGGCTTGCACACGCACACTCCCGTGCGCGAGTCCTTGCGACAGGCGTTCCCTTCTGTGCCAGCAGCGTAGCAATCGCAGTCTGGAGAGGAGCGAGAACAACAATATAAGGCATCTCAGCAAAGACTCCACTGGCTGGGCTGGCAGCTGGAGCACAGACCAGAGAGCTGGGAACTCCTAGACTCAGTCTTTGGCCAGCGACTGGCTCAGGGCACATAGCTCCCCTCTCTTAGGGTCTCCTTAAGAGCTCTGATTATGTCGGGGCCCATGCACTCTGCATTATTCATCGCTACCCAGCCCCACTGCTTTGTCGGGACAGCCAAAGCCTGCAAAGGCGGCAGGCAGCTGCCTCAGTGTCTTTGAGGTCTGGGCTCACAGCAGTTCCCCCCGTTATAGGACACCACAACTTGAGCAAGCATTTCAGGTTCTCGGACTACCAGATGCCTAAGGGCCCCAGGCCAGCAGAGATCATAGCTCCAACCAGCTGGGTGCCCTGGGCTTCTCCATCATGCAGAAAAAAAGGGGCCAGAGCATTAGAGATGGGGAAAGGGGAAGCAGAAGTTTTGTTTCAGGAGGCAGGGGTGAGAACCAGAGGAGAAGGGAGAGACTCCAGCACGGGAAAGGAAAGCCTGCCTGGCAGATACCAGGTTTAAAATATCAGAGGAGAGAAAAAAGGTTATCTGGAGTGCACCAGGAAGCACGACACCAGAGATAACTGTGTGGGAAAGAGCACAGAGACCCCAGAAGACCAAGGAGGTGATGAATTAAATGCCTTGAGAATTAGGATGACGGGGGGACAGGCAGGAGGCAGGGGAGGAAGGGAGAGGATAAAATCTCAAAGCAGAAAGCAGCACTGGATTTCTCAAGTCAAACACTCCTGTCTGTGTCCCTGACATTCACATCAGAGCATGAAGCACATCTGTGCCTGCCCTCCCACAGGACACTCAAGGCAGGGGTGTCAAGCCTATGGCTCAAGGGCCAGATCTGGCCCACGGAGCCTGATAATCCGGCTATTAATGCTGCCCCATTGACCCAAACACGGCACCGGACTGGCTCTGCATGCAACCCCTAGTGAGGCTGGCCCTGGGCTATGCCAGCCCAACAGCCTGGTTTGGCCCAGGTGGGTGCTGTGTGTGCTGGTGCTGGACCAGGGATGCAGGGAGATCCGGCCTGCAGACTGGCCCCATGCCACTCAGGACCACATGAGTTTGCCCCCCCTGTAATAAGGGAACCCTACACAAAGCATGTAATCACACCGTCTCGCTATGCCGCAGCTTTACCAAAACGACCCCTCTCCCACTCTTCAGGTGTCTAACCCGCTGTGAACATAAACTCTTGGACCCGGGGACTACCTCTCACCATGGGCAGCGGGGCCTGGTCTTGATTGGGGTCTTTAGGGACAACAGAACCAGACCCATGATATACAATGATCTCCGAGGTGCAAGTAAAGCATGGGGCTTACTTATAATCTGTCCGGCTGGAAGCACCTGTTCCCCAGTGTCGTTGTGGGAGAAAGCTGGAACGGCTGTGGAGACAACGAGACATTGCAGGCACTACACATGGGCTTAAAACTTGTAGCTGGACCCCAAACTGAACCTTAAGAAAAACGAGGCTTCCCTCTGGCCCTGGGGAAGACCCACACCTTCCTGCCCCAGATGAGGAGCATCGCTACCCAGCAGGAAAAAATGACCTCAGTGGGGCTGGATCCCACCTCAGCATTGTGCTGCCTGTTACTCCTGAGCCTCACGGCTGAAGCAAGGTGCTGGTTCACATTGTTAAGGCAGGAACCGCGACAGCCATAGCTCTGCACTGCCCACAAATCTGCCTGGAGCCCGGGAGCTTTAATTTTGACATTCCCATGTCCACTTGGCTTAAACAGGCCTTGCTGCAGAGGGTCAGCACCCATCTCCCTGCTGACGATCCCTGGAGCTGCTGATGTACTTACGATAGCAGTGGGGGAAGTCTATGTACCCCTCGGCACAGGCGTCGCACCTCTCCCCGGTGTAATTCGGCTTGCAGTAACAGCGCCCCGTGAGGTCCTCGCAAGTGCCGTCTGTGAACTCTGAGTCACAGTTACAACCTAGCAGAAGAGATATGCCCTGGGACCTTTTGTGACCAGCCAAGCACCCCATTTCCCAGTCTGCATCCACATAAAGCTCCTAGTAACCAGCCTAACCACCTGCTGCATGGGAGGCATCCCAGATACCTGCTGCACGGGCTCCTGAAACATATACCATGTAGCAGTCCCTCCAAAAGGGCTGCATGTTGGAGCAGCTGCTGCCACCGTGATTGTGGACCTGCCAGGAGGCAGGATATGATGGGAGGCTGCAATAATGAGGGATCTGTGCCTCCGAGAGGGCCTTGCTTCCCCTTGGGAGGAAAGCGTGGCTGCACTGGAGTGTGGACAGTCCTCGCTGAAGCAGGGGAAAGCCACCAAGCCAGCTGTCAGAGCCAAGGACACCTCCACTGCCAAATGACCTCCATTTCCATCAGGGAACCATCCCCACTGGGAATGTCACAGCCTAGTTGGAGAAGTCTTGGAGGCCAAATTTTTGCCCGCTCCGGTTTTAAACAGGCAGCTGCATGCTTACACCACAGCCACGCATACTGTCTACATATAGCAGTGGCTGCTTGGGCTCACAAGGCAAGCACACAGCCAAGTCAGCAGGAAAAACTAGCTGGAGGGGCAAATCTAGCTGTGCAGAGCTCAGCGCTGGCTGGAAACTGAACCCCTCATGTATATTTGATGCGTGGAACAACAGTGGTCCATGGCACCGGACAACCCATCCACTTCAGTGCTGGTGCCTCTCCCCACCTGCTCAATTAAACAGCCAAGTGCCCATTTGCGTCTCCAGCCTGCAGGGCCGCTTGTACTCACGATAGCAGATGTACGGCGAGTCAATGGGATGGTCGGGGGATTTGTAGTACCCTGAGATGCACCTCTCACAGTTGATGCCTGTCGTGTGATGCTGAAAAATAGGTGGTGAGAAGGGCCTCGGTTATTCTGCTTACAAGGAGGAAAGATGAATTCCCCCTGCAGAATTTGCCAGTAGCATCATGACCCAGATGGGTTCGTGTCCGCAAGGCGAATAGGGGAAAGAATTAAGTTTGCTCAGAAGTCCACTCATACTGCCCTGGATTGCAGCCTTCACTGGCAAACCTCTGTGCCCAGTCCAAGACGGCCGGCCTGAGCTTCAGGTTGGTTTCTGAAGCTGGGCACAGTCTGCCAGCAACGCAGAACTTCAAACAGCCGCTGAAGACAAAACCAGGTACAAAACCAGAGGAGCCCTGAAAATCCTCTCCATCGCAGGACCGCTCTGCCTACCCCCTCCCTGACTCACCTGACAATCAATGCAGACGCCGCCCCCTTCATACATGTCCTCGTGACTTTTGCTAGCCTTGTGGTGATCAACCTCTGGATCATAGTAGCAATCATAGGCATGACCGTTGCAATTGCAAGCTGAAAAGATCAGGAGACATCAGCTGAGCTGGAACATTTCCATGCATTACCAGGCATGATTGTGCAGCAGAGATATTAACCCATGTGTTTCACACTCCTCCTTCCCCGTTCACTGTTGGAAGCAAGCATTGAGTGGCACTGAAAAACTCAGTACTGTATGGGGGGTTTCACTGAGTGAGGTTCAAAAGGCTCTGGACACCAGCTAACAGCTCAAGCTTTCAGATCTCTCCAGCCTGCAAAAGTCTCAACAGAACACCTTATCTTGTCTTCAACTAAAAAACGTAGAGGCCCAAAATAGAAAAGTCAAGGATGTCCCAGGGCAGGTGGGAAGAGAAACCCAAACAGGGTTTGGAAGGTACAGTCAGGCTGGTTACGATCGTATCCAGTTAGAGACAGAGCTGAGCCACAAAGTTCAACACATGGATATGGGAAGGGTTGTTTTTAAACCTACAGGGAAAGATCTGCCAGCCCCTCTGCAGTCACTGCAGTGATGAGCTCATGCTTTGTAATTAAGTTCAGCGATCTTCTCTTCTCACACAGCATGAATTCCAGCTGTGGCATCTACTAAAGGGTTCTGGCAAGACAGATGAAGAAGTTGTGTTCATGAGTCAACTCAATTTATCTTTGGAGCAGAACTGAGCCATCAGGCTCACAGCAGAAAATTTAGGGTATGGGACAGGAAAGAGGCCAGAACCAGCACCCAGGAGAGATTCACGGACTACGATTTAAAAAAAAAGTCACGTGAGAATAGAGTTACCCCTGCCACAGGCTGCCCTTTGTGCACTTGCAGGTGTGTTCGCTCAGTCTAGGATCCAAATGCAGGATACCCTTGGGAATGGGTTGGAGAACTGAAATGAGGGCGTTTCAAGATTTTCATGGCTTTCACGTTCACATCACCAGGTCAAATCCTGACCGGGTCTATTATGAGCACCCATCAGTGCCTATCCCATAGCCTGTCCCATAAATCGGTAAAGAAGGGCATGGGGCTACAGCAGATGACTTGCCTAAACAAGGCAGGCACATTTGCTGGGCACCAGCACCGATAGGGCTACATGCTCGCTTGGTGCCCAGAAAGGCCCAGGAAGCTCTAGGAAAGGGTGTCTCTGGGGGAAGGTGCTGGCAGGGCTTCCCCTATGGAGGTGATGTTTCATGGATACGGGGTCAAGGAAGAGTTTTGCAACCACCTGTGCCATGAACAACTGGACAGAGTCCCGGGAGGGTGGGGAACCAACTCCAACCCCTGACAACTTACGTTGGCATTCATTCGCACTGTCGCTGGTGGCTGGTTTCCAGGGAACCTGGTTGAAGCCTGGGCAGCAGCGATCGCATGACCCGCCGCAGGTGTTGTGCTGGCAATCGCACTGCAGCCTGCAACGTGAAAGGTGAGTGAGCAGAGCCAATTCGGTCCCAGGACGCTGATCTCCAAGGACCCCATCGCTGCCGAACTTGGATGGGGGAACAGCAGCCCCAAGTCGCTGGTTCAGACAAGTCTTCAGGACAAGCAGGTGGGAGACCTGCTCAGGGAAGGAGGGGAGAGGGCACTGCAGGCTCCTTCTCTGGGTAAGCACTTGGGTGGGAAGCCGGTGGGATCGGTATGTCAGGCCATAGCTGGCACAAGCTCTCTGCCAGAAGCAGGCCCTTGCATGGAGGAACGTGCCATTTAATTATGACAGATGCAACACAAACGATTGACATTTCTCATTCATTCATTCTCCAGCAAAACGCAGCCTTGCCCTGACCCCCCAGAAGCCAGTTATTTCATTGATTTATATGAAAACGTTCTCATTTGCTTTAAATTTGCTGATTTGGGGATAAGAGAAAAGTAAAAGCAAGTATCTTTTCTCTCTTCTTCCCCCTTCCCTCTCCTTCTTCTCTTTCCCCCTGGGTGGAGGGGGGCAGAGGAGGGCTGAGGAGAGGAAGAACAGGAAGCAAAAAATAAAACAAACATATTCTTTACCAAATGTGGCACATTTCACCATTTTCAACAAAAAACTGCATCCCCTTCCCAAATACTCCCATTTCAGGCTGCTGCTCAGGTGACTGAGGGGAGATTTGGGAGCAGAGAGTAGGCATTGCCTGGGCTACAGGGTAGCATGGGGAGAGCTGAGCTTCTCTGCAATAAACCTGGAGGATGTCTCTTGGGGTCCGTGGAGGAAAGCAGGGGCTGGTGAGGAGAGACATCTTTACTGTGGTGAGAAATGACGGCTGAGATGGCTGAGAGGTGCCCCTTACCCCAGAAGCCCACTACCATGCTCCAAAACCCACCTTCTGCTTTCCTTTGCTAGCCTAACGGGGTCTGCGCTGGCTAGACAAGCCATTCAGGAGGCGCCGGGCAAGCACTCTTGCCAGGCGTATGCGGGATCCTGTCCCCGCTGGACTGCAGGGCTAATACATTAACAGAAGTGACATCACCGCAGAAACCTCCCCTTAGGCGAACGCCGGGCCTGTCCAACAAAAATGCTTTCTGTTGTGTCAGACTGATGCATAATACAGCATGTTCCAGCTTTTATCTGTGCAATTATTCATTTCCCCGCAGGCCAGCCTGCCCCTCCCAGCCCTCGCCACCCCCAGCGCTCTTTCATTCACAACCGGGCGCTTAAAATAAATGTGATTCCTGCCGTTAGGAACGAAAGGAGCAGGGATCCAAGGGCGCGCGCAGACACACGGCTCTATTCTTCTGGGAGGGCTGTGCTGTTGCCTTGCCAACACGTTCCCAAGAGGCTCGATTGCCAAACAAGCACATCGTGAATACCCACGTGGAGAGGGTGGGCGGAGAGAAGCAACCCCATGTCGAAATGGCAAGGGCTGATGGGAAACGTTGGCCAAACCTGAAACACAACCCGAACAGCAGCTTTTGGGCAGAGCTGGGGGAAGGTGCTGTGGCCTGAAGGAGGCTGCTCTGCTTCCCACGGGAGATTTGGCTTCTATTGCAGGAGACTGTTTTCTCACCTGTAAAATGGGGTCAGGGCATTTGTATCTCTGATGTGAAATGCTCCAAAATCCACTACGTAAGAATTGGTTAAGTTTGCTGGGAAGTTTATTCTCATGACACTTTGTAGACTCAGGAAGGAAGTCAGATAAACTTCCCAGCATTGGGGATCATTTCCATCGTGACACCGCCTCCCATACTCTGAGCCCTCTCAATTAGAAGGAAAGCAATGGGATAGTTATCATCTGTATTACGGCAGCACCGAGAAGCCTCAATCAGAGGTCAGGGCTCCGTCCTGCTAGGAGCTGTGCACACCCAGAGGAGGAAAGATGATCCCTGTGTTGAAGGGTTGGTTAACCCGTTGCTCGGAGAGGATGCAAATCTGCTGCAGCACAAGATGCTGCAGGGCGAGGTGCTCAGATGCAGGTCACCAGCGTCCAGAAGTTGTCGGTTCAGTTCCCCCATTTCACGGGAGACGAGAGGACCAGTGCACATTTCAACCAAGACGTATGTGCTTATTTAGTCCTGGCCGTTGATGGCTGGTGGGGCCTTTCGGGAGCTCATCCATCACAGCAGCTTTGCTGCGTGTTGCGCCGGGTGTGTTGTGCTGATGAGTTATGGCCAAATGTGCTTAAGTTACAATATTTACATACCTTGGTGACTGAACATATACAGCGGTGCAGGGGGGGCAGCAGCCGCACTCCCACCTCACACGCATTTCCTGGCAGTTGCACCATAAAACGTTACCGCAGCCTTTCCATGGGGAGGAACGGGGGAGCGTCCAGCAGGCAGCTGCAGCACCAGGCTGGCAGCCAGCAGTCCCAAAGGCCAGCACCTCCAGGTTTAGCTAGGGCCAAAGTGTAAGCAGAAAGGATCCAGTCATCCCAGTTGCACTGGTCCCATTGCGGGCGGTAAGGGAAAGCCGGCTTCAGAGGGGCTGTGGTGCGAACCCAGCCTGAAAAAAGCTATGAGAGTCCTTTGAAATCAGTAAGGCACTAAAGTAACGCAAGCAAAAAGCTGGTTATAGGAGAGAACTTCCTTGCAGCATATCCTCGACAGAGCCATTTCCCAGCTGACCAGGCCGCTGAGATCATTTTGCTGCCCATCTGCCGGGACAGCTGCAGCAGCTGCACACGAGACGTCCTTCCAACGAGTCCCGGGGGATCCCCTTGCCTGGGACATCTGTGATAGGGGTGCAGGCAGCCTGCAGGAAACAGCTGTTCTACCCGGACAGATTCAGATGATGCTTCAAAGTCTCCCCAAACTCATTTCCGCAAGGCTACCTGCAATTTTAAATGAGCAGCTTCCCTCAGACCCTGCCTCGTATCAACTTGTTAACACAGAGGTCCTGTCTGGAGCTCTTTGTCGGCGTATCTGGCCTGCTCAATGACATGCCAGACCCCCCAGCAATGCTTATCTCTTCTCTGACATCGCCTTGCTTTGGAAAGGTTTATTTTTGACCCTGTTGCGCTCTGACACACAAGGAAAACTCGCCTTTAACCACAAGAATTTCTGTCCCCTTGAAAACACAGCAAGATCCATCCTGGTTCTGTGGAAGCCAACCGGGAATGCTGCACAATCGGACCCCTTGGAAACAAAGGGCATTGAATCTCTAATTCTTCCCCATCATCACTAAACCCATGCTGGGAGAAACAGGCTGCCTAGCCGGGCACCTGTATTATTCTGAGTCTTATAAAGGAGATGGTGGCCTGTGTGTCTGGGCTCTCAAAGAAGACCCACATAGGCTGGAAACACAACTTACAGCCAGGAAATGGGTTCTGGAGATGTGACCCCTCGCCAGGGATGCTGATTTTCTCAGATTAAAAAAAAGATCCCCGGTTTTCGGTGAAAAAAAAAGTAACCCCAAATCCACATTTTCCATGATTAAAATGAAACACTACTATATATGTATCCCTATATTAGTGACGTTTCATTTTAATCATGGAAAAATGTGGATTTGGGGTTACTTTTCTCACCAAAAATTGGGGATCTTTTTTAATCTGAGAAAACCAGGATCCCTGCCCATCATGTACAGGATCCTTTACCAAGGTGTTGAACTCACCTCACTAATCAACCCATTGACTTCACTTTGGGGTTTGTATGTGGCAGGTGACACCAGCAGGGGCGAGTGCAGTGGGGCCAGGGTAAGCGGGACGTTTGGGCAAGGGGGCCAGGATACACTTCTGCTAGGGAAGGAAAGCAGCCACGACAAAGAAAGCCCTCGACTCGTGTGCAGGGAGCACGCCAGAAGCTGTACACCTGCGAAAGCTGTGGCAGTCGCAGCCTTATAATGGCACAAATGGGAGAGGTGCTGTGCAAGGTGTTGAAGGTGCCCAGGTTGGTATCTGAAGCTGGGCACAGTTTGCCAAGGAGGCAGAACTTCCAACAATAAATAATAAAATGTTATTTATTGTCTGTATTGTAGCACTGCCCAGAAGCTCCTCTCACACATCAGGTCCTCGCTGAGCTAGGTGACGCTAGACCAAAAGGCAGCCACGTGCCACCGAGCTTGTAATCCAAACCCGCCTTGATCTTGTCCTCGCCGGAAGGTAACAGGACCAGGAATCTCACAGGAAAGGGAAACAAAGCACAGCGGTCTCCCATTTCATGCTGGAGATTTCCAAGGCTGATAGGCACCAGAGGTGTCCACGCTGAAATGCCTCCGAGACAGAGTTTTTACAAGGCTTTTGGATATTCCAGTCAGCTGAAAAGACAACACAACGGGTACAGGCAGCAGCCTCCCAGTAAATGCCGAGATACAATCAGGCTTTGAATATGACCGGAACAAAAGCAAACTCCAGGCTTCCCTCCATCTGCATTTTCTTGTCTTGCTGCTGTCAAAGGCCCCAGCATTTGAAAATGCAGGACATGTGCTGTCAGATGCATGCACTTCCCAGTCAGAGGGGTTATGCAGATTTACGGGGGAATGCCAAAGCCCTGACAGCTGCTGCAGATGACACGATAACCCCAAGTGCTCACAAGCCCACAGCTGCTCTGCCGATGGCCTCAGAGCTCTCCCTTCACGCAACATTAAGCCAGGTATCGATACACAAGCTCCGTGTGCTCATGCCAAAGAGACGGTGCATCAGTAGAACAGACAGGGATGGGCCTGCTTATCTGTTGGTACCCGCTCCGCCGCGGGGTGGGAAAAGAGGGCTGGAAACAGCTGCTGCCGAAGCCTCGGAGCAATGGGAGCACTTCCAGCGATTATCCCTTTTCTCTATTTAAAGTCAAACCTCCTTCCATTTCTCCCTGCCCACTCCAATCAGCTCCTATGAACAGGGCCGGAAGCGAGGCAAGATAGACAGACTCATTTTCCATCTCTTCATCACTGGCTCCCATCTCTCTGGAAGCAAACCCTACTACAGACACTGCTCGAAAACCCTCCAGCCACTTGGTCCCACCAATGTCCTCCTCTGCTATTTGCTTTGCTATCAGCATCCAGGTATCCCGCTGTTTGGCATACCCAGCCTCTTTGGTATGCCACATCCTCCTTGGTATGGTTCAGCCACATCCTAAAGGGCCTTGCAGATGCTACCTGGTGACTATTTAAAGCACCAAGAAGAAAACCCAAGAGCATAAACTCTTTCCCCAGCAGATAAGAGCTGTTGACCGGACGAAACCATTAAACAGTGCACTGCCACTCTGCACAGCAGCTTGGGACGAGGAGGGGAGAGGACAAAAAGGGTAATTCTGGGAGGTGGGACAAAATAATTAGCAGAGCTGGGTCTGGCCAGGATCCCAGCTCCCTTTCTGGAGCATCCCGATGCACAGGCATGACATATTCACATACCAGGTCTCCGCATGCCATGTACTTTTCCATGTACTCTGTTCTGAAACACGGGGACAAGACAGCAAACACGTCCAGCAACGCCTTGTTCTAATGTCAAATCCAGAAAATTTCCAATTCACATGTTTACTGCACTCTTCTCTAGGAGGAACCTGAGCCCAGTGCCACAGGCGGGATTTTCAATACCTCCTTTGTTTAACACTGAGCAGATTTTAACCTTGGCTGGGGCCTGCAGGAATTTCGCTCTCCAAGATCCAAAAACCCTAACATGATCTGTATGAGAAAGAAATACAAGCTCCTTTGGGTCCAGCTGAATCTACCCGAGCCACTTACGTGAAAGTCATGCTCAGGCTGCAAACAGATGGCTAGGAAGCAACATATTCATGGTTATCAGCAGCTCTGTGGAGTTTCTAGCTGGAAAGGCTGATGGGGAGGGTCCTGCCAGCCAGAAATGTAACAGCTCTGCCTCTCTCACTCTTTTATACAGTCTGTTTACTTATGCCTTGATACCAGTTTAATAAAAAATGTGCATACCCAGTGGTTTCTAAGCCAGACCAGCCTGCGAGCCTTTAACTCCCACTGGCGTAGTTATTCACATGAGTCCTCCCACGGACTCATTGGAGACCGCTTGCAGAGTGAGGCATTTCTCAGGGCAAGTCAAAGTGCTGGTCCTGGATGCTCCATGAATGTTACATTTGTGTAAACAGTGAGAAAGGCAAAGCAGAGGACAGAGGACAAAGCTGTGCGTCCAGGCTAACTTCCCACAGAGGCCACAAATCTGACACAAGAGTGGCCTCTTTGGAGATAGTCTCTTATCAGAGCAGCAGGTCAAACAAACTGGACACGGGGGACTGGGGCTGGAACAAAGAGGCTTTCTTGTGTCATCCTCAGGCTCTGTCCAACAGAACAAGCAAGTGTTTTAGCACACGCTTCAGTCCTAGCAATGGCACTTAAGTACATGTTTCCATTTAAACATATGCTTGAGTCTTTCTTTTGTCAGGTGTTTAAAACAGAAGGCTGAGGTTGTCAAAGCAGGGCTGGTGGGAAGCCTTTTCTGAGCACCTCTAAACCCACCTGAGTAAAACAGTCTGTAGAAAGTCTGAGCGGTAGATCAGAAATCCACATGCGTAAGTGAGCAGGTTCCCAGAGACACCTGGTCTCCTGCCTTGATCAGAGATTTATTCTCAAGCAGAAGGGATTTCCCTGCCATAACCAGTCTGCAGAAGCCCCCTCAGGGGTCTGCACAGCGCAGCACTGTGAAAACCAAGCACTGGGCTTGGGAAGGGGCACGAGGGCATGAGACAATCTCTCTCCCATGGCAGACTCGCCTGTCTGAAACTGTGGAGCCACGACCCTATCACACAGAGAAGGGAAGCAATCTGCAGTCATGCAGATGGAGGGCTACCAAGGTCCTGCTAATAAGGCAATCTGTAAGGTGACACAGGGCACATATAACAGACCACGGGGCTCTTTGTTCCCAAGCCCCTTCCTTACACAGCCCTCCCTCCTTCCTAGCACAATCACATGAGTATCTATGAACAATGAGTGGAGTCCTCAAGTTCAGAAGCTCTTACCGGTAAGGGTCATTGGGGTCCTTGGCATCACAAACATCTGCGTGACCGTGGCAGACGCAGCGTCCTCCAATGCTGATGTCCTTGATGCTGTAGTAATACTGGGAGGGATGGCAAGGGTGGGCTTTTAATATCATTCTGCAGCAGCTCCACAGGGTTGTTCAGCTATACAGTGAGTGACCACAGGCACCCCAAACCAAGACTGTCCATTTAAACATCATGTTGGGCCTCGTTTCTTGGGCTGGCCAGCTAAGCTGTGTGTTCTCAATCTGCCGGCCATAACTCCCCTGCCTGCAGGAACACCTGCTATTGATGGCAAAGCTCATCAGCAACAGGCCAGGGTCCTGGCTTGGCTAAAAAAGCAAGTGCAGCTCCAGCCCACGCTCCCAATTTCACTGTGTTGGCAATAGGACTTGGAGAAGAGTTTTCCTGGAGCCAAGCTTCCAGGTAGCAGCTGCTGGCCTGAACCACTTAGAGCTGAGCCCCCTCAGACTGTCAGCAGACAGAGATGCTAGAGGACACCAGGGCATGTGCAGCCTGGGATACCTGAGAGGAGAATGCCAGGGTAGGGCGACCTCCTTGCACGTGCTTCCACGCTCCCAGGTGTCTCTCCAATCAGACAACGAGCCCAAAATAGCAGGATTTACACGGCAGTGCCCTCACTGGGCTGACTCTCATCCATCCCTTGTCAAAACACCCACCCTCGAGGCATTACAGTGCTACGGACGTTTCAGTTTCTAATTCACAAATGGACTCATCTCCACAGCAGCTGCTACTTGGACACATCCCCCCCCAGCACTTCCCAAAGCCACTCTTCCCACAGGTCTAGAGAAGGCCAGGAGCAACTCACCCTCCTGGTCACCGTTGGGTCCCGTAGGGCTTTGCCCATGAGATGCCCGAGCAGAGTGTTGGTCCTCAGGAAGCGCAGCCTGATGTTGGTGGCTTTGGTGAAATTGCGCAGGAGAGGGGAGTAGGTGAAGTTCATGGCCCCTGGGCGCCCATTGACCAGAGACACAACGATCTGGGAGAGACAGGGAGCACAGCACGACACTTTAGGCACCCAGGAAGTTAACCCTTCCCTCAACCAACCATCAACGTTTTCTGACCCTGGTCCAATCAAGTCTCCAAAAATGGCTGGACCCCAGGTAAAACCCACGCCCACAAAAACTCAAAGAGAAGCCAGGGAGTGGCCAAGTCGATACAAGTCTCCAGGAAGATACCACGGTCAGAATGACACAACCCAAATGCCTTTCGATCCCTAATCCCCTGTCCAAACAGAGAGGAAAACAGACCTGGCCCAAGCATATTTTTCACCACAGAAAAGGAGAAGTGCTAGAGACTCCAGGAGGTTCAGAAGTGACTTCACCATTGCTATAGAATTGATGTAGAAGGTGGCCAGATAGTGTCACTGGCAGGAATATAAAACAGAGGAAGGAAAGAAAGAGAGTGAGAGACCCCTTTGCCTTCCATCCAATGTGTGGGTAAATTAGCTACTGTAGATAGGCATTACAGATGGTATATGGTCTGTTATCCCAGGCTATGACTACCTAAGTCAACCTCCATACTCTGCCTTTACTTCTTAGCTCCCCCTTTGATCAGTGTCTTGCAAGGTCCTTTCCAGTCCAACCACCTGCCCTGGGACATTCTCCTATTACGCTTCCAGCTGCTGTTGTATGGGGGAAAAATTAACTAAAGCAGAGCAGATGTGAAGCTGGAGAAGCACAGCACTGTGGCACATCATGAAATAGTTTAGCAAACTCTTTGCACTTAGCTGTGACCCTGGTCAACCCCAGCACACTCCAGGGGTGGAAACTGTGACTCTGATCACGTCAATGGCTGGAATAGTTTCCCCTGAGTTACAATCAATATTTGGACTGCAAGGACACCACATTTCTTGGCCACCACATCCCACGTCTGATTATCAATGGTTACATGCACGCTGCAGGAAACAGGCTATGAGTAATGCCGCTTCCTCCAGCCATGGAGGAGTTGTGCTATTATCCTGGGAAGCCTGATGCCCGACCGATGACCTATGCAAGAGACCAGAGGTCCCTTGAATGGGGAGGGTCAAGCACGGTCTTTGCCCATGTGAGGAAGAAATGCCTGGCACTGCTCATTTGGGAACCGATAGTCCCTGATGCAGCACCAGTGAGACAGCGGGCTTTCAAATCCCAATTAGTTGTCCTCTGCCTAAGGAAAGAAGGGTCCTCCAAGCCTTGCTGGGGGCCCTTTGCCCATTCTGGGTACAAACACCGAAAGTCCCTATGCAAGTGGAAGCCCTTCTGCTCCCAAGAGAATACCCGCAGCTCCTCAGAGTCCATCTGCCCAGCTCCACCAAGCACAGAAATGCTGCAAGTGCCTGGTGGGCGGGCATCACTCACCTCGCCATTCTCCAAAGGCACAATCCGTGAGTACTCCGTGGTGCAGATGGCATCGTCATCCTTGGTGACGCGCTCCACGGTCCTGGGGCCAAACTTCTCAATGCAATCCCTCCTGGATGCTGTTGATGCATTGGGCAGGGAACATTGTAGCAAGAGGAAATACGTGGTTAAAATCTTGCAGGTTAAAATCTCAGGTGGTGCTCAAGCCTACACTTCCCCCAAAAATGTAATAGAGAAAAAGCTGAACCCTGACCAGCATGTAGAGAATTAACTTACCACCAAAAATTCACTTGGGTTGGGCAGCCGCATCTCTTGTGTATTGCTAAATCTCTAATCTCCCACGCCACTCCCTTCCTCACATTTGCAGAAAGGATAAGAATTGTAGTGTCCGCTACTCGAGGAACAAACACTGAAAGCTTGTTTGCAATCACCGGGGAACTTCCCATGACAGCGTGTCCGAGATTCAGAAACCTTGGAGGTCAACAATGATCATGATGGTCTTGACCTCCGGCATAACACAGGCCACAGAAACCTACCTTGTAGTTTTTCCATCAAGCTCATAACTTCTGCTAGAGCTGGGGCATCTCTAGTCTGTATCTGGCTTCAGGTTCGAGCCACTGAAGTTTGTTACACCCTTCCCTGCTAGACTCGAGAGCTTTTGGCATTTAGAAATCTGTCCCCTGGGTTGGTATTTACAGACTGTTCAAGTCCCCTCTAACTGCCTGTTGGACAAACTAAATGGATTGAGCTTCTCTAGTCTCTCCCTGTAATGTAGGCTTCTCTTGGGCTATTCTTGTAGCTTCTTTCCAATTGCTTGGCATCTCTTTCAGAGGGAAAGGACAGAACTGGGCCCTGAATTCTAGGAAAATGTCCACCTCACCACATGCAAAAGCAATGCCACCTTGTTCCACCCACTTGATATCCCCTCCAGGCCCACTTGTATATCCAAGGATCACATTTGTACAACATCTTGAACCCAGGAGGGCATTTCTTAACCACCAGTGAAGAAGCAGAACCATGTACAACGCAGCGTAACTAAAAGCCACAAGACAAAATCCAAAAGAGGAACGTTCAGGGGAAGCAGGGAAGCAAATTCCCAAATCTGAACAATGGAACTACTAGACAGGAACAGCTTCACAAGGGAATGGGGGACCTGCCTGCTGGGACAGTTATACTGAGCCTGCAAAAACCACTGGAAAAGAGAGTGAGAGGGACAATCTGAGCCTGGTGCTGGACATGGCAGGGAGAGGCCTTTTCTTATCTTTTCCTGCATGTTTTCCACCCCCTCCAAACTTCTGTGATTCTCAGTCAATCAATGCCAGGAAACAGAAAGCTGAAACAGAGCTACGCCATGGGCAGCAGGGAAAGCAGCCTGGAGATCCTGCTGCTAAGTGGCAATGCAGGGCAGGCCAAGTACCAGGGAATAGCTACTGCTGGTCATTACCTTCTCTGGTCCGCGCTCGTGCAGTCATGGAACAGAGACCGAGTCTTGCCTGGGGGCTAAGGGAGCCAGGACAAGGATGCCAAGTGTTTCCTTGTCGCTGTAGCAGCTCCCCAGCTCCTGCTGCCCAGCCGAAGAGGTGCACGTCACAGGCTGTCCAAGCCACACGTACGTTCCTGCAGTCCCTAGGCCCTGGTGTCCAGCGGGATGCTTGGCATCCCATTGCCTCGAGTCAGTGGGAAGGGAGCAGCGCTGTTTACTAGAGCCTTTAAGGACCAGGGCACTTCCTCAGTCATCCCAGACCTCCCCAAACACTCCTAGAGCCAGGACTCGGCCAACACAGGGGGCAGGCAGCCCATTACATCCCTGAACTGGTACCTTAGAGCAGGTGTGTTTTCTGTAAGCACCAAGGGGCTTGTTCTACCAGGTGCCGGAAACCCTCGCCTCCCATTTACTACAAAACCTGACAAACAGCTAGTCCCCAAATCCTCACAGCGACTGTCTCCTCAGAGGAAGAGGCAGGGACTTCCTTAGGCATCTCTGCAGGGCCACGGGATGACATGAACCCATGAACTGCAGAATTTGTGGGAATGACCCTCAGAAATTCAGGGTCCCCTCTACAGCATGTGCTGCCTGGAAAGGCTAGGAGGCCAGAGGAGAGACGCAGTGAATACTCCTCCTCTGCCTTCTCATGCGTGTGAATCACACTGGTATGCACCTAGCAATCAGCAACACAGCTCTCTCCCTCCCTGTCAAGTTTAAATGCTCCTTGCCAATGCACCTTATAGCATGGCCTGCATTTCAGAGGAACGCTGGTGGACCGGAGCTGTCCCCACACACATTCAATGCAATCCAAAGGGGAACAGGGAATCAAAGACAGCAGTTTTGTACTTGTGCGGCCTATTACAGCTGCCTTCCCCACCACGGCTCGTTTGCTGGACAGAGCAAGACAAAGCAAATTAAATGCACGCTCTGATTCAGCAAACGTGCTTAGCAGTGCATGCAGGGCACGGGAGGCCTGGCCTAACAGCCAAATCCAGAACATCCCCACATCATTCGTTTTGTCCTTGTGGCAAACACAGACCTTGAAACACAGCCTGGGAAACAACTCTTCATGTGGTTTCAGGCTACAAATGCTGCCGTTCCCCCACCCACTCCGACTTCTTTGGTGGCCTGGAAGCAGCATTCTCCATGCCCCCCACACATATCCACCGCAACAAGGAGAGAACCGCCATTGCCATGGTCTCTCTTAGCTCAAACCCGTGGAGATCTGCATGCTAGGCCAGTAAAGCATTTTATCTACAGCTCAATCCTTTTTCCCTTTTCTGCTTTGAGAAACCCATCAGCTCCACTGGCATTTCAGAGGACTGTGCTGCAGGGGCCCAGGAAAGTCTGGGAAATGTAACTATCCCTGGGGAGTGCGGGATGCAGAAGATGGAAAAAGCCCCCAGCTGCAGATGTGAACACTTGGGTTTTTGGAAGCAGGAGCCGTGTGTACAGGTGGCCCCAGAAAGAAAAGGGTGTCCCTTATGGAAAGTTCCTATAGAGGTCAACGGGAAGGGTCTACTTTCCTGCAAGCTGCCTTGGTTGCCTATAGAAAGTAGAGGAGAAAGTTTTTATCTTTCCTAGATAATTCCACAAGCTGGATCGAAAGGACACCGACAGAAAGGCTCTTTCCTGCTAATGACTTCTGCAGGGTTTGGTGTCATCCCTCCTTACTTCCATAGCAATTTTCCATAAGCCTGGAGGCTCATATCATGGCTAGCTGTTGGCTGAACCCCATGAAATCTCAGTCTGAAGCAATGATGGGAGCTGATGCAGATGTACCAGCCTCAGGGACTCTTGTAACCTGCATCCTGACTGTACCGGGCCCCAAGGCCCTGGTACCGAGATTGCTCTGAGCGCTGTGGCCAAATCTGCCCTGTTGGGCATGTCTCCTGCATGGCCTTATACCCAGGGGGAGTGCTAGTGAAGGAAGCTGCACCAGTCTGAAGCTGGGGGTATGTCCTGATGGGAGATCAAGCTGGTTCCTATCCCCTCTGCACTGCCAGAATGGCAAACCAGGGAATTAGGGTCCTGACACTGAACACTAATCAGCTGGGCTGCGGCTCAGAGCCAGCACAGCGTGGAGAGGCAGGCTGGGTTCCTGCTGGATGCCATGGCAGTCCCTGTGGCAGAAAGCAGCAGTAGGTGGGGACATGAAGGGCTGAAGAGAAACTACAGCCAGGAGACAGTGAATATAGTGAGGCCTGAGCAGACTGACAGCCCTTTCTCCTTGTCTGCAAGAGGCAGAGTAGAGTAAATTAGCGCTGTGGAGGGTCTGCAACATGGGGACAAGCAGGAGGTCGGAGGTGGGGGGAAGAAACAGGCTTGCCAGGAGAAGTTGAGGGGTGCCAGGTAATGTCAGGAGAGGGACCCCTCTGAGGAAAGCTCCCTGAGCTCTGAAAGACACCTTCCTTGCCGTTTGCTCTAAATTCTTGCTGCTTGTCCTAACTCACATCTTCTCCCAATTACTGCTGCTGCTCCCAGGAGGACCCAGTGGTTAACACATTTCCAGGCACTTGGCTGCCCTGCAGATGCTTGGAGGCAACAGGCTTCTACCTCCAGCTGTTTTCTCATAATAAGGGGTTGGGGCTTTCTCAGAAACTGGGGAAGAGCAAAATTCAACTGACACTGAGAAATAAATGCACACAGACCATCTTCCTAACCCCTGCCACTCGTGGGGAGGCACGAGCCATAGGCAGTAGTCTATATCCAGTCCTCCCGTAACGGTGTAGACACGGCTCTTTCACCAGCATGGTCTGCATCCGAGACCACGGAGCAACCAGGCTTCCTCTGCCTCCAAGCCTTGCTGCTGTAGCAGCAACTCACAGGCAAGTGAGGCCTGGCATGACAAAAGAGACTAGCAAAAAGCTTCACTCTCTCTGTCATTTCCTAAAGAACTGCATGGGAAGGGGATCTCTAAATTGCAGCCAGTCTGAAAAGAGGGCAGATAAGGGGGAAGGTATCTTCTTCTGTGTGTTCAAGAGCTACAGACACCCTTAGGAGCAGCAATTCCCCAGGAGACTCTTGCTTAGTGTGGGGCTAAGCCTTTAACTCATTACTCAACCCAGCTTTGTGGACTGGTACCTAGATCCCGCCTGCCCCTGCCAGCGCCGTACTTACAGGCAAAGTACTGCCATGGCTCATAGGTGAGGCCGAAGTCAGTAGAGTGCTCCAGCACCCAAAGATCTGGTCGAGGGGAGTTGGCAAACTTGATGAGGACGTACGCCACGTGGAACAGCTGGAAGAGAGGGACGCCTGGTTAGCTTGGTGCAGAGGAAGCCCTGCGCGATACAGCGGTCGTAAAGGATCTCATCCATAACACATCACCCCCCTCGTAAACACAGGCTGATGCAGTTCTCTGCTCCCACGCCCACGCGCTGTGGATGTGGGGCAGGGCCCTGGCCACGGCAGGGCAGTCTCACGATGGGAGAGGTCAAACCTGCTATATTCGCTACCAGCCTCAGGGCAGCATCTGCCCAACAGGACGGGGCTGAATGCCTGCACCCCGTGGACCGTGTGCTCAGCTCAGCCGAATTCACCCCTGTAACCAGCAGAGGAATAGACAAAGCAGGGGTGCAGGGTGCAATGCAGCGCTGTGGAGACACCCGACCAACTGCTTTTACCTGGGGGAACAGGTGATGCTGTCACAGGCTGCAAGCCAACATCAGCCTGGTCCTTTTGGCTGCCTCTTGGACACAGTCAATGTCATACAGCCTTCCCTTAAGATTTCCTGCCAGTTAGCAGCACTGCACCCGACCCATCTTAGTGGCAAGTGGTTGCAACACAAAGCCCACAACAGCTCTTCTTGCATCCGTAGGCGGCCTGGGAGACAGGGCAGAGAAGCCCCATCCTGTTTCAGCTTGGCTGTTACATTGGGTTACTCCCAATTAGTCCGGACACTGATTTATTCAGCAACATCCTTGCCAAGAATGGATAAATGCGCTCTTTAGACAGCTAAAATGTCAGCGCTAGAAAGAAACAAAAGCTACGGCAGAAATTCCCTTCCCCAGCTGGCACCAGCTCGTTCCAAGAACCCCCGCTCCATCATCCTGTCAGAAAGTGGTATTTCCAAGCAGATGAAATCCTCTTATCAGGGGAAATTCCTCACGTCAAAACCATCGCAAAGGGTAGAGATGCGGATCTGCAGCTCCTACCACGGAGCTGCGTAGCCTGGGGATCCAGCCTGGCTGAGAAAGAGCCTTTCCGACAGCCCAAGTCTCAGCTGAGACCCCCAGCAGTGCATCCATAATGGTAGCCTGCGCGGTGACCCTCCAAGTTAAAATCCCAGCCCCTCGGACCCCCACACCAGCTGTGCAGCACTCAGATGACAATTATTATAAAGGAAAGCCTTTGGAAACAGGAAGTTTCCCGAGGGAGGAACAAAGTGACCGTGGATGGATGTCATTGCCTCTTCCCTGGCAAGCTGCTTGCAGGACCAGGAGGCACGTCATCGGTCAGTCTAACAGGGTGAACACAGGAGGGTGGAAAAGACCAGCAGAGACCCAGGGAGACAGAGCTGGGGTCTCCCCTGCCTCCTCCCCAAAGCCGGGGACTCACCTAAGGCTCCACATCAACTAAACAGGGCATCCGAGAGATGCTCTTCCCCACTCACAGCAGTGATTTGATTACCCTAGATCTGAGAGCAGGTGGGCACTGCAGTGCCTGACCTGCCGTCTGCAGAGGAGCTGGCCCCTGTCCGGGCCTGGCGGACTACTGGGAAGGTGAAAGGATAATCCAGTCGGCCCTTGACTGCCCTTGGTATCCCTGCTGGGATTGCGAATGGTTAGTTTTAACTGCAGTTTGGAGGAGGAGGAAACCAGCTCGCCATGAACCGGACTGAAAGCACTCCTTCCTTTCCCCTGTGCAGGGTTCAAGCATGCAGAAACACTTCATCCAGAGCCTCAGCTGGGTGCACGGTCACGGCTCTGTCAAAGTCAATGGAGCCAGCACAACTGCTCCAGCTGAGGATGCATCCACCCAGCAGTGAGTGGACACAGCCCAGAAAGCTTCAATCTAGCTAAGACAGCGGGAAAGCTACCGTGTCCTGGGCTTCGCAGCCTGCCTAGGACCCTAGAGACCTATTCAGACTGCTGGAGCCCAGTCGTCCTTGGCTTCAAGGCTGCTGGCACCTGAGCTAGCTCAGGGATGCTGTTGCGTCTACGCATGCACCTCCCAAGCAGCGTGCAGGCACTGCCCGTGTCCAGAACAACCCCCGCAGACCGTGCAACAGACTGCACATTTGCTGTTTGCAACCACTGCCCTTCTAGTTCTCTCTACGGCCCGACTAAAACCGAGGGGCTGGGAGAGAATAAATGAAACCACAGCTCCAGCCCCGATGAGCTGAGGTGAAGGCACGGCCACCCAGGGCAGCTGCACATTCCTGCTGTCGGAGACCAAAGCAAAGGGACAAAACATGCTCTTCAAATGGCTGCCACCCCCCAAATCCTTGTTTTTAACCCAGCTCTTGGAGGGGCAGCTTTTCTGCTCATCAACTCCTGGAACAAGCTGTGGTATATTAGCAATGCCCCAGAAGCCAGATTTGCTGTCAGCTGTTTCCCCTCCAGGATCGGTTCTCACAGGTCTACATCTGCCTCTTGGCATGGGAAATATGAAGGAGTACCAGCCAGGGAGGTCGTGCATTCCCCTCTGCTATAAACCCTTCTCCAAGATTTGTTCTCCGTTGGATGCATTCACGTCCCTGCAGGGCTGGCGCTCGGCTCGACAAGACGGGTGGCAGTTTCGAGGGATCAGAAGGCGTGCTGGGCTCAGGCAGTAGGACACCTGATGTGTTGCTCACAAAGGCTGAAAGAAGTGGCGGGGATCTGCACTGCGGTGACCAGCAATGTCCCTGCACGCGGAAAAGGCAGAGCCTGAGAAACAGGAGGTCTAACCCCAGTGTCGATGCTGACTCTCACTCGAGCTTGGCAGATCACGTAGGGGCTGATTTCCAGAGCTGCTGAGCACTCACAGTTCAAACCGAAGTCAGCAAGAGCTGCAGATACTCACTGCCTCTGAAAACAAGACCCTCCGATTTGCCATGCCTCAGTCTCCCCATCTGTATATTGGGGATTATATTCACCACTAGGGACTGGCATTTCCTTCTATGTGACCACAGCACCCAGGAACCCCTGTCCTGGCTGAGTTTTACTGCACTGGGAATTGCTAGCTTTTATGTTTTGCAGGGAGGGCTCCAACAGACCTCACCCTGGAACCCCACTCTGTGCCAGTATTATAGGTATTCCCCGAGAAGGTAACCAGTTATGCACTTTCAGGCAACAAACCCCGGCGAGCAGCTCTCTGCAGCACTCAGGGCTCCACATGCACTCCAGGAAAGCCACATTTCTAATTGCAAGGTGAAATGCAGCCTTGATTCAAACCCCCTGCTTGCCCCTTATTCTGGAGTAATGGCTCAGCCATTCTCCTTCTTCTGGACTGTACGGGTTACAACGCAGTCGAATCACCGCATGTGTGACAACAGGGCTTGATGCAAATGGACCGCAGCCTGGTACACAACTAAAGGTGGAGCTTGGCAGGTTTTAAAGTGAAAAGCAGCCAGAGAGTCGATGCTGCTGGCTGCTACCTTTGCTACTAGTGCTTTAGTACATCACACTGGGGGCCTGTGATCCTTAAACTACCTCTGACCCCCAGGTAGGAAATGGGTTTATTCATTTCAGGACTTGTGAAACCATTGACGTGGTAACATGTCACCATGTGCGCACATAGCTCTATTTCTCTTCTCTGCAGAGACGGTTCAGAGAGCAGTGCCCACACGGCTGGGAAATGTTCGCACGTGCCAGCAAAAAGCCCACCCACGTGTGGAGGGTAGGACTGTAGAGAGCACACATCTGTCAGGATTTTGTGATACGTTTGCATAAGAAAAAAGCCAAGACCAAGGTCCTAATGAGATCACCTGGCAAGTTTCGGGGGAGCCGTGATCCCAGTTCAGGCATGTACATCTTACCTAAGGACCTCTTGAGTTTTCATAGAAAATCATAGAAGAGTAAGGCTCAGATGGGATCTCCAGAGGTTTTCCAAAGGGCACATATGTTCACTCCCCTCCGCTAAGCCAGTGCTACTGCGCTCTGTTGAACAATTGCTGTGTCCCCCCTAGAAACATCTGCGTAATTAAGAGGCTTAGTCTGCATCTCGAAAGCATTATTCCTGCATTACCACATCACATGCTCACCGAGGCTCTTTTAAGTATTGTCACCAGAAGGGCTCTACATCTGCTAAGCGGTGCAGCATACAGAGGACACTATTGTCCACACCACGGAAAAGGAACAGGAGTCCATGCTGGTAGCAAACCTACCTCCATATCCACATCCTGGCAGGTTAATGGAGCATTTTGTTAAAGGTGCTGACCCTCCTTCCAGTCTTTCTGGAGGTGACAGTCTGCCAGAAAGAACCAAGCAGAAGGCCTGCATTGAGTGCGCATGTGGAGAAAACCCCACCGCGCATTCACGATCCAAAAATAGAGCACAAGCTGGCAAGAAAGTGAGACTTTTCATTCCATATTTAGTCCATTTTTTGCCCAACCAATATAGCAAAAGAAACACAGTCATGTTTTTCCAGAGTCTTTATTTAGCTCATATTATCATTGGGATGAATAAAAACCTCTATACTCCTTGAGCCAAGGTTTTTTTCCCCTCGGCAGAAAAAGCGGGTGGGACTTGCCAAGTGTCACATTTAGTGCGTGTGCTCCTGGCCGAACCACCGGCCCCTCCTTGTTGGCTCGTTTCTAGGAGCAAGGCAGGGAATGAGCCAACCCCGTAGTGGCAGCCTGGGTTACACTGGACAAAGATGGGGTCAAAGCCTGCACAAGGGACTCGGTGCAAAGGGAGCTCAGAAAGCCCCGTTCTCTCAAAGGAGAGGGGAGCTGTCTGCATGTCAGTGGTGGGGTCAAAAGAAAAGAGAAGCAAAACTGCTGCAACGCAAAAGCAACACACCACTGCTCACCGGTCTTGCCACTTGGGAAGCCAGTCTCATCCCAGGATGTCTAAAAGAATTGGAAAGGGTCTAGGACCATATCACAGGAACAAGGAAGGAGGTCTAGGGGGTTGAAGTAAGGATAAGCAACCTAAAGCTGAAGACTGTGGACTCGGAGAGGTCCCCCGAGATGTCCGTATCACGCCATTACTATAATTTGGCCAACATGATACAGCAGCATTTGCTCCGTGAGGGCTGAATTTATGGGCAGAGTGAAGGATGAAGCCTGAGCACGGTAGCATGAGCAGCACCTGGACGACATGCAAATGGCCTTTTACGTGGGAGAGCAGCAGACTTATTAACAAGGCAGACAGCACGCGCTTAGCAGATGCTGCTGCTGCTCCAGGGGACGAATCTGTCAGAAACAGAAGCCACTCTCTGCAAGGATCAAGTTTGTGAGACAACTTTGGGATTGCTGCTTAGATACCATCAGAAGTGTACGTGACATGGCACAGACCTCACTCAGACGCGGCCACGGACTATCTAAGCTGGGCAGAAACAATGCAGGCAGTTGATGGATGAGTCGCGGGGACAGGAACAGAGAAGGTAGAGTTTATCAGCAATAGAAAGCCTAACAAATGGCTGGGTTTCAAGAAGAGGTTGTGAATAGGGAAGAGGATGTTTGGCCCGTGGGAACTGAGTACCAAGCATGGAAGGCTACATGAGGAAGCTGATGGATCCAATGCTGCCTTGTATTTATGTTGTAGATCCACCACGGTTAGACTATTTATAACTTTTCCAGGACGCTTTCCGGCTCAGCTACGCTTGCTGCATTTGTTGTAACAGAGCTAGCTGATGGCACAGCTTTTTTTTGAAAGCTCAATGAAGCATTAACTGGGGGGCAGCACAGCATAAATTTCATAAGTGGAAGGAAGTCAAGCTTTTGGCCAGAGAGTTATGATAGATGCGAGTAGGTGTTAACTAGCAACACATTTTCTTTCAAAATAGTAAGATCTTTAGTGCTAATTGATGTTGCTATTACCAGCTCTGGGTGATGTGTGGCTTTAATCAAAATTATTGATAGGTGGAACAGATGCAAGCAAAGCTGGAACAAAGCCGACCTCCTAGAGAGAACAAGATGCTTCAGGGATGCTTTTATGATTGGAACCCCAAGGTAATCCCAGCGAACGGCTTCGCCTGCAATCACACCGGGCCTTTGATGAGCGAGGAAAGAGAAATGCAGCCTATGTGGAACCGTAATTGTTCGAGCCCCTGGAGTAAGAAGTCGGAGAGTCACTCAAGACGTCAATCCCTGAACACGTCTACATTGATTTTCTATGCCCATCACCAGTTTCACAGCTGCCGAAGGTGGATGGGAAAGTGCCACAACAAAGCAGAACTAGCAAGAATCACTCCTGGGGCGATGTTTTCTTCTATTAACAACCTGAATTCTCACCCATCCTCATTCAAAGTATTAAGGATATTTTCACATGTAACTGCACGTATGATCTGTGAAATAAGTCTTCTCCAGTAATAGACTACAGACATTGACCCACCGGGGACTAGCAAAGAAACAGGATGAAAGGCCTACTTGCCAGAGCCAGAGCATTTAAAGGAGCTGTGGTCTTCCAGAAAATGAGGGTTTTAATCCCAGCTGCCAGCATGCACAAGCCAGGCTGCCTTCTGCCCGCCGTCCTAGATATTCTTGAGAATGCACACATGGACTTCGTTAAAGACGGGAACATCCACCGCGCTACTGCAGGGAACGACCCATTTTTAAAAGGAGTCTTGGAAAGGACAGAAGCTTTTGTCACCTTCTTATCTGAACTGAACACATACATCTCCTGTTGAAGGCCCACGGGACATGGAAGATTGCCAGGAGTGTAGAGTCGAGTCTATGTCATGGGGGTTACCGCAGACCTCTAATGCAGTGGGATATTCTCCCAGACCATGATGCAGAAGGCCCCGTGGACCCCACAAGCCCCCAGGCCAGGGGGAAAAAGGCTTGCGGAGCAGACATGACCAGCACACGGCTCCCACTTGGTGCCTGCAGCCGCGATGCCTCAGGGTGCTGCTTGCCAGCTCTTGTTGGGCGAAGAGGAAGAGTGTGTCCCCAGAACCTGCAGCACATTTGCCCTCCCAGAGGAAGAGTGGGAAATAAAGATAATTAATAACCCAACTGTCCAGCTCTCAGGCCTTTTTTGGCAGCCAATAAACCTGTCCATCAGGGGTAGAGGCAGGGGAAGCCAAAGAGCCTTGCCGGTTTTTTTATCTGTGACTTTCTCTGGGTCAGCCGACCTGGCCTCTCCCCCTCTCCTTGCATATCTTTGCCTCCTCTCACTTGTTCTCATTGAAGTGATCGATTTATGGGGCTGCTGCAGCAAAGCCTCGTTACCGCCGCGCCTGCCTTCCTGCTTCCTTCGACCTTCAAGTGGCAGTGGGGTGGATTCTCTGCACAGAGAGGAGTCCTTTATCAAAGCGCTGTACGTGGGATTGCTGATGGGTGTGCAAGAGCCTCACCAGAAAATACTTCTGCCCTGCTAGAAGGGACAGTTTCCTTTCATCCTATCCCTTTGTGACAAAACCCTTTAGGCCCTGATCCTGTAGACACACACACACACGCACAGCTGGCTTTGACTGTGAATGGCCTCATTAGGATACTAGTACTTGTAAGCGCCTGCAGAGTCAAGGACCCGTCTGGATCAGACACATGAGGGTGCACACACACTCTTGCTGTTGCTTATTTTATATACATATATATATATAAATAATATAGAGACACACACCTACATATACACACACCCACACACATATATGGAGGTGTATAATGAGACACACACCCACATATACACATACACACCCACATATACATACACACACCCACATATACATACACACACCTATATACATACATATATACACACCTACATACACACATATACCTACATATACACACACACACATATATACATACACATATATACCTACGTATACACACACACACATATATACATATACACATATACCTATACACATATATACATATACACATATACCTATACACACAAACACTCATATACATATATATCTGTACACACACACACACACACACACTCTCTCTCTCTCTAAGTGTGTGCCTGTCAAAATGGCACTCCTGAACTGGAAGCTTTGTAAAAAGTGGGCCGTAAAAAGGCTGTAAAAGGTGGGCATCAGTTCACAGGCAATGCAGGCTCTAGAAGCAAAGCATTCTCGCGCTAAAAACATATTACCCACAATTAAATGATTTTATAAGCACAGGGTTTAAAGTAAATGCAGCCATTCTTCAAACACTGCTGCAGAGACTCTTCTGCCCATACACACAAAACCCTTTCATGTGCCTCATCCCTCCCAGAGAGAAACCAGAACTACATTCCTGAGAAGGTGAGTTAGTTCTTATCTTTCTACAGTAGGTTAATTATGGAGGAATCCAGCTAGAAAAAAAAAAAACAACCAAACACACATACACACACCCAGTCCTTTTTCTTTTTTATTTCCATGACAGACCCAACCCTGAGCCCTTGAGATCATACCCACAGCAAATGTTACAGTTCCCAGGAGCCAGCTTCATCAGAAGTCTTTTTATAGCTCTGGTCAAAGATCATTCAGCTTGTCATGGGGACAAAAATCCCCTTAATATAAACTCAAAATTAATAACATATTTCGTGCCAAAACAGTGCATAAACCAGCCCCCAAACTCAGTGGCTCCTCCCCATCCCCCCGGGGCCAGAGGCACATGCCACTGAGTTTAAGAAAAACCGGCCACTTGGATAAGGAGGAAACATTTAAATCCTTGAGGCCTCTTGCCTAAGATCGGTGGGAACAGGGTGTAAGATGAACAATGATTTCAGTGCCAACACTGTCCCCAGGCACAAGGTAGTAAGCAGCCCCTTGCAGGAATATTGCATCTGTTCTTAACAGCAAAGTCCTTTAAGCATCAGGGGAAGTCTTCAGCCAGGGGAGAAATGATAATTGGCTGTAATGGCCTTTGTAGCAATTTTCCCTGGCAGGTACCAGGGGGGCTAGGTGCTCTGTAATTTAAAAATCACTAAAGAGCCAACACCTGGTCCTCCAGGTGAGCCGCTTATCATTAGCAAGCAGATGGTTTTGTAAGCTCTGACAGCCTCAGCAGGGAGCTGGCCCAGCCCAGGCTGGACTAGGAGCCCTGGGGCACAGTCACGGAGCTGCACAAGGGGCCAATAATTGAAATGGGACTCGGTGGGAGGGAAGCTGGGACTGTTTCCTGCAAAAACAGTCTGGGCTGGATCTGCAGCCCCTTGAACGAGCCATTACAGTTTAGCTGGGCAAGCCTGGACAGCACTGAATTGTTTCAGGGTGGGAGAAAGCCTGGTCTAGCAGACTACTTATGGCAGGAGCATTTGATGTGTGTCTATTCAGTTAGCCGACGCTGAGGCACAAGGCACTGGGCAGACTGCCCAAGTGCTGCACAGAGGAGAGGCTCAGGAGCACAAGGGTTAGTTTTGTAGCTGTAGCAGGGAAGGGTGCGCTTGCTATATGACACAGATATCTTTCCCCCACTGGTCCTCTCTCACTTGCATCCTCCAGCATTTAAAGTCCAGGAAAGTTAATTCAGAGGCAGTCCCCTAACTCCCATGCTGCCTCTGAATCACAGCTTCCTAGACCTTAAATACTGGAGGGCTGCAAGCAAGAGAGGACCAGTGGGAAACGACCCTGGTCATACCCAGTTCACTCTCCCTTCCAGCATCCGCCCTCTGCCACGGCGTGACATGGGAGACTAGACGAGATGGTCCCAGGGTCTGACCGAGTCCATGGCAGCTCTTATGTCCGCTACGTGCACCTTGTGTGGAGCTAGCGTGACGGGAGGAAGTGCCGCACGCACACGGAGGTGAGCCGGGCAGGGATGCTTTTGCCCCGTGCTGGCCGCAGCCAACAAGGGCTGTGCCAGAGGCACCAGGGAAAATACCCGCTCACTTTTATATAGGATTCCAAGGAAAACTGCTCAGAAACATCCGTGTTGCCACACACCATGGGAGCGGATGAAGACATGGATAAGAAATTTGTGGGGCTTTATTATACTGAATCCAGGGACGGCTCAGGGTCGCTTCCTTCCTTTTCGTGTCCTTGTGGCAAGGTATGTTGCAGAATTCACAGATTTGCTGGAATCTGACAGTCGCACTGAGCACTTCTACTATGGCCACAAGATTGTGACTTCTGGGCTGTCAACCATGTGCCTCAGCTGGGGTTTGGTCGTGCAAAGGCTGCTTGGTGCAAAACTCCCAGAAGTAGACTGGCCGTGTGCATGGAGAAGCTCCCACCCTCCCGCATGGTTGTAACACTTTAGGCCAAGGGGAAAACCTACTCCCTTGCATGGGATGGGGCTGACATTTGCCCAGCCGACTACTGCCAACTGATGTGAGGCACGCACCAGGAAAGGCTCCCTGCCAGCAGGCCATTTATACGGCAGCTCCAAGCCCCCAGCTAAGGAGAGGTTAATACGACTTCTTACTTCTGGCTATTATGTCTAAGTGTCTGGAAGGGAAGCAAGAGGTTCAGTTTACAGATCCAAGAACATCAGGTGGCCGTTGTCTCTCCTGACAGAGACCGGCGCTACCCGGAGCGGCCTGTAATCCGAACAATGCTTTTCAACAGCTAATGGACGATCTTCATTTTCTCCAGGGTATGCGTTCCCTGTCCAAAGGACCTCAGCCCTTTCCAAAGTGCGTGACCCCCTTTCTTCCTCTCCCCTCCACCCTAGATGCACATGCATGCATAAACCCCCAGATACTTAAATCCTCTTGCAAACATCAACCCCAGCTGCAGTAACCCTTCCTCCTCTGAACACCGGTACAGCCAAGGATAGGGCCAATAGGGAGAAATTCTCCGTGACTGTCTGCAGGATTTCTAAATCTCCGGCTTTTTACTTAGAGCTGCCAATCTCCTTGGACTCCTTGAAGGCTGCTAGGAAGTCCCAAGTCTTTTAAGAGCCAGATGTTCTCAAGAACGCATTGGGTTAGATTTGGTCTCTGGCAGGATTATTTATGAATTACATTGGAAACTTTTTACATAGCTTTGTCTGCCCTGGCAGTTATGGTTGGCGTTACTGGCTAGTGAAGGGGAAGGAAGGAAGGAAGGAAGGAAGGAAGAAACCACTTAAGAATATTCTCCTTGGCAAGGAACAAAAGTGGGAGAGAAGGAATTTTTGTCTTAACCTCACAAGAGAAAAGGCTCAAAGAATCGGGCCCCGATGTGACTGGGTGAGCCAATCTCCAGTTCCCGCAATGGGATCAGCCTCATTAGCCATCTTCGTACCCACAGATTAGCCAATCATCCTCGACTGCGAGGGCTTGCTAAAGATTGCAATGGGTATCGCAGCGAGGTAGCCAAGTCCTGAACTGCCTGGGAACAGCCTTGTTTGGACAGGCCTCCAGAGCGGAGCATGCCCATAAAGCCAGGGGTAGTTGGACTGAGCTCACAGGCAGCTGTGCGACCTACGCAAACTGGCTTGCGTTGAAAATAGCCATGCTTCCCTAAGGAAGAAAAGTCTCCAATTTTCAAAAGCTGGTGGGGGCACCCTCCAGTCAGCAGGCCAGAGTCAACAGGACCACCCATTTCCACAGACACAAAACTAAGGCTAAGAAAACACTCCTCTCTGGACCCTGCAAACGGCTCCAGTCCAGCCCAGCCTTTCAGATGGACATCTCTCTCGAATGCTACCTTGCTTTTCAAATTGTATCTGATACAATCAGGGCTGGTATTTCCCTTATTTACCCATCACCTGAACTCCAACTAAAAGCCCTAAAACAAGAGGACATCCATTGTTTAACCCTGTCACATGTATGCAAACTGGTTATTAATACATAATTAACCATCTTATTCTCTCCCACATCACTGCAATGACCAGAAGCCTTCCTCCCCACCCAAAAAAACCAACTCATAATCCTAGAGCAGTGGTTTTCAACCTCTCTCATTAGCAGACCCCTAAAAAAATGTGAATGGAGGCACGGACCCCTTTGAATTGTAAGTGTGGGTATGCACATACTTTTGATTGATCACAGTCATTTTTCGCAGACCCCTTAGAAATAGTCTGTGGACCTCCACGGTCTGCAGACTGTAGGTTGAAAACCACTGTCCTAGAGGAAAGAAGAGCAGTGGAGCATGGGCAGATCCAGTATTATCTATATCCTGCAAGCCTCAGGCACTACTTTCCCTGCTGGGAGTGGCATGATTTCATTTTAATGTCAGCTTGACTGGCAAAGGTTTTCCATTAGCATCTTAAATGGCTCCACCCTACAGTGGCTTATTTTAGAGGATGACTGCATGCCTGATGCACATCCTTGAAGTGGAAGGACAGAGACATTCTCCCTTCCCAGGCAGGGGCTTGACTCTGTCCCAGTAGGCATTAGCTGGAAGCCAACCACTTCTGCTCTAGGTGCATCACAGCTGCTTTCTGATCTTCCAGTCCCCATTAACAACCAGCATCCGGTTAAACTAAGCTTTGATGAAGGAACACTCCAACTCCAACCGCCGAGTCAAGAAGCAGCTGTGCCCAAATTATTCAGCACACAAGGAAGAGTATAAAACTACATACAGATGCTCCCCTCGAGCCATGACTTCAGTTAAAAGTCGACACTTAGCTACTACGGAAATGCACCGTCTGGTCCCTCTACCTCTCGCCATCGACAGGTTGCCTACGCCGTAGTCTTACTGCATGATCTGCCGCGTGTGCTTTTCCCAAGCCCCTTTGCTCAACCACAAAAAACCCTGAGATGTGTTTACTTATTTGTGCTTTGAGCACAACTGGGGTTGATGGATTAAAGCCAGCCTTGGAACGCGCTCATTTTGCCAACAGCGCTCCAAGACCCTTCCCATGGGTCCGTCCACCCCCTGGGAAGAACAAGCTCTGTTGCAAGTGAGCTCTAACCAGGAGTTAAGCTCCATCTGGCACCATGTTGCATGTAGACAGATCAGCGTGTCTTCACACAGCCCCGCCGCCCCCTGCGCCGGCCATGTACGGCAGAACTGAGACCCTAAATAAGAGTTTGCAAGAGGCAGGCTGCCTGCATCAGGACACACAGGAGTTCAGGAGAAATCTCAGAGGGTCCCAATGGATCTATAAACAAGCCGAGCCGTTTCCCCTGAACCGAGCACTCCCACATTACCAGGCAGGAATTTCGGCAGGCAGAACGGGCCAAAATTCCACGGCTTCCTCCGAATAGAAAGAAGCTCCCAACTAAGAAGCCTGGCCTGACCTTTTATGCTGTTGCTTCATTTTTCTGCTGAAGTAAAAAAAAAAACAAACACTTAAAAATAAAGGAACAACATGGCCATCTATTTTTGCCTGGCTCCTGTGCGGAGACAGTGTAGGCTGCTAACGAGTTTTTGCAGCGTGGCTGAACTAATCTGGGAGTTGGTGGAACAAACGGCACTTATGTTGCCCTCCTAAGCGATAGAGCCACTTCAAATCGTGTCACTGCTACCGAGGAAGAAAATGGCAGGAAGAAGGGGAAAATAATGGCCTGTATTGCACCCTGACACGTGCCTTCCAGCCCTGGAGCCACTTCAGCTAGCACCAGCTGCAGATCCGGTCCTTCACACTGATCAGGTAGTAACTCTTGTCTTTTGTGCGCCTTGTCCAGCCCCGAGTACACTCTCAGCACTAAGCAAATACAGGCTGTTTGGATTTGCTCTGGGGAAGCCTTTCAAGTGTCAAGTTAGTGTAGACCAAGGATAAATACAGCTGAGAGAAAAGGGGGAGCGGGTAAGGATTACTGCAGAAAAGGGGACCGGTGTGTTACAGACTCTCCCCTTTCTCCAGCCAAGGGAAACCTTTTCTCAGGTTCCTTTAGGTAAGGGGGAAAAAATCCAACACCCACAAGAAATAGGAAGCATTTGCAATCAGAGGCAGGAGTGGTGGCAAAGACTTCCAGTACATGCAAGGGGAAACCCACTGATAAGGAAAACTCCGAGACAGGGCAGAGACCACAAAAGGCAGATTTGCTCAGCTTGCATTACAAACCGAAACGCCCCACCCAGGTTCCTCAGATAGCTGGGGGCCCAGCACCCCTTCGCAACCGAGAAAAACCTTGCATCTACTCCCCTGCACGAGAAGGTTTGCAGCGTTTCTAACCCCTCCTTCCAGAACAAATCTTGATTTAAAGGGGGCTGGTTAAACTCCCCACACCCTTGAACAAATTCCCCTTGCCCTGGACCGCTCCTTCCCCTCACCACCCTGCTTTATTTAAGCATTTCTGAACTCTGGTAACTTTAAAAGACGACGGCAGCCAGGCTAGGCATGAAAACACTCGCCCCGCAAGCTAACGTCCCCCTAACGATAGGAGGCTGCCTTCCTACCAAGCGAGGGGGAAATCGAGATGAAACGCAGTCGAAGACAGATGGATTCCTTCCCTTTGAAGGACTGAACGTCAGACATCACAAGATGGATTAGCGGAGCAAGAATGCGGAGGGTGAGGGGAAGGCCAAGGAGGTTACAGGGGAGTTCTTGGGACTAACCCAAGGCCAGGTGGAGAAATGAGGCTGGAGAGGTGGATCTGCTGAAACAGACTTCAGTGCAATTAAAAAAAAAGAAAAGGTGAAGCCATATGTATTGTGTCATACAGCTTTGAACATAATGAACTTGTATCTAGCAACGCGCTGGTCCAAGTTAAACACATTGGAAGTTATTTCAGGTACGTCACGAGCCAACTTGGCTGCACGGAGAGGTTTGGAGATTAGGTGGGGAGAACAAAGTGTCTTCCTTGGGGGTTTGGGGGGGGAGTGGAGAGGAGGAAGAGGAGAAAGTTTAAAACTCCCTGCAACTTTCCAATCTGTTAGTCAGGGTGGTCTTAAGTACTCAAACTATCTTGGCATGCAAGGCTCTGGCACTGGCCTTTATTCTCTTGCCTCTGCAGGTCCTTCCTGAACGAGCTCTAAAAAGACCATTTAGCAACACAAACCAAATGGTGTGAAACTGGAAAGGGGCAAAGCTCTAGGCCCTTTCACAGCCTGGTGATTCATCCCAAACCTCACAAAAGGCAGAGATGGAAAGAAACCTACTGTCTCTTCCTGGACGTCTGCGTTGGCTGTAAGGAAAAGAGCCTCAGGCACCTGAACCAGCAGTGGCTTGGACCATTTGTTTAAATCAGACAAAACCCTACCTTTCTCACTCATTACTCCCAGTATTCACACCCTACTACTCCAACTGGAGCAGCTCAGATGGGCCGGCCACCTTTCAAGAATGCCGGACACTCACCTGCTGAAGAAAATCTTCAATGGTGAACTGTCAAATGGAGTATGCTTTTGCAGCGCACCAAAGAAGCGGTACAAGGATACCCTAAAGGCGTCCCTAAAGAGTTTCAGCATCGACCTGGAGCTGCGGGAGCAAATCGCTCGTGACATCTACCCTGGAGGTCATCGGTCCAGAGCGGAGCACTGGCCTTCGAGCAGTGGCGCACGGCAGAGGCAGTGAGGAAGTGCGTGGCCAGGAAGACGAGGACCTCTCGTGTCCAGTCCTCATCGCTCTCCTGCCCTTGCAGATTGTTCAGGGCACAGACTGGACTTATAAATCACCTGCGTGCTCAAACGACCTAGCCTGCACCCACCCGCCTCTCTTTTTTCTCCTTTTTTCCTCTCTTTCTCCCTCCCTTTTTCTTTCCTGCTTCCTTTCTCTCTTTCTCCCCAGTTGGATGCGGTCATCTTCGCTTGCAAAGGACAAATAGCACCCATCACGCATCTCAAACCAGGTGACTGTTAAGTTCTCACATTCCTTCCAAGCGGGACTAAATCCAGGGAGTCCACGTAATGTCAGGAACAGCTTGCCCTGTTCCTGACATTACCTGGAATGACCTGGAATTGCTGAATTCTGGAAGATGGTGAACTGCATTCAAAGTTAGGCAACAACTATGCAGAAAAGGGGACCGGGCAACTATGCAGCGACTGGGTTCCCAGACTCAGCCTCATTTATAAGGCTGACAGGACCATTTATCTTAGAAGCCTTGTTTCCTTCTAGAGGGCACCACGCCCAGCTATATGGCCAAGAATAAAAATGCCCTACCAAGACATTATGTTCATGTTCCTCACCACTGCTCAACAGAAGGCTTTACACCAAGTGGACGTATCAGGTGACAAAGCAGACCATCACCGCGGAGAAAGACATGATGGAAGAGGACTCTCACAGTGAGGCAGAAAGAACAGCAGGTGCAGGTGCAGGTGCAAGCCCAGAGTTGCTATCGGGGCTGTGGTAGAGACAAGGGAGTCCCCCAAATTTTGCAACAACGCTGCTGGTGCTAGGGCCCTCTTCAGCTTCATACCCAGCTCCCACGAATCGCTCCACCTCCCCATCCGGTACGAAACACCTCTGGATGCTCTTGGCTCCCCGTGCAAGGTGTGCTGTCCATGGGTCGAGAGTTTCAGCCTGTGATTCAGGCGCCTGCTGTGGTTTTCTTCAGAGGCTCCAATCTGCATAGGAAGGCAGTGGTTATAATGGCAGAGGTCCCAGTCTGGACGGAAACAGCCTTTTCAAGATAAAGATGGCCATGGCGATAGGAAACAGGCTGTTTTGTCTCAAACCAGGAGACTCCAATGGGAGCGATTTGTTAAGCTTCTCAACTCCTTTGTTTAGGAGGCCAGTTTAAAGGCTAGGACGAGGAATAGAGATTGCTGGGTAGGGTATTCACCCAACCATAGCTGATTAAAGAAAGGCCAGTGGTTTATCTGGAAAATAGTTTTCTTGGGGACCAAGTTAATTAACCTCTTTAGACTCATTTCAGATTTCCACAAGAGGCTCCTGTTCTCTGTAGCTTAGAGGAGTACACTCCAGGGTCTTAGCCACCAAAGCTCAGCATTAACTAATGCCAATAACTAATTAGTCATCTCCAAAGTTTTCCTAGGGGGTTCTCAAATCCAAATGCACTGTTGGCTATTCACCTACTTCGGCTTTGTTACAATCTCCAAAAAAGCAACTCAGAGGTCCCCAAGGCCGATAGTCTTGTGTTATTTTTAGGATTTCAAATGATGTCGGGACATCCGGGAAGATTTTTACAAGTAGAGTCCAATTCCCACAGCGTACACGACCAAATAACTCACAACATAAGAGATTAGGTTGGCTTGTTATATTCTGAAAGGTCTTTTTATTTTTGGTTTCTGTTAAGCAAAGACTATTACAAAGAGGAAAAGCAAAAGAAACACACTGAGTTCCTCTTGCCGCGTCTTGTCAGGTTCTTGACACAAAGCACAAAATGGGATTTGTGCCTTAGGTGAAGCTTTGTAGCAGCAGTGGTCCTCTGGCAAAACTTTCAGGTAACTTGGTTTGGGAACAAAAGTGAGTGTAGTCCACAGATCTATTCAGGTATTAAACATAAGCTTCCCCCATTACCAGACAATTCAAGCACCATAGTTTGGGACCATATTTATTCCCGCAATTCCCCTGTCGGGAAGGAGGTACCATTCATTATGGGGCTGAACAAGACTTGGGCTCAGTGATCACTCTGGCAGCCTGTGCCAATGCAGGGAATTGAACTCAGGTCTCTGGGGTCTCAGCCTAAAACGCTGGGCCCCCCCTCCACCTCCTTTCCAACAAACATGTGAAGACCTGGGCTGGACGAAGCTACATCACCCAACTCCTTCCTCTCCCCACCTCCTCCAAAAGTACAGTCTCATTCCCAGGTGAGGTTAGGATAAAGATGAGTGAAAACTGGTACAGGCAGGAAGGAAAAACGACCATCTGTGCCCCATCTGCAGCGAGCCAGGGACAACAAATGCGAGGACCAGGCTGCATCTCCTTCCTTGATTGAGAACAGACATCCATGAGGATGGTCTCACACTGTTTGCAGCTCGGAGGACTGGGGAGATGGCCAGCTGTTTTTACATATCGCTGCTATTTGATGGTCTTTGACAACGTCTCCTGCTCACCTTCTATCAGCATCTAGACAGGAAGTTTTTACCATTTCTCTCCAGTATGGACTTCACCGTTGTGACCAACGTCGCCGTCACCTCTATTGCAATGGGCTCCAGCTGGAAGCTGGCACAGCGCACTGCCGCCCAGCTGCTAAAAACCCTTGTAACTTTGTCCTGGCAACACACACTGGCTGCTCAGTGCATTTCCCTGGGGTTTAGGTGGCTGTTTCTTACTCAAAAAGTCCCCAGTATCCTGACATGTCTCTCCTACTTTGCAGCACCGCTCTGGAGCTTGAAGCACTCATGATGCTCGAGGGGAAATGCTGACAACGTACTGTCCGTAATGCTGGAATTCACTCTCCACTCGAAAATAGCCCCAGTCTGTTGGCTTTCCCAGCTCACATCCAAACCTGACTGTCAGAGAGGTCAGCTAAGGAGAGTGGAGTTAGAGACTGGGAAGCAGGGATAGATTTCAGTAGGAAGCTGGAGGAGGGGGTTGGCATTCAGAGGCACGCAAGAGGCAGCGAGGTGCTACTGTTGGGGTTTTATAGTGGTTTTTACGCTGATCTTTTTTTCCAATTGATGCAAAGCTACCAAGAACCCAAGGCAGATACAGGGTTGTTGTTGCTTCTGTATGCACATAAAGAAAAGGACCATGTACAAGAAGAATGGGTAGTGCTGACGTGTCTGGAGAAAGGCCATGATTGCTCAGTCCTCAGTTCATCTTGCCGGTGCTACGTGGTGGTCAGTGGCAGCTGCAAACCAGCAAGTGGATTTAACGTATCATGGTACCATCATCTTTTGCGCTTCATAGTTTGATATTTATTGCAGTCCCAGTCGGAAGAATGAAACATCTCTCTTCGGGGGATAACGAGCCCCCTATTTTCAATAGCCGCCAGCTGGATATTAGAAAGGAGGCCACAGAAAGATCCCCTAAATAAAGCCAACATCTGGAGAGCTCATTCAGAGTGGGAAAGAGACTGCCCAAATTGCAAGGGGGAAAAAACACAAGTAAACTTCATCACAATTCACAGGCAGGAGTCGATAAGATCGCATCACGGGTATGAGATCCATGGTGTGTTTTCTATCTGCGCCTGACAGCTTGACTTGATTAGGATGCAAAGAGGCTGTTTGCATTTAATGAAACCCAGTAACTCCCACAGGCAGAGTCTTGGTAGGGCTTCAGTCAGCCATTTCAATCAATGGGGCCTTGCTAATCTCAGCCTCGCATCTCCTCTCACACAGCCATACCCACGGCTAGTCATGGGAGTCCTTTTCCCACTTCGAAGAGCAAAGGGCTTAATGCTCCTTTCTGGCCTCACCTCTGCCCTGTGCTGCCCTCAATAACACGGAGGCATCCTGGACTCTGGGCTGGTTCAACCCTTCCCCATCCCATCGTTACTCCCTAGCAAAAGGGGAAAGGGAGGCTGGGAGATGGGCAGGATCCCCAAGCAGGGGAGCAAAGAGGTAAGGGCTGTCTGGCTCACTCCTGGTGCTGCAAACCAAACCCTCCCCTACTCTCCTACTGCCAACACCATCCAGAGAGGCCCCATCTCCACTTCCAGGATGTTGCTCTGATGATGCACATCATGGATCCAGCCTGACTCCCATGCAAGGCTATGCACAAGAAGCAGAAAAGGCTTTATCTCCTCCCAGCCAGCACTGACCAGTCCTGTGCTACAAGGATTCCTTCTGCCCTCCTTTCACCTTGAAAGGAGTTTGCACTGATCCATTCCAGCTTTCCTCCTTCCCCATAACCCTATGGGCACCAAACCTGCTCAGTTGCCCACAGGAAAATGATGCAAAAGCCAAGCTTGGTACAAGCCAGCCTCTGGGGTACAAAAAAATAAAATAAAATCCTTCTGCCTTGCCCACAGCAGCACACAGCTTAGCTTAATGCTGGGGATGGAGAAGCACTTGATACTCAAGAAGGCCAGCTACCTAGGAAGCAACACCGTAGAAGCTGGGTCAAAACCCCCCAAACAGCAAGACTCTTCATGCCATCTCCATGCGTAGTGGTGGCACCATCCATGCTTCCTACACAGGTCACTGCCAATGTAACGTGAACCTTCGCTGTGTGCGGCTATCTCCACATCCCTGGAGGGTCAAGTGGTACTATGAAGACCCGTTAAATATTCTGGATACTCATTCATAACCCTCCTAGCAAACAAGGCCTATGTGTAGATATACAGGTCCCTCCTGGGACTGCATCGTGGGCTGGATTTTCAATCTTCTATTATTTATATCCCAGCATTGCCTAGGAACCTCGAGCCAGCTTGGATCAACATGACACCTGCAGCACCTCCGGGCAGCCACCTGTTGCAATAATCCCCTGGACCTACCCAACCCATAGCAGCTCTGAAACACTGGAGGCCTTCCCCGGCTAAGGACCCAGTGTATGTAAGCAGTGGAGCAGACCGCTGTCCTTCCAGGGAAGGCTGCTGCCAGTCGCCACCACAACTTCAACTTGCAGAGTGTGCAAAACTAAATGCCCCAAGGAGACTGCCGAAAGCACTGGGGCATCCCTTAGCAAAAGGCAAGCAGGTAGGTATGTGGGGAGAAGAGCAGACAGCAATAACACAAAGCTTTGCAACTCCTCCCAGCAGTGACCCTCCCTCCTTCAGGCACGGTTCTTTGGGTGGATGTGATATCTTTTATTATACCAACTCAGCAGTTGGTATAATACAACTATATTGTTGGTATAATACTGTATAGTTGGTATAATACAACTATACAATAGCTTACAGGCTTGCAAAGAACTTTTCCCAACTATATAGCTGGTCCAATAAAATCGATCACATCTACCCGAAGACCCTTGCCTGCCTATGTCCTTAGACCAACACGGCCACAACCAGCCTCCCTCCTTGTCACTCCATCTCACCTCCACTGCACTCCTTACGCATTAGGAAGCTCCGGGCCAACTCTTTGCTCTTGGGCAGCTGATCTCTCAGGCTGTCCCAACACCCCCATCAGACTGGGCAGGTGGCTGTTTTACTGATGGCAGCAGGACCATAGGTTCGCTTAGTCACCAGAAAAAAAACATCTCTCTGTGGCCCTCCCTGGCCCCTGTGATCTACAGGCAGGATGGCGACCTAGTCCCTTTGCAGGTGTAATCTCCATTCACGCTAGTCTGGCAGCTCAGAGCAAGTTGAGCCAAGAACGATGCTGTCACCTGCTTTAGTTTTGGTACTGGTTTTCCTCTTGGTAACAAGGTAGACAGACACCACCAAAACCTGGGACTGGAGATGGAAACACAGCTTGAACCCTCAACTCTCAAGATGCAGAGGAGTGCGCTTCAGGTGAAGCCATTGACCTAATTTTAAATCCGGGCAGTTTCTATTCACAGCCGACCATGGCGCTGTGATTCTGGGAGGCCCGTCCTCTTTACAATGCACCTGTTCCTCACTCTCCCTTTCAGTAACCTTATCTTTAGCAGCTATGCTGTGAATTTATTCACATCCTGTCCAGTGGCTCAGCCTGTTCTGAGCCCCTGAGGATGCCACGACCTGTGGCATGAGCATGTTACACTGCACAAGCTCTCACACTTAAAAAGGATCAGGGCAAGGGGAACATGCCCCGAAACCAAACCAGATGGGCTGGATCAAGTGGGCTGTGCTGCCAAACTTCCCACCTTCCCTTTCCCTGCTTTGTAGGTGCAAGGCATGTATCCGTCCCACCAGGATGGAAACCGAAGCTCCTGCTCCCTCCCAAGGAAACACCATTACCAGGGGATTTATTACCCTTCAACACAAGAAAAATGGACAGCAACTCCAGCACTTGTTATGGATACAACATAAGCAGTGGATTAGGAACTCAGCACGCTATGAACAGCTGGCCAGTGTCCTCAGCGAGAGACCCAAGACCACCAACATGGCAGAGACAAGCCGACCTCATGACCTGCTTTGGCCACCCCAGCCGGCCCCACACCCCAGCATTCACTCCTCCACCTAAGCACCCGACTGCAGGCAGGAGGCCTTGCCCAGAGCAGCTGCTAATTGCTGACCACAAGCCTATTATTCATCTGGACCAAGAGCACAAGACCTCTAGGTATAAGGCAGCTGTTGCAAGAGCAGATGAAGCAGGAGGTAAACAAGAAGGAGCTCCAGCACCTGCAAGACAACCTCCACTCCCACAGTCACCTTGCCTTTCCACATAAGCTCCAAGAACAGCCTCTCACCCTCTATTATTTCTTGACCACCACTCATGTGCAAGGTTATATTATGCATACGTACATATAATGCATGCACACAGCACAGGCTCTGTCCCCAAAGGCTTACAGTATAAGCTAACTTTAGACACAGCACACAAATGAACCTGCAATACGGACATGGAGGGTCCGTAAAGAAAACTGTCTCCCTTTCCCCACCCATCAGCCAGCTTCCAAGACGAGCAGAAAATACAGCCCTCGGCAGAGGAAGAGATGTACCTTGAACACTGGGCCAACGGAGGGTAATTGCTACTGCACGTGGCCAACAGGCATAATACAGCTCTGCTTCCAAACCAAGGCATAGAAAAGGTTTTCCCAGCACAACCCCTGCAAACAGGGAGTGGTCATGTCTTGCAGCCCTCCTGGGGCCCAGATTCTTGCTCTCTTGTACCTGGAGAAGCATCCTCCCCCTCCATATAGGAGCAAAGTCATTTAACCCAGAGAACTGGCGAGCTACAAGGCATCCACCCAAGAGCCTTGGCACCCGTGGTCTTGAGTGATGTTGGGTGTTTATAGCAGGCACCTACAAAGGCAGTTGTGAACTCTCCCCTCCCACCCTCTCCAGCTCCGCTTACACTCTTTGGGCACATCAAACCTGCAACCTCCAGAAATCAAATCTGCCCATGGAAATAAAATCGTCCGTACACCTTCACTGCTGAGGGATGGGGCTCAGATTCTGCTAAGATCAGAGGAAGGTGGACAGGAATCTGGTTCTGGATCTCTCCGTACATGAAATCAATACACTGCCCAGGGTAATAATTTCAGCTTCTCGGCTCTTTGAAGAGCCCCCCTCTGCTCCCGAGCTGGCTATGAATCTAAGCTCTGGGTGGTCCCTGCCATGGTTGTAATTGGCTTGTTGAAAGCCTCAGCTAAAAGAAAGGTCAGATGCCTTATAAACTAAGCAAGAGTGATACCACCACAGAGCTACTTGCACATTAATCACAGGAGAGGTACACTTGCACAGCATGCTGTAGTGCACAGGACACCCGCTGCTGCCTGGGCTTCCTCCCAGCAATGCCCAAAGCCCAGCCCCCTTGCAAAGGCTTTCTGCACTCTCATGTCTTGGTACCATGGCAAACTCAGGCTGGGAAGCACTGCCCTGGCCAGCGGGTCCCAGGTGTTGCAAGCTGGCTGGTTGCTGGACAATTGCTGCGCTCCGGATAACCCACATAGCTACTGCCTGGGACACAGTCCCACCAGGAGAGGGGCTTCTCTAAGCTCCAAAAATTTAAGCCTCCATTATTTATTTATTTAAATTCAAATGAGATGTCCCTTTGCTGGGAATTCAGGTCCCGGTTCCTTCCTGCCGGCTGATCACGGAGGGTGATGCCATTCACTTGCCACTTGTCTATACTACGGAGCCTCTGCCTCTCTAGCTGTGCTGCCAGAGTGATGTAGGTGCGAAGTTCGGCGATAGAAGGGGTTTTCCTGCTGACTTTGTGCCTTTTTTTAGAAAAAATTAATTTCCAAGGCCAAATCAATTCCAAATTAAAGTCCCACATTTCAACCGAGCAGAGCTCAATCATTCAAGTCTGGTGGTGGTGTGTTGCACCACCACCAGCAAGCCTCCTACCTTCCAGACTCTTCGGTCTGGGGCTTCCGATACTCCCAAATCCATGGCAGGCATCCTACGTGCAAGCCCCCAGCCCAGAGGTCTTGGGAGTTCAGGTGCCCCTAGTTTCACTTGCGCCTAGCAAAAAAGGCCAAAGGAGCAAGCTAGAGGGACAGCCCAAGAGCAATCCCCCATCGCCATAAATTGCATAGCCAAGATCCTTGCATTTGGAAGCATTTGTAGGTCAGCCTGCCCGGGGTGCAAGGGACACGCCTTCACCTTCTAACTACCCTGAGCCATTCAAGGCCAAAAAGATGGTGGTATTTCCCCTGCCAGGTAAACTATGTCACCGCTCAGAGCAACAAACCTTCTGTCGGCAGAGATGCATCCAAGGCAGGTGGGCAGCATCACTGTGCCAGCATGAGCTTCCCTAACCCCCAGCCCACATGGCTCTGCCAGCAAAGCGCTGTACTTAGACCAGTGATTCTCAACCAGGGTGCCACCAGATGCTTGGAAAGGTGCCTTGAAGGAGATGAGCAGACTCAGGCTTGTTCCTGTCTGAATTATCCTCTACCCCCACTGCCTAGGCCTTCTGCAAAGGGGTAAGCACTGTAGCAAGCAAATTCGTTTTTGAAACTGGGTGCTACTCAATTTACAGAAGTTATGGAGGGCTGCCCCAAGTCCAAAAAGGTTGAAAACCAGACAAAACCTCCATGAGGCCATTGCACTGAAACAACTTGTTTGGAGGCCTCTGACTTCTGCAATGTGGCCTCTGAAGGCTTCCTGTACTGTGGAGCTAGGGTAGAGAAACCAAGGACAGTGGCATGCAGCATCTCAAACCTCAATCGTTAATGCAATGACCAGACTTTGAGGATCCATCCATGCCTTCCTGCATTACAGAGAAATGGATGCTTTCAAGTGGCGTGCAGGGCCTCACAAGCGTAGCCAACTCCTGACACTCAAATTCAAATCAGAACAGGGATGCTGATCAGGTTGACACACAGCCAGACAGCAGCTATGATCCAACTTTAACCAAGCATGCCCCGGCGTGCACGCGATGAAACTTAGGCCACCGCTAGCTACGGTCATTTGACATGGCACCGTTCATCTCAAAGGCCTTTGCAAACAACACCTCAGGCCCAAAGAGTTGAAGGCAAAGTCTCCACGAAGTGTCAAGAGCCACCCCCTGTACACAGGATGCAGAGCCAACGCCCGGCCGTCTCCGAAGCAAGGTGCTAACTTGAATCGTTACTTAGATTTTAAGCAATCTGATAAAGGAGATGTCTCTTTGTTCAGTCCATACTGTGTTCAGAACAAATGAGGCCATTTAGGCACTGCAGCAAGGCCACCTAAATTAACTTGCCACTGATCCCCCCAGATCAGACATAACCTCCAGTAAAGATCAGACTGGCCAAACTCCTGTAAATGCCACTCAGCTGACTTACAGCAACATCCGCGTGTAACATCACAGCCTCTCTGCGCTCGGTACCCATGCAGGGTACTCCTGGCTCACCATCCTGCCAAGCCTGGTGCTGTAGGAGCATTGGACAGAAGATAGGCATGAGGAAGGTCAAATCCTAGGGGCCCTGGCCCTACAGCAGGCAGATGGAGAGGAGAGGAGAGGAGAGGAGAGGATGGAGGGCAGAGGCACAATGGAAGGCCTGCATTGATTCCTAGCTTTAAGCCTGGGGTTTGCAGGGCTATTTATTTTGCCTGCAGGCAGGTATCCTGCAAATCTCCACTCTGTGCTTGACCCCTCCCCATGGCTCCCCCTGTCTAGTATATACCTATAAATACCTGAAATCACCTTCCAAAGGTACACTGGTGATTCAGAGGGACCAGAGGGAGGGGGTCTGCCTTGCAGAAGAAGGCTGGCCCCTCCAGTCCTCAGGACCCCTGCCCAGCCCTTGAATTGAACCCAGGGAGAGGGTCCTGCAGAAGATCAAAGCAAGGGCCAAGGAAAGGTGTGGTGTTACTCTATGTACAGAGCACCCCCCACCCTGGGAGGGGGGGGGAAGCCCACTGAAAGAAGGCTGAAAGCAAAAAGAAAAAAAAATGCAATGAGTGAATGGACTTCCTTATCAGGCTGATCTGGATAAGTAGGTATAATTGGCATTTCAAAAGCTGCTGCTTGAACAAATAATGGAAGTGGCTCTTTGGGAGCTCATTAGCCTATGAAAAGGCAGCTCCAGCTCGGTGGGAAAGGCCTAGGGAGCTGAAGGCTGTAGCCCTGCATGGTAAAGGGCTCTGGGAAACAAATGGGAAGTAAACACTTGTGTGTTTAAACTGCCGGCGGGGAGCGGGGAAGAGAGACAATGGGATTTGCCTCTCTCCGAAGGAGACTGCTAGCCCCCCAAAAGCAGGCAAACACGTGCCACCAGGCCGTGGCAGGGGGGGAGCAGCCTCAGTGCCCACTGACATGGGTGGTCTTCCTGGGACAGCCTGGAGAAGGACAATGCAGCCCCTCGCTGGCACAGCCTCCACCGGGACCCTCCTGGAAAACCCTGGCAACACTAAGAGCACCCCTCAGTCCCCAAGGCAGGGCAGGGCAGGGCAGGGAGCGACCTAGGAATTGCTGACCCATGCACGTTCAAGACTGAGGTCTTCTCTACACAGCCTCATGCTCCAGTTTGCTAGAGGGGGTGGTTTTAAGTAGAACCACTCATATGGACTTCAGCTCAAAGCACTTGGGTGAGGCCGGACAGTGCTATGGACCCATTCCACAGCTGGGAACCTGAGGCACAGAGCCGCTAAATGACTGTCCCAAGGTCACACAGGAGTCTGTAGCAAGGCAAGGACTAAGCCCCATGTGCGCAGTCCATACCAGGCACCGAGATGCTTCTCCCAGCCCACCACCACCAGCTGCTGCAACATCACAGCTTGTGGGATTTGGCAACTCTCTCAAAGCTACAGCTCCTGAAGTCCTGAGACTATGAGTGGATCTGAAAGATACTTTTTAAAGCACATTTCCATCCCTCAGATTTGTGGAGAAAAGTTTGAAAATATGACTTTTAGAAACAGGAAGCAAAGAAAGAGACCCCACCTGCTAAGGTACAGGGGGTTTGAAACTGCAGGATTTTAGGCTCTTGCCTCTGAGGACTGACTGCCTTTGCAGGCTGCAGGGATGGCTTAGCAATCCTGCTGGTGTGGGAGCAGCTCAGACAGGAGTCGGGGTGGATTTCAGGGTTCGTGCGGCTCAAGATGGGGCCGTATACCAGCACCCATGTCTCATGCACACAACCCCTCCTCAGGGAAGACATGAGGAGGAGCAAGGAGGCAGCTCCAGCCCCACACTGCAGGGAGGGTACAGATATGCCAGCGGGTGGGGGAGGCACCGCAGAGCCCCGCTCCAAACAGGCCAGCGCTAAGGGAAGTGCTAGGATCAGCTATTTTGCTGCCCCAGGGCTCGGCACAGGATGCTAGAGGAACAGCCAAGAGAGTGGTGAGCACAGCAGAGCTAGTTTCCCCGTTGGCATCACCATAGGCATAGCTCAGCTGGAGAAGCCATGTGCCTTCTGCACTAGCACCCCTGCCAGGCAGTGCTACTACTGGCGCAGCTGAGCTGATGATAATGGCATGGGTACAATCTGGCAGCCAAAGCCAGACAGGCCCATCCAGGGTTGAAGGGCTGAATTTCATCTCACACAGAAACTTAGGGCTGGAAGGGACCTCAGGAGGTGATCTCCCAAGTCCAACCCCCTGCTCAAAGCAGGACCATCTCCACCTAGATCATCCCAGATAAGCTTTGTCTAGGCAGGTCTTTAAAGCCTCCAAGGATGGAGATTCGACAACCTCTCTGGGTAGCCTGTTCCAGTGCTTTACTACCTACCCTCCTAGTGAGAAAGTTTTTCCTAATATCTAACCTCAACTTCTCTTGCTGCAACTTGAGCCCATTGCTCTGTCATCTGCCCCCACTGAGAACAGCCCAGCTCCATCCTCTTTCCAACCCCCTGCAGGGAGTTGAAGGCTGCTATGAAATCCCCACATAGTCTTCTATTCTCCAGATTAAATAAGCCTAGTTCCCTCAGCCTTTCCTCACAAGTCCTGTGCCCCAGCCCCCAAACCATTTTCACTGCCCTTCACTGGACTCTTTCCAATTTGTCCACGTCCTTTCTGTAGCACGGGGCCCAAAACTGGACACAGGAGTCTGCAGTGCACATCCTGAGCGCTTCACTGGTACAAAGCCAGCTGCATCAGTGCTGAACAGGCTGAAGCAAACAGCACCCACATTTTGCACCTACGTGGACACTGCTTGAGAGCACCCTGGACACAATCCCATGCTCTGTGCATGGGCTGTAGGTAGAAAATTCCCCTCTTTGCGCAAGCTCAATCTGAAGTGAAATCGCAGGTCCCCAGGCCAGCAGCCGTGCTCCCTTCCAGCACTCCCCAACTCCAACCACGTGTCCTATTGCTTTGGACTGGGCCGCAGCAGCACAACTGGGATTAGAGGGATTCCTGTCTAACAGGGGCCAACGGCTATTTATCATGCAAAGACTTGGGCCCCCAAAGGAGCAGTTTCAGCTGCTCCCCCCAGGTGACAAGTTAAGCCGGGAATAATAATGATATTTTGGTCCAGCGCTAATCCCGCACACAGAGCTCCCCGGGCTCCTTAATGAGACATATTCATCTCTCGCTGGCAGGGGGAAGCAAGCAGTTTCAACATTTTTCGCCCCGTTTCTGCGGTAACGTCCAAACACGCTGGCTGCGTATCTTCTTGGCACCACAGTTGAGCGTTTCAAGGCTTCGACCCTCCAAAAACCAAAGGGGAAAAACCACAGTAGGTATGTCATGGGGCAGCGCAGCGCCGCGGCGCTATCGCAGGCACATTCCAAGCAAGCGCCAGGATCAACAGAAACATTCCTGATCGGACACTTTACCAGTGCTTTAAGTCACAGGACGGCCGATCAGAGGGCACTGGCTACGGCAATCCAAATACACCTAGTGCCATGCAGCCCCTTGGCCAAAGAGCTTCCTGTCTGCACAGATAAGGGAAATATTCCTTTGTTCCTCTCTGCTTTACAGCTGGGGAAGAGAGAGCAAGGGCTCACATCTGAACTTAAAGGTTTTGCAGGCACAGCTCTGTCAGGACGGCAAGAAGCGGCTCTCTGCACGGCTCCGTGAAGGGCTGCTTCGCGGTGCTACTGCCATGCATGTTCATACAAGCCCTGGCGTGGATGCAGTGATTGCAGGAGAAGCAGCACTCTTGCTGTCTTCTAACTAGGACTGGGAAGGTGTGCTGGACGAGCGAGCCCTGCCTAGTGTAGACAAAGCCTAAGAGGCTGGTAACAGAGGTACCCGCTTCTCTAGCCCGGAGGACAGTCCAGCAGTGCCCAAAAGAAGAGTGCCATTAACCGAGGTATCAGTGCTTATTTTCCTCCCTAGTACTGACTCTGTCCAACCCTGCTTAGCTTATGAGATCTGCCACTATCACAGCCGGATGTGACACGGGTCTGGGGCACTTGTTGCTACCGTACCTCCCACCCCCAAAAAGCTCCGATTTAATGACAGCCACCTGTCCCCATTGTGGATGGGCCAGTAACACTTAGCAGACAGAGTAGCTGCAGCTTACAAGACGACTTTCTACAACACAGCACACAGGTGAATGCAGTCCCAGGTGTAATGGTTCACGTCACACAGATGAATGGGTTTTAACGATCATACAGCTAAGCCCAGGCTTGCACTGTATGTAACAAACGGCCCGAGCAAAAGCAAAACTATGTTTTCACCAAGCCAGGGCACACCTGCATATATGGAGCCCTATACGCAGAAGGGCTGTGGATGCCCGACCCCGGGGGTCGAGTTATAGCTATAGCTAGCACAATCCTGCTCCCTGCACAACCAGGGCCAGAAGAAAGCTGGGTCTCACAGCTCAGGTCTGGCATGGCAGGAAATCCAGTCCAGTTCCGTTGCCAGGTTCAGTTACAAACGTTTTCTGGGGCAAGGACCTTTCCGAGCCAAGGAGAACAAAGCTATCTTGGCAACTAGCCACGGCTGGAAGGTAAATATTTCTTTCCCCTGATTTGAACTGAGTGGATATCCTGTTGCAAACTTGCAGTCAGGAGGGGAGGGGAGAGGAGAAGGAAAGGGAAGAGGATGGATTAGCTCAGAGCTGGCACCGAATGAGAGACCTCAGAGTGGCACAAACCCATGCCGAGGGCTGGGGGGAGAAAGGATATTTAAATGATCAAATCAGAGCTGTTCTACTCTCCCAAACTTCAAAAAAACCCACCAAAAAACCTGTGTGCGACTGTCAGGTTCCTTCCTTCTTTGGACGTCAAGGAGGGAGGTCTTGTGGGCAAGAGATGGGACTTTCAAAGGCAGCATTGAGACTCCAGTTCTGCCAGGGAGACCCTGGGCACAGCTCATTCATCATGCCAGAGGAGCTGGTTACTTCCTTCCACCTCCCCTTCCCTTGTCTGTCTGTGTATTTCGATAACAAGCTCTTCAGAAGAGGCAACATAGAGAGACGGTTTATAATATAGTGCCCAGCACAACGGGCCACTGGATCTGAACAATAGTTTATGTGCCACGCTACGTTTGAGGCCGTTGATGCTGTTAGCAGGTTTCTAGCACGCTGACCCCGATGTGTCCGGACAAGTATATCTGACAACTCTGCTTGAGGCACACGCGCTTTCCTACAATGGCATTTTTCAGCCAGCTCCCCGCCACTGTGCTGTCATTCAGAACAAGGTTAGAGGAAACAGTGGCAAAAATGCCTGAGCCACGTCTGGATTAACATTCCCAACCCCATCACGAGCACCAACGGTGAACTGCAGCTGCAAAGTCAGCCGGGACTGACACAAGCCTGGCCGACGGCTGCTAGCATCTGGGCGGGGAATTCACAAGTACACAGCAAGTGGTTGCAATCAGAGATACACTGCACAGGCAATCCCATCTACACAGGGCTTCAAAGGAGGGGAAACCAAGATGTTGAAAGTGGGAGCGCAGCCTCAGATATAAATTTGGCTGGAAATGCAGAACCAAGTCATCCTGGGGTCTGGCCAAGTCCGTCATGCCCACAGCTCCAGGGTGGGTGCATGGTTTGCAAAAGGGCTGAAGAAGGATTAAGCAACAGCTTTAGCAAACGGCTGGAGCAAGAGCCCCAAAGTGAGGACAAAGCCTGGGGTACAGGTTTGTTTGCAGTCTCCAGTCTGTATTTACAATGCAAGAACATGTGCAAATACCAGAAAGCCATTCTCTTCCCCTCCCCAAAACTCGGCATCAGTACACATTCAACTGAACCCAAAAGATGCCTATGACAGCATGCCTATGATAGCTTTTGGGCTCTGCTACCACAGGTATGAAGCCCAAAAGAAATAAAGAGAGCCAAGCTCAGCAGTAAAATGCTGGAAAGCCCCAGGGCTTCAGTCTTCAGCAGTGACCCATGGCAAAGCGGGCAATGAAAGACATGGGAAGGGCAGGTACTAATTCCTGTGCCAAAACCTCCCAGTGACTCAGTAAGTTAGGAGGGTTTTCTGACTTTCTGCAGTGCAATGATACTAAATCACTGCAGACTTCACAGCAATATCAATACCAGAGCAGCGGCTTTAAAACACTGAGCAGGAGGTGTGAGCAGATCTTTAAGCAGTTCCTATTGAATTCACCGACGGGACTGGAGGATTTAATCAGTGCAGAGCAGGAGACGCAGGCTTTCCATCTCCAGCAGCCCCATCACCCAGTCAAATGCCTTCCCTATCACATTATCCTGTAATGGGGGGAAGGAAGTTATAGATGCCATTACTATTTTAATACCAAGCCTCCAGCAGACCTGCTGCTCAGGCTGACAGCCCCTTACACAGGGGGAGGGCTGGGTTTGACTACAGCTTTGCCAAAGGCAGGTGCTGTACCTCTCGGGTGATGTGTCCGGCCGGCTCCAAGGTGCAGGGTAGCTGTCAGGTCCTCCTGGGAGAAGGTGCTATATGCCGCCTATGAGGCAGACTAGTCAAGGGCAAATGAGGCTGGGGGGAAGAGGGGAGATTGGGGAGCAGAGCCAGGATCCTGTCCATGATCCACCCGCATCCACGTGCAAGGCAGGCTGCGGCAGCTTCGCCCTGGAACAAGGGGGCACTTAGGACAAGTTGCAGTCCTTCGCTTCCCTTGCCCGGCGGCAGACTCTCTGGCTCGGCACTGGATGCTGTGGAAGTGCACCGGGAGGAAGTCTGCACTGCTGTTTCCCGTGCTGCCATTGTTTTGTGACTACGCAGAAGGCTGGCATGCTCCAGGCACGCTTTCCATTAGCAACAGGCTGGCGATAGCCACCGCCCTTCCATGTCTATGCTTGGCAAGTCAGTGCTGGAAACAATTAATCTGATTTATTTAGCACAGTGGTTGTCAACCTCGTTAGATTCAAGGCTCCCCTCTCAGAAAATGCCAGCTTTTGGCTTTCACCTGGGTTTTTTGACTGTGGAAAACTAGAGCACGTTCTTGTATTGCAGAGAACTTGGCAGACCACAACCATAGTTTTGAGGCTGGATTCCTACTTGAAATCTCCGGGTTTACCTTGGGTATCAGATGCAGGTGTTTGCACACCTAACGGTGCTTATACTGCGTGGCCCCCCACAGCACCCTTAAAAGGATCTCATGGCACCCTGCCCTGGTTAAGTCACCAACTTAAAGGAGACGCACAAAAACTGTGCCACTAAAATTATTTTTTGTCGCAGTCGTCTCCCCTGAGGTCCCTGTGAACACTTCCAAGACTACCTCTGTGCCCTCCTTCAAGCTCAGCTCTATGATACCTACAACCCTGGACAAGGGGTGAGCTGCTGATGGGACAAAACCTCCACGCCACCCAGGCTCCGCCACAGGCTTTGCAAACTAGAGCAGGGAATGCACATTGCCTTCTCCCAGGGATCCAGGAGCAGGCTGGTGGAGCCAACAAAGGGGCTCTCTTAGGGGAAGCACACCATACTATATCAGCAGAACTTGACCTCCAATATTTCCATGAAAGATTGGCACCGGCAGAGTTGCAGGGTTGATTAACACAGGCCAGACCCCGTTCCTTGATGCTGCATAAATACACTCCCGGTATTTGGGAGGAGCTTGGGTATGGTGTTAATGGGACTGCTCCAAGAATCCAGACAGACAGGCAGAGCAAGATACCAAGGCTGGGGTGGGGGGGAAGTGGACCAGAACAAGTACAAGCTAAGAGAAAGCAGGAAATGGAGAGACTGAAAAGTGGGAAAGGACAGGAAGAAGATGTGAGACCACGAAGCAGAGAAGAAACAGAAAATAAAAACCAACAGAGGGGACAGATGTGAAGCACAGATGCAAATTCATCATCCCCAAGAATTATTTCCTTAGGCTCTTAATTGGATCCTATTTATAGCAGCCCCATGAGGCTGCTTGGCTCTTTACAGACACAGAGGATGGTAGGTCCTGGCCCCAAAGGGTTTACAGTCCAGAAAGACAAAGTGGGAAGGGGTGGGGAGAAGGAAAAAGCTGTGCCTGCCTGGCAAAGCTAGCGTGGGGGACCAGGTCCCTGGTTTAAACTGAAGGTGGAGGTGGAGAGGACAGGCTGGAAAGAGTGGGGATTCAGGCAGGGCTTAAAGGATCAGGCAGGGGCTGAATGTGGGAGGGAGATTTAGGGCCCTGAAGGGAAGAGAGGGCAGGAGCTAAACAGCTCAGGGGGCACGCACAGTTCACAAGAGGAAAAGCCGTAGCTCGGCTGTCTCGGGCCAACTCGTGCAAAGAAGCTGCAGTCTGCTAATACCTCCAGGATATGTTTTTAGTGAGCAATAAGAGCTCACACTTTCAGATTCAGAGGCCCCTTTCATTCAAGGGCATCCATGGGTTTCCTGCCTTATTCCACGTTACAGATGGAAGCACAGAGACGTTAAGTCGCTTGCCCGGGGGACATGCCTTAACTACCCAGACCCCCCGTGTTAACCCCTGGACAACCTCCGTCCCACCTGCTCCAAGCAGCGCAGCGCCGAGCGCTGGTAAAACAGGCAGCGTGCCCAGGACAGTTACAGTCTGTCTGAACTTGCAGGGCATCACTCATTTTTCCAGCAGACCAGAAACGGGCGCCTCGCAAAGCATGCGCTGGCATTCACTCCCCACTCAAGTCCAGCGTTTGGTTACCTGCTGCCCTCCCCACGGCACAGCTCACAAAACAGCAAAGGAGGGCCGGGCTGGCCCTCCGGCTATGAATGGCAAATCCAAGCACCAGCTCCCAGCATATCTGACCTCTGTCCGGCTAGAGGGCTTTCGCCTAATCTCTGCAGGATCCCAGTGCATAGAGGAGAAGTGGCTGGCTTGGGGGGCGGGGAGGGGAGCAGGAGACTCGGGTATCAGCATCTCCCCTTCAGCAGGGTAAAGTGATACCGGCAGGCAAAGCAGAATGGAAAAACCCAGCAGGCATTTAAAAACAAACTGCTTCTTTTATCAGCACCCAACTGGAGCAATTCAGGCTGCCCAGAGGGTGGCTGGTGATTTAAGCTCTCATGTCACAGTCGCTGGATTCCCAGGAGCCCCAGGTTCAAGGCCACCTCCATCTTTCTGAACGTGGCTTTATTTTTATTTTTGAGGGTAAGACCTAAAGCAACAGCAGGGTCTTGTCTGTTCGGAGGCAATAAAACATCCTGCCCATGGCACCTTCCAGAGTGGTTTCCTAGTGGTCTTTGGCCACAACAGCCCTCTTCTTCAGCTGGCTGCAAACCTCACAACCCCGTAGGCGGCCGTCTCAGCAGCGGGCGAGACAGGCAGGCTTTTCCACAAACCGGGAAGTGTCTGGCTTTGGCACATGGCATTTCTTTTACTGGTGGTGCTGCTTTGCCCTGAAAAGCAGATGAAGTCAGGGGAGAAACTCCTGCTAGCTCAAAGGATCATTGCATCACACAGTAACCTAGAAGCAACAGCTACTTAAACACTCATCAAGATGGGAAAGTCAAACTTCATACAAAATTAAAACTGCACTGGCCACGTTTGCCTCTCAATGGGAATTTTTGCCATTTTTCCTTGTGGCAATGAATGGCGGCTGAAAGAAAGAGGAAAAGGTCATTGTACCTGCTTCGTGGAAGGGAACCTGGGTTTCTTTTGCAAAACAGCAAGGTTCTCAGAAGCCAGGATGCATTGGGAACGTCTTGCAGAGATCCAGATCACCTCGGCAGGATGATCCTCACCTGGCCAGCCCCCTCCCAGGGATGGAAATCCAGCAAAATGTACAGAAGGGTCAGAGGCTCAACTGGGGTGTTCGATCTTGCAGACAAGGACAACAATAAAAGAGAAATCCTTCTTCATCAGCCAGGGAGAAAGCCAAGAAGACAGGAAGTAGGAACCAGGGCTCTGAAACAAGATCGCTGATTCTTCCACAGTGAAGCTCTTTCACCGGCAGCAGAAAGGAAGCAGGAAAGGAACTCCCTACTCGCAGGGAGGGCACGGCACGCTCATACCTGGCTTTCCTTTTTTAGGCAGCAGCATTAAATTTGGAAATTTCCCACAGCCTGAAGACTCCAGGACTGCAGACCAGGAGCTGCCAACAACTGCACAGGCCAGCCCCGCTTTCACTTACACAGGCTACTGGCACATGCTGGGTCCTTTCAATGAAACACCACCAAAGGGGCCGAAAGAGGCAGCGAGGTCTCCTCCAATTCTTGTGGCCCAGCTGGCCATGGGCTAAGGGTGTCCGCCAACCCACAGGGGCAGGGCGCAGTTTGTCTGTCTGTGCTCAAAGGGAGAGTGGAGAAATCCTTCAGGATGCAGGCGAGAGCTGCACAGTAAACTGTAGAGAGGCATGTCAGGATGCCCAGGTGCTGCCCGTCCTCTGACACTCAAGTGTGTGCTTCTACCGGCATCAGCTCTTCCCTTGGAGGGACACCGGGTGCTCTGGGATTGCTATGGAGACCACTGGGATGCTCGAAGGAATGAATGCCGCACTTCCCAGCCCCAGCTGAAACTTTCACAGCCAGCATCAGCCAGGCAAGAGAGAATAGCTCCAGCCGCCAGCAAGACGGGCTTCTTTTATTAACGCTCTCTTTGGATGTACTGAGGGGGCTCTGGGAGATCATTAGGACTGTGCAAAACTCAAAGCCTCGGCTGCCTGCCAGTCCCACTCGGAGCATCGTCGGGGACAGCAGAGGTTCAGCCTGGCTCTCCGCTGGGAAGGCTGTCACCCTGTTGGCTTTCAGAGAGCCCTCTGGGAACAAAGGAAGAATAAGCAGCTAGGTCTGGTGTAAAGGGATGTAGAGGAGCGCAGGCAGGAGGTGCACACCTGCGTCCAACTGCTGCGTTCTCATTGCGTTGCATCCTTTTACCAATGCAGCGGCTGCTTCACTCCACTTTGGGCAAGCTATAGACGCACCAGGGACTTCATGATTATTAATGAAGGGGTTGTCCGCTTAAAAACAGATCAGGGGCAGGCAATTATTTTGGGTGGAGAGCCACTTACTGAGTTTTGCCAAGCCATCGAGGGCAGCCAGGGGCAGATAAATATTAATTTTCCAAATTTTTTAGGGGTCCCATGGGCTGGACAGAATGGCCTGGCAAGCTGCATCTGGCCCCCAGGGCCGCGTTTTGCCCACCCTTGCTCTAAAACAATACGGCTACAAGCTGGATACCTGGGAAAATGAGTCATTTGCTGGGCCTCAAGGGACTCCAATGGAGATCCTTTCCAGAGAGACTGCTGCTTTGACTGCAGCAATTAGGAGACTCAAGAGACCGTTACCTCACGGAGAACAAGGTAAAGTTATCCACTAATTTACAGCTATTTGCATCTGTTACAGGTACTCAGGAAATGGCCTTCAGGCAGGCCCTTTCATTTCCTGTCCCCAGTTTTCTTCAAGGCATCAATAAAAGCAGCTTGTCTAATCGAAAGCAACCTGGATTCAGAGTGTATATTTGGTCTAAGTGACTGCCGGGAGCTCTCTAAAAGGATGAAACATCCTGTTCCCTCTAAGGAGACAGAGGTCCGTGGACATGAGAGTCAGCATGGAAAGTCAAGGGCGCAAGAAAGTTGCATTTGTCCTCTGCGGCAGTACCAAGACAGGGCAGAAAGCACCTCTGCAGACCAAGAGAAGGGGAGACCCCAAAGACAAGGCTTGGGACCTGCCAGACATAGGTAAATGGAGCATTTAAGAGGAGGTATAAATACTGCCAAGGTATAAACCACATCTTCTCACCATTTTCGTATGAAATTCTGTCCACACTCCTATGGCAGCTCCACTGCCCCCATGGATGCGGGGACACAAGCCAGCCCATCTCCTCCACTGCTGCAGTAATTAACCTTAAACAAGCACTGGCACGAAAGTGCTGTTATTTCATAGTTGCAGACATTCCTCCCTACCCAGTTTATGATGAAGCGCCAACTAGCTATAAACATCTTGGGAAAGGCTCGGCCTGGGTTCACCTTCTCATAAGGAGGATGTCAGGCTCTGGCATGAAGCCAGCTGTTCCCATGGCTCTAAACCACACAATTGCTCCTCGTGTTGCCACCAAAAGCTTCCTTAACAAAACCCTTCCATTGCACGCCCCCGCAGGCAGCACCCAGGCCAGATACGGGTATGTGCCCTTCACCCGAGGTCGCTCTGCAGTGAAAATGCAACAGCGAGTCGGTTCCACTAAAACCTTCAGTCTCCTTTCACATAAGCTGTGAATCCTCTTCCCTGTGGTAAAGAGGGAAAGCACTAACCCCACTGTCTATATGGGGTGCAATATGGGCCTCAGCCTCATAGGTGTCAACTTGCTCTACTCTTCTGGATAAATCCAGGCTGTCCAATAGGACCATATATGCAACGATGCTCAGGCACTGAAATGCATATCCTAGTTATATTCACCCAGGAAAAGCCAGACAGTGTCCTAGTGGGGTGCCCTGACACTAGGCTTCATAACACACAGGTCCAAGGACTCTGATGACTTTCCCAAGTCAAAATGTCTAAGAGCTTTGAAACCAAAGCCACAATTAAAAACAGCAAGGAAAGCTGTTCCCGAGCCACAGTTCCCCTTCCCTCAGCACTAAATACCAGTTCACCCTCTTTTGGAATGGTTAACAGATGCTGGTTTTACTTCTAGCAGCCCACAGGGCAGCATCACAGCTCTCAGGTGGCTTTTTCACCTTTTCCGGCTTTATCAGCATCAGACGCTCTAAAATCCAAGCCGTCCCCATCACCGATGATGCAGGAGCAGATGCAAGTCTACAACCAAGAGACAAATGTCTCCCCGGCCTGCAACAGGACCTTCTGATCTCTCTTGCAGACAAAGCTGGAAAGTTTAAGCTACTGCTGGAACTAAGATGCCAAGATATGGGCCCTTAACAGAGCGATTCCAGCTGGGCGGCCACGCTTTGTAAAACTGCTGTTTGCTGGCTGCGACCGACCTTCCTCCTCCCTTCGGATTTTAGCACCTTGAGGAGGAAGGAGAGGAAGTGCTCTGGAAACAGAAGCCAATAAGCTGAAAAGCAAATCAAGTCACCCTTCCCCCAAGTGCCAGGCTGGTGCCAACTGCATTCCGGTCAGTAAGGAAGCAAATCTGACTGGGGCAGCTCGCAGGCAGCAGGGAAGCACAGGAACAAAAGGAGCCTCTTCTGGCAAGGCACTTCCCTGACTGCACCCACCCTCTGACATTCAGAGAGCTGCAGAGCCAGTGCCAGCAGCCCCAGGCCCTCAGCGAAAGGCCTGCAGTAACCCAGCTTTTGCACTCACAGGCTTCGAAGCCTTTGTACCAGGGAGATAGTAGCTATCACTCACTGCACTGCGTTTGAGTTGGACCAGGAGTTTCCCGTAGGGCACTGGAAGCCTTGGTTTCCTGCCAGAGAATTGCTGTGCACCCTGCTCCGGAGCTGGAGCCGTTACCTGCCTGCTTCACAGGTATCCGAGGAATTTCAAAGCCTCTCTTCCCTTTGCACCAGGCAGTGCTGGCAGCTGCCTTGCAGATCCTGTTAGGCTCCAGGGATTCCTCTCCCTACCACTGCCTCCACAAAGGGTGGAAGCCATGCCAATCCTGTAACGGTCCATCTACACTCCCCGGTGCCAGCTGCCTAGCCAAAAGGATTGGGAAGGAACCCAAGACTCCAGGGGCTGAGCAAGCACAAAGGAGTGGTTATGTGGACAGCAGGGTCACTCCTCTGAAAGAGGCATTAGACATGGGAGCAGACCCCTCCTCGCACTGAGGCTTTTTCGCTTGTGCCTCTAGCAAGTGCAATCCCTGCAGACAGTGGGGTCTGGGATAGGGCAGCCACAGCCCCTCGTACAGGGACCTTCACACGGCCCAGCCATCTTCTCCAGCTCCCCATCTAGCCAATACTACCATTGCATCCTGCCCAGAAGATTAATGGGGATGAATGAGGAGGCCTGAAAGAACAGAGTGGGAAAGAAAGGAGAGGCTGAACTTTTAACCACAGTGCACTTTCTTCAGCGTCCCACAAAGGCAGGACACTACTTCAGAGCAACGAAGCGGGCTGTTTGCAAAGCGACAGCCCTAGAAGGGACCGTGGAGGACCCGCACACAGTTTATCCATCAGAGCTTCAAGAGCTGGCCATGCCACCTGCTCTGCTGGGTGCCTTGCGGGCTAAAGCTACAAAAGCTGCTCTTTCATTGAGAGCTGCACTGCTACAATTTAGTGTTTACCTGCTGCAGGATAAAAGCATGCATGTGTGGTCTGCACACACCCTAAATATAAAATGAAGTCCCCCACATGAGCTACCTCCCATCCAAGCAAGCTACAAATAATGAGGACAGTCCATCCACGCCCCTGCAGTTCTCCCCAGGTGGTTACTTCTCCACTGTGTTCATCACCCATCCAAGCCACTCAACAGACTTGGGCATACAAATGGGGGTGTTCATGCTGCACCTCTCGCCTCGCCTACAGGCGGTCACAACACCAGCTCCTACTTTCTCTCCACCGCGGTGCAAAGGCAGACTTGCGGCTCTCTTTTTACACCAGCATGGACTTGTGAAACCGCAATTGCCAGCCCCTTGGGGCACTTCAACAATGAACTGCTGGATCATCACCGCAAATGCCCAACTTGCTGAATTCCAAGGCACAAACTGCTTATTGCAAGCAGTCTGCAGCCTCCGCCTGCCCTATTCATGCAGCCGGGAAGCCAGGGCTACTAGCCAGCAGCCTCTCCTGTCAGACTGAGCGTGCTGTATTGACATGAAAAGCTTGGGCGTAGCTTCATGTCAGTACTCCCTGCTGAAGGGTCCATCTCCTGGGAGATCTTCCACTCCCCCTCTCCAGGCCCCACCGGCTCCCGCCCTGCAGGTCCTGTGAACTGGTACTGAAACTATTTAAATATTGAACGAGAGGGGACCCAGAGTGAGGCGATCTGCTTGAAAATGAAAAGGTTTCCCTTGTGCCTGAGACGGGCCTGTGCGTGACCCTCCCTTCCCTCAAAAAAGCTGCCTCCCCCTTTCAGAAGGGCACGGACAAAACCAGTTTACAGCAAGGAATTGCACACAGAGTGGGGAGACATCACATGTCTGGGGCACCACAGTGGGGACAGACCACCAGAGAACGAGGGCAACTGCAAACAGGAGCCTGGCTGACCATGTCCTGCGCTGCCCAGGCTGCTGAGACCTGACAGCTGTCCTCCCGGACAGCACCACGGGCCAGGCAGCTGCAGTTGCTGTCTACGGTAGCAGAGGCCTGCAGAAAAGCCAGGGGACGCTGGACAGAGTTTGCAGCTTTTTGTATACAACACAGCTCGGTTGTTGATTTTGGAAATAGTTTCTTTGCTGGAAACCCCCTCCTCTACCCGAAGGAAGGTTCGGAAAAAAAACCCAAAACCTAAGGTCTCCCAGAGGAATTGTTCTCCAGCTGAATAGGAGATTCAAACATGGGAGGCAGTGGGAGTTGGCAACAAAGGTTACTACAGTGCTAATCCTTTGTACGTGCCAGCATTAGAGACCAAAGCACTATTGTCATTTTTTGAGAAGATCTTTTTTAAAGCTGATTTTATGTTGCAAAAGCCCAGGGTTTAAATGCACAAGGCAAAGCGCTGCAGAAACACCCTTTTACCCTCCTGGGACAGACACAGTGCACATGACAGGAAGGAATAAATTCAGGGGCCAGGTACAATCAAAAGCAGCAAGCAGGCTAATTTACTCAGACTCTTCAGGAAAATGCTGTTAAAATGGGCTCTGCTATTATTTGTACAATGCTGCAGCTTTGCATGGCCCTCGTATGGCCAATTTGGTCCCGCGTGACAACACTGGACGGCGCAAAGATTTTCCCATAGCTCTGTCCAGGTCTACAAAGCTTTGTCTGCTTCCTGTAGCCTGTCCTCTCACTGCAGCACAGCTCTGTCTAGCTCAAGCACATAAGAGCTCAGGTCCCGGAGCAGAGCACCTTGCAACCTGAAGCCACCAGCCCTCTTTGGCTTACCTGTCCAAGATCCAAGGTGACGTTGACCTCGTTGAACTCCAGCCCCCGAGAAAGCGGAGGACTCTGCCACCAGCGCTCCGTGCCGTCGATGGCGTTGCTGATGGGATGGGCCTTGTTGCTGTTTGCAGAGGAGCAGATGTCACAGTATTGTCCCTGCCAGAAGCAAAAAGACAGCAGAGATTAGCACAGCATTGAAGCTGCTGGCATTCCCCAAACCTTTCCTGTTCATACAGAAAGAGCCCAAGCCTCAGTAGAGAGTGTTGTAAAATAAAGATAAAGAATAAGCAGCGGACGGCGCACCCCAGGCCTCTAGCGACCTCGACACCCTCTCTGCCAGCCCCAAAGATTTCTGTGTCCCCTTGCAAGTCCCATGTTCTTGTCACAAAGGTTTACCAGATGAGTGCAGCCCAATCCCCACCTGGTATCCCACAGGGAGCAGGTGGGCTGGGGAGATTAGGGCCTTTGTAACCCTCCTTCACCCCTGCAAGGGCAAACTCTTACCGGGAGAAAGGAGCAAAATATGCCCAACTGGAACAGCATCCCCTCTGTGCCCCAGACATGTACACAGTACCGGGGAAAGACCCCAGGTTAAAAGCCCTAGAGACTATTTGTCTGTAGGGTGTGAAAGGGCAGCTGCCCCAGTGATAATAAAGACATCAGCTCAAGGGAACTGATGTCCACAGGCCTGTGCCCCCTATGACCTCTCCGATGAGACTATCACTCGCACCCTAGCTGGCCGTTTGCGAGATGGGACTACTGGAACAAAACACTCGCGTGGACCAGACTGGCAGCTCGTCCTGCCCCGGTTGCGTTGCAATCAGCTTGGATCTGTTTGACTCATTTCAAAGCCCCTTTTAGCCATGGCTCTACACCAATGCAATCGCTCAGCAGCAACACTGCCAGCCCGCTGGCGATCCCGCTGCGCCAGGCTGGACAGGGCCTGCTGAGCTGCCCATGCTCATGCTATAAACCAAACTAAATATGTTCCCACTGAGAGGGAAAAGCCTTGTCTGCTCGTGGGGTGGATTCTCTCTTTTCTTTAGAGCAGCGAGGCTGGTTCACTTGAAGAGCAACTTGGCCAACTTGGAGGGGACACACACGTACCCCAGAGAACCAGCAAGTTGCTGTCTTCCTAGCCCCTTGGTACTGGCACTGGATTCACTCTGCTCCAAGCCGCTGGAAGGGAAGCACTGTTATTTCGCAGTTCCCCTTTAAAAGCGGCGTTTGTCTTTAGGTGAGCGAATTGGCTTGGTTTGTCCCGGCTGCAGCTAGCTTTAATATTACACCAGGTAGATGATCTCCAGGAACAAGACAATCTCTGATGCTTCCTGCTTACTATAGCCTCAGCCCCTCCAGGGCTGCAGACAGACAGACATCCTGCCATGTCCAGACTCTCCGAGACGGGAGGAGAGCCCATGCTGAAAGGAAACGTGAAAATTCCCAGCATTCTTCCCTGCAGACATAGGGCATGCGATTTGCAAGCAATTATGCAACACAAGTTGCTCTGAATCAGCCCACCTTTAATTAACTCCGTGAGAGATATGGAAATGCCAGACAGTGAAGTACAAAGCCAAGGAGCGGAGACAGCCAGCATTGGGCTATTTTCCGTGCACCGAGCCCCAGCTGGACACAAGGAATCTGAATGAGACCCCCTTTAAACAAGGGCACAGACAAGTAGAGAGACCGAATGAGCAACAGAGACACCAACCAGCCCACTAAAGAACAGGCCTTTTCTGTTAAAAAAAAAAAAAACAAAAGAAAGAAAGAAAGAAAAACCTGTGCAACAGGTTGCAAGGAGAACAAGATTCCTGCTGAAGGAACACAAAATTCAGAGGCTTTTAACAAAACAGGGAGTCTGGTGAAAAACTGGAACAAAATCCTCCGACTCTCAATAATTTCTCCTTTTGTTTCTCCTTCACACGCTTCCCAACGACATGCAGTTGCCCCTCCAAGCTCACACAGGACTGGAAATTCAGACTGGCTGCTGTACTCGATTAATCCTCCAAGGGCTCCCCGCGCTGTTATCTGTGCAAAGTGCCCCTATTTACTGGCTCAATGGCTTAACCGAGCTGGTTATTAAATGCTGCCATTGGGGCTCTGACATTAGTGATTCCCAAAAGTGCAGACGAACGTGCTCCGAGAGACAGGACATCGGCCGCAAGAGAAATAGATTATTTCCAGCTACTCAGCGAGTCAAGCGTCTTTCGGGGCAGACTGCACGGTCAGCTGGAGTTTCAGGGCACCACAGGCAAAACAGCTAACCTCTGCCCTCTGAAGATTTTGTTTAATAACAGTAAAAATGCAGGGCTGAGAAGTGCAATCTCTGTGAGTCACGGGGTTGAAATAGGCAGCATGTTATCAGGGCAGGAGAGGGGGACCCCTACCAAGGTAAGCAAGAAAGAACAATGGAAATGGAAGAAGAAAGGCAGGGAAGCGAAGCTGCCAGGGAGCTGAAAGAGCACAAAACGAAGAGCAAGGGGAGAGAGAGCAGATCCCGCTCTCATCACAAATCAATGGGAATGCTGAACTCAACTCCCCTAGGAGCAGACACACAGGCAGGGAGCCCCGCTGAGCTGGCTGGCCTCTGGGAAAGCAGAGGGCTTTGTCCCAGCTTATCTGGCCTTGCCATGACCCAGCCTTAGTCATCCTCACCTAATTCATCGGAAACCCATGGGGAACTGACCCCCTTTGAGATGACAGGTGGGTTTTGATAAGGCAAGGGAGGGAGGGGGGAAACAAAGGCCGACTTTTTCAAACAAATGAGGTGCATAAGCATTCAGGAATTTGCACCGGTAATTACCACAAGCCTGCATGCAAATCAGGTAACTGCATATACCATCGGGCTCATTCCTCTGGCCAGTAAAGGACAACTATGATTTGTGGCTCAAGTTGGATAAGATTTTATAAAGATATCAGATTTACCCAAAGAACCTTGTCCTTAGACCCACGTCCTTAGACCAACACGGCTACAACCTACACTCCTGGCTCAAGTTAGGCACTTTCTTTTCCGTTCCAATTAAGTCACGAAGGTTGGTGTCTTAACGTGATGGAAAATGCACTGAACTCATCGTACTGCAGCAGTCTTTGGCCTGCCATTTAGACTTCCAGCGATGGGTCTCTGACACAAGACATCTCCCAACTCTTTATGTAACATGCAAAGGATTAGGGATGGACATACCTAATAAAGAGACAGAGGAGCCCAATTTCATCCCAGCAACATAAATCATGAGCGAACACCATGCGATTCAACTAAGATGTGCCAGTGTCAAGCGGAGCATCAGACCCCTGGTTCTCCTCTGGCTTACAGGCCTGCATTCTTGATCCGTGAAGCTAACAGCTTGCAGCTCAACATGGCAAAGCTTTGGGCAAGCAAGTCATTTTCCATGTGAATACTGTAATGCCCTGTGTGGACAGGCATGCAGATGAAGATGCACATCAAGTGAAGGCAAACGTTAAGCAAGTGGGAACTCCTGGGGCGATCTGAATTTGAGGGTGCTAGAGTTGTTGTTAGGTTGAAAGCAATAATACTTAAAGCCCCCGCCCCAAGATAGAAGAATGACTCGAGGAAGTATGTCTTGCATTTGAAAACGTGGCTAACTAACTACCTTTTATAGGACCAACTGCACAGTTGGGATATCACCCACAAAAATCTTTGCCTCTTGCATAATTCCTGGATCAAACCTACAAAAATTGAAGTTGGGATAAATGTCTACCCCCAAACTGTTCCAGGCTCCTGGGGCATCTCAGAACAAAGCCTGTAACACTGCAGCTGATCATTTAGGTCAGGGGTGGCCAACATGCAGCAAAGGCAGCATCTCTGTGTGGCACAGAGTAGATCAGGAAAGGGGACCGGCGGGCAGCACAGCAGCAGTCAGAGCAGGAAGCAGAAAGTGGAGCAGGAGATCTGGCAAGGGGACCACAGTGGTACTCAGGAAGGGTGTGGGCTAGTTTGTGGCACTCCTGCCAAAACTCCGGCCTGCACTGACTTGGCTGGTGTGGAAATGCAAGTGTAAAGGTAGCACATTTCTCTTATTGTGTTCAGTGAGTCTTTGGAGCACGCTCTGCCTTGGAAGAAGGACAGAAAGGCTTTAAACTCAAGTCTGAACAGCAAGTCACTGCTTATTGATATAAACACATTCTCCTAGGGACAGACATTACACATAAACCAGTTTTAGTGATTAGAAACTGGTTTAAACCCATAACAAACAGACATTCAGTGCACATAAACCAGTTTCAAAATGGCCCATACCGGTTTGAGATAAACCTGATTGAATCAGACTTAACTGATTTGGCTCAAACTGGTTTCTGCAATGTCTGTCCCAGACCCGTGTAGCCAACTTAGTTAGCAGAGCATAGGCAAGTGCTGAACAAGTGTCCCAGTGCAGCTCTCCCAATGCACCCCCATCCTGACCTGCATCGCGCCTGCTGACTGCAAAGCTCCCACGATGAAAACCGCTGACAGCTGTCTGTTTGGCTAGAACAAAACTGGACTTCATCCTAATCTGACCAGGCTAGGAACATGCCACAAACCCACCAGGTGTTTTTAAAGACTTATTGGGAACACATGGAGGGGAAAAAAAGGTATGTTTCCCTGTTTAAAAAAAATTCTACTAGTGTCAACAGTTAGTGGCAGGAGAATTTCTTAAGCCTGCTATTTATGTGGCCACAATGCAGCATTTATCAGGCACCTCCTACCAGTGCCTGCCTTCTCTAACTACCAGACCCTGCTAAAACTTGTGTGCGCCCATCCAAACTGAACTTCCAGCGCTCCTGGAGGAAAGCCTTCCTGACCACAGCTGCGCCGTGTACAGCATGAGGTAGGGACGAGCAGGTGAAAGGGTTAGGCCACTAACTTAATCTGCTGAAAGAGTGCACCAATGACATACATTTGGAGTTCATTATTGTCCTTTCAGTCTACTTAAATTGAACACTTCCCCCCCACCTCCCTTATTGCTTGAGACCCTGGGTGGTGTTGAAAGCCCTAAAGGGGATGAATTGGGAACCCTGACCTCTGCACTAAAACCTCCTTTTTCCTCCCTTCCCTTTTAGGTGCTGCCTGTGGTCACGGAAAGAAGCCACTACAAAAGAAGTTTTCTAAAGCTTTCAGCAGGACCAAAGGCTATGGCCTAGGAAGCAGGCTCAGATCAAAGCACTCTCCTATCAAAGCTGCACAGAAGGACAGGGAGGGGGTCACTACAGACCTCTCAAAGCCTGAGCAGCTAAGTTTGTCCCTGGAAGTAACTGGGAGAATTTAAAGAGCTAGAGCAAGGCAGCCCTGGTGAGTCCCAAGCCTGTAATTTTAGTCCTAGCATGTTTAACGCAGGCTGTTATAAATCAGACATGGCACATGAACACTGGTTGCAGATGGGAGTGCATACGCCTAGATGTGAACATCCTGCTTTTTGCTAACTAGTAAAAAAAACCAAACAGTCTTGTTTCAATGAATTAAGTTTTCAGGTATCGTAAATCTGGTTGCAACTGAACTTGTCCCTCAATGGTGCTTCCGCACTAAACACTAGACTGGCAGAGCTGTGTAGTCCCGCTGCTACAGCTAGGATTCACTAAAACCTTACTTACAGTGGTCCATTAACTGCCCCACAAAGCCATCCTTGCTCAGTATACCATCATTATGTACAGGAGTCTGCTAACAACTATAAAGCAATAAACTGGAGAAAGGGCGCTGCTTTTCTACAGTGACAGCCTGAAGAGCTGCCAGTCTAACATGGGGTTTTGCCCTTTGGCATCCTTCCAACCACTGGTAGCTTAAGGACTGGAGAACAGTAAATCGGCTGCCAAACCTCATTTCCAACCCCACAACTCGAACTGGCCTCTTGCAATGACCGGTTTCACAACAGCCATTTTCCAAAACTTCCCCCCCTTTTGGAGGGGTTACAGGCTGAGCCTAGCCATTTCTATAGCCCCATCGGGAGAGGCGATTTAGCATGACAGACCCTTTAAATAACCCAACAGAAAATACTGACAAACAACAGCTGTCTGGGTCAATTTGCCCAAATTTGCTGCTGGCTTCTTCTCCCACCCCAAACACGTTCAGTGTTATAGTGGCTCCCAAGTACTTTGGCTGTCCTCACGGCATTACAGCGGATCTGGGATTCATGGAACTAAACCCCCTGCTATACTTACCTATATTACACCAGTAACTGGTTAACTATACTAAACTAACATTTAGCCAGGCCACAGGTGAAAAGTCAGATCCCCCACAAGCACGAAGTAACGACCACACAATTAACTGGTGAAAGGCACCATCTGTTTAGACCAGCTACAAATGCCAAGTTCATCTCGAATCATAAAAATAGCTGTCCAGTGTCCAGCTACAGATGCAAAACCCATCTCGCACCCTAAAAATGGTTGTCCAGCTATGAAGTTAGTGCTTGAAAACACGTAACAACTCTAGAGGTGGCTTCTAGCTTGTTTTTCTTTCGAACGTGTCGCACGGCCCTAAACCGACAATTTTGCAAATACTCTCGCACACGGTCCAAGACGTGCACGGCTTCGAAGCGGGCGGCTGCGCTGCGTTCCCGCGCTCGGCTGAGACTTGGGGAGGGAACAGCCCGCCAGGGCCCGCGGCTGGAAGGGGGCTCGTCGGCAGAGCAGGGGAAAGAGCATCGCCAACCGTGCATCCCGGCAAAGACGGAGCGGTATCCGGGTCCAAGGTCTGCGACCCATCCTAAAGCAGGGGGCATGCGACGCGGTTTCTTCCTGGTGCGATCCTTTGGTCTGCTGTCGCACGGGAAACACCTGCCTGCCAGCCGTGCCATTCGTGCCCTCCCCAAGCCCTGCGCCCCCGCCTGCCCTACCTGGATGGTGTGGTGCGGGTCGCCCCCCGCCACGGGCCCGCCCACCAGCTTGCAGTACAGGTCCTCCAGGGCGCCGCCGTCCTCGCCGCAGGTGGCGGTGGCCGCGATGCGGGTGCTCTCGGCCAGGTTGAAGTAGGGCGGGTGCAGGCTGTGGCCGCCGGCGGGCGCGGGCAGCGCCAGCAGCAGCGCGGCCAGGGCGCAGCGCAGCCGGGCCGGCCCCATGGTGCGGCGGGCGGGCGGCGGGAGCCGGGAGCCGGGAGCGGAGCGCTGCAGCCGCCGGCCGAGCGGGGAGTGGCCCGGGCGGGTCCGCGCCGCCGCCGCCGCCCATTGTCCCCGGGGGCGCGGCCAGGCTCGTGCGGGCACGCCTCCACCGGCCTGCGGCGCCCGGCCAGGCGAGGCTCGGCCCCCGCCACACTTGAACCCCCCTCCCACCCCATCAGTCTTGAGGATCCCCCTGGTTAGGCTGAAACACCCGGGTTAGGCTCAACCCCCCGTCCAACTTTGAGGACCCCCTTGGTTAGACTTGACCCCCCCCATCAGTCTTGAGGATCCCCCTGGTTAGACTGAAACACTCCTGTTAGCCTCAATCCCGTGTTAGTTGAGTATCCCCGAGTTAGACTCAATAGCCCCTGGTTAGGCTGAAACACCCGGGTTAGGCTCAACCCCCCGTCCAACTTTGAGGACCCCCTTGGTTAGACTTGACGCCCCCTCCCCATCAGTCTTGAGGATCCCCCTGGTTAGACTGAAACACCCCGGTTAGGCTCAACTCCCTGTTAGTTGAGTGTCCCCGAGTTAGACTCAATAGCCCCTGGTTAGGCTGAAACACTCGGGTTAGGCTCGGACCCCCGTTAGACTTGAGGATCCTTCTGGTGCAACTGAAAGACCCTGGCTACACTCGAGCCAGCCCTGGTTAGACTTGAGCTTACCGTTAGACTCAAACTCCCCCTAGTTAGACTCAAACACCCTGGTTAGACTCAAGCCCCCCATTCAACTTTGAGGACCCCTTGGTTAGACTTGAATTCCCCACCCCCATTAGACTTGAGGATCCTCCTGGTTTGACTGGAAGACCCTGGTGAGGCTTAAGCTGCCCATTAGACTTGAGCTTCCCCTAGTTAGACTCAATACCCCCTGGTTAGACTGAAACATCCTGGTTAGACTCGACCCCCCCGTTAGACTTGAGGATCCTTCTGGTTAGACTGAAACATCCTGGCTACACTCAGGCTCCCCCTGGTTAGACTCAAGCTCTCCGTTAGACTCAAACCACCCCGAGTTAGACTCAATGCTCCTTGGTTAGACTGAAACACCCTGGTTAGACTCGACCCCCCATTAAACTTTGAGGACCCCCTTGGTTAGACTCGAACCTCCCCACCCCCGTTAGACTTGAGGATCCTCCTGGTTAGACTGAAAGACCCTGGTGAGACTTGAGACCCCCTGGTTAGACTTCAGGATCCCCCTGGTTAGCTGCGAGCTCCCCCATTAGACTCGAACTTCCCCGAGTTAGACTCAATACCCCCTGGTTAGACTGAAACATCCTGGTTAGACTTGAACTGCCTGCCTCCCCGTTTGACTTGAGGATCCCCCTGGTTAGACTGAAATATCTGGGCTACACTCAAGCTCCCCTGGTTAGACTTGAGACCCCCCCTGGTTACATTGAACCCCCCCATTAGACTTGAGGATCCCCCTGGCTAGACTGAAACACCCTGGCTACACTCGAGTCCCACCTGGTTAGACTCGAGCCCTCCATTAGTCTCGAGCCTCCCCTAGTTAGACTCAATAACCGCTGGTTAGACTGAAACACCCTAGTTAGACTCGAGGCTCCCCTCCTTAAGTTCAAAGCACCCCTCGGAAAACTCTTTGCTTTCATTGCTTTCTCTGACTGTGGAAAAGCCATAGGGCAGTTTTCTTTCTGCAAAGACCTGAGGAAGACAACAGCAGGGCCAAGCGGCTTGAATGCTAGGGGCTCCTATTTGAAACCTCAGGGTTTAATGTGAGAATTACGATCACACACCTAAGGATGCTAAGGTTGTCTGGCTACCCTCAAAAAGACCTGGAGGTTGAGAATGGCTGCTCTCCATCGGTATGGTAGTTAGTGTCAGAGCGAGGGTGGAGCTGGGATGGTTCAGCTATGATGCCAGAGGTAAGGATGTCCGAGGGGGGTCTCTTCCATCGGACTAACTCTGTTGTTGGGAGAAAGTTAGACTAGCTTCCAGCTGTAAGACGTTGTTCCTCAGATCTGTTTGCAAGCTGGTCTGCCTTTATCCCAACCACACAGAAGAGCTGCCCTGAAGAAATCCTTGCCTCTCACATGAGCTCCAAAGGGGACCAATATACGCCAGGCCCACCTGACTTGAACGCCTAACATTTGCAGCTGCACATGCCGAGCAGGGGTGCAAATGTACACTTTCCTTCCAGACACCTCTGTACCGAGCTGTTCTCTCCATCTCCAGCAGGCTTCCTCCAGCAGACTGAATTATTGCAAGGACCTGTGACAGGAGGGCCGGTAGCAGAGGCCCTGTGTTTCCACATTGGCAGTGGCAATCTGGTACCGGGATTGCTTCAGATGCCTCTAGGGAGACGCAGCAGGAGGAAAAGCCCCTGACTGCATTCTCAAAATCCTGGATCCCCTTGTTTAAATCAAATGCCCCATAACCAGGCTGAGATAAAACACAGCATCCCAGCACTGAGGTCTTCATTATACAGGTGTTTTGGCTTGCCTACTAGAGGGAGAAACACCCCTGCCTTGTAGTGGGGGGGGGGGAATCAAAAGACACTCCCTGAAACATTATTAACTGCCCCATTACTGATGAGACAAGCAATTAATTATTTTCCAATGTAGAAAAAGTTACCAGAGAAAGCAAGGCATACATTAGACAATTAAGCTCCCCACCAATGGGATTCCTAGGCAAACCAGCACAGCTGGTCCAACAGTTTAATCCTCCTGGCAGGGTCACATAATTAATCATCCCTCCAAAAGGCAATTAAGAAAAGTGAGCAGTTGATTAAGAGCAAACTCGGAGTCTGCACACAAGGTTTGTAAACTCCTGTGAGCTGGACTAGAGGTACGAGCAGAAGAGCTGCCTATGCAGGCAACTGCTGCATTTTAAAGATGAAAGCACAGTCTTATGCTCTTATAAGAACTAATCTCAAATTAAGGTAAAACTGCTTTGAGAAAGGTCCAGAAGGAATGTGAGATCTCTACAGCTTCCAAGCAGATAATGGGAAAAGAGACTATAGGAAGGAACAACTCCAAGCGGCAGAGATAAGCAAATAAATTAGATCAACATTAGCCATCTTCTTCCAAGATCATTAATGATTTGAAGTAAACCAGTGCTTTGCTGTTTATTTTTCAGCAAGGCAAAGGAAATGCTGGATTTTAAAGCTAAAGGTTTGTACAATCAGTTGCTAATTTGGGGCTATTTTTTTTTTTTAATCCAGGGGGTGAAAATGGATGCATCCAAAATGGAGAACTCTTGGATTTAGGACAGAAAACCCAATCCTAGAATATGCTGAACACAACTTGTGAACTACCGAGAGAGCAGTCACATCCCACTCTGCAATATGTAGGATTAGGTGCTAGAAAAGGAGGTATATCCAGCTGCCTGGTACTTAACATACACCATGCCCTTCATCTGAGCATCTCCAAGCATACTAAAAACCTTATTTTTTCATCACCACATTCCCTTTAGTGGACTACTTAGCACTTTTCATCTAAGGATTTCAGCACACTGGGCGAATAGTGAAGCCAGGGCACAGAGAGATGAATCCCTCACTTGGGCTAGAAGGACATTTGGGTGAGGGGCAGGAATGGAGCCCCAGTTTCATTACTCTTACTGGGAGACCTCCTGTAATGGGCCCCATCTGCAAATTCAATAATAGCTAGATTGGATTAGACCCAAGGTCAGTCTAGGGCTGTATCCCATCACCAATAAAGACCAGCACCTGATGCTTTAAAGATGTTATCTGTGTAAATGCCCAAGCCCTCTTTGAACTTTGCTGTACTGACCTCTTGGCTTAATGAAACCATTGCCTAGAGGCAGCCTTTTAAGTTAAACAGAGGGTCCTGAAGTAGACTAGATCCTTCTGTTTAGGACACGTGCTACTGCTAAGAAATGTGAAAAGTGCCAAAATCTCTATCCTGGGGAAGTCTTGGTCAAACCCAGTCTCTCGAACAGCAATAGTTCAGTCATACTGTCATCTACCTTGTCTTAAGTGAGCCCACCTGTCCACCAACCTTGTCATGCTATAGGCTTCAAGTGTTGAGAAAGGACAGTCAAAATGGCATGGGGAGGCACATTTACTGCCTCAGTGACACTGGATCAGGTTTGTTCCATTTATAAGGAAACCAAACGGGTCTCTTGCCCCTTTTGTGCATGTGCTAACCGTTCGTATCAGATTGAAGCTGGGTTCAGAGATTCAAGGTACAGCACAGGCAAGTTTGCCTTTAGCATGCTTACAGCTGTACAACTTTCATTCCCACCCATGAGAGCAGGGATTAAGTCTTCAACTGGAAATCGCTTACCGGATGAAGTGAAGACGAGAGGAATCAGACCACAATCCAGCTCAGTTTCTCAGCACTGAATGGGTTCTCATACCTACATAGAGCTGAAGGCAAGAAGCATCATCAGATCACAAGTCTGACTTAGACCCTATTCCTCTATATCAAGCCCAATAACTTCCCTTTGAATTAAGCATAATTTATGTAGGCTGTGCAGAACTCATGGAAATAAGGAGTAAAATAGGTAGTGCCACATATTGCTTATGCTGCCAACACACAGGTGCAGATCTGCTAGGCATGGAGGAGTCATTTTTCCACGTCACACCTGGCCCACAGGCAGTTCCACTCATTCACAAGCCCTGGGACAAAGAAGGAGAACGTTTTCCAAGTCAATTGAGAGTTTTTCTAAGTTTACTTCTAACAAGAGCTTGGTTTTATTTCCTCTACAGACTTCCTTTTCTGGATGCATAGTCTAATAAAACTAAAAGCATTTAGGCCCTGGAGCTCCTGGTGGGTTTGGAATGCCTGGGCTAGACCTTTTATTTCAAAGGCACCAGCTTGTGCTTTGTCTCTTGGAGGATGGCTTTACCAAGAGCTTGAGAAGTCTTCCTAATCCAGCAGGAGCACACATGTTACTCTACACCAGAGAATTCAATTAACTTTAAGGTCAGACTGTACCTTCCCTGTAATCAAATGGCTTCAAAACCCTCACAAAGCCAGAACAGGTGTTTCATTCATGCTGTCTGTCTACCTGGCACGGGCCCAAATGCTTTCTTTTAAAGCCTAAACGCCATATTATTCAGAGGCACACTGGGAATGTACACATGTGCTGTCTCTGAGGCATGTTTAAAGCTTGCTCATCATTAGCTGCATGTTTTTCTTTGCTCAAATCAAACAGGAACAGCTGTTTTCATGTTAATAACTAAATCATAATTTACATTTATGCCACAGAGCTCCCCTCAGCCAGAAGAATCACAAAGGGCCTCAGGAACTTAATGAGCTGATATCTAAACAATATCTAGAGATCACTTCAACTGCTTCAGCCCATCTCTGGGGTGAAGCATATCAGCTGTTTCACACTGAGCGGCAGCACTACAAGCAAATGAAGTTTCGGATTGCTTTGAAACCATGGAGGGAACCGAGGTAGAGAGAACGTAAGCGTCCGAGCTGGAACTTAGCCAGCGGCTGGAGTTAATACGGCATCTCATACCCCAAGGGGCACAGGGCTAGCTGAGGACAAGTGGCAGGAGGCACTCCTACATCTCGTCTGCAAGATGACCTGTCCAGCCATTCATAGCTGGGGGCTGACTCAAGACTGACTCAGAGTAAAAGATTTCTCTGACTGTATCACCCACACTTTTCAATGCCGGGAAACTTGTGCTCTTATTATAAACTCATTGCTTATTCAGGGTTTCAGAAGTACTTGGTGTACCCTGTGGGCAGTCCCTGGGGAAGGCGGACCAGTGGACTTTGGACCAGACACCACTGGAAGGAAGGCAGACCATAGTAAATACTCATTGCCTTGATGATCAGATACTCGGGCTCAGTGAGGCTGGGTAAATGTTCCTCGACAATCCCATTTACAGTGCACCTTCCCATTTGCAGTGCACCCATCCTTTTGTTAATCTTCAAACAAGGATGGCTCTGGGGAAAATGACCTACTCAGTTGCCACCCTAGGAGTTTGTTTCCTTTGTCATTCAAGGCAGTAAGCGCCAAGCTCACAAGTGTCTACAGGGAGCAGATCGCGGAGGAAATTAGTAGTCAAATAAGCCTGAAAGAAACTCCCTGCATGGATATATCAGATGGTTATATGGTTCCCCATCACCATGACACCTTCTGTCTTGGCAACTACATTTTCATCAGCAAATGAGTCCATTTACTTTGCAATCTAAGAACTTGCCAACGCTACTCTCCATAGTAAAATGAAGCAATACAAGCCTGTAATGTTACAAGTATAAAGCTAACTCAGCATGAAGAACCATTATTACCTTCTCAGAAATGCTCAGGGACAATCACATTGCTCAGTTTGCATTTCAGTCCTTGCAAGCTGAGCAGATGCACAATTGAATGCACACCTGCCATTTCTACATGCGAAAAAAATCTATCAACTGCTGAACGTGAAGAGCGCTGGAAGTGAGGCATTTTTAAAAGGGATCACAACTTCTAGACTTCTGCCTAGAGTTTTATACACATACATTTTTGTCTACACTCAAATGTCTGCACAAATTTGCACAAATTGTCTGCACAAATGTCTGCACAAGTTTTGTCTACACTCAAATGTCCTGCACAAATTTGGCCAGGTTCACGTGCAGAACTCCAGCCAGCACCTCCAACATCAAATGTGCTGCATCTGACTGCACATAATTACTGAGCACATCAAACCATGGGTACAATTTTAAGGGCCTGCTACTGTAGATCCAGTAGTCTTACGTCTGGAATTCTGAAAGCTGGAAAAAAATCCTAAAATATTGTATTTATAAATGAAAAAGTGTTGGGATGATTCTTTGGGGTCTTAATTGCTTAAGAGCCAGAAAACATTTTGAATCAAAAACTTTTTAATGAAGAAAAAACATCTATTCTTGATTAATTGTAAGGACTGCAGCTAGAAGCAGGCTTAGAGATCTTGCCACCCAGCCAAGTAATCCTATTCAACTCAGTGGCACAAACACTTGTCAGAATACTCTTGTTCCTTTCTCTGGTTTGCTTTATTATTTTTTTTAATATATACATCGAGCCAAATGGCAATGGGAGCATGACCATGTTCCAAACATAAAGCCGCGGTGTTTTCAGCTCCCCAGCAGCTTCTCTGTTGGCTTGCATGCGTTTTCCCAGAAGAAATTAGAACCGTGAGGCTTCTGAAGGGTGCCAGCTGTTCCAGAGGTTCAATGCAATGTCTAAAAAATGTTAAAAATGAAGGGTTTCTCCATTCACCCCTTACAGAGCAGGTTTGGAATGTGGGAAACAACTTAATGCCCAACGTATGGGAAGTACAGGATGCATGGCAGAGACCTGGCCCGAACTCCTCCAGTGACTACCCCAGGCCTGTGGCCTGAAAGTTCTCCCCAGGCAGCAGAAGGAACGGGCTGGGTTGACTTCAAAGACTATCCTGAGAGGATTTCACTCAACATCCAGCCATCTATCCTTATCTATCTGCCTTATGGATTTATACCGCAGCCCATCATCATCATCGGATCCAGGTGCCTTTCTTCCACATATAAATGCAATAGCCGAGTCCCTTGTTCTATTCTTCATCTGGTGGATGAAGACTCTGCTTGATATATGGGGACTGTGTTGGGTTTTTTTTTTCCAGCTGAAGTCAGTATTTTGCAGGTTCAAGCAGTGTCAAGGTTGCTGCCCATGCTTCTTTCCCTTGTCTGTCCTCTCACTGTACAGTACCTGTTTGAGTTGCCTGGACATATAAGGAACCCCCCACATAGGATGCACTGCAGGAACCCAGTGACCTCCGGTGCAGAGCAAAGGGATGCTTGAAGCGTTCCTCTTCGTGGCCATTTTTAGCAGTAAGCACAGAGCCCCTCGATGATGTGGGGCTGAAACCAGCCTAGATATGGCCGTGTTGAAACCCCCACAGGGGTAGCAGCAAAACAAAGGCAAAGCTGAGCAAACAGGAGAAAAAGAAAGGGAAGTAACAGCTTTAAGGATGGCTTATAGAATCATAGGAAGTTAGGCTTGGAAGGGATCTCAGGAGGTCACATCTAGTCCAACCCCCTGCTCCAAGCAGGACCAGCCCCAACTACATCATCCCAGCCAAGGCTTGGTCTAGCTGGGTTTTAAACACCTCCAAGGATGGAGAGTCCACCACCTCTCTGGGTAGCCTGTTTCAGTGCTTTACTACCCTCCTAGTGAGAAAATTCTTCCTAATATCCAACCTAAACTTCCCTTGCTGCAACTTGAGCCCATTGCTCCTTGTCCTGTCATCTGCCACCACTGAGAACAGCCCAGCTCCATCCTCTTTGCAACCCCCCTGCAGTGAGTTAAAGCCAGGCAGCCCCCAACCTGTACTGGTGCCTGGGACTGTTCCCTCCTAAGTGCAGGACTTTGCACTTGGCCTTGTTGAACCTCATGAGATTTCTTTGGGCCCAACCCTCCAATTTGTCGAGGTCACTCTGAATCCTAGCCCTACCCTCCAGTGTATCTACTACTCCCCCCAGCTTGATGTCATCTGCAAACTTGCTGAGGGTGCACTTGATGCCATCTTCCAGGTCACTGATGAAGACATTGAACAAAACCAGCCCCAGGACCGATGCCTGGGGCACTCCACTTGATACTGGCTGCCAACTAGACATCAAACCATTGATTGCTACTCTCTGAACCCAATGCTCCAGCCAGTTTTCTATCCATCTTACAGTTCATTCATCCAGTCCATACGTCCTTAGCTTGCCTGTGAGAGATTGTATTAACAGCCTTGCTAAAAAAAAGGCTTGTTGCAGTTAAACACAGAAGACCCTCCAGAGACAGCTAATCACAGGCCATGACGCACCCAACATCTGGCCTTTCCTGCCTGCACTACACCCATCAAAAATAGCCCTGTACAACCGCCCCAAAACAGCATCCAGCCTGGCAGAAACCTCCCACCCCACACATCTCAGCTCTCCCCACCTACCCACTGTGAAGACAGGCCTTGCCCTGTCCCAAATACAACAAGCAGGGGGGTCAAATGATAACCAAGGAGAACGCCCAGCCAACGGCGGCTTCTCAAACAAGCCGACGGAGAGTCATGTTGCACCTGCAGCAAACCACCATAGGGGAATACTGAAAGGAGGGAACCAGTATTGAAACGCTGCTGGCCTCCAGGCCACTACCTGCTGACAAACATAGCTATAAAGGTGTCCTGTACATAGGATCCAAGTGAAAGCAGGTAGGGTAGGTCTGGCTCTTGAAATCTGACCCAAAACCTAGAGAAGAGGATTAAACTTTGGGGCTTTACAGCTTGGCTTTGCAGTTCCCTGCATTAGTTGGAGGGACAGATTGTATTTACCCACCAAGACTCTCTCGGCTGATCGGAGCTTGTTATTGCTTCGGGGACAAGTGCTTGATGACAATCGGCTCCTCTTGCCTATTTCTGGGACTCCTGTTCCCGATCTCTGCAACTAGGAGGGAGGGAAGCTTTGTAGTGAAATATTAGCAAGCGTTGCCCTGGCAACTGCCCAGATGAAGCCCGCTTATTTTCACCAAGTTCCTCCCAGCGTGACTAATACCTCCTGAGCTATAGTTACACCGCTCTGAGCGTCCTGAATGCATGACCAGGCCAACACAGCAAACACACTCACGTTCCCTTTACACAGTTACGGCTTAATTTGATCATCTCACGGACCGACCCAGTGAAGAACTTGGAGAGTTTTTTTGCTTTGTGCCCGCTGGCTGTTTGCTTTCATCTTGCGTACCTCAGTGGTACATGCTAATATTTTCCAATCTATATTTCCTGGTCGCGTACAGAGAAAGGCCGCCTCGCAGCTGAGTGCAAGCTCCAGCCATCTGTTAAAAGGGATTTGGCAACACTTTCTTTCCCCCTATTAACCACATCAGTGAAAGTAACAGGTGGGAAATGCCGAGGGCCCTTATGTAATGCCAAGCGAAGGGCCTTGCGCGCCCAGAGCTCGCCAGCTCTTTCCTGCCAGAATCCAGACCGCATTTTTGAACGACTGGATTAACGGCGAGTCTGAAGGACGGTGGTAAAACAGGAGGAACACAGAGCTCAAACCAAAGGAAAGAGATAGGTGTAGATTGCATACCAACCTTAATGCCGTGCTTAGTAGGATCACTGCGTTTTCTTAACCTGTGCGGTGATCAATTAGCCAGCACCCACACAGGTGGGCATGTGTTTGCCTATGCCCTTTGCGCCAGAAGCTGAACAAAGGGTCAGATCCTATTCCAGCCTGCTCGAGTCCTTAAAAACTTGGTTACACAAAAGATGGGCGGGTTCTCCTCCTCCTCACTGCCTTTTTGCTATTTGGACTAGGTTGACACTTAGGCATCTAGCAGGTGGAAAAGGATTGGGGATCAAGAGTGAAGCCCCAGGAGCAGCAGGGGCCCAAACCTATGGGGCAAGAGCCCTGGGCAATGTCTGCAGATGCCAATGAAATGAATCAGCGGTGCCGGGACACATCCCATCACAGCTGATCCTGCTCCAAAGAGGGCATCTGTTTATAGAGCTGAGGCAAAGTAGCTCAGAAAACAAGCCCTTCGTGTTCCCAACATCACATCATCCTCATTCAGATTTAAGCAGGCACCTCTGGGCTTTTGAGCTCTGGACAGAAACAGGAGCCGACGCTTTTGAAGGAAATAGTTTTGAGTTTCCAGGAAGTCAAAAATACATATTAATACCCAGCGTTGCCAGTATTCCCATACGTGCAGGCACCACGCCATGCACCTCGCTCGGGGGGAAGGGCCAAAAACCACATGCTGCTTAAGGGTAACAGGAGTGAGAAAGCAGTCTCTATTTCCTATTACCCTTAAGCAGCATGTGGTTTTTGGCCCTTCCCCCCCCGACTGAGGTGCATGGCGTGGATACTGGCACGCTGGGCAATAACATGTACTTTGAACTTCTTGGAAACTCATAACATTATTTCAAAAGTGTTGGTTCATAATTCATATTCTCATTTCTGTGCAGGACACAACCCTGCAAGTGCAGGGATTCCCTGTCCTCACCTGCAGATGTGTGCCTTTGGTCAGGGCCAGACACCTGGGGCCACACTGAAGCCTCAGGAGCACCTGCCCGGGGCAGCTGGAGACTACAGGCAGCCCCACACCACCCGCACTCTTGCACCATAAGCAAACAGGTGTCCACCTTGCGAATGTGACACAAAGTCGTCACCTCCCCTCCTTTTCTCTGTTCCTAGCAGCTCCAGAATGCAGCAGGCTGCAGAATTATCCAGTTGGCCCCAAGTGCTTCAGGAGCTGACTCGGCGTAGGTCTTTCTGCAACCAGGCAAGATGCATGGTGTGAGCAACATGGGCTGCAGCCACGTGAGACAAAAGGCTGTGGGTTCTCCGTTCTCTCCAGCCCAGTTACAGACCTCTTGCTAATTTGGGGAGATGCTCAGCAGAGACAGGAACAAGCCATGAGGCTTGGAGGTGGAGCTAAGTGATTGGGAAGGTCTTGAGCAGTTAAATGGGGTCAAGACAACTCCAGGCTGGGATGTTCAAAGCGATCCAGGGCACCTGGAGGTGCAGCCTCCCATTTATATAGTCACCTGGCTCAAAGTTTATTTGCTTCAGCCTTTGTCAAGTGGCTTCATTTAAAGAAGGCTGAGTGAGGGGAAGCACTCTCTTCGTTCAGGGCTGGGATTTCTGCTAGCCGCTGTATTGCCATGCTGGATTCCCACTGGAGTCTCAGCTCAGCTTCCCGCAGGATAAGGCCCTCATTTAGCACCAGCTCCCCAGAAGTATTTGCCTCGTCCGCAACTGCAGCTAGGACAGCCTGTCCTCGTATCTCAGACCGTGCAAGTCAGGGCTGTCATCTGTAGCCTCACAGGCTTTGCCTTCCTAGAAAATCCATCATGTTCAGTGAAAGAGGGAAACAGTCCTTGCTCTTCTCCATGGATCTTGAAGGTGCTTAATGAATGAGTGCAAGTAAGTGTGGGTATGTGTGCAAATTACAGAGACATGCCCCAGCCCGTTTTAAACTCGTCCATTCAGATACTAGGCATGGCATAACTGCCATTAGCATCAACGCATTGCTTGCAACTGGAGCAGAGCAGCCAGTGTTTTTCACCTGCGTCTGTCACCGATGAAGTCATCAGCTGCGTTTTGGACTCCATAACAGGAAAGGGTTTTACATATTTCCATTGTCACCTCTGGTCATCTGAAATCTAAATGACTTCCTATTTGGGAAAGGGTCTGGGCTTTTCCACTCATTTCTGAAGTAGCTTAATATAAAGTATGGGATATTTTGTATTTAAAAATAACTCCAATAAACAAGAGAGAAACATTTGGAAAACAGGAGCTTTCCCCCAAAGAGCTATCGTTCTGTTTCTCTAAGAGGACAGCATTCAGAGGAACGACAATGAAAGCATTACCATGATGGATGATATTTATATTTTAGACACCCAGAACCACAGTTGAGCTGTTTGTTCATGGGAGGTTTCATTTCCATTATAAAAGTGCCTGGAAAAGTTGGCAAGGAAACCAAAAAGCTACTTCACCAGCTTCAGAGATGCTGAAGAGAAAGCGTAGCTACTTTTAGGATTAGAAGCTTAAAATCATGAATTCATTGTCTAGTAATTTTACAGTAATTAAAGTAATTAACTTAATGTATGCGGCTATTTCAGCTTTTTTTTTTTGGATTTTTTTTTTTTTAAAGGAGCTGTTCCATTAAAGAGCTTAGGCTGGGGAATTAGCTGATGAAAGGCATCCATTCTGGCCTGATCCATAGCCCCCAACTTTTAAGGACTTCAGAGATGAAAGCCATTTGGAAACTCCACGTGTGATTTATATACAAGTGATTGACATCCTCATCTTCATGCTATGAGATTTATTTCATCCCTAATGAGGTGAAGGTCAAATATGCTGCTCTCATTCTGGAAACAGGGAGGGCACAGGCATGTGCCCACTGCCATTCTTGAGGTGTGAATAGAGGAATTTGATTAGTTCCAGTGCTTCTATTAAACCTCCTTGGACGGAGGGATAAGGGGAGAGGTGTAATCAAGAGGGCATGCGATTTGCATGTTAAAGGAAAGCATGGGATCTTTTCCTTTAAACAAGCCCAGACTTGATCCTGATTTTCAAAACAGTAGAAAAACCCATTTTGTTGCTGTGTGCGGCCGGTTCATTTTGGAACAAGAGTTTTCCGTGGCTTTGCAAGCTGTTTTGGTGTTGGTGTTTAATACGTCACGCTGGGCATTCTCGCTCTTGCAGCGAGTTGAAAAGCAGATCAGGTGCTTCAGGGCGCTTACCGGGGCCTCGTTCCTACATCCCCTCGATCAGTTTGTGAGGCAAAACATACAGTCTCTGCTTTCTCCTTGTTGAGCGTGCTCAGCATGGTACAGGAACGGAGGAGGCATGCTCCCTGCCCCAAGGGGATGACTAAAAGGATGAGCAGCAACAGAATTTGGCACTTCCACAGTACTTTTCATCCAAGGATCTTGGAGCACTTTGCAGAAGTAGGCATTACTCATTGTACGGATAGGGACTCCAGTCCTTGTTTCTCATCTGACAGCCCTTTATCCATCATCAGGCACAAAGCCCTGTGAGACCAGGGGGTCTAGTAATATAAAGGGTAGTAGCACAGCTGGTTTGTTAATTAGTACTAACAGAGGTAGGCCTCAGAAGCTCTTTGAAAGGGAAGAGGGTTGGATTTGCTGCCCTAGGCTAGAAAGGCCATTCTTAGCCAAAGAGCAGTGCTGAAGAGGACTGCCTGCTTAGAAAGGCTCAGCGCTCCCTCCCATCTCCCACAGCACCAGCTGTTTCAGAGGAACAGTAAAGCACTTGTGTGGGGGGCGGTACGTGCAACCAAAGCGGGTTCTGCCGGCCGGTCTGTGTACCGTCACCCCTTCCTGGAGGGGACAGCAGTCACAGGACCGCCTCACTCTTACCGTTTTCTCCAAACGAGGCTATCCTGAACATCCTGCAGAAGTGAGTCTCCGCTCTAGTTCAGTGTCAACCAGCTGGCGGGTGCAGCTGTGGGAAAACGGGACCTGTGGAGTCAGGTGGGAACACGAAAGGAGGGACAAGCAATGGGTAGACGGCTAACCTGTGACCTGGGCCCAAGTCCCTGCTCTGTCAGTGGGCTCCTGAGCAAGTTGCTTGGGGTCAGATCCAAACAGGAATTTAGGAAGCCCAAACAGTGGGTGCACAGGCACCTCGCTAGGCATCACATACTCAAGTACCTTTCTGGATCTGGGTGTTACTTTTTCTGCCTTTAAGTTTCCTATCTGTGAAATGGGAACAGCCACTCTGCCCGACTTCACAGCAGCATTGTGAGGATATGTCTATTCATGATGCTGCTACAGGGTGGTAAAACAGCTGCTGCATAGATGGATAGAGAAGAGAAACAAGCATTTGGGGAACCACCATAGGAATCCACAACACAGTTAAGCCTCTTCCTTTGTATTGCTGGAGCGCAGGCGGCCTATTGTGAAGGCCCAGTGGCACAGTCCGAAGGTGCCGACTGAAAGGTATCAGGGTGAGAAACACAGCACGGCCAGAGGGAAAGAATTCAGAAAGAACAGATCTGCAAACAGTGCCCCTGCAGGGAATGCCCCCCTGCAAGTGGGGGCCTGCACCTTCGTACCACAGGCAGGCTCCTTCAGAAGGGCAGCTGTTTTCCAGATTGCTCCGCAAGTCCCAGGACTCTCCCTGTCATGGATACGGACATTAATGGGATTGCTGAGATAGGAAACTCCGCAGCAACAAAGCACTGCAAACACCTTCCTGCCAAATGAGGCTCCACCTCACCCTTTCAGCTGGTTGCTCAATCTGCTGGGGCTGTTCTGAGACTCTTACAAGGGGTGACGGAAAAAAAAACCTGAGCACCTGGGGAAAAATGTTGCAGCGTCCGATTTTTGGACAGGAAAAGAAAATGGAGGTTTTCCCTCACAAAAAGGCTTCCGACTCCAGAACAGCAGCTAACTAACCCCACTTCAAGGAAATGGGCTTCATTCAAACCAGCTTAACAACAGCAGTGGTAAAACTATAACATCCAGCTGCACTACCTCATGCTGATCAGACCTTGGTTTGGATGTCAAGGCAAGAAAACTAAGGCGCTCAACAGGAGGCCAAGAACTTATACTGTGATGTACCAAGCCCTGCCCTGGCTTCAGTGGTCATTCATCTGTGCAGCATTTGAACCACTGCTTTGCAAGTGGTCCAAAGCATACGGGTGTTTCCAAGATGAACTCCTGGCTTATCTGTTCTTCCTAGGCAGGAAATGAACATTATCAATATGTAAACAATATTTCAATAAAACAGCCTCTTTAAAGCTTTCTGTCCTCTGTTCCTGGGGACCAGATCAGAGCCTTTACATCTCTACTTGGGTAGGGGAAACCAGGACCTAGGCTCAGGGGGTGAGCCAGGAAGGAGTTTAGTTCTCCCTCTTTGCCACCTGCTGTTGATTAGCTATGAACCCACTAATCAGCCAATCCAAATGGGTTTGAAATGCAAGGCTCTGCAGGTCTGGAGCCCAAATCCCATAGGCTTGGCCATCACTCCTCCTTCCCATCCTCAGATTACACAATTGGTGTCAAAGCAACTAGTATCAAATCACATTTTTCATATACATTATGGCCCAGATGGTCAAGAGGTCACAGTTTTCACCACTGGCGTTAGATTGGCAAAAGCATCCAGTTCCTTGGCAGACCTAACCTGGAGCCTTTCATCCCAGAGCACTTAATAGCTTGCATAGAAAGCCCAGGTTTTTCAGAAGGGTTTAGTGATTTATAGATGCCCACTCTTGGACACCTGAAAGACACCTAATTCTCTAAACCTGCTAAGCATGCACCCTTTGGAAAGCAGGCCCCTTTAAAGGTATGTCAAGCCGGGCACCCAACTCACTGACTGCTGTTGAAAATCCCAGCCTGTGTGCTCCAAATGAGATCGAAAGGATGAGACCTGTAAAGGAGCAGAACGCATGCGTATTGCAAGCATTTTCCAAACCATCAGTTAAAGCCTCAAGACCCCCTGATAGGAAGGCAAGTGTCCCTGCCCCACTTTACAAGGAGGGAAACTGAGGCAAGGGGCAGTGGTGTCACTGACACAAGGTTGCACTGTGTTGGCGTCTGTGCCAGACTTTGCAAAAATAATAAAAAGAAAAGGAATTTGCAGTCCTCAGCAAACATCTCTGCTGTCTCCAGCATGAGGCAGGAAAGGAGAAAGAAGATGAACTGTGTCATAGTGCAAGCCCCGCTGTACAAATAGGATCCCTCCGTGTTCTTCAGGAATGCAGAAAATCCTTACAATTCTGACCAATATTTTTTCCACTCCCCTTGGTGCTTACTAATCTTTATGGAGTTTACATTCCCTGGATCATATTTATACCCGGAGATCAGGAGGGGATTAGCTGGGGTCTGTGAGCTATTCACACAAGGACTCTGCTTATCTGAGCTAACAGAGCAGCTCCCCCATGTTAACCACATAACTGCCTTATCGCTGGCAACAGCACTACCATTCAGCCAGCTGGCTGGAAATCAATTCACTGCCCTGCATTCAGGTGGTATCCTTCATATCTCAAGGAGCCCCTCAAAAAAACACATCACTGAAATGACCGCTAACCAACAACACTCATAGCAGCAAGTGCTTTTCCATTAATTCACTCATCCACTCCTTTCACTTTCCCCTGATATTTGGTGTCATTATTTGCATCAGTGGCTCTATTGTCACCACCTGTATGGTCTACAACCTGAGAACTGTCCCCCATGACATCTGAAAGGCTGGAGCTTAGAGAAGTCACGTGGATGCTCTATCTTACACCAAAGATCAAACTATTCCCCAAGAGCTCTCGGCAGCAAAACTGAGCCACAATACCTCTTCTATCACCTGTGTAGTTCAATAATTACGGTTAATGGTAAAGTCCAGCTCAAGTGATTGAACGTGGCTTACATAAATCTGGCACGCAGGTTCCACTATATGCAATATTTGATTTCTAAAGGTGCCCATATTTCAGTGGTGATGAATCAACCAGACTGAAATATCCATTGGGGTCTTCCAGAATCAGAGGGACCCTTTGCCCTGAAAATGTTGCAGCTTCTATTTAAAAGGAGAAACAGCACGTTCTGCCTCCCACTTTCCTCCTTACCATTTCTAACAACAGTATTTAAAAACCGTGGTAGGAAATACCAAGAACAACATCTCACAGGAGGCAAATTAACTAACTTTGGAGTCTATAGTAGAAAAGATAATACAGCTACAGAGTAAGAAGTGCAGCGCATCCTTGACAGCACTGAAAAGCCGGGAAGACGAAGTAAATGACTGCAGTCTTTCGCTGAAGATCAGAAAGGACAGGCTGCCTCTAGACGGCCTAGAGAGGGCTGTAAATATATTTAGCAGGAACAAAGCCATTGATGTGAAGAATGGGAAGACATTCAGGAGACTTTCTGGGGCAGGAGGGGATTCAGGCATATGGTGAAAAAGCAGGAAACTGGATTTAAGATTAACTGGTTTATACTGTAAACTTTCAAGGACAGTGGATCCTGTTCTGCTGTTTGTTTGGAAAGGAGCAGGACCTGTGGGCTGTCTGGCCTTGTCTTGCCTCCAAGTGGTTTATGTCAGGCCTTTCCCCTGATTTAAAGACAACTTCCTCAATAAAGTTACCTCTCACATGACTTCAAAGGACTTCTGGCTTCCTACCCTTTCCCTGGAGGATGCTGCGCAACATCACATGCCTCCGTGTCTGCCATGTCTTGTGCTGACTTATCCCAGCTTGTGTCTTCTGGAACAGAGACAGTGAACACTCATGCAGCACGGTGGATGTGTGTGGTCCCGTATAACAATCCTTTCACAAGCCTGGAGGAGGATTGAGGTACAGTGTTCTGGGTGGGAAGCCCGTGTCTTCACTAGTAACATTGCTTCAAAACATCACTTGAAGTCATAGCTGGACAAGGCTACTGGGCAGACTGCTGCTCCTACCACGTCACTTCCTCTCTCCATCTAATGGACCACCTGGGAGTGGAACAACAGGAAACATGGATGCTACGAATACCTCGAATACCTCGCTTTGCTGTCAGTACTAGCAGCGGCAGGGGGTGGTTCCTCATTGAGATGAAGAGGGGCTGCGAGGGAGTAGATCAGCATTACTAGTTGCCAGGTGCAAATGCCTGAAGCAAGGGATGGGGGTCAAAAAGACCTACCATGAGTTCAACTCTACCACAGTTGGGCACCCAGCATAGACCGCCTTGCTCTGCAGCCTATTCGTCAAGGCCACACGCTTGGACATCAGATACAGCATAAGAGAAGAGAGAACCTGACACTTCCCCACATGCTTTCTTTCTAAAACTGAAGCTAAAGCCCCAAAGCTGCCCCTTCCTCAAAGCCAACTGTTTCATTCCTAAGAGGAAAGCCGTGGAGATAGCTGCATGCGATTCTCTGGCGTAAAAGGTTACAGGTGTGTCCCAACAGGCTCCCTGCATTGCTGCCTCTCCCAGGTGGAGAGCTGATGTCAAGAGAAAAAAGGCCTCCGGGCCCCCAGGTGACAAGCTGATGAATGACTTGCCACATCAGGACTGGCAGATTCATCGCCCGGGAGGCAGCAGGGAGGTTTGCATGCATTTTTCTGCTCTGAAATCACATGCCCAGCCTGGCTGCCATGTATATCCCTGTAGGTTATGTTTGCCTAATAAAACAGATTTTAAAGATAGAGGCATCAGTAGAGGATGCCTCTCCTCAGCCAGCTAGCACATTTTAAAAAATCATATCTTTTCATCCTAGTCTCAATGAGGCTTACCATGGGTCAAGAACTGGCCTCCAGCCTGTTGTGGGAGTGACATTTGTTTTTTTCTTGTGACCAGGATAAATTTATCCTAAAAAGCAGAAAAGGACCAACGCTTGGCACAGGCTGTTCAAAGCCTGCATGGAAAGGGAAGTGGAGAGGGAGAAAGAAGACAGGGATGCAAATGGACCTGGAGACAGCAAGAAGGACAGCAATGGGATCAGCAGCAGCGGAAGTGACAGCGACAGGGACTGTGAATGAACTGAGAATGTAAACCTCAAATTGGGGCCTGGACTAAGGGACTGTGTTTAGGTTAGGGAAGGGAGGAGGATGGGAGTGCGGAGGACAGGGTGCATGGGTTTCTTAACTGAGGGAAAGCCTATAGATATAGATATCTCTATCTCTAGATAGCTATATCTATAGCTATATCTCTGGATAGCTATATTTATATCTCTAGATAGCTATATCTATAGCTATATCTCTGGATAGCTAGATCTATATCTCTAGATAGCTATATCTATATATAGAGATATAGAGAGCTATATCTAGATATAGAGATATAGATATAACTATCCAGACATATAGCTATCTAGAGATATAGATATAGAGATATTTTAATAATAAAAAAGGACCGCTAGATTCTTCTACGACATTGGAAATCAGAGGCAAAAAACTCATCAAGAACTGATCACATCTCCACCTTCTTGGGACAGGGCTATGGTTAGTGCAGGAGGCAGTAGCAGAATCAGGTGTCTGGGAATTACGCTGCCAGTTTTCAGTGAACACCCAGGATAAAAAAAAGTAAACTTTTCACAACAGAAAGATTAAAGAGGCAGCTATAATCACAGAGTTCATTTTCAAGTTAAGGAACAGAAGAGTCTTTAACTATGTCTGAGAGTGGAGAGATCCCTCTTCAATTTCATTTCCTAACCAGCTGCCAAAGTGCTTTTTAAGAGAGGTTTCCACAGAATACAGCTTTCCTTGCATTCAGGTAACATCTGGCACCAGGAGAAAAGCCTGGTACAGAACCAATTCCCTGGCACTACTGCATCCTTGTGATGGTGCTGAGCAACCAGAGACAAATGAAACATGAGAAGGGAAGCAGGGATCCTAAACCACCTGGCCATCAAAGGGAGCAGAGCTAAATAAACCTACTCAGAGGCCAGGGATGTGTATGGGTTCACTTGTAGCAGATCAAACTGCCCTAATTTCTCTGTGACCATGCGACACAATCCCCGAAAGCAGCAGCAAATTTACCCCTGGCTGAATCGGGGGCAGTCCTCTCACTCTCAAATGCCTAATCTCAGTGCTCAGCCTGCTGGATCTTCACGTGTTCACATGCATTTACAAGCAGCGGTCACAGCAAGATTCACTTCAGGTTTATGCCTTGAGCTTTGCAGCTCTGTTCTTGTGTCCAGAACTTAAGCCAACATCTGGAGGACACTGTACACATAGCACGATATCACCGCCCAGCCTCTACCACAGCCCCAGCTGTCCTGTCACAGGCATGTGACACAGAGGTGAGAATTAAGCAGGGATGAGCCATGCAAAGCTCTATCAGCCTCTGAGAAAACGCAGCATTCACTTAATGAGCCCCTGGAGGGAAAGCACACAATTGGGGGCGGCTGTAGTGGGTACATGTACTGAGGCATTTGCTGTCTTGCTATGAGCTCACTGGCCTAAAATTGCGTTAAAAAAGGACCGATTTGGGTTTTGCCTGACACGTACAAACTTTGCAGTCTTGGTATTCTGAAAGTTGAAGAGGGGGACAGGTGCTTGTATAGCTGCAGTCAAAACCAGCTGAACCTCGGCCAGTTTCCACCAGCTGAGGATCCAGGCCTCTGGTTTTGACTTGAGTTTTCCCCAATCCAGCCATTAAAACCTTGTGTTTGGGTATGAGAACCAGAGCTCTAAATCGGACTCGTCCGAGGTGACTGAACAAACAAAAACACTGGGATAAACAGCAAAACGGAAAGATCTAAATGCTTAATATCCCCTTTTTAATACTCCCGATGCGATAGTAACAGCAAAGGAATATGGGAGGGGGACATGACGCTGCAATTAACTTAATTTTATGCCTTTTATGCAGATATACCACGCAGGGAACCATTCCTGTCATCCAAATGACCCTTAATTTAAGGAACAGAGATCATATAATGACAGCCCAGGCACAGGGAACAAAGCCAGCTTGCCTCATAAAGGACTGAACATGTGAAATTGGACTGCAGTTACAGCTCTGTACTCACAAAGCATCTCGTTGCTCAAGCAGAGGCCGCAGGGTCATCCTCTCTAAAGAGCAGCTACTTAAGTGAAGAAAAAATGCTTCTGAGTCTTAGAAAGACTCTAGTTTTCTTTTTCCAGTGGTCTTTTTTCTAAGTATATCACTGCAGTAATAAGAAACAAGAACCTCATAGTTATTTGTTATTACAAAAACACACAGCAGGGACTGAGACCCAAAAGAACAAAAGTACCCTGCGGTAGCACATCAAGGCTGCCCTCAACTTTGGAAGAGCTTCTAGCCTAAGGTGTAAAAATGAGACGTTTCTATCCCCCCCACAGGAGACTAGTTTAATCTTTTTAACAATGAAACTGCCTGGGCTGGCAGCAGCGGCCAGGATTAGGTATTATGATGCATTTTTATGAATGGACGTGATTAGTCAGGCAGCTGTTGGAGGGACTTTAGTTGGGATTATCAAGGCAACATCTAGAAGTGGAGGGACACAGGGAAAACCAGATGCCACAGCCAGCAAGGCATCATATGAAGCCAAACCATCAGGAAGCAAACACACGCCCACCATGAATGTGCAAAAACCCGACTGTCCCAATGATGCTTTAATAAAACTTTGATGAAAAAGTGGGCCTGATTTTCTTCTCAGTTCCACTGGTTTCCTGTCACTATAACTCCACACTGTTCCCACAGTCACTCCAGCAGAAGCAAGAAGTGTCAGGCCTAATGAGAGTAATGAATGTCACTGCTGTCCATTTACCATACTCAGAAAAGAGTCAGCTATTCCTAGACTCAGGTGCATTGTACTCAGGCAGCAAGCCGTGGAAGAATTGTACTGCATACAGGCATTGCTGATAAGTAACCATAAATGGGAGGAAGTGTAAGGTGGGAAATGGTTCAAAACCCCCTGGTCTCCAGTGCTTGAAAGTAGTGTTTCTCAGCTCATTCCCTGAACTGGACACGAATCCCTGGGGACACTGCCCTTCCCGTCTAGCTCAGTGATATAAACTTGTGCTCATGCAGAGAGAAAGCCCAGCGTTATTTCCCACAACGCCCACCTGAAACAGTCACAGATGTTGCAAACAGGATGTTCCCAGTTGCCCCAGTGCTGTGCATATATCACAGCCAGACAGAGGGACCAGGCTGGGAATAATGTGGGTGTACTCCAGCAGTGTCTATCTGTCATCACCAGCAGAACAAGTGGCCCCTACAATTACGAGCGCAGGCTCAGTCTAGTTCTGGCACTCAGTGGCGGCTGCCGTGCTGAGACCACCAATACTGGAGGTGAAACAATGCCTGCGCACGGTGCGGTACCTCATTTTCATCCACGTTGTAGAGCCGAGGGGCAGCTGCACTGGAATGCGACAGTTTAAGTACTGCCTCTGTAAACCTTAGCCAGCTCTTGCCACTGTGCCCATCACTTTGCAGGGAGCTTAAAAGGAAGAAAAGAAAAGTCATAAAAGTTGCTTTAGAGGGGAGCAGCAGTGATCAACAGAGCTCAGACACTGAGCTGCATAAGCTAAGCAGCCAGGCACTCGTTAGGACCCCTGAAGCTTGCAAAACAGGGCCAGGAATCTAGCAAGACCCAGTTGCTTGGCACATTTTGGTACATCTGGCCCTGGTTGCAGGAGACTGTGGACAGGTGAAACCAGAGGCTGCAGCAGTAACGCAAGGGAACCAGGCCGGGGCTGGAGAGTGGGCACAGGTGTTTTGCTTAGTTGTAAATTGAGGAAAGGGAACTCATGGGCTATGCAATGAGTTGGCCCCTCCAGCGCTCTCTCCATGCAGCCTTTGCTCTTGCTGTACCCAAGCACCTTTACTTACACACAGCAATCATCCCTTCCATACCACTGGCTCCAGGGGACAGGGGACTTGCAGACAGCATGAGGAGGGACCTCTCTCAGTGACAGCTCCGCGCCTCCCCTCTCCGCAGCCCAGACAATCCTTCTGACGCAGAAGGGCTGGAGAAGCCTGAACCGAACACTGGGTCTGGAAGTCCCACTTCCCAGGATGGGGTGAAAAAGTGACCGTAAAACAAGCAGGCAAAGGAAACCAACTGCACCGCTCTGACGGCGCTTCCCGTGGGTACAAAGACAGGCAAGGTTTTTTGCATTGGCGTCTCTTGTATCTTTGGGTAGAGTTTCCTGCCACAGCCTATTCTCGGCTCCCATTCAGCGATTCCCTGTTCTGACACAGCATTTTGTTAATCATATACAGAAAGAAAACAAACCCCTTTTGTTAAAGGCCTGCCAGCAGAGGAGACTATTCAGACTCAGGGTGGACACCGCTTGAATTTACTGCAGTGTAATTAGGGCCAAACTCTCCTCTGATTTACCTCCAATTAATCTTGTGCCAGGCTGGCGCAACAGAGAGCAGGACCTCTATTTGGGATGGAAAACGCTGCACAATCGCAATATACAGCAGCACGCAGTCTTGCTCGCTCTTTCTTTTGGGGCCAGCTGCAGTGGGATGTCTCAGAGCCATGGCTTATCTTGGAAAGCTGCAAGGGATTCAGCCAGCTCGATCGGCAACAGCTCCAGGAGCCGATTCTAAACGAGCTGCTCTCAGGACTGATCCTGGTAACAGACCAGCGCAGCCCAGGACCCGTTTCTGTGCCAGTCACAAAGATTATAGTAGGTTATAACGTGCAAAAGGTAGGCAACTAGACTTGGTGACCCAGCAGGGCCCAGCCAGGGCTGTGGTTTGGAAGGGAGCAAGCTCACTTCTTTTTATCGTTCAGAACGACTGCCGAGTTGGCTTGGGTTTTAAAGTGACCACAGTCAAGCCAGCACGGTCTGAGCCATGGTCATCCCATGAGTTACTGTGGGGACATGACACAGCATGTGGGCAGAACACCCAAACACACAGCGCAACTCAAAACTCAGATCACGAACATGGGAACATATGGCAATGAGTCTCCCGGGGGGTCTGATCCTGTATCCCCACCAGCAGGCACAGCACAGGCTCATCCCACTGGAAGGCAGCGCCAAAGCCTCCTTTGTGGTAGTTGAGACTTAATTACTGTAAGCTGTCAAATGATGCTCCGTTCAGGTTCGGCACGCAACATATTGCTCTCGCCTCACTTGTCAATAAACATCTCCTGGCAGCCAACTGTTTCATTAGCATCCTTTCCGTTGCAAGCCAGAGATCCAGCCTCAGATTGCTACAAACCGCTCTTCTACAGATTTTATCCATGCGAGACATCTAGAAAGCTTAGCAGCTATAAAAGGAGTGAGGTTCGCTCCAACTGATGCAGCCCAAGCCCCCCTCCTGCAATCAGACTGGCTTGGGAATTCTGGGAATCAAAAATAAAACCATTGCCTCCCGGGGCTTTTCTCTGGATCTCCGGGTCTGAACTTTAAGGTCCTGGCACACCCCCAAGAGACCGAGAAAAGGCCTTAGGGGGGGAAAAAATAGAAGCAGGAGCTGAGGATCTAAGAAAACTTGGAATATTGCAAGGTGCGCGATACAATCACAAGGCTTTGCAAAGCTGGCAGGCCGCCCTCTCCTCCTGCCTCCCCCAACAGATCCTTGTGAATTGGCTTTTATTCACTAGGGATTCACTCTAGTGGTTTCTCACACCAAAAATTAAACCTGAATTGTATCCAAATTTGGCTGTGGGGCCCTTGGCTTCTAGCTAGGGCAGACACAGTGTTTTTGCACATTCCCTCCATCTCTCCTGGGTGCCTGCGGACACGCAGTAGCGGGAGAACACCTGCATGTTACATAGATTTCCACAGGGCGCAAAGGTTTTCTTGGGGGTCTCAGCACCTGTCCTCTTCTTGTCCTTTCACCACCAGGACTTTCTTCTTGGCTTCCAAAGGTACTGTCCCCCTGGTTTCGAGTCCTCTTCTGATCTCTGGGGAACATCCCTAAGCCCCAAGCCATCAGCTCCAAGGGAGATGTGAAGTCTGCACAGCTAAGCTGCTAACTTGCAAGCAGACCGAGTGCAAGAGAGAAACCCTGTTTTCCCCAGGACAAATACTTACCCTATTCACTTTGTCTAGTGATTCACCCACTTGCAATGCTTCAGTCCCCAGACACCAGCCAGGTTTCTCTTCTCTAAACAATAGCCCTAGCAAGCCAAACAAAGGCTTGGCCAGAACCCTACCCCAAATTCATGGAGCTTCCTCAAGCTTTAGGAGCCTCCCAGGCTGGGTCCCGTTTCCTGCTTGCCACCCAGAGCCACGCACCTTCCTTTGCCTTTTTCCTGCATTGTTTGGTGAGGAAGCTGCCTGTACTGCAAAAGTGACTTGCTCAAGCTCAGCTGCTTTCCCCGAGCAGAGATGCTTCCTCCTCCAGGTGCTCTGGAGAAGCCCTTCCTCCTCATGGACCTGGCACACTTTAGGCTCCCAAATAAGACCTCATTTTCCTGGGAACTGGCTAGTAGATTGTGTTGATCCTTGTGCAAGGGGAACCTCAGGCCCAGTGGTGTTGGTTTGGGTACCTTCCTCCACTGGATCTCAGCAGCTTTTTTATCACCCCATCTACACCCACTCCCATCCTCGGTCGCACTCTGGATTCTGGTTTGTTTTCTCCAAACTCCCACTCCAGGTCCTTTCCTTGGTAAGAGGCAGAGACAACATTTCCCTCTTTGAACTGAAGGCAAGGCCTGGACTTCATGGCCCCAGACGACCGCCCAACAGAGGCAGTCACAGCTTTGAAGACCTCAGGGTTCCTGTAAGCCGGCACAGGGGTGGCTTGGAGAGGCTGGCACGTGGGTGACTCACTCAGGTCCAAGGGCAAAGGTTTGTTCTGTTCTGGCTGAGGCATGACCCATCCTCTCTCCACTCCTCTCCAAAAGGGTTTAAACTCCTTCCTCATCACAGGGAACACTTCCTAACTACTGCAAACTTCCAGTCCCATCTGAACCATAAAAAGCTTTCTCCTCTCTGGCTTCCTTGCTGGGCATTAGGGGATTTACCACAATAGTTTGCATCTGCAGAAGGTGCTCACATGACCAGGCTTTATTGGGCCAATTCAACAAAAGTGACATTTCAAACAAAAGATGAGTTTCAAAGCCTTGAGATGACTCCAAATGACTGGCTCTTCCTTCCTGCCCATGCCTGCTGGCCTCGGGAGCGCTCTTCCTTATTAACAGGAATGTTTAATTAGAGCCACTATGAAAACAGGAGAAGAGCATCCTTTTGCAGAAGTGGCCTCCCTGCTCTACAGCAAGGTTTCGCTGCAGTGGGAATGTTCTGGCTAGCCTTTAAACAAGCCTGCAGAGGAAGTTGTCTTGCAAAGCAGATTTTACCCAGAGGATTCCTGCTATGTGATGATAATGTCGCTACTGGGTTAGTCATAATGGGTTGTGCAGTGAGTCTATTACTGTGGTTTGAAAACTACCATTACCAGAAAGGTCAGACAAGCTTAATGAAACCAGGCAATTAGAAGTGCCATGAACACATGGGCCGTTAAGCAATGCACACAGAAAAGCAGGCGTTGTTCTGCCTGCACATGATTCAGAGAGACTGGATGGACCAGCTGAGTTTCCGTCTCCCAAGGGAACAATGCAAGGGCTCCCTAGTAATGTGTCCAGAGAATACCACAACCGAGACCCCGCTAAACCCAGCGAGACTGTTCGACAGCCTTCTTCCCCACTCCGCTCTACAGCTGAGCATCCCAGAGCGCGTCCTGTGCACCAATGCCAGCCAGCCTTGGGCAAACCAATCTCATGTACCCTAGCTCAGGTGTTAAGTGATGGATATGAGAAGGGAGGAGACGACATCCTGAGAGCTGCCAAAGCTCTCATCCCTAACTCCTCAGGAGACCGCTGCAAACGGGGGTCAAACTGCATTACAAATCTGCACGTGGTTCCAAAACTCCCCACCGCTCGTTCTGCACCTCAGGGCGACCAACACCCAGCTGGCTCCATCTGGCTGCCTTCCTCTCTAGCCTTCCCACAAGCTTGCAACCATTCCCCGCTCCTCCCTTCTGGCATACCCCTCCTTGGAAACACAGCCTGCAGCTTTGCCTAATACCATTGACTTGCTTTTCCCTTTCCATCCCTGTTTTCCTACACCCCTGCTCGACACTATCTTAGGCCTTCGAGACTCTCTCTCACCCCATTCTCATTAAAAAATTAGGTGACTGTGGTGTTGATGCCTAGTCAGATGGGTTGCAAATTGGCTGGAGGGCCGCACCCAGAGAGTGGTGGTGGACGGGTCATTTTTGACCTGGAGGGATGTGGGCAGTGGGGTCCCCCAGGGCTCGGTTCTCAGGCCTGCACTGTTCAACATCTTCATCAGTGACTTGGACGAGGGGGTGAAAAGCACCTTGTTCAAATTCGCGGATGACACTAAGATGTGGGAGAAGTGGGCACACTGGAGGAGCGGGACAGGCTGCAATTAGATCTGGACAGGTTACAGGGGTGGGCGGATGAGAACAGGATGGGTTTCAATACTGACAAGTGCAAGGTGCTGCACCCGGGGGGAAGAACCAGCAGCAGACCTACAGGCTGGGGAACTCCCTTTTCGTCAGCACAGAGGCAGAAAGGGATCTTGGAGTCATTATTGATTCCAAGATGAACATGGGCTGCCAATGTGAGGACGCGATCAGCGAGGCCAACCGCACCTTGTCACGCATCCACAGGTGCATCACGAGCAGGGCCAAGGAGGCGATCCTCCCCCACTACGCGACACTGGTCAGGCCCCAGTTGGAGTACTGCGTCCAGGTCTGGGCGCTGCACTTCAGGAGGGATGTGGACAGCATGGAGAGGGTCCAGAGGAGGGCCACCCACATGGTCAGGGGGCAGCAGGGCAGGCCCTATGAGGAGAGGCTACGGGACCTGAACCTGTTCAGCTGACACAAGAGAAGACTGAAAGGGGATCTGGTGGCCATCTATAAACTTATTGGGGGGGGGCCAGCAGGCAATGGGAGAGTCCCTGTTCCCCCGAGCACTACCAGGGGTAACTAAGAATAACGGCCACAAGTCGACTGAGAGTAGGTTCAGGATGGACATCAGGAGGCGCTACTTCAGTCAGGGCGGCCAGGATCTGGAACCAACTTCCAAGGGAAATGGTGCTTGTTCCTACCCTGGGGGTCTTCAAAAGGAGGCTAGATAATCACCTAGCCCGGATCGTTTGACCCCAGCACTCTTTCCTGCCATAGCAGGGGGTTGGACTTGATGATCTGCTCAGGTCCCTTCTGACCCTACCTACTATGAAACTATGAACTATGTTCTTCCCCCTCATCAGGAACCACCTCCCTCAGCGCTGTTTTTATATTACTACAAAGGTGGAGCACCTGTCCCCCATTTCACAGGTGGGGAAACCGAGGCACCGAGGCCAAATGATCTGCTCACAGCTGTGCATGTCTGCAGCACAAGGTGGGGTGGAATTCAGGCCCCTCAGGTCTACATTCATGTACCAGGCCACCTGTCTGCCTCTCTCCAAGCATCACCTCTCTTTTCTGCCATGTTCCCTGCCCACTCTTTCTAGTTACTAGAGGGGCTGTAGCCAGATGCAAATTGCCCCTGGTACTCCCACTTCAGCCTATATCACCGATCAGTAACAGGAAGATCCCAGGGAGAGTGTTTATATGGGCAGCTCAGTTCAGGAGGGTGAGGGCTCTCTACCAGACCCAGCACTGACCCCTCTGCCCTGCACTGACGGCATTTCCGCCTGCTGCTTTCTTTCAAAGAGCAATAATATCTCGTTAAGATTTTGGTTTTTTTTTTTTAAAGAAAACCCTCATGTCAAAAACTTTCATTTTCATCATGAGTCTTCTCCTCCCCATCCCCAGGCTAGTGACCCCAGCACTGCTCAGGGCTGTTAGCCTTAACCCAAGCTGTGTAACAGGGTCTGTTTAGAGCTCCCTTCCGTAAGCAGCCTGGAGCACGGCTCCCTCAGCAAGGGACCTGCCTGCAGAGAGCAGCCGCAGCAGCTCACAGTCTCCCTGCCTGCCTTGCCAGGGGGAGAAATGTCTCAGACACTTCTAAAGGTTGGCGATTCTTGCCAAAGCTTTCACTTATCCATCAGTCTCACATAGGCTTAGACCCCTGGCAGCCTGGAGCCTTGGGTGCTGATACCCGATGGTGAACAGTTATCACCCAAGCCAGGCCCACGTGCATGTCTGTGCAGTCCCTGCGCTGCCAGGGACGTGCGCTGTGCCTGCTGCCTGACGTCGCGTTCTTTCAGCTCAGACCTACTTCTCTGTTTCGCCCAGGCCTTGTTATACTGGCTTATCCAAAATGTCATATCCTGGTAAATTAATCTTAGCATCCTGTTCTGTGCAATCCATCCCAGCAGCCCGTGACATGGTGTTTTCCCAGGGGCCTGTTTTATGAGGCCAGTCCATCATCTGGGAGGGATCATCCAGAAGTCAAGGGTTAGAGGGTGTCAGCCCCTCATCCTGCTCCAGCTGGGAAAGGCAAAGCTTTTGCCTGCAAGAGAAGAGACAAAAGGCAGCAGTAAATATGAAGAAGGCTCCTTCTTGCTGCTGCTAGACAGGGGCACCCATTACAATCTTCCCTGGCTCTCCAGCTTGCAGACTTGCCCTGCCCTGGTTGCTTCGTGCCACCACAGAGCTCATTGTCCTTACCTAGGTGCTCTGCTTCTGCAAGGCCTGTCCGAGCGCAGTACGGCCACCACGCAGCTTAGCTTCCCTTCCCCAGGATGAGAGGTGCTCAGCAATCAGTCAGCACCCAGATATCTGGTAGGTGCCTGGTCCAGTCACTGCCTGAGCTTTAGCTGGCCAGTGCCTGCAAAAGTAGAGCCCCTGGGTGCCGATTCCTGCAGAGACTCAAACATGCCGTTCCTCACACCTTTGGGCACCCCGTGGAGTGGAGGGAACAGGTCCTTTTGTCATTTCCCCGCCATCTCTCCCTCCTGAGGGAGCTCTTTGAGAGGGCGGCTTGGAAGGTTTCTGCCCCAAAAAAGAAAACCAACGATAGTTTTCTCATAACATTTCCACAGAATAACTTGATTTTCTTTTCAGAAGCATTTCAGCCCAAATGGGAACTATGTCACTTAGCATTTGCCCTGTGCTCCCACACTCGACTGGCAGTCTGGTGGCCTGGTGCCCACACTCAGGGGACTGAGCAGGACTCCTGGGGGCACCTTGCCAGGGCGATTGCAGCACCGCAGTACATCCCCTGGCAAAAAGGGGGAGGCCTGGAGCTGGGGAGAGGCAATCCCACCAGTGAGCACGGAGGATGGGATAACAGGAGAGGCTCAATGGCATTCCCCACAGCCACACGCAGTATTGGGTGGGTGATTTACCCACAGGGAAGGTGAAAACCCTCTGTTTTCCAGGCAGCTCTCTCCTCCATTGAACTCACTAAACAGAGCCCCAACCAAGGACTAGCCTAGCCACAGCTAGGGGTCCACTTAGTAGGATAATCAAACTCTCCACTACAATTTCCAAGCGGGGAGGCAGGGCCCCTGCCAAACATCATGCAGGAAACTGCTGTCTTCTAGGGACCTGAATGATGGGGAAGGGAATGGGAGCTGCTGATCGAAACAAGCAGCTGTGCCTCCCTGGGGGCTGCCAGATGAAATCAGATGCAGACCTGGATGCTGCCTGACATGCTGTTTAAACTGGGTGGGATTTATGAAGTTCCCCCATAAAGATGATATCTGTGGCTGGGATCCTGCTGGGTTGGCTCTGGCCGTTCCCAGCTCTTGTTTGCTTCTGGACAGTGTTCGGTGGGGCTTCCTTGCTGTGTTTTGTAAATAAGGGAAGACGGGGAGTGGATCATAAGGTCTAATGTTATCTTGTTCATTTACATTTAAGACTCCATTGGACTAAGAGTCTGATAACCCCCTATCTGGGGCCAGCATGATGTAAGAACAAGAAAAACAGTCGTACTTTATCCTTTTTCCCCACAGACGCTAGCAGAAGTGCATCTCTCACCAGCAGCTGCAACAGGAGGAGTGCTACTGATGCTAGGACTACAGGCAACCACCACTGTGTCCCCTAAACCTGCTGTGATTTTCAGGCCCAGGCCTCTCTGTGGGTCCTAGACCCTAGCAGCTTCCCCACTGCACCTATTTACCTTTGAGTGTAACTAGAACTAGAGCAAACTCCCTGCTACTACCATTCACTTGGAGTTCCCAAAATGCCAGATGCGTTTCCTCTAGCTGTGGTGCTGTCAATCTGAGATAAACTGGAAAGACTGTTTTTATCCCAGCTGCTCTTTCTAGTGCTTAGTTTCATTTTAATACCATCCTACCGGTCTATGCACTGTTCGATTTCCTTTCATTGCCTAGCCCCTGAAGGCGACTTGCAATAAGAGCCTGGGAGGAGTCTCTGCAGATAAGGAGTCCAGGTGATTTTATTTCTATGTCCAATGATTCAAAGACTCTTCGCCCCATCCTTGCTGGGCACATTTATCGTTCCAACTGATTCCTCCAATTCACAACAGAAACAGAAGCAACATACAAATGGCTGAATAAGTGACTAAGACACAAGGTACCTTATAGGCTAATTAAGATATATATATCATAGAATAATAGAAAATGAGGTTTGGAGAGGACCTCAGGAGGTCACATCTAGTCCTACTCCCTGCTCAAAGCAGGACCAGCCCCAACTAGATCATCCCAGCCAGGGCTTTGTCAAGCCAGACCTTAAAAGCCTCCAAGGATGGGGTAGAGCACTTGCTTCCATGAATTCAACTTCATCAGATACTGTCATCTAAGTGATTAAGGATCAAGGATGTCTCTGGTCAGCTATACGGTCTTGTCTTCTGCCTCATCACCAGTGAGCCAGGTTGGGTCTTTAGGGAGTATACTTGCTGTGCGGGTGCTACTGTCACCCAACACCGGCTATTTAGTGACATGTTCTGGACAGGGGTTTGATCACCTCCATTTTACAGGTGGGGAAGTTGTGGCCCCAGCAACCACAGGGCCACAGACTTGCCCAGCTGAGTCCTGAGCCCTCTGAGGAAGCCTGTGACTTTATTTATTTAAAATATGTCAAAGAGCAGCTCTTAAATCGGCATAAAACCTACAGCACCTTTTAAAAAGAGGCAGACACTAAAATGAATGCAGACGTAAGAATGGTACAAACATCAGCCCAAATTCATTTGGTTGCATTTGTTGGATTCGAGGAATGCTGTTTGGAGATGCTTGTCTTACCTATAAGAGTGACATCTATGCAGGTTTCTCAGCACCGTTTTAAATACAGCATGAACATGGGAACCAAGACTGATAGAGGCGATTTAAACCTGGCAAATACAAGCCAATTACATGGACTCAAGGGTTAACCCCATAAAAGATGATGCATGAAATGTCTGTGGCCAAGAACGAGCAGGGTGGTAATAAAACCTGTGCCCAGCAACTTGGCCTGACTCGCCAGATGACAGTCTAATGGCCTTACTGTAGGTAGGATCACATTGTGGGGACTGGCAGCCAAGCAAGCATGTCCAGACCAGTCAAGGAGGAAGATGGTTCTCTGAGAGCCCACAGTGGCCAAGATGAACAAGGACAGGCAGTTAGTTGCCCTAATTTGAAGTCTGGCAGAAGGCAAGGTAGCATCTGTTGCAGCCTCTGCCAAAGCAAACCACCTGCTTATGAAAGCTTACGTTAAACTTCTGACTTAGTTGGTTTCCAGGATGCAAATCTACCCTGCCTTCTGCAAGATGAACAATGCAATTGGAGTGCGTCTGGGAGAACAGGAATACCACAAGCAGCAGGGAGGCTGTCATTCCCACCATCTTAGTGCCTCTTATGGTGAACCACTGGAAGCTGAATCACCCTCTCTCTATCCCCGACTGACTCCAAACTCAATCCTTCTCAAGGCAGCTCAAGGGCCTCTAGGGAATATATCTCCATGAGTCCAGGGTGAAGAGCTGAGGGGTTTGTGTGACCACCGACAGGCCTGTGTCACTTCCACAGAAGGAGGAAAGGTGAGCTACAGGAGCATTTAATAATCCATTGGTCTTCACATGGAGAAGGGTATCTCCCTACATGGGAAGCCAAAGTCAAGGCTACCGAAACAAAGTTCAGCAGAACTTTTCAAACCCAGTACTGTCCTGCAGGATTTCTCCAGGGAGAAATACAGTGCTTGGCTGTGGCTGCCCATCTCCGTCTGGGTAGGATAGCTCCTTTTGCAGGCTTGCTTCCACCAGCTTCATGCAATCCATTGCTCGTGGGGAGTTCCTTGAGCACATGTTGGTTAGTTCCCTTTTCACTTGTGCTTGGGAGGGGAGCATGTGATGTTAGACTCTGGGGGCATGGTGGTACAGAACATGGATAAGCTGCCACCCGTTCAATGAGCAGGTACAAGGAGGGATGACTCCTTGGAAGACTGGAGTAGCTGCTTAGTCACCTCTTTAAGGTCTTCATTCACCTCCTAAAAGGTCTGTGGGGCTTGAGAGAGACAGGTCTGGCTTTTGTACCTGTCTGTGCGATTCAGCAAATGGACCTATTCTCCTAGAAGTGCTCAGGCAGCAAGTTACCTGCTTGGCTTCCAGTAGCCAGAACAGAAATCATGCATGCAAATCCCGTGCTGTCCACCCCCAGCTCGTCCATGGGAGAACAGTGCCCTGTCTTGGCTGGCCCTTGGACAGGACAGGTGAGAGCTGTGGGAGACTATGAGGTACAGACAGATCAATGGTGGCCTGCAACGCTATTTTTATGCAAATTTGCAACACTCAATCCCATTACTTGCAGCATAAAACATCTCAGCTTCCAGCTCAAAAGTTGCACAGCTGTTGAGCTGCACCACACAGGTTTGATGAAAAAGCCTGCAAAACTACCTCAGTTTGGGCTCATGCCCACTTGAGGAACAGACACCCCATCGCTCACCCCAGGTTTGCAAACATCGGTCATGTCAGGGTGCCTGCAATGGGTCTGAAGCATTGTGAAATTTCAGAGAGGAAATATGTGCATCTAAATTTTCATTGTTCCAAGACCTTTTTCTAACTAGATGGTATCTTAGGCCTAATGTTCACCTTTGGAATAAAGGAAAGGATCAAATGTTGATAGATGCAGCATTACCACTGCTCCTCTAATTAAGGCTTGACCAAACGTCCTCCAAAATCCATGGAAAAAGACTCCTCAATTGCAGGAAGCATTGGATATTATCCAAGAAACAGCAACAGTTCCACCAAGCACATTGCATCCTACTCCATGGCTCCTAGTCAGCACATTTAAATTCAAAGTTAAAAAAATCAACTCTGTCCAACCAACAGTCCAGGTCAACACCCTGCACCCCTCTGATCCATTCTACCCTTGCAATTTCTCTACATTTTCTCTAAAAAGCAGGCACGTTACCCAGCAGGTAGAACACAGGGCTGGGTTCTTGTCTTGGTTCTGCTACTGCCTGGCTCGGTGACCTCAGACAATTTATTTCCCCTTTCTGTGCCTGTTCCCACCCCCCCCCCCCCCCCCCCCCCCGCCGATCTGTAAAATGGGGTCAAGGATACTGACCTCCTTAATCAGGCTGTGATCTCCAGTGAAAAGGACCAGGTATCACCATGATCAGAGCTGCCCAGCAGTGATGCAAGTCCCAATGTAGGCAAGGTGCAAGTGGCAATGGATTTTTACTTCCATGCTGATGATGCTTGAGCAGTTAGAGCAGAAATCTGGGGGGAAAATAACTATCTGACCGTAAAAATCTCCAATGGAGGATTGACCAACAAGGGCCAGTGGGGACAATGCCTGGGAAAGACTGTTTTTGCTGTTTCCTCTCATCCCCAACAGAAGACGCATACACACAGGCACACCACCCACCATTCAGTCCCAAGCCTCAGCCCCCCAAATCGCAGTGGAAAAAGCAGGAAAGTTTCTTTCAACTTGAGGCCCGATAAAGACTTTAGAACAAGATCTCCCCAAACAGGAGTGTTAGTTACCATGGGGTGCTGGAAAACCACAGTCCAGTTGGATTCAGTCTCATCACATTTCTTGGCTTCTTCCCAATAGCCATTACTCTCAGATACCATTTCTTTGCCATAAATGTAGAGACTTCCAATTGAGCTTAATAATAGTTCTCACCTTCTTCTAACCTCAGCACTTATCGTTCCAGCTGGAGAATTAGCCAGGGGGAACAGTCCTGCCTCCTATCAAACAATAGTTTACTTCCTAGCAGGAAAAGGCTCCTAATTGGGTTTCCACTGTTTACTCATGGTTGATAGGTCCCACATGGAAGCAGGAAGCTGTTCCTCTGGGATGCTAAAGGGCAAATTGTTCCTGTTGCTTGGGAATTCGCTGGATCCTAAGAGTCCCTACCCTGCCACCCCATTATGAAGTCTGCAGACAGCATCTTAGTGCAGAGTTTAATGCTGCCAGAAGTGCATGCATTCAGCTGCACAGCACAGAGCCTGGGGAGCTGCACTAGACACCCAGCAGTCCATGCTGATGGCTGCAGGCTGGTATGAAGGGGAGTGGTGGTGCACCTATGCTGCCTGCTGGTGCCCTGCCCTGCTACCCCCCATAAACCCTGCTACAGGTAGACATAACAGCACCCTGAACCTGGGCCTCTACAACCCAAATCCTCCCAGTATCTCCTGCACACCATGATACTTGGTGCCCGATTTTCTTTTAATGAGAAAAAATAAACTGCAGCATTATATTACTGCGGCACTAGCAGGTTCCTATCAAGGAATGAAGTGAACTTAAAAATAAAGAGTCAGCTGCTAGGCTGTGCCCAGGCAGCAGTGCTTTGGCTGCAGATGCTGAAATAGCCTCAGCTCAATGCAGAGGTCTGTACGATGCCACTGCCAAGTTCTTGCAAGAGAAAAGAATTTCACGACTTGGTGCAATATCACCATGTAAGGGCAACTGCCCATCCTGTACAGTACAAGTACAGTTCATTCCCTTTCATGGCTCTATGGGACGTGAACTATTCCTGTCACAGGAAAACAAAAGGCATTTTACACTGCAGTGATACCAGGGAAAGCATCTCCAGCTGTCGGGTGTCAAAGGGGCACTTGTATTTACGGAAGAATTTTATAAATCCTGATGCAACAGAAAAGTCTGAAAAGCTGAGTCCTTAGTGATGAGGGTTTGGAAACATCCCCGTCTCAACACACACCACAGCTGCCACCTCCCGATTCTCACTAGAAAATGTAAGTGGGAGATGTTTGCCTGGCTTCATTACCCAAGCTACTTAACTGCAACGTACAGAAGTTGGCAAACAGCGTATGAAGCAGAGAATAAAGCTGACATTACAGCAGTAAATTATTTCAGCCACAGATCTGACTGAGGCAGGAAGGTAGGAATTTCATTTAATACAGATGTTGGTATTTTAATTGATTTGCATTACATTAAATATGACATTTGAGAGAGCTTATCTCATGCCTGTCTCGGGCTTTTATGTTCCCAGTTTGCACTGTGGGAATACCATAAGAATGCACTGGGATTATTAAGCATCTCTGAGAACTAAAAGCAACTCAGTAATATTTAGGTTCTTTGGTAAGCAGGGCATTTGTCACCTATAAAGGTTTATTCCATTTATTCTAAATTTTATTCTAATGCCAAGGCACAAGTAGCTGATTTAAGAGATTTCAGCAAAAAAGACTCCCAAGTCCAATTAAAATGCAGCTCCTGTTACTGCAAGCAACTAATGAAGGCTGGAGAAGGGCCAATGTTAAATCTCTCCCATTCAAAGACAGTCTTTCTGGAGAATGCTTTCTGAAGTCTGCCTGCTGGAGTATCTTAAAAAAAAAAAGGGGTAGAGACAAAAAACTGCTTGACTGATCACTGCCCCAGCAAAGGTGGTTCCAGAGGATGGCTTTGCCAATTCACTTTCATACATCCATGCACTGAGCATATCACCTGAGCAATCCTTCAGCTGAACATGTGAATGTGCTTTACCTTCATAGCTGCTACTGCAAACATAAATGAGAAAGTTTAAGTCTTAAGCGCTGGCATTTCAGGCCTGCTGAGAATTAATAGAGGGGAGAGCAAAACGTTAACAAATATAGGTCTGGCTTATATGGTCCTTTAACAAGTAGACAAGGTTTTTGCTTCTGATGGTCTGAGCAGGGTTTTAAGCTTAAATTTCTCACACCCACACAAATCCTCAATCCACAAGGAATAAGCTACATTGAAGATTCTCAACCCAGAGCTAGTTGCTAAACATATGTACCCAAACACCCTGCATCTGTTCAGACAACATGGGAGAACTACAAACGCAACATGAGCCGAGATGAGGTATGATGTACGGAAACAACAGCAGACTTGCACTCCTCTTTTATAAATTCCCCACATTTTCAAAATCAAACCAGGCTAAGAAAATGAGCACAGATGTGATCCTTGTCTCACCTTATTCAGTCCTAAAAGTTGGTCCAATAAAGAGATCACCTACAAAACTCAACTTTCTCCTAAAACCAAGTATGCTCAGTACATGAGGTCTACAATCCCAAGGCAGCCGTTGTCTTGTGAAGCTGGAGACAACATTGGATTGATAAAAGTTGGGTGGCTTGGATAGTCAAGCGTGATGACACTGGGAATGCAGAATGCCTACAGCTGAAGAATAGCTGTGTGGTGCCTCTTACTGTAAGAACAGACCTACTGAAAGGGACTACACCATACTTAAAGTGGATGGGAAGGTTTTTCATTGCTTAATTTAAACATATGCAAGTCACACCTCCAAGTGATGGCAGGGAGATTGCTTCAGCTCTATCTCCCCCCTCTCTCCGCCCCCAGTTTCTTCCTTATTTTAAGACACAGGGCCATTGCTGAAATAGCTTTTATCCTTACAACTTCCAGGAGGTTTACAGCCAAAGCCAACCAAAGTCCTGTGAGCATTTTTTAGTAAATGTAATATTCTCTTAAAGTCAAGGTCCCACTAAAAAATCCCACCTACAAAATGGAACCCCCTCCCCAGGTCACTTTTGGCTTGATTCACATTTACTTATAACCCTATTTCTAGTGGTTTAACACTAGGAATTTCAGGATATGGGATGTGAAAGGAACTACATTTCTTTTAATGCCAACCATTCCTTCCCCTTCTCCATTTGTGTCATCTACTCTCATAGCTGCTGCTTTTGTTTTAATACTTTAGCATAGTATGGGTCAACACTTCTCATCACCACCTGCTGCAAGTAAAATATACAGATCTACATTTGCTGTAAGAGATGCATCAGATATTGGTAAGCCTAAATAATCCATGTGCTCTGTGAAAGTGACAGTATTTGACCTTAAGGTTTGAAGAAAGGTGAGCAAGGTTACCTTGGCTTTATGTTGCTGTAAGGTCTTCAAAACCTTCCAACTCCCCACTCTTCCGCTTGCCTTTCCTAACCCCTGGGGGAGGGGTGGTGGAGAAACGGTTGTAGCTTATTCTCTGGAAGGGTTCACACCATAAATACAGGACATGAAACTTAAGATGCTTGTTTAGGAAGCAGTAGCTCTGGCCAAGAGTACTGGGGCCTGTTCCAACAATGGCATTACACACAGCCCCTAGCGATCTATTAGTGTGTTAGTAACTGATACCAGAGATGAGGGTATGAACCTAGATGGATTTACTATGTGATATTTAGTTTCTCACTGCCCTATGTGAGAATACCACTTTATAAATACAATACCAAGGCCCTATGTCACAAAGCTGATAAATCAAAGTTAGAATCATTAAGGAAATGGTACCTGAAACTCTGGTGCCTTTAAGCCCATGAAGTTGGGGCAACTTCAGACACCTGAGAACTGTTGTTATCTTGTAGAAATGCCTTTCTTAACATGCATGAAGCAGCGTTGCTGCAGTTCTACCCTTTCAGCCTCGCCGATCAGACATACTTCAGATCCTAGATTGGAGGTGAAGCTTAGACAGTTTAAAGCCTCATGCCCATACTGCAAAGTTTGCTATCTCCACCGGGCATCAGCACTGCCTGAATCCCAGCCAAGCCAATCCAGTTTCTGCTTTCACAAATGCCTGCTTCATAAATACAGTATTGAATTCCCCACTGTGCCCACTCACCAACTTGATGCTCACCATTGAAATAAAACCCCTGAAGCATGATAAACTTTGAAACAACTCTTTCAGACCTGAAGGCAAGAACAGCTGCATGCTTCAGGTCAAAAGTGCAATGTAGCGGATGTGAGCCAGAGACGGGGAACTGACAGATAACGGAGGCAGCGTTAGCATGGGTAGTCTCATTCCAACTGGCTGCACTCCCCTCTGAGGTCTGCTCGTCAGATAGCTAAAAATAACATGGCAGCAGGTAAAAAGTTTAATAGGCTATTAAAGAACCTGTAGAATGATTACTAAGCTGTTTATGGAAATGTTTAGATATTGTAAATTACTTTCTCAGACAGCGCAATGTCGTCATTTTCCCACCTCTTAACACTGAGACTGTATATGAAAGAAATGAAGTTGTTCTTGAACATTTTGGTCTCTACCAGCTTTAATCAATCTGGATAAAGTGTGCCAAGAAACAAATATTTTGCATAATGACACACGATAAGTTTTCAGTGGGAACCTAGAGAAGGTAGCAATGATAGAAACGCATACTGCAAGCCACTATCAGCAGAAGCTGAACCTACATTTTAATCCCTCAGTCAAATTAAGTTACAAACAGGTCATGTGTTATTCTCTTCCAGGCAAGCAATTCTACAAGGAACAGGCCAACAGATATCCTGCCACAGTAGAGGGGAGTTTCCAGACTGCTATGTCAGCAGAACATTCAACTCTTTATCTAAGTGAGAGAAAGCAATTGTAATACTGTAGCCCATGCTTAGAACCAAACACTAGATTTGCATGAGAAAATTTAAAACACACAGACCCAAGGAATAAAGGGTAAATTTAAGTTTTCAAGTAAGACACTTTTACATGTCGGACTGCCAGAATATTCCACCCATAGAAGTAGGCAGTTCTGTACATTTTCAGCACAATTCTTGAACAAAGACATGAACACATTTCACACAAGATGGGTTTGAACTGTTTATTTAATAACAAAATGTTCCATATCAATTTCTTCAATTAAAAGTTCCTGGGGGGGAAAAAAAAAAGAAAAAGAGACAAGAATCGTTACAAACTCACAATCCGTTTCAGCAGCTTCAATAAATATTCCTGTTCAACTTCATAAGCATCTTAAAGAAACTAAAATACATATATTTTCATCAAGATCTGAGCTTGAGAAACGGGGGAACCAATTCCACTGCAAAGGTTGCCAGAGGCAGGATAACATACTTACTTGGAAACAATTCCATCGTTCTTTGCCAGACGCAGAATGGAGTCATCCGATTCTCCCTTTAATCAGAAAAAAAAAAATTGTTTGTAATTACTAATTTTTCAGTTAGAAATTAAAAAAAAAAAGAGAGATGCAAGGTAGACCACTTTAAGCGTAATTTTGCCAGAATATACTTTGGAGAATTTAATATTTAAAATAAAACCATTTAGAACAAACATGTAAAGATTATACTACAAGGGAACATGCTTATGGTGTATCTCTGAGGCACTGTTCCAGATAAACCCTAACTGACATTTATTTTATAATTTCACCTTTAAAACAGCTTTAGATGTCCTGAGAAATCCTAGAGTGTCCTAATAAAAGCCTCTATTATCCAGAGAGAATGTACAGTGCTGCTGCTTTCTGCACTACTAACTTCCTTCCATTCCCTGAGTGCACTTAGCTATATTCCTTTGTACTCATACGGGACCTGGTCCAGCACCTATTAAAATTAAAGGAAGTCTTTTCACTGACTTAAATGAGAGCTGAATAGGGCCACGCCTGTTCTCCCATACTGTGCATGCCAAGCAGCATAGTCTTTTTGATAAAAGCACTGTCCACAGGGAACTGGACCTAAACATGAACTGTTCACAGAGGTTAAACACCCACCATAAGAATAACGAGGCCAATCTAAAAGGCAACATACTTGGCTCCTAATTTTCAAGGAAATATTCTTACCATTCTACGGATTGCTCCACAGATGGCATATGTTTTGAACTGGCCATTGACTCTGCCTGTGACTTTGTCAACCTGAAATTACAATCAAATAATTTTTAGACATTTCGGGTGCGTTCAGTTCTTGCAATGTCTGACCCACCCTTAAAAACCAACAATAAAGTGTCTAAGGTGAAACCTCTTGCAGAGAAATGAATACCTGGTTGGAATTTCATGTTAAAAGTGGCAACTATGGGTTTCTTTCCCTCACAGGGAACGTTATATAAACACATTTACTACAAAGAACCACCGAGCCTTCCTGATATAGAGTCATTTTTTGGGGGCCAATACAAATTGCATACAAGTGGAACTTTAAGGAAATCAGCTCCTTCAGGAAGAATGTGTTTATCTGAATTTAGCACTGTATGTAACTGTGGGAAAGAGTCTTGTTCCACTGACAGATAATCCACAAGCCAGAGACAAAAGATCTCATATTTTAAACTTGTGGGGAAGTTTATCAGAAAGGGATCACTGAGCACTAGGCAGTGTAAAACTAAGCCGTGCAGAAACCCTGGAAATATCACAAGGATTTGTTTTTCATTTTAGCTAATCCCCATCTCTCCAAACACAAGAAACGCTTATTTTTTAGACTAGGGATCAGTAGAGAAATGAAAATAAACAAAAGAATTTTCCTTAACATTTGCAGAAAATAAAATCATTTTTAAAAACATTTAGTGTGAAAAAATATTAGAAGTTTGCAGAGGCTTTCCCTTGGCCTAGAGGGCTTTACGCAGCCATTTAGTGAGTCACATCATCCCCACTATAAAGTAATAAAGATTATGTGAAACCTGACATTAACAGTTATGTGCTATTGCCCATACAGCAAACTGAAAAGACAGAGTCCAAGACTAATGATGGCAGAACAAGGAGCCATGGTCTCCAGTTGCATCAAAGGAAGTTTAGGTTCGATATTAGGAAAAAACTCTCTCACTAGGAGGGTAGTAAAACACTGGAGCAGGTTACCCAGAGAAGCTGTGGAACTTCCATCCTTGGAGGCCTTTAAGACCCAGCTAGACAAAGCCTTGGTTGGGATGATCTAGTTGGGGTCAGTCCTACTTTGAGCAGGGGGTTGGACTAGATTAGCGTTTCTCAATCCGTGAAGTGCCACGCAAAAGTGGGTTGCGAGAATAAGAAAGGGATGCAAACAAAAACTTTCCAGCCTGCAAGGCATTGCTTGGGCCTTCCCTTTCCCCCATGTCCGCCATACTCCCTCTGCCCCCCATGTTGCGGGGCTGGGGCATCAGGTTGGGAGTGAGGGGCACTGGGTCAGGACTGGCCAATGATGTTTACAAAACAGGCTGAGAACCATTGGACTAGGTGTGACCTCCTGAAGTCCCTTCCAACCCTAATTTTCTATGATTCCATAATCATGAGTTCTATGCTTTTGCAGTTTGACATTACCGTCATCCAGGGAAGTTTAATTATCAAGTTTTTCAACTATAAAGACAACCCTGTACAAAGTGCCCGAGGCAGGACTGCTAAGGTAAACTGCCAAACTGCCAAAATAAATTAGATCCCACAACACGGAGAAGGTATTCGGCAAAGGAATTTGAGATAAGAATGTGACGGCCGGAGGTTTTATATTGGATTCCAACTAAAAGGGAGGTACCAACTAGGTAAATATGTTCCAGAAGAAACTGTAAAGGTGGGTGACTAAAAATCTGTATTCAGATAATAGTGAGGGGCTGTGCGAAGCTTTGGTCCCCGATTCAATTTGGCAGAGATTCAGCCTGATTCGGTGACTAAATCTCCAAATCTGAATCGAAGCAAGAGTCCCTTTAATCTTTCCAAACCAAATTGGAACCCTCCGAATCCATTTGGAGAGATTCAGAAAGTTTTGGATATAGATACAGCTTTAAATGCTTATTCTACATACCTCAAGGTACCAGGTGGCTCGTGAATGCTGCAGCAGATGGAGCGTCCCACAGGAGCGCAGGAGGCTCCCTAGTGTGCTTGGCAGCAGACCTGGAAGTGGACCAGAAGCACTTCCAGTCCACTTAGGAGCCCCCCTGCATCCCCCTGGCTTGGCAACTGGTGCCTCCTAGGTGTGGGGGGGTACTCTGGGTCCCCCCATGGCCAACTGTCAAGCTGTGGGGGCACAGGTGGGCCCCCCCACATGCTCCCCAGCGGACCCAGAAGTACTTTTGGTGCACTTCTGGGTTCACCGATGAGCACGTGGGGTGGCCCCCTGTACTCCTGTGGGATGCTCCATCTGCCCCAACATCGCAGCATTCACAAGCTGCACCTGGTACCTCGAGATACGTAGAAAAAACATTCAAAGCTGTGTCTATGGCTAAATCACTGATTCTCTGAATCAGCATTATATCTTCAGATTCGGTTTTGGCCAAATTGAGCTGGCGACAGTGATCTGAATCAATGAATTGAATCACTGTCCTGGATTTGGGACAAATCTGAAACAAATACGGTCTGTTTCGCACACGCCTAGCAAGCAGTGCTTCACCGTCACGCTAGAAATGTGTGTTAAGAAGCGTCGCCCAGGGAACCCGTTTTATTTAATTACTGACTTGGATGATGAACCAAGTCTAATAAAATATGCAGATGACTGAAGGGAGTTGTCAGCACTTTGCAGAACAAGAGAATTCAAATTCATCTTGACAGACTGGAGACATGCAGAGAAATCAACACAATGAACTGTACTAAAGATAAATGCAAAGTCCTACATTTTGGAAAGGGGGGAAGGAAAGGGAATCCAACGCACCAATATGAACGGGAGAATAACTGGTCAGAGAGCAGGTCTTGAAGGACAGGATCTGGGCTGTTACCATCGATTCATTCAGTTTATAGTCCATTATATGAGGCTGGTACAATGGAGAAATATCCTTCTAGGACGCCAATCGAGCGTCAGTCACAGTGAGTAGTTATTGTGCTGATGGGCACAAGTTAGGTCTCAGCACTAGTTAGGTCTGATGGGCACTAGTTAGGACTAACCTAGAACCCTGCATCCAGTGTCCAGCACTGCGCTTCAAGACGTATAAACAGAAAAATCGGGAGAAGTCTGATTTGAAAGGAACAAGAAAAAGGGATTGAGAAAATGTGACCGAAGAATGGTTTTAGTCTAGAACAGCAGTTCCCAATCTGTGGTATGGGTACCACCACCAGTATGCAGACAACCTGTCAGTGATACATTTTAACAAATTTATTATAACTACTTCATACGGCAAGAATTTGCTGGTAGGACTTATGGTTGAGCCAGAAAAATGCACTGGTACGACTTACAACTGAACCAAAAAACGCACTAGCGGTACTCAAGGCTGTACCATTTTAAATTGGCGGATGTGCAATCCATCAGAGTTTGGGAACCGCTGGTCTAGAAGGAAGACCCGAAGGAGGGCCGTATCCAACACAGAGATGGCTGCTATATAGAGAGCTTCGATCAACTGTTCTCATGTGGGCTGGGCACAGAACAACCAGTAAACAGGCGAAATTAGCAGCAAAAATTTAGAGTAGATAAAAACTGACAACCAAGGCAAGTTAAGCAGTGGAACAGGCACCTACGGAGGCTGTAAAAAATCTCTTTCATTTGAGAAAAGTTCAAATGTATATATAGCTTCCCTGTCTAAATTACTGTTTATTTTATATCTATATATATTATGTATGTATGTTATATATTTTATTTTATATCTATATCTATCAATCATATACATAAAAATGAGACGGGGAAGCTATACACACATGTACATGTACACACACACATACAGGCAGTCCTCGACTTGCAATGTTTCTAAATTGACACCCTGTTTACACTTTATGACGCCAATTGCAACTTCACAACGCTTGATGCGATGCCGCGCCGCGCCAGCGAACAAGTTTGCTGTGTCGCCCATCTCCCTGGAGAACGTCTGTCCAAACTTCCTTGCACACTTTCTTTAAGAAAGCAGATGAGACTCCAGAAAACCCTGCAGCCAGGACTCCTGAGAAGACTCCAGGTAAGAGCCCTTCAAAAAAAGTCCAGCAAAGTCACCTCAAAGAGGTCCTTCCAAATCCATGGGATTGCTATTTACAAGTTACATACATTAATGTAGCTGTAGTACTCATCTATAATTGATCGAGTACAAAGTTCTGGGGTATTTTTAGTGAAAACAGGGTATCGGGCCTTGGGTTCAGGAACCAATCCCTCGTTATAACATGGTTTCTTACAAGAAAATTGGTTCCGAGTTACGACGTTTTGACTTAAGACGCCGTTTTCAGGAACCAGAATAAGTACGAGGGCTGCCTGTACACACACACATATATATATATATATATATATATATATACACACACACACATACACATAAATATATACGCACAGCTTCCCCATCTACACGCATAAATACATAACGCGCCCCCGTCTCTGCTCGGACCCGATCCCCTCTCGCGGCCCCGTGTTTCTAGGACGCGTTCACAGGTCTACAATGGCTTCCCGAGCCAGGGGCTCGTCCTTCCCGACCTCACCTCAGAGATGTTCATCTGGATGGACGCGTGGTCCTTCGCACCGATGATGCGGTTGCTGGCGGAGCTGGGGGGAGGGGAAGCAACAGGCGTTTCATTGAGACACGCGGCCGCGCTCGCTCTTGGGCCTCCGCCGCGGCCGGCGGGAGGAGGAGGAGGAGGAGGCGGCGGCGGCGGGCAGGGCTCACTCACCACTTGCGCGGCACGTAGAGGTCCACGAACTCGCCCGCGTCGTTCTGCATCGCGCCCGGCTCCGCTGCACCGACCCACACACACACGCACCTGGGCGGCACAGCGCGTCACGGCGGCCCCGGCCCTCAGCCCCCGCCCCGGTACCTCAGCGGCCCGCTCCCCCCGCGCCGCGCCGCCACCTACCTCGCACGCGCCGCGCCGGAAAAGGAAGGAAGGAGGTAGGCACCTCCCGGAAGCGATCCTAGAGGGCCTGCGAGCGCTTCCGGGACAGCGCACTAACGTCAGCGGAAGAGGAGGGCCGCTTCCTCCCTCTTGAGCTGCGGCTGCGCGCGCTGGCCTGAGGAAGCTAAGCAGGGTTGAGCCTGGGTAGAACGTGGATGGGAGACACACTGCTTCATTTAGGTTTCACATACCTGAAGCTGTTCTTTGTAAATGTCTATTTTAAAATAATTTTCCTCTTCTAATATGACCAAAATAGACCTATCCACAGTTATTATTCCCACTGAGTTTATAAATCTGTGCAGAAATAAGGAGGATTCGTTGTAAAATTTCATGAAAATCCGTTTCCGTGGATTATTTTTTATCGGATGGGGCCTCTTAGACTGGGGTGCCTAAATAATGAAAACATCGTTTGGTTTTTTATTCTAATATGAGCAAAATAGACCTATCCACAGTTATTGTTCATACTGAGTTTATACATCGGTGCAGAAATAATGATGATGCATCTTAAAATTTAATGAAAATCCGTTTCCGTGGATTATTTTTATCAGATGGGGCCTCTAAATAATGAAAACGTCCCATTTTTGTTCTTTTTTTCTTATAATATGACCAAAATAGACCCATCCACGGTTATTGTCCATGTTGAGTTTATACATCGGTGCAGAAATAACCACGATGCAACTTAAAATTTCATGAAAATCCATTTCCGTGGATTATTTTTATCAGATGGGGCCTCTAAATAATGAAAACGTCCCATTTTTGTTCTTTTTTTCTTATAATATGACCAAAATAGACCCATCCACGGTTATTGTCCATGTTGAGTTTATACATCGGTGCAGAAATAACCACGATGCAACTTAAAATTTCATGAAAATCCATTTCCGTGGATTATTTTTATGAGATGGGGCCTCTAAATAATGAAAACGTCGAGTTTTTGTTCTTTTTTCTTCTAATGTGACCAAAATAGACCTCTCCACAGTTATTGTCCATACTGAGTTTATACATCTGTGCAGAAATAATGATGATGCATCTTAAAATTTCATGAAAATCCGTTTCCATGGATTATTGTTATCGGACGGGGCCTCTTAGACTGGACGTAGCAGAGGGCCTCGGCACGGCCTTGTTAGGCGGTGGATCCGGGTCCGGCCGTTGCCCCGTCTATCAGCACGGGGGGTGGTGGGATGGTCCCCACGGATGCACAGGCTGGTTCTTTGACCCGAGATAACCACCCATGGTAGAAAATAAGGAAAAGGCACATCATTTTGAACCAGGGTGTTATTTTTCTAGCTGGACTTTTGGCCTTGTGACTCTCCTTTTGTCCTCCTCCCGCCTGGAGCTGTAGGTTGGGCGACTTAGCTAAAGCTTTTGACTTCACCTGATGAAAGCCAGCGTGGTGCAGAGAGCCCTACACCAGCCCTCGGTCTGGCACGAGGGGAATACGGAGGAGGTCGTGATGCGGCGTTCGCCTGCCGCGGATGTATAGCTCGAGCTGCAGGGGAGCCAGCTGGACACTCAACTCCTGAGAGAGCGGATGCTGATAGGGGAGCGGACTGGGTGCAACCAGGGTTTTTTCCTCACTGTTTCTCTCCCACTTGCTGCCTCCAACATTTAAGGTCTAGGAAGTTCCCATTCAGAGGCCGTGCCCCTCACTCCTCTGCTCATTAGCTCCTAATGCTTCAGCTTTCCGTATCTGTGACATCCTCGCTTACCTCCAGGGTAGCCCCCAGCGCCAGGTTCATAGTGGTCTCAGGGCTGCTCGTCTTCGCATGCATTCATAACGCACAAACTGGAAGCCTTTGGGTCTGGACTTCTGGCTTCTCCATTTCAGCAAACAACGTCCTTTCTTGAAGTACATTCTTCGGTACAAAACTGATGAGAAAGGGGATGCTTCATCCTACCTGCAGCCTTTTCCAGCTATAACCTTAGACCTGCCATTACATAGAAAATGAGGGTTGAAGGGACCTCAGGAGGTCACATCTAGTCCAACCCTCTGCTCAAAGCAGGACCAGTGCCAGCTACATCATCCCAGCTACGGCTTGGTCTACCCGGGTCTTGAAAACCTCCAAGGATGGAGAGACCACAACCTCTCTAGGTAACCTTTTCCAGTGCTTCACTACCTCTTAGTAATAAAATTCTTCCTAATATCCAACCTCAACTTTCCTTGCTGCAACTTGAACCCATTACTCCTTCTGTCATCTGCCCCCACTGAGAGCAGCCCAGCTCCATCCTCTCTGCAACCCTCCTGTAGGGAGTTGAAGGCTGCTATCAAATCTCCTCTTCAGTCTTCTCTTCTCTGGGCTACTTGCCTCTAGTCCAAAATATTCATCTCCTTGCAGTACAAGCAGCTTCAGCTTTCCTGTCCCCACACTCTCCAATGTAGGAGATGGGTTTCAAGCCTCTCCAAGAGCAGTGGAAGTTGTCACAGCTCAGCTCCTCCATGGGTCAGGTCAATACACTGGTTCTCAAGCCTAGGGTGAAGGCCCCTTTGACAACGCCAGCTCTTAGTTTTCACTAACAGTTGCAAGCTCAGAAAGATCGTAACAGGTCAGCCTGCTTTTAACACCATGGAGTACTATTTGCAATCTTGGGTTTATCTTGAGTATCATGTTTGCCACCTCATCATGTGGCACCCCATACCACCTGAAAAGGATCTCCACCAGACACCCTGGTTGAGAATCACTGTTAGCAAACGGTTGCTCTTTCTTTTCCCTTCACATACAGACCTGTACCTACAAGGCCTGGCTCTGGCCCTGGTACACACTTTCAAACTAAACACACCGTGAATTTGATGCAGAGGTTTAAGTGAAAAAATAAAGAGTTCATGCAGGTGTCAGGCAAACCATCTTCGTGCATCGTCTACAGGTTGGGAGCCTGGTATCCTGTCCTGGGATTCTAGTTGCAGCTCTCCCATGACTTGGGCAGTGACAGGATGAGATGCAAGCCACTTAACTGCTCTGCATCTCATTTCTGCATCTATAAGATCAGGGATATTTTACCCATGCTCATAAAAATGCTTTTGAGGCAGCACTGTGCATGACAGCACTGATCCTACATATTGGTACAGGTGACATGAGGGTCTCCCAGCTCTCCCCTTGCAGGAGAAGAATAATTCCCAGATTCCCAGCAGAGTGCTTTAGTTCTTATCCAAGTTTTCACACCCATCTTTCACTCCATAACTAAGAAGCAACACTTGGATGAAAGTAGTTGCTCTGGGTCTTCATAACACAGCCTTTTGCAACTCATCTTAAAAGCAAAAATCTTTGCAGGGGGAAAACACCAGCTTTGACTCTTATTGTCATTTACTCCATGCACATGACAAAAGAACAAGAGAATGTGTCCAAGATCTAATGCTAGTCTCACACAAGCCCAGTTAGCGGCTTCCTTGCTTGGCTGCTTCACCCCCACCCCTAAATTGCGTCTATTTTTTGCTGGACTTGCAGTGGGCCTAAAAAGGCCTGCAGCATGGGGTGAAAAAATTCAGATTTTGACAAATGCAACATCCCCCCCCCTTTCTTTCATAATGTAACCTATTAAAAATGAGCATTGAAACAAGCATCTGGTTTGAAACTTCACTCTGAGGACCTTTGTGGACTGTTTTCTATTTTAGCAATTGGGGATTAGCTGCTACTGGCTCAGATTCAGAGAGTGTGGGACAGAATTAGCTGTCTAAATTATGTGTGTAAGGACATTGTTATGCTTTTTATCTAGCTTATTAAGTTGTCACATGGAGGAGACAAAAGCAGCCCTTGAGGCTGCCAGACACCGGGAGTTACTTCAAAGAGCTTTAACATTGTTTTAGGAAGCAGGTTGGCTTTGCAGGGCAGGAAAAAGAAAAAGAGAGAAGTCTGGGTGCATTGGCAAGCAACTATTGATAGATTGCTTGCTAAATGAAATTGTTTCAGTGCTGAAGAGATTACAGAGCCCGTAACAACCATGCTGTTCTCTTAGGCCTGCTAGAACAGAACGACTACATATATCAACGCATCGGGGGGTTTCTCGCATTCAGTCAGCTCTCCCAGCTTGTGCAGTCTTTCTAAAGATTTTAGGTTGTACTTGCAACTCCCTCCTTGAATTGGCAAAGAGCCAGCAACAGATTAAGTACCTGGATTAAAAAAACCCCCAAAAAACAATGACTGGGCTTTCTAAATTGATTTTCTCCCTCCTACCTGTTCCTGTGATTAGAGACCTGATGAATAATGCCTTGCATTCGAAAGCTTGTCTAACTTTATCCCAACTACGTAACTGGTCCAACAACAGGATCCACTCTAAGAAATCCTTGCCCCTGGCATACCTGATACACAAGAAGAGACAAAGTGAAGGCTCCAAAACTGAAGTGTACTTTCAAGGAAGATTTAAAGAGAGAGAATACGTTACACCTTGAGTTTGGTTGGTTACAAAGTATGTATAAAAAAACCCAATTTTTATTTCACAGCATCTTAATGTCACAAATGTCCTTGGAAGATTGGACAAATTACAAATAGAGTTGAAATTAAATTACTGGGACACAAAACCAGAGCACAGTATTGTCTACATCAAAAAAAAAAAAAAGTACACGCTTCTCCCACGAGGATTTTCTGTGCCGAGTCAAAGCAGCACCATATTTACATGGTTACATACACAATTAAACCCGACATGCCGGTGTAGAAACCAGCACTTCTTTTCCAACCAAAGAGCTTTTGTTTCTTTAATTTGGTACGTACACTGTAAAACCTCTCTCCAAACTCGCCTTGGGTCCCATTTTGGTTTTTACATTAATAAAGTTGCAGTGAGAACAGTTTGCCACACAGTGGCAGTGTCTGTATGACAAGATAAATATAATAAGATAAATATACAAGGATGAGCTGAACCCAGCAGGACTGCAAGCCTTCCAATTCGGGGATGAGAAAGCCAAGTCCTCTAACACTGCACACACAAACATATACAAGTCACTGCCTTTGCCAGCAGCACTGCTTCTGCACAGAAGAGTCGCAGACACACGTGCCCACTGTGCCAGCTGTAGACTACAGATTAAAAACAACAGTTTGGGATCAGTCCTTATGACTTTGAAACAAGATTTCTGCCGTAGTAAGCAGGACTTGCCTGCCACTTAGAGGAATTTTAGTGCCAACTGCGAATGACCAAGTCCACAATGCCATACTTTGCCCATTTTATCTTGGGCTTCACAGCTCAAGAACTTGGGATGTGCCTGTGCAGAGGCTTGGAATAAATATTTCTAGGGAGATCGCTCAAAACTCTACAAAGAACAAAGCTGTTTATTCTCCCAGCAACGTGGGGAATAATAAAAAACCCCATAACTTGCCCACCTATGCACTGAAGCAAGGATCTACACTCCTATGGGCATTTGCCAGGTACAAGTTCCATTGCATTCAATGGAAAGTCTAAGTAAAGGCTTCAGGGCTGAGCCTTCAAATATTCACATTTCACTCACAGCATCTCTCTTCTGTTGCATATTAAAGAGGAAAGTTAACTGGTGCTGCTATGGAAAACAACAAGCAAACCAGCACACAGAAAAGACTCCTTCCCCCCCAAATTCAAGTGCCAATGAACTTACCTTCATTATACCCAGGCAAAAAAAGGATACAGGCTGAGTTGCTGTAGGAATCTGCAGCAGATTGTGGAGCGCCAAGTGCAATGCAGTGAAGCTTTTTTCAATTGGCAAACCCATTTACAAGCAGATATATTTAATATTTCAATGCACAAGAACTTCCACAACTGGCATTAGGGACGCTCAGCAGAGAATTTAAAACAGTGGGATGTTTCTCAAGCCTTTGTTTTGGTTGTGGGGGGAATAAAAAATGGCAAGGTGGACATCTGTTCTCTTTTCACTTTGTTCTTACAACTGTCCTAGATTTAAAAAGATACCCATTGCACCAACTTTGCACAAAGGTGACACTAAAGCTCACGTCCTGAGTACTGCTTGTGAGCTGCACTTGCACTAAAGCTATTAAACACAACAGAGTTTGTGACTTGGTTGGGATCGCTGCAGTTATCTGTATTAAAATTACACCTCACACTGCTGAGCCAGGAAGAGGGTCTAGTAAGTTTGCTGCAAATCTTAGTCAGGCTGCCCTTCGGGAAAACAGCCGATTAACAAACCTCCAGCTTCGCGTCTGTGCCTATCATGATGGCAGGAGTTAGAATTGACAGTACTTCGTCCCAGAGACCGGGGAGCCTTACTGCAGTGAGGTCCAATACCCGAGACAGGTTCACAAACTTAAACGCAACATTTGTCAATCACAACACCCGAGTTTTTAAATTTTGCTCCTCACAAACAAGACAGCTTATTTATATTATTATATTGCTTAGATAAAAAACCCAAAAGCCACTAACTTGGTTGCTAAGGGTCCAAAACACTTCAGAACTCGTCCCCCAAATGGAAGAATAGCTGGGAGTGGAAGAAATTATTTAACCCTGGCATAAGCAGAGCGCTGCAGGAGACCAGCCACCGAGTGGCTGCACGGATGTGCAAACGACCGGTCCCAGGACCGTCACAGTGGCACAATGCTTGGAAGAACTGAGTAAAAGAGTAGCATTTTTAAGAACTGGCCATGCTTTGTTTCACTGGCTTAGTTCAGTAGCATTAACTGCACTGGCTGAAACACTTGTGGACAGAGCACAAAAAGCTCATACATGACACTCGGTCGTATATAAAACATTGCTTAGTTTCAGACTATCAAGAACAGTAGCACAAATCAAAACAACGAATGATATGTTTTAATCGCGGTATTAAGCGATTATCTTCTGTTGAAGAATAAATGAAGATGGCAATTGCTTTGCTGCAGGTACCTTGTTCAACAAGTGCGATAATTCATGGCCGGATTTTCAAATCACCTTTCCTCCTTTTTTTAAAATCAAACCTGTAATCAGGTATTAAGCAAGCCGAACTAGAACAATTTTAAAATCTTGTGACCTACCGATTTATAGTACAGCCCCCCCCCCCCCCCGTGTGATATTAGTGCGGATATACCGGAATCGTTTTCACCATATGCAAGGCAAATGCAGGTAAAGAATAAATGGCTATTCAGGATTCACCACCATGCAACATAACTAACTTAAAAAGGGCTGGTACCAGACCAGTCAGTTTTAGGCACATCTTTAAAAAAATAAATATGCATTTCATTAATGTAAAAATGCAAGAAAATTCTTAGAAATATTATTTGAAGTGTATCGTTTGGAATGGAAGTGATGCTCCCTTTAGACTCAAGGAACAAAATAAAGGTAAAAAAAAATCCAAGGGAACAACTAGCGTAGCATCATTTGTAGGAAGAACTGACAGTTTCTTAATAAAATTGAAAAGGTAAATAAGAATAGCCAGCAGCCAATGGCAGCTGGCTTTGAATCACTTGTGCTTTAATGTCCAAAGAAAAATAAAAGTTCAATAACCCTTTCTATACCATCTCCCAGACTTGGCATATGCATCATTAATGTACATCTTGACTGCTTAAGAAGTCATGCTGCAGACTTTGAACTAGCTGTAGGCATGGGAGGATGTACATTATGGCATAGGAAAGGTCAGTGGCAAGCGTCAAATTCAGCAGCAAAGTGTTTGTGTAATGCTGTTCATCTCCAGAGCCACCGGCGATCTGCTGGAATGTAGCTTTGGTTAGGAGTGCTGCGCAAGACGTCTATAATGAGGTAAAACTTGGTTTTCAGGAAGGTAGAGGGCCAGTTCCAAAGCTACAAGCACTGTAAATTCAAATCCAATGAGATCTCGTCTGTTGAATCTGAATCTTTCTTCTAGTTTCTGCAATGGCATAAAAATGAGAGGGATAGGATCAGCTATTATTTTTAGGGTAACCAGTTACCATAGGGTAATTAAAAGTAGAATATATTAACATACATTGTATGACCGGCGCTTTATACAGAGGATAAGATATATAATGTACATCTCCACTACGGAGACATTATACAGAGGATAAGATATATAATGTACGTCTCCACTATGGAGACTTGATACAGACAGTAAGATATATAATGTATATCTACAAAAAACTGCCAAAATGTATTATTAAATCCAATTATGAAATAGGCAGCTGAGATACCCAATTTCCATGCAAATGTTCAGGATTTATTTATTTATTTATTTTTTTACACAAAGGCCTCACACGTTTTGCAGATCAAAACCAACTATTTCTAAAGAGTAGAGGCCTAAGAAAAAATCAAAGATCCAAAACCCAATTTTAAGATGTAGGTAACAATCTGGAGTTTCAATGTGGTCAAAGAAGCCTTGGTCTCGCAAAATGAAAACATTAATTTTAAAAGAAAAAAGTCTGTTTGGGACCCACCTAAGGAAATCCCAGCTACTTACATCAATAAGGTGTTTGACTTCATGTTTCCTGAGATCACTGCTGATCTTGGCTGCAAGCAGCACGCAAGCACCAGCGCACAGTTTGCGGTTCTGTTTGTTGAGCTTGCCTTGGAGAACAAGCTTCTCGAAGTAAACGTATGCCATCGACACAGTCACTGGTTCCAGACTGCACTCTTCACTCAGGTTCCGCATCTCTCTCTTCAAGCTGTGTAGGGATAACAGTATCAGGCGCTACGGTTTTTAAAAGATCTTTTAGAAACCTTGGAGGTGGGGAGGACTCATGGACAGGGTCTTCAGCTTCCACAAAGCTGGTGTAAAATCTATCTAAGGCCTGTTTGAAAGCATGTGAAAGCTGCTGGGGTCGTTTGACCCCAGTGCTCTTTCCTGCCATGGCAGGGGGTCGGACTTGATGATCTCTCAAGGTCCCTTCCGACCCTACAAACTATGAAAGTATGAAGTGACCCGGTCTTCTCAATGTGGTTCCCAGGGGACTTTGGCCGACATGAGCTGATATTTTCAGAAGCGAGCGCCTGAATGGACACAGAGATGGAGCTGCCTTGCAGCATGGACTTTGAAGCCAGCATTACATTCCCAGAAAAGCATTGAGTATATCAATCTAAGAACCAATAGGGAGAATTTCATGTTCGACTTTAATGGCTTCATGAGACCAATTAGTATAGAGAAAATTAGTCCTATTAAAGACTCCATTCGAAGTTTTTGTATTAACTGAAACCCCTTAAAATTAACTTCCAAGAAACCAATTCTCTTGTTTCTACAGGGACCTGCATTTTCACAGAGTTTGACTCAATCAACCCTTCACTCCTGGGACTCACAGAAACTGTGCCCATGCAGAGGCCTGCTGAAGCAAATAGGACTGCACGTATGTACAAGGGTTTGTGTGGTCAGGGTCTCCATTTGATATTCATGCAGGACATCAGAGCCCAGGATCCTGCTGAGAACGTAGCTAATGGTCATCAGCACTGCAGCCCACAGAGGCACAAGCAGTGCTTATGCTGAAGATTAACAATCCCACTCGCATTTTTTTCCTTCAATTCTTTTAGCAGTAAGTCAATTCAAAATACAATTTCTAAACAGAGAACAAATGTAGTAATAAGTAACTGGTTTTCTTTAAAGAGAATCACCACGTTGTGTTATAAGCAATGCAAATCTACCTGGAATTCTCTCTTATTCTGCAGTTTTTTTTATAGCAACCCAGGATCACGAGATACTCTTCCATGTGTCAGACAGAGGCAGAAATAATTGCACCCTGGGCTGGGAAGTCAATTATCTTTGATCCATCACAGTTGGCAAGTGATTGTGGAGAGAGCTGTGATTTTTCAATGTTAGTAGCGGGTTAACAATAAAGCAGAGTTAATCTAAAAGAAAGAGTCTTTTACCCATTCTTTGTATTTGAAGCAGCCCTGCACATGGCTACCATCCGCCGCCATCCTAAAAACTGGTCATCTCTTGCCAGTTAACCATATATACTATTAATAGAATTAGTACTTTTTTCACACAAGTGTTAGAGAAAAGCAGCTTGTAAAAGAGACTTATACAAGAGCCTGACTCCATGTCCCCATCTGTTCTTTAGCGCTTCTTCCTTACCTTCGAATTTTGCTCAGTGTCAGCTTGATGTGAGGAAACTTCTCCTTAAATGTTTCATTCATGTCCTTTTTAAGGTCCGAAGGCTTCACGTATTCTATTACGGTGGTCTGCAACACAAGGGGGACATTTTCTTTAAAACATCTGCGGTTTGACCGTGTATAACCCACTACCGGTGTCCTTCAAAGGCAGCCTGTGCTTGACACAGACTGGGAAGTCATTTATTAAGAAGCATTTCACACTCCTGCAGTGCTGTTTCTCCTAAGCTGTACTTGATGCTCATGGGTATTACATCTCAACAACCTGGAGGATCAACAGATCTCTCCGTTCTACGGACAGCGAAGCCCAAGCCAAAGACTAGTGATAGCCCTAAAGTTACAGGGCCAGGGCCAGGAATGCAACCCAGGACACTAGGCTACTTTTTTAGTCCCAGCTTTCCTACAACCTGGTATATCAACTGCATTAACCATTTACATTCAAATTCATCCAGTAAAGGGCAGGGAAGATATACTCTGGTCACCCGGGAGCTCAGCTGTCAGTGCTCACTAAAAAATTTCCCCTAGTAAACGGGCACAGTGGTAGAAGCACTGTAGTCACTGACATGTTAAGTACCCTAGTATACAGATACCCATTATACACTGCAGCTGAACAAGTCTGCACAAACCTTTTACCTATAATAATGTTTGCACATGCAAAAACCATGTGTGATTTCTGATCCATTGGATGGAGTCCACTCCCCACCCCAACACATTAAAACAAAAAATCTGAGCTGTTTGACTGGACTGCCATTTCATGCCAAAGAGATGCCCCAAAACAAAATCCATGCAGAGTAAAGCCTGTTTGCCTTCAGGCTGGTAACATCAGCTTTATCCACAAGACTCACTACTCCACAGCACTAAGCTAATTGGTAGTTACAAAACACAAATGAACCAAGTCAGAGTAAAGGAAAAGCTATTGTTATCCCAGTGTTGAGACAGGTTTGAATCCTCAGCCTAAGCCACAGAGCAGGCTAGGACTGTGGACAAACTAAATAAGCAGCTGAAAGGGGGTGTGGGGAGGACTTATTACAGTTCACCTGAATTCGCTGTAATCATTCCACTTGTCTGTTTGACCTGGTGGTGAAAGTCAGATTGCAATCATTTAGCATCTGTTTCATGCAGAGGTAAATCACTGCAGTTGAGCTTTCACTTGCTGCAGGGTAGGAGCACACAGATCAACGATGCTGGTTCCTGAGCAGCAAACTCACCACACCCTCTTCCACCCCATGCACTTAAAAGCGGTGTAATTGTTGGCCTGTTCATGCCCTATAACCCTGCAAACAAATCAAGGACTAAGCCACTGACTTGGGTCAGTTTGAGAGGGCAGTGCCAGGGATCTCTCGGCTCTAGCTAACTGGGAGCCAATCAGCAAAACAGCAACACAGCTCTGCAGTTAGATCGTTTTTCCTCCCACCACCTCTACACAGCCATTGACCACGATTCTGTGTTATTTCCATGCTTTCGGAGAGTTTGCAAAGCTAATACAAAGTTAAAAGTGCAGTCGTACAGCAAACCATCTGGAAGAATCAACAATTACTTTATTGCATTAGGCAAAGTAACGGTGTATGCTCCAGCTGGAGGGGCTGGGAAAAAGATAAATAATTCTGAAGCCTTGTGAGGAACACTGTCACTCAAGGAATATAGACAATGGACAAAAGCGTTTTCCAAGTTATGATACCCAGTCATTTCCACAAGCTTCTAGTGCAGCGTCTGGAAATGGGCCTTTACAGGCTAGCTGGTATAACCATGCCCAGTTTACATACTACTGAATATACAGTCCTTGCATAGTCGCCTACAACCGAGTCCACACTTTGGGCCATTGTCCTGGAATCTCAAATAATAAAACTTAATCTCCGAGGTGAGACGATTCTCAGAGTCCCCGGTAAACTGGTAATCTCAATACATGGCACTGCTCTCCTCAAGTACTCCAGCCCAACACATAGCTATCGCTATTATACTGCCCCCCAACAGGACACATTTCCCTTGCCTCCCCACTGATGTGGCTCTTTGGTAGCACTGAGCTCCTGTGTGATAAACAGGCAGCCAGGTCAAGTAATCCCATTTAATACCATGTAAGACGCGAAGATGAGAACACGCTTGTGCTTTCCGCAGGGCCACTGAGGATCATCCAGGAGATTTGGATCGTACTCTGTTGCCTCTCCAGCTTCGTTTCCTGAAGGCATGGGAAAACCAATACAGTGTGAGCCACAAGAGAAGCAAATAGTGAGCTCTAAGAAACAGACACCTCTGGAATCAAACAATCTTCAAGCGGAAGGAGGAAATGGGCTGAACTTCACAGCCTGGGGCAGACGGCATGGTGGACTCTGAACCACGAATGACAGGCTTGCACTCCATCATGCACCGTGGGCCACGTCTTAGACCACAAACCAGCATCTGGATGGTGGTAATGACTTCAGGAGAAGTCACAAGTGCACTGCTAGCAAGCATATTACAAGAGCCTGCTTTTTTTTTTGCCATTTAAAATAAATGTGACAAAGTATATCATGCGACAAAGCCATACAAGATACCATGGAGCAAGCACTCCTGAACACAGACTAAAAGGATGAACCAGTCATACATTTAAAAGCACCCACTTATGGCTTGTGGACAAACTGCTGTAGCTGGTGTTCTGCCGTTATCCTATCAATGTTTCACCTCGGATACATACAGGAGCACAGAAAAGCCCTTCTGTGCGACTCTGGCATGCTCAGTAGCAAGGGTGATGAATTCTTGGTAGAGGATGTGTGTGGGTTGTGTGTGAGGCCACAAGAAACAGTCCAGCACTGGTGAGGCCATGCAAGAATAAGAGTTGAATCTGTTGGCTGAGGTAGAACAGTTTGCCCTTACAGTCTCACATTAGACCAATTGTTTTAATCTGATAACTAAATCCAGTGCCTCAGGCTTCCAATATTCATCTTTCGCGGAGTCCAGATTGTGTACATCAGTTCCTAGTCCACACGCCGTAAAACATGGGGATCCAAAAGTAAAACTAATTCGTCTCCCCCCTGGCTTATGTATTAAAGAGTCTGCATTTGGTAGCAAAGCCGCTACAACACTCTCACACATCTATAATGCAACTGCACTGACGAGCAAACATCTGCTCTGTAAATTAAACCCAAGTAGCTAGTCTGTGGAATAAGGCAGGTTGTTTCTGCTGCCCCCCTTTTTGTCACTGAGACCCTTTAGAGTACATTGGTTTCTGGTTTGAAAAAGGAGTTGCTGCATTGGTTTAGCAGTTGGGAAAGGGACACCAGACGCCTCTTCTACAGGTCAGATGTCACTTGACTTAGCACTGGTGAATCATTTAAACGCTGCTCCTTTGCAGCCCCCCCAACAATATCAGCTTCCTTACCCATTCTCTTAGGACAGCAGCTGACCAGAACTGGTATTTTCAAATGCATGCAAAAAACAGGATTTCACCCTCTAGGATTAAATGTGCACGAGTGGGAAAAGCGGCAGCCTCCCCATCCCAGGGGGCATGGCACAGTAGACAAAGCACCCAATTACACATAAAAAGAGCCTTCTAGGCTGCTACATGATTCCTATAGCGTTTGGTTTGAATTCGAGTACACTTAGTACCATGTTTGTGCTTAGGCACTGTTAGGAGGCTGGGGAGAGTTCTTCCTTATTTCCATGTTTGAACACCTGGGACACAAGTCTCCCCCTAAAAATACAAAAATCTCCCTTTACAAAGCTGAGTTTCATCCCCCAACAGGAAATGTAACCAACTGATTACAAAGAGACAGGTAACAAAGTTATGCAGCCCATGTCTTCTTAGATTTTTACTCTCTCGTGCTTACAAGTTAATCGAACTATTTTCATGTTTACCCTTCTCTGGGAATTGAGTGAAGAATGGAAACCTGAGAAATTCTCAGTTTACCAAAGCCTCCCTAAAAAAAGGGTTTTTTTGGCTGATTGCCTTCAACTCCCATTAACTACCTGCTTTGCCCAGGCAGGAATATATCTGCCATTTCATAGCATTATACACTGCACAAAGATACTGAACTACCTTCAACTGGAAGGCAACTGGTGGTCTCACCTATTTCTGTTCCGGCTGGTATGGTTTTAGTTGTTATGGTTTTGTATCTTGACCCTGGAAGATTTCGTGAAGTGCTGGATCGACACGCAGGAACAACACTGTGGTTATCATTTTTGCGGCAAACCAGGGCATTGGTTGGATACAAGAATTTTGCATAGGACACAACCTGAAAAAGATACTGAACTTTAGCAACGGGTGGGAGAAAAGGTCTGCTGACAGCCCCTTGCATTTAGGCTGACAAATGCTTTCCATTATAAAAGTGTCTTGCATTTCTTTTGCAGTAACCTTCACTGTTCACAGCAGGATGCTGAAATTCAACAGGGAAAAGCCCTGATGCCAAACAAGTCCCTTCACCATTCACCCACCCGTTCCAGTCTATTCATGTTTCAAAAAGGTATACATTTCCAAAAGGCATTGTTTTCCTCCTGCCGCTTTGTCCTTGCAGCGGTTTGGCAGACTGCCTAACAACTGAGCACAAATAGCTACACTGCTACCCAAACAGCAGCTTGGACTCACGGCACTAGGAACCCCAGGACCATATACATTCAGGCACAAGGAGAGTGCTGGAGAGACCTGGACTGGGCCCTCCACAGACCCACTATGATCCCAGTGGCACCCCATCTTCACAAGATGTTTATCCCCCCCATCTCAGGGCAGCTTTTGTACAAGGATCTCAAGAGACTACGCTCAGTGGAGATGTTTCTACGTGTATGAAAGGTGGAAAAATCTTGCTGATGAACAGTAAATAAGGCAGAGAAAGCAAGTAACCCATCCTACAGCAATGTGGTAAGAGCAGGGAAGAGCACTTGCAACTACGAGGTCTCAGTCCTCTGCTCCTGCCAGGGGTCTGCTCAACCACGGCGTGGTTTCTCGGGTACGTGATGGGGATTGCTTACCTTGCCGTCAGCACCGAGCTCCACTCCTTCCATTCCTAGAACCATCTCCGAAGAGACAGAAACACCGCCAGAAGGATGCCGCTGCTTCTGCCCTTCCATTTTTAGATCACTGTGAACAGATGGACATGGTGAAGTACTAGCAGAAACGGCATTACTAGTCTAAACTTCCCCTACAGTAAACACCAGACCTATCACAGATCTAAAATTAACACCGCACGGTAAGATTTCCACAATGTGGAAACTATGCGCCTGCTCATCCCCCTTTTTCATGGGAGCATTAATTTTTAAATGCCTTACTCAAAATGTAAGAAGTTCACTTCACCAGAGAAAACACAAACCATTTTCATCCTATTTTTATCCAGCTCAGTACTTACATGCTCACTATAAACTTAACGGAGCCATATATAGTCTTTCTACACACAGGAAAAAAAATAAGCTACCCATAATGTGCTAACAAAAGCTTCAGGCAGCAAGCAATAGCAGCAGACCCATTATCATCACCCCTGGACTCCAATTAAAGTTTTCTGATTTAAGCACATGATCCTAAGAGTAATCCCAACCCTATACGGGTCAGACTAAAAAGAACTGTACTTTGGTGTCGGTCTTCATCACTGTCACCTACTCCAATTTAAATGAAAAATCCTGTCTTTTGGCCAAAGAATATTACTGGCAGCTTACAAGGAAGAGTGGAACGAATTGGCAGCCAGCTTGACAGTTCAGCTCTTTCAAGTGACCTTGCTACTTTCCCATGAAGCAAGGGAGGTTTCCTAACGCCTATTTTTATAGAATTGTTTGCATACAATGCCTTTTCCGCCACTAAACATCCGTTTCCTTCTTCCATACATTATGCACAGGACACAAGTGACAACACAATTGTTTCGGCAGAGGTGGATTAAATTAAACAACGTTTTCTATAGAGTGTGTGTGTGTGTGTACTAGTAGCCTTCAGGGTTAACTTAAGGCTCATGAGGGACTGCTACAAGGATTTCCCTCACTTGCTTCCTTAGGCTATATTTACATTAATGTCTATTTTGTATGATGTGAACAGAATGGCTATGTTTCTAAAACACAGCATATTTAGTTTGCCATAGATGGGTGTTTTCAGTTCTTGATAGCCCACAAATCTGTGGCTTTTAGTACCTTTACATTTCCAGGCCTTTATAGCTTGAAGTAATTCAGAGCATCTTAAAACTTGAATAATGGCCACGTGGCAAAACTCCAAAAATAGGTTCGGTAATGACAGCAGGTGCCTTCATGTCTATACTGATACCTCCAACTCCGAGCATAAAATAATTAGGCAGTACAGCTCTACTGTCAGCGTTGTGAAGAGCGGGTCTTCTGAACAGCTGTGCTGGCAGAGAGCTGCAGCAACAAGACTGAGCTTTTAGTGGTAGAGCTTGCTAGTGGGGAGTGGTTTTGCTCTAATGACAAAGCACACCTTCGCTGGTATGTACTGTTTCTATCTCGCATGTGCTCCCTTGGATTAGTACAGTGGTGCTGCTACACCACGCAAGTGCTCCTACCGACATGAAGTATTGGGCATTTGCTTATCTGTCTATGAACCGTCTTAGTGAAGCGAATGGCTGCCTTCATACATATGTTTTTACACAACTCAGACTTCCTTACCCTTTTCAATCCCAAATCACAGGCTGCTTATACACCCAGGCTTTTAAGCCTGAATAAATGCTGGAAAGAGCGGGTGATTTCATGGTCTCTTTTTCTGGAAAGGCTGGTTGAATACTTTAATTGGCTCAGGGGCAATGTGTTATTTTTATTTCACTTTACTACTTAATTACCACCCTGCAATCTGTGCATGCATTAATGAGTCAGATGAACACATTTAATATATGCACTTTCCTTATGTTTCAGAGTAATCTGAAATGAAATGGGTCACAAGATGCTCTAGCTACACTAACTTATGAAGCTGCTTTAATAAAATCCTGCTGGTGTGTAGCATAACAGACTGATCACTTGGCAGAAAAGTGCATAAGTCAAGTTAAAAACCTATTGCCTCACCTTATCCGTAAGCTCTCCCCATATGGCAGGATGGAAAAAGCCACACACAAGGTTCGCTTGGCACATATCAGTACGATCCTGAAGGCAGATGGGAAGAGATTATCAGGAGAGTCAGAAGCCTGAAAGTTTTGGACAGCTATAAAACATGAGAATCACTAGCAGACCTCTTGGAAACGTGCGCATCCAGCCTTTTGTTAAACAGCTTCTTTAAAGTGCCTAGGATTATTGAGGGATTTATAGGAAGGACAGCAACACAACACCTGCTGCTCTCCCAATTAACAGTGGTCCCACAACCCCAAGTGCAAGAATCTTAATGTCTGAGAAAACAGCACCAGGCTCCTACCCTGGTTGCTAGCAGAAATGCTCAATCTCAAGTGCTCTAGACCGAGTCAGTTAGCGGGGACAGACTATTAGAGCAAGAGAATGACTTTGGGGATGTTTGCACCTGCGTGCCAGTCATTCAGAGCCCGGGTCAAAAACCTACAGTGCACAGGAGACCATCTGCCCTCATGCACACCGCTGGGCCTCTTCCCTCAGCTCCCTAACCACTACGTCCAGAGCATTAACTACAGACAGAAGGGACCTGCGGTTCTTTCAAGTGAAACTTTTCTTCCTCAGATTGCAAAGTGCTTTATAAAAGCAGGCAAGAATCGCAAGCTTCGTTTTGCTAACCAGAAAACAGAGGCACCCAGAGGGGTTATGGGACATGCCCGAGTTCATGTGCAACTTGATGGAAACAGACCTCGGGTCTCTCGATATGCCTTCTAGCATCTTGCTCCGCTGGAGAGCACTGCTTCTCCAAAAGGGCTGGGGCCACACTACAGCCCCGGCTCCGAACAGGAGCTCAAAGCTTCACACACCAAAACCACCAGGCTGTTAATTTTCTTCCCACCCAAACCATACTCGAGATGTCACACCGCTCAACTATTTGCAGTCCCATGCTGGCATCCCTGGCCCTATGGTTTTTACCACTGTATAGCTTAGCAGCGAGATACGTGTGGCTATACTTCATAAGGCAAGTGCAATCTCAAATCACGCAGTCTAAATGAATGCCCCATTTAAGTATCCAAGAATCAAGGTTTTGGATAAGCCATCCTGTTTCCCAGACGCATTCATGTGCATTAAGCTATAATTAAATTCAACCTAATTCTGCCAGCTTTTCTCCTGTCTACTAGACCCACTGAATTCAAGGGAAGAATTTATAGGCAAGCTCTCTTTCACAGGGGCAAAAAGGGACGGTCAAACCTCTAGGGAAGATCAAGTGTTACCTGCTATTCTTTGTATCGTACTGTCTCATGTTCTTGATGAAATGCATCTTCTTCAGGCTTTTATGTCTTGGAGATCCAGATATGTGCTTGGTTCTGCAATGGAAGAAAAAAAAGGCAATATTTGAGAAATAAAAAAAAAGAAAAGGAAGGTGTCTTTATGATCAGATGGCAGCACTGGCATGCAGGACCTCAGAGATTCGCTTGGAAGAGGGTGAGGGAGGAGAGGACTGGCATGCAACGAGTTAAGATTAATGCTGCTTTTGAACAAGTACCTTCGCGCACTGGCATATTCCACTATGTCTTCTAAAAATTCTAGAGAGCAGCGCTGGGAGATAAAACGCCTTCTGTAAAAATGTACAACACCGTGAAGAATGAACATTATTAGTTCATGGCCTCTGCGATCAGAAACGGCATCAGCTCTATTAAGTCTTAAGATAATAGACCTTTGTACAAAACGTGGCCTCAAAAAATATACCAGTCTCAACATTTTAAACTTCTATAAAAGGCCACGAACTTTGGAGTTCCTAAAAAAGATAAAAGCTTTTTATTTGCTTTAAGAAGCTGACCTCTTTGAAAGACCTATCCAATTAACCAAAGACCTTAATACAGTCGGCAGAAAAGGAGAGCCTGGTTGCAAGCAATGCTTTTCAGGAATCAATGAAACTTAAAAATGTTATTTTGAGTGGGTTTTTTTCTGATTTCGGAAAAGCAATATTGTGTGCATCTTGCAATAGGTTTCTAGACAAAACTAAAACCTTGCTGACATGGAGCCTGGCTCAGTAAGTGACAGTATTAACAACACGGAGAGGTCTATTAAAGGAAAACAGAGTTTTGGTGCCCATTTTGAATCCTAAAAAAAGGCGGCATAGGAGAAAAAGCTACTAAAAGTTTAACAGTTAATGACACACCACATTACAGCAGGGGAAAATGGACACTGCCCCCAAGACTTGACTGCAAGTTTTAGTTATTTACTGCTGAACATTTAGATTCAACTAGGCATTTTGAAATTATACAGAAAATCTTCCGTCAGGCCGTGCTCATACATCATCACCACTAACATCTGACCAAGTCTTAGTATTTTACTACAGTTCCTAATATTGCACATTTTCTTCCCCCCATCTTAGCAGGTACGCCATGCAAGCTCAGACAAAGCTCTCGCTTTCTTTCCCCTGACCGCATCTCTTGGTTCAGTTCCCGAGCAATGCTGGATGTACTAGATGATTTAGGCAGGGAGGAAGGGGGTGCTTTAAAAAAAAAAGTTTGGTAAGATTTTGAAAAACAATAGGATTCTTCAAACAAATGGGGATTCCCATATCCTTGGAGGAACACAATTAGAGCAGCTTTACATTGAAAACTAAGGACTGCAGCTCTTTCTCCCTCAAGTCATGAGATCTGCGGTCTGAAGGTATTCCCTTGCACACCCGGTTTCTTATTGATCAAGTGCTTTTCCTGTTAGCTTCCTTCTCCAACATCTTAAGCAAGCAGCCACACTTATTAGAAGCCAAACTGGAAAGAGGCAACGGTGTTTAACTCTGGTTAAAACATCCCAGACTCGCACGCAGACTTTCAACTGGCTGCCCACCTCCGATACAACTCATGCTGCCTTGTCTTCACTGCTTTAACAGCTAACCAGAATTCAGATCACACGCTCTGGGTTTTCGTTTCGCAGTGTAGACATACCCGAAGGCAGGGTGTGGAGAAGCAGGAAGATAGTCAGGTTGCCTCATTATTTAGTGCCTAACTAAATATGCATCCAACTTTGGAAGTGGAAGCATGCTGCAACCAAAATATAAGGGGGGGGGGGGAATAAAGCTCTCCTTCCTTCTACTTTCTTCTGAACTGCTCTAGAGACATTGCCAATGCTGTTTAGACAGTGCCAGCGGATACCTGGTAGTTAGGCCTTAAACATATCCCAACACTACATCATAATCATCGTGTAAAGTTGCCGCGACACAACACTCTCCATGCAATTACAAGATCTGCAATGTCCGTGGCAAGCCAAGATCATTTATGACAAGGATATCCGCACCTCTAATTTAAAACCACGCCAGTTTTCCTACTGAACTGAGTAGAAAAGAGTTGCTGTTAATAAGCATGCCAAGAGAAAAGATCTCCAGGCAGTTTGCCTGTATTACATTAAAACGCCCCGTCGGGCAAAGACTTTAAAATGGAATCAGTTATTTCTGTAGTAACCACCCCAAGTAGTTTCCATCCAGTCTTAAATGCATCAATCTATTTTGTTCAAATTACTTAAATAAAATAAAAACAAACCTCCAAGTAACCCTGAAACCCAATTAATTTGTAAGGAGACTCGAGACCAACTGCACTGCTGCGGGTATTTCTTTCCCTTTTGCTTTCGGTGCCCTTTATTCTGTTACAATTAACGAGTAATGGCTTAAGGGAATCTATAACAACTTGCAGAATTTGACATTTCCACCAGAAAGTAAATCTGACAGCTCTAAATTCCCCGAGGAACTGTTGGGATGTTCTTTAGAAAGCACAATGCTCCAAAAAGCACTCCAATGAAGGATCCTTGTATGCAAGCAGGATGGTAATTTGAAAAGCATAAGACTTCACCTGTGTTACCGCTAGAACCTGGGTTTCCTTAGTAGCTTCCTATGGTTAGGACCCGTGTGTACGGGGCTGCATTTTGGGTGCAATATATCCAGAATCCCAGCAAGGAAGCATTGGACCAATCACCTGTATTAGTTTCAGAAACAGCAGAACAGGTGCAGAACCACATCTGGATGGGGGCAGGTGGTATCAGTTGCCATTATATAGGACGATGCATAAGCAAGAAGATTTCAGACCCACTTCTGGATTGTCCACTAAAGCCCAAGGGGTGGTTGGAGGAACAAGCAAGAAGACCCACTTGCTCTGTCCAATCTTCAGCAGACGAGAAATAAGTCACCCTGATTGTAGAACAAATCAGCCTCACCTTGGGACTCCGTTTTCAGGCCTAGCTTGAGCGTAACAAGGCTAACAAGTGGCACCATGCTACTGAAGCACACTACTGTGGGAAAAACTGGTCAAGCCCGCTAAGGTTTGGATGTATTTAGAAGGATGAGCTCACACTCGCTACCTGAAATGCAACCGTATAACCTGCACGAAATCAGATATGCTGACAGGCTTCTATTCTGGGAACAAGAAACCAAACATTGCAATATGAGTTTCTAATCAGGCTTGCTTAGTTCAGTTTTCCATCTCTAGGCCTCTGTCCTGAACCTAGACTTTACCCTGCAACACCACCTTTGCACTCTTTGCTGCCTGATGCACTGGATACTGATGCAAGCAAACGCCTCACTCCAGGGTCAGAGGACACTGGGGTGGACAGCTAAACCCTGCCCAGTTAAAAAGATCAGTCTTCAAGTCAAAACACTAGGTACAGGTACAAGTGAAGTGACCTCTGCAAAATATCCATGTCTGGTTGAAATGCAAGAGGATCGCTCATTTGCCGTCTCAGTCATTTATGAGCTGCGCTGCTTTGACGGCGATGCGCTCTGAAGAGGAGGCTGCAGAACTACCTGGCTCCGAGCGTCGCTCCGCTTCACTTCCCATTTCAGAGTTTCCTGTGACTCGAAGTCAAGAGACCCCTAAATCAGAACGTATCAAATGGTTACAGGAAAGATCCCAGATCCTACTCAAGAGCAAAGCATCACCCCTGTAAGGTGTCCACAGCACAAAAAAAAATACCCCAAATCAAACCCAAATTCTGCTCCACGTTAGCTGCATTGATGCAAACAATTCTGACCCTAAGGTGGGACAACTCTTCCCTTAAGTCTTTGGAGCTGGTAAGATCTGTTCTCTTGAATTTCTTTAAGATGAGGAAAGCAGCCCTGCTAGCCCACCTTTGCACTGAAAAAAAATCTGCGTGCTGCCGGGAGAGTTAGTGATGTGAGGTCATTGCATTTTATTTTATGGATTTGTCAAAATGCCCAATCAGCAGAATTTTGCTATAGTCACGGTATGTTTTTAAGAGTACACTACAGTACATCAATACCTTCTTGGAGGGCAAAACGTAGCTGACTTATTTGTGGATTTTGATGATCCTATCTGCTTTAGGAACTTGCTCTCAAAGTGCGAGGCTTTCCTGTAATAGGAAACCCTGGCTGATTTAACTGCCTGCCTGTTGGGTTCCACCTGATGAAACCCAATTTAAAATGAAACATCCGGTTCCAAGCAGTTTTATCTAGGATGATGTGCTTTGCTTGAATTGCAGTGCATTGTACTGCAAAGTATTAATGAGAGGAGTTTCCAAGGCACTTGATGGCTTGTGCAACCTAGAGACCAAATGATCCCCCTGTTAATGTTTCGCAGGCAAGTCTCCATACTGTAGCATGCCTGAAAATATATTAAAGTCCCTTCAAGGGCTCTATCCTTTTAGGATGCTGCAGCTGGACAATTAGAAATAATTTCTCACGTAGCTATGCAGCTTTAGTTTTACACACTTTATTTTTTTGTTTGTTAAAAAGTTTTATGCAGCAGGTGGGAGCGCTATCTGTAGAAGAGCATTATTTCAGCTCAAAACATTAATAGTGAGACGTTGCCCAGCTGGAGCTAGCTGTTTGTTCATACATAGCTCAAGCGACCGCTGTAATTCTGTCCTCACACAGCCATTTCCACTGTCAGCACGCTGCGGGAGGTCTCCTGGGTTCAGTGTTGTGATATCATTTAGCAGCACAAGCGCTGTGGACGCCCTTGCCTGGCAGAGGACACACAATACACGGAGTACAACACGTTGCAAAGTTTTTGGCCCAGCAGTTCATGCAGCTCTTTGGTATCCCCGCTGGAACAGGACACAGCTGAGAGCACGCTATGTATAGCTGTGATAAGCTCGAGACGCTCCGACTTGGAAATGGAGAGGAAAAAGCCGCTGAAATCACAGCTTTGGATTAGAGGCTAAGACGCGTCTGAAAAGGGTCTGTTTATCACCAGTATATTGGCAGAGACAGGCTTGGTGCAACACCGAAGCGGCAGGAACAGCAAGGTTTTTGAGGGATAGGAATTTCTTCACCACTTCTCCCTATTTACGTAACCGGACATTCCCACAGTCACCGCGGCAGCAAAACTGGAAGGAGAAGGATCTCGTTCAGGTCACGAGCAAGGCTCCTGCCAACCCTGTCCCTTTGGGGCTGCTCTCTTGATGCCCCCTGCCCTGTAAGCTTTCCATCTAAATACTATTCAAAGGGATTGTCAGCCAGCCCCGCTTTTACCATCTCTAGTTGCTCAAACAGCAAGGCTCCCATCAGCTGAGCTGGCTTCCTTCTTAATATTTTCCACATCTCTCCAGTTTCCAGATGGACTTTGGAAAAAATCCTGCAACTCTAAGGAAGTTCTCCATTTAACTCTTGGTATCTTCTGCGAGGCATGTATACTCTTCTGCACATTTAACTCTTAGTATCTTCTGCAAGGCATTATACTCTTCTGCAGCTTTGGTGGATTCCCAGTTTCTTTGTCCCCAACTTTGTCAGGGAATCCAGTGACTGTCTCATCACAAGCCTTCAATATTTCTCCAGGGGTGGGTCTAGATCCAATTCCCCACCAAGATGCACAAACCTGACCCAACTCCAGAACTATTCTCAAAAGAGAGCCTGTTGTTCAGCTTCGCCTGTTCTGAGCATGCCATTACAGGGGAACTTGATGGTCTTCTGCACCATGGCAAAGCTAGAAAAAAGCCTAGCTTTTGCTCTGATGTTGAGGACAGGCTCCAGGAACCGAGATGTGCGTCAGCCTTTTGCAGTCCACCCGTAGTGACGTGAAGGCATCAACTTTGATCTTTGTCTTGTTGTAAACTTCTGCCATCGGTTCCTCTATGTACCCCAACAGGATGGGTCCTTCAATGCGTGCTGTTGTGCTTTTGTACAGTCACATTTGTCACTGCAAGGTTTTCCGTTTTAAAAAGCAACGATGTCAGAAGTCCTACACGAGACCGTTCAAACTTACTATACCTAGTCAGGTGATAAAACAATGCTTCACGTGCCTTCAGGCATGAACACCAACCAAACCTAGCACAGGTACGCTGCTTTACATATATTAAAAGGCTGATCTCCACAGCAACCCAACTAGGTATGTATAGAAATGTCAGTCCCTGGTTTACCGACTTGGGTGACAGCCAGGTCCTGGGCTTCTTCTGTGAAGAAGACAAGACAGTAAGAGAAAAAAAGGAGAAAGCACAGGTCCTAGACTATCACAGAGGAGGAGAGGAAAAAGAGGAGAAGAGCAGAGATGCTAACAGTCCATACTACCCATGCTCTTGACCCTGGAGGGGAGTTGCACACACATTTGGGCTCCAGTACTGCTAGATTTGAAAACTGGAAATGTCAAATTAGGAAACTCCAAATTATTGTGCATTGCAAAAACATACAAATACACACACATACTTTTGGGCTCTTAAACTTGGATTACATTGCCACAAATGGGAGATACCCCGATCATCACTTCCCTCACTGTTTCCTCTTTCAATTTGAAGGCGGCAAGGCTATTCCAGGCTAGAATTGTTGCCCTTTGCTGCTACCATGGCTACTTTGAAAGGCAAGTGTGCAATGTGGCTTGAGGGATTGCACACCCCTGAGGGACAGTGCAAAGACTATTTCAGGTTGGCTGGAGATGCAAATTAGTCAAATATGATAAGTGTTTCAAACAAAAGCAACCGAATCATTGTGCATTTTGGCCACTTTTGCAAAGGCCAATGTTCCCATACAAAAGCGATAATTATCACACATCTGGCAACACAGATGTGCAAAGTACCTGTGAGCTCAATCACATTCATTGCTGATTCTGTTAGAGAAGAATGTCTTTGTGATGAGCACTGGCGGGGGGAAGAGTTCACCCCAAAACACATGACATTTGAACAAGGACAAAACAGAGAGAAGAGTTGGGCTGATGATCCAGCAGCCGCTAAATTGAGTTTGATACACTGCTCTTCATGGCTACAGGGTCCAAGTGCACTGGAAAAGCAAGTCTCAGATTACTTCTTAAGAACCTCCTCTAGCCAAATGGATGCACATTGCCAATGGGATCCAAAGGGAATCCTATCCAGTCCCCATCCTTCCCAAAGGCAGCCACGATCCCTGCAAAAATGCAGTCGGCTAAAATCAATAGCAAGCCTGATGTCCTCTGCAGCTCTTCGAATGCATGGTATGTGTGTGTAGGCTAGAAGGCAGCAGGTACGTGGGTCCAAATTTCACAGTCTGACATATGGGGCTAAGTCAGGATTCATGCATCTCCCTTAAAAGACACAGTATTTGCTTTTGTAAAAAAAATACATCCCCTTTGTAAGGTCTTTTAGCTCCCCAGAGCAACCAGTTAGATAACAGCGAGTTGTCAATACAATAAAGGAACAAACTACTAAGCAGCCCCTAGCCCGATGACTTGGCAAACAATTATCTGGGGGCATCTGCACGAGACCGAGATCTCAAGTCTGGCTGTACAACAACAAAAAATGGACCTGTCAGTTCTGTTTAGTCAAAGTCAATTTTGAAAATTGCGTCCTATTCTTTTCTTCCAGCAATCTGATCTGAACTGCTCTTCTGGTAATCAATTCCCACACATTTAAGCATTGAATCCAAGAATGAAAATAAATTAGTGCAGGATTGATTTAGGGGCCAGTAATTGGAGAGAAGAAATTCCAATTCTCTAAGTTTTAGAAGTCCCCTTCCCATTATATGGACATAATTGTTTCATGTTTCACCATTAAAGATTAGATCACATGAAAAAGTTTACACCGAGGAAAGCACATAACGCACAATTTAGGTTTGAAAAGTATTTGCCATGTGAAAAGCAGAACTATTCACTGCAGTTATCTCCAAAGCACAAAGCAAACTGGGTTTTTGTTTTTTTTTTTAAACAAAACACACATTACTTTGCTAAGGCTTAACGGTAGACTCCATAACACCTGAACATCTGACTGTGACATACACAGTAGATTAGACAATCCCTCTGAGATCTCAACCTAATACCCACCTACCATTTACAGGCTATGCTAATAACAAGGGAAATACCTTCAAGCTGCTCAGTTCACACTGCTGCCATAAACACACAGAAGTGGGTTTCTTAGGCTTAAACTGCACAAAGTAAATGATCTGATCAATGCGCAAGGGAAACCAGATAGTATTCCTTTCAGTTTTAAGCATTTATGTATTGGGAATTTGTGTACAGAGCGTATCTAAAATAGCCATTACACCTGGCAGGACCTAAATGCTGCATCAGGACTTGCAAAAGCTGACCTTGGCACACCTGGCGTGCCTGCACGTGAGTGTGGACACTTCTCCAATGTGCTGTAATCAGAGCATGTTGGAATGGACTCCATTAATCAAGTCTGCTGGAGTGCGGCCATGACCGCGCTCCCGCATCTCGCGTATCAGCATCCCTGCGCTTCACTTTGGCAAGCTTTAGTTCAAGTGCGGGGACACTGTTACATGAGATGCTACGGCACTTTCATTCAAGCAGCTCTTGGAGCGAATTAAAAGTGCCACCCCCTCCTCCCCTGGAGCATGTGCAAGTGCCCAAGGAGTCTGCTTAAGTCACTGGGACTCAGAGACCCAGAGCAGCATATCCTAACACCAGCATGGGACCAGTGGGCATGCACCAAAGGCAGAGTTCACTGGCCAGCACTGAATCTGGTCAAGGATTCATGGTTTTTAATAGCCTTTTCAATGGGCAAATCCATATTTTGCTTGTTCATGCACTATCATCATCCTCCTGAAAAGATGTGGATGGTGCTTAAGCTGGTTTCACATTTGCAGGACTTCAGGGCTGCTTTAGCAAGTCCCGATGCAACATTTCGGCACAAGAACAGACAAGAGCAAGTAGCAGCTCAGCCCTCTTGCACATGCCTCCAGAGATACAGCGCTTGCTTTAGAGAAAAGCTATGTGGCACTTAGTCTCCTTCAACAGTTCTCTCATGATCAGGAGCAAACCCATTCCCTACTTCTCCCCCCCACAAAAATGTGTTTCACTGCATACAATTTTAACTCCAAGTCCTCCCAACTCTCCACCAGCGTGACTTGCAAAGATACGGCAGTGTCGAGAATCATGCTAGGGCAGCGTCCTCGGCACATGCAACGTCCGCTCACCTGCAATGCATATGTCAGAGTCTAATAAAAGTGAACCAAGGATTTATGATGCACTTTAAGTGCAGATCTTGTGCTAGATTGGTGTCGATACATAAACATCCCGAGTCCCTGGATAGCATTTCTTACACACTGACACATATGGTTCATTTTTAGCTCAGGACATCAATAATGTAGCATGAGCATAAATGCTGCAAGAGGCGCAGTACCACAAACCCTACCCATTAAGGGCTATGCATGCAGAACTGGGAGGTTGACCTGATTCTGTTGCAGATCGAGGGCAAAACTCCCTGGAGTTTCATGGCACCAGAAGGCTGCTCTGTGAACGTAACAGGAGGCTTGGTAAAATCCAGGTCTAATACATTTTTCTAATGCAAAGTCATCCGAAGCCTTAAGTGGCTGAAAACTCTCCAGAAGATGATTTAAAGGCATTAATCTAAAACCAAATACCATCCGCCTTTACTTCAAGGCTGAATTATTGTAAAAACATGTGCATCCCTTTATAAACATATTTCTGTGCGTTTGAATTAACTTGGGCAATAGATCAAAAGGATTTTCCTCTTAAATACTGCTGGTGGCTGATGCAAGAAGACTAATGTTTTAATAAAACACTTTCCTCCTTGCAGCAAAGGGCAAACATACTTTTCCCTTTTAATTAGCAGGCAGAAATGAATTATTTTCTGTAGGCATTAGGGCTGCTTGCGACTGTGTTAAAAGAAATGACAAGTTTAAAAAGGACCGAATTGGCTGCAGGTAATCTGCCATACGGCATGCGAGAATTCCAGTTGAGTAGACGCTGTTACTGGGCTGTTAACAGAGCAAGGCAGCAGCACGTATAATGCAAGAACTGTTATTTTTTGAGAAGTGAAATGCAAGGGAAGAATGAGGTAGAAAGTATGTCTATATAAACTAGTGCTGTGCGAGGCTCTCCAAGTCAGGGTTATGGGCTATGCAGTTTGCCCAAATGAAGCACTGGCAACACAGATGTTGCAGGATGCAAGTCCTCATACATTATGAAGCCTGAACCCAGAAGTGTAATGGCAAATTTTACTTTGGATACAAGGTATCAGACATCATGACAAATAAAAATTCAGTAGCAGATAATCAGTCCAATTGCCTACCAATTAGTTGTTCTAATAAAAGATATCAGATTCACTCAAGGAACCTTGTTTGCCTACCAAGGGTCGTTTTAATGAACGTAAACCACCACCTCCTGTTTTGGGGCTGTGTTTTTTTTTTTTAAAGAAATGCCCTCACTTTGGCTTAATAAAACAGGTTCTAGGGCAGGAAAAAAGCGAGTATGCTCTCAAAACGATACACTTTCCAACCAATAAGCAACTTCATCACTGTCTCCAGACTGACTTAGTGTTATCGTCTAGTTAAATATGGTCAGGTATTTTATGAACTCCACATTTTTGGTGTGCACAGATGAAAATTCAGTCTAGGCACCATATCCAGGATAATCTGAGACTTTATGGGATCCTAATTATGACAAGGTCTTGCTTTCCTACCTTCTTCAGTCTTGCATTAGTTCCTAGTTTGTCATTTTTGTGCATTTTGAGATGGCAAAATGCTTTTTTCCCCACAAGATTAGAAGGGCATGGGGAAGCATCTCCCGTGCAGGGTGCTACATGCCTGGGTCAAGCTCCTTGTCTCCAATCACGCTTCTCCCACTGAATTCAGGTTCTTCTACAACCTTGTCGCTGCAGCATCTGAACTTAATCACTGATTGACAAGCCTCTGTCTACATCCAATTATGTAGCTGGAAAGCTAGGAAAAACCCAGATCTACCCATTCTGACTGGGATCTGTCCCCTAGGAAACTTACTGTCTACTCAAGAACTGAACTTCGTTTTGCACAATGTACATTCATATTCCAAAGTACAGATTTTGACAACGGAGAGCTATGCAATTACCAGATTTACATGCCAATATCAGCAAGGATGGACATTTGCATGCCTGGTTTGCCCATGGACCTGCTGCATTTTTACATGCATGAAAAAACGACTTTGAAAGTCAGGTCCAGGATACTGGAAAAAAAAAAAAAGCAGCTTATTTGGGGTATTTACTAATTGCTCCAATACAAAACCTTAATATAGACGGAGTGGGTATCATGGTTTATATGGTATTGCTAAAGGACCACAGATGTTGTAACCACCTCCAACATACAATTATTCTCTCATTTTGCTCACGTGATGAATTCATGCACTGAAAGTTTTGCCAGCACCTTAAAAAGAGGCACTAGATTAATAATAGTTATTCCACTTTAGAAGTGGAACAGGTCATTTGTACCAACGCAGCACTGAAAACCCACCAAATGCATACCCACTTAGTGACTCAAACCCTTTGTCCACAACGCAGACGTGGCCTACATCAGTCAGATGCGCTACGTGACCAGCAGTAGCTAAAGAGATACTACAGTAATAACATAGCCTCCTCCTCCAATTCCTCCTTTAATGAGTCCCAGCTGCCTTTGCTCAGGCCGGCCCTGAGACAGTATAATGTACTCTTGTTTGCATTTTAATAGACTCATAACCTCCTTCATTCCTGCCTATTTTCACACAAATGGGGGAGGCTCAGTGTGGGTTGGTGTTTGCATCAGTGAACCTCAAAAACAGATGGCCTAAGCAGCATTAGTGGCACCACTCTGGCTCTATATAATTAACCAAAGCAACATAAAAAAACAGAAGCCTGATTCTCCTGCTGTAGTGAACCAGACTGAAGCATTTCATCACAGCTACAGCTCTGTTACTGCAAGGATTCACTGTTTACAGAGGAACCTTTTTGAGCTGTTAAAAGGTCCGGCACTGATGAGCCACGCACATCTATGGGCTGCGCTGAAGCATTTCCAAAGACGGGGAGACAACAAGCTTTGGCCCTGCAGCATCACACAACCACCGAGCAAACTGTGCTTGGCACCGCACATGCCACGAGGCCTCGATGCACCTGCCTTTCGAAGGGCTCAAACTGCCACGTATCTCAGGAAGTCTGAGCACACACACCAGAAGGTAAATGGCAGCACCGAATCCTCAGTGCAAGTCCCACTGCAGGCTGCCAGCACGTAATAGTTTAGTTTACTTTTTAATTTGCTTATGATGGACTGCGTGTACTGGCATCCTGTAAGGCATGGCAAAGAGGAGACGGGATGCAAGGGTTTGGAGCATCACATGCCAATTATGTGCCAACTTAAAAACAAAGGCTAGAAACTACATCTACAAAACAGCCCGTCTGCAAGTGCTTGCTTGAGCAAGCGTCTGAAAGCTTGCAATTAAAAGAATTTTTTTGCAAAAACCTAGTTGGTCTAATACGAGATATCACCTCTCCCACGAGTTCTGATTCCTTTTGCTTCTAGACCAATATGGCTACAACCTGGATACCAGCTTGAGCACACGCACTTGGCAACTGCATATGCAATTTTACCTGTGGACAGGTACGTTTTGGTTGGGGGAGGGCAGGGGAGGGAACGTGAACCTTAAGACCAAGGTTTTCGAGAACATGCCACTATGTTCCTATGAAACAATCTCCTGCAGTGACTCTTGCTAGGGTTTGCCCCCTTTTATTGAACCCCTGAAGAGTCCAAAACAGATGAACTGAATAAGTACTTCCCTAAAGCTTTTTTTATAAGCAGGAACTAAACATGCTGCAAGGCAGGATTAAAGACCCTGACTGGGTTAAAGAGACCCACGTGCACAGCTCTGAGGGGCTCAAGGTCTTCCCCTTCCCTGACCACTTGGAGGAAGAGTCTGAGATGTGGACGCAGCGTTCCTCGCCCCCTCTATATGCTCCTATTCACAGGCGGCGAGCGAGCGAAGGCATGCGTGGGAATGGAAAGGGAAAGAATGACAAACAAATGAGGGATACAGAAGAAATGGGAGGGCACAATAATGAAGGACTAGAATAAATGAAGGTGGAGGTGCAACAGGCAGCAAGGGAAGGCAAGGCTTTATACTGATAATTATTTGTTCACTATACAGGGTAAAATTTGTGAATACTGAGCCAGGCTCTCCCTCCTCCACCGCCTCCCCGCTCACAACCACATTGGGTTAAGGCCTAATGATACTAGCAACAAGCTCAGTGTTAGTCACACCTTGTAGTTTTGGTACCAGGAAACACTTTTAGACAATCGAAGGATTAAATAACTATTATGAAAGCCATCTGGTGCAATGAAACTGCCAAACCCAGTGTGTGGGTACAGCCAGGCTCCGAGCTGCTATCCCCATGTGCAAGCCAACTGGTCCGAAGACTCCAGCCGGTCCTCAGCCCCTTGGCAGAGATACAACCCATCGCCCAGACCCCAGGAAAACCTGGGGCCCTCTTTCCGCATTTCATTTGCAGCTTCCAGCAGCTTCTGTTTGTGTGTGCAACTGGAAACTCTCCTCCTGTAGTGGGCTTTACAAAATGAAGCGTCGCTGAAGACACAGGACTGAAACACTGACCATAATCTACAGATCTACAACACAGATTATGTCTGAAAAGCCTTCTTTCTTCATCAGTGGATCCTCTAGCCCCATTCATGTAAAGGTTTTGACATCACTGCCACTGTGACCACAGCATAGGGCACAGAGGCCGCAAGACTGTCTAGTAGTACCTAGCTTGGCACGGGGGTAGGAGACCAGCCACTGCAAACAGAGCTCTGCATGGGCTAGCAGCTTTACTCAGTTCTGGGTTGGGGTTTTTACAAACCTGGGTTGGGGTTTTACAACCTGTGCTGTGTTTCACGTTACTGGTACCCAAGCAAGACAGTCAATGCTAGGATGGGTATGTCTATATAACAAACCAGAAGACTTTTTGTTCCATGAAAGTTTGTTCTAGCACAGAGGCAGTCTCCATGCCAGATTTGGAAGGGCCTGCTGCAAGCAAGGTGAAGGGATTAGAGATTTCAGCCGGAAAGGCTGCCAGATCCTTTTAACAAGAAAAAGCATTGGACAGGGGGGCTGTCAGCTGGTCCCAGAGTTTTTAAAGGCACGCATACCAGGGCTTACAATGGGCAAGTGCCCCTACAGTACATTTCAGCAGATTTACTTTCATTATCATCTCACATGCAAGCAGAGTCCTTCAGTTTAACATCTGCTCTCTGAAGGTTAAGCTCTAATAATAATAATAATTTACAATAGATTACATATACAATAGCTAGAAGCCAAAGATTAGCTATGTAGGAGCGCGAGCTCTGTGTTTGAAGAGGTAAGCATGTCAGACTGTTTTTAGCCAAGGGCAATCAATCTGCAATCACCTGCTTTATCAAAAATACCTCGTAGTTGTTACTGAATCTGTGCTTGCTTGTGTGACTATTCCCGAGTTTAAAAAGGCACAGTAATCAAACTTCACAGCCAAGATACTTCAAAACAATCTTAAAAAAAAAAAAGGAGGAGGATCATAGGCATCTTCAGGCATGCTTAAGCTGACTTCCATAGGTCTGACTGTTTGATGGGGGAGAGGGGAGTGGAGGAGGAGGAGGAAGACGGACTATATATCCTGAAGTCTAATTCTAGTTAGTCAGACCAGGCGTGCAAGGCAGGGGGGTTTATAAAAAGGTATGCTCAAAACTTTGTTAGCTAGTTGCTGCTTCAAGTGCAAAAGAGATGTTAGAGTCAACTCATACCTACGGCAAACATCTTTCCCTGAGCCCTGACTAGTACCCCATGAGGGTACTAGCGTGCAAGAAAACCAATGCACAAGGCTGCAATATTAAGTCAGCACTTCCCGTGGATCAGTTCTTAGATTGCCCACAACTCCCCAAATCCTACATCAACAGCCAGCAGCGGTGCTGGGGGATGCACTTCAAATGCATGCAAGGTGGAAGAAGCATCAGTCAATCAGCCAAGCAGTTGCAAGCTTGAACAGCCCACTTGTCTGCAATTATCAAGAAGAGACTTCTTCTTCCGAAGCGTTATAGTAAAAGGGCATTTGACAGCCTAAACATTTACTCATCATCACATACACTCACAGCTCTCAGAAACTATACAGCTGTCATGCAGAAGAAGGCCTGTGAACTTGGAGGGCTGAGACCTGAGAGGAGATGCCTGTTCACTGCTTCATATTGCAGAGAGGGAGCATTCTCCAAAGGTGAATCCAAGAGATTTTGTTTTTAAAAAAAATGGAGATCTCGGACTTGAGTTAGAGGTCTACTTGGAAGTGTCTGCATGCTGAGACGCTTTACTCATTTGCTGTGTGGCGACTGGGGAAAACACATTACAGTTAAATGCTGACGAATTTCTCTCTGCCTGAAGAAGGGTGTTTGTGCCTGAAAGCCTGCAAAGAACAATTTGCCCAACTATTTCGTTGGTCAAATATAAGATAGCACATCGACTCAAAGACCCTTGTTTGCCTATCCTTAAACGATGCAGTCAAGCTGGTAAAACCTCCATGAGTCCTGCATCTCTACTTACAGATGTGAACACTGTCAATTATTTCAGCAAATAAAACGAATGCGCACAAGAACACAAAGATAATTAAGTTCTGCTCTAGTAACCTCTGCTAAGTGCCTGGGTGCGAAGAGGCCACCAGCATGTCTTCTCGCAACTTCCAAGGTGCCCATGAATTGTCATTTCCGTCTCTCGGATGAAACAAAAGAAGGCTGTTTTGGCTTCTGGCGGTGGCTCCTACAGAACAGGTGAAGCAAGCTGGCATGAGTGACTTATGGAGCAGGTAGGGAAGGGGGAGGAAAAAAACCGTGGCATACACACCTCAGTCTGCCACAGCTACGCCCTTTCTACAGCCAACAGGGTCTAGCTGCTCATCCATCCTTCAATGGCATTTTCACAAGCATTTCACAGCTCTAATGAATTCACAGCAAATGCATCCTAGTAGAGGCACAACTGCAATTCTAAATAAGTCTGCATATAGATTTCTACAGACCAAGGACTCAAGCTGCTTAAAAAAGCTATTGGTCAATTAAGAAGTAAAATGTCAAATGACCTTGAAGGCCAAAAGAGAAACTTTGCACAATGTTCTTTGGCGAGAGTTAATAAGAATGATCCTTCCTTTTATAGGCACAACTCGCAGTATTTTTTTTCCTTCCCAATACAACGTATTGTTGTTGGCAGACACAACATAGGAAGCCAGCCATGTGAATGCTAATATTTGCACGTGCAATTTATTTGCAGTTGTGGATGCAAACTATATTTGCTAAAAGGAGAGCTGGCCAAGACTTGACTGCTATTTTAGGCCTCGATAACAGTGAATTCAGGACATATTTATTTCCTCCACAAAGCAGCACGTTCCACTCTATTCTGTTCATCCTTGCAGATAATGTTCTGTAAATGTTTTTGGCTTCTCGAAAAAAAAATTTTTTTTAAATCGGCGCTGCCTTCAGAGCGCTATCCCAACCCGGTTCGAAAGTTTTCTAAATTAAAACTAAAAAGCAAGGCAAGTGGTATGGACGAGGATTAAGGATATTATCAAGTACCAAGTGGATCTTAGCTCAAAAGATGCTTAATGAAATGCCTCATTCACAACATGCACGTGAGCAGAAATGGTTTCAAAGAACGTGGTTTTCAAAGGAAAAATGGCAGTTGTGCTGAAGGCAACAAAAAGCAACCACGTCAACAATCCCAGACACAGAAGCACCGGGAAGTATTTTCCTTGTTTTGCATAATGAACTAATCCGTGTGCAACTCCCCAACGACACCTAATTGAGAGAAGCATCTAGTAACAACTCTGTTTTAAAAATACTACTGTCAACCTTAAGACTATAATTTGTCACTGCTCCCTACTAAGATGACCTAAAATCAATTAATCTATTTCTAATTTATCAGCAAACAAAAGTCAGCATCCTGAACAGCTCCCTCGCTGCTAAACCAAATGCAGCTATATTTGGGAGAGCAAATAACTCCTTGCAGAAGGTTAAGAGCAGGCTGCCGAGGCTTCAGTTTGGCCCAGATATTTGTTTGCAGGCTCCAAGAAATGCAGAACAGCTATTCCCTGCATCAGTGCCATAGTGAAACCTTATAAATGCATAATAAACAAGGACCTGCAAGGCTGTTACTCTCACTTTTCATGCTTTCATCATTTGGCTATTTTGGGGACCCTCGGTTATCTGCAATTCCATGGCAAGCCCTGCCAATCCCAGGCCCAGCTGCAGAAATTCATTAATATCTGACATGCTGTTCTGTTCCCTGTTTCCCTCCTCCCTCTACCCTCTTTTGTTCAATGTGTTTCTTTGAAAGAACAAAAGGAGGGAATAAGCTGGGGAAAAAAAAAGAAAGAAGAGGAGGAGGCATGACAGGCGGAACGAGGAAGCTGGTGGAAAAGCAGATTTGCAATTGTAGATATTGTACCAGCCCACTCCCTGGAGAAAATTTCAACCTTCAACTTCTGTTTTATATCTATACTGCTTAGCCAGCAGCACTAGAAAACTAGCTACTTGGATTTATGAACCTCCTCCCGCAAGGACAGCAAGCACACAACCGTCAGGCCAAGCATCAGAAATCTCCACCCTAGCAATTCGTCTTCACCACTTGTATGGAAGTTTTAAGATACAGTTGTAGCCCAGATTAAACTTCAGCAAACTGCACGTGGCATCTTGTCTTCCATACTCAACCACCCCCAGTCTGAAGAGTTTAAATCACAATTTGCCCTGGCCTGGCCTACATGGAGCAGTCATGCCAGCTCCTTTGGCTCTTCACAACAGCATTCAAGCATGGTATGAACTTTTCTGTCAAAGCCAGGTCTTAATTGGTGATGCTGTGCAAACAGAGGTACCTACGATGGTCTCTGTAATAACACGGGCAAGTGTCTGGTTATGGCAGGGGTGGGCAAAATGTGGCCCACGGGCCAGATGCAGCCTACCAGGCCATACTATCCGGCCCGCAGAGCCCCTAAAAAATTTAGAAAATGAATATTTATCTGCCCCTGGCTCTCGATCCCTTGCCAAAACTCAGTAAGCAGCCCTTCACCCGAAATAATTGCCCGTCCCTGGGTTATAGAATCACTAGTTACACCACAATCCTCGGGGCACTGGATCTAGTGTGGGGTACATCAGCTTGAAGCTTGCGTTTCATGGCTCAACCATGTTCTGTCTTTTGTGGGAAACAACATAATACTGCAAACACTGAATGAATGATGTGTTACACAAAATATCTACTACCTAGAGTCCAGAGTCCACTAAAAGGAAAAGAAATTTCCCTGCTCCCTACCTCTACCCATGTAGTTTGTGAAGGATACCCATAGTAGAAAAACATGAAGATACTGTGAAACATTTTATGCATTATATGAAGCAAAGCAAGAAGTGGCTGGGGTGAATAAGAGTCACCCCATTTGGATGAAAGTGAGTGCTCCACCGAAAACACGCAGCAGAGCCTCAACTTCTGCGATGAGAACACGCCGACCTCCTGCTCTAGCCCAAGGGCTGCGTCAGGTGCTACACAGACAAAAAAGCAAGACTCAGGTCAAGGGCCATAAGCTTAGCAACTACATCAAATGCAAAGGGTATGGAAAGGGGATCTCAAGCCAGAAGAGGGAAGGTATTGGGACAGGAATGTCTTTGCATCATTGTAAGTCACAAGGCCATTTGTGCAACGTGCACTGTTAATCCTTCGTTACTGCTACAGGAAAGGGAAGGGCCAGCCCTGAAGTTAACTTATGCACGGAGATGGAGCTTTCCCCACCAGTATGTACGCCCAGGCAATGCTGTAGGCAGCCTTGCCCCTGCCGTTACATAGACCCCCGGTACCAGACAGCTGGACAGTCCAAGTGCTGAAAGGGACAGAACCCCAGGTGGACACTCACCTCCAGAGGTTTAACTGCAATTTCCAAACAATGAAGAAGGGCACATACTGTTTGCTTTCACTTGCATCCTCCTGGAAAACTTTGCTGAAGCTGCTGCTTGGCACAGTTCCCTAGCAATCGCTGGTGATCAGTCTTGCCCTCCTCACACAGCTATCCTGGCCGGGGCAGCCCCAATCTGTATGTTAGCAGTCTGCATACCACAGACATGTGCACTATACTGGAAGACCCTGCATGGCAACACTGGTGTGTCTTATGTATTTGTACCCGAAAGCAATTTTTCCAACTATTTGAGTTGGTCTAATAAAAGATATCAGATTTACCTTGTCTGCCTAATGTCCTTAGACAAATGCGGCTACAGTCTACACCCTGGAAACTATGCCTGTCAACTTAAATTGGGGATTGGAAAGGGTCATGGGAAGGGGAGAAAGAGATGGTCTAAGGTCACTTAGCAAAATAGGATGCCTGTAGCTGACGATGGATCCTTTCTGTTCTGCCGGTGGTTTCCTATGGTTCATAAGGACACATCCATTACATTCAACCCACACAGAACAGCAACACATGCATCAGTCGCATGCATGTCTGCCACGAGAGCACTAATAACCTTCACATTTAAGCATTATAATCAAGCTGGGAAATTAGCAACCCGCTGCAGGAACTGCAGGGGTTCGCATCTCTGTGGGAGATTGTTTCCACCTGTCTCAGCCAGGCAGAGTTTACATTGTATGGCCATTTCTGGCATTAAAAGGACCGCATCATCATTTGTTTTAATTTAGAGATTAAGCCTCGAGGGCTTAGGCCCTGCTTTTGATGGATTTGGATAATCCACGTTTCAGACCAATAAGAGCTCTCTTCAACACAGGCCGGTTGTACTGCTTCACCAAAGGCCACTCAACCCTTCGCTGGGGTTCGCGTGAGAGCTCCTCCGACTACAAGATGCTTGTTAATCCCGCTCTTGAAACCAGTGCACGAACAAGATGATTAGAAGAAGGGACCGTACACAGAAGAAATCAGCCTAGACAGAAAACATTACAGCTCTTTCCAGGACACGTCCATCAACCCAGAGCAGGGCTGGGGACAGAGAATTTGGGGGAAAAGCCTGCCCTTTTCCCCCCAACAGCCAAACACTTGCAACTGCTCCCCGCACAGGACCAGACCCATGCAACTTCAAACACTCGTGATTTGATTACTGAGTGAAATCCAGGCAGTCCTCGACTTAAGACGTTTTGAGTTGCAACGAACAGCACTTACGACGTTTATCAATTGACACCCCGCTTCGACTTCCCGACGGCAGTCTCGACTTTATGACGCTGGATCTCATGCCACGCCAGCAAACGAGTTTGCTGCGTCGCCCGTCTCCCCGGAGAACATCTGTCCAAACTTCCTTGGACGCTTTCTTTAAGAAAGCAGCCGAGACTCCTGAGAAGACTCCAGCCAAAGCCCTCCAAAAAGTCCAAACAAGAGCCTTTCAAGAAGTCCAGCAAAGTCACCAAAGAAATCCTTCCAAATCAACAGGATTGCTATTTACAACATAAATACATTACTGTAGCTATATGACTCATCTATAATGGACCGAGCACAACATTCTGGGTTATTTTTGGTGAAAACAGGGTATCGGGCCTGAGTTCAGGAACCAATCCCCCATTCATAACATTGTTCCTATGTGAACATCAGTTCCAAGTTACAATGTTATGACTTAAAATGCAGTTTCCAGGAACCAGCAGTGTGGCAAGTTCAAAGACGCCCCATCCCTTCAGATGCTGCCCCGAACCCGCGCACGTAACTGCAGTACCAAATAGCTACGAGGGGCGAGGATCTCTCACGGCACCCACTTTCACTGCGCCGACTGTACTGTTGGGATAGAGTCAGACACCCAAACGCAAGACTTTTTTCCCCACCAAAGCAAGCCACGCACAGCCGAGACGGATCTGCCTGCGACCCACTTCTTTCCTCCTGCTACCTGTGCCTTTGCAACCCCTTGAAATATCCCTCCCCCCCCCCCTTGCAATGGCTTGTTAGGCTGCTTTTGCTTAGAAATGTCTCTTCCCCCTCCCCCCTTAGGCTGCCACTTTTTTCCAGCTGTGTATTTCCAACCCCTGGAAACATCCTCCCCCCCTCCCCTCAGCAATTGGTTTTTAGGCTGCCACTTTTCTCCTGCCGTCTCTTTGCAACCCCTGGAAACATCCTCCCCCCCCTCGCCCTGCAACTGCTTTTTAGGCTGCCACTTTTCCACTTTTCTCCAGCTGTGTATATGCAACCCCTGGAAATCTCTCTCCCCACCCTTTGCAATGGCTTTTTGGGCTGCTTTTGCTCAGAGATGTCTCCCCCCCCACTTTCAAAGGCTTTTTAGGCTGCCACTTTTCTCCTGCTGTGTATTTGCAACCCCCAAAAATGCCCCCCCCCCACAATGGCTTTTTAAGCTGCTGCTCTTCTCCAGCTGCGTCTTTGTAACCTCTGGAAATGTCTCTTCTCTCTCCCCCCCCCTCCAAAAAATGGCTTTTTAAGCTACTACTTTTGTCCTGCTGCATATTTACACCCCCTGGAAACATCTCTCCCCCCTTGCAATGGCTTTTTGGGCCGCTTTTGCTCAGAGATGTCTCCCCCCCAACCTTCAATGGCTTTTTAGGCTGCCACTTTTCTCCTGCTGCGTATTTACAACCCCTGGAAACATCTCCTCCCCCTCCCCCCCGCGCCTTGCAATGGCTTTGTAGGCTGCTTCTGTCTCACTCCTCCCCTCCCCCCCCCCAAACCGGGCTCAAAGCAAGGCAGCCCCGGCCCCGGGCCCGGGCCGTGCCGGCCCACCTGTGTCGCGGCACGTCGAGCGCGAGGCCGGCGGCGGCGGGCGGCGCGGGGCTGGGCAGGGCGGGCGGCGGCGGCGGGGGCAGCAGGGCGCTGCGGGGCGGCGGCTCCGGGGCTCCCGCGGGCTCCGGGGCGGGCGACGGCGGCGGCGGCTTCCCCGCGCTGGCGGGCGGGCAGGGCGGGCGGCCGTCCAGGGAGATGTTGCTGAGGAAGAAGAGCGCGGCCTGGCGCCGGCGGGAGTCGCCGCGCTTGCGGCCCGGGGCCGGCGCTGGAGCCGTGGCCGGGGCGGGCGGCGGGCGCGGCCGGCCCGTGAGGGAGCCGCACGTCGGGGCCGCGGCCATGCTGCGAGTGAGCCGCCACCGCCCCGGGCCCAGCGCCGCCCCGCCGGGCAAGCGCTCATTGGCTGCGTCGCGCCGGCATGCAAATCGGCCGGGACGCTCCCCGCGCTCATTGGCTGCTTGCGCTCCCCCATTGTTCGCTCGCTCGCCTTCCCCTGGGTCTTAAAGCCCGCCGGATGCTTGGGGGTGGGGTGGGGATCAGCTGGAGGTTTATCGGCTCTGCTGCTGTTGCCTGCATGGCCTTGGGCGTGTCACCTCGTCCCCCCGCCTGGCCACACGGGGGCGCCAGTAATGTCACCTCATCTCCCCGGGGAGCCAGTGATCCCACTGCCTGGCCACTAGGGTGGCCATCATCGAGGACATTCTGGCTTTCTGCTACTCTGTCCTCTGTTGATATGAAACCCCACGCCTTCTTGTCCTCTATTGATACGAAGCCCAACACTTTTATGTCCTCTATTGATATGAAACCCCACGCCTTCATGTCATCTATTGATATGAAACCCGATGCCTTTATGTCCTCTATTGATATGAAACCCCACACCTTCATGTCCCCTATTGATACGAAACCCGATGCCTTTATGTCCTCTATTGATATGAAACCCCACACCTTCATGTCCCCTATTGATACGAAACCCGATGCCTTTATGTCTCCTATTTTTCTCATCACAAGAAAAGAAAAATATTTTTCTTTTAAAGGGAAAAATAGAGGCATCCGGTTTCGCACCAATAGAGGACAGAGGACAACTGGACTGTCCTCTATGATGGCTGTCCTACTGGCCACACTGGCCTCTCTGAGGCTTGGGATGGGAGTAGGGTTGCCAACTCTGAAGCTGTTCCGGGAGGTTTCCCCCCAACATGACCTAACGTGATTTGTTTGTACTGTTCAACCCATTCACAATATCAATCTCCCACATTGCTTTCAATAGTCACCGGGAGATGGATGCCGGCAGGCTCCCGGCCAGTCTGGGAGGGTTGGCACCCCTAGGTATCAGTGCAGGCCGCCTGGGTCTGACGACTTGAGCCTCCATGGCTTGGGCTGTAGGGTTGGCAGCTCTGTTCAAATGAGGGTGGCCATCATAGAGGACAGTCCAGTTGTCCTCTGTCCTGTATTGATATGAAACCTGATGCCTTTATGTCCTCTGTCCTCTATTGATATGAAACCCAGTGCCTTTATGTCCTCTATTTTTCTCTTGAAGAGAGAAATAGAGGACACAAAATCATCAGGTTTCATACCAATAGAGGACAGAGTAGCAGAAAACCAGACTGTCCTCTGATGGCCACCCTAGTTCAAACCAGTTCCCAGAGGTTTAATCACATGGTCATGATATAAATGAGTCATTACATTGGCATGTTGCTATCCCATTTACTGTAGAAATCAGATTAAATGTTTAATAATTATTTTAATGAATGCCCTATCATTTGTCTCCCGGGTGACTCTCAGCAGTGAGATTTAGATCCAATTCCTGGAGACTCGGGGCCATCCTGGAGGGTTGGCAGCCCTAGCGGGCTGGCAGGCTCGGCCCAGTGGGCACGTGCATCCCAGCCGCTAGTGGAGACCAGAGAGCCGAGTGCAATGTGCCACAAAGCCTCCATGGGAGCCCTGCCAGGCTAGACCCACGAAGGACTCAGGTGGTGTCACAGGGAGTTGAACCAAAGTTTCTCACTCCTGTGAGCTTGCCCGAAGCAGTGCCAGGATGGATAAGACAAATAACCACCACTGCATCCTCCTCCTCACCCATCTCCTCCTAAGCACTCTCCTGTGGGAGCTACATGTGTCCTTCTGGCCTGGGTACCACCTAGTGTATGAATCCGGCCTCAGCTCTCCATGCTGAGCATCGAGACAGCGGGGGCTATGCATTTCCTACTGGTGGAACATGGGCACCTATGAGACGTTAGATGCCTCAAGGTTTGGTGGTAGCTGAGCAGGGGATCCTGAAGCCCTCAGCGATGCCCAAGTGTTGGGTTTAGGTGCCAAAAGTGGGACGTGGGCATCTAAATCCCTCTTTGCCTTATAGGCTCTGATCCCACAAATGGGGCATGTCCGTGACTAGTTCCACCAGCAGCCACGAGAAAACTCTCGTGCGGAAATTGAAGCAGGTCCAAAAGTATTCAATTGCAGGGATCTGTTTTGTAGCTGTGTTGGTCTGAGATAAAGAGAAATACAAAACTCTAAAACTCTTGGTTCAGAGGTCATGCCTTTTATTAGACCAACTACAATTAGCAAAAAAAAAATGTCTTTGCAAGCTTTCAGACACATGCATCCTTCTTCAGGCTGAGGAGGAAATCGAAGATTGTAGAAGTCCTGCACTTTTAAAAGACTGAAAAAGATTGCACCTCCATGCCTGCTTCCGACACCTCCAGGGAAGACGGACAGCCTGATCCGCACATCAAAGAGCAACTCACACAAAAGGACTCTCACAGACGCAGGGGAATATACAGCCAGCCTCACCTTCCCCTGTGCAAAATGAAGTTTATTTTCTACCTAAGAGGACTTTGATGATCTTTGATTTCTCTTCAGCCTGAAGAAGGGTGTGTGCGCCTGAAAGCTTGCAAAGAAAGAAAGTTTTTTGCTATTTTTTATGTGGTCTAGGAAAGGGTATCACCTCTGAACCAAGAGTTTTAGAGTCTTGTATTTCAAATGCAAGGTGCATTTCCTTGTTTTATGGGACCAAAGAGAGCTTCATTTTTAAAGAGAGTGGCCTCCAGAAAAGCATTAATACTACATTTTCAAAGCTGCTAAATTCTAGGCGTAAGACTAAAGGCAGGTTAAAAAAATAATCCCATTTAATCCTATCATCATGGTTGTTAGTATATGGCTCTTTCCCTAAGCGCTATTTTTTTGCATACCATGCTGAATGGGATATTGATGTTTGTGTTATAAAATGAATAATGTCTTATCATAATAGCAAAGGTAATGCAGCGTAAAGCATTGTTTTCTACAGTTTCTCTTTAAAAAGCTATTAAAAAAAATAACTAGTGCATTAATAACACATCTTAAAAAACAGACATCCAGAGTCCAGAGAACATTCCTGGTAACACGTGATGCTCAATATAGGTCAGATTTTAAGCGTAACTTCTTTGGCAGAATCACATTATCAAGACAGCCGCAGAAAAGATATTTGGGATAAAAAAGAATTAAATCTCCTTTGTTGGCAGATTCATCTAAGAAGCCAAGAGACGACTGGCCATGAAAACTGAGCCTTTCTTTGCAGAGTTCTCCAGAGCCCAGGATCTGAACTGAAACAAATGGGTTTTGGGGTTTTTTTGGGGGTGGGGTGGGGAGGGTTGGTGCAAAAACCAGCTGTATAATGCAAGCTATCCCACTGAGTTAGCAGACTGGCTGGAGCAGCGAAGTGAGCATAGTTAATTTAGTAGGTTGCTAACTTCCAGACCTATTTCCGAAGCTTAAATTCCAGCGCTGTTAATACTTTAAAGCTGGGTGGCTTTCCTGCTACATCCGGCAAGTGTGCAGATTCTGTGGGGGTGAATGTAGCAGGTGCGTTCCTCTCTGTTTCATGGGATATTTTTGCAGTGCTAAAGGCCAGTACATAAATGAGGATAACTGAGTACAACCCGAGTCAACCTTTCCTAGACCTTTTAGAAAGGGGAAAGATGTTCTGTTTTACACTAACATGCTAGTACATCACTACCCAGGGACAATGATACAGTTTTGGCAGAAGGCTGAACAGTTACTGCACAGCTGCACAGCAGCTACCAGGCCTGACCTGAGACACAGCAGAGCCACTAAGACAAATCTGAGGGCAGCTTGGTTTCTGTATGCAGCATTATCACGGCAAAATTGCAAGGCGCCATCCTGTCCTTATGCAGGGGCTATATTTCCTCTTGTCAATAGGAGTTTTGCATATGCAAAAACTCCAGGCTTTGTCCTGGGTGTGCGATAACAGTGTTTCAACACAGATTTTCACTGGCAGGGGGATAATGATATTTTTGGATAACACTAGTATGGGAGCCAATAGGTCTAACCCGGCTATGAATATGTTTAGGCTGGAAATCAGAAGGAGGTTTTTAACCAGGAAAGGAGAGAGGTGGGGGAACTGACTGGATGGGGCAAAAATCTGACTCATTTTAGGATGAAGCTTGATGTATTTATGGACAGGATAACAGGATGGGGGTCCTGCCTTAGCAAGGGATTGGACTTCGTGGCCTGCGTTGCCATGTTTATTGAGCTCAGGTCACCTGCTGCCTTTCCCCTGCTACTTTCTCTCCCAGGCAAAGCAACATGGAATAAGCACTGGAAACCCAAACCTGCAGAAGCAGAGTCTAAAAAACAGAGATACTTCACACAGCTGCGATGGATATATCCCCAGATTGCCTGCAGTCCCAGCAGCCCTCATAAATCTCTGCAGGGATTCTTGCTGCCATTGTCTTGCCAACAGCAGCTCTGGCGAGGGTTGTCAATCACGATGACAAAGAAGCCCCTGGCTTTTCAAATCAAACCAAGCCCAACCCTTGTGGAAATATTATGTTTTAGGAGCACGACATCTGGAAATGCTCTCTGTTTCCATCAACCCAAACTATACAGCTGCAAATGAGGCACTGCAGCTGTCTCTGTGCGTGCAGACTCAGGGCAGGCTAATCCCTGTCTTCAAAAGGCCTCCTCCTTTCTCTGCAGAGGAACGTCGACATCCTTCATTGGGGCCTGACAATTCACCACGTCCCTCCCTTTGTAAATCCCCCTGAGATGGTTAGGACTAAGCGGTACCTGAATCCCAAAGACATCATCTCCTCTGACCCAGACAAACTCCTGATTCTAGCCCTCCATTCCCATCAGCTGCATACTGGGAGCTTCCCCACCAGCTCCCTGAATACACACCTCGGTTTTTACCCCTTTGCATCATTTGCTCTGATTATTCTTCACCTCAACCGGAAGCCCTGGTGTCACTGTATCCGTGATGCTCATCATGGTGCTCTCACCAGGCTACAAGTCCAACAGTTGAACTCAAATGTCAGGGAGCGTTCTCAAATGTTTCTGAACCTCTGTGTATCATGCAGTTAAAGGCCTGGCTTTGAAATTCAGCACACCTCCATCCGTACGATGCATACAGGATTGATGGATGATATATGGCACAAATCATATGCCTGTGCTTTTTTGAATGCATTCTGCCTATTAACCCACCTCTCTGGGTCTTCATCTCTCTTGTATCCCAAACTATCGAGCCAGTCACCATAGCCTGGTGTTGTAGGCTGTACAGATGTCTGAATCTTGTAAAAAGCAACAACATTCAGACTACCTTGTTGGGCAACAGTCAGTGCTTTTTGGGACTTCTTGGCAATTACTGGAGAGGAATGGACATTTTCCCAGGCCAGGAGCCCTGATAGAGATGCAATCACCCCCTTACCTTTCCTTTAATTCTTTTCTAGCACTGCAAATTTCCAGATAATGGCATAGTGACATGTGTAGCCTCCAGAGGTGGGGAAGTGTTACCAGCTAGACCCCTGTGCCCATAGCTGTCCTCCTTGGAAAACCATCCAAGCTTTTGCTGTGACATTAAAAGAGGCTGAACTGATTGATTTAATCATATAACCCTACGCTGGGGAAGGCTATGTGCTCTCTTCATGAAAAATGTATGTGGCATTTACATGAGGATTTGTGAAAGAATGAATCAAGACCTTTCCTTAACCACACAGTGCAGGAACTGCAGTATATATCATTGCTAATAGACCAAGAAATGTCTCTTCTGAATAAGTACGCAGATTTGGTGTTCAGCCTATACTGTTACTTGCTTTAAATTTGCCATTTCTGTTCCTTTGTTTTTTTGCATTTCGTTCAGCTAAGCCAATAGGGAAAAAAACAAACCCGTTCTGCTCGGCTTTATTTTGCTCCTGCTCTGCTCTACTTCCTTGTTACCACATACTCACATAGCACAGACGTGTTTCAGTCACAAATACTACAGAGAAACCTTTGTGTTGTGGTTAATTTTTTTAAGACAGCCCTTTCAACGTCAGGATCTGGAAAAACCTCGCAAAACTTATATTTTTCAGCCCAGAAGATATCTGAAAAATTACAATTTACTGCTGAGTTGACCAAGAGGCTGGTGTGTCACAGAATACATTTGTTTGATACCAGTTTCCAAGTCTGGCAAGTAATAGTGGAGATGGCCATTGCTATGTTTAACAGAATAAAAACAAAGTAGGCCCTGAACGCTCTCTTGGTTTGTGCAATTTCAGATCCAGATCCCGACCCAGTAGAAACCAACCTAATAGCTGTTTTCCTTTGTGGAAACCAGTACGATTCCAGTTCTGATGTTAGAATATCCTTGTTCATTGTTTCAGAGCTGCTATTTGTCTTGGCAAAAGGAGCAAGATGTGTCAACTTCTTGGAAGTCCTTGCCTTTTACTGGGACAGCTTCTGTGTTGTTTTATTTCTCCAGGGTTGGCATAGAAAGCTTCTTAGGGGAGAGTTGTTGAAAGCCCCCTAAACCCACAAAACTAATATGCAGGGTGTGAGCACGTGTGAGTGTGTGCTCATCCCTGTCCCATGCATGTAGGACATACAGACCGTGCAGTGAACCCAGGCCAAGCAGTGAATCCTGCCATGTGTCCAGTTTGCACAGGCCAAACCTGATGCAGAAAAAATGCAAGTGCAATTTAAATGGATGCTCTGGGGGGAAAAGCAACGGCTCTTCCTCTGCTGAGTATAAATGTAGCTGCCAAAATGATATTACACTTGACAAACTTGTAAATTATTAGGCCTTCTGGGTTTTTGCTCATTCAATAGGGGCAGGATTGGGAACATTGGGCTCAATTTACTCACGTAAATAATCCCATGAGCTTTAGCCAAGATGAACCGTATTGGGCCCATATGTGGAAGATCTCTTCCTCCTTGTGCGATTCTGCCATCACAAGCGGTGTGTTCTCAGACTGCCTCCTGACAGCAGCAAGTTTCCGCTCTGGGGTCTGCTGGTTACCTCTTTCCACCAAATCTATTTGCACCCTTTGATGCTCAAGAATTAATTGAAGGAAAAACCGAGGGCCATGATTAGACAAATAAATGGGCTTCAGGAAGTATTTATATTTTCAAAGCTAATGCAGGTGTGTGTAACTGAGCATTACAAATGGCTTTACGGAGCTAGGATCTCAGTACTTTGAAACCTTAGGTGATAACAGGAGATGGAAAAGCCGGAGCAGCAGGAACAGTGTGTCGCAGACTGAATCAGGAATTCGAAGCCACCCACCCTGCGCAGAAACACGTGCCCGAGTTGCAATAGCATCTGCAGATCCCAGGTCGGCCTCATTAGCTGTCTCCAGACCCACAGATAGGACAATCATGGAAGACAGTCATCCTTGACTGTGAGGGATTGCTGAAGAAGATGGGGGTAGATGGGTTGCAGCATATAAAGTTTTATTTTACTTGAGCCATGAGCTCAGGAAAGCACTTCACTCAAACCCCACCGATGTCCCTTTTTGCTGTTACGGCTATGGGATACTGTAGCTCTGTGAGACAGAGCATGGAGATGCCAGACCATAGGCTGCAAAGTCCTGGTAGGGATGACCCAGGCAAAAGGGACAAGCCAGATTTGTGATGACATGCTGCCGTCCATGCGGGGAAGGAAGTTCTGAATCTATAACTGTTGTTGGGACACTTCCTTATTTCCCTTTTCAAGAGAGCTTCGTGCTATATCAGGATCACTGACTACCCTGCCTTCCTTTATCTTTGGATCTCAGTCTCTCTCCAGCCCCTTTCTTTTCAGACCAAATACTTCCCCACAGAGAGTCTGGTTAGACGGATTAATTTACTGCAGCTACACTGCTCCTTTGGGCATGGTGGCAGCCCTGCAGTCCAGCCCAGGCTGGGGCAGCACGTAGCACCGCTGCCTCCAGAGCAAGACTGGAGCCAGACCGACCAGCTCAGACATGCTCGGCTTCCAGCTTCCCATCAGCGCCCCGAGCGCCTTTCCATGCCCCTGCCCTGTCCACCCCCTCTCAGTTCACCTGGGTAGGAAGAGGAGTAGCTGTTGGTGAGGGATCACTCTTCTCTGTCCCACCACACAGACCCTGGCAGCACTCGCGAGTGAGTAGGGGACTCGCTCAGGACACATGCCCTTCCCAGTGCCAGGACCAGATTCCTCCTCATACTCCCACAAGCAGCCCCAGAGGCTGGATGGATGCTTTCCCTAGAGAGGGTCACGGGCCTGTCCTCATGGTGATGCTCCTTGCTAGGGAACTGGGTTAATGGATTGAGGAGCTTTTCCCCTCAGCTCAGAGAGAGGCTCAAGCCCAAAAGTTGCATCTGAGCAACCCCAGACATATTTGGCCCCAGCTCAGAAGTCTGCGTCTGGACCCCTCTCTCTGGATTCAGCACTTGGATGTCCCTTGCGAGACATCTCCCATCCTCAGTGGTAAGGATCACGGGGTCTTCCCAGATGGCACAGGCTCTGTCAGCAGGTAGGGTTGGCTGGCAGCAGAGTCTGTGACAGCATCCGGTCTTCTACATCCCTTTGGTGTGTTGGCACCCTCCACCCCCTAACCCTAACCCTAACCCTACCCCCCCCCAGCCCTCTGCCTGCCACCCGCCGAGTCCTTAGTGTTTCATCTGGGAACAAGAACCTGACAACATGCTTGACGGAGATGACAGGAAGAACTGTTCACTTAGCTAGATCTATTGCTGTTTAATGGTGGGATGTCTTGACCAGAGGAGTCAGGCGCATTGATTTCCAGAGCATCCCCTGCCAGCGGAGCTCAGGCACTAACAAGCAGCGACTCTGCTCACGGTCATGAGCAGAGCTGCTTAAAGGACTGAGGTTTGCTGTGCACGATCAAAGGAGAGGCTTGTGCCTGGCAGAGCTGCTCGGGGAGCGACTCTCTCAGCAGCTCTTCTGAGCAGGCAGCAGAGGCTAAGAGGCACCATGGAGCCACCCAGCAGGGCAAGGCTTTCTGGTCTAACTCTGGCTCATCAGACTGCACATCTAACCCCGTTAGTCCAGTCCTGGCCCTGGGGTGAGCAGAAGCAGCCAATTACATTGAACCAGGGTTGAACGTGTGGAGGGAAATTGTCAGCTAGGGACTAGGCTGAGCTCCCCAATTAGCAGCTTACACGGCAGCTGGGCGCTTAAGGATGGTAGAAGCTTATTAATCTGCCCTGGGCTCATCTCCCCGCTGTGCCATTTGCAGGCAGAAATGCCACCCCCTGTCAGCTTCTCAGCAAAGGCCTTCAGCCTGGGAATGAAACACCCCTTAGGGCCCTTCTAGGGTCCTGGTCTTTGGGTCTGGTTAAGCTGCAGAGAGATGGTAATGAGCTCCTATTTTGCTGGTCGGTCCCAGAGCAGGTAGGATCAGTACAGCTGCTCTCAATACTCTGGCAAGGCTATTCCTTAGAGACCAGCCCGAGGTCATCATAGCTCAGCTGGCCATGCTCTCTATTGTCATCCTCGCCTTCCCCACCCCATCTCCCTCAACATGCCTAGGACTGCCGGGAAGTGGGGAAGTAGTGCCGGCTGCATGCCACTTTGAGGTCCCAGTAGGCAAAGTAACCCCGAAGGCCTTGAGAGGGGAGCACCCCAGATGGGAGGCCCACTCCTCAGCCTCCGTGATGACCTGTGGTCATAAAGCAGAGGTAACTAAAGGATTGAGATGCACTGTCTGCACCTCACGGGGTCAAACCCTACAGGACAGCCAGGACCACGATGCCTTTTGGGTGGTGACCCTCCCAAGACCGCATGGCACAATGAGTGGCGGGTGACACTGGAAGAACAAGATTTGTTAATCACGTGCCCGGGCACTTACCTTGCAAGGTGGGGTTGTGCAGGGTTCATTGGGAATGTGAATCCTTTCTCAGTAACAGCTGCTTCCACCTCATGAACTGAGCAATATTCTTTTTCCAACAAAAATGTATAGAGCTTCTCGGCTTGGTAGGAAAAACGGGGTTTTCTTTGTTCACGGTGAGCTACATTTAACCAACAAGATAAAACCCTAGGAGGGGGAAGGCACCTGGGCTGGCAGGCTGAGGCAGACACTACAGGAGATCGCCAGATGTTACTACAGGCGAGTCTCTATGGGTTTAACAGCAGGTTAAAAACCTCAACTTTAGTGTGGGTTTTACCCTTCCTTTAGGGAAGACAAGGCCATGGGTTGAAATCCTGGCCTGGGGATGGGGGACCTGCCATTGCTTTTAATGGACAGGGTGGATGCAAGGCCTGGGCAGCATTGCAATGTCACTTGGTTCTCCAGGTGCCTGCCCCTGGTGATGCCCTGGCTAGTTCCTGGGCTGTAGTCAGCGCCAGCTTGGGGTTGCACGGCAAGAGACTTGCACACACTCATGCTTGCACTTGGAGTGGGTAAAACCAGGGCAGGTAAATCCATAATGCAGGGCTCTTGGCAGGGCCTGATCCTGGAAGGACCGTGCCCTCTTGCCCCCCTTGGTTGCAGGACCTGTAGGCGCTCAGCACCTGTGACAAGCAGACCTGTGATTTAAAAGTCTGAATGTGGCAGCAGCCACCAAATTCCTGGCTCCGTTTTTTTGGCCAACATATTCAGCCTGTGCTGATGTCTGCTGTGTCCGAGATGTGGCTCCAGCTCATGGGGACAGACCCAGCTCAGCTTGGACCTGGTTCCCTAGGGTACCGCAGCAGTGGAGCTGAGATAACAGGGATAACCCCGAGAGTGCCCCAGCTTCTAGGGCAGGATTTGCAGTCTGCCCTGACTCCCCCACTGCTGGAGATAAGCTACTGTTGAGACCCAGGCCAGCTAGTTTGAAACTCTCTTGGTTTTGTCTGCTTTCCACAGCAGCCAGGCTTTGAGGGCAAGGCAGCTGGTGGCCCACCGGACAGCTGCCCCGTTTGCCAGGGGTGGATGTGCCTTCCCGCACTCCAAAAGCTCAGTGCCATCAACTTTTCCCCCACGAGGTGGCACTGGCAGACTACGAGAGTTAAAGAGTTCATCCAGGTCCTGCTCCGAAGTCCCTTTTTTCAGTGCCAAGTGCATCCTCATTTAATTTTAGCCTGGGGTTTGCCTGCACTGACCGCCCCACTCTGCTGCCCCAGGGATGCTCAGGACTCTTAGGAGGGCTCTGAGCTCCTGTGAAGTCCCCACAGCTCCTATCTCTGCGGCTGTCAGGATGGGGAAGGGATTGCTATTTTCTCTCCCCCTCAGCAGCCCTGGGATTCATCCCAGCCATGCTGGGATCAGCTCCAACGGGGTGGCACAGGGTGACAGGGACCCAGCCTCCCTGCCCCAAGGCTGGGAGCTTTGCCTACACAGCCCCTCTGTTGCTTTCCAAGCTATTTTTCATGGGATGGCATAATGATGCCTCTCACCGAGCCATGTAGACACAGTCTCCACCCGGTTCCCTGTTTTTATTTAAAGTAACATAGATGCTGATTCCAAGCGGCATGCGTGGGACTCCTGGCTCCCAGGAGGCAACTCTTTCTGGAGCAGGACCCGGGTCTGCTCAGAGCTAGGTCCCGTGGGCAGTGAAACAGCCTCAGTAGGATCTACCTGTCACACCTGGGACCCGGGGCCACTTCTCTGGGTGCTTCAGCATCTTGACAGTGCTGAGGCTTCTTCAGAGCACACTGCACAGAGGCAGATGTTGAATGGAGAGAAATGCAATTTGGAAGAGCACATACCAACTGCAGACTTCCTCAGCCTGACGAAGGGTTTTTAAACCCAAAAGCTTGCTACAAATTTTTTTTCCAACTATTTAAGTTGGTCTAATAAAAGATATCACATTCACCCAAAGAACCTTGTCTGCCTATAAGGAAGAGAGACTAACGCTGCCGATTGCCTGCTGGGGTCTCACCTGGGAAGCCTAGAAAAGGCCTGAACGTGGCACCAGCTCCTGCTCAGCCCCACTGTCCTTTCACAGGGAGCTCAAAGCTAGCATCGGGCAAGGTCCTGCCTGCAATAAGGGCTGCCTACAAACAGGGGGTTCAGTTCGATGGGGAAGGGAACCCCATTTGGCACATGCTGAAGCAAAACCGGCTCAGGCCTGATGCACTGGAAACACGACTGAAGAACAGTTCATCTGTGTGCAAACGCGTCCCCGCCGGGCTGTCTGCTGGGCAAGAGCTGCAGCTCTGACTTACAGGCTTGACCTTTCCCAGGCCCCAGAGCCTGTTCCAAGAGAAACCATCTGGGCTGTCTCTCTTCCCTGGCCTCGCCTCCCCGCCTGCCTTTGGGCATGCATCCAGCCCTTGGTTCCTGCGCCACTCCTCTCCCTTCCCGTCAGCGCCCCTGCCCCAAGCACAGCCGGTGAAAAGGAAAATACCAGCTTCACCCCCTTCAAACAACAGAGCCACGTGCACTGGACCTGGCCGGGATTTATTCCAGGGGAAAGCCAGGCCCCCCTGCAGGGGTTGCTCCATGTGGCCTGCTGCTTCCCCCCCTATAACTAACCCAGACAGTTACAAGTGGGGGAACTGCACCTGTTACCCCCAGCCTATTAACCCTCGAAGCGCTTCTCCTCCTGTGAAATGCCACGAGGGGATGCTGCTGCTTCCTCTAAAATCCACATTCCTCCTTGCCCTGACTCCGGTGTCCCCAGTATAATGTTGCCTGTAAAGTCCCGTTCTCCAGTGAGATGGGGAGTCCTATCAGAAGGGGTGGTGGGGTCTTCCAGCCTTCAGCCTGCTGTCACTCAGCTGTGTATTTCCACCAGCACAGGACTAGCAGACCTGAGAAGCAAGAGAGCATGTTCCCCGCTCCCTTTGAAGACCTGCTGCATCCGCGCAGTGATATCTGCAGGTACCGGGCCCAGCATTTAGTGTCCTGAAGAGTTTCTGCTGCTGTTGGTCTTGCAGGCCTCATGGAAAAGCAACCCACTTAGGTTGCCCATGATGCCTGATGGGGCTCATCAGTGCCAGGACACAGCATCACCTGTATTCAGCATCACCATCTGTGTATTCAGAGAGTGATAATGCTTGGCACTGAACAGCGATCTGCAAAGTGGTTTCCAGTCCCACTGAACTAGTCCTCACAGACCCTCCTGTGATATAGAAGAGTCTTTATTTCCATTTTGCAGGTGGGGAAGCCAGAGGAGGGCAGTTCAGTGAGTTGCCTATGGTCACAGAAGGAGACACTATCACAGCTGGATGTCAAATGCTGGGATCTTCGGCTCCTGGTCCAAGGACTACAGCGTCCATGCTGATATTTTTGTTCAGCTCTCTGTTACGGTTCCTCATTGCTGGAAGCCGGGCTGCTGTTGTTTGTTTCCTTTGTCATTCCTGGTGCATCAGCTGGAGCCTGGGCCACTTTGACTTTCTTTCTCGCTCTCACTGACTTCTTATACTCTGCTAATGAGATGATGACCGCAGGCGTTAACTGCACAGCTATGGATATTTGAGACGGCAATTAGAGCCACGTTAGAGGTCAGCAAGTCCCCAGCCCAAAATATCATGGCTAAGAGAGCATAAGGCTTAGCAAAGCCAAGACGAATGGCAGCCACACTCAATTTTGTTTTAAATATCCGTGAATGCAGGCAGGGGTAGTTTAATAAGAATGAAATGCCCTTCACGGGGTCACCATCCTGAAAGGCAGCAGCAAGAGCCCATGAGAAATAAAAGGAGAGGCTGTCTCCGAAACAGAAGGGGAACTAACTGCTTGTTTCAGGCAGCCTCCAATCCTGCACACTCAAGTTATGGATGTGCAAACAGGTACCATGTGCATTTCTGGCACATCCCAAGCCCTCATGTGCCTTGCCAAAGAGATCTACAACTGCCTGGCATGCAAAAACCAGGTGCACGACTTTTGCAGGCTCACTTTTTCGGGCATGCAAAAGTGGATGCAAGTTGGAGAGCGCAAGGCCAGAGATTTAAACTCTCAGTGCAAACTTGTGTTTAATTGTTGGCTTAGCCCCACGGGGCACAGACCACATGGGCTCGTGCGCCCTTGCATGCATATTCCAAGCGTGCCTGTTTGCACAGACAGCGTGACTGCATGCAGAGGGATATTTGCACGTGGGAAAGTGTAGCAGGAAGCGGGATCTTTGCAAGAGAACATGGGCAAGTGCATGCATACACATGCATTATTTATTCATATAAATAGATCTCATCTTTCAGTTAACCTGGCTCTGGCGGATGCTAATGTAAACTGTATAATAGAGAGGAGAAAGCGAGGAGTCAGTTTTTCACATGCTGGGGGCATTTGTGTGTGTACAAGGTGTGCAGAGTCACTGTGGACTCATGCCCAAGGCAGGTAAGTGCAGGCATAAAGACCTGGTTCAGAGCAGCTGTGTGTGCAGTGGGCTGCTTGGCACTTCTACAGGGAGATGGTGTTTGCATCCCCTACCTGTGTAATCCCAAATCCTGACACCAGGACTGCACTGACTGACAGGCAACAGTGACTGCGGTGGCAATAATGCCCAGACAGATGAACATAAGGGCTCTTGTCCTTTCCTACAATTTTGTGCATCTCTGCCCATGTTCTGCAGGTGACCACACATTTGTGGAAGGAAAAGCAAGAAGACCGGGCCCTTCTCACATCCTCACCAGCTCTGCATCACCATTGCCACTTCTCCCCTTGACGTGACAGCTTCCTCAGCAGTGCCCTGCTATTTGTTTTCAAGAGGAGCTCCTTTTACTGTTTGATCAAGATTTCATTTTCAGCTCTGTCAGGTCTCCGGGGAAGGTAAGGGGTGGTTGGTGCTTGTTCAACAAGCCCCCTTTTATGTTCTGGTGACAGCCCTCCATCCATTTTTCCATCGGTCAACACTGCCCTTTATTTTTGGACTGCACAAAGGCAGCCACTCTCAGGATCTGTATGAGGGGGCAATATTTAAGGCTTGATAGGCAGCTGCTTTATGCCTAGCCTTATCAACAACAATTTTCTGCTTATTCATCCATAGGAAATACCAGTACAACACACTCCATTGTTAGAAAGTTGAAACCTCTCCGGCCATGCTTAAAAATCAACAGAGTTTGCATGGAGGCTTTCTCCAAATGTCAATAACTCATTGTTGAGTATTTGGGCTAGTCTGTCAGCCAATGTTTCTTGGAGTTGGCTAACCAAACAGGAAAGACTGACACCTATTAGCTTAGGTGTTAAGAAGTGCTCACTCAGCCGTCCTGTCCCTAGGTGCCTTGGCTAACCATTAGCAGGGGGCTCCCCTGCCTGGAGATACACAAGTTGCCAATGTACGGTGTAATGTGTCTTATCGTTGGGAATCAGAAAAACTCAACTGTGTCACCTTGGGCAAACATTTGTGCTGCATGAAACTCACTGAGCGGAAGCAAACGTGCCTAGGCTGGGGAAAGGAAAAGGTTGAATTCAAAATTTCATTTAGGATACCAAATCATGAGATCTGGGTCCTTGGAATAGCTGTAGGTGCCCATCCAAGTCAACGGGAAAACCAAGGAATAGGATGGAGACTATTATAATGCCACTGCATCAACAGTGTGCCACCATTTGCCAGTCCTGGCCATGGATACTGCAGAATTTGGGGGGTTCGGAGAGCAATGGCAACAATATGGGGGTTGGGAAAGAGATGGCGAAGGTTGCACTGTTACCCTTGGATGACCAGGCGGTAGCAGGATCGAAGTAGACAAAATGCTGAAGGGCAGACAGGGCCAGGGGCTGGGTGGCAGGTGGTTGTGGTTGAACAAGCCTCCCCTGGCTGTGGGCAGTGCCCCAAAGAGGGGTGGGAGGAGTTTCCCCAACACAGGGCTGCAGGGAGAATCAATGGAGCCAAAGGGCGGCAAGTTTATGACTGATGCCACTGGCCCTTTCTGTGGCAAAGAGACATACCCAGTTTCTTCAGCTGGGTCCCTCAGGGCAGCCCTTTGCCTTCCTACCTTTGGCTTGGGGATCCTGCCCTCTTTTCCTTTTCTTTTGCAAAACTTGAGCTTTGTCCTTTGTGCAGAACTGCTCTTCTTCAGCAGGAGCTTCCTGGTGGGGGTCATGCTCCGACGCGGCCACCACCTACACACAAAATGACAGCGGGTCGGTCATTGGGCTCCCCAGCTTCCCGGGGCTTCTTGGGGTCTGTCGGTGGCAGGCAGGTGCGTGACCTCCCCTATGTGGCAGCAGCACGTGGGTTTTCAATTGTTCATGAATGCGATGCACATGATAACCCCATGCCTTTGCCCTTCTCAAGTGCTTGTAGAACGGAGGGTCAGGATTACCGGAGGTGACTAGCAGTTGTGGGCGCCCACCTAGAGAGGCTCGAAAAGGGTCTGATTGTTAGAAAATGCTGGGTTGCTCCCCTGAAAATGAGGACGCTTGAATGTTTCCTGGGTTGGGAACTGACCCAGGAAACACTACTCCCTTCTGCAAAATCTTGGCCTAGTTGACTAACCTAATCACCCTAAAAGGACCCCAAGTGTGAGGTCTGAGCCCATGCAGTGGCATTCACACACTGGTTGTCACTGCGGACGGGACTGTCCTGTCACGGACACCCATGCCTCTCATATAGGGTATCCCCAGCGGGATCTACTGTGATATTCCAGGGAGAGCAAAGCATCTTCCCATTATCCCTGTTCTCCTGCTACCACCCCGAGATAAAGACAAGGATTTCCCTTCTAATTTGAGAAAACCTTGCTCCCTCCAGCACAAAGCTCCACCAGCTATTTCCAGGCTGGAAGTCAGGAGGGAGGGAGGGTTCAGTGACTGGGTCTCCAAGGCAGAAACACTTGCCACCTCCCTATGTGACCCTGGCCAGGTATATGGCCATTCTGTAACCCAGAGGAGTTCCCAAAGTCCATTTAGCCTGGGGAAATAGGAGGGAGATGGCGCTTGTATTGTCTTATTGTTCCACTTTCTGTTGGATGTAACATGTCCCTGCCTGACAGAATCGCTCTGGGAACTTCAAAAGGGGCTTTCACAAGCAAAAACCCCAACCTGCAAACATAACCTAACACAGGGTGTTTTTGGGCATGGGCTGGGGAAAGGACCAAACCTCGCTGTCCGTCGTGTCTGGCTCATCCGACTCCTGCTTCTCAGACTCCTGCTTTACAGACTCCACTTCATCGTCCTCTAAGGGAACAAGAAAGGAAGGTCACAGAATCATCCTGGGGAGCAACAATCCACCTCCCCTCCCTTGCAGACATTAGACACCTCCATTGTCAGGGTCCTCAACCCTTGGCAGACCTGTGCAATCTCATGGCACTTAAAATAAAGAAGACAAGAAGTGCTGAGACAGTCCAGAGGCATGGGCCCAAGCTCTTCAGTGTGCCCTGGCTGTCCAGTGACACAGAATGACAGCAAATCCCTCTTCACCGGCCTGCTGAACTGGAGTTATGGCTGCCTTGTATTGCTAGGACTAACTAGAGTGCCCTGGTGGGTCTGGACTGGGTTGGACATGAGTTAAGAGAAAGTCTGAGCCAGCAAGACACGTGAGTTACCTCCACAAGGTGGAGATACCTCACTGGACTTGGAGTTGAATTTTTCTGGGGTAGGGGTGTGCAAGGTCTATCTCTGTGTGTATGTATGTGCATGCATGTATGGATATATATGTGTGTGCATACACACACACGTGGGCAGGGTGGCAGTGCTGATTCCCACAAGAAAAAAGAAATGACCGCAACACTAAGGGGCAGCACAATTTCATCAGATGAGCCTGCCGTACCGAAGTGCACCCCCTCCTTTAACCGCCGTGTTTTGAGGTACATTGCACTCCCTCTCTTTTCCTAATCCAGCAAGGCTGTTGCCAGCACTTGGATTGCAGGATCAGGACAGAAATGAGCCCGAGTGGAAGTCCTGAAAAGCTGGCCAAGACTTCATGCCACGGAGTCACAGCAGCGAATTTCGTTCACAACAAACACGATGTCCCCGCACAGCAAAAGGTTTCCCCAGCGTACAGAACGGGGCAGAGACCTGCAGGCACGTGACCACGCTCACCCCGGCTCCTGCAGCACATCCTACCGTGCTGTCCTCATCTGGGCCAGTTTCTCTTTTTTAAACCAAGAATCTCTCCCCCCGCACATGGCTTACAGGTTTCAGACCCCTTTGGGAGCCCTTGCACTCACACGCTATCATTCCAGTGGGTTGAGGATCACTAGCATAGTGCAAAGGTATTCTGTGGGCCCTTTTCTGGGCTTGGCGTCGCCTTAAATTGAAAAGCAAAGCGAGCTCCGCATTGTCCCACACCCAGACTGTAATCAGTTTAAATTCTTCAGCCCTGATTACACCTTCTCAATATATAAATCGATACAGTGCCCCCTCCCTTCCCCTGCAGCTTTTTCCTCCCCCAATGCAAAAATCTAATTCCTTGCACTGGAAAATGCTCCTAAATCCCTGACACGCCCAGAGCCAATTAATCCAGGGTAGCTCAACTTTCCAGCTGAGCCTGTATGTCTGGTCTGGAGACGTGCTGCACTCCCCTCTATTCATGGAGTAAGGTGCTGACACTCTCCTACAAACAGAGGGAAACCAGGGTTCAACATCCGGGTGCAATGCCAGTGGAGGAGAAGGACACGCTTATGGTTGGAGGAAGGGTATAGGTGACCTAAACGGAGGGGAAAAACCTTCTGGGCTGGTGGAAGGAAGACTAATGGAAAGAAGTTGACATGAAACCAGTACACGAGGAGCTGGCAGAAGCAGTCCCCTGCTGCTCAAGCCACCCTACAGCCAGCGGGAATGTGCAGCAGCAGATGCTAGGAGCCCAAGGTGCATGGCAGGGCTCCACTGTGCTGGGATCTGCCACATCACCCCCAGCCTCTTCACAGCCCCGTTGCCACACACTGGCATCACATCTTGAGGCCAAGACCATGCTGCTGACTCCCCTGGAAGCTTGTGCCTTTGCTCCTCTGTGAAATACAGGTTTTCTACTCTGGGAACCGCAATAGTCTCTTGGTGACAGCCTTGCTACATGTGGCTGGATAAGCCCTCCTCTGGAGGCTCAGTTCGGGGTACCACCTTGAGGAAGCTGCCAGGAGCATGGGCTTTCCTCCGTGCCCACTCCAATGGGTATCTTGGGCAGCCGTTCTCCCTCCTTGCTCTGTGGCGAGTTTGTCTGCAGGAGAAAGGCTCCACATCCTACCCCACAGTGCATCCAGAGTGTTTGTTCCTTAAGTGATGGGCAGCTTCGCATCTTCATTGCTGGGCTAGTCTTTGCGCTCTGTGCTGCTGGAGCAAGGCCCTTGGGGAAACAACCTGCTCCAGCCCTCTGCACAGGGGAGCCACATGCCTGGCTCCTATGCCATCTCCCCTTCTGCTCCTCGGTATGGGGCAGAGCCAGGGCACTGGTATGTAATTCCCAGTTGCGTAAATCACCTACTGGGGTCTTGTGGCAACTGGCACAAAGCGAAGCTGCCCTGAGGCTGCTTTTCCTTGTGTGGGGGCTCAGTGCCTTTGAAAATCAGACCACTTTTGTCTAGACACCTAAGTAAGGGTATAGGGGGCCCAAGTGGAGGCCCTGGCTTGGAAAAGTATAGACATGGGGAGAGATTTCCAAAAGCACAACTGGGAGGTAAGTGCCTGACTCCTCCTAGCTGCCAAGGGGCTCCTGGTGCTTTTGAATTCACCCCCCCACCCCCTTTGAACCCGAAAACTTGCTTAATAACTTTTCTCCAACTATTTGGGTTGGTCTAATAAAAGATATCAAATTCACCCAAGGAACCTTGTCTGCCTATGTCCTTAGACCAACACTGCTACAACCTAACCTCCCCCCACCCCACTCCTTGGTATTTAAGCATTGCTTGTTTGCTTGGGAAGCCCAGTCCATTGAGCATCCGGTGCTGGGGAGACCTGCTCACAAGGCTCAAGGCACCCTCTGGTCTGGCCTTCTCAGACATTTCATTTGCACAGAGCTTTTTACCTGGCTGCGCGCCTGGTTCTTGCTTTTGTGCTGTAAGAGATGTTCTTATCCTGGTCTCTGGATCCAGCTCCGGCTCACGTGATGCTGACTTGCTAGTGGGATGTCCGCATGAGGAAGGGACCTGCAACACAGGCAATCGTAACGTTAATCGCGGCAAGAAGAAACCCCTGACATGAGAGTTAAAAGAACCTCTCTCCACCCGTGCCTCAGGCTAAGGGTTCTGCATATCTGTGGCAACAGAGCCTCATGTCCTTTAGGCAGGCTCTGAACATGCAGCAGCCTGTCCTCACCAGTGCTCAACCAGTACTCACCAGTCTGGCTGCCATATCCTTCTCCTCCTCCTCCTCTTTGGCACTGATCTGCTCAGACTCATGAGTCACAGGCGGTGGGGTGGCAGGCAGGCGCTGGCCGGAGGCAAGGTGGGATTTCTCAGCCCCTGCTCTCAGCAGCACGCTCATCTGAGGATCGGGACCTCGGCTGCGAGCTTCACCCTGCTTGGGGGACTGGTGCCAGCGGGTGGGCTTCAGGCTTTCCCTCCCTCTTCCATATTCGGACAGGTCCAGAGGTGTGTCCATGGCACAGTCTCTTGCTGCCTCTGTCTTCTCCCTTTGCTCCAAGTGGTCCCTATTTAACCAAAGGTGTTTCTCTTCTCTCCCTTCCAAGGGATGCTTCAGTAAGGACCCTTCCTCTTTGCCTCCTGTGGCTGTGCCCTGGTGCGGGGAAGGCGGACACGTGTCCGCTGGCGGGACAACAGCTGGACGGCGATCCCTGAACTCTCGCTGGCGCTGGTGGGTCAGGAAGCACTGCAGCTTCTCCCTGTGCTTGAAGAGCTGGAGCTGGCCTTCTAGGTGCTGATCCCTCATATACACCACAGCCCCAGGCAGCTCGAAAATAGCTGCAGGATCCTCCCACTCGTCCTGCGCCCGTGTCCTGCCCTCTGCCTCCCTGGCCCGAAACAGGGGGCTCGGGCAGCTGTTGCTTCTGTCGGTGGCAGGGCATTTGCTCCTGAGTCCAAGCTGGTGCAGGGAAAGGTGCTGGTTCAGGAGGCAGAGCTGCTCTTTCCGTGCGGTCAGCTTCAGCGCTTCATAGGAAGAAGCTGCCTGGTGGGAATCCGGCTTGTTTGCTCTCAAGTAACTAAGTGAGACAAAAAAAATTAAAGTAAAGATGCAAGTTCCCAAGTGAGTCACCCTCACTCCCTGCTTCGCACCTCGCTCGTGCGGCTGACGGACCAGCATCTCTGCTGAGGTTAAGCTTGCCCGATTCTTTGGAAGATAATGGATCTCTGCCAGGTTACTCCGGCAATGAGTTTGGCCCGGCATACTGAAGCAAAACCTGTACGTCCACTTGTGTGTGTACCTGGACACCCACCCCATGGGTCCAACAAAGTGTCATTATAGCTGTGCAAAACCTGCTGGTGTGTGGGAAAACCAGGTGGTTTGGGGCAAGTTGCCCCTAGCCTAGAGCTGCTGGTGCAAAAATGAGTGCATATCCACCAACTCGCAGGTGGGCACAAACAACTCTACAGTAAAACAGACTTGATATTAGTCACCATCTTGTCCAACATACCTAGGGCTCCTCTGGGGACCTCCCGAGCTAAAAGTGTAAGCTGCTATAGCTTGAGTTGGAGACCAAGCTTCAGACCTGGAGCTGTGATGGACCCACATGTCTTACATGGGTTGGAAATAGAGGAGATCTGTGGCATTAGGTGGTGACGGGAACAGGAAAACTCAGAGGGGGAAAGCCATGCAGAGGAAAGGGTAGTTCCAGGCTGCCAAAACCCAGCTCTATTGAATTGGTGATAGCATCTTCTTGCTTTCTTCCTTAAGCACACATGAGCTCAGAGTACGCTGCTTGGGGAAACTGAGTCCTGGCCTATCACTCTGGTTTACCACTTGGCAGCCTCCACATACGTGTGCTCGGGTCATAACTGAGGATGCTCTGGGTATAGCTGTATGGTGGGAAGATGCAACATGGCATGTAGCTAATAGAGAGGCAAACAAAAGAAAACCACCAGCAGCGCACCAGCTTGCTACAAAGCCCTCAAAGTCAATGGGAATCTTCCAATCGATTTTGCTGGGAGCTGGATCAGGCCCAAGGAGAGTGGGATATTGGAGAGATGTCAGCACTGAGATAACACTACTCACACCTCCAGGCTGGGGCTGTGCTCGCGCTCTGGTGAGAGCAGGGGCTTCCTTGCTGGTGGTGACGTTGCTGTCTCGGCAGAGGTTTTCCCAAGGGGGCAAGGCCGGGATCCAGGTCTCACCAAGGCGATGGTCCCATGCAGCTGGTTTGCTATCCTCTGGGAAGGCTAAAAGCACAAGGGAAAAATGTGCTTGAAATTTAGCTTCATCTAAAGACCTGCTGCTGAGTGGGGACTAGGTAGAGAAAGATGACAAAAGGAGAAGCTCTGCAGCAGTGAATACATTTTCTCTTCTATCAATTTACATTAATAATTCAAACGTGTTGTTATATTCCCAATGAACAGTGGAATGAGGCTGCAGCACAGTGCCAGGATCTGCCTTTTCTTTCCCCGGGAAGGCTGCTCTCCACTTCCTGTTTGTCCAGCAGATTCTGCTTTATTTCTTACTTTCCAGCTGCACTGACTTACACACCAAGAGGCCAGGCGATCTGTCTAAGGTGAGCTAGGACGCAGTGTCTTACCCAGGATATGATCCTTCAAAGCCCCGGTCCTTCATCCCAACTCCCATGTTTACTGCCTTGTAGCAGCCAGCGCACTAGTGCACCTCCATTCGCAAGTCAATACAGCATCATCTTTCTGTGCCCTCATAAAAAGGCTCTGAACTTGCCTCTACTTGACATTTTCCCTTCCTGCTTTGACATGTCACCACCAGCCTCTATCCTCTGTCATCATTAATTGCTCTCTCAGCTGGCCTGCAGCTTTGCCTTGTCTTCCATGGAATTCAGGTAACTGGCTCCAGGGCCAGAAGTAAAGCATCAGGGTGTATGGATGGGAATATATGTGGGTGTGTTTGAGCTCCCATCAGGAGATACAGTGCTCTGCTTCCCAAACTCTCCAGACCCCATGCTCAGTGATCCAGATCAGTCAGGATGCCTTTCCTGAAACACTCTTTCAAGGCATGGGTAGTTAGGAGTGCAGCCAAGGTCAAAAGCCAGGCACTTGGAGCCCAGCCTCTCTGAAAGGCAACACCCTTGTAGCTTCTGGACCTAAGAAAGTTCCCTAATTATGTATCAGAGAGGGGAGGCAGTGTTATTAGGAGCAGAGTGAATGCCATTGCAGGACAGCGACTGCCTGCTGCTAGACATGCTAGGAGACATTTCCAGCGTATAAGCATGAAAGCAAGGCTGAGGTTTTCACTTTAATAGCTGGAGACCCAAGGGCTGCAGCCAAGTTCTTGCTGGATGCTCATGGCCAGTGTTAAGGCATGTGTCAAACATTGGGGTCAGGGCCTGGGACTGGCTGGTGTCTTTTCTTAGTGATCTACCGGACAAGTTATAAGGGCCTATATAGCATCCAGCTCACTGCCTGTCTGGAGTCAACTCTCCATGGTAAGGATGCCCGGACTTGGTGAGGAAAGCCTGATAATGCTGGACAACCTCTGGTAGCTTACGGTTTCTGGAACGGAGGCTTCTTGGACAGTGGCACTTGGGGAAATCCTGCTTCCTGGGGAACTCCTCCGTCTTGCAGACTTCTCTGAAAAGAAGGACAGGGCCTGTCACCAACAAAGCTGGCCAGAATTTTGTAGAGACTCCCTTGCATTTCTCCCCATGCCCTTGCATGTAGTGTACCTACAAAGCCTGGCCAACCAGGTTGCTAAAACAGACATCAATCAATACACCGCAGCTGTAAAGAGCCAGCCTGGTACCATGTGCTTTCCAAAGAGGATTTCTAAATGACCTGCAGCCACATTTCTGTTAGGAAATGCCATTGCAGGTGCTACTGGCAGTGCATGCAGTCCCGTGTGTGCTGCTTCATGGTCTATTTGTGCCTGTGTGCCGATGGGGTATGCGCCCAGTACTGTGGGTACAGGCAGATGAGCATGTGGAAGTGGGTATGCAGATCTGGGGGACAAAGCTGGTCTTTGGTCTGGCATTCAAATCCAGACTCAGCCTTTCCTGTGTAGACAGGCCACCGCAGCAGTGCTGCCACTGTCAAAGCAGCAGCAGTGGGCAGTGTCGAGGCAGCCTGAGACCGTGGGGGTCTCAGCAAGAAGGCTGCTGGGAATGACGGTCAAATGTTTGCATTTCTCACTCCTCAGCTGCAAGGCCTGGAACTGGAGCACCAGATCGGAGCTCTTGCCCGTGAAGCATTGCGACTCATCGTTGACATGCAATTCCAGGCAAACCATACGTTCTGCACTAGATGAATGTCCGTCTTGGGGTTAGGATGACCTGGTCTTTGTTTCCTGTTCGATGCATCTGCTGCTGGACTAGCCCATGGCTGCAGCTAAGCCACCCTCCCTTCCACCCCTCAGGTATGGACTGGAGCTGGCAGCCCATACCTTCTTCCAGTTCCTGGCTGGGTAGTTCATGGTGGGTCTCTTCTCTGCTAGCTGCCTTGTCTGTGCTGGCGTTTCGGCTCCCGGGGGAGAGCAGAGCCAAGGGAGAGTCAGGGGTTGAGCTGCTTTCTCTGGAGAGGGAGCGCTGACACTTGGCCCTGTCGCTGCTGCAATGAAAAGAATGCAAAGGCAGAGAAATGAGGAGGACAGCACTAGATTGGACGCCAGCCTCACGTGAGCTTAGCACACCACCAAAACCCCTTCCACTGCAGCTCACTGCACCTGAATGGCATGCTGATTCGGGTGTGAACCAACACAACACCTCACGGCAAAACCCAGTCAGAGCGGCTGACTTCCCCCTCCTTTTTTGTGGGAGAGATCTCAGCTACACGCCAACTTTATGGAAATGGGAGACCCCTCCCAGCTTGCTCCTGCAGCCGTATGGCTGAGGGCAAGCGAAACTTGGGGGCATGCGAAACTTGGGGGCATCCAAAGCCCAAGGTCCTGGGCTTCACCTTGCACGTAGGATGCCCGCCAATGGATCTGGAAGCACCTGAAGCCCCAGGTGGGGTGGAGGCTGTTTGTTGGTAGTAATGACTCATGGATTAGGAATTGATTTGGCTGGTTTGACTTGGAACACAAAAAATTAGAAAAAAAAATTAAAAAAAAGTTTGCGTGAGAGTTTCCCGGGAAGCCATGACACTGGCGTGCCTTCAGTGCAACCCAAAAGACAGACCGAAGTTTTCCCAGACGGTCTGTGGCCAACCTGGGGGCTCTGGCCAGGGATTGGGTTTTGCTTTCAAGCCCCAAAGCAGGGCTGGGAGTCCTGCTGTACAGCTTTGCACAGCTCCAGCTCAGTAAATCGGGCCAGAAGAAGGTCTAGAAACCTTTTGGGTGGCAAGAAAGAAGCCAGACACGATAGGGAAAAGTGCTCTTTAAACCGAGAGAACCGTCTGTGTTCCAAAGAAAACACATTTCTGCCCTAATCCCTTTCTAATCATTTTTTTGGACTTTAAACCCCCGAGGAAAAAAATGGCTTGTACGTGTTGGCTAATTGGACGTGTTACCTGAGCTTCCCCATGGAGTTGTGCTGGGTTATTACTTGCCGTGGTTTGCATGCTCTCCCCTCCTAATCCGGCCTGGATTCTCTTCCTGGCAGTTTTTTTCCTCAGGAGAAATGTGATCTCTTTCCTGCAGCTCTGTTTTACTGACTCAGGGCCCTGCCGCTCCCTGTAAAGATGTCCTGGCAAACTGCATGCCTCAAGGGTTTTGCCAAGAGGTGCTAGACCTTAATAGGTATTTCCAGAGATTTATGCATAATGGGAATGGATTGGAAGCTGGTGATAACCAAGACCATGCCCTGGCTTCTTCTACTTCCCTTCAGCAAGGCCAGGGTTTTGGTCTACTATTCTAGCAGCTGGGTGCAAGGTGCGTGCTGGGCACATGCTGAGTGCCCTAGGGTCCCCAAGTCTCATCAGAGACCAGGGACCCAAAATACATTTGTGATCAGAGGAGGGGATCCCCCCCACTATGCCCTAGCAGTGCACTGAGGGGTCTCCTGCAGGCCCCACTCCCCTCCACCATCAGGGGCCAAGCATCAACCACACTTGGCCCCAATGAGGCACAGAATGAACAGCTTGCATGCTGGGGTGGACAGAAGTGAAGGTGGGGTGGAAACAGGGGTCCAGATCCTCCAAGGTACCTAATGACCCCCTGAAATGAATGGGAGGAAGAGGATCCGGGAACAAAAAGCACGGTGCAGAAGGACTTGGCCAGCCTGAGGAAGCCGTCTCCACTACCTGGGCCAGAAGCAGCACCGGCTCGCCCATCCCTTGTCTTAGGGGAACCGTCTTGCCAGCCCTACATAGTTAATTAAACCCAAGCTTACTCCAGACTTCGCAACCGCTTCAGCTCTTCCTTCAGAGTTTTATTTTCCTCCTTCAGCCTGTTCGTTTCGTTAGCTGCAGAGAGAGGCAAGAAGCACCGTGCATTAGGGGACCGGCCGAGACTTAGCAGGTTGAGTGGCTGGGTGATGAGAGCTGTCCTGCAGACGCATGCCCTTGATGGGCAGGATAATGAGAAGTGCTTAAAAAAAGCCCCCAACTGAGTCTAAGCAAAGGTGATGGCATTACAGCACCCAAGCCCAGGTCTGCCAGGGCCAGAGGGAAGCTGGAGAAACCTCCCACGACACTGCCTCTCACAACCCCCTTCTCCTCTTGCAGATGGCGCGAGGGCGATGGCACTGGGAAGGACAAGCAGCAACTGCTTCAGGCCTCACAAAGGCTGCTCAGGGCCCTCCGAGGGAGCTCTAGTACTGAGCACCTTGAGGAAAAGCAGGAATGTATATGCCCAGAGACCTCATGTCTACGGCTATCTCCTCTTAAGCAACACTGCTGTCATCTCCCTGGCTGGTCGCTGCCCTCCACCTCCCCTGCCAGTGCATGGGCAAATGTCATCCAAATGACGATGGCCTAAGTGGAAGCCAGACCTCCAGAAGGTAGCATGCCCTCAGGGACTGGCCTCACTGCATCAGTCTAGTGCATCAGGGTCTCTCCTGTCCCTCCTGCTAGCTTCACCTTCTGGGGCGATTATTCTCCCTGGGACAGGGAGGAAGCCAGGAGCGGTTATTCAGAAATGCAGTTCATAAAGAGCATCTCACCTCAGTCAGGCCCCTGCTCTGCCCTCGAGCTCACTCTCACGGTGATGTTCAGGCGTGAGAAGCTCAGTCTGTGGCATGCACACTCTTTGCCCTGGTGCGTGTGATGCACACTCGCTTGGATGCGTCAGTGTGTCAGGGCGGACGTGGAACCCCTGGCCGTTTGCTCGGGGGGAAGTCTTTGGCATGAGGTCTTAAAGACAGTGCACCTGCTTGCTCCCTTGGGATGGAAAGAACCAGTCTCCAAAGGAGCTCGACCTTTCCTTGCTTCACTTAAAGCAAGATGGATCTTTAGGATGAGAAATGCTACTTTCTGACTGCTCCGAGCAAAGTGGCAGCGCGGGGGAGAGGAGACAGGTACAGCACAGAGGAGATATACTGCCGCTGCCTGGCTTCTTTGGCATGAAAGTGATGCTTGGGACAGAGGGAGCCGGGAAGAGCAAAGACATAATGAGGATATAAACAAGCAGCTGCTGGCACTTTGCCGTCCCTCCCTCCAAAGCAATGCAAAATAAACCAGCACGGCCTCTTCCTCCTTCCCCCCGCAGGGCTATGTGGCTAGAGAGGAAAAAGCACCCCGGGCTTGTGCAGGGCTGGGAGTAGTGCCAAGAGCTCAGGAGAGATTAATCATATGTGTTGCTTGGTTTTCATTTACCCGTGCTGAGCTGTTGCTCTAAATTTCCTGTCTTTTGCAGAGTGTTGCTTCAGCCCTGCCAAACGCATTCTTTTAGCAATTGTCGATTTTTTTTTAGGCCTGGATAGCTCGAGGTCCAAGCCCCGAGATGCTCACCCTGGACCAGCCTGTGCCAGGACTGCACAGGTAATGGCTGGTGCAAAGTGCCAGCAAGCCAAAGCTGAAGGGGCATCCAACCTCTGTACGTACTGAGAACGAAGATGTGCTGGAGGCTCTGGAAATGGGAGGTCTCGTACTCATCCTGCTTCTTTTTGGCCAGCTCCTGGGTGACCATGCATCTGTCACAGAGACCAGCTCGCAACCTGAACAGAGAACCCAGGGCTAAGAAGCCTGGTTGGTAGAAAGCTCCCACGTCAGCCAGACCCCTCTCCTCTCATGGTATCAAAGCCACAAAGGAGCTAGCATTCATCCTCCCTCACCCCATGCCCCTACTTTATGAGCCTTTGCACCCAGGAAAAGCGCGCATGATCCTTCCCTGCTGCACACAAGATGACCCCAGTGAAGAGAGCTTAATATACCCTGTGGCCTGACCCTGCTCCTGGCTGCAACACTGCAATGGTCTGTGTTGCATCTGGCCAAGCTGCCTCATAAACCAGAGGGAATACAGCCAGGTCAGCACGGTGCTGCGCATGCATCCATAAACTCTGCTGAACTGCAGGGCAGAGGGGAGCGTGGCTGTCTACACTACACCTGGTTGGGGACAGTTCTTGAACTGGGTGCTGCGTTAGTGTGACGTCTGCTGGGCAGGAACGTCCTGGTTCAGGCTGCTAGAAATTTTAGTAGCTCGAGGCTCCAGAGGCTTTGCATTGCAACACCAGTTATTAAGAAAAGAGAGGCTTTTGTATTACAGCCCACTCACTGCGGAGCTGCTGGAAAGCAAGCTCCAGGTAGGTGTGGCTGCTAGATAGTTCAGAAACAACTCTTACCTGTTTTCTAAAACTTTGATGTTTTCTTTAAGGACCTTCTGTTGCTCCCGTAATTGGTGGTTTTTAGCAAACAGCTCTTCGATTCTCTGGGCATCTCTAAGTCAGGAGACAGCACGGGACAAAGCAAGGAAGTTACTGGGTTTGCCTCCTAAGCCCTGTTGCTTTCTTCTCAATTTGGAAGGAGGAAGGATTTATAGGCCACCTGGGTCATGCAGTTCATGCTATTCTTATCACTAAAATGCTCTTGCTTGCAGGGGGAAGTCAGTATGCTGGAGGGCAGGGCATGCACAGGTATTACAGGCTGGCTCCAGGGAGTAAGCAGGAGATACTGTCACTGGATACTATCTCCGGGTATCATCTCCCTGCCATGTACAGCAGACAGAAACCCCACCTTCAAGGAATGCTGTGGTGACAAAGCCAGGCACTCAGTCATTAGGCAATGCAAAAAGCAAAGCTGTCTGTGCAACCTTAATTTGGCCCCTGCCGGCATATTCGTAATGATACAGTCCTTAATTACATGACAGTGGACTCAGTGCTGGAGGAGCCTGGTGGACACTGAGGATAGGAGAGCGCTCAGGCTTCTTGCACTGCTGCACGTCCGGCAGACCAGATGAGCACCTGCAAGGGAAGCCTTGGGCTGCTGTGGGGAGAAGGAACCTGGACAGGAGGCAGCGGGAGCATGCTCCGCGCAGACAGACTCCTCCAGGACTTAGCTGCTGAACTGGAACAGACTTCTGAGTGGAGAGTTTGCAGAGGTTTGTGACCAGGGTCAATTTTGCCTCATTTTCACAAGAACAAAAGGCAAGGGTCCTGAACCAGAGCAAAGCAACACATCCCCCCTCACTCTGGCCTGATCTGCTTTTGCTGATCATTCCCACCAATAAATTCAATCTGAGCAGACCTTTTGGCCCAGAAATTTCAGCTCAAAGGGCTTCAGTTTGGTAACATGATGAGTGACTAAACATGGTTTTATAACGGGAAGTGCCAGACACCCTTTGCTGCTAGGTGTCACAGCTGGTGCTGCCTATAATACTTTGCACCAGTAGTTCCACCTCCCAGGAGGTTTCAACAGAAAAGAAATGTGGGATTCACTCTCATCTAGTTGGGAACACTGCTCCCACCTTGTTGAGGAGCGGGGCCGGAGGCTGTGATGCCCTGGCACTGCCTGGCTGTGATGCCCTGGCACCTAGCCTGAAGGCTAGGATCCGAAGGTTGGAAACTCCTGCTTCCTGTGAGGCACCTCCCAAGCAAATAAAACAAACCACGTTGGAAATGCACATCCACCTGGGGAGGCCTGGAGGGAATCCTACCAAGCTACATATTGCAAGCAGAGCAAAGCAGGAGAATTTGGTTTGTTGTGTGATGGAAACTTAAATGCAAGGGGGAATCATTTTGCCCAGTGCAAGATAATGGGGTTATTTGTGTTTTAAGACTTAAAAACCCAAGTTTTTTTTTACTCATCCTTAAACTGATGCAGTTAATAACACAGCTAGCTACACAAAAAGCAAGGGAGACTCAGGCACAGCGACTGCAAGGTTCTCCACCTCCTAATGTGCCGTTCTCCACGGCACTGGGCTGCACAGAGGACACGGGCTGCATGAATCTGGTGAGGAGGGAAGCCCCTGGCTGGCTGAGTTACAAATAGAGGCTTTTTGTGCTTTTGCAAAGCTGCGATCAGTACATCTGCTGAATGGGCTGCCAGGTGAATCTGAATTGCCTGGATAAAGTGAGTGATTCAAGACCTGCCGACTGTCAGGGCACTTGCGATTGCTTTGTGGACCGGAGCGAAGCGAAGATGGCGAGTTCGCTGCTGGGCTTGTCTTTCTATTCCACTTTGTGTTGATTTAATGGATGCTGAGAGGACCCAGAGCCCAGGAAAGGTGCCTTTTAACATTCCTATGTAGAAATATATAACACAGCCCCCCCCGCTCAGCACAGAGACGGGAACAGAATCCGCCTTACTCACCGACACTTCTGGGCTGTCAGCTCTGCGAGCTTTGTTTGCAGGCCTGGAATAATTAATGGAGGTTCAGGAGATAAGTATTTATTGCTAATGATGGGACATTTCAGAAACAGAAAGTTTTCTTCTAACTTCTGGGAAAGCACGGTAACTTAAAGGGACACGGTCGGTTTAAAACTCTCCTTGCTAGAAAGTGAGTTTCCTTGCCCGTGCTGTGAGTTTAGTGAACCAGCTGAATATACCTTGAATCATTTTTTTAAAAACCTGCTTTTTCCTGTTGAACGTGTTTGAATTTCTTTCCTCTCGGACAATGAGAGCACACTACTCCAGTTCACTTCGCAAGATCTGTTTGGCATTACAACTGGTTATGCAAAACCTAGATTTGGGGTTGGAGTTATCCCAAAACATCACATGGGCTAGGATTATTCAGGGCAAGACTGTGCTTATAACCTAAAACAGTAGCTAATGCAACAGCTTATCAGAAAAGCATAGGCTGGAAATGACTTTAATATGAGAGCAATGGGCCACATCATTTGTTTTTTTGGGTTTTTTTCTGTCTTGATCTGAGTTTGAACACATGTACTATTCGTTCTCTAGAGGAGGAAAAACATCACCCCCCCCATCATTCTGCTCAAGTTCTACTTTCTCATTGACTATTTAGTATCCAAAAGTATTATCCACTCGCCTAATAGGCAAATGGCTTCCCATTTATATTATCCTGCAAAGGCTTTCATTACTTTCTAGCTGTGTTAGCCCACACCAGTTTGAAGGCTCAGGGGCTGACAGCTGCATGTGCTTCCACACAGGAGACTGGGGATGAACCCAGAGCAGGCAGCAGGAGAGTGCAGGCAGTAGCATCCTTGGTGTTTTAGTTGAGTGGGAGCATTTGGGGCAGGTTTGCCCTGCACTGCTCTGGAGCATCCTTTATGGGAATGACACTGTATCATACCCTGTGGAAGGACGTTTGGGAATAGGAAAACAGACACCCGTATCCCTTAGTGGTACAGAGTTACTGATTTCTACAGCATGCTCCGTGCCGGGGGCTCCTTTCCCACACCCTCGGCTCAGCAGACTTGCTCTCCCCTCTAGGTTATTTGGAGCTAGATAGGAGAGTCTGACTTTGCGCTCTTACTTTTTAGAAATAACTTGTTTTGCCCCTTTCAACAAATGCTCTTGAGCGTCTCCTTACCGAGGACCTCTTTCTCATGGATTTCCTTGAGCTTGTTCAGGAACTCTGCAAAGCTGTCTGTGCTCATGTTCAAGGGTATACGAGAAGCCCGGGTTTGGGTGCGAATCTTCTGCTTTCAGGTCCGGATGGTACCTTTTTTATCTTTTATGTCTGAGCCTGAGATAAAAGCACACAATGAAAAGCCCCATGTAAGTTTTGTGATTTTGCAAAAGTTAAAAAAAAAAAATTGCACAAGCTGATACGCAGACAGCCAAATCTTTCCTAAAGCGTTACAAATAGGCCACATGTTCTAGAGGTCTGACCTCAAAGCCTGGCTTCTCTTTTCTATTTTGCACTTACAAGTTGTGGGTGGAAATGATGACAGGTGCAATTTGGCAACTGTAGTCCTCACTTGCAGGTGCCAGCTGTACTTGAAGATACAAACCAGGGCTGTGAACTAATATAGATCATGCCTGCAATGAACTATTTCTGTAAAATTGGATCTGGAATTATTTTTCTGTGCAAAATGAGGGCTTGGAAAGGGAGACCTATTTTGGGCTAGGCTAAAACCCAGGGACTGGCAGGGAGGCTGAATATACATTGCCCTTTTAATGACTGAGACCAGAAAAGGCAGGGCATCTCCTTGTAGACCACTCGAATGGGCCCCACATGCCTTTCCGGGAGGTGCAGGTTAGTGAGCACAGGGCATCATTGCTGCCAGAAGAATCAGAGTGAAAAAAAAAAGATTGAAAAGCCTCTAACTTCCCCATTTTCCACAGAAGGAGTCTGAAACACCTTTGCTGTGAAGCAGACTAATTACACAAAGTCAACCCTGCTTTTATGTGCCTTTTTCCATCAGAGGATTGCAAAACAGCCCCCTGAGGTTAGTGAATTCAGCCTCAAAAATGCCCCAGTGAGACAGGGGATGAAGTGTTAACAGCTCCATTTCACAGAAAGACTAAATGAATAGCCAACAGGGCCCAGGAAGCCTGTATGGCAAAGAGACTGCATCCCCTTTCATCCTAACCAGTTTCAAAGAACATGAAAGAAAAGCTATTTCAGACAGAGCCGTGCCACGCCGCCCCACTAGCAGTATTGAGGTATTTGTACCCGGGTCGAGCAGGAGAACGGCTCGGTGGTCAGGACACTTGCAACATCAGGGTTCAGCTCTCTGCTCCATCTGTTACTCGGCCTCTCTGTTAACACTTCTCACCTTGCAGGCATGTAGAGAGGTGTGCCATGGTGGTGGTGCCAGCTAAGCATCCTCAACACGTGACAGCTCTAGTTTTAACGAGTGCTTTTCTTCTCCTCTGTTCAACGACCCACACAAGCAAGGGAGGCAGGGGAAAATGACCCCCTTTCCAAGGGCAAGTACAACCTGGGAGACACTGGGTGTGTCTACATGTGCATTAATGCGCTGTAGTTAATGCACATTAAGTTTAGGACCTGTAATAACAAGTGCAGTAATAACTCAATGTGCAGTAACTGGTGCTCCTATGCAATAGCGCTGGTGCACAGCTTTTTAGTGATGCTAATGCATGGTAGACTAATTGTACTGTCCATTAGCACATTAGCACGGCTCACCGTGACACGCTAATGAACAGTAGAATAAATCTGCTGAGCATTTAGCATCTTGTGTAGATGGGCCCACTGAGTCCTAGCCAATAGACAAAGCAACCAACCAACCAAGCTATTGATTTATTTTAATTTCAGTGGTCACAACCTCAGGAGTTACCAGCTGTGAACATTAGAGCAAATCTGCAAATTAACCCATGAACCTGTAGCCACTAAAGATAGATGTTGGCCGAAGCCCTTTCCCTTTTTCGGCAGGCCAATTCCTTGGTTGCCTCAGTTCTGCTGGACAGAATCAGGGCTGATCAACAGGGTTTCTTGTAAAACCAAGGGAGATTCCTCTGTACATCAAGGGGCAGTGGCCTGTGGTTTAGGCATCAACTTCCACCCCGGCTCTCCTGTCACTCTGAAACAACCGCCGAGTTCTCAGGTAGTCGTGGGTTTATTTTAGTTTAGTGATAAACTCAGTGATCATCTCAGTAGATTTCCAAAACTGAGAAAAGGGGTGTCAGGAAAGGGATGCAGACTCCAGGATCAGTACATGGCTCAGGATAAATTAGTCTTTTTCCACTGAAAATCTAGATTTTTGTCTCATCTACAGTCAGTCCCATTCAGAATACAGTGAATTTGTTAACAGGAACGCAGTCCTGAACCGATCACAGGTTATTGAAATACAGACACGTACACGTGCTTGTGTGCAGAGTGCATGGGTTCATCCGTATTTTTGAAAAGACCGGCATTTATATTGTTTGTGAGGACTGTATTGCTTTTGCACCTTCAAGCTGTCCTGCAGCATCATGCACCGAGGTTTAGCACTGCATGCACAACTGGTTTCCTGATTCACTCCTGTTGCAGGTTTGCGCGTGCGTGTGTCTGCATTCATAAAACAGATGTACTCTATCAGCTACGCAGGCACAACTAAAGCCAGAAGTTGAGAAGGGCCTTGTTTTTAATAGATTTGGCATTTGCCTGTGAGTATAAATGATACGTACAGTTGGGGTATCGTGACCATGTATGCACAGGCAAAATGGATGCGTAGCTGCATGTGCCTGTGGCGACAAGATGCATAACAAAAGATCATAGCAATTGTGCCCACAGATGAGACATTCAGCTGTATGCTCAGGCTTTTTCAGCAGCTTTATCAGCAGCTAGCTCGAGAAATGGAGGAGGGATCACCGTGCCTTGAGAAATCTTAAAAAAAAAAAATCATTTTCTTTTGTTGCTACTTCCCATGGCAGTAAAAAGCCCCTCCTCTAAGGACAGGGATCTCGGTGCCTCTGTATGTCCCACACCCAAACTGCGTGGGACACTGGCATAGCTTGCCGGTGCAGCGGCTCGTATCATTAACAGACTTCTTTGGCATTAGCAACCATGAAATGGAATTAGGAACAGATCCATCGTGCGGTCGCTCAATCTCCGTAACCGTATTCGGGTAGCGAGCTGGTGTCAGTCGCATGCGGATTACTTCCCAAAAGCCGCTATGGAGTGAGGTACGGTACGTGGGAGTTGCGTCCTTGAAATCCAGGCTGAGATTGCAGTGTTCATTTTGACGTGCCAGACGACAGGTCCTGGGCTACGTCAGCCCCTGCAGAGAAGTTGCATGGTTCAGGAAAGAGAGCGTTGGACTGGGACTGACGGCTCCTAAATCCGGCTCCGGATGCACCGGGTGGCTTTGGGTGAGGCACTAAGCTGCCTAGGTACCTATTCAGCTGTACACTCCCGCTGCTAACTTTGCAAGGCCTGGCTGCAATCCAGGACGATGGCTGCTACGTGTAAACGTGGCTTGCACGGAGTCCACCCCGCAGCTTGCTTTCTGCTGGGACTGGCCAGGTTGGCCTGACTGCTGGGCTCACATTCAGACTTGAAGCCTGGCTCCAAGACTGTGTTAAGCCTCTCAAGAACAAGCCCTTACGGTCCCTCCAAGCTCGCTCGGAAAATACAGACCTCTCTGCAAAGCGCAGGAGCTCTGTTTTCTTTCCCCTTGGCCACACGCTGACCGTGATGTCAGTCTGCATTGGGCTTCGAGCTTCCCTCCACGGCTGGTACCTCCAGTGGCTCCGGGTTTCCTCAGACCGCTGGCTCCACGGCTGAGGAGGATTTATTGAGGGAGATTTATTGATGAAGACCAGACTCCAGAGTACCGCGGGAGGAGGCTCACTCCTCCAAACAGCGATTTCTTTTACAGCGCGAGCCCTTTCTGAGGAGCTGTCAGGGTAATATATGCCCACTCACCCCCGCGATGCCGCGCCGACACCATGTGGAGTGGGAGCCTTTAGGAGCGCCATCGAAGCGGGACTGGCCGTATTTCAAAGTGACAAGTGCACTTTCCAAACAGAGCCTGTGTTGGGAGGGAGCTCGTTATTTTGAGGACAGACCCGAACGCGAAGGTAAGCTCGCCACGACACATCCAGCCTGTCTCTGGAAATCCAGCACGGTCGGAAAAACCTGCTCTCCCGGAGCCTCTCCAGGGAGCATCTGCCTTAGGCAGGAGGGCCTTAGCTGCATGCTGCGGTGCTGCGAGACAGCAAGGGCATCATTTAGGCAAGAACGGGAAGGGCCAGTAGCTCCTGGCTCCCTGGGTGGGTTTTCCAGCCAGCCTTTCCCAACAGTTCAACCAGCTCCGTCAGCTCCACGTCCTACTGTCATCCCCACCGCTCCCCACAACTTGGGATGTGGCTTATTCTCTTCGTGGTGAGAAAAAGGCGCACGGAGTAGCCCCTATGGGAATGGCCCTGGTGGGAAGACTCATACGTTCAAGGGTATGAGATGCTGGGGGGAGCCCTCATCTCACAGAAAGCAGTGGGAGGTTTGCCAGAGCAAGGTTTCTTCCTAAGGGTTGTCCTAGCCTCTACCACCGTGTGTCTCGTACACGTGCACATTAGATGTACGCGCGCGTGCTTTGTGCTGCAGCAATCAGCTCCTTCCTGCAGGCAGGTGTGCTGCCCTAAGTGCAGAGATCTCCTTCTCGCCCCACGGGTTTCTTGCTGGCTTCCTGCAACCTGCCGGCGCCAGCTCCGGCCATGGGGTCCTGAGCAAGACAACTAGTTTTTACTCAATTGTCCTAATTTCTTCCCGTCTCCAGGCTGTCAACACTATTCCAAAGAAATGGCAGAGCTGCCTAGTGTATGAGAGCCTTTTCTGAACCATCTTAGGGCTTCTATGGCAGAGGTGTTATTTCCTATTAATTATATGGGGGGGAGGCATAAGACTCTTCTTTCCCCCCAAAAAGCACCTTTCCACAAAGACGAGCTCACTCCATCTAAAAGCCCGTGATCTCTTTGAAGCATTCACATCCCTCACGCTTGTCAGGTTGTGAAGCACATATGGGATTTACCTTCCAGTCTCACACCCTATTTTGAAAGGCAGCTGCCTATTGTGTCCTTTCTCACCCTGACAGACCTGCACGCTCACACCCACACCCCTTGCCTCTGTCCAAGTGAATCAGATAATTGTGCTTTTAGCTACCCACTGTCATGCACAATTACAGCTTTTGGGGCTGTCCTCTGGACACCTGCCTTTGAGAACATAACCCGCCGTGGTTTCTGGTTCCTCGGTGATTTTCCCAGCCTGTCATTACTGTCAATGGTGTTTGTCAGACTCATTCAGAGCCAGGAGTTAGCTCCTCTGGGAAGCTGCACCGGGGCAGGACTTCCATGCGGCTCGGATTGCAGCTCAAGGATTGTGCCGGTGGCAAAAACTCCACCCGGAGCCCCGCTTGCTTTGTGGAAGCTGAATGAGAGGCAATTAGCAAGAAAACTTGCCGTGCGCCGGGCCCTGCAGCTTTAACGCTGCGAGATCGGTTAAGCGGAGTGGCTTATGCTACCAGATCTTTCCCCATCAGCCGTGTTGGAGCTCTTCAACATGAGAATGGATTTATGTAATACGCCTTTTGATACATGATTACCGGACTGGGACGGCTTTCGCGAGCCAACCTTTCACTCCTCGGCGACTCCTACCCGCTCCTGCCTAATTTTAGAACTATAAATTGAATTTATACTGAGCCAGGCTGGACAATCAGTCATGGAAAATCTGCAGTGCCAGGAGTATTTTGCACTCCAGAGTGAAGCTGTTTGGTTTTCCTGATGTATTGCCTACTTTGCAACTTTTGCCAGGCATTTATTTATTTTTTTTATTTGTGCAAGGGACTTAAGGTGGCATCCTACGATGGAGCTCGCAGCTTGTGAAGAACAAGCTGTGCTTCACTCTGGGGTGCTGCAAAGGCGCTGGGAAGTTGCAAAATGTGCCATGTTAATGCAAAGAGGAACTGCAGGATTTGTGGGCTCTGGGTGTAGGACGGGGTGGGTGTTCCTGACCTCGCAGAAGCAGGCAAACCGCTGCCAGGCAGAACAGCAGCACGTTAAAGCCATCTTGCACGGGGGGAAGTCACTGTGCATAGTACGGGGCCGTGCAGATTGGTCTAGCTATACTTGTGCAAACTGAAGTAGCTTCATCGGTACAAATCCCCAGTACACGTACTGGTGCGTGCATCTGCCAGCTATCTACGCGGAGGGTGCCTACAGCAGTGCAAAAACCACAGGGCACACACGTCCCTGCTTTATTTGCAGGTACAAGTGATATGATGGCCTTGATCGAGGCAACCTCATTAGTGTTTCCATGATGGCTTTAAAATCAGCTAACCCTGAGTGGCAGCGAGGTTATTTTGCAGCAGGGGGCTGCAGGGAAAAGGCCGGCTTTGAAAAGGAGACACAATGCCTATTTATTACATTCAGATGGGCCATATTTTAGTGCAAGAGAAAAATGATGGCAAATCTAGCCAGGGCGGGCTTAGTGCTCAAGTCCCAGCCTGCAGAGTTACTTATTTACTTAAATCCCGTAAAGTATATGTTACCAGCATACAGTGGGGAGGGAGGGGAGGAAAGCTTTTTTTCTTTTTCCAGCTTGCCTCTGATGACTTCTATTGTCTGCTGCGACATACAGCCAAACAATGTTCGTGGTTTTCCTTTGCCATGTGAATGCACCAAAGAGCCCTTTCATCTCTTTTGGGCATGATCAGACATCCATGGGGGTAAGACTTTCAAAGGGGGTCATTAGACCCACCTTTCAGATGACCAGTTCCCTGTGCATCCTAATTAAAAAGGGTCATCATTTGAAGCATGCTCTTGTGTGCAAGATCTGTTGGCAATCTCATGGGGGGGTAATGACACCCCCTTAGGTCAGGTCATTACACTGTGAATATAGGAGGCATTAGTTGCTTGAAATACCTGACCAGGATTCTGTGGGAATTGAGGTTCTGTTTTGCAAGATATTCTGCAATTTTCTACCTCTGCACTCATTGCAAAAAAAAAAAAAAAAGGGGGGGGGGGGGAGGGTTGAAATGCTCTTTGAAACGGGCTTTTCCAAAAAAGCACCGGTGCAGGTCAATCAGAGCTCCCTACTTTTGCAAAAGTGAGCCATTCCGCTTATCTGCTTTTGTAAATGCTTCGCTATGAAACAAAATATACTTTGAAATGCAAAGTGGCTTTGCAGCAGCAGACTGAGAGGCTGCTTCTCTCTCCTAATCAATATGTTACTGGAATCAAGTTTGTGGGAAAATTTTCAGCCAGCTCTAGCAGTGGACTCCCTTTCCATGAGATGCCACACAGTGCCCCTGGCAGGTTAAGGCCAGGACTGGAACGACAAGAAAATGAATGGGGCATGGTAGGCTTGTGGAGCTGAGCACCATCTGTTTGGCAAAGAATGGTATTACATAGTTGTCCATGGCCAGCCTCAGCACAGGCCAGATCCAAAGTTTACTGACTTCAACAGTAATCTTTGCATTGATTTCAGTGGGCTTTGGCTGAGCACCTAGGCTTGTATCCAGGGGTGACTGATGGTGGTGATGATGGAGAAGAAAATAATAACGCTTGATCTTTCTCTAAGGGGAACCACCTACTGCTCCGTGAAGGTTTCTCCCCATTTTACAGGTAGTTTCATTGAGATGCTGCGATGTTTAGCTCAAGGCTGCATGGGGAACAAGCGGCAGAGCCAGGACCAGACCGCAGAGCACCTGACTCCCGATCGAACTGCTCTAGCAAACTCCACCTCTCAGTCGCATGCCTTCCCCTTTGAAAAACTCTTTCAAAAGAAAAATCATCTCAAAACTCTGGTGGCCAAAGCCCTGGAGAGACCCTTAGTAGGTTTGATAACAATGCAAATGACTGCTGGTAGTCAGACCAGGAGTGCGGCCAGGGCAGGATCATGGGCATTAGCGACACCAGGTCTGGGAGGACTTCAGGAAAAATGCTCTTCACCAGCTCAAAAATGCAGTGTCCACATCAGTCTGGCTCTTGTTCTGCTTCCCCTTCAACGGGTTTTATCCCACACATGATGATTTGAATTGGAGAATTAAGGAAGAATAAAGAATTTTTGTCACCAGAATTAACATAACGCTGTCACGATAAATTAGCAAGCTCTGCTCTGGCTGAGTGACTCTGTCCTAGTACATCTGGCCTCTCTAGGAAATGATCGTGCAAATAAAGACAATCCGTGTCTGTCCACTGGATGTGACGCATGCAACGAAGCTCTTAACTGAATTGGCTTTTGCCTCTAGAGCTATTGAAAAGAATGGTCCTGGAAGGGCAGGTGCTGCCCGGTTCCTGACAGCCCCCGCTGAACTGGGGATGCCTTTTGTATGTCTTTGCACCGGCTGATTTCTCCTGCACATGGGAACCAAACCTAAAGCATAAGACCAGGAGTTTTATATCAAAGGAGCTTGGACTGGTGGAGGTGATGGAAGGATGTCTCCTCCCCAAAGTGACACAAAGCAACTAGGAACAGTTTGGTGTTCCTCATACCAGGGTGCATGTCCTTGACTCTCGAGGGCCGGGTGGCTGCAGGTCACCTTTCTTGTATCGGTCAGGAATCAATACAAGACATTGTGCTAAGGCAACCAACAAGCTGCTCCCCGTACATACCCATCCTGCCCATCGAAAATGACCTGAAACTCCCTTGTTTCAAGGCTCAATGAGACCGATACACCTGGCAGGGATTGTGTGCAAGCAGCTTCAACGCCAAATGCAGCCTCAGCACCAAATGCTGCAAGTTCCTACTCAGGGATACAGTGTGAAATTGTTTCAGGGCACCAGCACCATCCTCATGCTTCAGTGGCACCCACAACAGCTTGTTCTGCGATCTTATCGGCTCTCGCAAGCCGAGCAGGGTCATGCCAGGTCAACCTCGGGTTGGGAACCCAACCAACTACATTCAAGTGCTATCAGGTGCTTTGCGGGTAATGTGGCATGTGGCAGTCTTTGCTCTAAGTCAGCACTCAGCTGGCGTTTGCAGCAGGGTGCTGGGCGGACAGAGGGACTGTCTTTGAGATAAGGAACCGGACGGTGTGTGAAGGAGCCAGCTTCAGCTTCCTGATTCTTTGGTCAGCTCTGGCTGTGATGAAATTTAAAACCACTTTACGCCGCGCCACGGGAATGGCCCCCTAAGCTAATGCAACGTTGCTGGGACTCTGGAAATCCTCCTTGGGCCCTGGAGGCATCCTCTAGCATGGTGGTCCTCGGTCTTTTTTTGGATTTGAGGCACTCATCACTGGACTCGAGGCACCCCAGCATAACTTATGTGACTTGAGCGGCACCCGATTTCATAAACTAATTAATAGATTACAGTGCTTATACCTCCTTGCAGAGAGGCCTGGCATTGTCCAGGCAGGGACAAGCCTGAGCGCGGCTTATTTGCTTAGTTTATCGGCTTATTTCCTCACATCTCACTTATCTCCTCTCACCTCGGGGCACCCTTCAAAAGATCTGGAGGCACCCTGGTTGAGAGCCAGCGCTCCAGCAGGAAGGGAGAGGTGCAGGGCCTGCCGGCGGTGAAGATCAGAGGAGAGGGGAGCTCTGCAGGGATCATTTGGATCACAGCTTGTTGGCCGTACCTCAGTGCATCTGGCCTTTGATGTAAACCTGGAGTCTTATGGTTGTTAAATCTTTCTCTTTTTATAACGGCAGTGGGGCTAAACACTAGGGCTGGTTTAGAAATTGCTTCCTGGCTCATTATAATCTGCCTCCTTCAGTCCCTTCTGCTATCTCAACCAGCTGGTCTTCTTCATGCCACCATGACAGCTGCTTATGCTTCTTTTCTGCTGCCCTGATAACAAAGCCATGTTGGTCCGTGATCATACACCCCCCAGGGAAGGGATACAGCAGTAAGGAGAATACCCCAATCTTCTTGCTTACAAAAGGACGGGTAAACTGTATCCCAGCGAGCCTCCCAGCCCCTCCAGGCTCAAATACTGCAGCTGCCTCCTATCTCTCCATCTTGCTAAGTTGGCACTGAGGCTTTTGCTCCCAGAGCGTGGCGAGAGCTGTAAATCAGAAAAGGTTATGGCAACTCACGATTAGTCAATATTTGGAAAGTGCTCCAAAGTAATCCGGTGCCGCTCTGGTGCTTATTCATTCAGATTTAAATAAACTCAGCACGCACCGAAGAGACAGAAGTGGGAGATATGGAAACCCTGCCACGTGTCTACTTGAACCTATACCCCCCGCTACAGTGAAATCAGGGGAACGACCAGCTGGATAACGTATCTTCTCACCAAAGCTTAAATGCACCCTGAGTGTCTGTCTGGCCCGGTGCACCTGGGTCAGGCGTCGCACCCCCACTTCTCTCTGCCTCCCTATGACTGGTCTTTAGCAGCATGATCTTCAGGGTAGTGGAATATAGGGGTAGGGAGAGCAGAAAAGGTCCATGGGGCCATAAAAAAGCCTTTCCACGGCGCACATACCGTGACACTTTGGCAGGCACTCCCAGGAACAGCTTGGGTGGCTCGCCAAGGTCTTGCATGCTCATGCTGCCAGTCCTTAGTCGAGATGCTTGTCTTGCAGAGGGTCTGATGAATAGCCTTTGTTTTCACTGCTCCTTCTGGGTAAGTCTTGGTGCTAGGAGGGATCCTAACAGGACTGCAGCTTAGTGGGCCAGCTTTCGGGATGGCAACGAGCATGTCTGAGCTTTACTTCTAGCTGTCTCATTCGCTCACTGAGTGATTTTGGGCAAGCCAAGGACCCTCCCTGTGCCTCCCTTTCCCTGCCAGGAACTGCTTTCAAGACAGGATGTGGCAAGAGTGAATGGCGAGAGCTCTCAGTGAGAGATGCTGAGCGCAGAATACCTTCGCGGCCCGTCCTTCTCAGGACTGCGGCTGAAACAAACAGGAGAGTCTGGTTCCTGCGGGTAGCACACGTCGAACTGCTCCCATCTGCAAAACCAACAGCTGGCTCTCGCCTTTGCTGCAGCTCTAAGTCAGTCTCTCCAAACAGAGGTGGTTACTACTCCGTCAAGCTAGTTAGCTGTTAAGTGTGACTTGTCCAAATGCACTGCATATTTGATGACTAGTTAGAACATGCTTGCCCCGTTCTCGTTCCTTAGCACATTTTAGAAGGTGAAGAAATGTACACAGGGCTGTATCTGAATAAAGGCTTTTGGAGGCCAACTGGTCTCTTCCCCCAGCAGGCAAATAAAGCCACTGACTTCCTAGAGACTGGCTGGTCGCATACTAGGCATGTGCTTAATATCTTGTTGAGCAGGGTTCTTAAGACACTTCATCCCCAGCATTGTATAACAGCAATGTAATCTTCCGGGAAGATAATGCTGCAGGTTGGAAAGAAATGGCTGAAACAAGAACCCAGCGGCTTAAAGTGAAGGAAGGAGAATTGCTAAGGGAGCCCTTCTCTACCCTGCACAGCCAAGATGCTCTGATAGGTCTCATATCTCTGGGGTCCAGGTTTCTCAGGGCTCTTGCTGGGACTGTGGGGCTATCACATGGCCCCTAACCCAACAGCCAAATCCAACTCTTAGCTTCTAAGGGATCATATTCTCTCGGCTGCCTAATTTTCCTTGGGGATGTTGCAGTGGTGCAGTGTGCCGCTGAAAGCCACGCACCCAAACAGACTTCCCGCGGTTTGGAATCCAGCTTTGAAGCTTATGGCTCATGTCTCCACAAAGCACGTGGAAAAGTCAGTCTTTTCCTTTCTCTGAATGAAATAGGGTTTCTGATGGAAGACTTGCACACTTATCCTGGCTACTGACAACAAGAACAGAGGAGATAATACAACGTGGAAGAGGCTGAGCAGGAAAACCTCTGTCTTACCCATCATGGAGAGAGATCCCTCTGCTAAAGGAAAGTGACAAAGGTTGATTGACTATTAGGAGGTTCATTAAAAAAAAAAAAGATTCACTCAGGCCCAGCACATTTCCTCTTTCTCTGCATAGTTTGTAAAAGGCTTTGTGGCTCTTGACAATGTGAGGGAACAAAAAAAGCCTTGTAAATGCGTCAGCTGTTGGATCAGGGAGACACTGAGGGAATCCCCTGCCTGGGATGTGCTTGCCCGTTGCTCAGATGTCATAGACCCTGCAGCTTCAGTCCTTGGTGACCTCAGCATACAACTCCAGCAACATCCAGGGTCCCACTGATGCAGCATCTCAGTGATGCCCAGGCTCTCAAGGTAACATAATGGGTTGGACACTACTTTTGCTCACACCTGTTTCACCCCAGTGCAAATCCATGGACTTCACTGGATTTACTCCATGAGACTTAAGAGTGGGAGGGGGCGATTTGATCATACCGAATCCACTGCAGGTGGAATTATTTTATTCTTAGGCATTGCCTAGATCACTTGCATCGAATCGTGGCAGAGTTTCTGATGCACAGAGAGGAAGGGAGTTAACTACAGGAGACTCCAAGCACCCTGGCCATGGGGAGCTATACAATAGACATTACGGCTACTATCACAGCAATTTCACTGGCATGTCCTTGTTCCTGGTCTTGCAGCAGGGAAGTCCTGTGCCCAAAGAAGCACTGGGTGTCCCATAGAGTACCCTAACACAGACACCTTGGCTTGGCCTTTATGGCGGTATGGGGATGGCCCTTATCAGCAGGTGCCTCACGCATGGGTGCTGTCCCTGCAGCAGGGTGTGGGAAGGTTATTGCGCTTCTGAGCAGAGTCTAGAGACCATTGCAATCCGACTCCCTGCTGCCGTGTAAGGGAAAGGAGCAAATTCCTTTCTATCCAGCAACAAAAAGGCTGATCTAGGGTGGGGAAGTCTAACAGCCCAGGTGTAAGTTATCTATTATCAAGTGCATGCATGGATTAGTTTGGCCCATTACTTTGATCAATTCAATGCTTAATGCTCAACTTGTATTCAGCAGTGCAAAGGCTGCCTTGGGCATATCCAGCTCCACCTCATCCACAGGTGTCAGAGCAGGTTGGTCCCTCCATTATACCAAGGCACACAGAGAGGGGGAAAGAAAATCCTCCCAGTTCAACCACCAAGAAGAACTTCACTTCCAACCCAGTGTCCCATCCCTGGGCCCATTGTGCCTGCTAGATTAGACCCTTGCTTGCAGAAGGGCACCTGTGCTAGGAAAGTCCTTCCTCTCCTCCAAGGCCTCTGCAGCACAGCAGGCATGGATGGAGCAGGATGCTCAATGCTCCTTGAGGAGGTTTAGCACAGAACAACTGTTCTCTGCTTGTTAGGGAACCGTCTTCATGCTTCTGCCCTGTCCCCGCTCTCAGGCTGCAGTCCCACAGGGGCAGGCTCCCGAGGGTCCTTTGAATTCTTCTTCAAATAGCCACGATCTAGAAGAGCCCATGGACAGTGGGCTCTGAAAACCTCGGTAGACCCATACGGAGTGGGAGAGCTGACCTTGCAACATAGCTCCATTTCACGTTTGGAAAAAAAAAATCCAGAGGAAAAAGTTCTGACTGCAGTTCTGCTTAAACTTCCCCCTCCTCCTCTTTCAACCTGCTCCAGCTTACTCCAGTGAGCAGACCTGTCTACACAATCACAACCAAAACCCAGACAAGCAGAACTGTGACTCAGACAGGATCTTTGCTGACCCAGCCAGCTCCTATAGTTCTCTATCCTGTCTCCCCCTTTCAGGGAAAAGAAGCCCGTTGCAGCAAGCAATGAATGCATTTGATGCTGTACAAGTTGCTAGAAGCACAAATCCTGAGACAACAACTCTGCACTTGGAGCTAAAGACTAAACAGAACCTGATTGAAGCCACCAGGAGACAGATCCTTGCTCTGACCCCTTCAGCACTTGCTCTTGATAACAAGTCTTCCTTCACTGTATGTCCAAACCTTCCCTAGTAAGGCTAAAGCAACGTCACTCTGTTTGCTGTGATACTTTACTCACATGGTGAAGCGGCTTCTCTCTCTGAACTCCTCCAACTTAGTCGCTTGCCTGAAGTCGGGATCTGGAGACAGTGCACTGGTCTGCACGAGATACAAGTGAGCCGTGTGGGTGAACTTGCACAGACAATAAGCCATAATTTTTCTTTTCAGTCTAACTTGCTCTACTGGTTTGCATTTCTTTAACCCAGAAGCAGAAAGGAGGCACAGCTTAGTTAAAGCTGCTAAACAGGTTCTGCTATAATACAAAAAAGTGGTAGGACCAGTATAGTATGAACTCAGATAGAGATTTGATTGTTTTCCCATAATTATAGTTCAACTTGGGCTGCTGCTTGAAGTCAATCACATTCACAAACAGGCCCATTTCACAGTGCATCCACCATTCAGCTGGGAAGATATTTTTTTATGTAACACAGATCTTTTAAAGAGGAAGAAAACCAACTGCATCCTGTTTAACTCCTCTATTCTCACTCAGTTTGTTTAGGACACCAATTCTACTGCTGTCTATGCTAGAGTTTCTCATGAAAATCATTTTAATATCACAGTAAAGCCTATAAACCCTGAGACCTGGGCTCTATTGTGCTGACTAAGCAGGAAGAGACAGCCTGAACAGATAGACAGATAAAGGGCGGGAAGGGAAAGAGAGGGAAATGACTTGCCTGGATTCACATCAGAGGCCATGAAGTGAGGGTTAGAACCCAAGTCTTTGGAGTCTCTGGCTGTTTGCACGAACAAAATCCACACTTGGAGCGGCGTAACACGAAAACACTGCAAATTAACACATCTCTGAGTAGTGTTAGTTTAAGGTGCTAACACATCTGAGTAGTGTTAGTTTAAGGTGCTAAATGGACTTTAAAGCGGTGGGAAATCCTGGGTCAGGCAAACATAAACACAGTTGCGTTGACATAAATGGGAAATTTTGTTTTGTCTACACACGCCCCAAGTCTCCTGACTCCCAGCCCTGTGCAGTATCCTATAAACCAGTGGTTTTCAACCTGTGGTCCTCAGACCCCTGGGGGTCCACAGACTTTGTCTAAGGGGTCTGCAAAATATGACTATGATCAGTCAAAATATGTGAATACCCACAATTACAATTCAAAGGGGTCTGCACCTCTATTTGAAATTTTTTAGGGGTCTGCAAATGAAAAAAGGTTGAAAACCACTGTCATAGACTATGTTGCATTACAGTATATCTACACTGTAAAGAACTCTTCACTGGAGCTGGCTAACCCGCGTGAGGTAACTCGACTTAAAGAGAAGTGAAGACAAGGCAGCTGGTTAGCAGCTGGAGGCTGGGGTTGAATGCTGAATGCTCTGTCCCCTCTTCTCACGCAGGTCTGCCAATGTAAGTGCTTTGTGTAGGGAGGGACCTACCTAAATCACGGTGAGATGAACGGATTGTTGTGGGCTGCTTGTGGTATATGGAGCTGATTTCATGGTCTTTTAATGGCGAGCCCCCTCCCCACCCAATGCTGATTGGCCAAGGGGCCTTGCGGCACACAGAGCCAATTTCATGATCCTTTTGCATCAAGTCCCCCCCACTGCTGATTGGCCAAGGGGCCCCGATGGCCCTGCCCCTCACCACTGATTGGGCAATCACTCATCTTCAGACAGCAGCATTGTAGCTGGCTTCTTAAAAGACGGGACTGAAACCCTTTCGCTCTCCTGCCAGGTGCCTTCACTGAATCTACAACACCAGCTCAGCCTCTCAGTAGCTCTCTCTCAAATCATGTGCTCTGTGGTTGCAGGGATTGCTGCACTTTCTTTGTATTCTGGTAAACTTTCAATTTTTGGGGGGGAGATTCTGTGTAAAATTGTGGGAAACTCCATTTTTTGCGGGGATCAAAGAAACTGTTTTTTTGAATTTCCGCAAAAATCACGAAACTGCAATTTAAGTAGGTCCCTAGCTATGTCCTTCATCTTCCTAGCCTCAACTATATCAGGGAGCTGTAGTGTCTGCAACAGCATACCCACATTTGCTAGGCCCAGATGCTGTTCTGGAGGCAAGGCAATGTTGATGGCTTCCTACAAATGTCAATGCAGAGGTGGCTCAGGGACACCAGTCTGTTTCCCCCCCCTCTTTGTAAAGCATGTAGCTCATTAGAGAAATAACAGATAAAATAAAGACCTGCACAGAGGGAACCGCCTCCTATTTCAGACATATCCATTGCATACACTCTGCTTTGCTTCGACAAGGTTACTCATTCATCCAGGGTTGACTGAGTTGTGCATAGATTTGCAAATAATGCATATAGCGTGCATATATTTGCCCATACACAAAGTGCAAAATGTGCACTTGTGGTCTAAAGGGATTTTGCTTTCCATTAAAATAAGGGATGTGGCTAGGAGGCATAGAGGGCATGAGAGGCTGCAAACAGTGACTTACCTAGAACAAGCTGCAATGCTACATGGCCGCTGCGGCAGAGTGGGGAATTCCTCTACATCTAAAAGCACCGTGTAAAGAAGCCCAACAAGATCTCCCGGTGACCTAGTGGAGCGCTGCCCTCCTAACAGAGCAGGAAAGCATGTTGTTAGATAAGCAACGCACCCACACAGCACATCACTGCAATGGCTCCAAACAGGCAAATGCTGCAGAGAAGCCCAGGGTTGAATTGCTATAACATTTGGGCTCCTACCTTGCTCCAAACATGGTGCCTTCAAACAGGCTGAGCTATGCTGTGGAGGGAAGGTACTGTACCAGCGATACACAAAGGACTGGTTTAAGCTACTGTAGTTCCACTAATATAAATGTTACTATGCTGATTTACACCAGTTCAGGGCTTGGCTCCTCGATGATGTCCAATTTGGAGCCAGAGAGGTAGCTTAACTGTGTTAGTCTGAAGTCAGTCAGAAGGCAGGGTAGATATGCCACTTTCTAGTAGGCAACTGTTGATCCTCTGGATCATGGTACATGTGTAAGAGGTCTAGTGGTCACCAAGACCTTCAATGTGCATGCCTAGGCAAAAGTATGGAGAAGTAGAGGCTGCCCTAGACCTGCTATCCCCCCTTTAGACCATTGACACAGAGTCCAAAGGCCAGACCGAGTCCAGACATTCAGTGCTTGATGGTTGTAGAGCAGCAGGTAAGAACTGCTGCTGACTGCCTAATGCCTCGGTGAGGGTGTGTTTCTGCCAGGGTGATGTCCCTTGGCCTTTCTCCAACCAAGAAGTACCCGAAAGGCAGTGCGGGGCTAGGGTTTTGAGCTGCTCTATACTCACCCTACTCTGGAGCTTGCAATATTGTGGGATTTTATAGGAGCTACTCCACTGTGAGTAGCCCCACCACACTGCTGAGAATGCGATTGCACACTTCACTTACATAAGCAACAGCAATCACCTGATGAGCTGTGGTCCTCGGACAACGTGTAAGGACTGACTGGTTGTTGCATCATGGGTAGGTATAGAGTTCTTCATCTGTTCCTGGAGGAAGAGGAAGACAACAAGGTGATTCAGGGATCATTACTATTGACCCGTGGCTTCTCAGGAGCACTCTGAAAGAGGAGCTAGGAACAGAGAGATGCCGTTGGCTCCTTGAATCATTGCTTATCCCTTACAGATAGTTTGTTTTGCTGAGGGATATGTCAATTGGAGGTCGATTGACTGATACAGTGCAATGCACCAGGCTGATGTTTCCAAAGCTGAATTTAATGGAAATGGTGCTAACGTTTTTTCCTAGGCCCAGCCCAATGATCTATTAGTGGGAACTACTGTGGGGTGACATGGAAGAGCAAAGGTTTGCAAGATAAAAAGGTAAAGAGGAAGACTGTAAATGGCTGGTGGCTGGGAGCACGGTGAGTGTTATGGTGGGCACCACCCAGACCTTGGCAGCTAGTGCCTGCAGCTGTCGAATTTCCTGTGGGATCTTCATTTTTCCGCATCCTAGGCCTCAGCACAGCTGCAGTATAACCAATCAGACTAATGCCATGACAACATTTTAATGGCACTCACAACCTCCCACTAATGTGTGGGTATATGGGATGGAATAAGGCCTCTTGCAATGAAGCTGGTGATGCTGCCTCAGCCCTGCTGCGGCACATACAAAGTATGCTGATGTGTGGAAAATATAAGGAATAATCTCACTGCATCATTCAAACGTCACTGACTAAGGAGCTAATAGGGGTCATGCAGCTTTAACGAATCCAGTGATTAACCACAAGTGACAGAGGAGGTGATGGCATGTGTCCAATGCAGGTGGAGACTGTTTTGCATTGGATGAATGGTTTTATAAGAACCTAAGAGTTCCCTCCCCCGAGCCAATGCCTTTTTCTGAACCAAATCTTTCTGGAAGTTTGGATTTTTTTGTCTCCGTTTTGGAGCTCCTTTGAACGACTTTAAATCAGGCCTCCTTTCCATGTTTCAGAGCTTTTCTGGTCAGAAGGGCTGTGCCCGAAAGCTGACAGAAAATCCTGCACTTGTATAATTTCCACCCCAGTTCTGCAGATGGATAGTTAAGAGAGGGCTCGTCTGAGCCAATTTCACCTCTTCTAGGGGTCACCCACACTTTCTTACCTTGTGCCCAGTATGCAGTACAACTGCACGTCCCAAAGTCGGTTATTGCTTGTTCGTATCTTGGGAGACCATCTAAATAGGAGTCCGAGAAAAAAAATGAATCCTGCTACATAAGAATGTGATCCCCATAAATCTCCAGCCACCTTTTGGTATCAGATCATTTGATAAATGGTTAAAGAGTGGTGAGTTAATTGGTCTGAGAGCATCAAACTAAACTGTAGATTGCTCCAGGACCTTTTCCATTTGGAAAATAGCGGAGTGCATTTAATGAAGAGTCTGCAGGTTGCATGTTGCAAGGCAATTGCTTTGATATTGTCCATTTGGTGTCAGTCTTCCTCCGTTGGGGGACAGTGCCCCCAGCTCATCCAGAGCACCTTTGATTCCTGCCCATGGACAAGGTTGTATATAAAGGGAAAGTTGCTGGGAACAACATTTATCCTGGTAAATTAGACTTTACCACCAAGAGTTTTTAAAATGTTTGTAGTGTCTTTAAATTGTTTTTAGACCTGGACCAGCCAATGCTAAAAGAGCCATCAACAGTTACCAGCATGTTACTCTCTCCTGGTTAACGGGTCTCCAAGTAATAAACATGTTCCTACGTATCTGCCTGATCTGGTGGCTAGGTGAGCCACCAATGCCCAGAGGTAGGGTATGTCAACCACAGCGCAGGGTAGAGATGCTCGAGCTAGCTTTAACTGAATAGGCTCAGGAGCAGAAGTAGCTGCAGTCAATGAGAGCTCCGTGGTGGGTAATTTAACCTCAGCAAGGTTCATTTGCCAGCACTGAGTTACCATAAGGACATAAGCAGTGCTGTCCTGGGTCAGGTCGATGGTCCATCTAGCCAAGTATTATGTCCCTGACCACCCTCCAGCCGCTGAGAGGGGCTGGTAGCTCTTGGTAGGCTTTAGCCCACCACCGATCTATAATAAATAGGCCTGTCTCTGGCCATGGCTATGCTGCTTCTAGTATCTGGGGCAGGGGGCTGGACTCGATGATCTCTGAGGTCCCTTAATGTCTGTGAAATTTGCTTTGACTCCTTTGAAGGCAGCTGTTCTGTACCCCATGCTTCGTTACGGACTGCGAGGTTCTCAAACATGACAGGAGCAGCAGGCCATGCCAGTACTACGGATAGGCAGATACTGGAAAGGAGAATGGGCATGACCGGCTTGGGGTTGACTTGCACGTTACATGCAGGCTTCAAAACCACCCGGCACGTTTCAGGCCAGTGCAATGTGCTTAGCTCATCGCTCGGGCTGCTGTCTGTCCTTCATGCTGTCATCCAGCTCCCTCCGTGACTAATCTTCCGGCTGGGCGCTGCTCCCCAGGCTCTCCGCCTGCCCTGCTCGGATTTGGTTGTGACGTGTTGTGTCACGCATCAGGTCTGTGATGGATACCACCCGCCAGGCTGACCTCAGCATTTCCGGGCTGATTGCAGTGGAATAACTCCTTCCCTCACTCTTGAGCTCACACAAATGACCAAGTGCCCCTGTCAGATGTATTGGTGTCACCGTCTTCCCCAGGAACGTGTTTGTTTGTGCTCCCCTGTCTTTCTATCTGGATCCACCTCTGATGCTGAGCGTGTAGTCTTTTTGGGGGCAGCAGTCGCCTTTTTTGTTCTGAGTTCGTACAGCACCTAGCACAGGGGGTCCTAATCAGTGACAACTGGGGTCTGAGCTGCTACCAGACGATAAGCAATAGGGGCGTGTGTAGACGAAACAAAATTTCCCGTTTACGCTGGCACAACCGCGCTTGTGCTTGCACGACCCAGGATTTTTAAAGTCTATTTAGCGCCGTACACTAACACTGCTCATAAGAAGAAATAAATGTGGAATAGGTGCGAATGAATCCATACCTGTGCTGCTGCAATAAGTACTTTGCTGAATTCAGGATTCAGGAACAGCACTCTGTTTTTCAGCTTGAGGTCGGATTTCCAGCCAGGCTGGCCTTCCTGGAACATTTTTTGTCGGCTCCCTTTGCTTCTTCCTGAGAACAGGCACTGCCATGGAAATTTAAGAAAGACGGTTACAGACTCTCCGACAGCATTGGCCTTGCTGGCACAGACTCTGGAAGGTCTACAGGGGTGATAAAGCTAAGGGCCACAAAGAGATTTCGAGAAGCCGTCATTTCAGTCAGAGCCTAGAAATGTCCTAGCCACTATTTGAAAATGCCTCGTCTGTACGGCACATACCTCTGCAAATGAGGGGCATCTATACAGGTGATGGAGCTCTGCTCCAACGCTTGCTAATTAGCTATTTAGCACAGCACGCAGACTCAGTTGAGTCTCCTGCAAGTCTGCTGGAGCACGCTCCAGCAGCCTCTGCTTCATGTGTATTCAGTGTCCCCGTGTTTCAAAATGGTGGTAGGGGCGCTTTAAAGCTTGTTGAACGTGCTGAATACACATGCCGCTATGGGTGCTTTAATTAAGGAAGTGACAGCAGCCCCTGAACTTGCCAAATTTGAAACCTAATGCCAAAGACACGTATTAATGTTGCATTCAAAGGCTGGGACATGCAGATATTGTGTAATCAGTGTTACTTTCACAGGGAACAACATGGACTGGGCGACTCCTCTTCTGTTCAAACCCTTCCTCTAAAACCCACTTCCAAGAACCCATCTCCCTCTGAAAGAAATCTCACGATGGCTCAGAATACAAGGGACTGCCAATTCATGCCCACACTGTCTTGTCTAAGCACAAGCATATTCAATAGCTACCCAGTATGGATTTCCATGCCTTCAGGACCTACACCTCCGATGTGAACTATTTAAGATAGGGCACTTATCCAGGGGAAACACCATGAAATCCCAGAGAGCTGCACTAATTAGCACAACTTTAAAATCAGATTTAATCCCAATGTCTTCCTGGGGCTAGCTTAAGAGTCTTCTGCAGCTGGCTCGACCCTGCGCCCTGCAAAGGTCCGGAGCGGGAATGTCATGCGTTTGAGTGAAAGTCCAGGGCAGATGTGATGGAAAATGGGATATCACTGCTTGTTCTCAGCTTCCAAGGGGTGTAAGCCTGACAGGTCCACCCAGTCTTCTGCCTCTAACCAGGACTTACTTCCAGGTGAGATCTTATGCTCCTGCTCTTTGCTGTCTGGTCCTTCCAGCCTCAGTGCTCCCGGCCAACGCTTCCCTCTCGTCTCCAGCCGTCCCATGCTACGAGATGTGCCAATTCCTGCTTCCCCAAACACTGACAGTGGCTGTATTTCAAAGGTGCTGCATCGGTATCTCTTCTGCATTACATATAAAATCGTAAAGACTCTACGGTTCCCTGCGGATGAACTGAGCTATGTAAACACTGGACATTATAAGGAGGGTTACATCACTTCCCCACGTCTACCTTTCACGATGCAAAGGCCCCATCAAAGCAAAGTCCTCTATTGAATTCTTGCCCTGGGGAGAGGAGGTTAATTATATGGCTCATTGCACTTTGAGAAGGAACGGAGATGCAACAGCAACGAGGGGGGGTTCAAAACCCGTGTAAAACAGAAGCAAAGAAGGTGACGCAAGTCTCTGCTTGCTGCCTGCAGTCCAGCCTGCTTCCTCCTGCAGAGGGGAGCCTCTGTAGTGGTCCAGCCCGGTACATTTACAGGGCATCTCCACCAGAGGATGCTAGCCAACTTCCAAAAAAGCAAAGGCTGGACTGCAATTCGGGAAAAGGCTGGACTGCAATTCGGGAGGGTGGGGAGAGATCCCGAGAAGGCTCCATGCTGTGCTGGTGACCAGGATGTGTCTGAAGCAGGGGCACAGCTTCAGCTCAGTTTAGCTTTGGATCCCAAACAACCATAAAAAGACTCTTCAGCACATGCATGTGTGTAGCTCTCACACTACACAGGGCTTGCATGGTCTGGACCGATGCTGGCCATATGAACGGGCACCTGGGAAACTTCACATAGTTGCAGCAGCGGAGCCAGCACAGGATACGGCTGGTCAGATCACCTGGGAGGGTCCTCAGAGAGAAGCATTTAGGTTGCTTTTCCTGCCCCGTAAAGGTGGAGAGGCCTTGTCAGAGTGTGGCAGGAGACAGCCAAGATAAACAGATTGTTTACTGTTGCTATAAACTTTTAAATAGCATTATACACATTGTAGTCTGCTGCATCTTGCACACAGAGGAGGTTTTCTAAGCTGCTCCAAGGCACCACTGTTTAGAGGAACAATACACCAATGGCACCGCCAGCCTGTTCCCAGATTTTATCACTTGCACATATCAACAGCAGCGAAGGAAAGAGCCCTGGTGCAATGTCTCCTAAGTACAAGTCTGACATCCTGTATTTGTACACTGCTTCCTGGTAGTATGCCATGTGTGTATTCATTTGAAAGTGCATGCCTGAGTCTGTGTGGACTGGCATTGGGTCAACCAGGGTGCAGGCAGCAATGAGTTGCTTTAACTCTTTAAAGTCCTCCTCCAGAAACTAAAAACTTTTATCTCGAGACCCTAACCCTTTCCATCTATACACACACACACACACACTCTCTCTATATATATATATACCCTGTACTTATTTCCTTATGAAAATAGGCAACTGCTCAGTCTCAGATAGTAGAAGCAACTTAAACAGCATTGATGGGGTGAACAGGGCTAAGTTTCTTGTCTTCATACAGGCTGTGATCCTGAAAACTTGTATTTATATACTAAATACATGCAATACTGGGCACCCTTTTTTCCCCTCAAGGGTAGAGTAATAACAAACAAGCACATGGCACTTAATACAGTGCTGCTGCTTTACATATCTCAATGCTCTTTCCCTTCCTCTGAACCTCCCTTGGGGGTCTTCAAGAGGAGACTTAGGGGTCTTCAAGAGGAGCCTGGACAAGCACCTAGTTGGGGTCATTTGATGCCAGCTCAGGGCAGGGGGTCAGACTCGATGACCTACTGAGGCCCCTTCCAACTCTAATATCTATGAATCTATGAACCTGAAGCTCAAAGAGACTGCAATGATTTGGCCAAGGTAACACAGTGCCAGGAAAGAGAAAAAAGATCCTGGATTGACTCTGGTGGGCAGGCACTATTCTCCTGCTTAGCTCAGTTGTGTTGGGTTGAAGCACGCAGGCAGTACAGAAATAGTATTCTTCTACATAATGCTACTGATGCTGCTGCCCTTAGCTAGACAGACAGACAGAGCTGATCAAAGTGTGTTGAAATTCAGTACACTTTTCATTGAAATGTCTAAAAACCACTACAAAGATTGAGTGACAACTTCTGCAGTGACCCCTTCCCAATATTTTGGCTAGTTCTGAGGTCTCTGGCTAGCTACCTAGTGGAAAGCTGCTCATTTCTTTGCACTTGAAATTTGTGAAGACCCACATTACCTTTCAGCTTATACATTTGTTCCCTTCTTGCATTTGCTGTAAGCTGGGAAGTGCAAACAGGCTGGTCCATGTTACTTTGGCTCAGGTATAAGCAGGATGCTGTGATGTCTGACTGCAACAGCTTCGGGAAATTCAGATTAGGGGTTTGCATACACACAGATTGGCACGTGGAGGCTTGGAAATTGGGTGCAAATTGTTTCCATTGAAACATAACATTGCGGTTGATATTCAGTTTTGTTAGCATTTACTTATAAAAAACCAGATCCTGGGTCTAAGTGTTCTTGACACCCTCTCTTAAGGAGTTCCTCTTCTTCTTTCATGTATTAGCCAGATCAATGCCCATTAATGATGAACTCTTGCAAATCTGGCCAGATGTGTTGCTCTGGAAATTAAATGACAGCATCATCACTTGAGCTGCGTTCTACACAACACAAAGCGATGACAAAGAGAAGACGACCCAAATGTCATCCAAATATTCCTGATAGAAAGGAGGAAAAATAACATGGTATCACAGCCAAATTATCTTGACGTTTCCAAAGGCTCCTCGGAGCCTTTTGGTATCCTACTGGTGTGCTCTCATACCAGACTGCCTGCCTGCCTCCACCCCACTAACAACTGTTGTGAGTGGATCAGAAAGATTTATTTGAAGGAATCTGAATGGATGGAGAGCATAGCCTGGATTTTGCAGGATGACAAGATGGGTGTATTGTCTTTAGAGGACAAAGGCCTATTAGAATAACGAGTATAACTCGAATCACGAGAGAATGAAAACATCGGTGAGAACAAGTCGAGAGAGGCAGAGAGAAAACAAGCCCAGACCAGTTTTGCAGAAACTTCATTCACACAACTCCCTAACAGGAGGCCGCATGACAACACACCCACCCGTGAAACACGGGGGGCAGGATACTCACTGGCCGATAACCAGTAGCCATTAATGAAATTAGCCTTTCTAACCAAATCAGGTTCATATAAGTGGGAAGAATGGTCCGCGCCACTTGATTTCCCATGTTGGGTGAAGACCCCGGACTACATAATTTGGAGGTCCTAACAGAGCCTGCTTCTATGCACTCATATCCCCCATGCACTCCTGCCTAGAGTGGGGTGGGGGCTGGACCCGATGAACTGCGAGGTCCCTTCCAGCCCCTGACAATTTATGAATCTATCTATGATTGCCACAGAACCTGAGTGAGCAATGCTTATAGATGGCCTTTACCTTCATAATGCCTCCACGAGGTCCAAAAGTGCTGCAGCTAGCAGCAAGGAACAGGATAGTGACTTGCCCAGGGTCCTACAGGGAGTTTATCTACAGCGAAGGGTTGAAAACAGGTCCCTCGAGCCTCAGGGAAATGTCCCATCTACTAACCTCACTTTTCTTTCTCGCTGCCCCTTGCCTCAAATTCCCTGCCCCCAAATCCTGGTGGGAATGTCAGAGTGAAGTCTAGTCATGTCCCAGGAAAACTGTCCCTGTTTTCCAGAGACCTTTACAAGTGTCCCTGGAAAAGCTCTCAGAGGAAATATTGTGCACAACTCTTCTATGTTACAGGGTTTTGTTGGAAGAGGTTCTGCTCTGGAGACACTGGGAAAAGCATGATAAATCTTTGCATTTTAGCAGGTTTTGAACGATTTACTAATAAAACCACAGCTGAAGCTCATTCATCCCCTGTAATTAATACATCAATAATACCTCAGTCTTAAAGACAAGAAAACCTATTTTGAATTGGAAAAATAATAATGAACCAGGATGAGATATATGAAGTAGTTTAGGGAGGTTTTTTTCCTGCTGAGAAGTAGATATAGTTCTGTTGTCCTTTTTTGGTTTATGTTTTTATTTTTTTAAGTTTTCATGCTGATTTGGTTCTGGTTTAAGCGTCCAGAAGGTGAGTGTTGGAGATTGTCTGCCCACATTCTCCACTGCAGGATAAATAGGCTGCAGATACCTTTTTGCCTTGGAGTATTATCTAGAGACGAGTCAGAGCAAGGGTACCAGCAGCACAAGTTTCTCTCGCACTCCACCAGCCTCGACCTCAGGGGGACATCTGCTTCAGCCAAGAGGAGAGCTGAAATCTCTCCAGCTTCTTTGGATTTACCAACTGCTGCAATTGCCAACAGGCAGGTCTGTTGAAGTCAACCATGGTGATGGCTTTTATGATGTCTACCAAGAACCAGAGCGAGACTGCTAAAGCCATTGCATAGGCATAACTAAATAATTTCCCAGCTCTCAGTCACCACCAGTCAAAACTAGAGTTAAACCAGTACCTATAGTTACAATAAGTCAAAAGGGTTAATAGTCACACTAGAGTTAAACCAGTACCTATATTCACTGGCAACATGTAGGGGGTGCACGCGGGTCCACATGTATCCCCTGAGATTGGCCGTGCACCCCCTGGAAGCACCAGCCACAAAACCAGAAGTACCGGCAATCGGCCGCTGGGGCACCTACCCCCCCTGCCGGCGATCTGGTGCCCCCTCCAGATTCGGAAGGCACCAGTCGTCCATGCCTATATTTAAAATAAGTCAAATAGGTCAAAAGGGCCCTCCTAGATCTGGTTGCAAAATGGAATTTGTATTGGAGGGAAATCCCAACTTTTCCAAATGATTTTTTTTGTTCCCAATCAAAGTAAAATCACGACAATTTCTCCTATGATGGAAATTCTGAAAACCTGTGATTGGGAAACACTGAAGCCTTGTGTTATGATAGGCTTATTCCTATAACAGCATGCAATATAATATCAAGTCACAACAAAATAAATCAGAGCAATAAAGCTGAAACAAAATGAGAACGGCAGAGTGATTCATTTCAACATTTTTTCAAGTGAAAAGTTCAACATGTTCCCACGAAATGCCTCAACTTTGCCAAAACTGCATTTCTTGATGGAAAGCTTTTATATCAGGGGTGTTTTTCACCAGTTCTACCTTGACATAACTTAAAATCCATGTCCAGCGCAGCAATTTGAAATAATCTGTCATAGATCTCCCATGACAGACCTCACCAAAATTGTTGGAGTTGATCATTCCCGGTCTTTTGGCCTCTCTTTTGTTATCTGTCCTATCCCTTCAGCTCTTTTGCTGTTGATTGAGATATTTGGAAGGAAACCAGGATTATCATCTTCTTCTTCTTGACTTCCCTGTCTGTAGTCTCACTAATTAGGCACCATCATGATCAGCTCTGTTCTACGCCAGGGAGCTTTACAAAGTATTAACCCTTTAAACAGTGGAATTGTCCCGATTACTAATTACATGAGTGCTGAGCTGAGCACCCAGTCACCAGAGGGCCCCCAAGTGAAGTGTATGAGTCAAAATACATGGCTGAAATTGTTGAATGTTAATTTTTTATTTTCTTTCAGGCCTGCTACAAAGGTCTGGTAAGAGCTACTCTTTCCTCACTGCTACTAAAGCTAAACCCTAGATGTTGCTGCTTTCCAGAAAGTCTTATTGCTTTCAAAAAGCTTGTGATTATGTTAAATGTATACAAATAGCTAGGTGCCAATAGCAGTGAAGCTATAAAGCCCTGCATGTAATCCCATGTACTTCTCCAGGCAGCAAGCCCTCATTGAAGTCTGTGCCAACAGATCTTTACTGCGGCCGATCCCTGTATGCACCGGTTACGTCTCCACATGCTGCAACCCTTCTAACTGCAACACAGCCATCCCCGGAGTCACAATCCGCCTCCTGTTTCCTCCAGGCCTCGTGGAGGGAATAAGCTGAACCGGCCATTTTCCCCGGCACAGCATGCTCCCTGCCCCATCGCGATTTAACTGTCTTGGCTAGCAGATGGGAAGAGCCAAGGTGCCACCAGGGACATGTGCAGGAAAAGCAGTGCCAACCTCAGGGAAACTCACCTTGCTCACCATGTTACCATCTGCAACACGAGGCAGGAAGCCCCTCATGGCACCTGTCACCTTCTCCATGGCACGATGCAGCAGGAGACACCACCGGACCCATGGACCCCCTGTTGTGTCCTGGTCTGAGCCCCGACCCAAGCATCACCTCAGGGGTTGCCTTGCTCCCCGCCTGTTTGTTTTCTAAACTATTCCTCATTAACCATTTGCTGATGGCATTGGTATCTATTCTCTGCATTCCCTAAAAAAAAAGATTATGCAAATAAAGCCTCAAGGTGAAAAGCTTTAGCAATTGTCTTCATGGCTGATGCCTGGCCCGAACACCCAGCTGGCTGTAATTTATGCTTTGTTTGATTTCCTAACACCTCTTATTGCCAGCAAATCACATGGTCCCTTTCCTGTATATTATTTTCCCATTTGCTTCTTGCTCTCCCACCCCTGCCCCTATAACCCTACAAAATAGCTCTCATTTTTATTAAAGCAATTTATTCTCAAGCCTGCCAAAGGCTTATCAGCTTCGGCATATGTTCAGACAAGTCGTGCCCAGTGACTTTGGGGAAGAAAATGAATGAAAACGACGACAAAAGGGAAAGCGAGCTCCAGACTGAATGAGCATGGCTGTCTTCCAGCAAAGAGCTTTCTATCCCAGGCCGGGGCAGAGGTCACCACCAGGAGCACTTGGAGAGTTGTTGGGAAGGGTCACGGAAAGAGAAGGATATCTGCACCTCTCTAGACTTCTCTAGCACCAAATGAATATATCTTCTCCCTATCCAGAGCCGCCTTTATCTAAAAGGGCTTTTACCCAGGTACCATTCCTCCTTCTAAAGGGAATGAGTTATCACTCCTGTTAGACACTCCTTGGAAACTTCAAACAGGGAGTTTGCTTTGTTGGTGAATTAATTTGCTCGCTGGGCTTGACCTTACGGCTCACACGGCCAGCAAAGTTCCTGTTGCCTCTAATGGGGTTTTGGCGCTCTTAATCCTTACATTCAAAGCCCAAGGAACCCTTTCATTAGCTTCGAGGTGCCATGCGTCAAATCTCTGAATGGCCTCAGAGTGCTATGGAGAGGTGCAGCCATGGCTTGGGCTTATTGGATTGCTCTGGGGTTGGGGGCTGTTGATAAGGTCTTCATTTAAGGGGGTAGAAATATTCAGAGGAATCACTCTACAACAAGTGGTGGCAGCAATGGGGGCCTGTGAGATTCAAGTCACTCTCGGGCAGAGAATCAGACCTAAACCCTACTTCTGATTGGATCGTAACCCCCAAACCTGTTTGAGATCCAGACACATCTTGCTGGGCTAACCTGGCTATCACTGCCCAGTGCCATTGAGGTGGAAGGTACTTCCCGGCCAATTAAAAATAAAGCCCCAGAGGCCGACTGTATCCGAGGTGTCTCTCTACCGCAAAGAATGGTACGGATTTTGTAAGCTGATATAAAGTCATAAAACCATGGCAGGGTCACTTCTCTCCTTCCAATGGCTATATCCCACTCCCAGGGCCAAGGAAAAACCAGCACGTGGCATACCGTGCAGAACAACATTCATCAGCTTCCTGCCACTTGCCAGGTGCTCGTCCCTGTCCGTCTGACTGCGGAGAATGAAATCTCTGTGGCACAGCCAGTATTCAGGCCAGCTCCTTGAGAGGCAGTGAAACACAGCTTTTATCAGCGTAGGAGAACGTGCAAAGATAAAACTTCAAAGAAAACACGTTTTAAATACACCTTTAAAAGCCTGAAAATGTGGTTTCATAAATGTTTGTGTTACTCGGGCGATAGATAAAGCTGAGCGGTATTACTGAATTGGGTAGCGCCCTCGAATGCCTGCAGACTTCACTTGTTCGTATCAGATAAATTGGTGACTTATTAAGGTATATCTCTGCATAGGGGAATTCTCTCTTTTTTGAATGAGCCTTTTGCCCCTCTGCCTCTCTTGCATTTTGCAAAATTAAAGAATTTTGCAAAATTAAAGAATTTTTTTTGCAAAAAACCTTGTCGGTCTAACAAAAGATATCACCTCTACTACGAGGCCCGATTGTTAAACAGGGAAGTGATTTTTACATCATTTCCAAGTGGTTTGGCATGTGCCAGAAGGCATAGCTCTTTCCACTGTGGGACTGCCTGCAGTTGGCCCAATTCCTATTCCATAGACTTAGGAGCAGGCACTCCTGATTTTCACCAATATGGATAAAATAAGGATGCAGGACTATTCTCTTGTGCTGTTGATACAGAGAAGCAGCTTCCTAGCTTTACAAAAATAGTGGTGGGAGGTTGGTGGGTTCTGAGTCCTAGGAGATCAGGAGGTTTGCAATGCATTTGGGCTATTCTTGGGTTATTACAGAGGGAAAGATGAGAAAAGGTGATGGGATGGCTCAAAGCATGGGGCAATGTTTAACCACTGCTGGGAGCAGTCTCTCACCTTATTCTGTACACACCCTGTATTTAGATCTACTGAAAAGGATTAACGTTATCACTAATTGTCAAAGGGGAGATCTCTGCTCTGCTGTTCCTGCAGGAAGGGATTTAGCAAAGAATGGGTTTGGGCAAGTATGCATGCTCTAAGGGTATGGGTATAATAACAATGCAGTTTGCCAATTCATTTCCCTGTAGTTGTGATTTTTTTATGGGAAGACAGCACACTGTTTAATCACTAACATGACATATCATAACAAAGCATCAGAGGGACACCTCTGGAAATATTAAGTCATTAGTATAGCATCCCAGTGCTGCTATTTTAAGGATGGATTCTGGCCTTGCTAATATGCGTGCAACTCCACTGCAGACAACGGGGATGTACATGTGCATCCAAGGGCAGAACTTGGCCCGTATCACACGACTTAGTGCCCAATGCATTGATTTCTGCCTTGACTTAAGAGTTTTTCTAATTCCACTGGTTCCACTGAAGTCGACCAGAGCACAAGATAGGACAAGACTTGAAAGATAAAAGGGCAAATTCAGGCAGAAAGCCAGGTTGGTGCAGCTGTATTAGCTGCGCTAGGCAGCAGTTGCTTACAACAGGTCTGTGATGCAGATTTAGTAGAGGTCATGGGTCTGGCCCCAACATTTCTTTATTAGGCATTGGGAGAATTTGGAATACAGCACTAGTGAGCTCAAAGGGAAGCTATTCAGGTAAAGTTTTAAGGTCCTGTCTTGAGAGCCTTACTTATGGGAGTCATGGGCCTACCTCCTGTGAATGAGGACTCTGCATGAGCGAGAATTTATAGGACAGGGTCTCTCGTTAGTGGCCCTCTGTGCCACGCTTGATCATAATGACCAGCACCAAAACACGTGCTCAGCATCAAAGGATGACTTGTGAAATAAAGGATTCCCAAGCAACCCGCTGAGCCCTTTTCCTGTTCTGTTCTGTGCTGGAGAGCACAAAGGCTGCAAGTCTAACAGAAAGGCATCCCAATACCCACCCATGGCATGTACTTTCAACTCAACTCGTGGCCTGGGAATGGAAATCAAAAGCAGTACACGGGCAGCAAAACCTGAGCGGGACTCGTTTTGGGTGGACAAAATTCCAGACACACCGTTTCCCTGTCTTATCCTTCACTAGCTGCTAGCAGTATTTCTAAGACAGTTCTTTGCCTTTAAAATCGAGTGGCCTGCTTTGTATTGTTTTAAACTGCTCGATTTTGCTGTTTAATCTCTAGCACTTCCTTTCTTACAAAGACAAACCCTCTGGATTACTTCAGATCCTGGCTTCCTGGCATTCGAATGCTCCTATTAATCCAAGAGGTCATCAACCCATCTGAGATGACCTTCCATCCTGTGGTGCATGGAGCGCTTTAGATGCAGAGGGCAGGTTTTGATTTTGTTTTGGCGTCTTTCCACCCCCTTTCCAAGGGGAACACAACGCTGGCCTCCCCTTCCCCTTCCAAGCCCTTCCCATCCATGCCAAAGCAAACATCTACCGCCAACAGAATTGTTACCGCAGAACCTATATCGTCCGCTAGGGATTCTGCTATCGCTGTATTGTACATCAGAAATACTCAGCAATGCCACGGGTGGGCAGCAGTATAAAACCCTAAGACAGACATATAGACAGAAGGAATCTTATTGCTGGGTCAAAACCAAGAGTTACCTCAAAATACAGAGAGAGAGAGAGGAGTCCTGGGTTTTCTCTCACAGAGGTGCTTTTTTTTTCTCTTTATCTCAAGCCCAAGTCATTTAGATTGAAAGTATATGCTTAGCTGTCAGTGCATAAAATGCTTAACACATTCCTTCCTGGCTTGTATCTGATGTAAAGCAACCATCAGGGGAACGGATGCGGCAACACTACAAACAACTGGGAGAGCATCAAAACCTTAGCTGCCCTAGAACCAGGCACCCTTTTCCCATAAGAAATCATCTCTTAGGATGTGCATTAATTATAGTGGGTGACAATATAGCCCCATGACAGCCAATGGCCCAGCACTTAGGATTTGACTCTTTACGCACATCATAACTACACAACAAAGGAGGGTGATTGCTTGCAGCAGCTGGAGCACTGTGGGATGACTCGGGCCAGTTCACACCCACACAGGACAAGAATCGGACCTGGCACTGCTATGCCCCCACCCAAACACGTGCTTCTCCCACCAAAATCCTGGGTACTGACTGCGATCTCCACGCAAGCATCTCCTCCAAAGCCTGATTCTGCATTTGTCCTGCATCCAAAACTCCCACTGGCTTCAGTTCCTCCAGCGAGAGTCTGGCGTGCGTGGGGAGAGCCACATCGGCAGCACCCTCCGTTGCTAAACGGCGCCACGTGGTAAGTCAAGGTTTAATTATCTGTGTGATTTTTCCTGGATTTGACTCCATGCTAATGACCAAGCAAAGCTATTCCCTTCAGCCCACCCACAGGCTCCGGCCGCCCTGTCAAACACTGCCCAGTCGGTGATGAATAGTGCTTGGATCCAGAAAATTAAACTAAGAGAAATGGGAAGGGTCAGCTGACCCCACCACAATGCGAGGGAGGGTGCTGGGACAAGCCGGAGCCATTCAGGATGCTGCGGGGAAGGCCCTGGGTTGGCTACTTTGGCTCGTCCAGCAAGACAATGAGAATGTGATCAGCCCAAATATTCTGCCCCCTGACTCCTTTCACACACAGCCATGGGCTCCATCCTCAGCTTCATTCCCTGCAATTGAAGGGGACGAAGACAAAAAACCATCTCTTAAGGCACCTCAACGATTCCACAAACCCAGATATTTTCTGGGAGAGGAACTGGGCCACCCTGGGACAAGTGCGAGCAGTGTTGGGGTGTCTGTCTCACAGCTGGGCTGGCTGCAGCAGCCCCCAAGGGGCTGTTATGATATCAGGAGTCACAAGATTGCAAGGACTCTGGCTAAGCCCCCTTCTGCTGCCCATGCTGCTTACCCGCGCCTCACACGCGGGGTGCAAAGGATGCTGGTGCAGGGAAACGTGTGGCTCACAGCAGGGAATCAATGGGCCTATGTGTTTTTGGAGGAATAGGAGGGGAGTAAGACGAGTTCAGGTGTTGCATGTGAGCACAGGCGTCTGCTGCAAATAGGAACCTGAAGGAGGGAGGCTATTTTCCTTTGCATCCAAGCACACGGACGGGGCCAACACAATGAGGCTACATGCATGCCACTGAGGACAGCTTGTAGCCCTCTCAGTCCTGCGGCTGCCTCTCTGCGTCCCTGCCTAGTTCTCAAACAAATGAGATGGGTGGGGGACAGCCCACGTGACGGTTATGAGCAATGCCTCTGTCAGTGCAAAGGGTTAACCGCGGGATTCACAGCTCCCCCCTCTGTGGCTGGTGCAGAGATTCACAGACATCTCTTCAAGACAGGGTGGGCCCCGGCAGGTGATAAGTGGCGTCCAGAGCAGAGATAAGCTGGTTCCGCATTAAAAACCTGCATGGAAGGGCTAAAAATGTCTTTGCAGCTGGAAACTCCCCCCGCCTCTTCCCAGATTAGATGCAAAACAAATGCTGGCCCCGTGCTTGCCACCAGATTCAATATCACCTCGCAGAGCGTGGTGCCAGCATGGGCAGCAGGGGAAGTGAAGGAGTGTCACGCGAAAGAGCAGGGCATTTTCCAACTGGACAAACAATTCGCAGGCCCTTTGGGCTCTGGCCGAATATTCTCCCCTTGTTCTTATTTTTCTCATTACTCTTCCTGTTATTCCAGCAGAGTGGAGCCAAAGGTTCCTGCGTGCTTAGAAAAGTAACAGGGCAGGCAACGTAAGAACAAGCTCCCACCTGGGCCTGCTAGTCTTGCTTTTACGTGGGAGAGCACATGAGATTCCTTGGCCCCTTTGCAAACAAATGTTTTCATAGGCAGAAAAGGGGGCCCCTGTCTATCTCGCTCCTCTTTTAACCTGATGCAATGGGCCGTATGCTGCTCTGATTTATGATGGTGTTGGGTTTGCTTAGCCCCATTGAAGTCAGTGGATTTACTTAAGATTTATACTTGTGTAGCCAAAATCAGCTTGGCTCATTGAGCTGCACCAGCTTAGAATCAGTAACACCTGACTTACACAGGGGTAGTGAAGATAGGGGATGACCTCAGTAAGTGTAAATCAGCTTGGTGTAAATGAGGAACATCTCGCTATCTATCTATTAGTATATCACCCATCCTTGCAAGCATTTCCGAGCTCCCACCCATGCATGTGGGGTGATAGAATGGACTGGGTGATAAGAAAGAGCAGGACGCTGTCTGAGCAGCAGCAGTCACTTTGCACTGGAGTTCCTTATACCCTTGCACTTGCCCTTTATTTTATTCCATATATTTTTGAGCTCTAGCTAGGGACAGAAATTACATATACACTTGTTTAAGTGGCTGGAAACCAAATCAAATCTGTAACACAACAGAAGTTCAGTGCATATAAACTGCTTTCAAAGTGGCCAAAACCAGTTTAAGATAAACCTGGAGGGATGTAGTATCAGACTTAACTGATTTAGGTTAAATCAGTTTATTGAACTTCTGTCCCACATCGCTTCCAGTCCCCCAGTATCCCAGGATGCTTTGTACCTCCCTCACACACCCCCTGCCCTCCCTCACAGGGTGGGCGGACTAGCTTTGGCCCAAGCTGTCAGCTGAGCAAGGAGGTGTGCTGTAGCACACCCTGGCTTCTGGCTTGGGCCACTGCAGGTAGGTGGCTGCACTTCCAAAATCAGAAGTGAATGTCTGTTCACTTGCTTATCGGTTCAATCTGTGCAGCTTCGACTAACCTGTGAAGACTGAACTGATTCAGCCTTGGGCTTTTTGACTTCCTGTACTTAGCCTAATTGTTCAGCCTCATCATAAGTAACTCAAGCTATACACCTATGAATTGTTCCAACTCTTTCATCTTAGCACATTTCTTTGATATTTTGCTTGAGAGTCAATTCACTTTACAGACATACACTCAACATTCCTCCTCCATGGCCACCAAATGATCAGCATGGGACAGTTATAAGAAGCACGTCCTTGCCAATACCATGGAAAAGCAGATGCTACTGTACTGGGACCTGCCTTCATTATTTTTCACCTACTTTGAGGAACCTCAAAGTGGTAGTACAGTGGAGCATATAGACACATTCTTCATAGACACTTTTTCTGATCGTGGAGAGGTCTAGATCTCAAAAGATTGCACCATGAAGAATTCAATGTGTCCCTTGGTTATAGAAAATGTTAAGAAAAAAAAATGGGTTCCTCTTATCTGCTATGAATCAGATAAAGTGTGGAGTCAGGTCACCAAGACATGCAAAACCATGGGTCACTATCAAAGGTTATGAATTGAAGTTATTGGACCAGACAGTGCCAGTCAACATCGTTTCAGTGCAATCACTTCTCAGTACCTGACCCATGGTTGGGTGAAAAGACTGTCATACTGGCTGGTTGATTAAATTAGATGCTTTCCAGACAAAAGGGCTTCTTGCAAAGGTTGAGCCAGGATTAAGAACCTGCAGGGCTTGGTTTGGGACCATCTGGAGCTACACTGGAGTCCTGCACTTCTGATGAAACCCTTACTTTAAAAGATATATGGAATCATGGCTGACCTAGACATAAAAGGCTGTTACTTATTTTGACTGAAGGGAAAATATTTTTAGGGCTTTGATGTCTGTGATCAGGGGCTTCTCCTTCTCTTGGCCAAGGTATTTGGTTTTAGGAGAGCTAGGCATTTTTTTCATTAAATGGATCATCCTGTTGTGCCCTTCTCTTCTGAGAGTTGAGCTCTACTTGCTAACGATGCTAACCTTCCTTGAGACTGGCCAAGTCTATTAAATGCCTCCATGCAGACGAGGGGAACCCATGGGTTAATGGTGTAGCACCTTTCCAACATGAATCGCCATGGGTATCAGTGTCGTGCTCAGTTCAGCTGCCGGTGCTGCCCATGCACATGAGCTTTGTTGGTTTTTTGGCTAACTCTGCCATTAAATCATTAAATAAAACCTAATGATGGGGAGAATCAGAGGGAAACTGTGATGATGAGGTGGAGAGACGTGTCATGGTGCATGCTGGCTGAGCGTATCCCAGTGGCAGCTGTCCCTGGCTGGGAGACACTACTCAATTTATGTGCACATTAATTGAAACTGCGATTCATTAAATATAGCTCGCTCTGTGACTTCATTAATATTATGGCAATTCCTGAGCTGGTGCCAGGCAGATCAAAGCAGATTGGTCTGCAGATTATTCTGCTTCTGCTCCTGCATCAAACAGAAATGAGTCCACTGAAATCAGTGGGGTTGTGTTGGTGTAAACAAGCCACGTGAAAAGAGAGCCCAAACCTAGCATGCATAGGCAGCTTGCAAGGAGAAGCTGGCAGTGCCAGAGGAAGAATGGCCTGGGAGCCCATCCATTAGCTCAGGCAAAAGCAAGAGCAAGAGCAAGAGCAAGGTTGGCTAAATCCCCAACACAGCCCATTTCTGGAGCCTCAGTGCTGGGAAAGACTGGGAACGTGGATGGAAAGGGATGAATTTGCAGCTCTGGGCATTTTCTCCAATGAAATGACTGCATAAAGAAATGGATCAACAAGGAGAGCCCACTTCATCCCCTCCTGCTGCGGGGCAAGGGGTGGGTTTGGTGTGAACGCTGTGAAGAGCCAACAGGCAATGCTGTTATGGTGATCCTGCTAGTTCTGTTCCACTAAATCCAGAGGCCAATGGCTCCCAAATTGGTGTCCACAGAGCACCCTGGTGTGGGGAGCTGGTTGATCCTGAGGGCTGTTCCTCCTCCTCCTCCCTTTCAGCGACTGAAACCCTTTAAAGAGACTTGGGGCTTAACTGAGAACTGGTTCTACCGCTCATAACATGCCTCTGGTCTCCCCCTTTCCTATCTTTGTTCGACAAGTGGTAACTGCCCACTTCCCTTTCAAGTGGTTAAAATTATTAACATAATTAGGTTAAACTAACTGATTGCTCTAACTTGGGCAATACTGGGACTGTCTCTGATTCTTTCCTAGGATGAGAGGTGTTTGAACCCTGAAGGCTTGTCTTCAGTCTCTCCCAACTGTAGCAGTCAGTCCAATAAGAGATATTACCTCACTTCATGAATCTTGTTCCTCTCAACTTATATTAAGGAAAGTTCAAGGTCTTCAGTACTTCCCCAGTTTTACTTTTCTAAGAAGCAGCTGCTGTAATTTCCCTGGGGTGTTACTTGGGTAGGTGTCCACTGCCATCAAAGGTGTGACTGCATCTTGCAGAAAGCTGCGTGACATGGTGTGGCTTGGTGATTCAGCACTGTAGCCGTGGTAGCACGGAGATCAATGTAGGCTAACTTACAGTGCATATGATTAGTGCCTAAGAGGCAACTGCTGTCTACAGGTTAAACCCTAGTGAGCAAACAAAACCTTATGGGTAGAGACAGAAGTTACATATGAACTGGTAAAAGTGATTGGAAAGGGGTTCAAATCCGTAACACAACAGAGGTTCAGTGCACATAAACTGCTTTCAAAGTGGCCAAACCTGGTTTAAGATAAATCTGAATGGATGTAGTATCAGACTCAACTGATTTAGGTTAAATCGGTTTATTGAAATTTTGTCCCAGATACCCTCCAGATTCAAGTTAACTCACAGTCCCCCAGTATCCCAGGATGCTTTGCACCTCCCCCCAAAACTCCCCCTCCCAGGGTGGGTGGGCTAGCCTTGGCCCAAGCTGTGTGGTTCAGCCAAGCAGGGAGATGTGCTCTAGCACCCCCTGGTTTTTGGCCTGGGCTGTTGCAGGCATGTGGCTGCATTTCTGGAATCAAAAGTGAATGTCTGTTCATTTCCTTATCGGTTCAGTCTATGCAGCTTAGACTAACCTGCGAAGATTGGATTGAGCCAGCCTCAGGCTTTTTGACTGTCTGTAGTTAGCCTATATGAATCCAAGATATTACAAAGGGGTCCAGGTTTGGAAATACTGCTGAACCTGGGCTCTTCCTCCTTTCATTTATACATAGCAAAAAGATTGTATGCATCTTTATATACAAGAGAGGGGAAATATAGGGTGTCTTTGCCTTTTATAAAGGTTTTACTGACATAGGGGTAGGATAACCAAATACCTCACATGTGGTAAAGAGTTTAGGGAGATATGTGGAAATGATATCTGCATTTGCACCTATTTTACAGAAGAAACATTGCAGAAATGTTTTAGAGGGCTTTTACACTTTTACAAGCACTGCTTTTCATATCCCTTTGCAGACGAATCTGGGTTTATCACTTACCATGAATCTAACCACACAGCAAACACAAGAGGAGAAAAGTTATAGCTAATCCACCATAGGAATCTTCAAGAAAAAAGCCCTAAAATACAATTTCCATACATCACAACATCGTTATTTTAAGATCCAATATCTTGGGACTTTCCCAGACTCAGAGAAGGTGCCGGGCACTCTGTGGGATAGGAGGGAACCAGAGAGTTCTTCTTTTTTAGGCCTCATGAGGCCACAAATTTTCTGAGTTGAAGTTAGTCACTGGTCCTGGGTGAATCTCATCACCCAGCTTGCATCTCAGGCCATGCAAGGTAGATATAATATGTTAGGGGAGAAAGAGGAAGCAAAACCCAGCCAGACAAGTGTTGCAAAGAGAAGTGGTGACTGCTCAAAATCTACTCAGAAGTTTGGCTTTAGTGGAGAAGGGTCAATGAGCAGCTTGCAAGTCAGGCAATTAGAGGTGCACCCTGGTTACTGTACCAACACCTCATTGGACATATGTGAAATAGAGACACGTCTATATATATGGTAGCCCTAATTCAGCTGTGTTAGAACGATGCTGACTTTGACCCAGACTTTGATGGGTTTCCCTCTGTGCTAACCTCCTGTTGTCCCCTACTGCGCCCTAATTGATGACATTTCCCAAAGGATGTTACCTGCTCTTGGGTCTGTAAATGCCACGGCCAGTGGCTGGATTAGTGACTGACTCTACTATACGTACACTCCTATAAATGGAGTTGCTGCAATTAAGGCCATAGGCTGGCTCTTCAGCTGGTTCAAATCAGCATTAATCCCACCAAAGACAGGAAGGCTAGCCAGCAGAAGACCTGAGCCAGCAAAGCCACACTGGTGCTGGAGTAATAGCAGTGATCAAACAATCAGCCCTCTATGAATATTGTCTCTTGGAGTATGTTACCCTCCCCGCTTCTGAGAGAGGCAAGTGCCTTTTCTAGGGATCCTAGAAAATGAACTTGTCTAACATCTGTCCCAACTATACAGTTGGCCCGACAGCATAAAAAATCCTTCTCTCATATGTTTTCTGGACTATCACTGGTACAGCACTCTAACCTGGTGAATCTCAACCTTGTTAGGATCCCCCTAGCAAAATGCCAGCTCTTATTTTTCACTTGTTTTGTGACTACAGGAAAATAATCGAACAATTCTTTTGTTGCAAAAAACCAGAAAGACCAGGACAGGTCAGACTGTTTTTGACACTGTGGAGTCCCATTTGAAATCTCTGGGTTTATCTTGTGAATCATGTGTAGGTGTTTGCACACCTAACAGTGCTCAGATTGCATGGGCCATATTCCTCACAGTGCATGGATCACCGTGCTCATATTGCTGAAACACCCTGGTTGAGAACCACTGCTCCGACCCTAGACTAGGTAATCCAAAATCAGTCAACGGTATCTAAAACTCAAGAGGAGGTCTCAAGCCTGGGGTCTCTATTGCATCCAGATTAATTTGCTCTATGACTACCTTGATGTATGACTGAATGGTCATGGGTACGGCTTTCTCTTTGGAAACAGGCACAGATGCTGCATCACGGTGGCTCTGTATACTTAAGAAGTATATTTGGTCTCGGGAGGACGCATCAAAAATTTTGATGCCTAGCAGAAAATAAAAATATTTGCACTCCGTTCATTTCCAGAGCTGCGCATAAAATGTATCCCCTCAGGGCATATCCAAGAAAAAGACTAGAAATAAAATATAAATTCTAAAGAGCAGTAAAATGTTTATCGCTTTGGGGGTTATGAGTGTTCAGCTTTTATTACTATGAAAATCAATTTACTGAACTTAGGTTTACTGCAAAATCAAAAAAGTTAAAATCTGAATTCATTTTGCTTCAGCTGGGGGTTTTATGTCATAGTCAATACAGGAGCCTTGCTTCCCTAACAGATGCCAGTAAGTATCACATCTCCGAACAGGGCACTTCCTTGAGCGCGACGTGTTAAACATCTGCTCCTGTCCGTCTGCCTCTTGCATTGAGGCATCAGCTTTCCCTCGCATAGAGCAGGAAAGACGTGCTCCAGGAAAGCCTACGCCACCCGCGGTGGTGAAAGGTATGGACCCCCGAGGAGCTCTCAATGTGCCAAGATATTTACTCCTGTCCAAGACGGACGCCCGCTCTACTTCACCCGGCTCGTCGTTTTAAGGAGATGCTGGGGGAACATTTTTTAATCAAAATTAAAATAAACCCCATTGATCTGTTCCAGTGATGCTGTTTGGTATTCAGAGAGCCCTTCCTCTCTTATCTGATGTCCCCGGGCTCTTCGTTTAGGTCAATCCATGCTGTCAGGAGCTCCTGGCTATGTGATTCCCCAGGATGCACGTGGGGATCCCTTCCTCCCCGGCAGCCTGAATTCAACTGTCGGGGAATTTCTGCTCCCTGCACTGTTCTTCCTGCTGCTCTGCTTTCTGCTCCCTGCCAGAGCTGCTGCTCTGCTTTCTGCTTCATGCCCTATCTGCTATCTTGGTGCCCACCCTCTCCCCAATCCGCCATGTGCCATGCATAGAGGTTGCTTGTGCCACTTGCAGCTCCCATATTGCTCTACAGAGCAGCGGGGGATGAATACCCTTGTTTGCTCAACAGGGCGCCCATCGGCTTAATAATGCAGGGCACAGACGGTCTTTGGTGGCAGCCTGGTCCTGCTCCGCCCCAGGAAGAGGCACCGGACTCGAGCAGAAGTGATGAGCCCAGACCACTTACCTACTGGACCCACTTACAGTGGCAGCATTTTAGCTTAACCTCAGCTGTCTCCCCACCAAGGTACAAAAACAAACCATGCAAACAACCTCCCCTCTCAAACTTACAACTTTGCAGGCATCTGATCTGAAAAAACAAACCCAGGAGAAAAGAGGAAGTAGCCAGTTTCCCTTGAGGGGATTTTCAATTGCATTTATGACCCGTTCACACCATCTGCTGCGAACTACGGGCTGTTCTGCTCCTTGTCGTGCTCTCCGAGGCTCACGTCTTGTGCACAGCTGCAATCTAGTAAGCAGGTTTTTTGGTGCAGTGGGGGAATGTAGGACACAGCCAATAAATTGGTTACAGTTAAAAAACCCCTACCTTTTGGTTTGTTTATTGCTGATGAAACAGCTGATTTCTGCTCCAGCACGTTCGCCCGCAAGTGGCAAAAAATATGATTTTCTAAAAAATTGCACAAAAGCTGGTTTTAAGCTAGCTAAAGATAAAAGCATGAAAAATAAAGGCAAAGAGAAGTGGCTTCGTATTAACAGAACGTCCCATGCTATCCTCCAGCCCATCCACACCTCATCGTCCCCTACATTTATTTTTGTCTGTGGATGTCTCAAAACCTAAAATTGAGCAAATAAGCAGTTGACCAGAGGTATTCAAAAGATGTGAACGCAGTTTAGAAAGAAGGAAAGAAATCAGACTGTTTTCATGTAGCAGCGGGTCATGGGGATGCTGACATTTTACTGGGAAGCCCGGTTTGCAGTCAATGGAAAATTCCAGTCATAAACTGGATATAAAGGGAGAATTTCAGTCCATTTATCCTGTAAGACTATTTCTGTTTGAGAAAGAGGTGTTTCTACGCAGCCAAAATCTTTGTTTGAAAAGGTTTTGACCAGTTCACGAGAACAACTGCTCATGAACAATTCGGAGGATGAGAGTTACTGATCCAAACAAGTCAGCAAATACTCAGGGACGCTGGCTACTTTCCAGAAGCACAAGGCTCCATTTGGGAAAGTTCATGTGGTTCATCAGAACTGATATGAATACATTTGGCCAGCTCTGGCATCCTACAACTAAGTTATAAGCATATGAATGCTAGGTGTTCGTGAAGGTGGTGCTGGCAGAGCCCTCGACACTAGGAAGGCAGAACTTCTGACCCGTATGGGTTCGACATCTACCCTGGTACAAACATGCAAGCCAACATGTGCTGCCAGGGTTAGATCAGTTTTAATTCACCCTTTTGGCTATTCAAAGGCAGGCAAAGTCTTATTCCAGAATACACACGTCCCTTCCAAAAACAAGTGCCTCGGCCCAGCCTTGAGTGAAAGCTGATTTAGTTATTTAAGGGTTGGTTTGCATAATGGGCTCTGGACGTGAGCCCCACACTCGCACTGATGGTGCTAAGGGTTGAAGCGTGGGCAGGTTTCATCTCAGCTGACCCGGACTCTTGTGTTCTTTATCCAGCTCTGCACTCTTCCCTGCTGACAGGCTCCTGGATTTACACCGGGGAGTTTCTGTTTGGACTCCCTGGAGACTGGGACGGCCGCACAAACAGACTTCGCCCTGCACTCCCAAACAGCAAACGAGGTCCATAGATTAAATATCTACATCTCCATCTGTCAGCGCGGCCGAACCCAACGGTGCCGGCGAGCAGCTCCAAGGACAAACCCTGGCTCCATGTTCCTGTGGCCCTTGTACAAATGAGGTGCCTCTAGAGCAATCAGTGTCGACTCCTTCCAGAGACCCAGTGACGACTGCCAGGATTGCAGATTTATGGGGGAGCCATTGAAATGGCAATATAAACAGTCATGTCTGCATGCGTGATATACAGGGCTGCTGTAACTCTTTTAACCAGGGCCCCCATGTCCAATAGGATACGCTATGCCAGCCTTTCGTCACCGGCTTGAAATATTTAGATAACTCCCTCCTCAAAGTCAAGAGGCATTTTGAGGATGGAGCCTCAGGAATGATGGGGAGGTCAGCTGTTTTTGACCGTCGCTATTGCAAATTTTACTACCCCTGCAGGCAGTTTTTTCCCCCAGAAATCTCAGCAGTGAGCAAACACAGGCCCCAAGGTAGGGCTGGCAGAGCCCACAACTGAATAAGGAACTGGGAGAAGAGGGATAGTATTGGCAACTCACTGGTCACTGCCTGACTGCTTACCAAAGTATCAAGGATCCCTGGGCATCACTGCCACTACCTGCTGTGCGTCAAGGCAGCTCAATCGTGGGGGGAATATCACATATAGCATCCTTTCCTTCATCAGGGCCAGATTTCCAGCCTCACACATGCTGTCAGCGAGGACCCCCGCTCTCAGAGCAGAGCGTCTAGCACAGAGAGCCCTTCAAACAAAAAGTAAACCCTCTCTCCCAATCATTTTGTGCACCCTCTGGTTGAAGCATCATCTTTGGTTGAAAAGGGCACGACAAAAATGCACATATACGTGGGGAAACCGGCTGCGGGAAGACGGACTGGAAATTAGAAAGGAACCGACTCTGAACCAAATCTGCGGGAATTTAACAGAGACACCAAAACCTACCCCATACAATGCAGCACGCTGGCAGTCTGGCAGGTGGGAGTGATGATGGTAACATGGCCAGCGACCTGGGCTCGTGGCACCAAGCCTTGACACCTTGTTGGCCCTCTCACCATTTTGATTTTTCAGCTGCCGCGCCAGGAAAAAAGTTCATCTCTCCATCTTGCGAGAGAAGGAAAGTGCATTGCCATTTTTCAAAGGGTCATCTGATAACCTTGTCAGACTTAATTGTGCCATAATCAAATTACTCCCTGGAACGCAGTGCGATGCAATCAATCGCATGCAAACACCCCCGACAACCCTACAGACATGAAAGGCCGGGACGCGCCATTTATAAAGAAATTGCAGAATTGCGGGGATTCATCTTCATTTACTGAAAGAAGGTTTTCTTGGCTTGCAAGAGAGCAAACCAGAGAGAGGGGGAGAGCGGTATTAAGCAGCCATGAATCATTTAGAAAGTGCTGGTGGGGAGTCAGCGGGAAAAAAACTTTAGTATCTGTGCTGCCAAAGAAGGGGAATGATAAACCTGTGGGGGTGATGCAGTGCCCTGGAAATCCAGAGATGTTTTGTGTCTTTGCAGACCTTCTTCAAGGGGATCTTTCTTGCACGTTGCATAGCTAAGTTATGGAGACAAAGCGGCTTGAGCAAGGCATCGTGAGAGAGGACTGGCCTTTTAATCTCCTCCCCAGCTAACAGCTACTCTTTTATTGCCTTGGTATCCTCAGCTTATGTCTCTCCTTCCATTCACTATGGCACCTAGCGCTGGTCCTACAAACAACAACTCCCTTTGGACACAGGCTCATAGCAACAGAGGCATATTGCTCCACAAAGCGGGTAAAGTGCATTCCCTCTGATGGGAAGTTTCTCGCTAATAGGTGTGTTGTCTCTAAAACCACCACAGGGCAGAGAATATGGGGTCAAAAAGAGGTGCAACCAGCAATGTGAATTCTATGAATTACTCCAGGAATGTGTGTAACACAGTCCCAGAGCAAGGGCAAATAGCAGGGAGAGCGAGTGGCTGATGCTTGTGTTTTAAATGCATGTCTCAATTCACCCTTAAGCATCCTGGTATCAGTGCCAAGGGTGTTTAGCTGCATTGCAAAAGCCTCCCCCCACACATACTCAGAGGTCCCTGCTCCGGGGGCAAGACGCACTCGCAGGCATGTAGTAGTCAGGGATATTCTGACAGCCCTAGGAATTCCTGGAGCAATTTCACACGTGGCCTCTCAAGACTGCCCGGGGATGTGGGGATGCCACCCAGCCAACCCTGCTGCAAGCGCTCAGTCCTATTGCCTGCGCTGGAAGAAAATCTGCTTCCAGTGCAGGAGTCTGACGCAGTTTTGAGTCACCCAATAGAAAGCAGCAGCCGACAAGCAGTGCCAATAAACACACCCATATGTTTAATAAGCTACTTTGCTAATGGGGCATCTAGGGACGCGATTTGTAAGGGTCAATATCCTGCTGGTCTTATTCAACAGGAAGCACCGCAGGCTTTGCTCTGACTTACGGTCATGAAAAAGCGGAGAAGGAGTCAACCGAAGGTTTGTCATCAGAGCTCGGCGGTTTGCTTGGCCCTTTGTTTTACTTTAAACTGGATCCACTTGCAAGCAAAGCTGACAACTCAAGTTGTGGGACAGCTTCTACCTGGTTTCCGGTCACCATTGAGTCCCACATTGGTTACAGGGCACTTTGAACTCCCGGAAAGGGAGACACCATAGGAGAAGTACTTCAAATTTGTGCCCAAATGATCCCTTTTTCCAGAGATGAACCTGAGCCAATTTTTTTAACAAAACCCTAAACATCCTCTAGTTTCCTGAGGACAGATGGCTTTTTAAAACTCATGGCACCAGTGGTAAGACACCTTCCCTTCATAGGTTAGGTCACTTTTCAGTCACGTGGATCCTGCCTCACTTTTCTGCTCAGGTTCCCATTTTTATTTCACTTACCTTCATGAATTAGAAACAACCTCACTAAAGCCCGTGGCACTGCCGCAGTAGGAAAGGAGAATCCCATCAACTGTCTTGAAAGGAGCTTGACAAGAAGGGTTCATGTCTTAACGCAGCAGTGCAAGAAGACATGGCCTCTGCAGTAGTGAAAGCACAAATATTCTAGGCCCTATAGAAACAACATTCATTGCGTGATTTTTTTTTGTTCATATGGCCAAATTTCCATCACTCTTCACAGCTCCACATGCCACATACTTGTATATCACCCACTTCCCCTACCATCCTCAGAGCTTTAATCCATTGTGTGTGTGTATGAATCAAGAATTGCAAGAAATGCACATATGCATCACTTTTTCCTAGCTCATACTTAGATTATATCATATACTAAGGTAGCTGGTGATGGCTAAGTGCGAGTGAAAGTATGCAGTACTCACAGATAAGCTTTCTTATGATTATTATTGATGTCGTTATATTCCGCTTAGTATGATCTGGGGTCAGAGAAGGGCATCCACATGGCTTGTCGGGAACAAAGAGGACATCACAAGTGTCACGGATGAGTTGCCTGTCATCATGCCCCAAGTGTTGCATTTTCACCCTGCAAAACAAAGAAGCGAACAATGCATTTTATGCCCTCCTGGTTTCTCAGGTTGCTTGTGTCCATTCGAGCTTTCTGTTCACAGAGAGTGACCTACAGAGTCTCTTCGGGAACTTAGAAGTGCCAGGGGGAAGTATCCCTGTAACATGAAGCATAATAATCAGTTGTCTGAGCTCGGAGGGTCTCACTCATTGGGGATGTTTTTTATTGACTTCCATGGGTGCTGGAGCCAGCACTAGGAATGAGTCCCCGGGAAGGGCTCGCTAGCTGATCGTGGTCTCAAAGAGCGGCTGCTAAGGGCTCTGGCAAAGCAGCTTTCACTAAATATAGGAAGTGACTGCCACCTCCAGCCCTCTGACTGCTATTAAGCAGCAAGCAATTACCGGGCCTCCTTGAATGACTTTGAGAATGTAAAAACTTGTTTTACTGCTTACTTGTACTGTAGATATAAACAGTCCGACTCGTAACACAGAAACAAGAGATGGCAATTATCCCAGACCTATTAGCTGTGTCTGAATATAATATACTAGAGGCTTCCTTGATCCGCTGGAATTTATATGACCATTAATGTGGATTGTAAATCGCTGTCAGTCGGGATAACTTGATCCATGTTTTTTGGAGAGGTAGGGGAGCGGGAAGGGAGGGTGAAGGGAGAAAGGAAAGTGGCCCACGATGGTAGAAAAGATCAAGACAGAAGGGGCCATACAGCAGCATTAAGTCTCTGCTGTCTACTGGCACATAGCAGATAATAAAAATAGGTTTAATTTAACATATAAGGATATCGTGTCAAAATAAAATGTCTCAAGGACAAGCAGGGAACGTAAAAAAGTCATGGCCCATGCAGGGAGGATCAGCTACACATAATAAAGATACATTAATGGTATATTTCTTAAGAGAAATTTTCATACTTGGGCGTTTTATGAGAAATAAGAGTTTAAAATATTAAAAGCGGGAATTTTATGACTGGAAGGGAAAAAAAAATGTTCAGATGAAGGCGACACAGGGAAGAAAGTGACATTTTATTCTCCATTGAAGCCAATGGGGCTTTTTTTTGGAACAGGAACTGAATTAGGCCCCATTGCAAGGCTGCTGGAAATGCATTCAAAAAAAGAAAGTTTCCTGGTGAAACAAGAGGGAAGCGAAGGTACTTAGCATGGAGCCGCACGTGTGCCAACAGACAAAACAAAAATAAATGGGAGAAATAACGTTTAACCCTCACATGGAAATGGTCAAGGCAAAGGCAATTACTCCGTGGAACGAGCCAGAATGAAGTGTATTCCCTTCTGATTTTCTACTTGGGATGTGGGCGTTTTGTAGATAAATGGCATCAGCTCCTTTAATATCTGACCTGGGAATCAAATCTAGCAGGGGATGATGCCAGCAGGCTCTTAGCTACTGTAGGATCCTTATTAGGTGATAATTTACTGTGGCTTTATTTTTATAAATCGCCTTGTGTTACCTCCACTAATGAAGTCAATGGGAGTTTAGCTTGTGCCAAGAGGTTGTTTTGGCCTTAGGAAAAATGTCTTTAGGAAACGCACTGCACCTTATCAGTGCATCTTAGTGGAGTTAACTGTCTTTAGAGCCGGACTCTAATGGGATACAAAGTGCCATTACTTTCCGGCTGAGCGCGGTGGATTCACTTGGGGTCTGGCATAATCGAGTGCCTTTGTGAGTTCATTTTATTAGCAAGGAGAGAGTTAACCTGAGCTGCTAAACAATAAAAATCAACTTGCTGTTGTTGTACCTCTTTGTCAATGGCTGGGAAAAAGAAGCTGGCCTATTCCCTCTCACTGAGCTCACAGAGAGGATGCGAAACAGCTCAGGTACCAGGAGTTTGCTTCTTGGAGATGGTCCTGCTCTCTTGTAATGTATGAAATGAGCACTTTGTCCCTGGGCTTGTAAAACCTGGTCTCCAATGCGAAGGTGGAGATAATTGTGGGGTCAGCGGCTCCTAAACCATGTTGGTTCAACTTGGGAGGAGGTCCCACAGTCCAAGTGGCCACATGTACAGACATTGAGGAAGAAAGGAGCCGCTGTTGCTGTATACAGAGAATCATGCACATGGAGCCCAGTGAAAAGCCTGGCGGAAAGTCTGACCTGCCACGCTTTTAAGTCAAGAGAAAGCAGGACCAAAGCTACCCCTAGTTGCTAACTGGTTGCTCTTCTATAGCATGACTTTTTCAAATACAAGGACTAATTTGCAGTAGCTTGGATACTATAAATATTAATGCAGAGTATATTATACTTGCGTATCATAACTATTCATGACGGATGAATATTAATACCCTCCATCTGAATTCCCTCTCAAGACTCCTGATGCTCTTCACACCACACCGTCGTTGGGCGACATGAGAAGTTTCCTTTCTCCACGGATTTTATACCTTGTGCTTAACTCTGGCAGCAGCAATTACTGGTGGGGTAATTTAGCTGTAATTAGGAGCGTCACACCGTATTCTAGTGTAAGGAATTTTCTTCAAATCTGTTCATTCAATTGGCTTTGTGATCCCACAGTAATATTTCTGGAGGACAATTTGTGCAACCAAACCCTGTATGAAGGCGTATGGGGACCGTACTTTTATCCGTGCTGCGTGAAGTGTATTTGTCATGATTAGGACACCCGAGCCTTGTGTGGTCCATTATATTTTATACTGGTTTCCCAAACATTCGCAGTTAAATAAACTATGATAACACTTCATAAACATTTTTCTAACATGCGGAATGTTTGACATGAATTTCAGCTATTTTAAAGCTAATAAACAATTGTCAATTCGACGCTGGAGACTAAGCAGAAGCCGCACTGGTTTTTATGGAACATCAAAGGCATAATAAATATCTTCTTGAAAAAAAAAAAAAGGAAGGCGAGCCTTTTGTACTTCTGCATCGGAGCCTCCGTCAGAAGCCAGAGGAACAAGCACTAGGGCTGTGTGTTATTGTCTGCCACGTTCAGGGCTTGGCGAAGCAGGCTATCGAGTGAGAAATATGAGGCGCTACACTTCATATGATCAGCCTGCACTTAAGCAATCTCTTGGTAATTGAAAAAGAGGAGCGAACGTCAGACTCTGGCTTTGCTAGCCGCTAATGTGCTTTTCTCGCGGGCAGCGAGGCACAGCTCCAACCCGCAGATACGGCGCGGGGCCTCTTGTGAAGCCACTTTCAAGTTCCTTGAGTACAGAGGGTCTCCTCTGTCCCTGCCCCATACCTGGCGAGGTGGCTGCGCTTACAGAGGATGGAGGTTCAGGCCCTAGGATCTCACAAATGATACATCTGTGAGCGGGAGGATTGGTGGCTGCTCCGACTGGGTCCTGCAGGCGCTGGATCTGAAAGTTTCGAGAGAGCAAATGTGAGCACGTGCTGTTGTGCCCTCTGCAGCAAGCAGAGGCTAAATCTTAGCACCCACCTACTAAACCACTGGGATGCCAATGAGGCCAATGCCCCCTTTTCGTGGTGGCTGGCTGTCCCCTATGCAATATAAAGGCAGATAAGGGCACAAATGTTTGTACAGAGCAACGTCAAGGCACTGCCGGTTTGCAGGCCTAGGACAGCCCACCAGGAAGTGCACCTGTCATTAGGGCTGAATGCACTTGAGTGGAAGAAATAGATATCACAAGCTTGTGCTGCCAGGAGATGTGTGCCGAGCCATGATGCCATATAATATAGTTATGAAAATCACACAAGCAACAGCAGATTATCAACTCCCCACGCCCCCTGGATGCAGCTTCCTAATTCTTCTTCCTTGCCTAAGTACTCACATGCCAATGTGGTGCAGACCTCGACAAACAGATTTAAAAATTAACAGTGCCACGGCATGCAAGGACGCAGAAAACTGGGCTGAAAGTACGGTGCTTACTCGATCCACCTGCCCCTGCAAAATGAGCGGCACCCATTAGTGAGACCACCTTGTTTCCCTTTTCTCATGCCAGGTTGGGTTCTCTCCCCAAGAGATATGCCTGGCTGTGGTGGCCCAGGAGGTGGGCAAGTGGCTGCCCAGGCAATGAAAGAGCACATTTCAGTTTTGTCCGTACAAAGAAGGACACTCTCCTTTTTACGGCGAGGCCACGGACTGATACGTTGACCAGCTTGCCATGTCTTCGCTTCATCAGCCACGCTGCCAGCTCAGAGACGTGCTGTAGTAAGAGTTTTATGTTAAAGGTATTACAACAGTTTGTATTCAAGCGACCTGGTTGGGAAAGCTGGATTAGACGAGGGGCCAGGGACCAGTATTGATTTTAACATTATTCCAGGCTGGGAAGCTGTAGAGGGCATTAATCTGTTGAGCCTGCAAGAGCAGCAGTGGGATCAGCTTTCCAGGCGAATCGATGGAATTCCATCCGTCACGGCAAAGGCAATTTGTCATCAGCTGCTGACCAAAAAAAGCTTATCAACTCCTGGAAAAGCCTTGTGAGCAACAGGGGGAATCATCTGAAATTTGCCTCGCTCAGATTTTCACAAACTCTCTTGCGTCTCAGGCATCAACTGCTGGGACAGGGGGAAGAGCTGGGTGAACAAGAAGATGTTGAGCTTGGAGCAGACTCCTGTACCACCTGCCTGCCGCGAACCAAATGCACCAGCAAGGAAGCTGCTGCCTTTCTAAAGGGACAGTGAAACAGCACTCAGTCGGCACACGTGATGTTGGGTCTATTGAGGATACGCATGTAGCCAAACGCTTACATCTCTAACGTGGACTGCAGGTCCTCTCAGATCAGCCCCCGCACTTCACCTGAATCACAGTTTCCCCGATCCCAAAAGAGTCCACGCCTCAGCAGCTGAAAACACATGCAGATGGAGACAGCCTGACTCAGGAAGTACTGCAAAGTCCCAGCCTCGCTTCAGTCACTAGATTACACTCTGGCCCTGCAACCTCCTCCCGAGGTCTGCAGAGTGCAGGGGTAAATCCTTTGATCTCTGTCTCCTGGGCGGGACAAGAAGACAGCTCACAAAAATATTTCTGCAGAAAAATACAGCCAGGCAGCAGAATATTTTTTTTAGGTGTGCCCTGGATTGAAAAAGAGCCTCCTTTAAAATAACAGCTCATTTAGAAAGTGATAGGCCAGCTCCTTTCATCTATTGTCCATAAAGTTCCAACCAGTCAAAGGCTTCCTTGCTCAATACTGATAACTATTCATTTTAGGAAGGGAAGTTGCCACTGCTTCACATTTATCTTTCCATGCACACGTATCAGGCAGGAGCGATCTGCAGGGGCAAAGCAATCATCTGCTGGTACATGCTCATCTCCCCTTGGCCATGAAGGCTGGCTAAGTCCTGCTAGGAGGCAAGATGAAAGCCATCCTGTATTTAGCGTGACTCAGTTCTCCGTCTGGAAGGCAGGCGGCTAATGAGAGTCTCTGTGGTTTGTGAAACGAGGGTTGGAACCAAATCTAAGGGAAGCATTCAGGGTCTCGGGGCCAGCTGTATTAATAGCTCTTCTTTTGCTTTTATGAGGCAGGAGGAAAATAACTGGCTAAGCTCTCAAAAGAGTCTGCTTTGCAGCTTGCAGAGACTTTTAACCTACTAGGTGGACTTTTCATAGTCCTGAGCACCTGCAATTTGGGGATTGTGGGTGCAAAGCACCTCTCGCAAACCAGTCTTCCCAGGATCTGGAAGTTCGTGTTGGGGGACATCTGTCACTGCATTTGCTTGTGCAGTCAGTACAGCCCCAAGAGGGGAGAGAGGCATTGCCCAGAAGTCTTCTATAGCAGCCAACCCCAGTGAAATCATGGGGGATGGTCCTTAAAAAGGATGAGAGCCTACATTTCTCCAAACCCCTTCTTTCAAGGGATGCTTCCAACATGGATCTGCTCGCTCTGCTTGTCTGGTCCGTTGTCTGCCCCTAGAGCATCAGCTAGGCTGCCAACTCCCTGGGGCAGGGACTGGCATGCCGATTGCTCCTTCCAGGCTTGGCAAGGAGGCGCCGTATCCATCTAGTGCAGCTTACAGCCTGCGGAGGCTGCTGCAAACAAGAGTTTGTTCACCCCAAATGGGGATAAAACCTGGGGTTTTATGAACCGCCACCTTGCCTTTTCCTTCCAGGCCCAAGCTGTAGTAACATTTTTGCTATCAGCGTCCTTGCGTCAGCTGGAGCCTGGCTGCAGGAGACCCGGCTGCTCCTTATACCGCGACACCTCTTGCACCTTCCCTATTGTTTTTTCCAAAGCATGACGCAGCCCAGTGGGACAGGAACAGCACCCAGCGCTTCTCACCGGCAGGAAAAAGCTGGTGAGCCACAAAGGAGCCAGCCTGAGTGATTTCGGTGCAGGCAGTCTCTGGGGCAGATAAGTAAACACTCCCAGCTCTGCCATAAATTACTTTAGTCCTTGACAGTAGGACACTGACCAGGGTCGCCCGATAAGGAGGGAGAAAGCCTTGCATGTCTCTCAGTCCCACTCAGCTATTTCACAATAAATGTCACTGGGAAAGAATAGGCACTTCTGTAACCATTAGGCAGCTGCATGTTCCTGTCACCTTGAAAAGGAGGGATGCATTGTCAGAGCTGTCCAAACAGGCAGGAACCAGCTGTTAATTTGCTTTTACATGCTTCTTCACAAAGCGCGTGTGAATGGGGCGTTCCAATCGTCAGAGGAGAGGCGATTAAAAATAGGTCCTCAGGGCACACCTTGGGGGTTTGTCAGTCCAGCCCTAGGAGACCGTGCAGCCTGGGGGCCACGTGCTGGACCGCCTGCCTCCTAGCTCCAGCGCCGTCACCAATTCGCTGTGGCCCTGGGAAAGTCATTTGACGTACGTACCTCAGTTTCCCCGTGGGACTGCATGGCTCTAAAATAACACTCTCCATCACAGGGAGGGCTGGGAAAGTCAGCAAATTATACATTAACTAGGGGCTGTAACATGCTTTGCAAGTGCCACGTATGATCCTTGTCACCCTTCAAAAGCTCAAACATTTCTTAAGTGGGCTTGCTCGGTTGAGTCTAGCTTTCATCGTTGGGAAGGTCACCTTGACAAAGCAAACTGGATGGAACCAATGCAGCGCGGTTTGCGTGAGTCTGCAAGGACTGAAGCAAGCGCGCTGATAGCCAGAGCGGCTCCGTTCATCTCAATGGGTGTGTTAACTCTGAACCCTAACAATGGCAATGCAAAGTGTCAACCTTATTAACTACTGCATTGCTGATCGTGTTTAGCAGGACGCAAACAGTAGGTCCTGGGCAGCAAGTGGCTGGCAGAGGGGGAGAGATCAGTAGGTGGGTGTGAGGGATAGGAGCGCAGCCATGAATGGGGTGCATAGGCAAAGGCCAATCTGAAGAAATGTCATATTAACATCAATACCTAGAAGACTCCAGCACCGAACCGCCCTCAATGGCATCATGACGTACCAGGCATTGAGCATTTTGGGCAAACTTGCCTTGGTCTGGAGGCAGATAGATGAGAGAGACAAAGGGAAAGAGCTGTGACACATCACCAAGATCTACTCTTTCCTCTTGGAGCTATTTGTGACACCTGCAGGTCTCGGATAGGCCTCCTCAGCTGTCTGTGGACTCACCAGTGACTTGCCTATTTACTGAAGACCGTCCTCCTCTTATCGAGGGAGCGCCAATGACGATGCTGACGCGTGCAAAGGAGCAACTGCGTGGAAGAGGCTTGTGGCAGGAGAAGGCCATGGATTTCATAAATGGATCCAGGTCTCATGAAGTCTTAGCGACACTCTGGGCTCCAGAACCGACAGCCCATCTAGTAACATGCTAAGGGGACGGTTTCACTCTATGACCGTGGAAATGACATGTATGTGCTGTAGCACACATATCGCTGGTGCATGGAATAAAAATGTTACGTGTTTGCACCTATGAATATGCCCTACTGTGGACTAGCTGGCCTTCTGCGATTCTAGCTCCTGCTAGCTACAAAGGCTCCCTCTCCACTGAAGCTCTGGCTATGGTGCTGCTGTAGCCTCACCAGTGCAAATCCCAGATGGAGATGTGGCAGCTACCCCTGATACAGCTCAGGTGCGCTAATGCAGTTGCACTGGTGGCTTGAAGCTCCAGGTGTAGAGTAGGGCAGTAAGCACTACCCGGACCTGAATAAGCACATACTCCAAACCAGGAGGTGTGCTTGCATGCAGGTGGAGTGGAGGAAAGTGCAGTAGCACAACTCTGGGTGGAAGATCAGGGCACGAGCCCTGGGCAGACTTAGAGGAAGCACAATAAGGGAGCCTCTACCACCTGCTTGGCCACTACTGTGGTCCTTGCTGCTGCCCTGGGCACAGAACCTGTTGTTTCACCTCTGGGAAAATGTGTCCCTTGGGATTGCATCTCAGCCCCGGTCTCGTAGATGAAGTCTGTGCACATCACCCTTGCTGTGTGCCTCAGTAGTTCTAGGTTGGCTGGAGTGGAGGGAGAAGGAGGGTCCATGTAAATAGGACAGCTTAGCCCCAGGCTTGTGAAAGGAAACGTACTCTTGCCATTTTGCTACCGACAACAGCATCAGAGCTTGCACCAGAGATGCAGCAAGTTCAGGGAGCTCAATTAGAAGTTCAATTAGTTTCACATCTACTGCATGTGACAGTTTCACGAGGCTGATAAGCAGGAATGATCTCAGACTTGAGTTCACTAATCAATAGCTACACTAGAGGAGATGGGATTTTGAGCTGAAGATGTATTGTGCGCTCACATGAGTAATTGTGCTATTAAAGACCCCAGGAGCAGCCCTGCAATTCCAGCCTTACAGGCTGATACTGTACTCTTCAGCAAAGTTATAATTAGATATGGGCTGAACTTGCTCAAATCTGCGATTGTGCCGTATGATGCAGGTATACTCCTAACTAAAGCTTTGATTTGCCCAGGCTGTTTTACCCGCAAAAGGATGCGGCCCAAGCACTTACCTCCAGAGCACAGCTTGATTAGATTTCGCCCCGCTAGACAGCCCTGTTGCAATCCATTTCTGCTTTGGTCCAGGTCATTACTGACTGTGGACTTTTCTGCCCTGTTTTCTATATTGTGCAAGTCAGCGGCAAGCTGCATCTCCCAGATGCTCCAGCCAAGAAGAGATCTTTAACTATTCATGGGTCTCCCTTGGCTTTTCAGTGCTTTGTTACGTCATTTTTTAGGTACAGGGCTAGTTTCCAAATCTGCAGGTGGCTTCTAATGGGTGTTCACTAAGGGGATCTTTGTACCATACCTTGCGCCTATAACCTTTCGATCAATATTTTGCCACTAGGGCTATCCACACCCCTGCAGTACTCAACCAGGCTGGAGGAATGATGTTTTTACCGGTACGGATCAACTAAATACAAAACAAAACTTGACCACTGTTAGATCAGGATACCACCCTGCAGCACAGTTTGCTTTGGCAAAGCTTTTGTTAGCTGAAATGCTCCCTCCGGTCCAATGTCCAATATTTGATGTTGTTCCTCTATTTGCCCTTTTACTGCGGTTCTGCTTATTTTTACAGGTCCCCCCATCTCCCCCCTTCCCAGATTGTTTATCTTTTTAGAAAGCCTTCTGTTTAGTGCCTGTAATACCCTGACATCCCTTCGCTGCAGCGCTCTTCCGCTTACACTTTTAACTGCTGAGACTTAACTGGGATTTGCTTCAGTGTTCATCTCTCAAAACTGTTTATTAAACCATTTCCCGATTTATCTGCCGCCGATTTTCTATACATTATAAAATCTCAATCAAATTCCTCTGGGCATTTTGCATTCCCTTCTTGCGATCGCTAAATCCTATTTGCTCTCAACTTGAACCTCGCTTGGCTCGTTTCCCAGGGCGAGGTTCACAATGGTTTAAGACATAGACGGCTCAACGCGCAGCACAAGAACACGCTCCTGCACCCCCTTGAGCAGCGGGCGTGCGCCAGCATCACAACCAAAATGCGAGCAATGACAATTGCCTCGTTACGTTATCTGCCGAGCTACTGACAAAGCCATTGCAACCAGTTCATTCCTTGTCAGTGTATGAAGTAACATGAGGCTGGGTTTAGATTAGCCCCGTGGTGAAAAGCAGGCCAGAGTAAGCTTGTTCCTTGCAGGATATTTCCTAGGGCCTTGCTCAGCCTAGTCTTAGCATTTGCATAGAACAAATCCTTTTCCCTCATCTGATTCTGGCAGATTTTGCTGTTAGCAGAGCTTTCTGCCTATTCAGCCTATTTTTTCCTTTTAGTTTCATCCCATCAGCCCCAGTTCAAGCCCTTTAATGTGCTAAATGATTTCTCTTCCACCTTGGTGTTTACATTCTTCAAATAGTTGTAGATGCTTTTCATGTCCCAATTCATTTGTCCCTTGGCTCCGTTATACACAGTTCCTTTAATCTTTCCCCAAAGACTAGCCTCTCTGTCTTGGGTTTTTTGTTGATTTTCTTTGAGTTCCCTGGAGTTCGGCCAGGTCAATAGTGCTTGTACCACAAGCCATTCAGGATGGTCCACAGTATGAAGTGTTTTGAAAAGCATGCATTGGGAGGCAGAGGCCTAGGAGGACTCTATTCTTCAGGATAACTTGCAAAGAAAAAGTTGACTACTCCGCAATACAAATACTTCTATTAAGAGGATGATCAAAATGGTCATTTACTCTGCCTGTTGGGATTTCTGTTACCTGCATCTCATGCAGCCACTTAGGACAACACAAAGTAGGTGCTACCAGCTCAGTGAAGTAACCGCTTGCACGGGACAATGCACAAGGCCCATGAAAAACCCAACCCGCTCTGTTTTCTTTTGGATTATAACTCCACGAAAAGTGTCATGGCTCCTTTTATACCTTTGCATCTTCATTCTCAAAGACTTCCTGCTCCATCCTTGCTCCACACAGTGACACAACGTCCTTTTCATTTATCCCAGGGGGATGAAGCCGTCCTGACATATCTCGAGGAAAAAGTATGGTTCTCCAAGTGGAAACGATCGTGTGCATGAATCTGAACCCAAACCCTCGATCCTAATGACAGAACGTAGAAAATCTCTTTCATGGCATCTGTCTGTGTACGAGAGAAACATTATACAACATTGCCAAGACTCACAGGTTTTGTCCCGATGCTTAGTATTTGGTATTTGAGCTCCCAGCTTCCGGAGTCATGTTATTATTATTATTATTATTACTTTACAAGTGAGTTTCTAGCTCTCCTGGAGGGAACACTGAAAGCATAAGAGCCCTCATGGCCATAAGCTGGAAGCCAAATAAAAGCTACCTTATTCTTTGTGAGTCTCTTGGCCTGTATACACCTCCCCACAATGATCACTTCTTGAATCCTTACAGCTGGGAATTCAGCATTTCCAGATTCTCTCACTGTTAAAGACATATTGCAGCTAAGTCTGTTACCAGACATCAGTAGCATTATTAGGAGGGAAGATAAATCTTGTTTCACCCTAGGAGATGATGTATGGACAGCTGTTCCAACCACATGTATTATTTAACATTTCTGTTGCAGGTTGGAGCCCCTTGATGCTCGGCACGGTATGGACCCATGCTCAGCCACAAGACAGGAATCAACTGCCATTACAGAAACCTCCTGAGAAAGTTCCCGTGCAAACTTGGTGACTTTGTACGATTTTCAAAGGAGCTTAGATTCCATTTTCCAGAGTCATTATTTAGGTGCTTCAGTCACGCAAATGTTATTAGCTTCCGCTGCATTTAATTTGTATTTAAATTAGCAGAGGAACAGTCACATCAGTGACTGCAGTGGGACAGTAATGGGTGAGCAAATTGCCATTGCTCAGCTTTACAGTGTTCCCAACAGGACTCAGTCCTTCACCGGTTACATTTATTCAGCCATAGCAGTAAGACGAAGACACGTAACCTCAAAAAAAAAAAAAAAAATCTCTGTGAAAGGATGAAAGGGCCCCAGAGGGCCCTTATCAGACTTGCATTTCGATGGATGTCACTCCGTTACTCCCATTTTTCCATTGTACAAGTTGCTAGGGCTGATAGAAGACTTTCCTCTGGCTAGACAGGGAGTCTCGAAAAAAAAGGCTGCGACCGAGTGTGGGATCCCGAAACACCTTCAGATTCCTTCCTCGCTGCCAATCCCAGCATCGGCAACCTCCGTCTCTCACGGCATCTCCCCATTCCACTTTGAAAACCTCCCGATTTATCACAGCTGAGAGAGATCCTGCTGAGACCACTGGAGCCTGCTGGTTGTCAACAGGGCACCTTATCTTCTCAAAACATTTACTTAACCCTTTGTCTTATAGGCCACCGAACAATGGGAGTCGAGGCAATGGAATAACAGTTCCTCACTGAATTGATGCCTCCTGCAACCACAGCTCTAGTGCTGCGTGTTATTGCTAGTGTGCAATTGTTCCTAGGGCTTACCTACTTTGGGCTTTTCAATTGTCCTGCTGGGCAGCGACTACTATTCCCTGGTGGCAATAGACAATGGCATAGAAGGGTGCGCTACAATCAGGAGACCGGAAACCACATGCCAGCTGCAGACAGACATTTGAAAGCACGCTTCGAGTTGTGGGAATCATAACTATTCAGAGCCAAGGGCGGTGTGGATTTGGGTATGGAGTAGGAGATTTGTCAGTCATTGAGAGGGGCTGTTCTCCCCCCTACCCCACTCCAACGCAATAAGGTAGCATGTTGCTTGATGTTAATGATGCTCTATTAGTCTCCAAGTTCATGGCAAAGGTCACATGAGCTGCAGTATGGCCAACTAGAGACAGGTTCAGGAAGAAACCTATTTCTATGATAGAAGCTTTTGCACATATCCTGGTGGCAGAATAGCTCTGGGCTGCACGAGCCCTGGACCAGAGCTCCTGCATGTCTTCTGGCTGATGTGGTAGGAGTCTGAGCTCAACCTTTTTTCAATGAGAGGCAGGGCCGTGGGGCAGCAACACTTTACAGGAGCAAGTTGCAGTGTAGTCAGCGAACCCATCAGCCTCTGAAGTTAGGAAAAAAATAAGTTCTGTTGTCATAGAGGACTTGTAATGTTTAGGCTCCTAGTTCCTGGCACAGACTCTTGGAGTGGGCTCCATTACCTTACAGAAACTATGGAGCATCTCGAAGGATCTGGCACTCTGAACGATCATTAACAGGAAGCTTTCCATTGACTCCCAACAGGCTTTGGGTCAGGCCAAAGATTTTTTCCTGATGGTCCAAGCATATTTCTGGAGCATGACCCGGAAGTGTGTCATCTCTTGAAGAGATACCTCTCTAATGATGCAAAAATAGTAAAGCTAAATACGGAAGAGTTACTGTTTGATGCATTTTCTCAGCAACGTGCTAATAATCGATGTCTTGGTTCTGCCATTCGGCTGATGCTCTAGTGGATAAGGGGCAGCATGCTTGCATGTGAGGTATTTGCATCCCTGATACGCTGCGTACCATTATCCAGGACAACTGTTACCAGGACTTGTAAATATGAATTCATGGGCCTCATTACAGCATTTGATGCGCTTGACAGCATGGTAGCCTGAGGAAGCTTGAAATATAGTCAATAATGAACAAATGGCCTCTTCCATTACAGTGACATTAGAGAATCAGCTTTTCCCCGTTTAATGCTAATCCATACTAGGAGAATCCAGTGGTTTAATTAACCTTCCATAGGGGAGCCCAAAACAATAGCAGGATACACTTGCGTGTTTCTGAGCCCTGTAGCTACAACTTCAGTAGGGCTAAGAAATACCGCAGCTACGCAAGCAGTAATCCTCAAATTCTTCCTACCATCTTTGGGGAACTCTTCTTTAAGGGAAATAAGAAGGGGTAGCTGGGACCTATTCATTACACAGGCCATACAGTTAGGGGTCCTTAACTTTCTTCTGCATCATGCATGCAGATGTAGCCGGCGCATTATCTGTTCTGCCAATAATTATCAGAACACTCTGAAACGATAGAAGTGCTTGTTGCGTTTGGCCGGAGTACCGGATGATGGCACGGTTCAACTCTTGTTATACTCGAACCAGTTTGTTCATTCCTACAGTGTGTTTGAACCCAAAACATCCCCTTAATTAATTCTGATTTTAAGAAAAGCTGTCAAGCATCTTGGATGTGCTCCGGAGAGAGAAAGTGGAACAGACAAACGAGCTGCATCTTGAATAATGATCATTCAAGGAGGGATCGTCTTCAGAGCTGTCCCTTCTTTGGAAGGGAAAATGAAAGGCCTAGATTGGCAGGAGGGACTAGTTACGTTGGTACCTCAGTTCTCATCGCCCCAACTTGGCAGCTTAAATGGGCCAGATTTTCATAGGACAGGTGCTCAAGCACTTTGATCACCAGGGGGATTCAAATTACGCTGCGAAAGAGTTTCAGCATTCACAAAAGTCACTGGTCAAACTATAGGCCATGGGAGCTTTATCTGAAGATGTGAACAGTATTCCCCTACAAATGCCTCCCGTTCAGTTCCTGCCCAACAAATCTTGCAGGATCAGATGCAGGCAGCAGAAGCAAGATCTTAGCAGCTCTTCAACATGATGAACGAACAGGATCAAAGCACAGTAGTGGCCTGAGAAATGCTAACATCCACCCTCTGCTTGTGCAAACGTCCCCAAGCCAGTTCGGCTCTGAGCTGTGCACTTTCTGAATACCAAAGGAAGGAGCAACCATGGATTTCCTTACAGGCTCATTGCGTGGCTGCGTCTTCCCAGGTGGCCACTCCACTTCAGCACGGCTACCATCATTTTCCAGTGAAAACTGTACAAAGTTGAGTACACTGAATGCGATGCTTCAAGAACTGTGTGCAGAAGGGAGGTTGTTTCATCTGAAGCCATGAGCACGTGATCTCGGTGCGTTCCTGCTGTTGACTGATTAATGTCGTGTGTGTGACATGACGGGCAAGTCAACATGACCTTCTGCATACTGCACTGCTCTTTGTAAAGCACAGTCCTGGGCTCTCAGAAGAGGAAGGAGCTCCTTCAGATATAATTTAGGATGCCCCTGTGAGAAGGTTTATTTTCTAAATCTGCGGAAATGCGAGATGATTAACTTGTGCATTGCCCAGTGTCCCAGATCGGTTTGAGCAAACATAGAGCTCAAAGGCAGCTCTCTAAAAACTCAGCCCCAATAATTCCCGTAGGCACTTAAGCATGTGTATAGCCCTGGTGGGATCACTGAGCTGAGCCTGAATGGGCCACCCAGCAGCAGCAAGTCCTGTTGGGTCTAAGACCACAGCAAAGTTCAAAGAGGACATTTCTCATGGTCTCCTCTTCTGCTGGGACGTCACAAATGATTTTGTTCATTCTGATTGTATATGCTATTTCCAGAGTGCAAAGGAAATGACAGTGCCCTTTAAGTTGAAATTCTGGCTGGGCTTCATCAGAGTAATAACTTGTATATAGTTTATGAGTTCTGAGATTTAATGAATAATTTACATCTTTAGGGCTTGGCTTGAACTCCTGTTGAAGTCAGTGGAAGGACTCCAAGAGGAGTTGGACTGGCCCAAGCTCCCTGAGCCAGTTCCAAGTAGTGGACAGCTTCAGGGAGAGCTATGTTCCTGTCTACCAGGAGGACACTTTGTAATTAGGTTGGGCAACTACTACTTACGTAAGCTGCAAACAGAACTGGTCAAACCCTCTGGGAAGTTGTATGTGATTTTTTTTCCTATTTTTTTTTCTTTCCTACTTCTTCCACTGAGATTCAAAAATTGCAACCAGGTCCATCCCATTAGTTGGTTCTTAACGTATTGTTGTTCAACCAGATTTCTCCAGGCTGGAGAGCAGAGACATCCAAGCAATACACACGTTCCCTAGCTTTGACTTATTCTGAGTCTTTGGACAAGTCAGCTCCCATTTGCTGCCTCAGAAGCATTGGGGGGCTGAATCCCTTCATGGCTGGAAGATGCTTATGTAACACTGCAATGGCAGGCTGAGACTAGTAGTGGACATATCTATGTAAAACTATGAATGAGAAACATATAGACTTTTTCCTTAAGGATATGTACTTTTCTCTTTGAAATGGCTCCATGTATAACAATATTGCTTCTAGGCTCAGAGTTGCAGGAGGAATATGTAATGTGGGTGTATCTTTTACAGCATTCATCCTAAATATAAATATCTAAATATATATGCACATATGTGTATAGATACACATACACACACACATACATATATCTATATCTATACAGCTGTTCCAATCACATGTATTATTTAACATTTCTGTTGCAGGTTGAAGCCCCTTCATGCTCGGCACCGTATGGACACATGGTAAGCCAGAAGAGAGAGAGAAAGAGAGATTATCATATATATGTGACATATATATATATATATATATATATATATATATATATATATATATATATGATAATCTCTCTTTCTCTCTCTCTTGTGGCTTAACATGTGTCCATACGGTGCCTAGCATCAAGGGGCTACACACACACACACACACACACACACACATATATACACACACACATATACACATACACACATATACATACATACATATATACACACACATATACATACATACACATACACACATACACACATACACATACATAGATATACACACACATACACACATACACATACACACAGATACATACATATACACATACACACATATACATACATACATACATATATATACACACACACATGTACATACATACATATACACACACATATACATACATACATACATACATATATATACATATATCTATATATCTATATATATCTATCTATCTCCATGCTGATATGTGTGGAATCAATGTACCTTGAACTGAAGAGGACATCAATGAGGAAATGAGGGGTCATGAATTACAAGGGGTTTTCCTGAGAAAGGCCCATGGACCCGTTGAAGTTGCCAGATGCATCTAATGTGTTAAACTGCTCCCTGAGAAATAGTCATCCCCATGTGGAACATATAATCTCTCTTTTTTTTTTTTTTTTAAATGAATGGTGTTTCTGACTTGACTGGTGAAATGCTGTCAGATCACCACTGGGCGTTCTCCTTGTGTTCTGCAGCACTGTTCCCACACCCCAGGCAGTGGAAGACATGACTTTATTCAGAATATTTCCACCCCAGGAAAGTCCTGCATGTTTTGGCAATGCCATCAGGATACCTGGCAAAGATCACTCAACACTGCCTGCCCTTGTTCCATCCCCCCCTCTACCTTTTAGCCCCTCCATGATAATGCAGACTCGCAAGCATGTTTGTTTTAATCCTGACAAGACAAAGCAGAGTAATATAAATTACTCTCAAGGGAAGAGAACAGATTGTACATTCTGGATAAGAGTGATACTTTTGATCCTACCTCATTTTAAAAAGGGGTGCTAGAATTGTGTCTTACTGTTGAAACAAGGTTAGAAGTGTAAAATCCTGCATTTTGGATGGAACAATCCCATGCACTGGTACAGGCTGGGGACTGACTAGCTAAGCACCATCGCTGCAAAAAAGGACTTGTGGGTTACAATGGACAGAAAGCTGAATAGGAGCCAGCAGCGTGTCCTTGTTGCCAAGAAGGCTAATGGCATAGTGGGTTGCATTGGGAGGAGTGTTGCCAGCAGATGGAGGGCAGTGATTCTTCCCCTCTATTCAGCACTGGGGAGGACACATCTGGAGTCCTGTGTCCAGTTTCAGGCCCTTCACTACAGAAAGGATGTGGACAAACTGGAGAGAGTCCAGCCCAGGGCAATGAAAATGGTTGGGGGACTGGGGCACATGAGGAGAGGCTGAAGAAACTGGGGTTGTTTAGTCTACAGAAGTGAAGACTGAGGGGGATTGAATAGCAGCCTTCACCTCCCTGCAGGGGGGTTGCAAAGAGGACGGAGCTGGACTGGTCTCAGTGGGGGCAGTTGACAACAAGGAGCAATGGGCTCAAGCTGCAGCAAGGGAAGTTAAGGTTAGATATCAGAGAAAAACCTCTCTCACTAGGAGGGTAGCAAAGCACTGTAACAGGCTCCCCAGAGAGCTGGTGGACTCTCCATCCTCAGAGGTTTTTAAGACCCAGCTAGACAAAGCCTTGGCTGGGATGATCTAGTTAGGGGTGGTCTCATTTTGAGCAGGGGGTTGGACTGGATGTGACCTCCTGAGGTCCCTTCAACCCTCATTTTCTGTGAGTCTGTGATTCTAGAACACGTCCATGGATGTTTGCAGTGAACTATGTGATGGTCCAAAAAGCCCATTGTTTTAAAAGTGAAGTGAAACATCTTTTATGGATCATTGGGGTGGGATTACCACCCCAATGACCCATACGCACTTAAGTGAATAAGGAGAATTAATTTTCAACGAGACTCAAAGCTTTTAAAAGTGTCAGTGTGTCGGTGGAGAAGACTCTAGAGAAGAACCTTCTTTTCACTACTAGGAGCTATGGCACCTACCTACACATGTCGGCAACTCCTGCTCCTTGGCTCCCTTAGGGAACAGAGGTGAGAAGAAACAGTGTTCTTTTAAGAGTTATAATTCACCAATCCACCACTGATCCCACCAGCATCCTAAGTGTAATACGTACCAGTTTCATCTCTGACTTATTTTTTCGTTGGTTAAACAATGGCTGGGAAACACTAGAATGAAACGGTCAATCCACTAAACTTTTTATAAAAGCATGCATAAACTAAGGCTTTTTTAGAGGTTTCAACTCAAAGTAAATGCAAAACTGATTCAAGCCCTACGGGTCCGTTAGTCAATGGATCCTGTTCTTAGGCTCCTCACTTCTTCCCAGCTGTCTAGGTATGATGGCTAATGGTCCTTCATATCAGGGTGCCTGCATTAAAACTGAGCTTCTCTTCTAGCTCATCAAGTTTGATGCCTGCCCAGAGGTAAGGGCAATAACAAGCAGCCATTTAGCCTGAGTAACAGGACATCATTTAACACCAAAGGACATCTCTAGCCAGGAATTAACTGTCTGCTAACCAACACAGACACAACCGCTTAGATACACAGACACGAGTGCTTCTTCCAACCGGCCTGTATGCCTGGGATACTGATGACAATGAAAGGCGGAAGATGTGCATGAATTGCTTGTGTTACAACCGAGACTGTTTTATAATGTACTGCACCACTGCACAATGATGGATTTTGATTGGTGGAGAACTGAGAAGTGATAGGAAGTCAAATTAGATAGCGAATGGATTGACAGTGACATCAACGGGGGAAAGTTCATAACAGAACTCATTTCTTTAAAAAAAATTAATCAACTATTACTTCAGCAGAGTGGCTTATTAACAAACCAAGCAACTATTAAAGTACTTGCATTCATTGCCCAGATAGGTATTTGCTTAATAGAGGACTCAGAGTGAAGCTGATGAAGCGGGCTTATACCCTCAACACTGACATTCAAAGATCATTTTGACTTCAATAAGGCAGGCCCAGATTGCCTGAACAGAGACAGTGATTTTGGCAATACTGGTACCTTGCACAGGGAACAATTGCAGCAAAATAGCTGTGGCATGTGTGCAGGGTGTGACAGGGTGTGCAAGCCCACTGGGGACCCTGGGTGCTTGGGTTGCCAGCCAGCAGTGAAGTCTTGACCAATATCTCTTCATGCTAGATTAAAGCTAGCGGGGTATGCCTACCCCTGCTGCCATCACCTCTCCAACTGCAATGTGGGCAAAGCCTCAGCCTGTCCCACTGCACTAGAGGAGAACAGAAACAAGGTCAGAAAGGATGTGCTGTCCATCTTAAAGACACTATGCACAGTTGCACATGTTTATTGGGTGCTGTTCTCTCCAGTCCTAAGATTAGGAAAAGCAGAGCCAGTTTCTGACTCCATCCAAGTTTTCAGGTTTGGAAACGACGATGTCTGCATCTGAAAACAACCCAGGCTGTCTTTTGCAAAAGCAAGGAAGCAGCAGGTGGTGGGGAGCGGCGAACATTTGAAGAACTAATGGTAATTTGTGCACATCTTTGAGATTTTTTTAAAGACAGGTACAATCTAAGGGCTCTGCTGTGCTTTGTGTCACATAAATGCAACATAAAGATGGACCTAACAGCATCGGTTAGCTATTGCTTTGGCAGCTGAATAAAGTGAGAGCAAGGAGCCAAATTACTCCTAGTCTGGATTTTCCAAAGCTCTAAACTGTTGAATAAGGCATCGCCTGTAGAGTCCCATTTTACTTCACGTGCTGCAGCTGCACCATAAAGCCAACACGCAATTTAACATTGTTGCTGTTGTCTGATGGGAGGGTCCAATTTGTGTAGCCAAAATCTAGGTAGCAGCTTTGAGATGGGTTCGCTGAGCTGGGTGGGGAGGAGGTTTTGTAGCACCTATGGCCTACACACTCTTCTGCTACCAGTGCTTCACTTTCATGAACAAAATAAAATCGTCACACACTTGCACAAAATAAAGAAGCTCCAAAGCACAGCCTGGCCTCCTAAGCCTTCCCCAGCTCTTGGTATCTCTTGCTGTGAGCAGTGGCGAGAGATGTGCACATGATGCAGAAAGGCTGCACTTCTGTTTGCATCTGTGTAGCTACAACCTACCTGGTCCAACAGCGGGTCACTCGCCCTTCGGTTTCCTTTCTCTGCATGTGCTTCAGGGCTTCAGAAGGGTGGAGGGCTTTGGGTTTTGGTCAAGTTAAAGTTGTCATCCCCAAGAGCAGGAAGTCATCCTCTCCATCTCATCATTAGGGCACTGGTCTCCCTCACCCATCTTCTCCCGGACCGAATACTATGCTGCCAGCCCCAGCTTCCTGCCCAAGTCCAACTCTCTAAACCCAGCCCTCAGGCTTTATATCACAGACACCAAGCTCCCACTCCCACATCGCTATTCCCAGGATTACTTCCTGTCTCTCAACCCAGGTTTGCCAATGTGGCAATTGTGTTGCTAGGTCTAGCAACTTTTGGGGGAATCCTAGCAACAAAATATATGTAATATTATATCAGCTCCCTGTGTATCATGCTTGCGGAGCCTTTAGTGATATTTTGGACACCTCTGGAGGGGCCACCTAGCAACACCTGGTGACTTTTTGAGGTTTCTTTGGCAGATGCATGCTTTTCACAATAGGCAACATTGCCTATGCCACGGCAGCTTTGCAGTGCTCCATTGATATAGCCTGGGAACCAATACTGCTTGTTCACAACCCTCATCCCTAGAAAGACAACCCTACCAAGCCCTCCTTTCTGCCAAGGCATAGGCTTATATAGTCCTGCCCCCATTTCCCAGCAGACCTTGCATCCAACTTGGTCACATGATCCTTTAAGGGGACTGCAAGTCCCAGAATGCCTCTTCTTAAAGGGTGCAAACCTTGGCATGGCAGTGACTGGGCCTGACCATGCCTTTAAAGAGGCAGATGCCTCTGTTACATGAGAAAACACAAAACCTGGCTATAAATAAGTGTATGATTGATAAGTGCCCCCCACTTTGTTACCAGTCACACGTGGGGCTCTGATGGAAGGCAGTGGGAGACAGATGCACACAAAGGCAGAACCATCTCCTATTCGCTTCTTGTTTCTGCAAGGAAGAAAAGCGTTTGCTAGTACCTTCCAATGAGTCCAGTCAGCAGCAGACTGGATCCAAAGTAAAAACAAAATCTCTTAAATTCTCCAATTTTCCTAGATCTCACTGCACAACTCCCTCTCAGACTACTCTCTTATGGTGCTACTTTTTCAGACAAACCAGTGCTGTCTATTGTCTTATTCCTGACATGGCTGAGAAATGCCTGCTTAAAAAAATGATGGGAAAAACCAAGCAAGTGAAAGGAGCTGGAGACAGGGCTGGGCTCCGGGTCTGCGAGCTCCCCACGGCCCCACAGAGTGCATGAAAACGACAGACAGCATTTCCTGAGTATCAGACAAAGCTGGGCTTATTCCTGATAAACTAATTAAGTAAATGTGTTGAAACAATGCAGGGTTGATTGGGTCCTTGCTCGCTCTCCATAGACAGCCTAGCGGTGACTCATGTGACAGCAGGAAGGCTTCTGGCTGCTAACGTATTCCCCATTTGCAAGGAAACATCTTGCTAAGCATTAAGCCGTCCTTTCAGGGAAATGATGACAGAGTTAACAGATGAGCTTTGTCTGCGCCATGACAAGAACTCCAGGACACTGTGAATTTGCTACAAATACAAGAACCAACCCTGCTGTGGGGGGTTCCTGGTTGTGATGGGAGATGCAAGACCCCTGGGGGGTTACTACTGTGTTGGGTGAACCATGCGCACTGAGTTATGCATCCTATAAGGAAACGGGTTTCAGGTTCTAACCTTCCTGCTCCTATAGGTTAGGGACAGAAGTTACACATAAAGTGGTATAAGTGGTTGGAAAGTGGTTCAAATCTGTAACACAACAGAAGTTCAGTGCATATAAACTGCTTTCAAAAATGGCCAAAACTGGTTTAAGATGAACCTGCATGGACATAGCATCAGACTCAACTGATACAAGTTAAATCAGCTTATTGAACTTCTGTCTCAGATCCCCTCCATGTTCAAGTTAAGTCACAGTCCTCCCGAATCCCAGGGTGCTTTGCACCTTCCCCACAAACTCCCCCCCAGGGTGGACCGGCTAGCTTTGACCTAAGCTGTCTGCTCCAGCCTACCAGGGAGATGTGATCTAGCGCCTCCTGGTTTCTGGCCTGGGCCACTGCAGGCGTGTGGCTGCATTTCTGGAATCAAAAGTGAATGTCTGTTCACTCACTTATCATTTCAATCTCTGCAGTTTAGACTAACCTGCAAAGGTTGAATCAATTCAGCCTTGGGCTTTTTGACTGTCTCTGTAGTTAGCCATAAAGACAAGTTGGCCATAAAGACCTCAATGCTCTCAGCACCATTTTTTAAAAACAGTTCCCATTTAAAACCCAGCACAAAACAGTTCCCATTCAGCTCCCAGGGCATTCCCAGCCAGGGGCAGAGGACTGGGCTTTTCAAGGCCAGGCCTCAGAATACCCCTGCCCACAAGGCAAGCAACCCTGTCCCACAAAGCCTTGTGGAAGAGTGCTGTCCTCCGGCCTGCTTTGTTCAGAGCCGGGCATACTTGAGGGCCTGTCCACACCAGGCTCTTGGCTCAACTTGGTGGGGAATTGGAACCTGCAACCCTTACTCACAGGAGCAGTCCTTGAATTTGAACTTGTGAGGCTAAGCATGCTGGATCGGACCCTCTGTTTTCTGCCATTGCACATCATTTGCATATTTCCATGAGGCCAGTGGTTCAGCAAATACTCAGCAAAATGACTGCAGGGCTATGAGTTTGCAAAGACCTCGCGGAGATTCCTTGTGTGATCCAGAGAGAGCAGGGCAAGAAGCTGGTATCTGCAGACCTCTGACTACAATGCTTTCCCCGGAGACAAGAACCCAGCTTGGGGTGCAGGGTCTTCATTCAGAACATGTGATTGAAAAAACGAGAAGGAAAGAAATGAAAAGGCACATAAATGCACATGTGTAACACACACTCTCTTTTCCTTCCACTCTTCCTGCTTTTTTCTCTTTTGTCTTCCAGGCCAGGTCAGAAATACCATCAGGCCATACATATCCTGAGGAACGTTGCCTCAGACATGACAACCTGGACTTGACCCCTGAGGTTCTGGCTCCACAGAGTCTTCCTGATCATTTCAAGCAACAGGAACCTCTGTCAGTGGCTGTGATGGATGGTTTCAGTGGGAGGGAGACCTACAGACCAACAGTTTCACAAACAGTGTGACAGCAAAAATAAAAAAGAGCCCAGGTCGCTTAACTGGCTCAGAAAGCCTCAGCGAGCCCGGCTGGGAAAAGAGCCCCTTGGTGCTTAGCAGCCAACGAGGAGTTTGCAGTAACAACGAAACAACGGGGCAAAGAGAGATTTCTCCACTAGACTGGGCGGGTGTTTGGGTGCTTGCAGGTGACGGGGCACCTCTCCCTGTCCCCACAACTTATTAACGCCCATTAGGGTGATGCGGGTTTAACAACAACTGTAAAGAGGAATCAGCCAATTTGGTTTAAATGAAACCAAACCCAAAAAGAACCACGAACAGTCCCTTGGTCCTTCATAAAACCAGGTCAAACCTAGGCCTTCCAGGCTGTATGCACACTGCTTTGGTTCATCTTCATGGACCGTAGGGCTTGGAAGTACTTTTTAAGAGAACAAAACAGCCGAAGAATCAGGTAGGTAGCGGATAGATGTACAATAGGTATATCAGCCTTGGCCTGCCAGTTGCCTTAGACAAACTTCCCCCGAGCATTTGCACCATTCCCTAACAATGGGGAACCGTGCAGGTACCGAGGTGGCCCTTCCTTTTGTACGTGGCAAAACCATTGCATCGATGAGAGTGAACTTTGTATGCAGACGGTTGTTCCCTGGTAAATATTCTGAGCGGGATCCTTTGGTCTGGCTGCGCTGGGATCGGTGCAGGACACTTGGATAGACGAGAGGGGGCTGAGTTCACGGCATGCAGAGGTAGCCAAGCTGGCTCTGGATGAGCTAGCTCAGGTACTGGAAATGGTCCTTTCATGGCAGCATGGGGCTCTGTGCAGGCTAATTCACTTGCTGATGAGCAGCGTGCGGTGCAGATGGATGCTTAGAGGATCTGACCCTCTTCTCTCTCTTCCAAGGTAAGTACGCTATTAAAATGAGTCCGTCCAAAGCCTCTTGTTAAGCCAGTGCCTTCCTTAGACCCACAGAACCAGCTTCAAAGGCTGCTTTATTTTGGTAACTTTGTTAACACAAGCACTATGCTAAAATAAATATACCCCTCACCCCCTTTTCTGTACGTGCAAAGAGCAGACCTCTGTAAGCCCATCTGAGGAGTAAATCACAAGCCCTGTTATTTAATCAGCAACCCATGACAGAAATATCAGGCGTGTCCTGGATGTAACCCAAAGTGCAGCCCTTTGGTCATTAGCATCATGTTGGCACATCATTAGGGGAACGCAGAGCGAAAGGGGCAAGTAACAGTTGCAAATGGACCTTTCCCGCGGAGAAATAAATTAGAAACAGAAGCAGAGAGAAAGAATTGGAGATGCATGTTCTCATTTAGAGAGATGCTTTCTAGCCACTTAAGCCTAAAATTTTTGACCTGCTGAGATTCATGCAGTCTGGTGGGGAAAGCCATAGGATTTCTTAATTGGCCCGGCCTTGCTTCCACTGGAAGTGCCTCTTCTCTTTTGCTTTTTGGGAGGCTATGAACAAGCAGCACATTAAATCCAGGGAAAAGGAATTTGATATTTTGAGGCATGCTCCCGGCTGCTGTGAATGTTTATAGCTCTTTGTCGCTGCTATCGGAGAAGCTATGCTGTTTTGCACCACTTGAGAACTGTCCCATCCCTCTCACAAGTACATAAGTGTTCGTGCAGGGCAGGAGGCTGGGACTGTCATAAACACCGCGTGCGATAAAAGGAAACACTCTTCTCTTTTATCAGCATGGAGCAAACACAACAGACAGGAGCAAAAGGAACTGATAAGCAGAAGAGCATAAAGCAGAGAAGGAATATGAAACCAGTTAAAGGATTATAGTAAAAGTGTGCCCCATCTAGAAAGCAAGAACTATTCTCTGCCCCTGTTTCTCACTGTGTTTGCTCGCTAGAAGAGCAGCAGAGCACACCAGTGACTCTACAGGAGTCCCAGGAGTCACAAGGTTGCAGCACTGCAGCTCCAGTCCCAGCCCAGCCAGTGGGTTGCTGGTTAAGAAGCCACTTAGCTGCTTTGTGTGTCCTTGACCTGAGAAGAAACTCCAGGGTCAAGTCTGTTTTAGGGGTGGCAAACAGGAAAAAAATAAATAAAAGAGTAGGTGGGGGTTTCCTTTAGGTTTTTCAATAATGATCAGGGGGTGCATCTATGCATGCTATTATGCACCTGAATAAACTCCAATGCAATTTGCACCGGAGTTTATTGCTCCCAAGTGCAGCATTTACATGAGACTGCAGCACACTGAGCCCAGTCGAAGCAGCCCCAGCTGGCAGGGTGGCAGCCTGCAGCTCCTCTGACCCAGCTCCACATGTTGCAGAGGGGCTGGCTGGGGCACAAGGGTGCTCCAGTGTGGGGCTAGCTGGCAGGTAGCCCCACACCGCAGCAATCTCATGCCCCAGTCACCATTTACATATGTGTTGAGGCGCACATAACTAACTATTCCACTGTAAGATAGGAGTTGTCCCAGACAATACTATCCTACTGCAGAGTTAATTAGTTTACTACATCCTAGGAGGGGCATACTTGTAGACTGTGACGCTTTACTTTGGACTGAATTAGTCAAGTTCAGAGTAAAGCGCATGTGTAGACGCACCCAGGGACAAATCGGACTGTGACCGGGGAATATGGGTGAGTAAAAGACAGACATTTACTTTGAACCCTTGTCCTCCTTGCCTGTGCCCTGTGCCTCACCATGCGCTGAGATGGGCTTTATGACATGTTATGCTAACATAACTGAAATTTAATTTCCTGTTATTAACCCACAGGAGACTATTGCTGTTTTAACAGGAATTGACATTGCTTCCAATTGGGGCTGCCCTTTGGTTTATGGTACGTTGTTTTTCTTCAAAACCTTTGAACCGGGCTATGCACCAGCTGAAGGCCATTCTTGGGGCTGTTAATAAAGATTAACTCTTTCAAGCCCGCACGGTCATAAATCTCCAGGAGACGGTGAGTGGCTGAGAACAAAATTGATTTCCTTGAACGTTAGTTTTTCAGGGTGATTTTCTTACCCCGCCCCTGCCTTGCCCCAATGTTTCAGCCGTTCCAAAGACGACGTCTCCTTGCAGTTGACTTGACTGACGTGAATCACATAACCCGTGGGGTTAGACAAACATTTTGAGAAGGCAGCCTAATCTAGAGTGGGCTGAATGTACTATAAAGTGCCATTGAGATATCAGGTATTATTTATTGCTTTGGCACCTGCAACAATTTTCCAGGTATGAAATTGCTACTTGGAGTGCAAAATGTTGCTCAAGTCTGGTGGTATGAAGAACTAGGGGTTGTGACAATCAAAAATGGAGAGTAGTTAGTTTTCAGGAGCAGTTAACATCTGCCCTGATGTTGTCTGGGCAGAGACAGTGATTTTGGTAATGCTGGTACCTTGCTCAGGGAACAATTGCAGCAAAATAGCCGTGGCATGGGTTCCAGAGCAGGGTGTGCAAGCCCACTGCGGACCTTGGGTGCTCATTTGTAATATTATATTCAAGTAATCACAATACTCGGATTGCTGGCCAAGACTTTTGACTCCTTGAATGTAATATGGCTATAAAACGTGCATTGAAATGAAGGAGAAAAAGTGGCCAACACAAGGGAAGAGAGGCCATTGTAATGTCTAAACGGGTGCATTCAAAGCTATTTACCTACCTCATCTGATGCTGGGGAAGACCTCTCCCTTGTTGTCATGAAATCTTAGGGCTCCTCATTAGCTTTCCTTGTTTGTCTGGTGTCACGGCCTCCCCTGCTCGCCTGCGAAAGCTATTTTTAAAGCTACTTGCTATAGAGACTGAAATATAGTTCTGATGCTATAGTCAGATACATCCGTGGTGCGTGTGTTTGAACTGTGGCTGGATTTCAGCTTCCTTTATTATTATAATGATGTCTGCTAGAACATCCCATCCTTTCTGTTATTAATTTCCCTTAATTTTTTTTACATTTGTTTAAAATAAAAATTTTAAAAAGGGAACACCCGGGGGAAGTTTAATTCTGATTTCTGCCTTTCAACCACATGCATACAATGTCTTCTGCAGACTATCTGACTCGGATACTAAAAGAGAAACACGCTTTCCAATGCAGGCGCTGGGTGTAATATTTCAGATTGGCAACATTGGCCCACGCAGGAAGATGAGACAGGAACTGCTTGCTTTTTAGCTGTAAGAGATCTCGTTGGGTGGCCAGCACCGCAATATGTTACCAGTAATATCAATTTATTCCAATGAGACCATTTGCCTAGCAATGCACTTCAGGTCCCACACAGCAGCAGCAATACAAGAATGAGCCAAACTTTGCACAACATGTAGTTTTTTCCTTTATACATGGCAAACATCTCAATGTCAGGTCTTGCTCTGAACTTCAGAGTCCAGGTTAAACATTACTGGTTGCAATGGGGATCTGATAAGGTGCTAGAAGTAACACACTGTAATGTATAAATCCTTTACCATTATCGACAGGCGCCCAAACTTGCTGCTCTCACCCAGACTCCAGGCCTGCAGAGATTTTATGCGTGTGTTTAACTGCATTCACTGTATGTCACTTCTGTTTTCTTCACTAGGATTATTCACAGTGCATAAAACCGAGCACATGTATAAATCTTCACAGGGTCAGGTCCTGGGTCAAGAGGACCTCCATGTGAATTTTGGTGGGGTGATGACCACATGATTTGACCTCTCCCTCTCCCTCCAAGAAACCGCTGTAACAACAGCTGCTTCCTTTTTTTGCTCCTATTTAAGCTCCATACATTTCACCATAATGGCTCGAGGTAAGACCAGTAAACTATTTTTAATGGAAGGAGTGGGCCCTTTTAAATAAAACACACCTAATCTACAAGCTGTTAGCCAGTTATTATAACTGTAATAAACCATTCATAATAAATTTAACGTATGTATACATATTATAGAACTCCTTAATAAGCCATTTACAATATAGCATGTAATTCTTAAGCTCAATTAAAATCACTAGCAGAAGGAAAGCACTGGCTTTTCCTGCCTTCTTGATGGCAACCATTACCTTAGCCATTATTTTAGTAGAAGAGGTTGTCAAAAGGGCTTTAGTAGCTATCAGCTCCAGAAAGAAGTCCTCACTTACCTTCCAAGAAGCCAGTACTGATTAATAAACAGCAAGAAGTGAGCTGGGCACAAACCCTGATATCAGAGCAGCCACATGGGGTGGAAGATGTGCTGTGTAATATTTTATGCTTTTAGATTTGACCCCTCAAGGACCAATTTCTATGCAGACAGGGGCAGCCTACATTCAATCACCAGAAATCCCTTGGAAATCAATGGTACCTTGGAGCATGTCGGTTTGGGATAATACTTGCTCTCTGCCCTTGGCTATAGTGAACGAAAGAGAGCAAAAGTGAGCAAATGGGAACAAAAAGCCAGCTTTAGAAGACAGCAACAAAGCTAACGATGCCCCAGTTTCCTTCTGAAACCCATTGCATGGACAATGGACATGCTATGGCTAAGTCTCCATCCTCGCTTAGCCTGCTCCTTCCTCTCAAACCAGCAGCACTATGCTGCTCTTGGAGGCTCTGATTCGGCTAAGCTCATGCCTAACTTTAAGCACTCATTGATTTTGATGCATGAATGGAGCTATTCACATGCGCCGAGTGATGAGGCATGGGGATGAACCACTGCATCGGTCTCTCTTCCAATTCAGAAGCTCTCAGCACTTTGCAGAACAAAAGCTAGCGGGAGACCCGAGTACCAAATGGTCTCGTGCCTTGCTTTTTCCCTTTGGAATTGGCTGTTTATTTAGTCCAGCTCCATGGGTGAGTGCTCTGTCTGAAAGGAGGTACATAAAACAAGAGGGAGATCCAGGATGGTAAATATATTACATTAGTTATCTGCACTCCTTCCATATCTCTGCCAGGGCATGCGGTGAGGAGAATAGCTGTGACTCTGGTGGCTCAGTGGACGTTTATTGTGGAAAGCAGCAGGGGGACAATCAAAGTAATTGCTCTGGGCCCATGTACATGTTTCTAATGAGTCCAGCTGCAGTGGGACTGATTCAGGGTGTCTGTATTATTTACACAAGACCGCTATCAGTAAGAGGCCTTATTAACAACTTTATATTTGTTTCTGTATCTTTCAACTCGGTGAGTCGCAGATTCAGGGTTTCAGTTTTTTTTTTTTCCTTTGCATTTTTATAGCTTGTTTCCTCTTTTAGCGATATTATCTAGGAGCCAATAAAAGGGCTTTCCTTATACATCTGGTCAAGGGAAGATTCTGCTGGATACGCTAGTCATATTTCTGAAAATGCCTCCAAGTGCTTATAAAAGGCAGTTGGAAGCAATTGGCTTTATTGTTGCCGCATGTACTGACATTAATTAGGAGATAAAGCAAACTGCATTTTATATTACTCACAATCAAAATGTTACTGTCTTAATGCAAAGCCTGCCAAGTACTGAGCTGGAAAATGGACTCTCTGCTTTTTGATGGGGATGTGAGAAAAGGGATGAGCAGATTTTAAGTTAAAAATCACGCCTCAGGTCTTTGGAAAGACAAATACAACTGGGATCTCAGATATTTGGACTCAGATATTTGGATTTGATAGCAGCCTTCAGCTCCCTGCAGGGGGTTGTAAGGAGGATGGAGCTGGGCCGTTCTCAGTGGGGGCAGATGACAGGACAAGGAGCAATGGGCTCCAGTTGCAGCATTAGGTTGGATATTAGGTAAAACTCTCACAAGGAGGATGGTGAAGCACTGGAACAGGCTATTCAGAGAGGTGGTGGTCTCTCCATCCTTGGAGGTCATTAAGGCCCAGCTTGACAAAGCCTTGGCTGGGATGAACTAGTTGGGGATGGTCCTGCATTGAGCAGAGGGTTGGACTAGATGTGACCTCCTGATGTCCCTTCCAACCCTAATTTTCTATGATTCTGTGATTTCTAAGGCTGAATTGTGAGCCTAATTACTATGGCTGGGCATAACGGCCACACTAGCTGCGCATGCAGCCTGGTAGGTAGACATCTAACTGGGCCTTCCTACCTGGCTGTGCAGTGACTGAGCGATCCCAGGCATTTTGGTGACTCCACTAGTAACCTTAGACCAGCTCCTAGGTAGCACAAAAGCTGCCTCCACAACTGGTATCGAACAATGTTATTTTTGGCCAGGCTGGTCAAAACAGATTCTTTTGGTATTGTATGGACAATGATTTTAAACTGAATGGATGCTTTTTTCCTCCAAAATTCTGTTTTCATTAAAAAATACAATCAGATTTGTATTGAAAAGCCAAATCCAAACATGCGAGAGGCAGCTGGATAGCTCTTTTTTGGATGAAAATACTGCAAATGTTCCAGAAAACAATGTGCTTCGACTGATTTAATTTGGGGGGGTGAAAGGAATCATTTTCTTGCTGGCCCTGCTTCTAACAGTCTCTTATGCTGGGTATTCCCGTTGATCTCATGAGGTGCCCCGCTGCATTTCTAGGTGCCTCAGTATGCTTGTGCATTTGGCTAACATTTTAGAAGACCATTTGCCACTTGCATGATTCAGATACCCAGACATGTACTTAACCCAAGCAAGGATTAACCAAGTCTGCCTGAGCCGATGTGTCTCCAGCTCTGTGTATGTATAAGCGATAATGAATCAAAGGCCCTGTTTGCCTTCAAATAATGCATAGCATGATTAATTAGACGGAAGAGCGTGAGTAATAACAACAATATTATATGCTCTCCCATAATAGGGACCTGCTCTCCTTTCGCTTTGTTTCTCTAATCTTGGAGAAGCAAATATCCACAGGGTGTTACCGATTGAGCGGGAACAAGATTACAAGTGACTATGGTTTGTAAGGAGTATTTTTTTCGCCCATCAATGAGTGAATTTATAGAAAAGCTTTCTAGAAAACGCCGGTTGTTGCTCAAGAATGAAAGGAAGCTACAGCAAAAAAAATAAAAATAAAGAGCCTAGCTACACATTACGGTCTTCACCTTATTCCCATTCTATTCAGTGGGAAAATTCCCACTGATTTCACAGCTGGATCCTAACTGATGTTATTTTAACTGGCGCTGGCACACCCGAGGCAAAATACCTGGCACTTGGTCCACTGAGAGACTTTAAAAACCTCTATGGAGATAAGCAGAACTGCCCTTATTGAATACCAACCATTGCAATCACCAGCGACAGCCTCCAACCTGGCAGGAGCAGCTAGAGTACTTTGAACTGCTTCTGCAGAACACTGCAGCAAACATGGGAAAGGGCCTCAGCATTTATTTCAGCATGTGTGTGCATTGGGGAGCGTTACTAGTATACGTTCAGGTCATAGTATGTAGAATACAAAGGGTAAAAATGGTGAAAGGACAGGGTCTGATTTGCAGGCGGTGTGTAAGTCAGTGCTTATGGCTGTCTGAGCCAGGTGCCAGCTCAGCCGTTTGTACACACAAGCACCTGGTTGCAATAGGCACAGGGGAGCCTTGCCGTTCAGGTCTCTTTCCCTGAGTATTTGCCCCTGCTGGTGCTTTTTGCTGTCTCAGGAGTCAGCAGAGACTCTGTTCAGCTCATTCACTTTTCCCTCAGGGGATTCACCTGATTTAGATTTTCCACCTAAACGCCCAATATAAGGTGAATTCATGAGCCTGCCTCTGCACTCAGGGGGTGCGTCTACACGTTCATTCATGTGCCATAGTTACCGTGCATTAACTTGCATAACCAAGTACTAAATCAATGCACAATAACTGTGCAGAAGTGCCAGCACATGGCTTTTTAATGACATTAACTGTGCAGTCGCCTAATGCTACTGCACAGTAGTATATTAGCATGGTTTTTGCCCTGCACACTACTGCACAGTAGAATTAGGCAACTGCGCAGTTAGCGTCTCGTGTAGACGCACCCAGTGGGTCACACAAGCAAGGAAGTGGAGCAGCTAGGAACTCTGAGCCAGAAAAGAGAGGAATGCAAAGGACATGTTGCCAGCTAAGATTCCTATTTGCTTTCATATTGAAAGTCCTGTCCCAGGTACCTGTGTCCCTCATAATTCAATAGGAATGATAAGAGGGATGCTGATGGTAAAACCCCATCACTTAAATGGCAGCAGCCAAGTATGTCTTTCCTCTGCATATCCTCTTCTGCAGGAGCTCTGCACCGTGCACCAAGCACAGACAACACTGGCATTTCCATAGGAATCTTTAAAACTCCCACTGGAAATGTCCCCCGACTGCACGAAGCTGCAGAGCACAGCAATAAACGTGTGTTTAAAAATGTTAGCCATAGCTTGTCCAGCTAAACAGCAATATCTCTTTATTTCAGCTGAGCAACTAACCCCATTGCCCTGTATTTACTAAATATAACTTCACTGCCTTCCAAGCTTTAAAATATTCCTGGCAAATTCCTGTTTTTGGGATATTTTTAGTTGCTATTGTCTGCTCTGACATTTTGGTGTAGCGTATTGGCTTGTAAAGTTCCAGCAAGCTTTTAAAATGAATGATTTTGCACTAGGAAGTTAATGTGGACTGTTTACCGTGATGATTTTTTGCATTTTATTCAGTGAGTTAATTAGAACTCAGTTCAAGAAGAGTTACTGCATTTGGGGAAGCGTCACTCTCTCCCCTCCACTAAAGTTCCTTTGGTTTTAATAGAATTACAAAGCCAACTGAATGCCTCGGTTCCACTAACTGGGCACAATAAAGTTGCATTGCATTGTAACTAGAACTGGGCAACAAATGCAGAAGGCATAATTTATTGAATGGGGTTTGCCTCTTTTGCCAGTGTTCTGAAATATCTGTTGTTACCCAAAATTATTTCTCATATACTTCCTTCAAATCAGTCAGGGTGGTTGGAGTGAACTCAGTTAACATGACTCAAGCTGGAAGCTGCAGCAAGTGGCTTCGCTTTAACTGGCCTCACACACAATTCCCGTAGTGCAATTCTCTTCCCTGACAAGATGCCCATAATTCTCAGAATCAAGTATCTGGTGCAAATGTTAGGGATGCAAAATTGCTTTTTTGCTCATTCAGATCTGCTGGTTTCTGCCAGATTCCTTCCTTCAAGACACCTTGATAGGCTGTATCTGGAGTCAGACCACCTTCCTTATCACTATGCTTACCTCTTGCTAGCGCCAACAGGAGCTACGCTTTTGTATTAAGAAGCAAATACACTGCTTTGTGCTAGTCTTTATATGGATGCCCCTGAAGAAGGAGATACAATATTATTCACCAATTATTTGCTGCTGTTTTTTGATATGCTGCTATTATCTGAAGACCACAAGCAGACTGAGTTCCACAGGGCTGGACACTAGGCTGCCATCTCATTAATGACAATCCTGATGAGATTGAATATATTGCCAAACCATTTCTCAGTCCCTTTGTGCCCTGGCTGCTCTCCTCCCTGTCTCTTTGTTTCCTGGGCCCTCCGGCTCTGTGGTCTGGCAGAGCGTTTCTTCATGGGCTCCTGCGACCGACCTCTGCAAAGTCAGTCTGATGCAGCAGGGAAAATATTCCCTTCGCTTGACATACCTACGTGCTAAAATGAAACAGGCTTGTACAGAAAAACCTCCCCTTATCAGTGGCTCATTGTAGAGTGGAATGACCATAATCCAATATTAGCGTCTGATAGGGATCCTGCTGTTTGTACGGTATGTGCTGGAAGGGAGGTGGCACCTTGGGAGTGACCTCTTCCCAGCCCACTGTTCCCCTTTCACCTGCTACATTCACCCTTTACAGTTGCCGATGCTCCGTTTTGTGACTGCACTCTTTGTTGAGGGAGCAGGGAGAGGATTCTGGGCCCCCGCGACTCCCCTCCTGCATCTCCATGCTCACGTATAAATGGTGCATGATGCTTTCCCTGAAGTGGGCCATTAAGGAGGAGATGCTCCCTTACACCTCTCCCCTTTCTTCACTCCTCCTCCTGGGCTAGGGCTGTCAGGCTCACAGTGTCCCCCATTATGGTTCATCTCATTATCCTTAGGGGTATAGGTTGTAGCCATGTTGGTCATAGGCAGACAAGGTTCTTAGGGTGAATCTGATATCTTATATTAGACCAACTCAAATAGTTGGAAAAATTCTTCCTTGCATGCTTTTGGGTATAAATAAATACCTTTTGTCAGGCAGAGGAAGCATCTGCAGTTGTTGTGTGCTCTTCCTGGATGGGATGAATAGTAAGAGTAATGGTAATGGTAATGGTCATGGTAATTGCTTCTTTACTATTCATCCCATCCAGGAAGAGCACACACCAACTGCAGATGCTTCCTCAGCCTGACGAAGGGTATTTATTTTTACCCGAAAGCTTGCAAAGAAGAATTTTTCCAACTATTTGAGTTGGTCTAATAAAAAATATCAGATTTACCAAAAGAACCTTGTCTGTCATTGCCCTTAGTGTATTTATCCTCACACCCCCTCTGAGGTAGGGAAATGATATTTTCCCCGTTTTGTTGCTTAGCGCCTACATGACATCTGGAGACACATGGGGAAACTGAGGCACAGGGAGAGAGAGAGACGGGACTTGCCCAGGGTCATCCAGTGGCAGGGACAGGGCAGCCAGGCCTCCCATGCCACAGGCCAGGGCTCCGGTGGGGAAGGCAAAGCATGCAATAAAAATTGTGAGAGCGAGCAGCATTGCGACAGAGCGACCCAGGGAGGCCTTACACGGTGCGAGCTGTTGTGGTAGCTCGTATCATTCTTTCCATTGTCATAGTGCCAAAGATGCCCAGACACAAACCAGGACCCCGTTGTGTTAGGCACTGTACACACACACACCAAAAAGACAGTCCCTGCCCCAGAGTCGTGCGCAGACCAACGACAAGGAAAGGAGGTCTCTCCGAGGGGAGCCAAGGGCTGTTGCAGCCAGGATTTCTTCTCAGAACAGGGGGCAGCTTTGAGGATGGCACAATCCAGCAAGATCAGGGAGGCGAAGGCCTGCAGCCATGCTGTCTGCCTGGGGCCGGGGAGAGGAAACACCAGCCCCCTTCCAGCATCAGTCAACTCCGGCCAATGGGATGCAACAGGCTTTTGCAACTTTTTCCTGTTTCATCAATAAAGCTATCCATCAAAGCATTGTCTTTGGACTCGAACCTGAAATATCCCGCGCCAGAGGATGAGCTTATAAACATTAAAGCCATATGCCTCCGCGAGGCACATGACAGCCAAATCGTTCTGCCGTTCCATCAAACCCCTTTGCCGGGGAGCTCTGCTTTGGACTTGGCAGTCAGAGCGGAGACAGCAGCATTGCTGACCTGCTGTGCATAGTTAGCTGAGCAGCAGGACGAGGGGAGGAAATCCAAACCATTTACATGTGCCTTTTAATATTTATCATCCTATAATCTCTCTGGCTCAAGGAGGGCCATTTAACGTGTCAGTCATATTCACATTACTGTAGCTATTCATTCCTACAGCAGAATGAGACGCTGGAAGGGAAAACTCCTGACTGAAGGGGAGGAAAAAAAATGCCGCAGAGGCTCAGCAAGGTTAATTCACTCTGATACTTGGTTTTATTTTTAATTCAGAGCAAATTGAATCTGCTTTGCTGAGCATTTTAATGGGGAAGTGGACTGTGCTGCTAAGACGCTACTTCGGAGGTAGCGAGGGCAAGAGCGAATTCCTCGCTGTGACACTGAGACTTGAACTAAGCCTGAATTTTTCCCAGCTTTGGCTGGCATTGGGTAGGACCCATTTAAGCCTGTGTGCCACTGAAGCTCTTTTACACAAGGTTCAATATACTACACAGAACTTCACCCTATTTTGGGCTTTGGAAATGTCTCTTTTTGTCTGCCTGGAAAGAGAGAAAAGCAGATGCTGAACTACAGGGGCGTGTTTGAGCAGGGTGGTATCAAATACTTGCAATGGGAGCATAGGAGGAAACACTGACTCTCACTTTTCAATATAATCTTGAAAATCAGATTTGATTCTTGAGAGGATTGCAGCTACGGTTCAGGGACAGCTTGTGCCTGAACCGTAGCTGCATATAGGTCCACTATATATGGACCAAATATAGTGCTTACTACGCATGCTTGCTGCCGGACATGGCATTTACTACCAATTCACGCCACAACTTCTCCCTGTGGTAATAACTACATCCAAATAGGATAGGGGTAGGGTAATAACTAATATTGAATAGGAAGGTTTGGTATGATTGGGAGACAAAAGAAAGGGCTGCTGTCTCAAGTTATATTTGTCTGTAAATATTGTAGATGCTGCCTTAACTGTGATAAAGAGGTAACACAACCACCAAAGCCTGATTTCAAAGGGCTGCAATATAAAACCAGGCCAAATGCAGTAGCCGGGACTCCAGACTCCATCAGATTCCAGTTCATTTGCAACTTCCGAATGAGATCAAGGGGTGCATACCTTACAGGAGCCCACCCTGGGCAAGATGTGGGTAACCCCCTTTTAGCTCCTCTTTTCCCTCAAGCGGCTGGACCGGGAAGGTGTAACATTTGCTGCAACCCCTGCTAGCAACGCCGTCCTTCTTTCCAGGCTGCCAGCAGGAGCCCTGTGCTAAGACATCGAGGAGAATATTAATTTAAGACAGAGGGATTGGAAGGATCTTAGTCAGCACCGTGTAAAGGTTCTTTACGTCATAAATTGTGCTCAAGAAGACCAGTAAATTTAAGTTAGCTTCTGGCACATAGCTGCATAACTTTATTTGAGTCATTAATTTCCTCCTTCATTCATAAAGTAAACACCTCTGAATGATCGGAGAGGGCCCGTGTCCTCCTGCTGTGTTTTGTTAAGAGGCAATGGGAGCAACGCGACATGAAATGCTTCGGAGAGCTTGACACGGGAAAGCGCGGGCCTTTAAATTAGACGCATTCAGGAAACGGTTGAATTCAGCATGTTAGCTGGAGAGGTTCAGATGGTTGTGCTGAATTGTATTAAATCTTTCACCAGTAAATCCTGTAGGAAGCAGGGCAGTTGAAGGAATCTCCTTATTCTCAGTGTCTAGGAAAGACTCCCAGAGTTTCAAAGGAAAATAGCCATTAATCATTAATGGACAAGTGCAATCTAATAAAAGCTCTTGTTAAATTAAGGCAACTTTTGTTATTAAAGGCGGTCTAAATTTAGTCTATTTTTTAACCCCCACCACACCTTTTTTTTTTTTTGGTATAAAATGTTGGAGGATCTTTGCTGCCTCCTACCCCAAAATGACATTTTTAGAAGCAGACTACTTTACTGAGCACTGAGACACCTATCTTACTGCCTTACTTTTCTTCAGACATTTCTTCATTGGCAGCATAGCCAATGAAGAAATTCTGAAGAATTTCTGAGTAGAGCAGAACTTAGCCGAGACATGACCTTTGTGTTTTCAATATATCCCAAAGCCCTTTAACCAGAAAGGAAGGATCAAATTGCACGATCCTTTTACGTAGACCGGCTCCCTGAATCCCCCGGAGAGCTGTACCTGAAATCTGCTGGTAGGATCGATTCCCAAGACGCTCTGTCACTGGCAGCTCACCCCAAGCCCTCTAGGACAGTATTTTATTGGGGATGGATCTATGGACGACAGCAATGGGGTTATGCCATATTCCTCGGCTAGTTCCTGAAATTCCAGGGGTGCCTGTAGCAGACCCACCATGGAAAGTGAGTTATACCTGGCAGACCCCCAAAGCTATGTACCACTCTTGCTAACATGTGTAGGCTAAAGGCAGCATCCAGTCCTTACTTTGCAGAGGTCTTGTGGCCTGAGTGCACGTTTGTGGCTAAAATGACCGTGGGCTCGGTTCCTGCCACCGGCCTCCTGCCTAACCTTTGGCAAATCACTTAACCTCTCTGTCCTCAGCTCACTCATCCATGAAATGCAGAGATGATGGATGATTCTCTGACAAAGGGTGTTGTGAGGCCTCATTAATTATTGTTATTACAGCGCTATAAGATCACTGGGTGAAATCCTGGCTTCAATACAGTCAATGGCAAAACACCTATTGATTACCAGGGGTCAGACTTTCACTCTGGGTGCAAAAGTACCAAGTACCAAGTACTTCTCGGCATTTTTTCCATTTATTCCCTGTGATGATGCACATCATGTCTGTGAATGATAATGGGGGGAAGACTCCCTTGTGTATTCTGAATAGTTCAAGGTTTATGCCAGTACTGGTAAAAGGCACTAAGGCATACTTAATGCACTTCAAAACATTTGGAGGGTCTGTTCACTTTGGATATTGAACCAACAATATTGTATGCTTTCAACAGCTTATTGGGCAGATTGAAAGCACTGTGGTCAAGGAAGAGGGGTCCCGTCTCATGAGAAACCTTCACAGGAAATTCCCTAGTATTTCCTGGGTTTGATTAGGACAAAAATACTATATACAACACTATCTGATGATCCTTTCGTACCTCTAATTCTGGACAGTAGTGGGAAATTCAGATGTGCTTGAAAATTTAAAAAGCCAACCCCCCAATACACCTCAAAGCAGCTTCTGGTTCAGTTTAGCATGTATGCAAGAAAAAGTTAGTTTTCTTCTTCTTTTGCCCAAATTTGACTAATAATGGATCGATCCCTTGCCAAGATTCATTGTTAAAAATTCATTGTTCATTATCAAAACCAGGTTTCATTAAAGGAGATGGATCTAATATTTTAATGTGGCAGTAGCTGTGGTTTTGTTCTTACACAAAATGCAGAAGCACTTTGGTGGAGTTTCTGCAAGATGGTTTTAAACCCAAAAGAAATTTGGCCAGCAGAGCTCTTGTTTAGCAAGTTCCAGATGTGGCAGATTTTTGTGGCTGAGTTACAAGCTCTACTGACACCAGTGTAACCGTAACGGATGGCAATGTTAAAACCTAGTCAGTTAAAACCTAAAACCATAGCAGATGGCAATGTTAAGACCTAGACAAGGTGGGTTATAGGTTGAAAAGCTAAGAAATGCCTCAACTTTGGAGTGATTGTGCCTTTCAAATTTCAGCATGAAACTAAGATGGGCAGAAAGATTTAGAAAGAAAAAATCATCTCCATAGGAGAGGCCAGTCAGAAGATCACACTAAGCATGGGAAGCTAGCTATAGCTCTGGTCCACCTAAGAGATGTGGTTGAAATAAGTTTTAATAATGACGCCCAGGTATTCTGACTGTAACCAAAAAAGGCCACTGGAGATTAACATGGGAAGGAAAATTTGTGCTGTGTATAAATGAAAGCCAGAGCTGGTAGCTCAATGCTTGAGCAAATTTTAAGGTCAGCGGGCCTACAGAGTGTGACAGGAGTGGTGGCAGAGGAAAATGCTCACCTCTGGGTTATTGGCTCCAATTTTGTCTAGTTGCTAGCAACCAAAATGATAAAATTACCGGTAAAGGAGGGACCAAGTTGAAAACCCTTATTTTGGAACAGCACTTTGGGAGTCAGGGACTGTTTAACCCTGGGGGTCTGGTTTGATCTGTAGAAAAGCTCATGGCCAGCTGTAAAATTTTGGACCTAGCTCTGAATTGTCAATGTTCCCTCCCTCCAAAGACAGGTGCGTTTGAATATGGGGCTGATTTGGGCCCATCTAGTTAGATGACAGGATGATGGGCACTAACTGAAGGAGCACACAGACAGACAGAGAATATTTTTTTCCTTGCCGAATTCTTAAATTTCTTACCAAAACTCAGCTCCTCCTTGATAACCTCATCCTGAAATGACAGAGCCTCAGGCTCCGTGGGAAAATACTTGCCCATGCTGTGAGTCTTGCATCTTTACCCAAAGACAAGGGCATGTAACAATGTCAAAGGCATTGCAGAGCCCTTGACAGGGAGAATGCTGTGATTAAAACCTGCTGCTTGGAAGTAAGCTGTTCATATTTAATATCTTGAATGGCTAAATCCTTTCTAATTATGCTTTAGTATTAGGCAAAGCCACATGGCTTAAAAGCGACAATCAAACTGCTGCCAATCACCCTTTTGGGTGTGGGATGAACCTGATGAAAGGAGTCTGACAATCCGTCAAGACTGAAATGTTGAACCCAACTCTGCTTAGTGCTGAGCATCTCTGAGAAGGGACTGGGGGCAAGGTCTCTGCGCTGAACAGGACCAAGCCCTTCCTTCTCCGACCACGTCACAGCTCCTATGGAAGAGTGAGTGGAGGGATTCCCCTGGTCCTTCATAAAATAACTCAGTCCTGGGAAAGGGGGTCGTTCCCCCTTGCAGCCTGATCTGGAGAGGAGCAGAATCCCTGCACCCTTTGCCACACAGAGGGTAGTGGGTGCCCTTAGTTTGGAGATCTTTGCTCCTGGATCTATGATGGGCCTAAGCCTCAAAATTCATCTTGCCTCCTAGTTTCTGACATTTGGAGCCACAACAGAACTATGTTAGATTTGGATCGGAGCTGCCCCAGAGCACCTGGAGGCCTTGATCCAGAGCCGTACCTGATTTACAGCCAGGACTTTTTCCCTTGGTCCAACAGCCACTAAGTCAGACTAATGCAAAACTTCCCCTGCTCTTCAGATCAGCCTACTGTAGACATTTAGCTACTTTTCCAAGCCAGGCATAACACTAGGATTATAGATCTGTCCAGGGGATGCTCTGATCTGCGTTGACCCAAAGCCACGCCAGGAGAGATGCTTTGTTTATCACATGGGCCAGCGCAAGGGCAGCCTCAAGAACAAGCTGAGTGCAGAAGCCGACTCGACATGGAGCCGTGGCCAACTGCCTAGCGACGGGCTGCTCGGTGACCCTTAATCCCTGACACCGTGGGTTTTAAATGCTTGCAACCCTCTCGGTACATTCCCAGGACAGATGCGAGGCTCAGAGAAACACTATTATTTATTTTTGAGCGCGCCACTAACAATGGATGACGGTGGAAATCCTCTGCCCCTGTTTACTGCTGGAGAGTTATTAATCAGGGAAGAGAGATGACAAGGTCAGGCTTGGCGATGGCGCTCACCGTCGGGATCTCCGCAAGCAACCCCGTGTAGCTAGGCTCAGCCCTGCACTATTCCCGAGAGCCGGCATAGTGTCGTGTGCGCTCCTGCAAAGCAAACAAAGGTGCATCTGGGCACACTGCTCCACCAAGAGACCACTTTATGGGGCCATCAGTGTTGGCTGTCCCTATTTAAGGTTATGCTGAACCTTATAGCCACCCTTCTTCTGTTATAGCCTCCCTCCCACACCGGGTAACTGATTAACTCCTCCTATGTCACCCAGTCCACCTTCGTCTTTCTGTTCCCGGAAAGAGAGCTTTCCCCTCCCCTCCCTACGAATGCAATGAATCCCAAAGGCTCTGTGAAGTTGCAGCGCTGAAAAGATCCAGCAACATCTCTCCAGTTCCATGTCACAGTTAAAGTAGTTAAACTTGCAGCTCAATGTACTTTACACAATCAGGAGCCCTTTTTATTCCTTTTTATTACGCGATAAGAGGGGACAGAAGGAAAGGAGGATATTTATCCCTGCAACAGCAGCAGCACGAGGGCTCTGCTCATTTTCCCCTTTGGTGCCCGGCCGTTTCCCTCTCCTCGACCATCACTCACGCAGCTCTGCAGGGGTGCGCTGCATGGGATCTTGGCCTGCAGCAGGCTGAAATATGGGCAGAGCTGTGATCCTGGGACAAAGCCTGCACATTTCCAGCATCCTTTTTTTTTCTCCAGTTATTATAAAGCAAAATTTTAACTTGAAAAAAATTCAGATTCCCCAAGGGTGATTTTGGAGCGTGGGGCTCACAGTTAGGACCCATTTCTAATGCCAGTCAAAATCAGAGCTTTCAGGACGCTGCGAAAACCAAGACAAAGGACTGTGATCATCTCAGCAATATTTTTGCTGCCTTGCATTTGCCTTTCCTGAATAGCAGGGCACTTTTTTTCCCCCTGCAAAATTGATCTGCAAGAAAGAAAAAAAAAAAAAAAGGGTTGCGCAGACAGGCAAATCTTGTTTAAATCTTGAATTTAAACAAACATGCAGCCCTCTGGTGTATCCTGGGGCTGGGAGAGACCCAGGAACAACATCATGGGATGTGGAGGGTTGCTGGCCTAATAGACTTACTGACTTCTGGGGCTGATATGCTTGAAACAGTCATTGGGGGCAGAGTTCATGGACAAGCTGTAGACCGAAATACATTTGCATAAGCCGTACAGCAGCTCGTTTCAAATAGCAGATTTCTCCTTCACACTTCCCTTCACCATGGATGGGACACCACATCAACAGGGCTCAGTTTCAGGAGACTTTATCACCATGAGAAGCTAGCTGGGTGTTGGCGGAGTGCGAGGAGACCGGCTCTCAATACCTGCTAGAGGTAGAAGGGTTGTGCTACGTCCCTGGCTCTGTGCACACTTACATGCGTGTGTAACTTTATTCAGCTGAGTAATGCTGCTGAATCACCGAGGCTACTCCCAAGGTATGAAGTCAAGCACCAGCCTTGGCAGCATCGGGATCTTTAGGGTCCGACCTCCAGGTCACTACCAAGCCCACTGCTAACTCTGACAGCTGCCAAGAGGAGAGGTGTAGAATAATCTGGGATATTCAGGGAGCAGAGATTTTTCTAGCTTTGTCTGCGGTAAATTTGCTGGGGAGAGGGAAAAATAGCTGGAAAATAAAGATATGCCACTGGTGTTTTTGTAGCCAGCCCGCCCATCTGTGCTTCTTATATCACACTCATTACAAAAGGATTTGAATGACTTTTCAGAGCACTCCAGGCTAAGCTTTCTCCCTATCGTCTCCTTCATACTCTGCTTACTTTTTAATTTTAGTTATTATTTCTTTTCTTCCTACTTCCCCCCCACCACACTTTCTCCAGTTTTAGCTTCACCAGTCTTACCTGAACTAATGCACATGATGACAAGGCTTATGTCCCGATCCTCAGCTCTGCTAGTCTGCTGATCTAGCCTTTTAGGATGCTTAGCTGAAGGAGAGATTTCAAAAGTCTTTTGGGTGGCCAAAGTTTCCTCCTATTGCAGCTGAGGACAAACACTGAGGGTGAGTATATAACTGCCAGGGCTACCACCATTCCCTTTATGGCAAGTCCAATACTAACTCTGATCTCTTTGCACCAAAGAAATCCAGCAAAACCAGTTTATTCATGCAAAAATACAGCCATAAAATGTCCTCAGGTTCAGGGATACGAGCATGTTCTGGTTCATGGTGCTTTTTGATAGGTCCAAGATAGGGATAAGGAGGTTATCTGGGACTTTCTCTCTTTTTCTAGTCTGCATTCAACACCTGTTATCTTAGTGGCACATTAGTGACCAGCTATGCCCCTCTTTGGGTTGAAATTATACCAAGTCCCCAGGTCCTGAATCATCAGGGAAGACAAGATTAGGCAGAAAACTAAAGAAAGGTCCTTCTTGCTGTGCGACCGCTACCAAATTGTGAATGAAACAAAGCTTCCCTTTGAAAAGAAAGCACTTTTCTAAAAGGCCTGCACTTGGAGACACCTTCACCAAGCTGATTCAATGTAAATGTATGGCAAACATGAGCTAATCAGGAAGAACAAGGCCCCTTTCCCCCAGAGAAGTTATGCAAGATGGGCCAAGAGACAATGCTGTTTGCTTTCTCCAACAGGGCATACAATGGAGAGATTAAACTCCCCCAGGTTTATCTGCTGCAGAAGTAAATTGCTCTGCTTTGACCCACTGACTCGGGACACATCTGTGCCTGCGCTTTCCTTCTTTGGGTCGTTTAGTTCAGCCTAACAGGCACCTCCATAGGAAAAGCAGCAGGACGGAGCAAGCCTGCCGGACACTTTGGTGAAGGAGGGACACGGGGAGTTTGGAAATGGCAGCTCTCTCAGCCCTTAGGGACCGACTCTCAGGTTAAGTGCAAGTGAGAAAGCAGCGTTTGGATGCACAAACCCTGCCAGAGCCAGAGAAAGCCTGCATTGCAGCCACAGCTCATTTATCAGCAAGCCGGCTGCTTTCAGCGGGGCAGGGGCTCGAGCCAGCTCTGGTGGCCCAGCAGATCTGCTCTTACACACATCAGACAGGGCTTGATGGATTGCCAGCACTGGCCTCTTTCTCTCTGCTTGAGCTGACAGAGGCTGAGGTGATGCACTCGGCCCCGTGGGAGACGATCAGCAAGTAACTAGTGGAGGGGGGGAGGCGGTAGGATCCAAAAAGCATTTTTATCCCAGGTCAAGGGGATAAAACCTGGGGGGGATATAGCGAGCAAGGGGTTAAAACCTGGGGGGGTATTGGACAAGACCCTCACTAGGGGTCCAGAGGGCCCCAGCCCAGATAAATGGGTGGCAGCTAACAAGACTAACCTTTGATCTCCGATGAGGCTGAAGTTGGTTCCTTATTCCTGGTTCCCTATTTCTTAGTCCCATTTCCTTATTAGTACATATGCATAGCTAATGAAATTCTCTTTAGGATGTGGAATTCATTAATAACAAGTTTTTATTGGGTCTAGATTGGCTTTGAAAAAGAAACCGGGAATAAGGAACGGGGAATAAGGAGCCAACTTCAGCCTCATTGATCTCCGAGGCTAGTCCGATCCCTGGTACTACAGAGAGACAGAAGAGGACAACGGGAAAGAAATGGCAGACCTCATCAGATGGAGAAGGGTCTGGCATAGACTTTTTCAGGATTGGCCCCTCTGAGGAGGGCAATGGGTGGAGTACAGGTGTAGGGATAGGTGCACGGTACAAACTGTGCAACAGGTTTTTAGCGTGCTTGGAGCTGCCAAGTGAATCACAAGGGCCACTTGGCAGAGTGTTGGGGGTGGAGTTAATATGTATATATATATATATAATATTTTTGCAAAAAAGGCTAGCCTGTTCCCTCTGACCTCAGTAGTTTTGCATTGGGTTCCTTGGACAGAAGGGAGCGCAGTGGCTGGGAGGGAACCGCTGGCCCTTTGAAGTCAGTGGGAGGCTGCCAAGGGCACTGGGCCTCCTTTCTCAGAAGTGTTACCCTGGCTGAGCTCTGCTCTCCCCTGTTTGTGTAACTGTGGTGCTTGGCCTCCAGGCTGGATGCACTCCTCAGCACCTTGGATGCTACCCAGCACCGCCTGCCCCAGGAGGGTGAGAGCAGGGGAAGCCCCAGGCTGGATGCTGCAGGAATGAATGGGGAGAGCTGGGATGGGGGTCAGGACAGTCCTGCCCTGCCCATCATGGGGCAGTTTTGTCTTTCAGATGAAACCAGCCCAGCTGGCTCCCCTGCCCCTTCCTACTGAGAGGACAGGTATGAAAACCCAGCAGGTATTTTGCTCCCTTGTCAGAAAGTGGCAGGGGAAGGAGGGAGAGAGTCTTGGCCAAGCCTGCAGTAGCCCTAGAGCTGGCAGCCAGCAAGGGGCCAAACCATTATGGAGAAGGAAAAGCAAAACTTCCCTGCCTGCAATGTCACTCTGGAGCTATTTGGCTGCTGTCTCTACAACCTCAAGACAACCCCAATCCCTGCAGCACCTAGATACCCCATTTCCCCTGCAAAGAGAACGTCAAAGATTTGCACTGCCATGAACCCAGAGCCCCAGCCTTTCCCTCCTATGCCAATTCCTACAGAAATCCCAAGGAGCAGAGTCTCTTATCCATGGGGGTGCAAAGGTGCTTTAAAGACCAACCTTTAACATGCTACATGCAACAACTCCTAACTCCTTCCCCCATCTCACTGCCTAGAAAACTATCACAGTTGCAATCAGGGCCTATTAAGCTTTTAAAGACAAGCAACCAGCTCCACAGCTGGTAGAAATTAATCTAACCTCATTGACTTCCATGGAGTGAGGCAGATTTGCCCCAGCTGATGGGGTGGCCCCATGCCTGCTAATGAGGCCTTCCCAATAGAAGAGCAAGCTGAATAAAGCCAGCAAGCTGCTTCTGTCTCAGGCAAGCTCTGATTTACACTGCAACTGTCCCACAGGTTGTGCTAACTGGGCTTCCTCGTAGAAAACCCTCTAGGCCCCCATTGCACTTACAGCCGGTGGAAAATCTTAAGGAAGAAAAAAAGTTTCAAGCAAGAAACATAAGAATGGCCATTACTGGGTCAGACTGTAGGTTCATCTTGTCCACTATCCTGTGTACCATAGTGGCTGAAAGGGAGAGTGAAGTGGGTCTTAACAGGGTTTTTTTCTGCTGTTTTTCACCCATTTGCAGCCTCCTGTATTGAGGAGCTAGGAACTTCTGATTCAGAGGTTGCATCCCTAACTTCAGCTACTGAGTGATGGCCCTTTCCTCCAAGAAGTTGTCCAATCCCTTTTTGAACCTGGCCAAACTGTCAGCTTTTGCCACATCTGGTGGCAAGGAGTTCCCCACTTTAATTGCACGCCGTGTGACAAAGAACTTCCTTTTGTTAGTTTTAAGCATACTACCCACTACTTTCCCTTTATGACCCCCAGTTTTTGTATTGTGAGAGACGGTAAATAACAACTCCCTATCTGCTTTCTCTCCACCATTTAGTATTTTGTAAACTCCTATCGTGCCGCCCCTTCAAGCGGCTTTTTTAAACTCAGCAGGCCTTTAATCTCTCCTCGTATGGAAGCCCCTCTATACCACTAATCATCCATGCCTCCCTTCTCGGGACCTCCTCTAGTTCTTCTATATCCTTTTTGAAGTGTGGGGACCAAAACTGGTCACGGCATTCAAGGTGTGGACGCACCATAGATTTATAAATCAGCTACAACCTGCAATTTTCCATGCAGAAGAATAAAAAGGGGGAAAAAAATATTAAAAAAAAAAAAGCAACAGCTCCCATTTGCACAGGTTTTATTGTGCCATTAATACGACCATAAACAAGAACAACTGTGTTTATAGGCTCCAGTGCTTCAGCGCCGAGTTGCTGACTTGGTGAAACTGCTGGGGCATCGGTATAAAGTGCAAAATGAACTGGATCGTTGTAGCCATGTTGTAAAACCATCTGGGCAGGTGACCTTTGAGCAGAAGCAAGTGATCGCTCAAAAGCATCTTTGCAGCAGCAGTAAAGGTAAGGGTTAGGTAGGAGAAGGGAGGCACACAGGGCAAAAACATGCCAGCTCCCTTGTTCTTTGGTGAGAGGAGTGGGAAGAGCCTCCCGTAGGACTGGGCAATGCCAACAGAGGAGGAAAGAAAAGCATCTCTCCCCCAGGGGACTCTCTGCCCCCAGGATTCACTCCAGGGTGGGCGGTGAGACTTATCACGAAGAATGGAGGGATGGCAGTAATGTGGCGCCAGGTGCTGAACATATACTCGGCAAGGAGCCCTGTGCATCCAGGTCTTATGTGTTGTCACAAGGTGGACTGGGCTCCGCAGGTTGGGGGCAGGCTGTTTAAAGTCAGGAGGGGTGGGAGGGAGCAGTACAGCAGGTGCCCCAGGTGCTCTGTCCTGCTGCCAGGAGGAGCGGAGGGAGCTGAGACATCACTGCATGATGGGAGGGAGCAGGCGAGAAAACAGCAGACAGAGGAGGAGCTGGGGAATAGCACGGAGGGGCCCCCAGGCCACAAGGAGAGACATGCTGGTTCCCTATGATCCTTGCTCTTGCTCTGGGTCCTGTATGGCCACCAACTTTCCCCTCCGCAGAGCCAGACACAGCAGTTCAAGGGTGACGGCGTTTTGTGTGGCAAGATCCCTGCTCCCCAACAGGGAGAAGCAAGGGATTCTGGCGGTGCCCCCCATGACACCCAGAGCATCCCTCTGACTTGCCCAGCCCTGGACCCCCCTGCCCTCTCCACATCCCCACAAGGACAGCATCCATGAGGCTTTGATCCCCCTGCATCATCTTCATGACCCGCGGCCCCAGTGCGGTGGACCCGTCTGGGCTGTGCTGCATGATGGCAGTCCGGCACAGAGGGGCTGAGGCCGTGAGCAGTGAGCCTGGGGGAAGGTGCTCCACAGCAAGTGCAAGGAACCACTACACAACGTTGCACACATCCCAGTGGTTTCATGTCTTGTCCCGTTGTCTCCTTTTGTCAGCCAGCAGGGCCCTGAGCATCCAGGCTTCCAGTCAACGTTTGCTGTCAGGCAATAAATAACACCGCTGGAGCCACTGGTGTCAACATCTTGGCATTGCTTGGGTCCCTTGTTTGCCTTTAAAATAGCTCACCCGCTCAGGGTCACACACACAAAAGCAAGAACCCCTTGCTATTGTCTGCAGAAATTAGCCCATTGCAAATTCTGCTCAGCTGCCCCCCCCCCCACCTCACTTTTCCTAAATAAAGCGTGGGGTTTAACTAGCCACTGGAGCCTATTACTCATTTTCCATTGGTGTTTTTCCACTTACTATGTCCTGCCCTTGCCCGACCCAACATGTTGGCTTGGTGGGAGGAATGAGTGGCCATAGTTTGCCCAAGGCGGGTATGTGGTGATAACCTGCCGGGAATCTGAGGGTAGCACCTTCCCTGGTGTGAACCAACATAACCCCATCGCCTCCAACAATGTTTGCTGTCACGTGGGTAACAGAGCAGAGCACTGTGTTTGGTTTCCAGCTTCACTCTGGAAGGGGGACTCATGGAAATCAGAGCTCAGAACCGATGCGCCATCTCCACGTGCATGGAGGCTCTTCGGGTCCAGATGGACCTTGCATAATGGGAGCCAGCGTCTGTGGGTCTTGCTATCCTTGCAGAAGCCCCCACACATACTTTGTCTCTCCCTGTTAGCAGTATATCCATGCCGCCATGGAGATCTCAGCTCCAGGCTTGAGAAGGAGATGGCAAAACTTGCAGGACTGGCACAGGGCATCAGGTGAATTCCTCCTCCATTGCAATCCTGAAGAACCATGCAAGTTCATGCTGCAGAATGAATGGGCAATGAAGTGCAGGGCAAGCTTTCCATGGTAGACAGATGCTGTTCTGAACAGGACTGGCTGGTGCTGAGGTCAAAGGGGACGAGCCAGTGTCCATGAGAGCACAATGTGGCCAAACACTTCTGAGGAAGGAACAGAAGAGAAATGCAAGCACCGCGGCCTAGAGAGAGGGAGGAATATAGACCTAAGCAATGATGTCCTGAGCATTAGATTCTGACCCTGGCTTCACATGCAACAGCCCTGCTCGCACCAAAGCTTGAGGGGTTGTTAAACTGCACTGTCTTCCATGCAGTGCCGCAATACTAAGCCAAAAAGAATCAGCAACTAAGAGGGGAGGGACCAGAAAGCAGGTTTCTAAGCCAGCATTTCCCAGTCAGGGTGCTGTGGTAGCCTGGGGTGCCATGAGATCCTTTCAAGGGTGCCGCAGGGTGCGAGCAAATGCCTGCCTTTAGTGCACCTCCGTGGCAGAGGATGAATAAAGGGAACTTTTGACTCTGAAACGAGTGTGAAGCTTTGGGCTTATCACAGTGGAGACGACTCAGCACCGTGCTCCTCTGCAGAGAGCATCGCCTAAAACAGCTGATATCTTGAGAATCAACTGTCCGGCCAGGATCAGGCCTTCGATAGCCCCCAGCTCACCAGAAAGGGGAAGCAGGACTGATTCACAGGGGCCAAGGAGCAGAACAGTTTTAAGGAGATGATGGATTGGAGAGGCATCACCATCCAAATTCACAGTGCTCAATGCCCACGCCCCAAAAGCACAGAGAGGCAGAGGGCCAGGCCATCAGGTGGTATACTTCAGATTCGCTTCATTGAAATCAAGAGTTCAGCCTGGATTTGCACTAAAACAAGTGAGCCAAAGCAGTGGTCCAGGCTGTCTCATCAGAGCACCTCTCTGCATAACGCAGAGGTTTCTAACACACACTGCGGGGAAAACAGGTCTTCTAGACATTCAACGCTCAAATTGCTCAGAGAGGCTGGAGTGAAAATGGAAAATACCCGCTGCAAAATATGTTCCTGTTTAATGTTTCGGATAAGCAGCTGGCTTGGAACCCGCGGGGCCTTTGCATGAGAGTCCAAGGGGAAGCCCATGTAAGCCTGCAGCGAGCGGTGCTCCTAGCGGGACAGCCTCTTAGGTCACTTCTGAAGTTAAGCGAAGCTGAAGGAGGGCTGGCGTCCCCCCGTCGCTCGGAGCATCTGCCCTGCCTCTAGCAACGCAGAGGGAAAGCTCCGCTCTCCGCTGCAGAGGCGGCGCAGTTTAATGCCAGATCTCACTCCCCTTGATTGCATTTAGCCTGCTGCTCAGAATAAAAAATGGAGCGATCCATTTCCCCTGACAGGAGGAAGAGGTGCTTCAGGAAGCTGCTCTATTCAGGCACCGTGACTTGACAACTTCCTGCCCATAAATAGCTAACCAGCTCGGCAAGGCTTTAATTTAGAAGTAACAAATCAAGTCGTCTGTAAAAATAATTTTAGGACGTTCCTGCCCCTCCTCCCACTCCCCTTTTATTCTGGATTCTTAAAAAAATACAGGGAAATAGTCAAAGGAGGGGTCAGCGCTCACCCCACCTAAGTGAGTCGTGCCTCTCGGTGCTGAGCTCCCAAGAGCCCACGTCCCCCCTCCAAGCCTGCAGATGCTGCGGTGAGGAGAGGTCTTGCAGCTTGATGCCAAGTACCTTGGGGTAGGGTAGGGTGGCCGTCATTCCGGTTTTCTGCTGTTCTGTCCTCTATTGATACAAAACCCAATGCCTTTACATCCTCTATTTTTCTCTTGAAGGACATAAAGGCGTAGGGTTTCGTATCAATAGAGGACAACCAGACTGTCCTCTATGATGACCACCCGACCTTGGAGGCTGTCCCCTTGATTCCTCTCACTCAGGCCTGGTGGAAACTGCTCTATGGGGCAAAGGGAATCAATATATGGGGTGAACGCTGCAGCAAAGCCACCCGTTTCCTCAGTGTCGTGTCCAAGGGTTTGGTGCGATGTAGCTCTTTACCTTCCTTACAGAAGGCAACCGATCTACGGACCTGATCCAAAGACCATAAGAATCAGTGATGTGAAGCAAAGTCACAAGGGGCTTCTTTGCCTTCAGTGAGCATCCCCAGCTGTGTGTGGATGCATTCGTTTTACCAAGTTGGTAGGGTGGGGAAAGGAGTACCCAATTATTTTCCCTCTCAAGTACGGAGCCCTGACTCAGACCGCACACGGCCGGCCGACCGGCTGTCGACCAACGTGCCGTTTTCACAGCTGTGCCTATAGTGTGAAAAGCGGCCGAGTTCACAGCTGTGCAAGCCTGTAAGCACCCCAGCCAAACTACAACTTACCCAGAAGGGTTGTTGTCAGCTCTGTTTTATCGTAAATCCAGACGGCACCCAAAGGGCTCCCAAAAATCATTATTTTTTTCAAATCTTATAACCTTTCAGAGTTTGACTCATGTTTTAAGTGCTTGGAGTTTACCCTACTGGATACAACAAGGAAGTAATACAAAAGAAAATCTATGTTTAAAGTTTTTATTATTGGGTTTTTTGTTTTTTTTTTTTTTACCATTTCTGGTTTAAAATAGTTTTTTCTTTGGAGACAGAACTGGAAGAACGGCGTGTTTATTTCATGGCTGACTCATCGGGTCGTGTGGATAGGATAAATGCTTCAGAAGCTAATGCTCTATAGAGATGATTGTTTTTAATATAAAACAGTAAATGTTTAGAACAACAGGTTCCCCACTCCCCCCTTTCCTGCCATGGCCAATAAAGCATAAAAAGGCCACACAGTTTACATTTTAATAATATTAAGTTACTTGGTGCCATGTTATTGCAGTCTTTATTGGAAAGTGGAATAAGTTGCACACAGAGGAGTCAGAAGAGGGAGAAATCATCATGAATAAACATAGATTCTGGGATGCATTTATTTTTTGGTTTCATCTCAGGAAGGTAAAAAGTTTCCTTGCGAAAACAGACGCCCCCATCCGTCCTGCTTTGGGGAAGGGTCTCCCGTTCACTTCGGCAGAATAAAAGCTTTTAGGGAAGCAAGTACCACAGAACCGGTCAGTCAAGGAGAACGAACCTGGGCACGTTCGGTCACCGTTCTCACTCACCCCATCCGAGAGAAATCTGTCTTTCAATACAGAATCAGATTGACTACTTGGAAACCTTCCAGTCCCAAAGCTCCAAGGCAGCCAGTCCTTCTACCTGCAATCCAGTAGTGAGAAAGGTAGAAAGGTTGGTCCAGAGTGTTTCATGGGAAGCCCAGTTTCTACGCCAATGCCAGTGCACACCAAGAGTCCTGACGGAGGGGGACGCTGAGTCCTGACTGCGGAGTCATGGCAGAAGCGAAGGTGTAATCCTCAGGCTCAAATTTGAACTCGGAGTGGCCGCCGGCCAGTGTATCGTCTGATTGGCTTTGAGCCTAGGGAGATGATGATAAGGACCGAGTTAATATAAAACTATGGATGGTTTTTACGTAGCAATCTCACGTTGAGAAAGTGATATAGCTCCTTTTGTTCGGCATCACTCAGGGATGTCATAGGCTTGTGCTCAGGTCTTCTCACTTATTACTGGGGCTAGGGTTTTCAAAGGTGCCCGAGGGAGTTTGAGGCCCAGCGTGCATTGATACTGAATGGAAACTGGGCTGCTCACTCAGGCTGTATTGGGAACCCCAGCCGTTTGGTTGGACTGAATTGTTTGGGATGAAGGGAAAGTAGCAACAACAGATTACAGAGAGCATGTTATCGGCAGAAGGATGATTATCATATTTGTCATAACGTAGGAACATAAATGTGACAGATCATGAGCATGATAGATTAGATCCGACAATAATTCTATACTCAGGAGAACCCCATAACCAGGCAGAAGAGATGCTTTGTGCTGAGACCGACATGCACAATTTCTGTCTCTCTCTATGTATCCAATAGCCGTGTCCCATTCAGAGACCGCTGGGCACCTCTACTTTCAGAAGCACTACACAAATCAGATTTATTGGTGTCAGGATAAACATCTCCCATACACTGGAGATGGCTCCAAGCCAGGCAGCGTGGATCTCAAGCTGAGCTTCTTACAAATGCAGGCAAGTTGAGATCTGAGAGCTTGGATGGACCCAGCAATGAGATAACGTGCAGCCACAGTACTTGGCATTGCAGACTGGGTTGCAGCCATCTCTTCACCGCGTGGATAAAACCTGCTCGGACAAAGCCTCAGGGCAAAAAAGGGGTCTTGTACCCAAGACTGGTAGGAACTGCTGATTCTGCTGCATCTTCACCAATGAAGTACAGCTCAAAGCTGGAAAGGGAGCTCCACCCAGAAGCATGTGCATCTAACTGACATGTTTAGGGGTCTGGAATTTCCTACACTAGGTTCCTCATGCTTACACTGGTTTTACAACACCATAACTCCACTGACTCTGTTGCATTTACTTCTAGGTCAGCACTGAATGAATTCAGATCACGTTCTACCTGGTCTCCAACTCCTTAACAGTTTGCCACTTCCTGGACATGAGATGCTTACTGTGCATTAGCCTAACAACACTGTGCAATAACTTGTCACGGCAGAAACCATGCTAATAGCCTACTGCGCAGTGTTATTAGGCTAATGCACAGTAAGCGTCACTAAATAACCGTGCGCCAGCACTATTGTGCAGTAACTCTAGGTACTGTGCATTTAGTTAGTACTTTATTAAGTACTAAACTAAATGAGCAATATCTAAAGTGCATTAATGAACGTGTAGATGCACCCCCTGTCCCTGAGCAAAGGTGCCAGGACTTTCAAGATCTCCTGCCCCAGGGAAGCCCCACAGATGTGCTCACTTGGCCTTGTTATGGGCAGGTCCAGCCCTGAAGTCTCATTCTCTACTTCATGGAGAATTTCCACACACATGGTTTTCATTTCATGTTGGAACAAAAATCAAATTCAGAAACAATGAAACCCTCGATGGAAGGTCATTGCTGTTCTCTGCCCAGCTCTACAGAGTGCCTGTACCAATGCCTCGTAGTTTCCAAAACAAAAGGTGCAACTGGAGGGAGAGGACACGCTAAGGGGATGTCCCGCACCAGGCAGTATCTAAACCAGACCTATTGCACAGAAACTTAAGAGCATCTCATATGAAGCCAGTGCAAGCCAGTGCAAGTCGCTCTCTCCTCTTGTGCCTTACCTGGGAAATCGACACGATCGTTTGTCCCGGGAACTGCGATGTCACACTGGGCTCGGTTTTTAAAGTGACGGTGCTGTCTGAGTTTGTAATGGAGGAAGGGGAGTTAGTGGCTGAAGTTGTCGACCCTGAAAGGCAATGGTTACAAGTATGGTAAAGCAACACAGGCACCGATCACTTTTGAAAGCATTTATATTTTTATGGCTGCCTGCACTTTCATCGAAGGGGAGACTCTCCGATCTCACAATGCTACCGTTGCACAGGAGTATGTGGCACCACCAAGCAGAGCTGACTGGTAGGGGGCACGATAGAGAAATGTGGGTGGGAGGTAGAGACATGATAAATGCATGCTTTATTTCTCATGCACCTGCCTGATGGAGGCTGGCATTCCTCCAGAGTCCATCAGGGCTGCCCTCCAATCTGCTGGAGGGGTGCTGCGAGCGAAGCATGAGGCACAGGCCATCTGGGGCATGCCTGCGTCCTGCTTTTTCCTTCTACCCCCTTGCTGCCTACCTTAGCCTGATTGAGAGCCCCGCAGCCCCACAACCCATTACCCGCCCTGCTCCACACCATCTGGAAAGTCTGATGGCAGAGACATCAAGGGCTCCTGAAATGAATTTTCCTTCCTAGGTCTCTCACCTCATTACTCCTGCCAAGCACCAATGGGTAAGACTAGGAATTGCATATGCCTTCTGAAAAGGCCAGCAGGTTAACAGTTAATGCCACAGCTTTGTTTCTGTTGTCTCACAACTTTGGGGAGTGAGCCCCCCACTGAGATGAATGGCGCTGTTTGGACTCAAGAAAACAACAGATCCTCAAGCTGCATCTAAAGGGTTTTCTTTCCCACCACAACCAAAAGTCCTTCCTCACCCCCATGCTTTTTTCTAAGAGAAGAAGACGACCAACCAGCTGTATCGGAGACCAACCAATTCCATAGTAATAGACTTATTCAAAACATCGGACCCTGCTTATGGTCTAAGCCAAAGGGAAGGGCAAGTAAAGAGCAGTACCTGTTGAAGTTTTGCCTTTGCTTATGTTTTTAGGCTTCCTTTTCCTCGTCTGGATGCTTTCCTTTTTCATTGCCAGAGGTCGTGGTACCTTGACATCCATAAAGTTGAGAACCATTAATATTGCATTTTACTTAGGTCGTAACCACAAATTTGCTGCTTTTCTGTTTACATACTGTAGTGTGTGTGATGCACTTACGGGCCTTGTCCTTCAGTACGTGCTATTTTTCTTTGCAATAGGCCTTGGCTGGAAGATGTATAAGGCTGAACAGCTAAGGGTTTCCCACAATTTTTTCCCCCCCTAATTTCCTATTTTCCTTTTCCTGATTTATTAGTGACCTCTACAACTGCATCTTATTACATTATACCAGCATCTGGGGAACTCAATGGTTTACACATAATCATCGCTTTAATCACTGGGCCATCAGTTTCTCTGGTCCAGGCTAAAGGATTAAAGCTGCTTTCTGACCTACGGGCAGGGTTTTGGTAATTCCCATCCTTAGTGGATAAAAGTTATTATGACAAAAATCCCATTCCCAATTTGACACTAACTGGCCCCTATGTAGAAAGCGAGAGGCACCATAGATTCAGTCAGCATTGGGACTATCCTCTCTGAATGGCCTTTCCAGGTCAAGTGTGGTATGATTACAATAAAAAAAAGTCTATCCTCCTCAAACCAGGGAACTCCAAGGTTAGTAATTAATATGGATCTTCTTAACACATTAAAATAGAAATATGAGCCAAAAAAGACTTATGCCTTTGCCCCTGTGACAACAAACTGGAAAGCAGAGTGACTGTATTTAAAATGCTTGTGTGTTAAGGCTGGAAGAGCCTGCTAACGATTACCTGCTCTGAGCGCTGGTATAACCCAGATCCCAGAGAGCCAGCTAGTCATTTCTGCACCAGGCCTGTCATTTCTGTTTGAGCAATGCTGCATCTCTTAGGAAGACATACGGTGAAGTAACAGAGACTCCACCATGCCCGTAAGCCTTCATGGGTGAAAAGACACCTTATTTCTAGTCTGAATTTTTCTTCCTTTAGTTTCCAGCCACTGGATCTTGTTTTTTGCCTTTTTTTCTGGTAGATGAACAAGCCATCTACCGTCAAAAAATCGAACCTGGGAAAAAGTAATCTCTTAGCCTTCTCTTGAAGCTAAACTAAACAGACTGAGCTTTTCGTTATACGGCACTGGATCATTATTGTAGCTCTTTTCTGAATCCTTTCCAGTCGCTGGACTGGATGAAGCTGCTGCTTTGAATATAAAGTCAAGGCATGGTATTTTGAACCCCTTGGAAAATGATGAAAGGCGTGCCTAGAATGGTTTCCTTCAGAGGATGAGTGAGTTCCTTACCCCATGGAGCTTCATGTATAATCCACAGGCGTTGCAGACGGGTTCTCCTTCTGCGTTGCGTCTCCAGAGGGTGGTGTTGGTTGTGTGACAGTTAGTGCAACAAAGACCAGCACGTCTAGATGATGACTATAAGAAATAGAACATATGCACGCACATGAGACAAGAAAAAGTAGGAGTCTGCATGAAGAGGAAAAAGAAAAACCTCAGCTTATGCCGATTTCCTGGAAAATGAAAAATGCTGAAAAATGTCCGAGATAACAAAATTCACATAAAAGAAATTGCATTCTAGTGAGATCATTTTCATTTGCAAATGCTTTTTTATTGAGATTGATAAACCTGCCAGATATCCTTTTAATCTCTTGCATTAATGTTAAACAAATCTGTTCCAAGAAGTAATATTTCATAACATGGTGCAATGATTTCTAAGCCATCCAGTCAGATGGAGAACGATTTTATAAGAACTGTTATCCAGCAGAAATTTTACAAACTCTATAGAAGCACACTGTTGCTCTAACTCAACTGTTCTTCAACTGTACTGTACACAAACCCCCCATTAAATTACCAACGGCCAAATGAAACTCTGGTATAAAACTGCTGGAGTCAATGGAGTTACGTCAGTGTTGGCTGGACTTTGTAAATTCGGTATGAAAAAATTATGCTTTGTGTGTGTTGCATATGGTACGTCTCATCTAAAAGACCAAAAACACCAGATAAAAATTAATGAATGATCCATTTTTCTGGTCATTGATTCTGGAATTAGGCCTCCAAATGACTGTTTCTTTAGGGTAGAAGAAACACTTTGGCAGAAGCAGCAACTGTCAGCCGTATCTGTCAACTACATGCTCAGCCATTGGGAAAGTCAAGAGCTCCCAACACAGGGTTTTAGCTTGTCAACTTATGGGTGTTTCATTATAACATCTCTTAATGCTAGGCATTCAAAGTATTTTAATAGGACACTTCAGTAAGTGGAAGCATACCAGCACCATATTTAATATTAAGGACTATCTCCACATTCAGATGTTTGACTGACATTCTTCAGCCTTGAGAAAATAATTTCAGTTCATCACAGAGACAAATGACACATGATGTGAGCTAGGAAGAATTCAACATCTGTTTATTTTTCCATTGCGGCTTCCATTATTACTCAGCCTTGCGATAAATTAGGCGCAATGAGTAGGAATAAAAAAGAAAGGCTTTGCATCGTTAGTAGGCAAGTAGAGAATCAGGTTTGAGTTTCAGAGATGTGGGCTGATGTGACACTCCTCTGATTTTTTTATGTAAAGAGGCTTCATGGTAACTAGCAGCAAATAATGACGTTGCTTTATAAAACTCTTTCGTTTTCAAAAAAATAACCTGTCAAAAACATAAACCCAAGGTGCAATCTGGTTTAATCGGTACCTGCGTTAAAATTTTTCCTTAGCAAGCCCTGTCCCTAGCAAGAACAGAGCCATGATTGTACCTGGGCAAAATCCTGCTCTCAGAGATGCTACCTTAACTCTTGCTAGGCCCAGTCCATGAAAGCCCCATGTACAACCTGTGCCATGATCAATCCTGTGAAGTGTTCAGCCCTCCTGCTAAGCCAGAGAGAAAGGAGATCTGCCAGTGCCACCCTGGACTCGTCCCACCAAGGCAGCTTATACAGCAAGCCGATGGGATTACGCACAGAAATAAGTGCTACACCTGTTTCTGAGGGTTGGGGTTTCCAGAACTGCTAATGGGTGGCTTGGCTGTTCCCACTGAAGATTGCAGGGATTTTACTAGGGAGTGGGACCAAAATAAGGCCAATGGGAAGAATCTGAAAGTCTCGGTGTTTGCAAGTTGAGCTACCAGAAGAGACACTTAGGGGCTTGCCTATATATAGCAACAGCCACTGGGTTTGGAGAAAGGGGGACTTCAAATTCAGTAGTTGAGTGCCTCGTGACTTGAGCGTGTACAGCGTGAGTGGACCTATCCAGCTCTGTCCTGCCTTGAACCAGCGGACCCAGTGAAGGCTCAGGTCTCATGACAGGGGGTTGACCCAGCGGGCGCCTATACACGAGCAGCGAGGCTGCTCCAACATGCCGCGATTGCAGCGCATCGGACCAGACTCAATTAATCAAGGCTGCTGGATTGTGGTAATTACCGCGCTCCAGCATCTCATGCATCAGCGTCCCCATGCTTAAAAATGGCAGCGGGGCTCGTTATCTCAAGCTCGTTCTTTAGATAAAGCGTCCTCGCCACCATTTTAAGCGGGGGAATGCCGATGCATGAAATGCTCCTGGCACTAGAATGGCTCTGCCACTCTAATCAAAGCTCTCTCCCCCCATCCCCAGAGCACATGTAGAAATGCCCGGTGAAACCTGATCACTGCATTTACATTATAAATGGCACAAAACCATTCCATGTCCTTATATGCCCATACCACCTTAGTCACTGGGCACCTTGCAATTGTGACCGGCTTTTATCCGCCCGAGTCTCTGCGAGGTAGGGAGGTGTTATCCCCATTTCACAAATGGGAACTGAAGCACAGGGCGATTAACTGCCGTGTCCAAAATCAAATGCAAACTCCGTGGTGAGGCGGGAGCAGACCCACCACCTCGTCAGTCCACTGCCTGACCCGCTAGTAAGATCTTGCTAAGGTTTTTGCCTCATTTTTGATGAAAGTGAGAGTAACACGTACCTGACCGAACCCAGAACCAGCTATTTATTCCTAATGAGCTCAATGAGAGCACAACCAAGCCTCACCAAGTTACCAAAAATATCATGTCTAAGCGCTCTCTGCAACTGGTCGTTCTGAATTTTGAAAGAAAGACGCAGTCAAGGCTACTTGTGTTCACTGAAGGACAAAACTACAATACGGTACGGTGAATTTCCCAGCAGTTCACTTAAAAGAAAGCGCGTTCCTGCCCGCCCCCACCCCATCTGCCTTTGTAGCGTTCTGACCTTGTCTAGGAAGCTATTGACTTCAACATTGTGCTCTAGTGTTTATTTATACAAATGCAGTGTACACTTAAACAGAAAAGCTCTTCATGGGCTGCACTTGACAGCAACTGCTGCTGATAAGCTCGAGGAATCATTAGTTTGAGCGCGCTGAATACAGCCCACGTTATAAAAGTTATACCGAGACTCCGCCAGAGTTCGTAGCCCCGAGATGCAAGGAATTCAGACTGGATGGAGCTGTCTGAGAGGTCGGGCCAGCGTTTGCAGCGAAACCACCAAATCCCCAGTGACTCGCCTAGTTTCATTTTCGAACCCGGAAATGAAATCAGGCAAGTTGCACGGAAAATACCTTTGGACCCGAGACCGTTCAATCAAAATGTAGCCAAGCTTTTGCCGCATTTAGACAGGCCCGACGGGTGGGAGAGTAGGTTCGCTTAAAATCCTGCCGCATCAGATGAACTTCATGAATATGGACTGTGGGGAGTGTAGCTGGGTCAGCTCGTCTAGGCAAAATCCTGCTCTCAGAGATACTGCCTTAACTCTTGCTGTGATTAATCCTGCAAAGTGCTCAGCACGTGCACTAAACCCCTAGGGAAAGGAGAGGAGCGCTGTGCAGATCTGCCAGAGCCACCCTGGAGTCGTCCCACCGACACAGCCTATATAGCAAGCTGCGGGACATAGCAGACTACCCCTGTTTGAATCTGAGCCCTGCCTCTGACCTCTCAGCTTTGAACGAACCTGAAACTCGAGGGATTTGAGATCATGTGAACTAAAATTCTTGGGGACGTTAATCAAAACTTGTAACATCCTAGAAAAATAGGGCTGAAAGGGACCTTAGATCATCTTATTCAACCCCTTCTCATGGCAGATCACCCCTGTTTAAACCATCCCAAATAAATGCTCGTCTAACCTGCCCTTACGAATTGCCGATAGCAGACATGCCACAACTGCTCTAGATAAACCATTTCAGTGATTATCTACCTCGCAGCTGGAAAGCGCTTCCTCATATATAACCCAGATCTCCTTTGTAGCAATGTGTGCCCGTTACTCTTTGTCCCTGATAAAGTTCGCACCGACCTAGGTAGATCCCTATTCACTTCGTGCGGCATTTACGATCCAACCCTAAGTCAGCTTGCCCAAAGCGGTATTACCTCCATGCGAACAGTTAAGGTATAGCTGTCATAAAAGACATGTCTGAAACCCCTCTGTCAAGGGAATCCTCTGTCCCTCGTGGACTGTGATTGCCATTATTGGTTTACTTTGTGGTTATCTGACATGCGTTGTAAAAATTGTCATGCTTTTAAGCTCTTGGTTTTCTTCCCCGCCCTTACCACAACAGTATAATCATTTCCGTGGAACACGTCCACGCACAAAGCACTGCTCTAGCACAATGATTTCAGGAGACACTGCAGACACTATAGTATGTTTCTGTGCAGTATCCGAAGGGCAAAGCTCTAGGGCTACTGAAAGGAAAAAAAAGGTAACTTGAACGTGCTGGGCAATAACGGCTTTCTCAGCAGTGGCCCAGTCTGACAATTAGCAGACTGAACAAGGACTCAGTTAAGACCTCAAAAGCTGGCTCCAAACTAGATTTTAGTAGTCAGGGCTGTTCAGCCCTGCAGAGACAATGCACTACATGTGTATCAAGCCCTGAATCTGTGGCCATTTCTGCAATAACTCAGCTTTCTAATCTGAGCAGTTCCCAACGAACTCTGTAGGACTACCTATGTATAACAAGCCACATGTGCTTTCAGGACCAGGTCCTAACTTAATAGTTATAAAACATTTCAAAGTACCTTGTCTATGAAAGGTGTCTGTAATGCAAAACTCTGTCCTATCCCGTCTCTGAGTTACTGCTTTCTATTGAAATCAGTACGAGCATCCTATTCATTTTAAAGACAACACTGATACAACTCATACATCACAGAACAGCTGCCTACGCTGCCTACAGATTGTCACCCTTATAATGCACTAGCAATCGTACACTTCTTGCTCTACTGTATCATCTTATACATGAATAGGCTGACTGATGTGAAACTGCTGAGTATCCTTCCCGCTGCACTGTATAAAGTCATTCTGAAATCTCTAGCAAAAGGCATATCTTTTAATTTGGTGGGACTTTGCATAGTAAAAAGAGCAGGCATCAACATAACACACAAGGAAATATCTGGTTACAGAACTAAGAACCTAAAACACAACAGCAGCAGACTAATTGCAATGTCTGCATCTCCAAGCACTATAAGAAGGCATAACTGAACTGTTCCTAAGGTTATTGATACTGTAATATTTACTTGAAGTTCCTAATACAAGTACAGGGCACTTTCCCTATCAATGAGGCTAGCATAGGAAAGATGACATGCAGTGCTTTGCCCCCACCCCCCAAAAACCAAACCAAACCAAACAGCTGTGGAACAAACTTTGTAAATTTAGAAAATAGCAAGATGAAATCTGTAATTTCTGTAACCAGATATTTCCCTGTGTGTTACTTTGATGTCTGGGTCTTCTCTTTTTACTATGCAAAGCCCCGCCAAATAAAAAGACAAGCCTCTTCCTAAAGATTTCAAAATTAAATGTGAAACTTAATTTAAAAAGAATGTTTTATGAGGCTAAAGACACACCCAGGATGACATCGGGCACCAAAAGCTAATCCTTGAGGGATCTGCTGAGAATGTACTAAGTAATAATAATCTGAATAATAATACCACCAAATCCACGGTAGGACTTTGCATGCAAACAAAGGGAAAAATGGAACAAACAGAAATGCCCCTTTTCCTGGACTATATGAAAAGACCAACCCTGCTGTTTTTGTTTGAGCTGCTTTCAGATCAGGACCCAGTATTTTAGCCTTATTATTCACTGAATTGGGTATCACATACTGCTTCCCATGTTAGAGACAGTTGCAGGGCACGCTCAGCTCTCATTCACTTTCCATTCACTGCCCATTCATTTTCCTTACAAATCCAAAGTCTGTTAGTCCACACAAGGTTGCTAGAGCAGCCAAAACTGCCCTTGAGTTGTGCGTGAGAAATGGTTGTGGCAATAAGATTGACTGCTGCAACATCCTTGTGTTGTCCAGTGTCTGCAACTGCCAAGATGCATGAGATCTGCTTCACTGCTGGCTAGTGGCTCGCTCCTGCAGCGCAGAAGTCAGTGTGAACTTTTCCAGTGGCTTCAGTGGATGCCAAATCAGCTCCACTAGTTACAAAACCCTGCCCCACTACTTCAAAAAATACCAAGACCTATATGACCAAAGGAGCATTTAGGAAAAAACACAGAGGGGTACGGGTTGCAGAAGGGTTTCCCAGACAAAGTCTGACTCCTCTCGGGTGCAGTGTGCTTCGCGCACAGCCCACGTCCCTGCAGCCTGAGCCAGGGGACTGAACACAAGAAGGGCAACATGTGCACATAGGGGTTTATCTGAATGTCAGGTTCTCTGCTCCATCATGGGGGATTGGGAAGTTACTGGTTGCTAATCAGTAATGATTCAGCTAGGCAGGGATCCAGTATAAGGAAAGTCCAAACACTGAACATACCTCCACAAAAAAACCCTTAGTAGTATGTCCCAACTGGCCCTGAAGCAAAGTCCAGAGCAGCGGAGACTTGAATTTCACCTATACCACTAGTTATATCCCCCCAGCTTGGACACCCCACTAGAAGCAAAAAATATGCGGGACTGAGAGCTGAATCTCCCCACCCCCTCTGCCCTTTCTAACCCAGTTGGCTTTTCCTCTTACGAAGTAAAACCAATTTTCCGTTCTCCAGAAAACTGCAGGGCTCTGAAATTCAGTTTCATCCCAAATTAGGTTAAAAGTCAGGCAAAACCTTTACTTTGTGCACCGACTGAAACATTCGGAAATATTTCCCTTTTGCTTTGTTGAAGTGTGTTGTGCGGACAAGGTCTTAAAGCTGCATTTTTATAAGATCATAGCATTTAATTTTGACTTTGTTGTCACGTTTCATAGGATAGCGTAGTACCCAAAATGATAAAATTAAAAGGGCTTTGGTAATTTCCCAAGGACAGAAGTTGACCTAATCAATGTGTTCCTGGAAAACATATGATTTGTGGAATCGGTACGGTCCGATGGAAAACAGTTGGAACTGAAAATTTTTGACCCATCCTACTCATACGGCTGCAGCAGAAGTGGAAGAGGAGCTGTGATCGGGACTAATCCAGGGAAGCCCAGAAAAAAGCCACTGCTCCACTGACCAGCCTGGATATAGTGCCATGGGGGAGTGCAGGAGACCTAGCTCAGCATCTCGCCAGGCAGGAACAAGAATCTTATTAAAGGGGGAACGTATTAGCCTCCATTTCTTTAGAGCCCTTTACGTGAGCTGGGAGAACGATCCTACAGCAAACATCGCTCTGGAGTCACTTTGTACAAGTACCGCCGAGATCCAAACACAGACCTGGCTATTTTTCTTTCGTTGTTATTTCAACCCTTCCACGCTATTTTCTCTAACGAAATTAGTAGCCTTTCTCTGGATTTGCATGCGTGTAAACGAGAACAGAGACAGGGACACCGATCAGACTAAAGCACATGAGAAATTTTCCAGGGACACATTTTTTTCTGTCAGTTAAAGCAAAAATGCTTCATTTTGACAGAGGCAGACAAGGTTCCTTGGGTGAATTTGATATCTTTTATTAGACCAACCCAAATAGTTGGAGAATATTTATTAAGCAAGGCGTATTTTAAAACCCAGAGTGCAATGTTTTGATTTTCGATTTAGAGAGGAATATATCTTCCAAATATTTAACTGTATTATACAGGGCATTATAGAAGATAAAATGTAAAAACAAAATCAAAATCAGAATGAACCATTTTGATCAACATGTCAGACCATCTTTAAAAAAAAATAATGTCATGGAAGGTGTCAAAATGTTTTGTTTTCATTCTGTTTATGATGAAACAAAATTCGAATTAATCACAGCATGAAAAACCCAGCTCTTACAAAGAGCTGATTCACACACACAAGTATCCTGGATATTGCCAATGACTGATTTTCAAGGTAAAACTTTTACATCTAACAACTAACTTTACACTTTCAAAAGTGAATTTATATGAGAAAGAAACATCTCCTCCCTCTTGCCACAAACTGCAATGAGATTCAGGGGAATCCAACACCTGGAAGATTAATACTAGAATCTGAAAACACTGCAAGCAGCTAATTAAGAGCACAGATCTAAATCTAAACTTCAGCCAACCCTGACAGCTGAGAGGCATCAGTGACTCCCTGGGGCTCCAGCCTATCCTATTTATTTAGTTGGGGCCCAATTCTGCTTCCATGCAACTTTTCAGCCAGCTCTGACATCTATGGAAAGAGGATTGATCAGAGATCAGCAGCAGTTCCCTATATCCAGAAAGCAGATAGATATGCACCTTCGCAGACTAATTAAATGATATATATTTAGTTGTACATGTCTGTGTATGTGTATTTTGTATACATATAGCACAAACTTTCCTGAACCCAAGTTCCCTTCATCAGATGCTGTGAAAGGATGTGCAGAAAGCAGAGTATAGGAAGGAGAAAGAAACTAGAACACAAAAGCCAAGGAAGAAGGGTGAAAGAGAGAGAGAGCCAGCCCAGGCTCTTACAGATCTCTTCACCCAAAATTGTATCGAATCTAGGAGGTAAATTTATTGGTGTGACTGATATATAAAAGATGCATACATATATGAATGCATAAAGTCAAAATATGTGCGGGTAAAGTCAGTATCCTATATACACACACATATATACATATACACATACATACACACACATATGTATTCATATATACGTATATATCATGTGTATTAATATATTAATACAGATATGTGTGAATATATATCTGTATCCATATTCTGTATATATATATTCACACACATATCTGTATTAATATATATGATATAATAATTAATATATGATATATATGTATATGTGAATGCATATGTATATACATACATGTGTACATGTGTGTATACACACACATATATATGTGTGTGTATGTGTATGTATAGACATCTAGATATGTACACATATCTATACATACACATACACACATATACATATACATGTGTGTATACACACACACATACACACACATAAAGGGAGAGAGATATATACGCAACTGACAGTACCCATACACATGTCTATATATTACTCACATATAGACAAATACATGCACAGAAATGTGTATAGACACACGCACACATATAGATGCAAATACAGACCTATACGTGTGTATTTGGATATAGCGGGGAGGGTGTATAAACACCAACAGCTCTACCTATGTATGCTAAGAACTTTTTTCCAACTACTCAGCTGGTCTCTAATACAAGACATCACACATCTACTCCAAGAACCTTGCCTTCCTACATATGTATTGGTATCCATGTGTGTGAGTACACAACACGCACAGGGGAGCTACCTCCTGTGGGGTGCCGCTGCCCCAGGCATCAGCGCGGCTCTGCCCCTCTTTCCCAGCCGCCTGTGGGGTGCAGAAGTGCGGGGCCAGCCCCCCTGAAGACCCCGCTGCACAGCTCCCGGCCCCTCACAGCCCTGCAGAGCTGTCCCAGTGGGAGCCCAGGCATTTCCCGGCGCCTGGGCCCCGATCCTGGCACCCCCCAGGGCAGGGCTGGTCCCGACTGGGAAGCAGCAGAAACCTTCCTACTCCCGGGAATAAAGGTCTCTTAAAAGTCAAAAGTCCTTCCCCCTCGTGCCCGGCCCTTGCCCCAGGAGTCCGCGCCCCCCGTCGGGGCTTAGATCTGCCGCTGCCCCAGCCGCAGCCAGCCTCCAGCCTGCAGCCGGCTCTGCCCCCGGCGCCAGAGCCCGGCTCCCCGCTCCCCGCCGGCGCCTCGACGGCGGCCCCCGGCTGCGCCCCGCCGGGTGCTGCGGGCTGGACCCGAGCGGAACCGCCCCCTTAGCCCGTGCAAAGCCCGGCGGCCTTACCAGTCTCTTCTGCGGCTTGATGAGCGGCCGGTTGATGCCGTTCATCTTGTGGTAGAGCCCGCAGGCGTTGCACAGGTAGTGCCCGGTGCCGTCCTTCCTCCACAGCGGCGTGGACATGGCCCCGCAGTTCACGCACTCCCGGCCGTCCCCGGGGAACTCCTCCAAGTACTCTGCAACCCACAGACCCCGCCGCACCGCGGTTAGGGCCCGGCTCCGGCGTGACACCGGAGTGACACCGCCTGCGGCCCGGGGTGCGGGCTGGAGAGCGGCCCCGAGCACGCATCCGGCACTCCGGGGGCGAGCCCTGACGGGAAGGGATCAGTGCACTACCTGCGTGCACCCCGCCGTCTGTGCCCCTCCATCCCGCCTGCACGCGCGCGGAGCGGGGCCCTGCACACGCACGTGGAAATGATGCGCACCTGTATTGCGCCGGAAGAATCCGCGTGTGCAAACGCGAGGCTTCTCCACCGTGCGCACGCACAGTTCACACGCACGGTGTGCATCGGTTCCCCCCGGGATGACACGCCGGGGATGTGCATGCCCGCGTCCCCTACGCCTGTGTCACACGCGTGTGTGCTCTTGCCAGCGTTGCACGCGCACGTGTATCTGAGTCCCCAGGGTCCCGGCCGGGCTCTAGCCCTGGCCCCTCCACGCACAACCCCGAAGGCAGGAGCGGCTCTGGCGGGCTGCAGGAGCGCCGTGCCTGTCTCCGCCGTCCCTCCGGCGCCGCAGGGCACCCCCAGCTCGCCCGACCCGCCGGATTTCGTTCTTAGTGCCCCGGGAAGCTTCCTCGGGGGCGGCTTTGCCTTGGATTTCCAACCCCCTCCACCCCTCCATCCACACAGCGGCTCGGACCCCATGCAAAGCCATGGGACCAAAGCCAGGGGACCCCGCGGAGCTGGATGAAGGCTGAGAGTCTGAACTGCCCGCAATCAGCGGCTTTCCCCGCTCCAGCCTGGCCTGTTGCAGACGGGACCTGCCGGGGCAACAGCCACGCAGATGTGCCCAAATGTTCAGGGGGTGGGGGCAGCCGGAGCCCCCTCTTCCTCCCCAGCAAAGCATCATTGCCTCCCAGGGGCTCCCGCGGGGCAGGGGCTAGGCTCCGAGGGTGAAGGGCCCGATCCGGCTTCCCCAGGGGGACAGGCTAGGCTGACGCGCCCCGATGGGGAGGGCAGGGGGGTGGGTGACTGTGCATCCCAGGGCAGCAGGGCCCGGCTGTCACCTACCGAAGGTGGCTCTCCGGCCGGGCAGGCCCTGCCTGCTCTGGAGGCTCTGCAGGACGCTGCTCTCGAAGGGCCCCGCGGGCCAGGACGGAGGCATGTCCGGGCTCACGTAGGCCGGGTAGGCGCTGGAGTAGGTCCCCCCGACGGAGCGCACCAAGGCGCCGCCGTACTGGTCCCGGCCGGCGCTGCCCAGCAGCAGCGGGCTCTGGTAGGCGCCGTCGCGGCCGGCCGCGCTGCTCACGGGCGGGCTGTGCGAGTACGAGAAGCCGGGCGAGGGGTGCGGGCTGCCCGCGTTGAAAGCCGCGCCGTCGGGGCCCGCCTGCGCCCAGCCCGGGTGGCTTTGCGGCGTCGGCTCGCAGCCCTGCAGGTAGGGCAGCGGCTGCAGCAACCGCTGGCTGGGCACGTACACGGGCGGGCTGGCCGAGGAGTGCAGGAAGCTGCCGGAGTCGTGCGAATAAGCCGATTGCCCGGGGTTGGGGGCCAGCGCCAGGCTCTGATACATGGTCGGTCCGCCGGGGCGCAGCTGGGCGCGGGGAGCTCGGCCGGCAGCTCAGTTGCAGGCACCTGAAACACCGGAGCGGAGGGTCACGGGGAGGGCTCGGGAGGCAGGAGCCCCGTGGGGTCCCCCCACGTCCAGCCGCACGCCCTGCCCCTCCTGGAGGCTCGTCCGGCTCTGCCCAGCTACGAGCGGCTCCCACGGAAGAGCCGAGGCCGAGACCTCCCCTTTCCAGCCCTCTGAACTCTCAAGCCGGCAGCGTTCAGGAGAGAGACAGGCCAAAGCTAGTGAGACCCGGCAGTGACCCAAAACCACCCGTTAAAAAAAAAAAAGCAAAAAGCAAAAAATCCCCCCCCCCCCTCCCAGCAGCAGCAGAAATGACCCGATCTGCCCCAGTGCGGCCCCGCGGCCGTCGGGGCTTTGCTGTTTTCGTTGCGGCCCCTCACCGGGAGCAAACGAGCGATCCCTTTTGTCCCGGCCGAAACTCGCTTTCACCCTCCGGGCGTTTCGGATGAACTCCGCGCGCGGCAGCCGGACGCGCCCGTCTAGCGCGGGCAGGGGCGAGTGGGGTTGTCCCCGGGGGGACCCCGCGTCCCGCCTCGGTGGGTTGAAGCAGCCAGGAAGTGAGCGAGAGGTTTTCTCTCCCCACCCTCCACCCCGGCGCTGCCTCTGCCTCTGGCCCCCTCCGCGGCGCGGAGAACGAGCCCGGGCGCTGCTGCGCGGATCCCGCCGCGGGTGCGGATCCCCGGGGGGGCGGCCCCCAGCTCCGCCAAGCCTGCAGGGAGGGGGTCGCGGCGGTACTCACCGCGTGGCGGGCAGCCCCGCATGGCTGGCGCGGCTCCGACCCGCACGGCCTGTCCGGCAGCGGAGGAAGGAGCCGGCGGGAGAGGGGCGGCCCCGGATTGCTGCGGCCGCCACCCCGCCGTGCCAGCGCGTCCCGCCCGGGGCGGCCCCTGCCGCGGGGCAGTTGTAGGGCCGGCCCACGTGACCCGCGCTAGGTAAGCCAGCGGCTCCGCGAGTGGGTGTGGGCCGGCGGGGGCGGGGGCTGCCCCGGGGTGCGGGGCTCCGGCTGGGCGCCGGGAAGTTGTGCGGAGTTGCCCCGGGGCAGGGCTGCGCCTGTCCGGGTCCTGCCGGGCCCAGAAGCCCGCTGGCTTCGTAGTCTGTTTTCTATCTATCTATCTATCTATCTATCTATCTATCTATCTATCTATCTATCTATCTATCTATCTATCTATCTATCTATCTATCTCTATTTTTCTGTCCGTCTTCCTGTATTGGGATGCATGTATCTATCTATTTTTCTGCCTTTCTATGTATGGATGTATGTCTCTTTTTCTCTATGTATTACGTGTGTTTCTCTCTACTTCTCTACTTGTGTATGTCTATTTTTCTGTCTGTCTTAATATGTTTGGATGCATGTCTCTATTTTTCTGGCTATTATGTATGAGTCTGTCTGTCTACCTATTTATTTTCTGTCTCTTTCTCTGTTTGGATGCATGTATCTATTTTTTCTTTCCATGGATGGATGGATCTATTTATTTTGTGTTTTTCTGTCTGTGTATTTATGCATGTATCTATTTTTCTGTCGGTGCGTGTCTATTTTTCTGCCTATTTTTCTATGTTTTCTGTCTCTGTGCATGCATGCATGTTTCTGTTTGCGTGTGCATGTATTATGCATGCATCTATTTTTCTATCTGTGCGTGTCTACTTTTCTGTGTTTTCTGTCTCTGTGCACATGCATGTGTGTCCGTGTGTGCATGCGTGTATTATGCATGTATCTATTTTTCTATATGTACATGTCTATTTTTCTGCCTGTTTTTCTGTTGGTCTCTGTGTGTATTATGTATGTATCTATTTTTCTGTCTACTTTTCTGGCTACATCTGTGCCTCTAGGGAGGGCAGGGCACGACCCCCGCTCCCCACGGCCTTCCGACGGCGCTGGGGCCGGGCCGGGAGAGCCACCGCGGCTGCGATGGGAAGCGGAGCCGAGTCCACCCTGGCTGCGATGCCGGCTGCCCCGGGGGCGACGGGCCTGGCGGGTCCTGGTGCCCTCTGAGCCTCGCCAGCCCCGGCCCCACGGGAGCGGCCCCTGCCCGCGCACCGAAGCGCCTGGGAAAGTACCGTAGAGACCCCCCTCCCGCCCCCGACCCGTCCCCCAGCAGCGCCCAGTCTCCCGCCAGCTGCCCCGGGGGCGAGGAGCGAGGATCGGGCCCCGGCTTTGCTCTGGGGTCAGGGGCCCCGCGGGGCTTTGCACCCTTTCAGCTCCCAGGACCAGCCACGACGGGCAACGTCGGGGCGAAGGAAAGCCCGGTCCCCAGGCAGCCTGGGGGGCCGCTACCTGTTCCCCTCAGCATGTTTGCACCCCCCTGGCTTGCCCATGCCGCTGGGCACTGTCCTCACCCACGCGGGGAACCGAGGGCCCCGTGGGAAACCCTCTCCCCTCGCGGCTGTGCCAGGGGGCCGGCGGCGGCGGCGCGGGGAGCCGGGTCGGAGCCTGCGGCTGTTTGCAGCGCACGCAGCTCCTTCCATTGCGACGTAATTCAGAGAGAAATCTCGGCGTCACGTTTCCTTTAGAGGAGGTCGAGGGTGGAAATCAAATGAAAGCATGGAGGTCCCATCGTCGCGATTGTATCCGACATCCCTATTCCAGCGGCTATCAGGGATAGTCGCTGAAGAGACCGATAGAGAGACCGAAAACCGATGCGATATTGAAAGTGCGATTTCATACAGGCGTGTAAATACAAGGCATGCAGGAGCAGATGCCCATGTGTGTATGTGCATATACATTTGTGCATACGCATACCTTTATGTGTGTGTGTGTGTATACACCCCCCTTTATTTTATATAAATATGTATGTACATGTATGCACACATAACACACACCCGTATTTTATTTATATAGCTGTGTGTGTGTGTATATATATATATATATATATATATATATATACATGTGTGTATGTGTGTGTGTGTGTGTGTGTGTAGGGGATAAAGGGTACAGCCTTTAACACTAAAAACAAACAAATAAACGCACACACACAAACACCCCTTATTCTATATATATAGAGAATACCCTTATTCTATATATATATAGAATACAACTGCAAGTATATAAGTGTATATTTTTACACACAAACACACACACAAACACCCCTTATTCTCTCTCTATATATAGAATACACCTACAAGTGTATAAGTGTATATTTATACACACAAACACCCTCTATTCTATATATATCTATATATCTATATACAGATATAATACACCTACAAGTGTATACGTGCATATTTATACACCCCCATAGATGTATATGCGTGTGTATAAATATACACGTATACACTTGTAGGTGTATAAATACACATACACTCGTACAGCGTGTACAAGGATATAGGTCCCCTCCCGCTGAGGGTCTATGGGCTATACAGGCGGACGATCATGCTATGAGCGATGGGCCATGCTTGCCCTAAAGGAAATCTGCGGGGTTTTTAAATTGTGCGCCCCGCAGGATTTCTAAATTGCGCTTTTCGGGACCCGCACGGCGGGCACACGCACGCGTACACACGTGCACACAGACGCGCAGCCCGGTTCTGTCCGCACCAGCGGGTCCGTGCACCGTCCTCGGACCCCGGGCGGCCGGGGCTCGGTGCGGGGCAGCGCCAGAGCCCCCCGCACTGCCCCCGCGAGACCCCCCGGTGCTCGCCCCCGCCAGCCCCGCAGCGGGCCGGATTTCGTTGTAAAGAGACCTCCCCCCATGCCCTCCCCGTCCCCCCACACAGGGCAGCAGAGCCCGGGCGAGGAGGTGCTGTCCGTGTCCCAGCCCCAAGAGGTGTGAGCCCCAAGGACGAAGCCGCCCCATGTGGGCTGCCTGTGCGCACGCAAACGCGGACTGCGCGCCCGTGGGCTCCGGGGAGGAGCCGCGGGGTCAGGCTCACCCGGGGACTCCTCCTTCCCCCCCGCTGCAGCAGCGGAGCCCTGGGGAGATGCCCCGTCCCGTCGGGGCCAGCAGACACTTTCCTGCAGTGCAGGGCCAGGCTGGGGAAGACGCAGGGGACTTAGGATCCAGACTGTGCAAGTGGGGACTTTTCCAGGGCACTAGGACGGAGTGGTGCCCTTAGTCCCCGGGAGCCTCCCCCCGCCCCCACCTGGCACTTGATTTGCAATGGGTGTAGGGCAGGCAAACACGCAGGGGAGCGAGGCATCTCTGAGGACCCTCCACCCAGGCTGGTGAAGACCCTGGGAGGAGCCCTCCTCCAGAGAGGTGAGCAATGCAGGCAAGATCTCTGCCCTGTGGGAGGTGTGGGCATTTCCCATCCAAATTCAAGACTGGTGGAAATGCAGAGCAGCACTGAGTCAGGTACTACCCAAAGGCACTCTGAGGCAATGGCAAGCTCCCTCCCAACAAGCATGGTCGCCCACCACCCCTCCCTCCGGATTCAGCGACCGGTACCCTCTACCTCTGCCCCATGATGCTGATTGCCTTCCCACCCATGCCCCCGTCAGCGCCCCAGATGATTTGCTTTGGAGAACGCCCCTAACATGCACAAGTAATGTTCCCTTATCTTAAGCAGCAGGAGCGGAGCCGCGCAAATTCCCTAGCACTTATTGGCATCCGCCCCATGCACCATCGCCCAGCTCGGCTTGCTTAGCCCAGACTCCCCTTGCCCCCTTGTCCCGATCCATTCAGGGCCTGCTCTAAATTTGATCCCTCGAGGTTCTTAACATCTTGGCTAGGGGCAAGGATCAAAGTTTTCCGTGGCCTTTCTAAGCAACACCCGCTCCTGGGGGAGCTTCTCCCTTGTCGGGGAAAAGGCAGTGGAAGGGAAACAAAGTGAGGAGATATCTCTGGGGAGCTCTGAAGGTGTGCAAATCATTAGCCCCAGTCTAGCCAAAGTGCCATCTGCCCCCTCCGCAGCATGGAGTTACAGTGTGGTAAGGAGTGCAAAGCGGCTCCTCTCTTCGAGTTGCTTTGAGCAGCGATGGACTTGAAGTGTCTTCACAAGTAAAGTGAGGCAGTGAATCCCTCAAGGCTCCAGCAAACCCAGCCAAGAGGGTGGGGGTCCAGTATGATACCACGAGGGGAGATGGTCGCCTGCCTACATGTTCCTAGAGATGCCTGGCCTCTGTCCCAGGGCATCCATCCCGGTGCCCGTGTGTTCTCCCTGGGGCTAATTCCCACCCGTGGCACTGAAAATATATATAAAGGAGGCAGGGTGAAATGATCTCAATGGGCTGGAGGGAGGTGGGGACATCCCAGGCCTGAGTTCTGCAGTGGGGTGCCTGGTTGCTGGTAAGGGATGAGAAGCCATTGGGAAGGGTTAAACCAACCCCTGGCTCCATGGACAACAGCATTTCCCTCTCCCAGCTGAGAGAAAGGGTGCAGAGAGGTGGAAAGGGCCATCCCATTTAAGTCAATGGCTGGGCAGCCCTTCTCCCAGGGGCTCAAGGCTTAGAGAGGGTCAGGGACTGATCCTGCTCCTCTGAAATCAAGAGGAGTTTGCCATGGACGTCAAAGGGAGCAGGGCCAGGCTATACACACCTTAGGCTCTGATGCCCCCAAGTGCCTGGACACATGGAAACTCAATGGGATTTCTTTCATGGGTCACACAACTCACATGTACAAACCTTGCATGCCAGGGACATTCATGGCACAGCAAATGACTGGCAGAGAGAGCACCAGAAGCTCAGAGTCCTGACTTCCAGTCCCTGCCTCCGTGCTCCCCCATCACACAGCTCTCAGCTTGGGGGCGTGTGATATTTTTCAGAAAATGGCCAACATTTCACAGAACAAACCCAGCCCTGGGTTGGCCGAACCGTGCAGCTGGTGCCGAGGGTCCCAGTGCTACCTTCCCACCTGGCAGAGGCCAGCGGATGTTGATTTCACAGTGCCATTTGGCTTCCACACGGTGCAGTCGGCTCCCCCACCACAAAGGCAAGAAATGAGAGGTGTGGGGGAGAGGAGGCTATTTTGGTATATTAACCTCCTTGTGGCCAGGTGAAAGGTTACATTCACATGATTCATTGGAGGCTGAGAGACAGCACTTTGTTGCTAGGATTTTGGGGAATGCGGAGGGCTCCAGCGAAGGAGTCTGAGTAATCTTTAAGGGAGAGAGCCAGGCTCCTGTCTGACGGCTGCAGGCCCAGCAGCTCTGTGTTTCATTTCAGACTGTCACCCTCCTATCTCTCCGCTCACTCCCAGCTCCAGCTTGCTGCCAGATCTTGGGAACTGTTAACTCAGACAAATTTATAGATGGAAAAAGAACAGTTAGCCATTGTTCTTGGAACAGAAGGGCTCCAGCCACCTAAGTCATGATGTAACCTGGCTATTACATGGCTCGTGGAAAGGTGCAAAGGATCTTTTCTCCTCCCTTCCCATTTGGGGTAGCTGTTACTATTGCACGACTCTGAAATGTCCAAGTCTTTTTTGAAAAATGGTATTTAGGAGCTTTGGAAAATGTTACGGTTAAGCACCTGGATTCTCCAGCCATGGCATCTTGGAGCCACGGAGTCAGTGACACCGACACTCAGCATTTGGATTGCAAGTTTCATGCTATTTGGTGTTTTCCTTTTTAAAGCCATGGATGTGATTTAATGAAAGTGGAGATTCTCCTGTAAGCAAAACAGTAAGATCCCATTACATTTTGGTTTACAGAGTAAGGTGTGAAACTGTGATGCTCCAAGGTTAAAAAAAATCAAGAGGAAAATAAAACGAACTCCACATTCATCAGCTTCTTTTTCTTCTTCTCCTTTTTTTTTTAAATGCTGTGATTTTGGAAAGGCATGACTCATGGTTTTTGAAAGCCTGGGCTCAGCTGTGCTGGAGGAGGTCTGAGGGTAAAGGGGGGAAAGGTTAGGAGAGACTCTGCTCAAGCTGCTGCATCTCTGTCTCATTTTTCTTGTTTGTAAACTGGGCATCCTATCCTCCTAGGGGGAAAGGAGATGGTTGTCACTCTAAGCTCAGACTTTTCTGGGGGAAAAAAATCAAGCTGTGTTTGTTCATCTTTGGCCATACAGGTGGTGGTGGCTTCTGAACTGTTATTTTGGAGGAGTTTGGGACCTGAGCACCTGTGTTAGCTTAGCACAGATGCAAGCATTCCCACAGCAAAACCCTACCTGCATTGCTGTCTTCTCACCATTTTTGGTGTAGCAGGAAATACTTTGAGCGGCTTGAGAACAGGCGGAGTGGGACACTACTCTTCCGGGAATACAGAAGTTTTGCAGTGCTTAGCATCGAAGAGATCTATTGACATCTGTATCCCAAGCAGGCCTGACTCTAGACACGGGGAAGAAGAAAGTCAGTATACTCCCACAGTACTACTTCCCCGTTGTTTTCCTCACTGCAACCTTAACTGTCAGAAACGTGGCCACCGGTAATTTTCACATGGTGTGAAACCCCAGACAGATCACCTGTAACATGAATGTGCCTTATTGAAAGCATTAATCACATCTAGTACTAATCACACTTTTCATTTCATTTCAGTCCCTTATAAAATTATTGAATAAAGCACTGGCATTACATGCTGTTAAAAACACACACCCACAAATGTGCACAGGCGCACATAAATATGGGCCTCAATTCATCTTTAGTGAAACTCTCCTAAAGCTAATGATGATGCCCCACAGGGCTGAATTGGAGCAATGTGTTTACTGGGCTAATTTTCATTCTTCACTTCCCTCCTCGGATATTTTATGAAGCTAGAAATAATCCCCTGTGCAGGAAATGGTATCAGGACTCCTCCAAAACAAGGCAGTGAAGTGAGATAATGTAGCGCAGCTGCTCCGACCAAGGGACAGAGAACTGCAATGGTCCCTACATTGCCGCAGCTGGTTTTTACACCTCTCCATCTAATGTTTTTTCTTTCCGAGTTCACTGCATCCTCAGATTAATAGTTTTCTCTCCCAACTTCCTGGTCACATCTGAGCTCCTCTAGTTTTCCCCAGCAAACCTTCTACATCACTTCTCTGCACTCTTTTGGCCACTTCTCTTTATCTCTGACTGCATCTTTCACTTCATCTGACCTCACCTAGCCTCATTTTTCAATCTCCAGGCAACACCCTGACCTCCTGGCTGTGTTTCCCATCTCCTCTGGCACACAAACGTGGCTTCAGTGAGCCCAGATGGACAATCCACGGAGTGAGAATGCCAAGGGATGGTTATTCCATGTATACCACTGCTCTAAGCATCTCCAAATGAATGTTTTCAAACCTGGCATGCCAGATCCCATCTTCTCCTAATCATGTTATCATTTGTGTTAAAATGATTTAATTCTATCTTCCCCTAAAGTGCACGTGGAAAAGTACTTTCATGCAAGTCTAGAATGCACACACCTTCATCCCCCCACCTCGTGTGCATATACATACTCCAGTTTCTGTTCCTGTGCTGGCTATGTGTTATGTTTGCTAGTCAAAACATGGCCAAAGGAAATAGGCACCTTTGAACAATTGGCTCTGATGCTGGTGGTTCACCCTGACTGCAGTTACAGCTGTATTTCATGCATGGAAGCAATGCAGGATTTCCACTACGTTTCACTATAAATGAAGATTTACTACCTGGGTTTTCCCATCTGTAAAATGGGTTGGCACGCACAAAGGCACTAAGACATTGAACTTTTAAAGCCACTACCCCTTTGTGCCACAACCTTTTCACCTCTTACTTCCTCTGTGTCACAGAAACACCTGGGTTCTGTAACCAGACACCTCAGTAAACTGAGGCAGGGGCTGGAATTGGCAACTTTGAATGTCTAATAGCAATGGGCATCTAATTCCTGCAACTGTACAAGGCCAAACTAAAGGGAGCTGCATGCTGTGAAGGGCCCATAGAATTACTCACATGAGTAAAGCTATTGGTTGTATGTGATATCTTCTATTAGACTGACTAAGTAGTTGGAAAAAATTGTTCTTTGCAAGCTTTTGGGTAGGGTGTTTGTGTTTTCTCAACTATTTCGTTGGTTTAATAAAAGATATCACATCTACTCACGGACCTTGTCTGCCTACGAGTAAAATTATGCATGTGTTAAAGCATTTGCAAACTGGACCCAAATTCTGTTCTGTGCGAAGGCACTGCTGAAGTGATGTTGTAGCCGTGATGGTCCAGGAACGAGGTGAGAGGTAAGGCTTTTTGTGGGTGATAGCTTAGTCCAATAAAAGATATCACCGGCAAAAAATCCTTGCCCCTCATTCTACAGGAAGGGAAGTTATTAATGTGTTTTTTCCAGCCTACTTTACTTGGAGCAGTCCAGAGGCTTTGGGTATCTGAAACTATGGGCCAGGCACCCCAAATCTGCAGCTCAACCTTTGGCTGCCCAGTTACTCCTAAGAACATGGCGTTGGGGTCCCTTGTGCTGAGCACCCGTGCTAATCTGTGCTCCAGTCCTTGCAGTGGGTTGAAGTTACGGTCAGCCTCGAAGGGTATGTTTTCAAGAGCTTGTTGATCAAACAGAAATCACAGACCAAGACAGTTAGTGACAGGGCTGACAAAAGTGATGTTGCAATGATTTACACTCCAGGTTTGTTGTCGGAGCAAGGTATTTACCTGGGATTCCAGGAACAGTTACATTTTAATCTTCAAAGACCTGTCCTAGCACAGCTCTTCTGCAATGCCTTGGGAGGGTCTCAGCTCCTGGTTCGTTTGCAATCATCATGTAAATGACCCTGAGCGGAGGGAGAAGTCACAGCAGATTTAGTCATTTAAAATGGTTTTAATGGATATAAAAATTGCGAGGTGAATTGATATAGGTGCCCTCACTCTTATCCCCAAAGCACCATGCTTCATCATAAAATGCTTAGAATATATACACATTAGTCAGGATTATGTCTGGATGTCTAGCAGGCTGAGAATACGGGGCCTGGAGACGTCGGCAGAAGATTTCATTAGAAGAGACGGCAAGTGCTTGGAAATGGGAAATGAATTCTCTTATAAACACAGCCTGCACTGGGGCTGACCCTAGCATTGCCGAATATTAGCTAGGGAGACGAGGAAGCCAGAAAATGAAAACAATGTTCCTACATAACAGTCTCCATTTATTGTAATAAAATCTAGCTTCGAAGCTGCTTGGATTTTTTCTCTATGTTTAAAATAGTAAGAACTCCTGCTCTAGATAATCAAGTCCATTAAAAACAGTATTTGGCTCCTCGAGAAATATGCACATGTTTTGGGGAGTACTCAATCGAATTCAAAATACTGGTTTTATCTCTGCCGATATGCAGAAATCTGCTGCACGACCAAAGCATTTACAAAAAGTCCTTTCACATATTACAGAATATTTATTACTCTCCTTAGTCTTACTAGGCATTTCAGCTCTGCAACATGTATCCTTGGAGGAGTTTTTATATTTCAAATTCAATGAGAGAATTTTCAGGATTGTGTGACTATATTATTTCCCCCCTCTGCAACGTGGAAACTGGAAATTTGGAAAGTGAAACTTCCCGTTGTTATCAAATCACATTGTTGTTTCATTCGCCCACGGTAGGGTGAAATGAAAAGAACGCCTAGCAGGCAGTCTGCAAAGAGCACAGCAAGCTAACATTGACTCCTACCCCAGATCTATTAGCTGTAAATTACTTTAACATGAGTGACATCACACTTGACTCTTGGTAAAACAGTGTTAAGTTAGTGGGTAATAAAACAGCTTGACACTAATGATGGGTTCTGGGTGATAAATTACTGTCATTGATCAGATAAGGATTCTTGAGACTAACCTTGAACTAAATCTGGTTTGTTGCTACATCTTGTGTGAAACCTTCTGCTTCTTAGAGGGGAGATTAAGGACCCAGGGCCCCTCTTCTGCAAACCTTTCCATCTGCAAGGGAGCATTTGGAGAAGCAGTTTCTACACACTCGGGATGCGCTGCTTAGTAAAGCAACAAGGATGGAGCCCTAAATTGGAGATGATCCATCCCCTTCGGCAGTCTTGACACCATTTGATCCCGCTAAGTGAGTTTTGCCTCATCATGACATCAAAACCTGGATCTCTGTGTCATAGTCTTCGTCTTAAATAAAGGCAAAATGCAAACTAGATGCCTGAACAGCCTCATCCCCCATTTACTGATCTCAGTGCAGGGATCGCTGGGTGAAATTCTTTGCTCCGTGTTATGCTGAAGTTCGTGCTAGGAGTCCCACTGATGCCTACAGGACCCAGCAGGATTGGCTCTAGTTCAGTGAGCTCCTTTTCCTTAAACAGCTTTGGTGAAAGCTTTGTATACAACAGCTGGGAGTCAGCCAAAGTCAATGAAATCACATGGGATTTTGAATGATTTTTACACCTATTTTCTTTGGAAACGGACCAAGGCGCTGTTAGGAAACTGCTTCACAAATGGTTCAACATTGTTATTATTACAGGAGGTTTGATTTTAATCCATCACCCAGGTAACACGCTTGGGAGATGTTCTTTGTATTACTTCTTGTATAAGCCATTGTATTAAAGCCTTCTTCTTTGTGCGGTTTCATGCCTAATCCATTGTGGGTCTGGCTTTTTTATTACAATGGGTATAATCCAGGCATATTTTTATCTTTCTCACATTACAAAAGTGCGTTGATGTCAAGAATCATAATCCGCAGCGTATAATCCATAGAGCTCATTAGTCTATGATAAAGCATATGATGCACACTAAAATGCAACTGTTTCAATGCAGGTCTTCATGAATTTATAATTCTAAAAAATTACTAGTGAGAAGTGTAAGTTTTTACCTCCGTGGGGCATTTTATGCTGGATAACCTTATACTATAAAGAATAACAAGCATTTAATTCCATTTAAGAGTTTTCAATTGAAAGATGTTTCATCAAGCAACAATACTGCTTTCCCTCTTTTTTCATGTAGGGCTTGTCCGGTAATAGATAGACTACTGAACTTTGAACTGTAGCTTATTGGAGATGCAACTGGGGTGTTTCTGTGTTATTTGCACTACTTATGGATATTTCAGGTTCAGGATTCAAAAAACAGTCAAGGGACCCCAAATCAGAGGTCAGTTTTGAAAATAGTTGCCCCACTCTAGTTTTCATAACCAGATTTTGGCTCATTCTCGATGAGAGGCAAACAAAATGAGCAAGGGGTGAGGCGTGCTGATCTCTCTTCTAACCCCAGCCTCTCTCATCCCAAGCGCTGGTGGCCGGCGCTGGGGTAGCAGAGCTGGTTGGGAGTGGAGCTACTTGGAAAAAAGGCATCACGAGCTCTAGCCCATAAAAGCTTGTGCTATACCTATCTCTAGTTAGTCTATATAGTGCAAATCTACCCTGCCTCATCTTGTTTGCACTCACCATTTTAAATGCAACAAAACCATGATTGTGTTATTTCCTCCCCTGCCAGTCTGAGGTTGGACTCAAATAAAATGTTGCCTTTCAGCTGATGTGAAAAATCTCATCCCTCTCAGATTTAAATTGCTGAGAAAATTTTTCAAACGTTATTTTGTGTCATTCTGTCTTCTTCTGCCTCATTTCCCATGGGAGAAAGGAAGAAAAAGGGAGAAGAGCTGGGGAAAAGTCTCTCAAAGATTAGGATGATTTTTGACTCAAAATGAATGTTCTTTAAAACTTCAAGCTCTACAAATGCTTGATGAGAAGGTTTCAACTGCTTGAGGAGTCTCTTTGGGGCAAAAACTGCTTTTAATGAAACCCTTTGCCCAGCTCTTGTGAGAAGCTATGGGATCTCTGCTCTCCTGGGGTTAGCACAGCCCGACTCCTTCATGGCCTACTGCTGTTGGAGGCACATACGAGGCCTATGACCAATGAAAACATATGTCCATCATGTATGTGGCAAGTGATCTATATATTTAAAGTATACTATAGAGTTATATAGAACAGATGAGAACCACACCTCTGCTCTAGCTGCCAAGGGAAGGCGCTAGTGTGATATAAAGCTGGGGTTGTAGGAGGAGAATCCCTCCACTTTCCCATCATGCACAGTAATGGAGGGGGAGAGGTGTAAGCTGTCTTTCAAAGTCTCTCTCACTTCCAAGGCCTGGTGCAAGGTATGCATGATGGGAGCAGGGTGAGAGGGGCAGGGCACTCCACCGAGTGCTATGGAGGTTATGGGCAGTATCATGGCCCTTGAGCTTGCCTAAGTGACGCTGGGAGTTCCTCCAGCCCCTGGATGAGCCCTGAAACAGCCTTAAAGCCACCCTTCCCTTCCTGTGCAGCAGAGCTGTGACCTCTGCCGTGCTGTGGACAGGGCTCTCGCAAAACCTCACTTAGTGATGTACGCACAGAGACTGAATACAAGGATTCACTGTCCCCTACCACAGTTATAATTCACTTTTAAAATTGAAACTCTCACTCTCATTAATCCTTGGCCCTTTCTCTCCTTTGTTCCACGGCTCTGGGCCTGTTTCTCAGCTGCCTAATATAGTGCTAATGAAGCTAGACTGACTTAGACCAGCTCCCGTTCTAAGTTGTGAGATGGGTTTGAACCAAGAGAGCTCGTGGGATCCGGCTACCCGTGAACTCCGGGATGTTTGAACTGTGCAGCTTGGTCTTGTCTACAACACAGATTTCTCCACCACTCGCCCTGGCTCTGGTCTTTCGAGGGAGAAGTGCGTGGCAGCAGCATTTCAGCTGATCTGCATGTGAAGCCAGAACTTCGGCATTTCTTCTCTCGTCTGCTCGTTGATTTGCAGAGCTTGGCCACGGGCAGTTTTCCTTTCCTGGCCTATGACACACAGGCCCGTGAACGTGTCACACATGCTCACACGTGTCTCGGCCTTACTGCTTTTGACTTCAATGTACCTTTCTCTCTGTTGCTTTACCAGACACAGCATGGACTCTTGGAGCAGAGACACTGTGATTAGCATGGTATGGGAAAGAAACAATCTTTGGATAGAGCAGCTGGCTCCAAACAGCTTATCAAACATGTGCATGAACGGGAAAGGCAGTGTGTTGTCCAATTCCATACCTTATTTATGACCCGTACAATCACTGAACACATGTAGCCCAGTCATGTGTTTCTGCTGCAACAATTTCCATTGCAAAATGTTTTGTGTTGGGTAAGCACCTTTTATACTCTCATTCCAAAACAGGAGCTTTTTTTTCCGAGTGAGGGTGGTGCTCAGAAAAGATGGTGGCAGCACTGGAATCACCTATTTGTTTAAGCAAACGGTACAAGCAGCAGCAATGCAAACTTACCTGCATTTGCTTCTAACTTGCCTGCATTGCTAATTAACTTTTGCTGGAGCTTCCAGGAGCTATTTTGGGGGGTGAATTATAAGGGCTAGGGACAGAAGTTACACATAAATCAGTTTAACTAATCAGAAACGGGTTTAAATCTATAACAGAACATAACTTCAGTGCACATAAACCAGTTTCAAAATGGCTGAAATGGGTTTAAGATAAACCTGGCTGAATGTAGCATCAGACTTAACTGGTTTGGGTCAAAGCGATTTATGAAATTTCTCTCCTATTCCCCCTCTTGGTTCAGATTAAATCATAGTCCCCCAACATCCCAGCATGCTTTCCAGCCCTGGGCTGGGCAGGGCTGTCTGCTCCAGCAGAGAAGGAATGGGGGTGGGGGTGGGGAGGGGCAGGGATCCCTTCTCCCACTCAAACTTAGTGCTGGCTGTGACTGTGGACTACAAATCCCAGAGGCACCTGGAAGCAGGAAGAGGAAGTGATGAGCAACCCTGCAAAGTCCTGCTGCTGTAATTCTGGACTGCCAATCCCAGTGTCCTCAGGGGCAGCAGGAAGAAGCAGCGAACACCCCCCCCAAGCTGGCTATGTCCCAGAGCACGGTGCTCTAGCACTCCCCCAGCTATTGGCCCGAGCTGCTGCAGGCATGTGGCTGCATTTTCTGAATCAAAAGTAAATATGTGTCCAGTTTCTTCTCAGTTTCATCTCTGCAGTGTAGAGATTAACCTGCAAAGACTGAACTGATTCAGCTTCAGGCTTTTTGACTGTCTGTACTTAGCCCAGATGCTTTGTCTCTTGGTCTGTACAGTTCTTGGTTGATCCTCTTCCGTTGCCAGCGGTGCCAGGAGGGGACTTCTCTTATATGGAAACCACCCTTTGGGGACTGACCTGAAACTACCGATTCATTTCCAGGAATGCCTTGAGGACATTAGATGGTAAGCAGCACTGACCCAGGCTGAACCAGCAGGAGGTCCTACATCTCATTTACCAATCCTCAGCCACCTGTAGTATCCCATGAAGCACTTAGCACAGCTTGAGCTGAGAATCCAACCTGTTGTTATCTTTGTACCACCTAAACAGTGCAAAGGTAATGTTATCTGCACAGATCTACTAGCTGAGAAACGCTTCGCAGAAGAAAGGTCTCACCTAGCAAAGTTGGCTGAACCAACTACGCTAACTATCTCGCCACTTCTTAGTGTAAGGCTTATTTCAATTTGGTGCCAGAAGACAACAGAGGAGAGCTTCATCATGCCAGTTCTTAGGTTGCGTATGGTTCTTTGGGGACCGTTACCTAGTCAGAGCAGCCTTTTTGCTGCTGTATTTTACATCAGGGCAAGAGCTAGGTTGGCTTCAGAAACCGGGGGACACATTTAAGTCCCTGTCATCCTCTCTGGTGCTGAGTTCACCTTGGAACCGGAGCAAAACTGGCCCTGTATTGGAATTTATGTTGCTAACATTAAATTTTATATTATAGTCAATGAAAAAATATTCTTAAATAATCTAATGCATGATAGTAGCCACTGAAAAACAAGTACATCTCTGGAGAAACAGAACAGTTGATGAATTAGTTTTAAAGAAACCATTTGGGAAGCCAAGGCTACTCACTACAAGGATACCAGAATCTGACTTTAACAAATATGCAGCTCAGTACTATGCTGGTTAAAAGAAGTGGGACAATTCAGTGTTGCAAAGACCTGCAATGCCAAATCCAAGGATCCTGCAAAGTGTTTCTCCTGTGAGGAATGCTTACCCCTATCTGTAGTCCATGTGGTTATTTGGGCAAATAGACACATTTGCTTATGCCTGAAAGTCTAGCAGAAATCAGTCCCTATTCCTTCCTGTTGTGAATTAACCCACATAGGTTTCAATCAAGATCATCACACCCTCGAAAGAACTGCAAATGTGTCCAGACAATTTTAACAATAAGAAAAATCACATACCCTTTTCTTTTTTAACCTAAATTCCAATATTTTCCTTTCATCCAACTAGCCGTACAGTAAACGTTAGTAATAAATATCTGTCCTTGGTATAATAAAAGCAATGTTTATATTCTTGACAGAATGCATTTGTGAACTTACAGTCATTAGAGATGTAAACCGAAGGCAACAAGATAACCCCTTTCCCAAATGTTCTATTTATTTCTGTAAAGTAATTTGTATGATTTATCTTATAGACTAAAGTTTATGGTTCACTTTGAACTCCAGGTTCTTAACTCAACGATTGCCTGTTTGGGCTGAAGAACATAAGTGATGGCATGACCTAAAGTGCCAGATGAAAGGAATGAGACAAAAACAAGGGAGGCTTCTGGGGTTTCGACCATCCTTTCTATATTCCATCGACGTCTCTGGGTTAAATATTTTTGTTTAGGGGCCAGTATGATCATCTCATCCATAGGCCATATCCCGTAGTCAAAAATGCTGGCATCTTCAGAAATATACACGAGGATTCAGGCAACAGACAGCGCAAGGTGGTTAGAGGCTGCTTTTAGACAAAAATCACAGTTTTCATGTACTTGTAATCAGTCTGCGAGTCATAGTCTCTGCTTATTGCTGTTGCTACTTGTGCTTTACACTTAAAGCAAGGTCTCACCGGTTTCGTTTGACTGCACATTGAATGAACACTAGCCCGTCTTTAACAGCTGAAGCCTGACGGACATCAGCAAGGAGCAATCTCTCACCTGGGTTGCAAACAAAACAAACAGGCACAGAGGTGTTGGTTCAGCTTTCTTTCTCCTCTAGGGTCGAGGCTCCAAAGCTGCTTTGTACCCCTAAGGCCCAGCGGTGGGTGGAAGCCACTCCTCACTTCATCTTCTGGACTCAAGAGTGGGTGCACAGTTCTGTATTATCTCCTGGTCTGGGTCAGAGCATGTGCCAAGTCTACCCTCTGGCACCGCTGTGTATGCATTTAGCACTTTGAGCTAGCAGGCGGCCAGATGCACCAACGACGTTGGTTGAAATGACACCTCCCCAAGCTGGAGGAATTACCCACCCCGAGCAGTGGAGAGAGGTACGTTTCACCAACGAGTGAAGAGCACCGAGCGGTATCAGATCCGCAGCATGAAGCACGTGGGCTGTCTTCCTTCTCCTGCAAAGAAACCAGCTTCATGCTGTTGGCTCATCCACCGGACCCTAGTCTGCAAGGATACAACTTTAAATACAACCGTTTGCATTTTTAGAAGCACTGGACAGTTGCAATGTTGCCTCTGAAAATGGTTTTGGTTTGCAGCTTTGGATCAGAGTTTGTGGAAGGTGCTGAAATGTCTGACCTGGAGATGGGATCTGTTAGTTAGCCCCCAAAAATGCATAGCACAGGTACTGGAAGCAGCAGCTGCCCTCGCCCTGTGAGCATGCCTTATTGTAGCTGGGAATCATCAAATCAAAGGGAGGGGGGCGTTCTTAGTAGTTCAGCTATTCATGCCACAGTTGTAAATATATTTTTAAGGGTCTGATCCTAGTACCCCAGGTTGTATTAAGCAATCTAATTAATGGGTTAATGGGAGACTTGACTGAGTAAGGACTGCAGAATTTGACTTATGACTAGCAGCATTCATTGCTCTTTGTCCCAGAAGAGAGGTTTGGAAGTTTTCAGCGAGTTCAGCACTCTAACGTACGGCTTGATTATTTCCTGATCGGCATAAACATGAAGCCACGGGTGTCACAAACGTGACAGGGTTGCATGTCTAACACTGCAGGGAGGGGGCAGGTGCGGGGAGGCTGGGGAAGGAGGTAAAATGTCACGATCGTCTCCCTTTATGCTCTGATGTACAGCAAAGCAACAAGGGGGAATCCTGTCCAGCTCCAGATGCAAAACCACTGCATTACCTAATCTCTGTCATATTAACATTACTCAGGATTTTGACAATAGTAACCACACACCACTGATACCTACGGGGCCCCTGGCCCTAGCTGGTACTATTAGTCACTCACTCTCTTAATAAAAAATGTAAGCGAGCAACCCCTATCTCTTCCTTTTCCTCCTCCCAGAGAAAATCACCTGCTGTCTGGCTCCTGAAAAAGACTGATTGAAGCCTTAAAGTTTATGGAAAAACTTCACATGGACTTCAGCCTGCTTTGTATCAGGCCTCTTGATAGGCTTATAGTACAAAAGAGGGAAGTGGGCTCCTGGAAAATGAGAGCGCGCTAAGAAGCTATCAAATGCATGTCTAACATTATTCTGGGCAGATTAGATAAAGTCATCACTTACTAAATAGGGGTGAAATCCTGACTCCATTGAAGTCAATGGGAGATGGACACTGACTTCACTGAAGCTAGAATACTACCTTGGGGCAAGTATAGAAGTCAGGAGAATGAGTATGATAATGTATAGTTTGGGGAGCCTCTTTGGGAGCAAGATACAGTGTTTTTCATTGCTTTAACAGATATATCTGCATTGATAGAGAATAAATATCCTTAAAGATTTTTCATGTTCCTGTGGGATCCAAATGAACATGGGTTTGTAGAAGGAAAACTGGAAAAAGGCTCTAACGTTTTTGTGCAATGCAACTAACTGTGGGGTAACTCTACCCACCGCAGCCCTCTCACCGTGTGCTACAACCCTGCAGACGTGCTGCAAATGTGCCTCGATTCAATTAACTTCGGCCAACTGTAAAACAGCCCAGTGACAGAACACAATCACAGCCCTGCGTTTTATTTATGGCGTCTTCAATCTAGATGCTGCATTCGTTCAAAGAATGTTACCTGGATGACATTTAAAATCCCTTCATTCATTTCAGGAGCTGTCTTGGCGTTGAAATATTCCCTTTTGCTGCCTTTTGACATTTTGTATTTTGCTCTCTAAGTGGGTGTGTTAATAGATTCTTGATCTTCCCTGCAGAGTCATCAGGATGCATCCTGCACGACGCGGCCTTGCAAGTTTGCAGCGGCTACACAAAGAGAATGAACAACCTCGGCGCTGTTGAATCAGGGCCTTTGGATTCCATAAGCAAGCAAAGATCAATGCAGGTCTCTGAGCACAGACATCTCAAAAATCCTCTGTGTCATTGAATTAAGCTTGGAGGGCAAACTTTTCCATGCTTAGTCTCTAGCTTGGTGTCCAAAGCATTGTTGGCACAAATTGCAGGGCACTTGGAACTGAGCACACAGGCTTTGAGTCATCAGACGCTTACTATTACTCCTGCCCAAGGGCTGCACTATCCCCAAGGAGCATTCTTGCCCAAAGGGTCTGCGTGCGTGCACATCCATTTTTGCACCACTCCCTGAATTATATTCAGAGATGAAACAGGGCTCGCTTTCCTGCTTCACAGAGGTGCCTCACGGCTTCACACCCTGCCTATTCATGCAAGGATAATAGCCCAGGAGAGTTTAGTAGTGCTAACAGATTAACTTCACTCACAGCACGGAAAGAGTCAGGCTGAGTGTGCCGTCCTAAAGATCCCATATGGGTAGCACGAGGACTAGCATGTACTGTAGAACATCTGGTTCCCTTGGTTTTTCTTCTTAGATTTGATCAGCCGAGCTAAATAGAAATACAGACAGTCCGGCCCAAAACTCCCAGAGAATTTTAGGCCTATTATAACACAGCTTTTCTAGTCCCAAGGTAGTGCTGTGGTGCAGATAGCTCTAAGCAGGCTTTGCTTTATACATTTTGTGGCAAACTATGTGGGTGCTGCAGATTTGTATGGCGTTCACTTTGATTAATCAGTCACAAGATCACGTTTAATCGTGAATCACAGTGAGCAAAGAAAAAAAAAGGAAACAGCCCCTGTTGAATACACTGTTTCTAACTTACTTAATTTTAGGCAAAGCAGAATTGCAGCATTTGCAGTCTGATGAGATTATTGGTGCCCATTTCTCCCCAAATGTTTGCATGGAGGTCTGAGGAAGGGCTTGATCTGTGATTTTGCAGGCACGTGGACCTTGAAGCAGCAATTTAAGCATGTGCTTAAGTGTCAAGAGTTTCAAGCAAGCCAATGGGGCCGCTCAGGTGCTTAAAGGTAAGCGGATACCTACTTACCGACTGTGTTGACCAAGGCCATGTTGAGTCTTAAGCAAGAGTAGTCCACAGATTGCTCACCTGAGCCAAGTTAAGCCCATGCATGAAGTGCTTGGACCAAAGCCCGACTGCATGTAGAAGCCACCCGTGCCTCGGCAAAGCTTCTCAGGCCTGCCCTGCCCCACAATGAGCCTGTAAACGTACAGGACGCTGGCTGCATACAAACACCATTCATGATTAGGGGCACGTGCTCAATTTTGACTGTCTTGGGTCTAGAAGAAGATCATTAGGCCAAAGGAGGCCAACACGCAATGCAATTAATCTGCCTTGGAATCTCGTTCCAGCATCACGGCAGCTATTAACTGGTAACCCACCAGTGACCCTATCAGGCCTGTCCTTGACAGCCACCTTCTCTCTGCTGACCCCACCAGTGTCTCTGCACCCAGGGATAACACTGATAAGGCCCAAGGCAATTGCTGCTTTCTCTCTTTGGGAGCTGACCTCCGCCTGACCCCCTAGTTTGGCAGGTCACACAGCAAACACGGCCTGGCAATGAAAAGGCCAGTAATGTGTAACTGGGGAAGGTCACAAAGCACTCACACTCTGGGCAACAAGAGGCTCCCGTGCCCAGTGAACACTTTTCCCTGGTGTTTGCTAGTCATCCAGTGAAATGTATTGCCGTTGCTGCTGGGAGCATGGCAGGGCTGCATTCGAGGCTTAGAGCAAGATTGTCGTTCCTTTTCCACCCCCTCCCCGCGGCAGAGGGATGCTAAAGATGTCTCTAGTCACCAAATTTTTCGTTCGGACTCAGACGCTCTTAGCTCATTCAAGACCTTTAGCTAAGGCAAGAGGAAGAGGAGTGAGGGGAAAGCATAGACATAAGTTAATTTATCCACCAACGGGTTATTACTGTTAATGGGGTTAGAAGAATTTACCCCTTCCAGCTGTGCAAGGGGAAGCTGGGCCCATTTCAGGGCAAATCATAAGAGCATTGGCATGGATATTACTCATGGTATTCCCCATACTAAAGTCATGAATTGAAGCCCCAAAAGATGCACGTTAGGGTTTTTAGCATGACCTTCAGAGGTGTGCTTCTTCAGGGGTCTGATCCATAAGCTTCTTTTTGCAACCAAAAGGGCTAAAACCTTTCTTTAACTGAAAGCTGGGATGATCCCATGGTAATGTAAAAAAAGGGGAAAAACAACACCTAAAGATCCGTGGTACAACCCTGAGTGCTGGCAACCCTGTCATTACAAGGAAAAACTGTGCATCAGAAAGGGTCCCAATACATGCCTGTATAATACAAAATCCCTAATACTTTTCCTAGCACACACAAAGGCAAAAAACCCTTCCTATGATGCATGCTACAGCAGCATCTTATGGGTCTGAACTGAAACCATGATGCAACTGTACCAGGCACATTAGAAAATTTGCAACCTAAATATACAGCAGGCAAAAAAAAAAAATCTCCCCATTTTACAAAGGGCTGGGAAAAGCAGAAAGTTGTCGTGACTTGTGCAAGGTCACAGAAGCAGAACCAAGAGGTGAACCAAGTATCCCTGTCCATTGTTTTATCAACATAAGTATTCCTGGTACAGGAACGGACTTGTTAAATATTTATTTTGCATGCGATCAAGCAGTCAATCAATCAATCTGGAGCCAATGCATAAAAGACCTTTCAAAAATCTAAGGAATAAACGCATTGAAAAAGCACCTGTAGGCAAAACACAATAGAAAACTCTTCCACGACAGACTAGATTTCTGCATGCACAATTTAATAATCTAATTCAGGAGCAAGGTCTTCTTAATGGAACAGGAGACTTAAAAGGACGCAGTTTTGGTGCAACAAGGTTATTTATTTCACAGGTCTTTACTGCTGAACTCCTTCAGAAAATCAGCACTTTCTCTGTCTTTTCTACCTCATGGGCATTCTTTTAAAAAGTCTCATTTATGCTTTCAGCTAGGGGCTTTGCTTTTAAATGTTTCAAACAAACTTTTCCCGAGAATACCTTGTTTCAGTCCTTATTGTTCCAATAAATCACAGAACCAACAGTCTGAAATATTAGGATCAGTTGACTCAAGGAGTTTTAACATTTTGAACCATGATAAGAACTGAAAAGTCGGATGGCAACAATGGCTTCAAGTATGTGGGGAAGGGGAAAAAAAAAAACCCAAGGAAAATTTGCAAAGGGAATTTACAGTTAATGGAAACACAGCTTGAAATATTTACCTTGTCGGTCTACTGTATTTTCCCTATTAGTTTTGTCCTGTGTCCAAATAAACACTGCCCTCTATAGCTAATGAACTTTTGCAGGGCTTATCTCTGAATAATTCCATGTCCTTGGACTAGAAACCCTGGGGCTTTCTGATATGGGTATATTTATATGCTTTGCTTGTGCCTCAAATGAGCCTATCGAAGGAACCCGTGGCTATCATTTCTACGGGTCGTTTATATGAATGAGGGCTCGTGAAAAACTGCGTGAAAGCCAGCAGCTCATCAGATTGGCTCGAGCAGACTTTTTAGCCTGTCCTCCCCAGAGACCAAGCGAGTAACTCCCATCAGCGTTACAACGGGAGGGATGGGCAGAGGTTTGGGACCAGGAGCGCTTCTCTTCAGACTGTATCTCATGCTTTGCTTGGTTATCCTCCCCTTGGGTTTGCCATGACCAAATGTTCACAACTGGCCTTTTATGGGCAGGTAATACCAATGTAAACCCCCTGGGTCTCAAGACATATGTGGGGTACTTTGACTCCAATCATCCTCTCATCCACGCACTCACCCACCCTTTCCAGGTCCTTTCAAACTCTGGCTGGCTGCAGCCCTTCCCAGACCATATGAAATTAGGCTCCTAAGTCATGGCTGCATTTAGCTAGTAGGTATGGGAATCTGGCTCTTTAGCTGCTTTTCCCATACATAAACCCTTCCCCTCCCTATGGCCATGGGGATCCCTTCTGCACCAAGCCATGTACATGCCTCTAGGAGAAAATACAAAGCCTTTGGAAAGACCCATCTACATTTTTAATATTGATTTAAAAACCATTTCGTTCTAGCTCCCCCATGTTTAGTCTACAACCCTCTCATGACTCTCAGAGGGAGACAGGAGAGCTGATTTTCCAGGCCTATTACTTCACCCCGGCTTCCTTTCAGAGAAAGGGGCCTGGAGGAGCAACTACTACAGTGGTGAATTTTATGATGGGGTGAGACCAACTTCATACACTTTAATGAGAATAATCACATGGCAACAACCATCAGGTCAATACTCATCTGGACCAGATTCAAACCACCAGCTAATAGGCTTTAATGCCTTATCAGTCGCCAGTCCCCTGGGCCATCCAGTCCCTTGGGATCCACTTTTAACCTGGCAATTGATGTAGTGTATTGTGGGGGATGACTCAGAAGATACAGGACACCACGCAGAGGTTGCGGGGTAAAGTGAGCTGCGTGCAGCACAAGAGGAAAGTCCTCCTGCTTTCACCAGGCAGACCGTGTATGTGCCAGGGAGGGCGGCAGGAGAAAAGCCAGGCCTGGGTGAACACAGGGAGAGACAGGCAGGTCTAAGGCAGAGACAGCCACAGGAAAGGGATGAGCATGGAGGGACTTTTCCACTGCAGGCATCCTGGGAAAGGAAGTTCTGGCCCCACCAAAGTCAATGGGAGTTTGAATAAAGACCGTTCAGGGCAGGCAGTTATTTCAGAATAACTATAATGGTTATTATTATAACTATAATGCTTATTATTACAACTATAATTGTCGTGTAAACTAGTTTAGACACCCACAGCTCAGAAGAGACCCTAAGCTCAGCACGTGCCCACTCAGACTGAAGTTACTTTGGAAGAGCTATTCAACTTTCAGGTTCAACCCGAGCTCATCCTGCAACGGTTTCCACACACAGACAAGCCCATAGGGCCAACTTCTGCCCTAGGCTTAGTGCGGCACACCCCTTCTGAAACAGCCTTGGGTGTAAAATCAGGCTGTTAAACTCCTCTTCCCATGAGGATGGGCTTGTTCCCAGTACGTCTCCTCCAGTAGATCGCCCTGAGGACGAAACAGTCGCAAGGCTGTGATGCAGTCATTTTGAGCTGTGGTGGTTTCGGTGACTGCATTCAGCGCCGGGTGGCAATTCTCTGCGGTGGAAAGGACCGATGGATACACGCCGCCATGCTGGGATGGCAGAAGCAGCGGCATTCACCCGCGCACCCCTTCCTTGGAGCACGGATCAGGGTGGACTGTAATAGCTCCACTTAGGCAGTGATTTAAAGCAGGTGGCGTCCGATGGGGCCACAACCTGATAAAAGTGAAGTGGAAACATTCCCTCACTGCCAGGCATCGCGAAGGAATTCAGCAGTGAAGCGGGGACTGCCTCTGCGCAGGATTCAGGCTACCGACCCCAATCTCCGTATGAGAGACACACTCATGACGGGGTCCAAGCCTCCAAAGTGCTCTCTCCCAGGAGCAAACATCAGGTGACCCCAGGAGCTGGTAGGTCTGAAAACCAGGCTCTAATTTATGTCTCCAGGGAGGTGTCCACTCCACCTGAGTATGCCAAGAAAGACCACAGAGGGGTTGAGAAGTGCCACAGTCACTGCAGAGATGTGTGGGGCAGGTGGCAATGAGATTTCCTGCATGAAGGTGGCACCCTGGCTCCCATGTAAGCAGGCAGTGTGTGCAGAGCAGGTGTGTCCCTGCCTCTCTGGCACAGTCCCTGGCAGGGAATGGAGGTGAGATGGATACACCCAAAAAGGGGCCCTGAGTATTTCTTTTAGGTCTCGTGGAGATGGCTTGCTGCTAGAAGTCTGACCCACTGCGTCTCATATCATCAGGAGGGGCAAAGATCCTGGGCTCTAACTACTTCAGCCCTGGGTTCAGTCCTGCCATCCAAGTGCAGCATAAAGGATCGTGTTCAAAGCAGCTGTGGGAGCCGATGCCATAAACCCACTGTGCCAGGAGGGCAAAAACCCAAACCCCGTTTCCATCCGGGTTTTTTTTTAATTTTTGCCCCTTCACATTTTCGCTATGAGAGCGGCGACTCTCCCCCCCCGGAGCAAAATGGCAGGGAAATAAATAAATGGATAAATCTGTGAGCACACTTCAGACTTTGAACCACAGGGCAGAGCAGCCCCGGCTGGTGTTTCCACAAGCTCATGATTAAGCTCTAGCCCTTTGTAAACTTTTACTGTATTGCCATGGACGTGGCAGGAGTAAACAGTCTGCCTCAGCAATTACAAACACTGCGAGGCTGAGGAGACTGGAGTCCAACAGCAAGGCCGTGCATGGTACAACCAGTTACCAAGTCTGTTGACTCACTCCCTTTTGAGCCATAAACCCAGAGTGACTTGTATGAATTACAGTACCAGTGGGGCCAGGGACAGAGCGAACCGGGCCTTCGAGTGGCTCTGAGGGTAGGGCATCCGGGCGATCCTACTGCTCCCGTAGACCTGGCTTATAGACGGGGTAAATCCTCTGCAGATCAAAGCAGGCCTGAAAGTCTCTTCCTAATGCTGCTTGAACTATGCTGACCTTTTCCTCTGGAACCTCTCTTAACTCCTTCCCATTACTCATTTTAAACAAAGGGAAGACCCGAAGAGTTCCCACCAGCCGAGGACGCAGGGAAGGGTTAGGAAGTTTGTGAAGGATGCCTGGAGAGATGACATGATTTAGGAAACGGCTTGAATTTTGACCCATCCAAACTAGGGGCTCAAAGTCCGTGTCAGAACAGCTTTAGCTGCGAGAGAACGGGTCTGGACCCAAGCCGAAGCATGAACTGAAATGTCAACACTTTAGGCCTACGCTTCAGAGTCCCATTTATAACAGACAAAGGTGGACTGCTAAAGACAAACCCTTGTGAACCGCGAGGAAGTTCAAATGGGAACGGGCTCATCGTTACAATGGGTCAAGCCAGAACGTCAAGGTCAAACAACCCTGAAGCACCGGGTCAGCTCCGAACCTGGTTTTGAAGCTCTCTGCTATACCTTAAGCGCCCGTGTTATTTTATTTTTTCTTTAACTGGATCAGCTGTGCATGCAGACAGGAGTCTAGACATGGATGCATGCAGATGAGGAGTCACATTGAAACCCCATTGTGGTCAATGACTTGTCATAAAAATACCTTTTTCTACAGAGCATTAACAATGCCTGGTTCATTCCCCAGGATGGCATGGTAAACAAGGGTGGAGTGGATGTAATGTTACACCCAGAGAGGACATAAACTCTGGTGGGGTGAAGTCAAAACACTGTGCTGCTAAGGAGTGTCGGGAATAGCCGTCTCCCAGCATGCTTCGAGTGCTCGCTCTCGCAGATGGGCGACAGCGTGATCCTTGTAACATAGCCTTCCATGAAAGCCCAAGACCAGGGGTACAAAACCATGATGCATCTTTGATAGGAAAGCATCACCGACTGTGCAGGACCACAATGCTGGCTCCATGGTCATGTTCATCCACGCTCCGGCCTCCGCCGGATGGGAGGCTCTGCACGTCCAAGGATCACCAGTCCAACTGCACAGGGGCTACAGCCCCATCCTGAAACTGGTCTTCCTAATCACGTCGTGCCTTGGAAGACAGGAACTCAGCACCTCTTGTGCCTGGGGAACGGCCGTGCAACTGGACCAACCAGCCGTGGTGTTTGCAAGTGAAAAGCTCCTTGTTTCCCCCGAATTAACTGTGCAGCCCTTCAGAGGGGTCAAGCACTTTTGCTCAGCAATCTTTCCCTTTGAACTGGTCTAATTTTCTCTCCTGTGCAACCTCCCCCATCGTCCTCTATCCTCCTCCTCTAGGGCGGAAACAAAGCTTCAAGCACGATGCTCCGGTGACCTGGCATTCCACATTTTTGCTGGATTGGGAGGTTTATCCTCGTCCTTCCTGGCAGGGCCAGGGTGCTCAACATGCATCTGCCCCCTGCCAGGAGCTGGGGGCCCAGCCAGGCTGTGCTCCTCTCATGTGTAAATCAATTAGCCTCTGAGGTTTTCCTGGCACTGTCTTCCCAATCCCCCCCCCACAACCTGGCCCTGATCCCAGGAATTCTCCCAACATTCAATGTTAATCCTAATAAGAATTAAAAGGAAAGTGTCTTTTTAAACATCCCAGTCCAAGCAGGCCCCTGGCTCCAGGTATCTGCCCCAGGAATAACAACTGATTTAGGCTTCGTGGCTTTGACATTTCGCAGATGGGAAAATTTGGGCTGTGGTACAGGCCTGCAGAGGGGGCGGGACAGCGGGAGCTGGCTAACCTTCCACTGCTATTCCAAGTGGAGCAGCGCGGAGGGGTGACAGCTACCTCCCTGACCCTCTGGTTATTGAAAAGGTGTCAGATAATGTATTTAAATACATTAGCGCCAGGCCTTCAAGCCTGTCTGGAGATATTTATGCAGGTAGAGAAGCTACAGTGACAATATTCATCCTTTTCAGTCAGGAATAATTTGGATTAAATGTGTAACCTTGAAAAGCAAGAGCGCAATGCGGACTGCAGGATGCTTCTCTCCAAAGGCAAGCAGCTCTTTCCCCAGGCACCTTTGAGTTTGCTTTCTGCCAGGCTCACAGTGACCTCTGCTGTTTTCTCCCCAGCAAACCCTAATCCAGCAGTCAAATGCAAGAGGACATGCATTTTTTATGAGCAGCGTGAATGGAGATTATTGGCCGGAAGGTGCCGTATTAATAGAACCGCAAGTTCAGCCGTGGCCATGATTCAGCTCTCACGCCGTCACCGGCATTCTTTAGTGCCATCTTCAGGCAAACCCGACATATTGCTGAGATCAAAGAGGTGATTAGTGCACTTGTAGAGGCAGAAACTGGCTATTGGAAAAAATAAAAAGGGTGTGGGGGGGAAATGGGGGAGCTTCTGTATATCTGTAAAAGGACATGTCAAAGCACCAATGCAGCAAAACATTCGCTTAATTTGAAGCATGTGAGTAGCTCCATTGAAGACAACAGGGAGCTTGAAATCACTGACTTCCCTGCTTTCAGGCAAACCAAGGAAGCTGTTGCTTGCAAAAGCATATGCCTCTCTGAATGAGTCTAGGATGTGCCACTCTGCCTTGCCCCCTGCCATGTGCTGAAATGCTCAGTGTGCCGAATGCTCGCGCCCACAACAGACTGAATGACCGCTCAAGTCTTAGGGCTCTTTTAATGTAATAGCACCAAACTGATTCTTTTGGGATAGGTTTGGAAAGGGGAAAGGATGAAGAGTTGTGGTGCCAATTCTGGCCCCTTCCCCATTCCACCTCGCTAATCTCAAAGGGGCAGAAGGGAAGCATCCAGCATTGTGTGTATTAGGAGCGATCCTGGACCGGTCAGCGATGGCACTTCAGACCGACCCTGAGCACAGGTCAGGGCAGCAACAGCAGCAGCAGGAGCCAAGGGTGCAATCGGTCCAAAGAGACCCTCTGAACAGACTTCAGCAAAACACCTGTCTTATTATTCCTGATCACTTGCAGCGTCTATAAATGCTGGGCATTGTTTCCAACTGCTGCATTACAGCAACTACCTGTAATACAGAGCCATGTATTTTTGCCCAGCAGAAAGCTGTGTATACACCCTTTCTTCTTGCATGCAAAAAATTGCAGGTGTTTTAACTTTGGCTGGACTGAGGGCTGCAGCTGTAATGTGAGGTTTGGACCAGCTCTTAGACTGGACTTGTCTGCTAGTTGTGCTACTTTCCTGCCTTGGGTTTCCAATGTGGGACACTGCTTCCTCAAAACACTTTGGCCTCTGATCATTTAAATACTTGAACTCTTGGTTGATGACATTGTACTGAGACTAGTCATGCGCTCAGGTAAGAGTGTGACTATGAGTCTGCAGGATCGGGCCTCAAGTTGGTACTATGCTCATCATTGATATTTGTGCTATTTGCAGATAAGTTGTGGATTAAGGCATGATGCAACCACAAAAAGGTCACACCAAGCATGTACAACTGAGACAGCACGAGCTCTTTCTGCTCCCTGAGGTCTCTGCCTGGCTCTCTGATCTGCACAGGGTTTATTTAAATGACTCAAGCCCTCAGTTTTGATTGTGGTCTCAGAAACAGCCACGGGCCATACTTCAAACACAGGTGCTGAAGCCCCAGGTCCTGAAACCCCACATTTATTGCAGAAGGAGAACGTGTCTGGAAGAAAACATCCTTTTTATCAATGAAAGAAACAGATCCTGATTCAAAGGCAGCGAATTCTCTGCCAGCCCCAATTATAGATGTCTCTATGCAATATTAGCACAGGATGGTTGCTGTGGCTGTTGCTGATATTGCTACCAGCATCCTCGTGGCCAGGATGCATTTTTGTTACGGACTTTGGTGCGAGGGACACAGGATCAAAAAGCCTTTGGCCCCTGTGTACATCTGGAGCAGACGCTGCTCTGGTTCTGCAAACTGTTGCTCATGTTCTCCTTCCTCCCTTGAATGTTTCAAAGACCAGGCTTTGTACAGCTGATTTACAGCAGTTTTTAAAGCAAGAGGGACTCTAAAGAAGCTACCAATTATGTTGATGAAGAGCCTGGTAGTAAATAGTGTCTTTTTTCCCCTCTAAAAGAAAAAGACAGAGAGAGAACTCAGCATCTCACCAACATCAAAGCTAATAACACAAGTGAAGTGGGACTCTGACCTTTAGCAGGCTGCCTGTTAGGGTGGATTATATCATGTCAGCAGCCATCTGCAATATAAACTATACCTGGCTTTGATGAGGCCCTGATAGGCCATTAAATGGATAGAAATACTACAGGGCTTTCTGTGAAAAGGAAACCATGCAAATACCAAGACATTAGTTACACAGCACATGGCAAGAGGCAGAATCATGGCAGACTTGGCTGCGTTTCAATCGGCATTTATGGCAATGGAGAGAGACTTGTCGAGGTTGTCCCCGTGAACATTAGCTAAGGGAAGCCTTTCTAGGTGAAGAGCCGTGCAAGTGTTCTGCAGTGGAAATACCGCTGGGAAATGCAGACAGCGGCACCAGTTTCCACCGGGCTTGTTCTTAGCTTGCCCTACTTCTGTCTGCACAGGGCCGAGGGACTTGCAATGACTTCATACCCCATGTCACGTGCTGGGGTAACACCATGGCTATTAATTTGCCCCCCACCCCAGGGATCTCTTCTTGTGATGCCCTTTTCCAAATGCCACCTAGTCCAAGAGGCTGCAGGAAGGGGGTAAGGCGATGCCAGCCACATTTGTGGACACCCCAGGAAATTGTGGGCCGGTCCAACCCATTGGGAAGATGCAGCTTGTACAAGAATGGGAAGGTTTCCAGGTCGCTGCCACACTGGGGAAAAAAAGCAACCCTGAGCGGACTTTTTGAAGCTTGCAAAAGACACACACCGCCTAGGAGCCTGATGCGAACCAGCGCTGCCCCAAGGAAGAGTCACAAGTGGGGCATTTGAAGAACTCACCGATTTGGGCAGCCTGCCCATACCCCTCTGGAAGTGGATCACTGGTCCCTCTGGAGGCAACTTGACTTCTCCCAGCATCCAGCATTCATTTTCTGGCAAAGGAAATGCAGTTTTGGAAACAATTCCTTGCCATCGATGGGGCTTTGGATCGAGTCCCAGGTCCCAAACGTGACTCTTAAAGCAAGTGTTCTCATAGGCTTCACAGCTTCCTAGGTTTTGCCTTCATCTCGAGGCTGGGGAATGGCAAAATATATATATATATATATATAAAAAAATTGCCAGGTTAAATATAGCCATCGCTACTTCCAGTAACATATTATTCTAAGTGTCCAATAATTAAAGCTAAATGAAAGTGGAATGTCTGTGAAAAGTACCTGCAATCCCTGCATGAATACCAAATGAAGTCATTATAATCAGGGGCATTAGAGTGACTGCCAGGTGAATCCAGAATGACAATGAGGTGGACCCTTGAACTATGAATACAAGCAGATGCTACAGGGAAGACACAGACAAAAATGCTTGTGGGGAAAGTCTTAATGGGATTGCCAGCTCTCGTGTGACTGAAGAGGAGCTGAAAGGGAAAGCGCCGCTCATATTTAATTATCTGAAATATTAAGTGATTGTTAGTGTGAGAGCTGCATGGAGGACTTAGACGAAATAATGGGAGTTTTGCCGTGTCCCTTTCCATTCCTGTTTTCTCGCCAGCAGCACACACTTCGCACATGTTTCTCAGCCCCAGTCATTGGCAGAATTACTTTTCGGAATAGGTCTTGGCCCTCAACTGCTCGTGATTCAAAATTTGAGCCATGGCGGTTGCTTTCAATTGGGTGTACAAGTCACATGGCGTAGTTTCTTTTCCTTGACCGGATGATGGACCCCTAACGTTCCTGGCTTCGGGTAGATACCCAGGAAAATAGGAAGTACCTAATGAATCAGAAGTCATCAGCAATCCAGCATCTTCTCCCTGAAAGTGGCCACTCACAGGTATTTCAGAGAAAGGTTTAGCCGGTTGAAGAATGCACTGTTATAACATAGTGATATCAAGGTAGGGATGTAGCGTGTTTATGTCCCTTCCTCTCTTTCCCTCTGCAATATCCAAGTTCTCTGTCCATTAATATTATTCATTATTTCAGAGCATTGCTGTCCATAAGATGCTTTGCCAGATTATGGCCCACAAGTGAATTCATGACCAACTAAAAGCCAGCTCAACAATTCATTATATCAAATACTCCTGGGATTTAACGGCTGAATGGCAGGGCTGAAACAAACCTCAGATCTATGACTGGACAGTAAACACGAAGTGAAACCATGCATTTAGATCAATGGGCCATATTTTTAAATGGAGGCTGACAGAGCTTTGTTCACGTGGCATCAGCAATGAGGCAGAAATGTTCCCCGAGAAGAAGAGGAGACTTGTAACTCATGTGCTGCAGAGCCGTGTTTCTAACTGGTTCCACACAAGGGCATTGCAGGCAGTTGGGAATGCAAAGCATCTCCAATGCAGGTGTTTGTGGGGTTATCGTTTTCACTGGGAGGCCAATCATCATCCTTATTATTATTATTATTATTATTATTATTATTATTATTATTATTCTTCAGGGATAGGCTGTAGCAAGGCTTGGTGGGGGTTAGGGTTCGGGTTCGGGTAGGGGGAGTAAGAACTGCACCACTCCAAAAATAACCCTGGAGGCAGCATGGCTGAGAGATGCAGCTCCCTCCATCCACTGTGCCAGGGAGGTGGGGTGCAAGACGTGACTGTCTTATGTTAGCAGCAAAGTGCAACATCACCTGGGCTGGGTGGCTTCCCCATCTTCTAGTTTACAATGCCTGGGGTCTGGCCTGTGGTCCAGGTGGACTTAGCCAGGCTGTAGGGAAGGGTCCAAGGGTGCAGCCCCTGATATCTATTTTGCAGTAGTGTGTTGAGGCCCCCACCCAAGCACCTGGCACTGGACAGATTTACAAGCAAGCACAGACTTTGTCCAAATGTCTATAACCAAAGGATCTAGGATTATGGAGAACTGCAACGCAGGAGCAGGGGAACAGCTTTGCCCAGAAATATCCCTCCAGCCATCACAGGCAAGAAGGGAGTCCCAAGCAAACTACATTCCTGCCAGGCAGGGATGCTCTGAAAGTAGGTGAGCGACCGTAGGTGCAGTCTAAACCAGCGTACTCAGTTCATAATATGTCTCACTTGAGGCGGGGAGGGCGCTGCCAGTCCTGCTGGCTCGAGGGAGCCTCCGCAGAGTAAATTGCTTTCTGTCGAAATGTCCTCTTGTTTTAAATCAGTCCGCATGAACAAGTCCTCCCTGAATGGGAAGCTGACAGGTATAAAGGGAGCTGACATATTTATCATCTGCAGAGGAGCCCTTCTGTCTCCGGGGCTGTCAGTTCAACCCCTAGTCTGGACACACGATTCAAAGCGTGGATGCTGAATAGCTCTGGTGGATTGAGCGCTGGCCTTGGGTTCAGGACACCCAGGTTTGCTTCTGCCTCGGACTGCCTATGTGGCCTTGAGAAAGTCCCTTCCCTTCTCTGGACTGTAAGCTCTGAAGGGGAAGAGGGCCCGTCCTTGTGCTGTGTGCATGTACAGTGCCTAGCAGACTGGGGCCTTGATCCGGATTGCTGCCTGCAGGAGCGAATGCAATACTGAATGATGAGAGTTCAGATTTTTGGCCCTGATGCTGAATTAGGACATCAGACAGCTCCCACTACAGGATCCATGTTTTGGATGGTCTTTTTATGCCTGGTTCTGTTGGGCCAGGACTTCCATGGTAGGAAGTTTTATCCTATAACATTTCATGTTAAAAATCACTTAAAAGCTCCACAGAAAAGCCTTCAAGAATTTAAAAGAGTCGCTATAGATGGGGAAAAACCTCACAAATCCAGCATGTTCAGGACTAAGCATGTGCTAGAAATTTGAAAATGCTGTTTTTTTAAACCGGTACTGCAGCCGGTCGCGGAGCTGGGCAGGAGTGGGGGGCAGCGGCGGCCGGTCCTGGAGCACCAGCCACGCGCGGAGCAGAGCAGCGGTGCGGGGTGCTTAATGGAGGTGGCAGCAGCCACGTGCAAGCTTCCCCTGCCCCTTCCGGGCCGGCGGGGGGGAGCGGCAGCTTTAATATTTCTATTTTCATTGTCCTTTCTGTTAGAATAATGCACTTTTTTTTGGTAATGCTAGGGGGCCTCTTAAGCTTGACATAGTTTAGGGCCCTGGCATGTCATAATCTGGCCTTGCGCATGGCAAATTCATTTTGACCTACAAACAGGGCAGGAGGTAGAGACTCTGGCATTTGTTCCTGCAGGACAGTGAGCAAGACATCTCATCCCTCTCTGGGTTTTCCCCTCTTGTTCTTTTAATGTCTATTTAGTCTCCAGGCTCTTTGGGCTGGAACTGTCTTACTCTGAAGATATACAGCCCATGGATATACAGCCTACACCCTGGGGAGTGCCTGTGCCACGTGCCCTCTGGCCCACGGCAGGTTACCCCAGGTGGGGTAGGGGAGGCTGGGGCAGTGTGTTGGTCCCAGCAGCTTTACCTGGGGTCCCGGGGGGGCTCCTGGGGCTGCAGCAGCAGTGATCCTTCAAAGCCACGCTCTGGCCAGGCTCTGAGCAGACTGGCCAGGATCCTTTTTTGGGTGGCGTGCACTGTCCCCCCACCTTTTTTGTTTTTGCACAGGTTTTTTTGACCCCTGGGTATCCTTGCAGCACAGAGGACAGCTGAATGTGCGGTATATAGCACCGCAGATGTGTCCGTGGTGCCACATACCACACTGCCACGCTTGCCTGGACGTGGCCACAGACTCGCTAGGCAATTACTGTCATGCATAGCACAGACAGAGTAAAGCCCTTATACCTTCAGGTGCTGCAAGAGGGCATAATGACACACTGAAAAGCAAGGGAATGCAAATATTGCCAAGATAGAGCCCCTTTCATGACAAGGGAAGACCCACTGATGTGCCTAAAAACTTTAGAGGATTAGGGCCTGTATTTCTCCGGAGAACCCAGGCCTGTTTTTAATCTGACAAGCCCCAAGGAAGAAAATTTAGATTATAATCCAAACTTTTTCAATACATAAAATTATCCCTTTTTTCTCAGGGGATTCATTCCCTAAAGGAAGCCTTTTTTTTTTTTTGGTGTGGTTAAGAAAAAGGCATCATTAAACTGCCATTCTGTAACACCTGGAGATAACTTTTATAGCCAAGCGTTGGCTAGTGAAAGTGATAACTATGTTCCTGAACAAAGCTGATTTATTAAGGAAACTCATCAGTTTACTGTCTACAAGTTAAGGGTTCAGGGTCCCATGCACTAACAGTCATCAAGGAATATGGTAATAATGTTTTATTGAAACGTCGGAAGCTTCCCTTCCACGAGCGCCCGCCCGCCCGCCCGCCCGCCCATCTCTGTTATGAAATACACAATGCTTTCCCTTCCAGAAGTCCTACACATTGAGCCATAAAGACAAACATGAGTGATCTTGTATCTTCTGGGGCTTTATGGTGTTATAAAATATGTTTTATGTTCCAATCAGCAGTGACAATTTATGAACAGAGAGGCTCCAAAAGATATAACATCAGACTATGTATTTTAATATAGTTTGAGAGAACTGTAATGCCTTGAATGACATTTGCTCTCCACATGCATGGCAAATGAATAGTAATGTGGGGAGATTGATGGCTTATTTCATCAGTAAGGGTCTTCTGTGAGATGTGTTTTATGAGTAATACAGACAATAACTAGTTGGCTTAAGACGAGGATTTATTTGGCCATGTGGCTACCTTCTTGCAGAATGCTAACATTTCCTTACTGCCCTGCTTGTATAATTTTGTTAGCAGCAATTCTGCATTTTTTTTTTTTTACTATTAAAATTAGAGGCAGCGGTGGGTACCAGCAGTTTTTATTAATGTATCGTTTTATTTATGTGATGCAGCCGTTATAAGTGAGCATTATGAGGTAACATTGAAATGATCCATTTTACATGCGACTCCCTTGCGGAATTAAAATAAAGCTCCTTAAGAAGTGGAGGCAACAACAGAGTCACGCCAGAAATAGAGCTTACTCTCTCTTCGTATCGGTCATGTTTAAGTGTCCTGTCTTTAAGAGTACATTGAGTATTTATGGCCGCTGCCTGATTGCAGTGGATTCAGTCTTTGGGCAAATCTCATGCAAGCATTTCACTGTAATTCAGCTTTGGCTAAGCATTGTCGCACAGCGAGATACTCCAAGGGACACAGCAAATTTATTTGTAGTTCTGCTCCGGACCAGTGATTTCCGGTCCAGGTTTTATGATGGTCTTGATGTGTCTGTTCTTGTTTCCTGCAAACTTCTTGAGGGTGCTACAGCAAGCAGTCTGCCTGCAAGGGTAAGGGAGGAGAGATTTTACTGAGCAAACCAGAAGGCAGCCACTATGTTTTTAAAGACTGCTGGAGCGATGCTCCAAGTAAGAAAAACTTTTCCCCAGGTAATTGGGTCCATGCATCGGTGATATTTTTTGCTTCTGTTATCTTTTCCCACGCAGCAATAGCAGCCATATACTTCCAGGTAGCATGACCTTGACTTCAGAGTTACAGAATAAAACTAAAAGCAGGAGTCAAACCTCCTTGAGAACAGAGATGCTGCTGCCAACTTCTGTCATGTTAGTGATCCTTACAATATGAAGGGTTTTTTTTTCTTAAAGCACCAGCTCCTGGAGCCATGTGATGGCAGAACCTTGGCTTTCATGTAAAAACAAAAGCATTATTTGTAGCCCTCCTGCTTGCAGAGGAAAGCTTGAAAACATGATCCTGAAAGGCTCCAATGCCCAGAGGTGCTGGGAAGAGTGGGATGTTGCTTTATTCTTGCTTGAAGATATATTTTTTTGTGCCAAATCCTATGAAGTTTGTGAATGACAGGGGCTGGCAGTCACATAGCACATGTCACCTTTGATGGCCTGCAATGAAACAAAGCCAAGAAGACAGCTTGGCTCTATGGAAAAGCCTTTAAGAAATTAAAAGTTTCACTAGAGACGGGGACAAACAAACCAACACCTCATCCTTACATAGCTAAGCTAATTGCGGTATCCGTTTCCCTGTCTAGGTGGGGAAAGCACATTTGGGGCATTCAAATTCTGATCTCAAATATATGCAACTATCACTGTATTTGGCCAGAGCCACGGACATATAACCATGGGCAAAGTTTGCCTAGCTCTGTCACCGACGCTACATTCATACAGAGCCCATCACACAAATGCCAGAGCAACTTATAATTCAATACTTTAAAAATCAATGTGGAATTACGTTAGTACCAATGGAGGGAACTTAAGGTTGGAGCCCTTGGGTCAAAGGAAACTGCCCAGGCCTGTTAGCAGTTTGCACAGTCGTGTCCAAGGGCGGCCGCAGTCTTAAAAAGCAAAGGCCAAGAGACTGGAAAAACGGAAACAGGTTTTTGATGCCGGACATGTAACCACAGCACGGTAACACATGAAACGACAGATTTGCAACGCAATCAGCCGACGGCACGAAACAAGCATCATCATGCCACCGTGCGTTTCCACTTCCGATGGCTTCTCTGAACGGCAGAGCTAGAATCTGCCCTAAATCCAAAACTTTGTGGAGGCAAAAGATGCTTTTTTAGATACACACCCAACAGCTGAAATGCTGGCCCCATCGCAGCCAGTGGCAACCCTCCCCCCCCGGAAACATCAGGGCACTGATTTCCACCAGAAACATTTTAATCACGGTGCACCTATTTGACTTTTGTGTCCTTATCACATGTCATTCTGTAGTAATTAAGCATGAACTAATATCTGCTCATTGAAAAGCATAAGAGAGCTTAATTGTCAGGCAGAAAAAGGCCGCATTGATTTAGAAGACACGATTCACATGGTAATTTCTATGCCACCTTAAACATCACGGCAAAGAGCAAAGCGATCTCTACAAGGTAGTAAACGAGATGCAAAATCACCAAGATGAAATAAATCACAATGGACTCACTTGATATTAATAGTGCATGTGCCATGGGTACGTCCAAGGGAATTGCTTTGTAATTCAGGATCAACGTACCATTATTTTAAAGTGTTACTAAAGTAAAAAGGAAAATGGGATTCTTTATAGCATATGCGGGACTTTGTCAGGTTCTCGTGGGAAGAATGGGAATAGATGGGGATTTCTAGAGAGTCACAGAGCATTTTCAGTTTGCCCTTTTACGTGTGAGAGACCTCGTCATGGGGTACGAGCTATGGAGCAATCGATGCTTACAATAAAGGTTTGGATAAAACAACAGATGGCATAAACCTTCTTCCCCGGTCCCCATCAAGCTTAACCCCTCTTTGAGGATCTCTGGCAGAGAAGCACAGCTTCACTTGCTTGATTTGGGTCATTTCCACCACCTTTTAGATGGGTTTTTGTCTCCAGCAGCATCGGTGTGTGCAGGGTTGGCAGGAACCGGTCTGGCACATGGCCATAGACTCTCCTATCCCCAGAGGAATGGGACTGGCAGAAGAAGGCTCTGCTATCTGACAAGGAAGGAGCCCTGACCTCCGGCGTCCTCAGCCCCCACCCCTGTACAGCTCTAATTCCTGCACATCTAAATAGTAGGTCCTTCACCCAGAGGACAGGCGGTCAAGGACCTCGTGAATTATTTTCATTTTACTCCAGCCTTCACCACTGCCATCATGTTGGTCCCCAAAGGGCCCTTTTTTCCTCACCACCCAACCAAGTGCTTTCATTTTCCGGCACCCTGTGATGCAAGGAGAAAGTCAGAAACCTGAGCCTTGAAGGCAGAAGATGAAGGTGGACGCCGACAGGTTGGAAAACAATGAATTCTTCAAGGCTCAGGAAGAGGCTGAATCCAAATCCCCGCATGAGCCTCTGTTGAGCTTACCAAATCCCTCCCTCGAGGAGTTGTCCAGCAGGTAGCAGACTGCTTCATCGACCCTCAAATGCCTGCAGCTTAGTACCAAGTACTGCAAAAATCGATCATCCCGCTTTGCTGATGAGAGCCTTGTTTAGGAAGCCTCCTCACAGCAAGGATCCACAAGCCAACCATCTGTATTCACTCCCAGAGTTCAATATATTCACATATCCAGCTATATGTGGACTCTAAAGGGATTGTCAAAGACTTCTCTGATGGCCCCTTGCTCTTCCTGACTCCTGAGGGCTACTCCTGGCGGACACATCCAATGCTTCATTTAGAGAAGGAATCTTCCCATCCTCCTTCAAAGACATGATAGTTGGGCTAACGCTTGATAAATCATGCCCAGGCAGCTACTGCCCAGCGCCAAACTTCCTATTAAAGCTCACAGAGAAGACAACCAGAAGCCAATTAGAAACTCATTTAATTGAGCAGAGACCCTAGGCCTGGGTCAATCTGAATTCAGGCCAGGGCACGGGCTGGAAGCTGCTTTTGCAGCCCTGATGGATGATCTCCTTCTGTCCGTGGATAGAGGGCAGACATCCATTTTCATTCTCCTGGATATCTCTGCATGACACCGTCCACCATGAAATACTGCTGTCTGGCCCGGCAGAGGTGACACTAATCCAGAGTAATGCACCGGGACGGTGGGAGTCATTCTTGGAGGGACAACCCCAATGAATGATGACAGGAAACTGCTTCTATCATTAGGCCTTTCCTCTGTGCAGTCCTGCAAGGGCCAATCCTCTCTGATCCTGTTCAATGTCTCCGTACGGCCATTAAATGAGCTGATCAGGCAACATGGACTGAAGTGCTAGGAACAGACAGATGCCTCTCCCTCGCTGCAGACGATCAGTCTAGATCTGGGGGCTTGCTTTACAGCCTGCGGCTCTTTCTAGTCCGAAGTGAACCTACTACATAAGGCAAGTTCTTTGTAGCTTCCAGGCAGCTTGGAGGAGCTCATCATACAATGCAGGGGTTTTGGATCAATTTGAGCTCCTTTGCTCCTGGAACGGTTCCCAATGGACTCTGAGCAACTCAAAAAGCCATATAAGCTGCCAACAGGCTAAAGTGGGCATTACAGCAGCAGAGATGCAAAAGAAGCTTGGTTTTGCCTCCTTCCCCATTGTAAATTCTCCTATGCCAGCTCTAGATTAGGCAGGGGGTACACAGAAGCTGTTGAATGGCTAGATGCCCTTATGTTGCCTGATGCTTTGGTGACGTATTACACTGGTTTGAACTGGTATGGGCTTGCAAAAGGGTACAGGTTGGTTCTAATGCTGACCGTGACTGGCACAACCAGCGGGCTTCACTTTCCCCCATTTACGCTGCAGAAATGCCATTGACTTGGCTGTAGTTACTCCCAATTTACACTAGCATGCGGGGGAGGAGAGTCAGGCCCCTGGCACCTGAAGTCTGTTCTCTCACCATTCCCTTAGATGCAAACATGGAGCCCCAACTCCCACGGATGTCAATAGGAGTTATGAGTCTGGAAGAGGGATTGGATTTTTCTGCTCAGAATGCAATGAGTTATACGTCAGCTACACGCACCGTAGTTTGGCAGAGATTTACTGATTGCTTTGCTCTAAACTATTTGTTTTAAAAAATACAGCGTATTTCATTACATAGGATTTATTTTACCTGTTATGAATCAGGGCTAAAAGCACTTTAGAAAGACAATGCACTTTGCTGAACAGGGGTGTTGCAGTCAGTCAAAGTCAATGAGAAGACCGGTCTAGAGCCAAAAGGCAAGAAACGGGGTGTTATCAAGAGAGAGGACTCCCAGAAGCATCTGCAAACCAGGTGCTGATCAAGTCTTTGCTGGGGACAACGAGAGGAAACCTAGCACTTGGTGTTGATGGCAAAGATGGGCCTCAATCAAAACTCAGGTTTCGGCAGCTGCCAGTTTGTGCTGGTCTGGCAGAATTAATAAGAAAAATTATTCCTTTTACTTCCCGAACTTAAGATTTCCTTTTGGTTATACAAGCCGGTGCTCTGTCACTCCTGATTAGATGAGAACTAGTAATTGCCGCTGTCAATCTGGGAGCACCGTTCTCTTTCTGCAGCACTCGTATGAGCTATCGGCCTCCCTGTTCATTTGAGAGGATTTCTAAGAAGGAGCCATTTAAGATGGCAGTAGGTGTTCACACAGCCGAAGCGTGCAGAGCTGGGGTACCCACTCCTAAGCTGCAAGACAAAGTCGGTACCAAAAGCCAAATCCTTCCACATCCCAACATGCACCCACCAGCTCAGAAACTCTGCAAAAATTGCCTGGGTTTCATCAAAAGATGTGGTCCTGATGCATCAATCATTTTTTGACTTCTGTAGATTATGCAGATGACGCCCAGCTGAAGCTCCGGCGTGACGACTCCACGTTCATCAGTAAAGCTCAGCCATTTCGTTCCAGCGGAGAGCTTGGCCCTGGAGTCTGTGCCGTTCTCCTTCCACTAGACTGAAGGTTTACACTAACCAGAGCCAAATGCTACATCCCAGCACAACACTTGAGTTTGTCTCCGCTCCACTTGTTCTACAGGCCGGGAATTTCCTTGGAAAGTGGATTGCAGCTGCTAAAGCAAATCAAGTGTAACCTTAAATCACAGGGTTTTAAAGAAATTCTTAGAGGGTCTCTCAATGAGCTATATTAAGTCCCAGAAGCATTAATGGGTGTTAAGTGGTACACCGAGATAAGAATATACCTCAGGGTGAAGAATGCCTGATATAGCTCAGAGGTCAAGTGAAATGACACTTATCTACTGGCAGCTCAATCTTTTTCTTTTTTGCATTTGCCGTCTAGATTTTTCCTACTTGAAAAATGTGTAAACCAGCCCCCTTTTTAAATCAGGAGCCAGGCAAGGATTCTCCTGGGTCCATCAGCAGATAAAAGACAGACGCAGCACTTAGGGCAAAAATGCCAGGGTAGGCCTTCCTAGGGTAATGGAGCCCAAGAGACTCACCCAAATTACTAACAAATTACGAGGAAGTCAGAGCTCCCTTCATTAAAGCAACCATGCAGGGAAAAGTTCCCTTTCAGTAAATAATGAGCTCACCTGAAAGCTTGTCTACTTGATTGACTTGTTCTTAGAGAGCAAAAAAAAAAAAAGGCCTCTCATGCTCTGTCTGGTTTCAGACCCACAAATTTGGGCTTGATCCTGGAGACACTTCCTATCAGACATCCTGCTTGGTGCAAAGACTCATGATTAGGGCTTTGGTGGGGTTTGCTCTCATTAGTAACGTAGCAATGAACCCTGTTTGCAAGTTTACCACCTCTCTGCTTTTCCCAACACCCTTCCCTGGAGGAGGACTCTTTACTTCTAGTCCACCAGACCTTCCTTTCATGGCCATGCAAGCTTGGTAGGCAGCAAGGAGGCAGCCAAGCTATGGTCCTCCAGTCACTGCATCTGCAGGGGATTCAAAGCCTAGCACTTTCAGCTGAGGGGTTTGCTGTGCCAGGGCGGTGCAAAGCCCAAGTGTGATAACCCTCAAGGCATCTGTCATGTGTATCCATTCACCCAAGATTTCTATTAAGAGGGGTTAAATCTCAAAAGCTGAAGCTTTCATTCTTGTGGGTTGAGGTGCTTTGACCGATGCCGGTATTGGACCGGTGCATGTTTAAACTGTGTTTCAGTGAATGTGGTGTGCTGGTAAGCACTTCAGTGGTAGCTCTCTGCACGGTGATTTCCCCGGGACGATTCACAGAGCCAGAACAGCAGAAACTGAACCCCCATGGGGAAGGACATTTGCTACCTAACAGTGTTTTTATAAAAGCCACAATAAAGAAAAAAGTAGTACCATTAGAGCTGTATGCTAAGCCATGTGATGCCAACCTGCTGCAGCAGAGCATTTGACTGCCCAAGTCTGGGATCTTTCTTGAAAGGTAGGTTAAGGCTTCCTGTCCCCTACAAGCAGGGGGCAGGAAGCTGGTCCTGACAGGCTACCCAAACCTGGAGGATCTGAGATTGAGAACTATGAGTCTATCATCTTCGGACAGGTAAAATTGCAGCAATTTGCCTTACCCACATATGCAGTTACTTGAGCTGCACATGCAAAACAGGGGATAAATCACAGGACCAGATGACCACAGCTGGCCAGCTGCAACTTTCCAACTTTGGGATTTAGCATCTCCTCTCTGGCTGCTCTGTCCAGGTCCGATCCACCTCTTCTGCAGTGCTCTGGTTTTTTTTCCTGTCCTTCCTTTTCACCTCTTCCCCTCAGACCTTGAAGTCCAGTGTGGGAACTCCCTCCCCTACCGGGATGAAATCCCAATTCAGTGATCATCACCTTTTGAATGGCGCAGTCCATCAAAGCCTCAGTACCATGAACAAAAGCTCCCTTGCCTGTGCTTAAAGCCAGTTGAATTTCCCTGGTGATCTGGCACGAGTGCAGCTAAGCTTATTATCAGCCTAATGGGAGAAGGTTGTTAATCGTGGGAGATTTCCCAAGTCAACCTGTATTGGATTGATCATGAGATTCAGGACCAGTTTCTACACCGACTTGCCACGCAGTTGTCATAGACTTCAATAGAGTGGAATTTAATGCAGAATTTGGCCCTTTTCACATTAGAGAAACAGGAATGCTCAGATTACTACGAACACATGGCCACAGTTTTATTGCCCTGTTACTACCCTTACACTGGTCTGAATCAGGGGTAACCACACTGAAATGAATGGGGTTACCTTACTGAAAAGCTGAGATCAATGGATGGAAAGAGAAAGCGAGAGAGAAGGAAGGTAGGAACTTTATTAGCAGAAAATGATTATATATCATATATAATATATAATATATTAGTATATCAGCTAATATATATAGATATATGCTAATATATCTATATCTATATCTATATCTATATATATATATATATATATAGCCGTTGTTCTGGTAGAGGGATCTGATTATGCAAATTTTTATGAGGAATTTAACGAGCAGCATCGAACGAGGCAGTTTGAGGTGATACATTTTGTAAATTAAATTATAACTTTGTAAAAAAAAAAAAAAGTATTTTGATTGTCTTGTAAAATGTTTCATGCTGCAGGCTTACAAGCAGCCCCTTCCAACATGTGAATAGCCCTCCTTCCAGGCACTGCTGTCACTTGGAGACCTAGATCAGTGCTAGGTGCTTTGGGCAAACTCCTGGCCCAGCAAAACCAGTGGGGGTTTTGCCTTTTTATTTCAGTCGGGACTTCACCTCTTTCACTGCAGCACCGATCGGCGCATCAAAAAGCTTCTGGAGCTCTTCAGGGCAGCACAACCGCCTTTAATGTGACTGGCCTCATTCCACATGGCCAGAGTTTAGCTCTGCAATGTAAACACAGACCATTTGAAATGACTCGTTGAAAACTCTTTATCCTGCCTCCCATTCTGCCTAATGGAGTTGTTAAGATGGCAAATGCATGACCTGCTCCTATTGGAATTTCAATATACCCAGGAGTCATTGGGAAAATATTATTTTGCGGCTGAAATGCTCAAAAATACATTATTTTCATGGACTAAAGCACAACCTTTATATATGACATTGGGTATTTAAACAAACAATACAAGAATAAGCCGCTTTTCTGCTACAACATGGAACACACCGTCGGTGAACGGTAGTAAAGTGATGGGCCGTTCAAGGACGTTTCTCAAAACGGGTCTGTTTTAGGTGGCTCTGTGAAGATGCTCTGGGTTGCTGCAAGATTGTGTGGGAGGGGCTTTTGCTGTGCAGTCAAACATGACCAGAGAAATCAGAATGCATATTCTCCTTCCCTCTGATTAATAGTCCCAGTCAATGTCAACTAAGTTATTCCTATTGACATATCTATGAAATACTTGCAGAATCAACAGCTATAAAATGGATGGCAATGCAGTGGCACCATAAAGCCGTAACGTTCGTGTCTATTGCAATCAAGGCTTTTAAAACCTAATTACTTCTGGGTGACATCAGTCATATATTTTCATGTAAAATCACAGTGGCATGCGACTGCCCAGCAAAATAAAAGAAAACAAATGATGTCCTATAATAATGGAGAAGTGGCCTATCATTTTTAATCTGGCAAGAAAGCTCCAACTGATGAAGCTTAATACAACTTGTTAAAACACCTAACAAGTGAGGCAGTGATTAAGTATTGTCCTTTTGCCTCTGGGAAATGGGATCTGCTCTCACCAGGTACAGAGTGATTGAAATAGCCTTTGCAACTGATTGAACCGCACATAAAGTAACTTCTAATGATCTCAGTCCACTTTGAGCCATAAAGATTTAGAAGGAACAATATTTTAAAAATGATCAAGTTCCACTCTTTTTATTAGTGAGGATAAAACACCTCTGTGGAGGAAATTAAACAGAATAAATTGCTTAAGCCTTCTGCAGTTTCCATCATTTAGCTGTGCTGGAATGGCACCGTTTAAGAGAGGAAACTCTTCAGAGGACCAGATCCAAAGTCCGCCCTCCGATTTCAGCTACTCAGATCTTACTCAATGTGAAGCTGGGCTTAGCAAAATCCTTAGCGTTTCCTTTTTCAAACAGCTCTCTTGCTCAGTCTAGTTTAGTACTATTATCCAGACCCTGGCACCAGAACATATGTGCAATGCATCCCCCGATCCTTATACACACGTGCCCTGCTGCCTTCTCCATTGCACGTATGGGGAAACGGAGGCACCGAGAGCGGCTAAGTTGTTTGCCCAGGTACACAAAGCCTGCAAGGAGCAGCTCTCCTTCTCCTGAGCTCCAAGCTAGTGCCCTTCTCACAAGAGGATCCTGTCTGATCCCAGCTCCAACATGCTGCATTGCCACCAAATTACCTCTACGCTTAATCTCTCCACAGGGACAGACAGTCACAGACTCCCAGAACAGGCTCCAACCTTCTCACCGGCTACGGCAAAGCCTGCTCCATTTTGTTCTTCTCCCTTTTATTAAGGACACGCTTCCACACTCTTTTCACAGTACTTAAATTAAGTTTTCAAGGTTAATTGCCCAATTTGATGTCTTTGGTTCAATAAATAATTCAGAGACAGTTTACTTCCTTTCATGTAAAGATGCCTACTGAGAGTACAGCAAGCAGGCACTTCCTTTGCTGTGCTGTTAGCTATTGGGTAGAAGGGATTTTTCGCATTTTTGGAAGCACTTATGCTCTTCCAGAGGACAGGGGGACGAAATCAGTCATTGGAAGGGATCATAGCAAACATAGCCCAAAGCTATCAATTTAAGTTATTTCCAAAGTTAGCTGTCCAGCGATCATCCTGTTCCTTCCAACCATTGTTAATATAATAATAGTGCTGTACCATCGGCAAACCACTGCTGCCTGAGTGTTTGGTAGGGCAGGTCGACTGATCAAATGTGTAGAAGCCACCTGTATGCTCTTGGGGACTGTCTGCCCTCCCCTTCTCCTTCTCTAGCCCTTCATGTCCACCACACCAGGTACAGTAGGGGCCCAGTCCACAACCAAAGGGTTAATGCAACACAAATGGGATAAAAATTCAGGTTTGTGTCCATCTGCACACTCAGAGCCAACTAACCTAAATCAGCATGTTTGCAATGCTGTTCTGCAGAGTGACACCAGCTGAGCAGGAGATGCCGGGATTAGTTATCGGATGATCACAACATGTTGGTTTGGACTAAACTTCCTGGGTAGGAAGAAGGAGCAGTCTCTTTCTCTCGGAAAACATCAGCCCTCTTCCCCCACAGCACCCAAAATAAGAGCTGGAAAATGGCCTGACTTGGGTTTATCCTTGTGTGAATGGTTTATGCAGCTAGTTTATCAAAAATGTTAGGCATTATTTTTCAGGACTCAAGGCAGGAAAAATACTCGGGACTCCAAAGTTGGCCAGACTCTTGAAAGCTGAGGCCTCTTCAGCAATACCAAGTACCTAAATTGGTGTAGGACATAAATGACCCAGGTGCATTAGGCTTGTGTTAGAAACAGTCCAGAGAGTTGTGTTGGGGATTGTTTTAGGTCCCCGTAACTAGAGGATGATGAGGCAAGTAGTTTTATCCCCACTTCTTAACTTACCAAAGTTGAAAGAGCACTGTACGGACCAACTAGCTAACACATGTGCAGTGCTGTCCAAGTGGCAGATTTTCATTGCCTGCTAAACACGAGTATTTTGGCTGCGGTTAGTAGTGCATGAAGCAATAGCAGGTGCTAAAGGCACGGACACTTGCATGAGGAGAGCTATAGGTTCCTTAAAAGGTTAGAGTTGATCGGCTCAGGCAGTGCCAGTGCTCTCATCAGTGGGTCCGTAGGTCATGGGGCATTCAAATATCAGGTGTGACTGGGACCATTGCTGCGTGGAGTTTGTACCAGAGCAGCAATGATTTGGCCTTAGGGCTCGACTGAGACACAGGCCACCTTGCAGGATGTGGTTCGTGGATGGGGGTTATATGGAAAGGAGCTCATGCTGCGTGTCCATATTCATATCTGCACTATTTTGGTGCCTTGATCCAGGTGGTTGAAGTCAATGTGTGTTTGCAGTTGCTCTGATGGGGCTCTAGGAGTGAAGTTCACTCCCATTCAAAGGTTCCCCCCACAAGCCTATATAACAGTTAAAACCAGCTTGGCTTCCACCCTGGGAGCCCATGGGCTGCACAGCCAGATGGGGGTGAATTTAAGCCTCTGACCATGAAACTATTTTTAATCCAGCTAAGTGCTATTAAAGGATATACAATCTGGGATCTAATTGTCTGCCCACTCTTAACCAGGCCTATTTTTTCTTGCCCCCTCCAGTTTGTAAAGGGAAATAACAGTATAAGCCATTTATATAATCATGTAAATAGCTTGGTACCTCATTTTTTGGGGGTGTACTCAAATAGGAAATATGGGTCAGTGGTTAGAGCACAGACCTAAGCTTAGACAATGCAGGTTCAAGTGCCTGTTTCTCCACAGACTTCTGGTGAGACCTTGGGAGAGTCCCTCAGCCTCTCTGTAGCTCAGTTTCCCATACGTAGAAAGGGGATATTAGCACTGCCCTCTCTTACAGCAATGTTATAAGGATAAATACATTACAGGTTTGAGGCACTCTGATATTGCAAGACTAGGGAGTATCAAAGTCCTGTAGGCAGATGTAGGTGGAAAGATCAGTTACTCAAATGCAGAAATGACCTACATTGTGCCTACAAATAATCCCAGATGAAAAAATTGTGCTGACCAATATTAGCTCTTGCAAACTGCAGGTTTGGGCAATCTGGTTCTCAGCTTAGCTAGTCTTCCCTGAGCACAGTGGATTCAAAAGTTTGCAACCCACAGCATATTCAGCATGCATCTGATCAAAGCTAAAAGGGGGGAGGGAGGGTGGATCAGGAAGGCAATGTTGTAAAAGATGATAGTTGTTAAATCTAATTTCAATACTGTGTATACATAACCTTTAACTGGGAGAGGGCTAAACATTCCAGACATGTCCGGTATATTGTAATTTTTGCATCGTTTCACATTACTCACAAGGTACATTAGATGGACACTGAAGGATGAATTATTCTTTTCAGCAAAACATTTTTGTGGAGTAAGTAAATTTATCTTACGGGGAGAGTAAAAGGAAGAAATATGGCATTAAAATGTGCAGATCTGAGTTGAACACATCTCTCTTTTACAGGGAAACCATGATTTAAGTGCACTCTATTACTAATGTTTAATAAAAGCCATAATTCAGAATGTCAGCAGAGGCTGTGTGCATTGAAACTATGATTCGGGGAAAAATGACACGGACATTTTTCAATACAGTAGCTCTTCTTTAAGCCATTTGTCTGGAGGCCTAAATTAGCTTTGAAATATACTTTATCTTTTATAAAAAGGCATTGATACAGCAATTATGCATCATCAATTAATTTTACCTATAGCACTGGAGGGGACAAAGTTTATGTGAATGGTCATTCCTTGACCTTCCATCCCATAAGGAATATTTTGACCGTGGAACTGTGGTTTATAGAAACAAGCAAATAATTTTAAACATATAATTTACCCAGTCAATACAGCCCCTTTTTCTTCTGGTCTATTATCAATGGGCTGATCATGATTTTCTTGATTCATGAATACCTTGTGATGTTTTTTAAAGTTTGCATTGTTTGCATACGAGTATCCCAGGGAGCTTGATACTGAATATTCAACACCTGCTGGGTAGTTGCTATTGGTCAGAAGTCACATGGCGCCTCTGAGCTCTAACTAGAGGACGGTGAACGCTGCCGGAGCATCAATGTTTTTGCCAGCGTATGAAAGATGAGATTTCTATAAATATTTAGGCCCATGACACTGGAATTCGCTTTCAGCATATATTCCTGCAGGTAGAATGCAATTGTGTGAAGACTGAACATCAAAAGAAATGCAATAGTAACCAAAAGCTCTGGCAAACTTCAGTGGAACTTATTTTGCAATATTCCTCCAGCTCTACAGGTGGTTTAAGAGAGCAGGTCAGAAGCTACACTATACGCTAAGCTGACCTGAAAGCAAGAGATCCAGAATGGCAGTTTAGGGCCCAGTCCCATTAACTATGAAGAGCCCTGACTCAGGTGAGCAATTCTCTGCTTTCTTGGGAAAGAAATGAGGGTTCAAACCCTTCATGCTTGCATTGCACAGAGTCAACATTGCGCACCAGACAATGCCCCGGAGCTTGTCTGCATCCATTCAGCCAGTGCAAAGTGGCCTTCGGGTGGGTGACGTGATGCAGCAAGACTCCAGCGTGCCAAGACAGAGATAGCGCCGCGCCTTCTGCGGGAATCTACGGTGCATGCAATGGGGAAGTATTGCCTTTACGGGGTTGCAAACGAGGGGATTCAGGACTGAGAAAGCCAAGGTCCCTTCCTCCACAGTTCTGCTGCATACTCCTCGGCAATGTGAAGGACCCCAAACCAGGACTTCACCCCGAGTGCATTTATATTAAGGCTACTTCTTGATGATAGCAGTGCCCTCAGGCCAGCTGGGCTGCCCTGAGCCCAGAAGCAGCATAGCGGACTAATGGGCGCAGTCAGTCCAGCTGTCTGCCACATGGATGCTCTAGTTGGGGCTGGTCCTGCGTTGAGCAGGGGGTTGGACGAGATGTGACCTACTGAGGTCCCTTCCAACCCTCCTTTATATGATTCTATGGACATAGCCAGAATGAGATAGCAAATGGTAGAAGTGGGCTCCAATGTGTCTCCTGGCAGCCCACGCTCAGTACTGACTTGCAGGACAGCAGAGAGATTTGGTAAACCGCAAATAAGCTGTTTATAAGCCCCCCACTCCCTGTACTATTGCCTAGAGGCAGCTGGGAGGCTGGAGCGCAGCACTGCAGGGAGCTGGCTGCAGCATGACCTGGCCTGAAGGATTATTTTTCATCTGCTGCAAGCTCTCTCCCTTTTTTTTTTTCTTAAAGCAAATGCCGAAGACTCTCGAGCTGCTTGCTCCCAGGTGAACTCCAGCTACTCTCCAGGTGCCAACTTGCTGAGCCAATGCAAAACAGGGCCTGTGCCACTGAGATGAACTTCGGTACGGACCACACAGGTGGTGCAGAAGGGCTAGAAAACAGCTGGGAAGTCGGTCTATCCGTCACAGGTACATACTGCCCTCAGAGGCATTAACCCAATTGCAGCCTTGCCTCGTACTGGGAAAGGCCCATGCATCTTGCACTCTGCTATCTCCTCTGGCTACACGTTTGTGCTCTCCTGAGCACCGCTTTCTGCACTTTGGAAAACGAGCATTAGCTGGGTCTGCACAGGCACCCTTGGGTTTTATATCCCTGGGAAGGGCGATTCCCACCTCAGAGCTATTGATTCTGGCTCTTGCTCTGGATACACTCGGGTTGTCTTTGAAGGATTTCAGGAGAACCACACAAAGAGCCAAACCTCCTTTTTATGACAGCTTAATCTTGAGAGAACATTTTAGAAGCTTCTCCACTCCCCAGTGATGCCTTTATGCTTCCCACCTGGGAACGCTGGATGTTCAATTCCTACTCAGCCTACTTAGCTTGTAACTCATGATACTCCAAGAAGGACCAAAGCAAATCATCGTGTTGAATATCCCCATGATCTTTAGGGCATGGTTAGCTACTTTCACTGCATGTTTCCCTACCAGCCTTTCAGTAGGGCACTTCCCCAGCATCTGGAAGGCACCTCACTTTGTGCAGGGCTTTCTAACACAGGCTGCATGCAACTAGGCACCACTTCATCTTCCAGTGCAAGTTAGGGTATTGCATATGGAGAATCAGAGGTGCCCATTCAATCACTGAGCATGGATAACATAGTCTGGCTACCATTCAGTCGTTGAGCGTGGATAACATAGTCTGGCTACCGTTCAACCGCTGAGCATGCATAACATTGTCCATGAACCTCCATGCAGGTAATAGGATTCATCCTTCCATCCTAGGATGTGGCCCAGCACTGCCGTGTGCTGTTAACACTTGGCATCTTGGTTCTGCTTCAGTGGTGTGGTGCCACCATGCCAGAGGGTTTCTATTGTTTTCTCTTTGGATCTTTATGACTTTGGCTCTTTAGGATTAAATGGGGCTATTCAGTTTGAAGTCCTATACGCTGCAGATCATTATGAATGCAGCAAGATATTCAAAGATCTATTTTAAATGTATCCAGCAGCCCAATAAAGCTGGGCGTTAACAGTGCCAGATCCTCAGCTTGGGCCAATAGGGACTATGCCACTCTACATCACCTGAGGATCCAGGCCATCAACTCTGCCATCCTTTTAAAGTCTGACCTGCAGCTAAAACCTTTCCTGGTGCAAACTGAAGCCCTTTTAGGAAGACTGAAGCTGCAAGCTACAGGGCAGGACTAACCCTCTCCGCTCCGTTCCCAGGGAAATGCCACACAGTAGTAGTTCTCAGCCCAATCAGCATACCACCCCTCAATTAAACTCTCTTTAAACTTTAAAGGTATACTTAAATGTATTTTTATGGCCCCATTACTTTCTCTTTATAACCTGAGGTGAAGGCTGGAATCCTGTCTGAGACGTTTTAAAGGTTACATGAACAATTCAGCTCTCTCTCATCATGTCCTTTCATATTTTACTTTAAAATCCCAAACAAGCCCCACCAGCCACCCTGTGCACAGCAGGGCAGGCCATGGCACAGGGGCTGGAAGAACAAAGGGACTCCTGCTACCCACAGCAGTTTATTCCATTGGCCCCGCTCCAGCATCATGCCCACACGATTCGAGCACAATTACAGTGAAGGCAACACGGAGGCATCGTTGTAAGACGTGCACAATGCCCAGATCCTGCCCACTGCTTAAGCATGTGCTTAACTTGAACTAAGAGTTCAAGCTGACTTCAGTTATGTGTCTGTCGCCTGTGGAGCCGTGATTTGTCAGTGTTTCTACTCCCAAGTATAAGTGCTTTGCAGGATTGGGATCAAAAGAGAACCAGACTTACATGGCATCATTGCTGGTTTATGCCTATCTGAGAGAAGACTCAACCCCAAGACACACAGCTTGGCAGAGCTCTGTAAGCGCTCTCTTAACTTCCCTTCCACCCCTGGGTCCAACAGGGGCCCAACCTTTCCAATCCAGTTTACCAACCTGTGCATGATGTGGAGGCAGAATTGCTAATGATGGGTATGTAAACTTTGGCATGGAGCAATGCCAATATTTTGCATGCTTATGGAGTGCTGCCATCAATATTAATGCGGTGCTAATATGTGAAGTTCCACCAGCTGCGTCCATTCTCGAGGGATACTTCAACTATTTATATTCGTAGTAATGAGCAAGCTGTTATTATATAATCAGGCTGTTTGAGAAGGCTTTGGAATAAAATTCTCTCTGTGAATTAGTGAGCAACTGAACCATATTTAGAGCCATGAGACACCATAGATTTAGTGGCTCAGGCTTACATAGTTGATAGAGCCGGAGAAGGATGGTTTTGAGGAAGAGCGGTGGGAAGAAAAGGCTAAACCAAGGTAAAAAAATTAATTGAGATGAGGCATTAATTTCAAGATCATGGGTTTTGGCAGAATCTGTCTAATTCAAATCCTTCTGCAATGAGTAATATTCAGGAACTACTGCTCTAAGGGCTTTAAGCATTTAATTTATGTTAAAAAGCAATAAATGTGAACAACCCAAAGGGCACCAAAATCATGAGAAAGATGCCAAAATTATCACAGAGTTGGGCCAGGATAGTGTAAGGCAGGAGATTGGATGCAGGAGGAAAGGACTGTGATCAACTAATGCTTTGGGGCATAAAATTCATTACCACCAAGGGGCAAATGGACTCAACCTCTTGTCTCCAGCTGTTAGCAATCTGCAACAGGGACATTATGGACCATCTTTTGACCTTCTTCTGAAGTATCTGATATTGGACACAGCAGGAGATGAGATATTGAACTTGCAAGGGCCACTATGATCCACTATCACATATCCTATGCTGTCAGCAATTGCACACTCTCCATTTGGCACTATTCTGATATAGGAGGCTACATTTCTTTTCAGGGGAAGATGTATTGGAACATTCAGCCAATTATTGGATACCTTTCTAGGTTATTTAGAAAGGAGAAGATAAATCCTGCCATTCCAAAAGTGATCGCCTGAAATGGATGGCTTATGGGGCCCCATTCCTCAGCCATAACAAGCACTGCAGTTCTGGAGGGGGAGACTGCCAGGCATTAGACAGTCTTGGACTCAAGTCCCAATAGAAGCTCATTTGGATTTATAGCCTCACCAGGTCCTTAGAGTTGGATCCCGTGGTGCTGTGGCACCTTGGCCCATGCTGCCATCCCAGCCCGTTCCTCTGACATATGGACTTCGCGCTTCCTGAGCGCTCTACCAGTGAAGAGCTAGGTTTGCCTGGCCTCCACTTTGCAGTCTGAATCACAGAACCGCATGCAAAAGAGTTAAAAGACTGTAACTGTTAAAAGACTGTAGCTGGAAACTGCTCCAAACTTGACTTTGGCCAAGATAGGCTTCACAAATGCATGCTGAAGTCAACAGGAGCTTCTGAGTTCTTATGCCTTTGAACATCTGGCTTCTCAGTTCAAGTGTGGACACAGGACAGTTAATACAGAGTAATTTATCCCAGATTTTACTCCAGAGTAAATTTACTCAACGATCAGAAGCAGACACCGAGTCTCTCCCCCAAGCTGGCTGCCTACAGTAGGAGATATGCCTCCTCCTGACTTTAGATGATAGTGGGACAGGTTTGCACTGAGGAAACAACTACCCTGGGGCAGGAGGGAGGAGGATTAAGCAGGAGAGCAGACACACAGCTGAATCACTGATGTAAGTCACCCTCCTGAGAGGTAACTTTATGTAGGTGTAAGGCCACATGCTACACCTATGCCACTTTTACAATGGCATAAAGTCAGTATACTCCATAATAAAAATGCCATGTGTGCACACTCTTAAATGTCTAAACACATACTTAAGAGCCAAACTTTGGGACTTAATTCTTGAAACCAGCTGAAACAGCCATCTTCCACTCACTCAGAGTCTTCCACCAATGCTGGAGAGGTGGATAAAGCAAAAGCTTATACCTGCATGGTAGTTCCCACCCCACCAAGAGTTCATGGTTGCTCTCCCCTGAAGTTGGGTTTGGGTTGATTTCTAGAGTCTGACCTAATTCCCACTAGCCAACAGTACTTTTGGCATCACTTTTAAGGGGGACTAGATCAGGCTCATAGGTTTGCATACAAAACAAGGAGAAACCACATCTGAATTCTACTGTTACCTACCAGCAAAGACATCACAAGACTTTGGTACCAAACATTGAGATTGTGTGGCAAAAATTATGAAAGGGCATTATTTTCCTAGCAGCATACTGCCATTCAGAATGAAATCTTTGGGCTAGGAAAACTTAAAAGCATAATAAAGCACAGCTCACTTGCTTTAATCAGAGCTGGAAGAAGGCTGTGATTGCCTGAATTGAAAAACAGGTTTCTCTTCCAGCAGCAAATCTGAATTTTTGTCAATTTTTATTATTGTTTTGGGCTCCCCCAATAGCAAATGAATGATGTGCTGTATTTCTGAATAGATTACACACTCTTTGTCTTTTGGTATCCAGTAAGGAACAGGGACAAGATACACTTTCCCTCTTAAAACAAAATAAATCTGAAAATGCTTTGCAAGTGATTTAGCTTTTTTCAAATGATGAATATTTAATTGAGTTAAAAGTGGATTAATGACCATTTTTTTCCCATTCCGGATTGCAGCAAGTTGTAAATTTCATTACCAGGGAACCTGGTTCTAATTGCAAAATTGATAATAGAGGTGTGAAAATTTACACCTGTGATAATAAAAACTAGTTTCTCCTCATGCATCTGCATTATATCTTCTGAGTTCTCTCAGACACATAGTCCAAACATGTCATATATGCTAGCAGTAGCAGTTAGGCTGCAGTGAGTAAAAAAACACCTAAATCTCTCCCTCAAACACAGACTCAGACCAGATGAGGAATGCAGTGCATATGAAACCATGTTTAAGCCTATCCCAACCATACAGTTGGTCTCATAAAAAGACATCACCTACAACAATCCTTGTCTTACACACATACATACACAGGCACAGGTCAGTGTGTAAAACATGCTTGTGGGAAGAATATTGGGTAAACCAGTGTAATGTGGCAGTGCAGAGATTATAAATGTATGACATTTGACTGGGGTGATATGACTGCGGCACCCATTCCTGCCTGGGGCAGGGGGTCAGACCTGATGATCAGTTTAGGTCCCTTCCAACCCTAAGCACTATGAAACTATGACGTGGTTTTGCAGGGGAAGGGGGAGAAGGAGGACACAGGGTTGGATCCAGAAGCCTCTAGAGCCCATTGAAAGACTCCAGCACAAGGCTATGGATCAGACCACAGTTACGCTGAAGTGAGCACTGTGGAGCAGATATGATCTCTCTCTTACACGATGTATTTACTCTTTATTTTTAAATTGCTGAGGAAAGGGAAATGCTCAAGCTCCTGTTCCTCGTTCAGCAGCCATGGTGTGTTATTCAATCCCTGCTGGGAACCAGGGGATTATCTGAACGCCCAAGAGCCGCAGTCACTGACCAGGATCCTACTGTGCAAGGCTGCAAAGCAACACGCTTTACAGCAAAGGACCTGCCCAAATGGACCCCCACGCAAAATGAAAGACTATTATGGACAAAGGCATAATCCCAGGAATCCCATGAAAGAAAAAAAAATCAAACCCTTTCCATAAATTAATTGGCAGTAGAAACAGCCCTGTCAGGACACAACAGGCATCTCAGCACTAACTCCCAAACTAATGCCATAATCTCTGGCCCGTGGACTCAAAGCTAATGCTGAAAACTCAGCAAAGTGCCCAGGAGTTTTCCTGGGAAGACTGGGAAGTTTGGATCCAGCCCCAAAAGGAAGTGCTGTCACTCAGGATATTGTGCGCAGTCAGATGTGTAGATGAATTAGAGCCGTCAGAGTGAATCTAAGTTGAAGCCATTATCACCTTTGCACGATGCGTCTGGAAACTGGAGCGAAATACCTTTCATTTATACTGAAACAGAGGGTGCTTTAAAAAGTTTGGTTTGGTTAATAACAGTATATTCAAGAGTCTTGTGACAAATGTGCTAAAGCCATAAAAGACATAACTCACCTCTTTTTCCTCCCCTGAGCACATCTTCTAATGATTTTTATACATATATTTTACTATGCACTCTGTTTCTTAAGAGATCATTGTCTCTATCTTGGCTAATTTATTAAAGATAATTGGTATGGAAGTTCCTGTTCCTTCTCCAGTGTTCAAGCTGGCTGGGTCCGTATAGGAACATTATCTCAACAGAGTGTATTTTGCTGCAGAAAAGAGATTTTTGGGATGATGCTTTTTCCACCTTCAGATGTTTTTCTTGCAGCTCATTTTAGTAGCGAGACATCCTCGGCTTCCTCTACTAACGCAAGAGACAAGAAGATGCAAGATCCATTGATTCACCTTAGGGAATACTTTGGAGAGATCAAAAAGTGCTAGTGTGCAAGCTGTTTCCTGTGGGAGGAGCACGACAGTACAATCAATCCACGAATGCATTGTAAAATCAATGCTCTGCATAATTAGGGCACTCCAAGGGTAAAAAAAAATTCCTCTTCAATGCATAACAGGAATCTTGAAGGCTGGAGATCTTACAAGCCCCTGAACAAACAAATTTTAAATAAAGGTTCAGAGGCAGGGGCTGTAGATCTTGGACTGATACAAAAGCCTTTTTTCTCGGCAGTGGCTGCACAATGACAAGAGCGCTGAAGTTATGATCACACATGAGACAACCTGCTCTGTTCTCAGTGAGGCTACCCAATATTTCAAAATGCCGTCCCCTTCTACCTGTTTGCGGAAATTATGAATAGAAAGATCTCTGGATGGGCCGTCAGCCAAAAGATGAGGTATTTGCGCAGAACAGAGGTCTTTCAGGAAAATGCCTACCCTGAGACCAAACAGATTTGGTGTATGCTCTGGAGCAGCCTCAATTCTGCAATGTCCCAGGGATGTTGACCTGTGAGCATGACCCAAGGAAACCCGAGGTTACGTCCATCAAAGGTTACACTCACTGAAAGGACTAAGTCATGATAGGTCGAATCGGTACAAAACACATCAGACACCAGTTCTTGCCTTTCTTCAACTGTAGGATCAGCACCAGGACGGCAAGTGGGGATGACCCAAGTGTAGATGAGATTGCAGACCTGCTTTTTCTTCTTCCTGAATAGGGCAGAGGGATTTTCAAGGTGAAACTCTGCTGTCCGTAGGAATCTGTTCTCCATAGTCAATGCCAGGGTCTCAGCTGGTGTCAGGAAGCACCTTCTAACCTCCCTGCCTGTACGGATCTGCATGCAGGATTGGGCATTTTAAAAGGTTTCCAATATTTTCTAAGGACTGCTTGAGGCCACATCATAACCCCCTGGGTTTGAGCCCCGTGTCCCAGTCAATATTGTATTTTGCACTGCTCTTGGAACATGAAAATAGATCCAGGCATCCACTCCTGGGCTTCCCTACACTACCGTTGAATGACAAAGAGGTCGAATTCTATAAGCAAAAGAAATTCCTCTCAATAAACTCCCTCATTTTGGGGTCAGTAGAACGGGTCAATAAATAAATAAATAAATAAATACCTCCCCCCGCTTTTTTCTTAAAATCATACTTTGTGCCACAAAGCATCATCTTCCACAACAGATTAGTCTTGGAGAGGGGTCCACATGGGCCTGAACTTATTACCCTGCTTGCAAAGAAATGAATGAATTATCTGGTGAACTTTGCTGAAGTTCATTCCAGTTTCCATACCCATAATGGTATCCATGCCCTGCCTAATTGCTATTGAATATTCATTCATACAAAGCTCCAGACAAGAGCAAGACCCTAATGTGTTTAGTATGAAATGCGTGGACTCCACATGAAGCCAGAATAATAGAGCTACCGTGTGTCACATGCGGGGGGTTGGCAAGTTCAAGTACAATTGCCCAACTCCTAGAACTGTTGTGTGCTCTCTGAAATTGGCTCTCCAAAAATGCAGAAAAGCAGAGATTCCCCTTACTCAGTCTCCTCCATCACCATACAAAGGCAATGTGAAGATTGTGCAGCGTGAAGGACATTCCTTGGTATTGGTGGGTGGGTTTACCATATATTCCTAAGTGATGTTAATGAGCATTATCTTATCTTGGTCACTGCAGGGCATATTAACAGCACATATAATAGAAATATGACCAGGGAATGGATGAATCCCCAAAAGCTGAGTTCAGGTGGAGTCGGGATACATCCCAGCATTTTTATGTTTCTCCAACAAGCTCTGCCATAGGACTTCAGGCATATGTCCTTCCATTCCTGGATATTAGCCATAAGACAAAACCATTTGGCATACAGGACTGCATTAGTAGGATCGTTGCCAGCAGATCAATGGAAGTGATTATTCCCCTCAGTTCAGCACTGGTGGGGCCACATCTGGAGCAGTGCATTCAGTTTTGGCCCCCCGCTATAGAAAGGATGTGGATAAGTTGGGAAGAGTCCAGCAGAGGGCAATAAAAATGGATAGGACTGGGAGACATGACTGGTGAGGAGAGGCAAAGCGAACTGGGCTTATTTAGTCTGGAGAAGAGAAGACTAAGATGGGATTGAATAGCAGCCTTCAATTCCCTGCAGGGTGGTTGCAAAGAGGATGGGGCTGGCCTGGTCTCAGTGGTGGCAGGTGACAGAACAAGGAGCAATGGGCTCAAGTTGCAGCAAGGGAAGTTGGGGTTAGATATTAGGAAAAAATTTCTCATGAGGAATGTAGTAAAGCAGTGGACCAGGCTGCCCTAGAGAGATTGTGGACTCTCCACGCTTGGAGGTTTTTAACATCCGGCTAGACCAAGCCTTGGTTGGGATGATGTAGTTGGGACTGGTCCTGCTTTGAGCAGGGGGTTGGACTAGATGTGACCTCCTGAGGTCCCTTCAACCCTCATTTTCTATGATTGTGTTATTCTCCTCTTAAATGCTTTGAATGTCTGGAAAGGCCCATATCTATGAAGGAGGTAGAGGGGGCAAAGTCCAGGGGAGCTAGGTCTGGAGTTCAGGCTTGGGGGCGATTCTTATGGCAGCAGTGAATTTGAAGCACAGCCTGAGTCTGCAGGGTCCTCCAAAGCTGGGCTGTGTTCAGCTCCAGGACTTAATCTCATTTTGGGAAGAGACTTGCTGCTTCCCTCCAGACCTGGAGGTTCAGATGCAGGGCCTGGATGTGAGACATCTGATTGCTCTTGCTAGTGAGTAGTCCCAGTTCCTACAGGTTAGTGGTAGTGAGCATCATCCACTGGTCAGAGATGTCATCCCCTGGGATGCTAAAGCATGTGTGGATCAAGGCTTACCATGAAAAACATGGAAAAAAGAATGAACATTGGTTGGCTTCCCTGCCTACAACCTTTCCTCCCACTGCATTGTACATACAGCAGGATGCTTCCCGGCTCCACTCTGTCCTCTACAGTCCCCCCCAATCCATCGCAATGTCAATTTTATCTGCAACTCCATTTTCCAGATGAGAGAAGCTGCCTCCTATTAAGTCACCCTCTCGTTCTGCATGTCCTAAAGGAGTCTCATTAGAACGAAGGTCGTTACCCTGGGCCAGAGCAGAGCTAATAACCAGTGGAGAAGAACCTGAACTGCTGACTGAGAGCGTGAGAGGCGCTGGGCCCGTAACGGAAACGAAGTGGTGGCTGTTCCAACTTGGCACACAGTCCTACTCCCCTCCATGGCACTTTGTTCAGAGCTGTCACATAGGATCCCGCTCTCCCATCATTGCACAGAGTGAGACTTACAATGAAACCAAGCAACTGCTTAGAAAACACCAGGTGTCAGATCAGAATAGCAAAGTGATATGCCTGCCAGCTCCCCAATGACATTATACTCCAAGTACACAGACTACTCAGCTGCTTCCTCGGGTTTACTCACAGGGGCTCTTCCTAAGGCGGCACTCACAATAACCCAAGCACCACGCAGATGGTCATTTTAAGCAAGCCTGACCTTTGTTCCTAAATCATGCACCGTCTTAGAACAAAGCACGTATCCAGCAGAACGCATGACGTTCATGATGGGTAGGGGAAGTTAAGAGGACATTTCCTTGTGTGGGAAAAGAGGTCTCCACCAAAGCATAGCTTTGCAGAAAAGATGGCTGTCGTGGAGATGTACTATTTTAAAGTCACCAGGGTTAAAATGCACCTTGGGGCAACTTCAATGTAGCTAATATGGGCGTGCCAAACTCTAGAACTCTTGGTTCAGAGATGATACCTTTTATTAGACCAACTGAGAAATCGCAAAAAGAAATGATCCTTTTCTGCAAGCTTTTGGGCACGCGCGCCCTTCCTTGGGCTCAGGGAAAATTAAAGATGGAAAAAAGTCCCCATAGGTAGAAAATAGACTTCATTTTTGCACAGAGCAAGCTGAAGGTGGAAGTCTGATCCTCTGAGTCCAAAACACTTGTCTAGGATGGTTTAGCTGGGGGTGTTTCTGCCTGGAGCTCAGACCAGGACTAAATGACCTCCTGAGATCCCTTCCAGCCCAATTTTTCTATGATTGTGGTGCAGCTGTAAAACAAACTTTCAGAAGTTCTTTCAGTTCTAGGACACGTTGTACCTAAGCTCCTGGGGGGCTGCAGATGCCTTTCACCCTGCTTGCAGAAGTGAGTCCCACCCTGTGTAGGTATTGGAGGAGTTATGCCAGGGTTTCTGATCCTACCTTGGTTGAGGTCGGTGGCAAAGCTTCCACTGACTGCAATGAGTGGACCTGGAATAAATAGACCAGGCCTTAAGAAAATGTAGCCAGAATTCACACACCAAACATCCAAGAGCAATCCTGATGTGCAGCAGAAAACTCAGCTGACTTTCTAGAATAAAGGATATATCTGTGAGCTGTAACCTCTATCGTCCACTGTGCCCATTTGGTTCAGCATCTGCTTCTGGAGGTATTAGCAGGAGTGGCAGATTAACTCGTTGGCACCAGTAACAACTAGTGTTGTTTTTATAATGGTATAAAACGGCACTAATGAGATCAGCAGCTCAGACCCAGGTCAATTAGAGAATTAAGTTACTTACCTATTAAAGGAGTTAAACTGTGACATACAGATTTCCCTAGGACCTCTTCCTCCCTGCTGATGCATTTTCCATAATTGGACTTCTTCACCTGACATGGGCAATACAATTTGCCAAGCATAGGTAGCCCCATTTTTTCAAATAGAGACTGGAACCAGAGAGAGATGAAGATAGTGGCCTGGAGCCACACAGGATGCCTGTGGCAGGGCTAGGACTTGAGCCCAGGTCTGGCAAACCCTACCCTGTGTCTCAATCACAGAGCCAGGTAGAGGAGATCGGCCTGCACTGCAATCATCCATAAGAGCTGGCAATTCCTGTGCACATCAGCACATATCAGGGATGCTTTGAAAAAGACATCCCTGCCCTTCTCAGAGAGCTCCACAGTTATTAATTAAGGTCTGGCAATCTGAGAATTTAAAAAATGGGCTTGAAAGATCAGGGGCAATGAAGATGAAATAATTATTCCCCCCCCTTCAGCTTGATTTTTAATTATTCGATACCACAGGGGTCGGACAAGGAAATGCTCCTGAAATGAGAACCAGAGGAGGGATGAGCAAACAGGAGGCAAACAAAACATTGCCCCTCCAGTGGCCACCTGGCTAGTTAACTTCTCTCCAATGCACCATTAGGTCTTATATGTATTGTCAGCATGGAGCCTGCTCTTGGTTCCAGGGCAAAGCAAACTGCTTCATATTAAAATACATAGCTCTTGTGGGACGTGGTGCTTTCACAGGGCTGCCGGCGAATTTGGCAACTGCCCTGAAGTTTAGAAAGACAGATAACTCTGAGAATCAGAAAAGGCAGATTTTCATCAATAGAAAATTACACATCCCTGGTGGAAACCCCAATCATTATCTCTCAAGAAATAAATTGGACTGAGCTACTCTTAACCGGTTTATTGTGTCGGGATTTTCGGGGTGGGAATGACCTCTGGTTTCCAACCTGTAATCAATTCATTGGGTATTTTAATTGGTTGTTGGAATAACAATGGCTGGCTGGTAAAGCAGCTTATGCGCTGATTCCAAATATAATTAAATAATTACTAATTGTTTTTAAATGGGATCAGCCGACCAGAATGTCCTGATTGCCATCAAAGGCAAGAAAATATAATATTCATGCACTGAAGAAAAGCAGAAGCATATCTCCATCCTCCATCCTCCAGCCGAAATCTGTGGCTAATAAAATTCTACATGTATTTAAACTAGCCCCAGCAAAGAAAATGCTCTGTAATAGGGACTTGATTTTTCACGCTAAATAGGAGAAATACCCACCGGTAGAACCGGGAGAGTTTTGCACTGGCAAGTTTAAGTATCTGAATGCACTCTTTGGAGGATGCTTGGATTTATTCCAAACAAAGCATTGAGGAGCAGGAAAGGTAAAGGTACAATTTTCATAGGGATTATCACAATGTAGGAGATAATAAAGAAAAAGGACAGTGAAAAAGCTTGGTGGAAGCCCTTTAATTTACCATGAATGTGGGGGAATGGGAGAAAAATCACAAGTGAACTAACTCAGCTGCGTTGAAGCATTGTTTTGCTGGGGAAAGGTGACAGGACGCTGCTACCCACATGAGCCTGCTAACATGGCATAGGTATTAATTATTGCAGGGAATATACAGAAGGCATGGCTAGCTATTAATCTAATAAATACATCAACATGGATATTATACTAAAAATATTGCTGCTAGGATTTCAGTTCATTCAGTGCAGCCCCTACCTCCTCTTAATGCACAAACGCAGCAGATTATTGCATATTTTATTCAACTGTCACAGAAATACAGGGTAGATCCCTCGGAGCATTAGCCTCAAACCCACTGATGCAGCAATTTGTTCTGAATAAATGCAACCGCCTCTCCTTGCCGACACGCAGCTACCATTGCAACATGCTCTAAAATTGAGGAGCTTTCCAGGAGAGGGCAGTGTTGAGAAACAGCAGCCTCTCCTTGTGTCGTTGGCTTCCCAGCATCTCCACCGAGTATTAGAACAAAGCCAGTTGCATAGGCATTGAACTCCTGTGGGAGCCGTATTGTTTCATTAAACCACAGAGATGAGTGGTGTCAGCATTTCAGATGCTCACGAAATGTATGCGATGACTAAAGAATTCATTAGAAAAATGAATACTTGACTATTGTGCAATATCAATATCCCTGTTACTGTTCCATATGGCTACCATCTCATGAATTCTTAATGTTACTTATATGACATATGAATGCTACTGTATGCTTGCATTATTTCCTTTCAGATTCTCCAAAGGAAAAAAAACGAAGAGGCCTCAGGCCATTGCTGCTTTATACGAGAGGGAAACATCTTGTATGCTAATTGTCTGTAGGTACTTACAGCAAGATTAAGGCAACAGTAGTGTTGCCACAGACGGTTAGAAATTCCTTCGATAAGCTGACAGATGAATGAGTCTGTCTGCGGAAGAAGTGGGATAGCGGTAAAATACTTCCGAGAGCTCAGCCAGAGAGGCAGAGATATCGCGGGCATGTCAGCACGGAGGCAGTGGGGCGAACACTGACCACTGGCCGCTGGAAGGTAAGGAAGAGCGTGAGAGAAAGAGCAAAATAGGCCAGGCAGAGATGAGAGGTATATGCAAGGCAAAGAGCAAGAGTTACGCTGCATGGGCCGAGTCCTGCCACTCTGCTGCGTGAAAAACCCTGTTGATTCAAATAGGAATGGTCACAAAGCTCATTCATGAATAAGTGTCAGGGTGTTGTGAGCAGGGATATGGCAGGAGAGAAGATAAGGAGTGAGGATTGTCTTGCTAAAGCTTATGATAGGATCTGCTTGAGCCGTGAAACCTTTTGGGGTCTTTTACATAGGCTGGAGAATGAATTCTTCACCTCGCCTTGGCAAAACTCCCTTTCTTCCCATCACAGCCCTTAGCGTCCTCTGGGTGGGTAAGTGCTGCATGTGAAATAGGGACACAGGTGGTGCACGGTCCAGCCGTCCAGCCGAGCCCTGCACCACGTCCTCTCACAACACCTGTCCGAGCTGCAGAAGGTTTATGCAGGAATTTGGCACCGTCTCCTGCATCCCGACAGACACCGTCAACTCAAAAGTTTCTTTTGCATTAAGGTCACTAATTGTGCATGTTCCAGGAATCCTTCCTCAACGGCCGGATGTGCTGAGTCTGCTCCCGATAGTCACACTCCTAGAGGACACCATGCAGGAGCAACCCAATGAGCATTACTACCCCATGTGCCCAGAGCTCCTCATACACCCTTTGGCGCAGGGCTTCACCTTCGCTATGCAGTGCAAAAAATGAAGGAAATGCTTTTCAATGAGCACCTGCCATAAATATGGCACTGTGCTGACTTGCACAGAATATTCCTGTTCACTTCTGAAGTCACAAGGAACTCCTTGCTGCAAAGGAGAGGCTACATAGCCATGCAAAATGCTCACAGCCAGACTTGCGAGAGAACACATTTTTAGGTGGTTTCTTTAGTTATGAACCCAAGCCTCAGATCACTGAGTGTCACAAGCCCAGAAAATCATTTTGGAGGGTTTTTGACTACTTTTTGACTGGGTGACAGAGATTCCCCTTGGGTATTTGCTACTGGCAGAGGGCACAGACAGATGGACATGTGGCCAGCATTAAAGGAGGGAAGTATTTTGGTTCATCTGACCTGCTGTAACTGTTTCATCTGCCAACCCCAATCCTGCAATAAGAGGAAGTTTATCTGAAACCACTTACCCCAGAATGCTAAAAGGTGAAGTTAGTGCACTTAAATGTCACTAAGGGATAGGCGTAGGCAGACAAAACAGGTAAGTGGATCAGTGGATGTACTCATGAGTCTAGCCCCTCAAACTGCTTGTCTGTCTGCACCCTAGGCTTGAATGAAGAGGGAGGATAGTCTCATGCCATTTGATTTGGGATAAGGAAATCTCCTTTGATTTGGGATAAGGAAATTAATGGCAGAACCAGGAACTACACACAGGTTCAAATTTGGGAGATTTCCTTATCCCAAATCAAATGGCATGAATCTCAAATCAAATGGCGTGAGACTATCCTCCCTCTTCATTCAAACCATTCCCTTATCCCAAATCAAACGGCGTGAGACTATCCTCCCTCTTCATTCAAATCTGTGTGTAGTTCCTGGTTCTGCCACTAATTTCTTTGTGTGACCTATTTAGTCTCTCTGTGCCTCAGTTGCCCATCCATAAAATAGGCATAATACTACCTCCTTCCTCCAAGCTCATCTCTACCTGGTCCCTTCAGACCGCAAGCTCTTCAGACCAAAGACTCCGTATTATGTCTATGCCCATTGCCTAGTTCAATGGGGCTTTATCCCATATGACAACGGAGCTCTGCTATAATGGTCATAATACTTTTGCCCTCCCCGCTCAACTGTTTTAATGTTATTGTGAAAAAATTCCCGCCTGCCCCATCCCCGCCCAGGGGAGACAGCCGCAAGCGTGCAGGGTGCTCCAGACCCGGTGGCTTTTCCGCGCGACGGCAGCGGGAGTTGGGTTGATAAATATTTGACTCTTCCAGCCAATAGAAGAAGCTAGTGTAAATATCAACAATGGGAACAAGAAACACGCGCAGCTCCAAGTGGCGGATAGAAAAGTGATTATATGGACTCCCGTTGGAGTGTAAATATTGACACTGCCGCGCTGACAGATGACTCAAGTACATAGATGGAAAAAAAGACATTAATTCACTCTTCCCTCCATTTCCCCGGCTTCGCTCTCCGATGGAAACCCCACGCAAACTCTTGTCTCATCTGCTTCTTCTCTAGTCGCCTCGCCCCCGAACGGCAGCTCACGTGCTGCTTTTAGGCTCCAGAGCTATACAGGGATCACAGCGTAGCCTTCGGTCTCCTATAGCACCCTGCAAAATGCTGGGTGTGAATGACATAGCGCAGTGCCGTGATCAGTACAGGGGTGCAGGTTGTAGCTGTGCTGGTCCAAGGACGTAGGCAGACAAGGCTCTTTGGGGGAATCTGATCTCTTTGATTAGACCAACTTGAGTCATTGGAAAAAAATTTGAGTTGGTCTAATCTGGTCCAAAACTGGATGCTTATCTTGCTGGGATCCTATGACCCCAGCTGACTTCCTGCCCTTTGGGCGGGGGGCTGGACTCGATGATCTTCCGAGGTCCCTTCCAGCCCTAATGTCTATGAAATCTATGAAATAATCAGAGATCAGATTCACCTTGTCTGCCTATGTCCTTAGAGTAAAAAAAAATTCTTTTTCTAACAACTTCAGTTGGTCTAGTAAAAGAGATCAGATTCACCCAAAGACCCTTGATCAGTACAGAGCTCAGACTATTGGGCCAGATCCTCACTGGAGGTAAATCCACCCAGCTTTCATGATTTTTACTCGCTAAGGGGCTCACCCATCAAAGCGGAGCTTTGAAAAAAAAAAAAAAAATCAAATTTGCAGAGGTGTGGGGGGTGGAGGGAAGCATTATTCACGAGATATTTTATTCCCTGAAGGAGAAACAGGAAAGCAAACGACTGAGGAAGCGGGCTGGCGAGTTCTGCAAGCCGGCTGCCGTTCCTCCATCCTCCTCTCCTCTTTGCCCTCCTGGAATTGCCTTGAAATAACTTAAATGAAGTTGAGCTGTTCTGAGGCTGTCAAGTTTGTAGAACCTCCTTTGCAATCAATTTAACCTCCTGGAATCATCTTTTCTGCTGCCGCAAACCGCTGAGTCAGTGATCAGCTGTCCAAGAACTGCCTGCAATGCTTTACTCGTTCTGGCATTACTAAAGAGTGGCTTAGGGAGCTCTTTCTTATACATAATTGCACATGGATAAGGCCCCTTATCGCATCCCTCGGTTTCTCTATTTTGGGGACAGCGCTCTGTTTTAAAATTACCTGTGCCCGTAGTTGACCTTACAGTGCATTTATAGCTAAATGAATGGGTGCCAGGGTTCATCTGCGGTTATGCAGCTTGCCCCTGGACACCGCTCTTTTACGTCGTCTTTTCTGTATCTGACCCACAAAATGACGCTCCTCTGATGAAGCATCCGGCAGCCATCATATTCTCCGAGCTGCTGCAGACGGTTCCCGAAAAGAGACCCACGCCGCCGTCTCTCCTTGACGTGTCATTTTTGTTTCGTCTTATTCTTTCCCTTCATTTAAAGCAGATCGATTAAGGGGGGCACGTTTTGTTCTTTGTGCCTGGGAACCTAGCTCTCAGGTATGCGGCTTCCCCCTACTTTTATGGTTGAACATTATTTACCGCAGAAATAATCAATCACAAAGCTGGCACTTCAGGAAGAGGCGCTCGCACAGAAGGAAGGGAATCTTGTGGCCTTTTCGTTTCCCATCATGAATAATCGTCGTGCCCCTCCTTTATCTCACCTTGGGCCCTGCGGGTTGTCTTTTCGGGCTGAGAGCTGCGGCGAAGGGGACCTCTTCGTATTTGGTAGCTAGCCGGTCAAACTGCCGAACTTCAAGAGAATAGGATTTGGTTGCTGATAGCTTAGTTTGAGCAGGTTTTTAATTCTACGTTGCTTCCAGGAAAGTTTTGTCCATGGACCCGGCCTGAGGCCTGGCTTGAAGCTACGGGAAAACTAGAGGCAGGGGAGGAAGAACAAAAAGAGCAGAGGGAGAACAATGTCCCAGATGTAATCCTGGCAGCAGTTTCACATCGTCTTGTAGCTTAAAAGAAGGGAGCCAAGCTGCAATGTGGGGAATGCTAGGTGTGTTTGCAAGTACAGGCTGGGGTACATAACCTTCACTGACTTTGGATCAGGAAAAGGCCCCGTGGGGGGGAGTCTGAGCGAGTCTGAAACAGCTTTGCAGAAATGAGGCGTTTTCAGGAGGCTGGAGGAAGGCCGGATTTTGCTCTCTGTGGATCTGAAATTAGTGAAATAAAAGACACCGGTTTCTGGTTTGCATCAGTATCAGTGGCTCATGGCATCAACATTTAGCATCGTGGCAGTACTGTGGCTCCTGGTCTCCAACACAGCTTTTCCCAGGGGAGCATTTTGGTCCAAATTAAGCCACCGTCTCTTCCCAGCCGAGTTTAGCATTGCAGCACGTTCCTGTCCTTCACCGTAACATAGGCGCACCGCCTGAAGTATGCACATGCTGCGTACGGTCTGCCTCCATTGCTCTCTTCTGTCAACTCCTGCCCCCTATACTCTTGCAAATAACTCGGAAGACTTTGATAAGATTTCCCCCCTGGATAAGGGCTGCACAACCTGACCTCTCTCTTGGAAAGCTAACTTCTTCTTTTTTTATTTATTTAAAAAAAATAAAGAGAAGATATACACGCTGGGTATAACTATCCATTTTCCCCACACCTGCTTCTAAGTCCTGGGTGCAGAAAGCATCTGCTGACGTTACTGTAATGCTTCTGCTGTAGATGGCTTTCCTCACTATCCATGTCACTTTGATAGGGTCTATTCGGTACAATATTGTGCTGCGATGAACTAAATAGGCCATTTTTCTCTAAAGGGTCGACACATGCTGTGCCTTTCCACATTGTTTGGAGTGCAGTTATCTTCTTGCTCAGTCTGAATGTGTAGGTTGTCTTCTGCTCTGTTAGACCTAGCGTTGAGTTTGGAAACGAGATGTGCACCTGCTTGTCTAAAAGTTACACGGGGGATCCAGGGGCAAGAGTGAGAGCCGAGGCAGAAGCCTTAGAGGCCCTTGAAAAGGTGAAGGAGTCTGTTGATGCTTCTAGTTAAAGGGGAAATACGCAGCTGATTTCTCCACTACGGCATGGTGAGTGCAGGCATGCAGAGAAAGAGAGGACCGAGCCCACGCGAAGGGATGGAGAGTGTCCCCTTAGCAACCCTTCACATTGCAGGGCTCTATGACGAGCGGACAGGACGGGTGATGGAAGAGCTGCATTAAGCAGTTTCCCCCATCAAAAGGCTCTGCAGAAAAACTTCTCCCCAGGAGTTAATGCTGGCTAAGGGAGAATCACGCCTTGGCTGCACGCTTTGGGACTCCCCTCCCTGGAGCTGAGCAGGGGGCCGCGAGCCAGTGGCAGCTCGGCATCTGGCCATGCGGCACTGCCACGGCTGAGAAGGCGGGTTTGGAAGGTCACCCCTTGCATCCCTGGCAAAGGCCCGTCGGGGCTGGGAGCGTGCAGCCCTGACCTCCCCTGCCTTCTGGGGCTCTCCTCCTTCCTATCCCATTGCCCTCGAGACCCTCAGGGGAGCTGACTCACAGGATGGGAGTGCGCAGGCCTGCACGCATGTGATTACACAGCAGCGTGCAAACAAAACCGACGCGGGTGCACGCCAGGATTGTTCCCTAAGAGAACTAGAAATATCTGATTTGTTTTTATTGTCTCTCTTTATCCGAGGGACGCCGGGAGCTCTGGGATCTGCTCTCTCCCCTCTGCAAGCGCTGGCTTGTAGAGCGATTGCGGTAGAACAGCTCTTCTAATCTTTGCAAATTAACTATTTCATAAGGCAAGGGTAGATGTATCATAATGCGAATGTAATGCACCAAATATTGCACCAGAGACTGCAGACAGAAGCACCGAGTGTTTCATCGAGTGCTGAATCCCTGACACCCAAGAATAAATGCCTATTCCAAGCTGCTTAAATATACAGAACAATTACACTCCAAGTGTCTTGAAGAGCTTTTTCTTAGTAGGGACTGGTTTTTTCCTTCTTTTTTACATCTTTCACTAGGATCCTTTTATGTTGCAATATCTAAAAGACCATTCTGTGCTACTTATAATAAATTATAATTGCACAGCTTCATTATCACACCCGCGTTAGTTCTGCTGACCTATAACTAAAATTGAATGGGCTCCGTCTTTAAAATGCCTCGTGTTTTTAAGAGAGGAAATCAGATAAAGCGAGGAGGTGGCAAGTCAGTTCCCCAGATGCTTCTATTCTTCTTTAGAGAAGCGCCCGCAATTATCTCCCAGAGTTGTTAATGAGAATCACACGTGCTCAGGTCAGCAAGCAGACCACACTCCTTCTCCCACAATATTTATTCTAATTGTATAAATGTTTCCAAGGAAGAAAAGCCAAGAACTGATGGTGCTTTCCTGTGACCCAAACCCCTGCAACTTCAGAATAAATCTCCTGATGGGACACCACTGTGTAATTTTAATTGCTCCTTTCCTTACAGCAGCACCAAGTGGGTTTTTTTGGTGGGGGCAGTTGTATGGGCTTTGCTCCTTCATCTCTTTCCCACTCCCACATCCCCCTGCCTGCCTGCTGTTGACTTCTTGTAGGTCATTTGAAGCAACAAAGGCAAGACAAGCAAACAGCAAAATTGCAAGATGCAAATGCCCTTCATTTCTGGCTTTGTGTCAAAAAATAATAAGTTGACAATAACCCTGCCAGAGTATGCAGCAAGGGTGACTGCATATTTCTTCTTGCCAGCGTGACAATATTACGGAGCTGGGTACGAGCATGGAGGAGAGACAGGGCTGTGCTCCTTCTGCAGCACGCTGCCTTATCTAGGCTTCGGAGGCTCCTCGGGAGGTTGGGAAAAGTAGAAATGATTCGACTGCAGCCATCGTAGTTCTTTCCCCTTAGTGTAAAATCTGATTTTCTTTTGGGGGATTGTGTTTGTTGGGTTTAAATACAATATTTTAAACAACAATCAATGAAATGCAACTCCTTTAAACAAATCCTCCAGGAGATTCAGAGGAGAGAAAGAGAAAACTTAACTTTGAAACTGGAAGGAGACCAGACCATTTGGTGCCATGGACCAGGTTGAGACTGGATCCCCCTGAAATTCAGTATTGCCAGCTCCAGCTGTGCAAAAGCCATGAGCCAGGCCCTCTCTGTAGGCCCTACAAATCATAAAACTAGCTGAAAACTCATAAGATTGTTGTTTTTATAAAACAAAGTGTCAAACAGAAGTTTTTGGTTTACTTGGCATTTAGCTTAGGCTGTACCAGCTTCTTTCCCAGACCCGAGGCAGAGCACTTTGTGCCTGGAAACTCATCTAACATCTCTCCTAACTATACAGATGATCCAGTAGTAAGTATTACCCCCTAGCCCAAATATACTTGGAGTGCTTTTTCAGTAGCTTTCTGGTTTTGAAGCCTTCAGGGTAAATTTGGTTCATAGTTCCAGGCATTACTTTTGCACTCAAAAGGCTAGAAACTATTTGAGGGGTGCAGCTTGCTTAAAAATTGTTTTCCAACTGTTTAAGTTGGTCTAATAAAAGATATCAGATTCACCCAAAGAAACTATTTGAGAAATATATATTTTAAAAAGCTTCTTCAGGAACTGAGACTTGAAGGAGATGAAGCAAGCACCCCATGACTGGCAAGAAAAACCAGGGAAGAGTCAGCAGTGCCAAGGAACTGGGGATCGAAACCCAGAGCTGCAAAGGGCTGAGCATCCTTCACTACCGGTGAGGCTACAGAGACTGAGTGAGTGGTGCACACGCAGCAGCTGGCAGAACCGCACACAGCTGAGCCCTGCAATCCTGGCCCTTATTGCAAAGCCCAGCTACCCTCCACCTCGAACTCCAGAGCAACTTGCAGTGACACTAGGCAAAGACACCACAGTTGAACTGGGGGTCTAACCCCCAGTTGAGTCACCAGGAGGGGCTTCTTTGATAGTCTTGGACAGGGTAAAGGGTAACTACCATATCACCCAACTGGCAACTCCTTCAGATCAGCAGAACTAAAGAAAGCCCCTGGCTGGGAACGAGGTAGGAAGGCAGAGTGATCCTGGAGAGACATCCCCACCAGTGCCTGTGCTGTATCCACCCACCCACTCATTTCACAGCCCCCAAATTCACCAGCAGGACCTTTTTTAGCATCTTCAAGAAAAGAACTGGTGAGAATGAAATCACGGCTTGGATACACTGGGACAGGGTGGATCTATATGGACTTTACCGGGAACAGATTCTTCTTAGGGCAATTGAGGATATTTTACTCCTTTCCAAATTCAGGTTCGCTGCAGTGTGAATTAGGACATGTCCACTTGGCAAAGGCCGCACTGCAGTGCCTTTGCTGCTCTACCAGGTGCTACATCCCAAAATGGACAGGAAGCGGCTGTCTTAGTGTGGTGTAGGTGAGCTTTACCTCTCCTATCTGATCCTTCCCTATAGCTTCTACAGTCTATATTGCATTTCGTCTTTCCAAAGCCTCCTTCCCCCGTGCATTCCCTTTCTTATGGATGGCTCATTTCCCTCCTTTAATGAACACATCTTTCTTCTTTTGTGTCTCCTGGCCTCTCTGCGTATAGATGTGTCTTTCCCTTACTACTCTTCAAAAGCCCCAGCCTGGCTCTCAAGTGCCTTTTGAAGCCTTCTACCCAAGTTAGCAGGATCAGATTCAACAGAACCGAGGCAGCTGCTCAAGCGCACCATGTTTCATTGTTATGCAGCCCATCTTCCACCTTCCACTGCAATCCCTTCAGCATCCACTTATGATTGCAAGACCTGCCTGATGCAGTTAGGCTGGACAGACCACTCTGAAAGCAAGTTCAGGGGAGGTCGCAGATCAATCATATTCAGCCCCATTTCACCTGCATTTCCCCAGCCTCGGTAGTCATCTCATGCAGAGGGGACACGTAAGCAAAGCCTACCTAAAACACAGCACAAACCTGACTACATGTTTAGAATGACTGCTTCTGGGTCACGTCTTCCTATGCAAAATTGCACAAGCACGTGTACACCGCTGTAGTTTTCAGACACACATGTGCACGCGTGTGTGCAAATGGCACTTGCACGGGCACTGTTATTAGATGACAGGCATGCACAGGGTGCTGCACTTTCAAATTGCATGTAAATGACCCTGCAATTCTGGGGGCATGTATGCATTAGCATGCTTGTAAACTCAAGCATTGGCAGGACACAAGTACTCATTCCTCAGCCCGTGTGGCTCAAAGGCCATTCCTGAACCAGCCCTAAGGGAGAGAGCAGCCAGAGCCCAAAATGGCTCTATTTTCTATTCCAATTTCCACTGCTCTCAGACCAAAAACAAAACAAAATCTGCAGGAAATGTAAGGAAAACTTCCCCTCCCCCCTCAACATTTCCTATGAAGAATAATCAGCATCTTTTTGCCAGCTCTATGCCCACCTTACCCAGACAGGGAGCAGATCTTTCTTAAATCATGAGAACAGCTCATGATTTATGTGATTAACCAATGCAGCAAGGAGGCCTGGAAAAATTACCAATAGTACAATCAAATGCACAATTGGAGATTCACATTAGTGGTTAAATCCCCAAGTCAGAGGATTTTCTTTCTGATCCTGGGCTGGGGGACTTATGCAGCTAACCAACACAGTAATTGATTTTGGCAACAGATACAACACAAGTTTCCCAGCCTATGATAATATATGCTGTTTGCCTTTCATGCTGTGCTAGCTAATTATCTGACAGAGGAACAGGAACAATAACCCATGACTTACGTAGCCTGGCAGCAGGGCACCGTAGCCTGGGAATATTCAGAAGTGGCAATTCATGGACAATCTGTCATTTCTCAAAACCACCCATGCCCAGGGCCCCGCTAGGACCTACCCTGCTGGGAATGCCAGAGCAGCCGCATCGTTGATGAAAAACAGGTACGAGTCTTCCCGGCATAGGCCAGGTTGCACCACGTTCTCAGGCCCATCGGCATAGCCAGTGTCTTCTCTGCAGACGAGCAAAGGAAGGATACTGAAGGGCCAGGAGTACAAAGTAGCCTCTCTCCAGAAAGAGTAAGGCTTCCCATGCATAGCTAAAAGAAATCTTTAGAAACCATTTTTCTATTTCCCACTGCTGTTACTGTGCACAGTTTCTTCAGCGACCGCATCCACAGGTAGAGTCCCATGGACTTCAGTGGGCTTTGAATCACACCCTGGGCGATGTCCTGCTTGTCTTGAAGGGCTGGAAGCAACATAACTTGCTGGAGGGCTCTGCCGGTTCACCATCTGACAAAGCAAATTGAAGCTAGGAGAGCAGGACACCAAGTAAAAAGCCTTTTTCAAGGCGAGTCCTTTTTTCCTATCCCAAGTTGACTGATATTAATTGGGCACAGCCTAGTCTCTAAAGTACCTGCCTGCCAAACTTAAGAGAGCTGCTATTCTGAAGCAGCTGTATGTATTTCCACAGAGCAGAGGAGTCAGCTTTTAGGAGACCAAGCACAAAAGGGATAGGTTTGCATTGCTACCTGTGGGAGAATTTGAACATAGGCGTCCCAAGAATAACACAGTCCCAGGACTTAAAGGTATTTCTGAGTCTGTTAGAAGCAGGGATAGAAAACCTGTTTTAGGAAAAAAAGAGCCAAGGCTCAAACTTTCATTTTGAAAGAAAATTTGCATCCTCTCTCCAAACACACTATTTTATGGATCTGAAAGAGTTTCTGTTCAGTACTGCAACAAAAGAAGTCAACCAGCTGGGAGGGAGAAGGCTGTTTTGCCATGTGTCTGCCTACAAAGGAAGGGGAAGAGCTGAAGATCTTGCAGAGAAGCCTGTTCTTGTTAACGGTGAAGTTATTGAGGAGGAACAGGAGTTGTTCAAAATACTTATATTGGATGCACATGAACCAAAGCTGGGACGCAGCAGTAGAGCCTCGGCTCTCTCTGGAGCAGGGGTGTTTGGACTTGATAGAAGCATGTTTTCTATACGTAGAAAGAGGAACGAGCTGTGAAGTTTGGCTTGGGCTGTGATCTCAGTTGCTCAAATTTTGTGTGGGCTGGGCCCTTCTCTGATCTGCGCTGCACTCTCTCTCTGTTACAACCGAGGCTCTTTATCACCAGCCAAGAGGAAATCACGGAGAGGAAACCACCCAGCACAGAGCTGCGCTTCCAGAGCCCATCCATCTCATCACTGTGCAATGACAGGTTATTGTTCCCCTTCTCTTGGTTTGTACATCTCTGAAAAACATCAAAATAGTACATATCTGTCTGAGCAGAAGGAAGACAGGAGCCACTGATCTGCACCTCTGAAAACCAGCTGCAAAGCCAGGGGCCTGAGCAGGTGGAAGAAGAGCTGCTGTTCTCTGGCGGGCGGGTGCTCTTGTCCCCCAAGTACCAGCTTTGCAAACCACCAGTGGTTAGTGGGTGCAAATAATGCATGACTTTTCCGAGCCTTATCCCAGCATCTGCATGGCAGAATCAGAGAGGATCTGTCCTGGCAGGAAGCTCTCAGCACCAGGCAGAGGTGGAGTGAGGGGGGACCAGCATGCATTGATACGATGGGGGCCATCTCGAGGTTGCAAGACAGCAAAATGCATGAACTGATATTTTTGGATCTGTCATAGCTTCATATCCTATACAGCATCCTTCTACTAGTCAGTGGGTTACATCCCTTTGAGCTAGGAATAGCCATAAAGTGAAACGGGAAGCTGTAATAATCACCAGTTTCTCGCAGTCACTGGGCTAAGCACTGTCAAAACCTCAGTCCTTGACAGGAAAGAGAACAGAATTGATTCCACAAAGTGGAGACTTCCCCAGCCCCAAAACTGTCTCTGCAACGTCAGCAGCTCATAATACATCCGCGGACACAACAAACAGCTCAGGAATGCCCTGCTGCTTGTGTAGTACTAAAGGGAGAGTAGAGAGGTTGTTAGAGCTATATAACACGCTACCCTCACCCCCTGCCACACAGGTCCTGGGCCTAAGAGATCTGTAACAGGAATGCTAGACTAAAAAAACCCCAAGTGATATATATATATAGTCCTCGAGTGGGGAAGCGTTTGCCCTGCAGCTTACATACCTATCTGGGAACTGCACGATTAGTTAATATTTTATGCATAATGCATAAAATTATACCAAGTTTTCTGGGAATAATTAGCTGAATCTGTACCTCTAATGAACTGCGGGTTCAGCTACAAAAAATATGTTGGGTTACTCTAAGGAATAGTGATACACAAGCACCTTTAAGCAAAGTTCAAGTAACTCCTAAATTAACAGAACAGCCTCCCCAAAGTTGTAGTATTTACTAGTTATACACCAAGGCAAGCAGCCCTGTTCATCTTGCAAGGTTTGCTGGTACAAAAAGCAAAATATAGCTACTGACTTTGTCTTAACCGCACCACCCCTGGTAACACTTTACAGCAAGTGTGAGTATTTGAGCATACACCGATTGTGTCTCCATGGCTGGTACGTGCATATGTCAGGTCAGGACAGGGTTAAGATATGCTCTTGGGTTAGTGAGAGCACATCAGGTTTGGTTAGAGCTTTGAGCATCGTTAATCTAGAGCTGGATGGGAAATGACTTTTGCTCTTACAATAAATGTTGATGGAAATGAAAAAAAAAACCCCAAAGTTTTTTCTAAAAAAACACCAAACCCTAAACTCTCCTAATTAGTGGTCACAAATATCTTCTTCTCACAAAAGTACTTTGCATCCTAAAAGAAAGTATGTCTTTTGCGACAGAGCGTTAACTGGCTGGTTACCGGAGAGGGCAGGGCAGGAGCCAGCTACCCCGATGAGCAGCCAGAAGCCACACATGACCCCCTCTCCCCCAGTATGCCCAGTGGGGTCATTTGCACTGGAGCAAAGATGGCTTAAAACACTGCTGTATCTGAAGAGGGCACGTGTTGTTGCCAGGGAGGGTAAGCAAGCGCAAGGACAACCGAGCAAGGGACGAGATGGATTCTCTGCCTTTTAAATCAAGATTGGATCTCTTTCGAAAAGAGATGCTTTAGCTCAACCAGAAATTATAGGCTCGAAGCTGGAATTACTGAGTGAAATTCTCTGGCCTGTATTATGCAGCAGGTCAGGCTAGATGATCACATTTGTCCCTTTTGGCGTGAACATCTATCAGGGCTCCACACGCAGCGGCAGCTCACGGATGTAAATAGCTGCGCCAGACACCGGGGAATTAAACCCAATGTTTCCTGAAATCCAGGAGAAGCACAGCATCCGTGGCCCCTGCTCAAAGCCTGCCACATCCTTCACCTGCCTTCTCCTGCAGGACCCAGCAGCGCTGGTGAGCAAGGCCTCACGCCGCGTAGCCCATGTGTCTGCATCAGGAAAGGGGAACCCTATCCGCTCTCTGGGCCAATTGCTCAATATTAGCCCTTATACCAGGGTATGAACCTGAGCACCAGTACTCTCTACCATTATAACCTCTTGACTAATTAATCACCTCCTCCTGAGATGCAGATATTTGAAGTGGCTCTCTCAGGCATGCATACAGCTCACAATATATTGCCGTAATATCCAAGCATCTCACAATCTTCAGTATATCTATAGCATCCTTGTCAATCGGGAAGTGCTACGGCATTTTGCCACAAGGGAGACTGAGGCACAGAGGGAAACTTGGCATCTCAAGATCACCCAGAAGGTCTGTGGTGGACTAATTCAGGGTCTCCTAAACACAATATGATACTGCGTAACCGCTGGGCACCATCCCTCCTGACGCAACGGCTGTGACAGCGCACCAGAGCCATATCCCTAGTTTGGCGTAGAGATGTACTTAATTTAATAAAGAGATGCATTGGCATCAAGGGTATCTTGGAAGCAGGAGGAAGAACACTACATCCAATCTAACCTCCATGGAGAATTTTAGGTAGCCACCTGGACCTCTTACCCAACAGGGATGTTGGCTTGAGCACATGGGATGAGGTTTCATTTGGCATCCCTGGATCCGGTTACCTCACACCTTTTTCTCCGTCAAATACAAACTTTTACATCTAGACAGCGAGAGACAGGAGGAGCATTTCTCATCGATGCTGTATCAATACTGTCATGGCAAAAAGCCTAGGGTCTCCGCATTTGCTGGCAGGATTTTCCCCTGCTCCAGTGTTATCCAGGTGACTACGGAGTTTCTCAACCGAGCGGGGCAGAGATGAACCGACTGCAATGACCGCAGTCCCCTTGCCTAGATGCAGCAGCCGTACTGCAGCTGGGGAGAAAGGCTGCGTCACCAGAAAAGGAAATACCGCACCCCTGTTTTGGGAAATAACCAGGCAATGGGATATATTTTTTTTCCCCAGGAGACAGAGAAAAAGAAAGAGGTAGACGATTCAAACTACCGCATGGGGCGAGCCATCTCCTTTGCAGAGAAGCCGGCCCAGCTCTGCTACGGCATGTTGTTTATTTTCTCCATTAAAGTCCCAGCCGGGCCTGGGGACCCGCTGTGCTAGGCGCTGTGCATCTCCTCGGCCAGAGACTAACCCAGTCCCAAAGCCCTACAGCAGCCTAAGCAGAGATGCGGAGGGAAAGGAAGTTTTATTGTTTCCAGAGCGCAGACGGATCAGGTCACCGGCCCAAGGTCGAACAGAGCGAGTGTAGGACAGCGGTTCTCCATCCTTTTAGACTCAAGGCACCTCTCCAAAACTTGTGTGAATGGAGCAGCACCCCATTTCAAAAACAGCCTTATTTATTTCAGGACTCACCTCCTTGCAGTGAGGGCAGGGACACAGCCAGGCAGAGAAAAGTTTCTCTCCTTGCACCTCAAAACACCCTTCAAAAGATCCTGTGCCCCAGAAACCTGATTGAAAATCACTGGTTTAGGAGCAAAGGTCTGGGGGGGGGGGCCTCCAGATCCCTGAGTGAAGCTGCTGCTATTGCAGGCGGTGCCGTCCCACTGCCCCTTGCACTAGGTGAACAAGCTCCAGGATCTTAAAACAAATTTTTTCCTCTGCCTCGCTCACTGCCAGGTTGTTCCAGGACCCTGTGCTTGGTGCCAGACAGTCAGCAAATGAATTCACATCTCCTGGGTCCAAACCTGGTGCCTTGAATGCATCAAACTTGCTCCGATGACTCTTAAGATGGTTAGGACGGAGACAGACCCCCGGAAACTCCCAGCTCCGGGGCAAGTCCCGTAACCGGAGCTACATAAAGAGAAGTGCACCTCTTTGCAAAGCAAGCAGAGATGCTTTCTAATCTATACTCCTGCTTACTTGATAAAACTTTCCTTTCCGGGCACTTAAGCCAGCCCCTCCTTGCTTCATGGAGGAAATCAGTTTGGAATTACCTTAAAATAATGTTTAATTAGAAAGGCTTGTTTGTCATAGTATGAGAACTACCTTGACATTTGTCCATTTGGTTGTCTGAAGTGCAGTCAGAGCGCTGATTGATCAGCCCTGCATTGACTAGGGTTCAGTACAAAAGTCTGCTGCCGTCACAGGCCAGCCCCAGCAAATTATCCATGACTTATGGGGAATATTTGCCAAAAAGAGGTGGGGAGGAAGGGAGGAAATATCCCCACTCAGCAGTATTTGGGCTTTGCATGGCTTATGCAGCAATAGATCTATGATTCAAAGTTTTTGCTAGGAGCAATACCAAACTTTGGATGAGGAGTTTGCAGGGGCATGGTCCAGCTTGGTATCTCTCTACCTGCTATGGGACGGTTCCTGTGAGAGGGGAAACATCCCCGTTAGGCCTATCTGGTGGAGGAACAGACTTGGTCAGACAGACCCCCTGCTCGACGTCAGGTGCTGGCACAAGTTTTGGTGCTAGGCCTGCCATTAAATGGTCTTAACCAGGTAGCAGTAAATAAAAAGCACCCCAGAAACTAGGGGCAGAGTCATTAGCTGTGCCGGTACCGCTCTGAGCAGTAGCTCACAAGCTATTCTTTTGCAAAGTTTTGGACCTCCCCCCCAATAATTAATTAAAACAGAGGTGCAAGCCAAAACATCATTTGTAACAATACATCATTTTTGATTGCCTTGGCAATGTTTACCCAGAGGGCTCCTGGCATTATACAGTTTCTTTTGCCCAGGTATTTCTGGTATGTATAAGACACTGCTTGTTTTCCAGAGCAAGCTGCAGTCTCTGGGCATAGGTTTTCACTGTGCCTCAGCCGAAGGAACGTATACAGCCACCCCTGCCTTGGCCACATCATGAGCCTGAAGGACAGCTGGGACTCGAGGCTGGTTACCAGTGTGCAGCACACTTGAAATGGGCATCTCCAGCACCAGTCTCTTGCACCACACACCTTCACTGAAGCCTCTGCAGAATAGCAGGGGGTCTGACCCCCACGGTCCTCAGGAGGATGCACTCAGTACTAGGCTCTACCCCGCAAGAGGAAGGAGCTGTGTTGCATGTTGGGCTCAGCTCTCTAGCTCTGCAGGGCTATATATAATATATATAGTTATGGCATTACACAAAGAACAGCAATGGCAAAGGTCTTGGCTGTCTCCTGCCCTGTACTTCTGATCCCTCCATGCACAGCTAGAAACACGAAAGCCCCATGGGCCAGAAACATTGCAAGCTACTGTCGGTTGCACTGTTCGGTCCCAGAAGTGAAAGCGTGGCATTGCTCAGGAGCACTTTCTTGCCTGTCCCATTGCACATTTCTAGTCGTTGCTGCTGGAAACACTTGTTCTACACTGATTGTCCCATCAACCCGGCGAACGGAGAGCCGGTGCCTCAAGATAACCCGGCTCTGAATTGCAGAGAGCAACTTTCCATTTTAGACTACAGGCTAAAACATTTCAAGAAAAACCAAAAGCGAGCGTCCAAGCGAGAGCACAGGTGGTGGACCTCTCCGCTGAGCCGGCTGCAGCGGCTTTGGGAACAAAATGGTTGCTGTATCTGCAGGCCACAATTTTCGAGGATTTAAAGATGTACCCAGAAAACGAAGGATTTCTGGTGACGTGGGTGAAAAGACTATACCCCACTATGTGCGCTGCGTTTTGCTCTCTTGTATCACATTGAACACAAAGCTCACAGGGCAATCCTTGTTGCACTCTTATTACTCGAGCCATCCTTTTAGAGCCAAGAGGAATCTGAACACATGCTGTTATCTGGAAAGAGGCAAATTAATTTGATCATCAAAAGGCCTTTTGATACCATCTCTGGGGCCTTGCAACAGCCTTTTCCGAATCACTGCATTGTAGAGACCTCAAAGGACAACACTGCTCCAGTTGTCCCTGTACCATAGGCCAGCTCCACAAATTCAGAGGCTCTGCCTCTTGGCAAGGTAAAACTAGGTTCTGTGTGTCCAAAGCAAAAGCCAGGAGACTCTATTTTTCTCTCTGTGTCTGGACAAATATGCTACTTGCTGAAGATGACCCCAGGACTCCTTAGATTTAATACACTGATACCAGAAGTCTAAAATATTAAATTTTCACTAGACAGCATGCTCCCTAAATAAGGAGACAAGGCAACCTGGTATGATACCAAGGCTACTGAAGTGCAGTGGCATACATATCCACTGCAGATAATTGACTTTAAGTGGAGAACTGCAAACGGGTAAGTATATTAACTTTATGTGCCTCTCTGACACTTAAAAAAAATTAGATTTTGGACTCTGTCATAGGTACAAAGGAAGACACAGGAAAAAGCTACACATGTCAGAAGGTGAGCACATTAAAGCAGACGATTATGACACCTGTCTGGTTGAGTTTAGCCTGACAGAATTCAACAGTGAAAACTCAGCAAAGGGAAAGAGGCTGCACTTGAGAGTGAACAGCTTGCTGGGTGCCTTTCTGAAGCACTCCTCATTTTTTTAATTAGGTTATAACTCAATTACAGATGCAAAGCTCTTTAATCTTGACAAGTTTTCTGTAATCTTAATTTGATCTCATGTCAGGATGGGGCCTTCCTCTGATAACCAAACCCTGCCAAGAGTTTAACTAGAATAATGGTTGATTAAAAGGGGTTAATAGATACACCTCAAACAGAAATAAATTAACAGGAGACTCTGGCTGTCAGTTAATGGGATCAGAAAGTATTTGTTTAGGTTATGAATGATTAATCTAACTCACTCAGCATTCCTCCAATGCTAATTGCACTCAGCGCCCAGGTTTGTTTTTACAAGCTTAACATTGGTGCGCGGAGGGGAGCCCTGCTCCTTGCATTATCCCAGGGAGAGTTACCTGTTGGTTCAACTGGCAGACAATTTTCCTAATATAATGTGTCCCAAACTCCTGCTGAAATCAGTGGGGTTGTGGGCCAGCGTGTGACCCGCCCCCATTAGCAAAATAGCTGAACACGGGCAAAAAGGGGTCCACAATTAAAAATATTTGGCAGGTGGTTACAAGAATTACAACTGCAAAAGCCTGGAAGAGAAGGGATGCCCCTAAAATCACTGACTGGTTTCAAAAAGTGTGGAAAGTTTTGGGAACGGCAAAGTTGTCCTTTCAATCGCTGTTTGAGGTGGGAGAAGGAATACAGATGCTTACTCGGACATTTGGTGGATTTTCTTTAGAATTTGGTAAAAAAAAAAAATCTTCTGCCTCCAAACCAGAAAGTTTGAGAAACTTTTTTGAATATTGGAGGACAATGCGAGTTCTGTGAGCTTGCACTTAAGACGAAACGCTGAATACATTTAAAATGTAAAAGCAGAGATCATTAGACAATAGCGAGATTTGTATTAAGCAGAGTTCTGGGGGTGGGGGGAAAGACGGTGAATTATTATATAGACATGAAGAAACACAAAAGCATCGATGGAAGCATAAAGGAACTATCAGAGACTGAAAGGAAGAGACGAAAACTTCCTTTCTTCTTTCCTGTGGCCATTGACTTGGGTTAAGAGAGTACTGTTGATGGAAAATATATATTTTTCTATTTTTCGGGGTTGGATGTTTAAATGTTAAAAACTTTTATTTGCTCAGTTGCATTTGGAAATAAATAAAGTTTAAAAGTATCCGTGGTGAAAAAAGCCAAATGATATCATTCAGTAAAGGTCAAATGCAAAATGCACGAAGGACCAACTCAAAGCTGCTTCAAATCTCACTTATACCCCCTTTTTTGAGACCCCGAGGGACACTGAAGTGATGCCTTGGCTTTGGTGCTGCCTTTGCAGTGGGGATGAATTATTTCTCTCTAACAGAATACATTCTTTTAAAAGGGCTCCGAGTTCTTCACAGAAGACCTTAAAAAAAGCAGTCAGAAAAAACCAGCACCGTGCTGCAACTTGGTATGTAAAAATACAAAGCGCGGGGCCAACAGGGAAGGCATTTAAAAAAAACCCCAACAACTCTGGCTGAGGAACAATAATTACCACAGATGCAGGGATAACTCCAGCTGCTGCTACCTTACTCAGAGGTGACCAAATTGTTCTTCTCTTTAAGCACTTGTCAGCATTTTGGTGCTCTATTATCTTCATCCCTAACAATACAAATTTGCTTCCTCAGCCATCCTGTAAAATTTAGTAGCAAACAAGCAACTTTGAAACCAACCCATTGTTTTTATCATAGGCGCACCTCATATGTATTCATTTCTAAATAACATTTATATAGATACAGGCTATGAACTCAAGCACGTACCATTCAGGTCAACGGGACATGGCAATAGGCATGTTCTTAAGCAGCTGGGTGAATTCAGGACCGTGACCAACAATATTAAACCCACCTATTGCTATAGTGGTACTCTTTAAAAACTGTTTTTTTAGTGCTCTATCTTTAGGAGTCAAACAACGGGCTCAGTTCTGCTAGGGTGAACCAGATACAACTGCACTCAATTCACCGGCTCCGCTGGGATTGCTGCCAGTCAACTCTTCCAATGTTTGGAGCCCAAGTGATCACAGAAAGAAAGGATGAAGAACATGTTGAGGGAGGGCCCCTTTATTTGAATGAGCAACTTGTGGTCCTACTTCTCATCTTGGGCTTGGGAAGTTCAGCTTTCATTTCACTGGCCTATGCTGGGTGGGAAAACCAAGTTATTTCCATTGCGGTTGGGGAGATAGCGTTCTCGTTGTTATTTCCTTCGCTCCACCAGCATACACCAGCGGCTTTTGCTCTTGAACGACTGTTCCCAAATTTCTGTTAACCAAGTCCATGTAGGACTCCTGTCACTCTGTGCACCTCCTAAGGTCGCTGCTGAGAAGGCAGGTAGGAGCCAAAGCGAGTGGGAATTAGGCTTTTAAGTCACTTATGAGCATTTGAATCTTTTGCTATAAATTGTTCGATCCAATGATAGTAAGGACCAGAAGAGAGCATGGATCAAGTGGGCTTCCTCTTCTTGTATTTGCCCAAGAGTAAGTGATTGTGGGCATTCATCTATATTTCTCTCACATCTGCATGTTGTGCTGTTTGGTCACCGGTACCTTAGAGATGCCTTCTTGGACAACCATCAATTCTTACTCCTTGGACACAGGGGAGGGAGGCTGAGACCAGGGTGAACTCACATATTGATAAGCCCTTTGTGATGGATGTATAAAACACTATGGCTATCTTTCAGTTAAGCCACCCAACTATAACAAAACCAAACCTTTATTTACAAGCATATATAATGGTGTGCAGAATGACTTCAACTTGGGAGGTTCCTACAGCTATATTTAGATTGGAAAACCTTGGCTTCTTTAGTGACACAGCTTCAATTAATCCACTTGTTTTGGAGGATCAAAGAGATTCAAGGAGAGATGGAAAACACCTGGTCCGTGGCCCCGCCAATACATAATTGTTCCCTTTTGATCCTCTGCTAATTCTTTGTCTGCTTCAACCTTAACCTGTTCCAACACTTCCTGGTCCATAGACGAGTAGGATTACTATTCTCTTTGCCTTCCTTGCCTAGAAAGGAAGATCATGGGTGTATTAGGTGCACATTTTTTTCATTTACAAAGGCAACATCCCCTGGGTTTTGGCTTGAAATGGCTTTAGAGAGGGCTGTGCAGAAGACATATTCAAAAGTGAAGCCGACCCCATGTGCGTAAGCAGGTTCTTATTTAAAATACTTGGGATGAATTTTAATGATCCAAAGGCATCCTTATTTTAATCTCAAAATTCTGCCTGGTACCAAAATTACATGGCAGGAAACTGGGTAGTATTTTACTATTCTCCATAAATAATGCCACTTTGTACAGCTCCTAGTGATTCCATTCATCACTGTATCATCTAGAAAGCCTGAGCTGAATGAAACCCTCTACAAGAAGATGAGGAGAAGCAGCCTGCCTTATGGATTATTTTACACTTACTGAAACCATTCATTTTCTCCGCTTGCATTCAAGAAATGTGAAAAATAAACCTTGCACTGGGAGGCGTGACTTCCATTTCTTGCCAACAATCAGTAGAATAAATTCCCTGCACTGCTAAGGGAGTTACCCAGAAATATTGGTTTTAATAATAAATTACTGGATTATTATCTTTCCAGCATGATGGTGTAGAACAACACACCCAGAGAGAGAAAAATAGAGCTTTAGAGGAGAAGGCAATGCGGAAACACAATGCATGGATGATGAGGAGAGAGAAAATGATCTAGAGCTACAAGTGGCCAGGGCAAGGCCATCAAAGAAGGTTTTGTCATAATGATGGAGGACATGATTAGCATGAAAGGGGAGGGGTGGGGGGGCAGGAAGGATAGGTTCAAAGTATATGAGAGAGTTAGAGTGGAGGTCTGTGAGAGCAGGTGCAGCCCCTGGGGTGGTAAATCAGTGCGTTCCTCCTGAGCAGGTTGTGAAAGCATAGGAAATGGGAAGGGAGTTGTGGCAGAGAACCTGCTCAAAGAGAGTTGTCTCTCAGTCCTCCATCCACTGGTTAGCTGGGCTGTCCAGTCCCCCAACACATGTTCATCCATTACCCAAATCAAATTTCAACCCAGGTCTCTTGGGTACAAGGCTAATGCATTAATCCATTGCACCACCTGGTTTCCAAACTAGCCAGCTAGAGTTCCCTTGTATATGGCTGTGTACTTGTACATGTACTGAATTCTTATGAGCTACTTGCTAGTACACGGGGAAACACAAAGTGACCAAGGACCCAGAGCAACAGCCTCAGCACAAGATCTGAGGATAAAGGAATAATTAGTTTACACCTCTGGTAATTATGGTCTTTGAGTATCACATAGACTGATATGGATCTGATATCTGGAGGGATATCTGGGATGACAATTGGTGGGGTACATGCCTTGATGAGAAGAGGAGTGTTAGTGAGGTTGTGTTGGACGTGCAGAGGTAGCAGATCTATTCTAGAGCACAGTGCTTCTTCAGTTTGGGCCCCTAGCTCACGGTACCATTGTGATGTGATGAAGGTATTAATCATGCCATACCAAATAATAGTGCTAAACATGAAGCCTATTTATGGAGTCATAAAGTGACAAACCAGCCACAAAGATGGTCCACAGAATATGTGGGACATCTTTGTGGCTCATTTGTATGGCAACATATATTGAATGTAGCACCGTGAGACCTGGGGCTGTACGAGGACTGAGGCTGACAATTGCCTGGCCCAGATAACCCTGGATAGGGAGCCAGCATGGGGTTGGATGCATCCCTGGGTCCAGGACACAGCCCTCCTGTTCCACAGGATCAGGCCGGGGGGCAGCTCTGCAGCGGTGCAGCTGGTGTTGGAGGAATTTTATACCCCATCCAAAGCATCATGTCTCCTACCATAAAATTCCTCCCATCCTCATTGTGCCATTGTTTGAATGTGTGCCATGGGACTTGATGACCACAAGACCAGGTGTATTTGCAGTAGTGTATTAGCTGAATCAGGAATGACCTCCAGCTTCTTTTTCTCCCTGTAAGGGAGCATCATGCACATAGTCATGAGAGACGTGACCCCTTTTCACTCCTGGCCCGTACTGCTTCCTGGTAGCAGCTTAAAATGACCTCAGGCCAGATTTTCAAAGGCATTTACAGTGCCTAAAGATACACATGAGGTGCCTGATGGGATTTTCAAAAATGTCTATGTGAAGCACTTAATTTCTATTGAAACCAGCAGGAAGGAGAGCCTTTTGTCAATGCCACTAGCTGCCAATCTACTTGATTATTAACTGCCTAGTTTTCTTTGAAAATCTGGCCCCTAAGGACTGTGTGCAGAAGCATTTTCCTCATGGAGCAACGTATTTATTCAAAAGTCCCATTGTCTTTAATGGGAAATCCTGTAGCCTGGGGACTAATGCACTGGACTGGAGTTGGTTCATTAGGAGACATTTTCGGATTAGGAGGATGGTCAAACATTGGAACAGGCTACCTAGAGAAATTGTAGACTTTCCATCCTTGGAAGTTTTCGAGAGCAGATTAAACAGACTCTTGACTGGGATGGTTTAATCGGGATGGTCCTGACTTGAGCAGGGCGGTGAGATGACTTCATAAGGTGGTTTCTAGCCCTATTTCCCTATGTTTCTGTGCCTCCATTTCTTCATTTGTAAAATAAGGATAACTGATCTTCCATTGTAAAAGTCCTTTGAGATCTATGATGAAAAATGCTAGAGAATAGATTGGTAAAAATAACGGTGTTCATTCGTATTATGTGTTATTATTGAATGAATATGTTTAACCTACATAAGGACCTTATTTTAGGGGGACCCCCCCCCACACACACACTCCCACTGATCCAGAGTATATTCCAGTAATATCGGGGATACCTGCTGCAGGCCTGAAGCAAGACCAGAAGGAAGATGGGAGCACCCGTCCCCTGGCAATTCCTGCCCCGAGCATATCATTTGACCACAGGAAGTTTTTTGTTTCTGCCACATCTGGCCAGGTAACAAAATTCAGAACTGGAACCTGCCTCCTCAGCAGCCCAGCAAAGCGTGTTTGTAGCATGCCTTGCATTAATTCATGAAATGCTGCTTTTTAAATTGGTTTTACAGTTCAGTGGGAATGGGAGGCTGCTGCCTCAATAGCAACTGCTGCTGGGGTACAGCAGAGGAAATAATGCAAGGATCACCATAGGCGAGACCAGGGGTCTCGCTTACTACCCTTAGGGAGTGGTGTGAGCCTGTGCGGGACTGGGTCTGACTTCAAGAGAAAAAGTCTGACTCAGATTCACGTGAATAAATGTGATATCGAAAGAAAAGGTGCATTACACATAATGAGATGAAAATCTGCCAGGCTCATGCTGCATTATAGTGCCTGTTGCCAGTGAAGTAAGTGAAAAAGATCCCCCAGATCCCTCGGCTATAGGATCAGCCTCCTAGCATGCAATTCATCCTTCTGTAGGAAGTCAGCATGAGGCCGCTGTAAAACTGAAGTCCTACTTAAGCGCTAGGCATCATTTAGGTCCCACTTGCACCGTTGGGATTGACGTTGTGCTCAGGTTTTTTTCTGGCTCTCTACTGTGTAGGATTTTCATTCAGTGTTGTGCAAGCATTAAGGGCTTCATCCAGAGCCCCCTGGAGTCAGTGAAAATCCCCCGTTGACTTACATAGGCTTAAAATTGGGCCCTAAATGAATTAGTAATCAATGAAAAGAGAAGACCCCACTGTAGCCATATACATGAAGTACAACCCACTGGGACTCTGACTTTTCCTTTGCTGTGTTTGAATGTGTAGTTTTGTTGCACCCCCACACATCGAACTGGTTTGTTGTTAAGTGTTCACACAAATGTAGCAACTAAAACCAGGAACTAATCCGAGTTGTCTGGATGTCTCATCAGAAAGCCCTTCTCAGTCTCCCAGTGAAATGGGTGCCTTACCACTAGCCATGACCGAATCCCATCACATTAAAGGGTGGTCACAGTAAAAAATGCAACTGCAAAAATAGCATCTTCTTACTTGACAGATCTGCATGTTCCGACTCAGATCTGCTGACTTTAGCAATAAAGCATATTTCTTACTATATTTTATTCCCAGTTGCACAGCGTGGTTGGTGCAGTGAGTGGAAAAGCAGGACGGATTCTGACTTGGCGAGCGTGGAGCCGACAGAATTGTTAACTCTGTTTTCGCGAGGGAGTCTCTCTCAGCAGGAATGATTTACAAGCTGGAAAGACAGCCCCACTTGACTTTCCGAGCTGCCCGTCAGAAAAACTCCCCCCCGAACCCTTTGCTTCTTTGCCCTGGAGTATGATGGAGGAGAAGCTATGAATGCAGAAGCCCACAGAAGTGTTCACGCCACCTCGCTTTCGCAGTGCAATCACACATCAAGAGATAGCTATCTACAAATGATGGGCATGGAGGAAGTCCCCTCCGGAGGGCTGCTACCCATCACCTCCTACCTTGGAAGCTCTTCGGGGAGTGGGGAGCTTGAGAGCTTCTCAGCACAAACCCATTTATTCTTTTTTATTTTATTTTATTTTATTTTGCTGTCTAAAGCAGAACGGGGTCCCACGCAATCATTTGCTGCATACTGTAATGCTTCCTGGAACGAGCACGCCACCATCCTGAGCTCTGTTCGGTGTGTCTATCATCTTCGTTCAGGCATTTTAATTTACACTGCAGCATAAAAATTGGCACCCAACCCTGACTACCTTGAGCCACAAAAGGGAAACACTGCCAAAGATTTTACTGTGTGCCTTTTCCTCTCTTGTTTGGCGTGTGCGTGTGTGCGTGCACGTGTGAGCGAGAGTGAGAAAGACCTTGGGAACAACAACAGAAAAAAAGGCTCCAATCTTGAATGACAATTTTTAATCATGTTCTACTTCTAAATGCATTGCTGGAATGACTCTGCAGTTTCAGCATCCGTCTGTCCGTCCCGGTCCGCTCCGCAGCACAGGGCAAATAAAGATTTCTGTGGAGAGGTCTGCAGGGGTTCAGGTACTCTGTGCCTACCAGACAATATACTAGTTCTCTTGTACAGAAGGGTGCTCAGCTGTGTTTCTTGATGATCATTCAGTCGCTACCGAGACGGGTTGGCAAGTTGTCAGGAAACCTGCCTTCCCCGAACATGCATCTTCGTGCTGGCAGCAGGTAAAGCAGCGCTTTGGAGGTCCTGTGACCTTTCTGATAATCCCCTCCTTAATTTATAGCATCCTTTGTTGGTACAGACCCATGCTGAGCTCCAGGAATGAATAAAGTGAGGGGATTCCTCCAATGCTGCAATGCAGATCTGAGCCTAGAAGCATCGGTTTCATTAAGTGAAGGGCAAATGCACGCTGCAGCTGGGGCTACGGAGGGGAGAATCCATCTCCTCTGTCCACTTTCATCTTCATTTTCCCAGCTCCCATTTCTTCCCTTGTTTCTTTCTTTCTTGGGTCCCTTTATTCCTCTACAGCAATCCAGCTAAGCATGCAGCCAGCTCAGTGAATAGGCCCCGATGCATCGTTCAGCTGGGTCACTGATGGAGGAGCAGCAGCTTCCTGCATGGTGTGCTCCTCTCTAGGCTCATTGTAAGGGGCCCTGTGGCTTTGGTGGGTGACAGGGATCAAGCACTCCCCGCATCCCTGTGAAGGAGGTGTGCATGGGTGTGGGTCATGTTGTGCTGGCGTGAGCGGATGGAGCTGTGCAGCGAAGCTGTCAGCGGCAGGGCGGGGGGCCAGGCAGCATGCAACAACGCCTTGAGGGGTACCAGCCCAGAGCTGGCGCTTGCAGAGGACTTGAGACCCGGTGTGGGATGGCTTGCAGGAAGCAGCCCTAAACAAGGGTGAGCCAGCCAGCAAGAGGACAGGTCTGGACTGACTTCCACGTAGTGTCAGTCCCACTGTGACCAAAGCTGGAACCACTTTGCAGTTGTGATAATACTTCCTCCATGCTCCCTGGACCACAACTGATTGTAGGAGCAATGCTTTCCTGTAAAAGGGCCAGCATACCATTTAGCGATCAAAGGGGACCAGGCCTCATACTTATTACCTGTACATATCGCTCCCTGCTTTTTGTTAGATCAGCTGCTCCGAGTTCTTTATTTGGGTTTTCATGAACAGAGCCAGATGACACTTTTGACTGAAAAAATGCATCAAAATCAATTTTTTTCCATGGGGCAGTGGCAGCTTTATCAACATATTTTGATTTTTCGGATTAGGGAACTCAACATGAAAAATGTGGCCGACGGTCACAAAGGTGTGACAACGCAATTGCCTTCACTTCAACATCTTTTGTCCCCCTTGTCCAGTGTCCAAAGGGGAAAAGTAAAATGGAAAACAGGAATTGCTGATTTCCAAACACCAAAGAGGACGTTTTAAGCTGAACTGCACGTCCTGTTAAACGTAGCTGGTGGTTTTTTTTCCCATTTGTTGGTCTGTTTGTTTTGAACTATTGCTTTGAATGGAAAAGGAGGAAAATGTTCTTTTTTAAAAAACAGTCCCCTAGACAACACTAATGTTTGGGGTGAAAAGAAAAGTCAAAAGGAGGTTTTATTCCACAAAATTATCCAGAAAAAAACCATTGCCATTGCAACCCTCTTTAGTTATCCAGGGACTGATTTTGCCTGTATCATTATTTAAACCTGTACCAGCTCAGCTCCCATTGCATCGTTCCCCACCACCTTCCCCTAATCAACCCTGACTGCGTCTTGGCTGCAGGGCAGCCACTCCAGCAGCTCAGAGGAGCATGCCTGAAAAAGATGGAGTGGGAGATAAAAGCCAGAGGGCAAAGTTGTAGACGATATCTCCTGGCTATCGTGCAGAGCGATGGGGAAACAACCAGAGGAGAGTGCACAGAGGTGAAGAAGATTGTGAAGAATTGGAGAAAGCTAGGATAGTAATGTGCTGGCAACACCTCAAGGACAAGAGACAAATGATCCGTCGCTCTGTATGTAATAGCGTGGGGACTAACCAAAAGGGAAGGGGAGGCCTAGCACAGCTCCCAGGGAAAAAGCAGTGGAGCAGAGCTGAGAAAACCTACCCATTGGGTTTCTCCTTTGAGACCCCGCTTCCCTCACTACTTCCGTTCCCTTCCCGCTCTCCAGAGATTCGGACTCTGACACCCACCAGCACTCAAGTACCTGGGACTCGCTCTTTCTTTGCTTGCCCAGTGCTGTCTCGCAAATACACCACTGTCTGGCTCGTGCTGTATTTGTTACAGCTACAGAGCCGGGAGATCGTTCTCTGAATCACCAGCCAATTATTTGGATGGCATTGCGCTAACACAGAGGGAGATAATGCAGTCCCGGGAGCTGAAGCAGAGTTAGCTTTTTATGCGAAGCTCTGAGCTGTGAAGCACTGATGATATGTTGGAAGCTAGCTGAATCCCTTCGTGTTGGCTGGGCTCCTCTTTTGCTTTCCAAATTCTTACTGCTCTTTGGTAGGAGCTACATGAGAAGAGAAGAAGAAACAGGCATCTCCTTAAGGAAATGGAGCTGCCAGCAGGGAAGATGCCAGCGGAGGGAAAGGAATGGGAAAATCAGGTAGAAAGTCTACGGGGCTAGGGTGGGGGGAAGCCCAATGCAGAACAAGCACTGTCATAGAAGTGAATGGGGCTTAGTGCTCACTAGACACAACAGCGAAGGGCATGCATGAGGACAGGAGGACAGAAGACCCTGGAGAGGACATGCAATGAAGGGTGAAAGACACCATAATTATCCTTTCACAAAGCCAAGGCAGCTTTGCAACCCCACAAACACTCTCCTAAGGGCACCTTTGCTGGCAAGCAACTGGTGCGGCTGTCCCCCAGCGGTTCGATCCTGGAGAACAGGATGGGATGCAGCTGGCACCATAACATACAGGTGGGTGGAAGTCCACAAGTCACTCTGTCTGCCACGACATGGTTTACACAAGGAAAAAGGCTGAGAACCTCTGTATTATGGAGCACAAGGGAGACAATAAAGGCGTGGGCAAAAAATAAACAACAATAAATATTTTAAGACCCGTGCTGTTCCTGACAGCTGTAGCAGGCATATATCAAAAGCTCCTACAAAGACTGGAAATTTCATTAAGATGCCCACAGTCCTTGGACACGTGTGGAATTATGATACTCCTCATCCTTTCATGTGTCAAAATCCTCTAAGCCTCAACTAGCTTAGGAAGTTGTTTATAATAGATCGGAGATTTTACATCTTCTTAATGCTACTGTATAGGGTATTTTCATCTGGATATATTAGACTGATATAGCACATTCTTTATGGTGATCGTTGCTTGATTAAAAAAAATATTTCCTCTGTGTCAGGCACTTTCGGTCTTTGCATATCATGAATCAGTTTGTCATCTGTGCTGCAATAAAACAACAGATGAAATTAACCCCACCCCCCCAAAAAACAGCAGACAACCCCCAAACCCCCCAAATCCCAGTGATTTTGCAGTGTTGCTATAGTCCCATTTGGGCACGAGTCCTTGGTGCCACTATACCAAGGCATCCTAGCCCCATCCTGCAAAAGAAAACCCCAGACAACCCCCAAACTCCCCAAATCCCAGTGATTTTTGCAGTGTTGCTATAGTCCCATTTGGACATGAGTCATTGGTGCCATTATATTAAGGCATCCTAACCCCATCCTGCAAAAGAAAACCCCAGACAACCCCCAAACTCCCCAAATCCTGGTGATTTTTGCAGTGTTGCTATAGTCCCATTTGGACATGAGTCATTGGTGCCACTATATCAAGGCATCCTAACCCCACCCCGCAAAAGAAAACCCCAGACAACTCCCAAACTCCCCAAATCCCAGTGATTTTTTGCAGTGTTGCTATAGTCCCATTTGGACATGAGTCCTTGGTGCCACTATATTAAGGCATCCTAACCTCACCCCCCAAAAGAAAACCACAGACAACCCCCAAGCTCCCCAAATCCTGGTGATTTTTGCAGTGTTGCTATAGTCCCATTTGGACATGAGTGTTGGTGCCATTATACCGAGGCATCCATCCTGCTGTGGAGAGAATGGGGCATGAGTGAGTAATGACTGAATGCAATGAAGACCTGGAAGTCTTCCTTCGAAGTTTGAAATTTTAAAGCACCAAGTTATTTCTCAGATTAAATAAGCAGTCTATTCATTCTTGTTTCTTTTCCTTTGCAAAGATACATAGAAATATATAGATACAGCTTTTCCCCTCGCGCACACGTGTGCACAGAGCAGTAGAAGTGACAGAGTCATTTGACCCTTCTGCCTCAACAGCATTAGTAGTGATCACTTAATTGGAAACCTGGCAGGTCCAGCTTCCCATTTGTGAAACTGAGACATGCCAGTCAAGGGGGATTCAGGGCAAAGGAGGACACGTGCCCCCCAGGTCATCCTTTGCCTCCTTCAGACAAGGCGAGTTACCTGACACCTTGAAGGATGCATTAGTTGGGCCAACCTTGAAGAATAATACACTTAATAGCAATGACCTAACTGACTGCAGCTCATTTTCCAGCCTTCTGTTTCTTGGCAAGAAAGAAGTTGATGGCCTCCAAGCTCCAGTAGTACCCTAGCCTTTGCCAACTTCTTGTGCTCCTCTGGTCTGGGATACAGACCTAAGCCAGCCCAGCTTGCTCAGATGGAAACATCTCCTGGCTTTAGGCATGGAGCTAACCTCTATATGGGGTACAAATGGGTATCTTTGCAGCTGCTGAGATCACTGATCATATAGCACTGAGGTCATGTAGAGGAGAATCAGAGGGTAGCAAGCAGATGGATCCATTTGTTCCCATTAGACAGAGCCTGCAGAGTTACGATGTCCATCAAATCTCGAGCTCATCACCCAATCCCTTTACCCTACACTGATGCAGTTTTAGCTCTTGTTTCTCAAATCTACACTGGATTCACACAAGTGTAGGGTTGGATGGACACCATCTGTTCACTCCTTGTATACCCTGGTGGAAAGCTTAATTGCACTGGTAGGGGGAGCATGTTGTGCGTGCATGCTCTAGACATGATGTTTCAGACCTGGTGAACCCCTGCAGCAACGCTGGTTAAAATCTACTGCATACAGAGAGAGGTGCGATAAAAATCAGCCAGTTTATATTGTGGTGGATGTGGTCCAGTAATAGAGATGTGGGTGCATCAGAAAAAAAGCATGAGGTTTTATTGTAGCGTATTAAAGAGAGCAAGCTGAAATAGTTCAGGGGAACTAGCCATTTAGTCAGAAGAACCGGTGAACAGTGAGAAAGTGGCCAGCAGTCAACCAGTTCTCTTCAGGACAAGATTTGTGCTAGAGCAATTGGGTGACTTTAAAGAGTCAGAACCTGGATTATGCCTAGGCTTAAAAAGTGGATGTGGATCACCCAAGATCACACCTCGTGTCTTCATGCCAAGCCTATTTCATGCCATGCCAACTTCAGAGGATCCCATGTAAGACAAACTCGTTTATCCGGAAACTAATATTTCTTTTATTTGGGGATAATGCTCCGGGTTGAGGGTTTAAACCAATGACTCTCAACAGATGCCATGACATCCTTGGAAAGATGTTGCAGAGTCCAAGGAAGCAGCTGTAGGCTCGTCTCTGCCGGACTACTCCTTCTCCCTCTTCTGCTTATCCAGCTCATGTAATCACTGTAATAAATACATTCATTTTTGAAATGAGGTGCTGCTCAATTCATCAAAGGTACGGAGGGTGATTACCAGGAATAATGGCCACAAATCGATTGAGAGCAGGTTCAGGCTTGATATCGGGAGGCATTACTTTACGGTTAGGGCTGCCAGGCTCTGGAACGGGCTCCCAAGGGAGGTGGTGCTCTCCCCTACCCTGGGGGTCTTCAAGAGGAGGTTGCATAGATATCTGGCTGGGGTATTATGATCCCAGAGCTTGTTCCTGCCCAGGGCAGGGAGTTGGACTTGATGATCTGTTCAGGTCCCTTATGACTCCAGAAACTATAAAACTATAGGGGGGGTCTGCAGTCTAAAAAGGCTGAGAACCACTGGATGAAATGGAAATCAATGCAGACCCCTCCTGCCCAGCGAAATGCAGCACACTGCATTAAAAACAGCCCCAAGAGTGCGGCTTTACAGCCGATGTGTAGGGTCTTGAGTCTTTCCTGAACTGGAAAGGTTGCTGCAGTGCTTACACATTTTGCTGCTTATAGGATGAAATCAGTCTCTGGGCACTCAGAACCACGATTCTTCTCCTTCTCCCGACTCTGATGCACTCCAGTCTAGACCACTCGCTGTTTTGGGGAAAGTCTCCTCTGAGCTGAAATGCCCTACCACTGTGACCACGGTGTGGTCACATTCTCCAGGCGGTCTCCTGTAATCAGGAAACACTGCATTTTGTGGGGCAGACAGGCTGGAGGCTCGCCGTGCTGTTCTTTCCACGCCACTGACTGGATAACAGGTCTAATAAACAGGAGTTATCACTACAGCCAGCCACAGCTCTCTATCACGTATGGTTTTAGGACCTGAGTTTGATCCCAGGCTGGTATAACTCCAAGGGCGTCTCCTGAATTATAACTCTATAAGAAGGAGTGAAATGAAATTACAGAGAAATGTTACACGCCCCCCGCCCCAAACTATAGTATCTTGCAGTACAGATCCAAACTGCTGCAGCTTGCAGTAGTGTGACAGCTGGAGATGGAGATGAGAGTCGAATACAGTCGTATATTTGATTAGAAAAAGCCCACTGCTTCCATAGCATGGAGACTAGAAAAGTCCCATTTGGTCATGCCAGAGAGATTTCTCCACTTCGCTGTGGTATTCACAGAAACACTGCTTTTCAACCAGCCCTTGTTTCTCCTCGTGTACTATCCTTCACGGACGTAACGTTTACTGGACTGAAAGCCATGCGACAGGTAGGCTGCGCTGTGGGTATTTAAATACCAGGCTGATTCATGGAGCACCCGTCTCCCACCCCTCACTTTCAGAGGTCCTCAAATTTCAGCCTTGCATCTCTGATCGTAAGTCTACTTCCCCATTTTAATAGCACTAAATGGACTCTGTGAGGCTGCCCTTCTCTGCTCCCTATGTCTTCCGGGTCATACATGCTTAGTTTACTGACAGACACGAGTTTTCACTGCTGTCAGCACTGCAGAGCCCAGGTACCTGCAGAGCAGCAGATTGCCTGCTCCCTTCTTCCTTATGCTCTGTCGAGGGATGGATGGACACCTGATTTTCGATCCCTGAGGGTTTTTCTTAGGGTTTCTCTGTTGGTGCATTCAACACGATGCTGAAAGAAAATGCAGAGAAAGAGCATGATGAATATTTGCACTCTAGTTTGGAGTAGTAGAAACAGCAATAGCAATAGCAGCAATCATAATAACAACAATAGCAGTAATAATAATAATAGTCCCAGGATCTATTAAAATATAGAAGTCTGATTCTCCTCTCATTGAAGCCTGTGCAAATCAGGGGCACTTTCTGCAACCTCACTGGCAAACCACTGAGAAAGTAGATTGATGTGCAGGGTGCATGCAACTGTGCATCTAATTTGCACATGCAGTCACCATAATTGTGTCCGCCGGTCAAATCATTGCACGTGCAATTAAGCAGAAGCGGTCATTTGCTCGGGCAGCTGCCTGACTTGCGTGCACAGTCCCAGTGATTGCAAAGAGGCAATAAGGCAGGCAAACAGGCCGTCAAACTTTTTGTAGAAGCTGTGCCCTCCCTTCCTCCTGCTTTTCAAATGAAACAAAACCGATGGCTGCAGTATGTGATGAGGATGCTGCAGAGAGGCCGCATCCCCGGTTTCGTTTTCACACCCCTTCATCTCCTGTCCCTGCGGGCTGAGCGTGCGAATCCAGCCGCTAAGAAAAATCTTGTCAAATGAACAAATTTACCGTAATAGTAGGAGACGCCGGTGTGGACTGTGGGTCTGCTTTAGATGGCAGTGACACTGGCTCTGCCCCAGCAACACAATGGGATTATTTCTGATTTTCACCAGCGTAAAGGAGAAGGAGAGCACGCTCCCCTGTCTGCAAGATAAGAGTGAGGTTTTACAGCCTCTCTTGCCTTATCACAATCTCACTCTTTAAATAATACTTTGAAAGCATAATGAACAAGGCCGAGGACACATTGCAATGCCAGAATAGCTTTGCCTCCAGGCGCGCAAGCAAACAAATAAAAAAACCCACCGTGCTTCTGGTAGCAAGCACACCTCATATTCCTTGCCAGTGGAAATTCAGACTGTGCTTCTCCATGTGTTGGAGTCAATGATAAATTGTTTATGAACAGATCATTTATTAATTCCTGTTAGGCTAAAATAATTCCTGCCAACATGAAGGTAAAACAAAATTAAAATTAATAATCCCTCTCAAAATTCACAGAGGCCAGAGCAAGAGACCGCATTCCCCCGGTCCACGGTTACTATTTTTAATGCAGATACAGTAAATGTATTCCTATATGGAAACCACTCTCCCTAAAGATCAATGTTAAAGTGTCCCTGCGGTGGGCTGCATGGCGAGATTGCAGTGCAGGCTGATGGCTTGGGATGTATTATTTGGTTTGTTTCCACTCCAGGATGCATGTTGTAGACACAAAGTTATTGTAAGCTGAAACCGGGGGGATGGCATTACAGTACATCTGACTGGGAGCTGGGATAAATCAGAGCACCCTGACAGCTGTGGCTTACTGAAATGGTCACTCCGCAGAGTTGGCGTTATCTGGTTACAAGCATGTTGATTCTGCTTCATCCACCTCTGCTCCTTAATATAACTCTTCCATCACGGCAAAATGAGCTTTGCATTTTATTTTCATGGCCTGTGAAAAAAAATCCCTATCCTCAGATAGGGACAGGGACAGCTCTTTATGTTGTTCCCATCAAAACAGGCTAAGAGACATTGAACTGGATACAGTCCAGAAAACCAGCAGTGCTGTTATTGTAGTGGCTACAGGTTGTTGTTGTGCTGGGTGCTGCACGGAGATGCCAGAAGAGAGCGTCCCCACCGCTGAGAACTGGTGATCAAAACTGGGGAGACACAAGGTATAGGAGGAAGCATAAGCATGCACTATCATCCTTGTTCACGGATGGGGAAACTGAGGCACAGAGCGGTTGTAAAGTGGTTTAAATGACTTGCAAGTCACCCACTGAATAAGAAATTAAATTCAGGTTGCTCTTCCTCCGCCCACCCCTTCGCACAAAACCATCCTTCTCTTGCGCTGCGCTGGGGTCATTGTGTATCCATCCAACCATGTGCCTCAGGATAACATCACTCAGCAGGTTGTGCTAAAAGTAGCATGACGCAAAGTCCGTGAACTGTTCCCAAAGAACAATGCATTTGTTGAATCTAGCCTTTTTTTTCCCCTCCGTTTGCAAATCATCTCAGAATAGGCTGTGAAGTTTGCTCATTGTTCTCATGGATTTGATGAGTGTTTTGTACCAGCCCCTGGGGAGCTCACAAACGGTGCGGGGAGCATTCACACCGCGCAGGTCACTGGGAGAGCTGCGTGTTTGGCTCCTTCAACCACATTATTGTGTTTCTCCTCGGGAACTTTTTATGAACGGGAGTGGGGCTTCACCGGAGTGGTGGCTCTTTGGGGATGGCTTGAATGTGCTTAAGGAAGCCAGAGCCAGAGAGAAGCAGGCTTGAGCATCTCAGGAAACTGGAACTTCTTTTCTTTCCTCTCTGCTAGGAGGACAGGATAGTCTGGTAGTGGACCTGGAGCCTGGACTTGAAGACAGCTACCTATGAATGGGTGCCAGACCTTCCACACCTCTCCTCGCATCCTCACTGCTGCTCAGGGACACATGCTCTTCATTAAATGTGTTGATAAAAGAGGGCCAGTGCGCTCAGATGAAACACAGTCAAACCATGACATAACAGGAGACCATTAGCCCTTTCTGCAGACTACACTGGACTGGGCTTTACATTGCTGCTCACTCTCCCCATCATACAAGTAGAGGCCATCTGCATGATTCAGATACTGAACCATATTCTTCATCCCCTTAGTTCAGGGTTCAGACCTGGGTCTAGTTCAATCTTTCAAATATATCTAAGGGTTGATGGTTGAGAAACCCTTTTAGGTAGCAATTTAATAAGAGCACTGAAATAGGAACAACTCATTTATCTGGCAATCCCAACGCTGTCTTTGCTCACCTAATGCCCAGAGCTGGCTCGTTATTGCCCTGCATGATGTGTTATTTTTGAATCATGAATGCATATATTTGTGAACCATTTATATTCCAGCTGATTGTGAATGCCATGCCGCTGGTATTCGGTAGCCAATACTTGGTGTCCAAACTGGGCCTGCTGGTTTTTATTGGTCAGCTAGATCACATGGTACTGCTTCTGCTCCCTGACTGGCAGTGTGTAAGCACACTTGGCGTGAATGCTCATGTGCTGCAATGCAGAAATTCAATGGTTGCACGTGCCTAGGCATGCAAGCAGGACATTTGCTTTCCATGAATCTCCGTGGCTGCCTGATGTACATCCTGAAAAGGGGAACAGAGGCTTGAGCCTTGGCCAACTGAATCCATGTACAAAATGGGTGAGAAACATTTTTGCAGTGTTTCCCCACTCTGCTCGCCCCATCCCCATAGGCACAGCTGGTATTTGCAGTCCCACTTCTAGTCTATTTTTTGCTGTCTTCATGGGCTAATGCTAAACCTCGAGACATGTCTTCCTTGCTGACGGCTAGAGGGGACACAACTAGAGACGAGAAGGGAGATGGGGAGCTGCAATGCTGCAAGGTGGGCAGCGTTTCCACTGGGAATCCGTTCTCTTTGGCATCTAGAAAGAAACAAAAGAGAACAGCTGAAGACTCCAGGAAATCCTTATGATTGCCTAATTAACCTGGGAGGCGCTCAGAGACCCCGGGATCAGGGCCAGCACAAAACTGCCAGATTTACAAAGGAATCGATCTCATCTGCTTCCGGCACGTGGGACTGGCCAAGTCATCAATGGGCAAAACAGAAACACCGGCTCACCAAAGGCAGCCATTGCAGTTGCTCTGAAATCACCAATTTTCATCATGCCTTAAAGCCGTGGTTCTCAACCCGCAAGCCGCGGGCCATATGAGGCCCATTCGGCACACTGCCGTGGCCCACGTGGCATCCTGTTAAACCATTTTTTACACGGAAACACAGGAAGTCAGTTGTGCGGGTCAGCACATGGAGAGCTGCAAGGGTGGCCCACTATGGCCAATAGGTTGGCAACCGCTTAAAGTATCTACTGATGGATTTCACCCCGTTGTTCATCATTGCAATAGTTGAGCCCCTTCCCTGAAAAACCAGCAGCAATAGTGAAGCCCTGTGCAGTCTTCTTGGATTCTTTGGCTTATCGTCCTTTTTGGGGTGAAACCCCTGCTTGTAGGTACAATTATAAGAGCTGAGCTCTGGGACTCCTCTGCACAACACGCTGGCAGCAAAGGCCTTCCTGCAAGTCGGGACAGGAACTTAATGGTGACAAGGTGATCGTCCTGCAGCCCCGCTCTCGCTGGTCCTTGGGCTCTGGGTGGAGGGAGAGGCATTGCCCATGAAATAGCGTTGCGTACCCCGGGACCAGGCCCTTGCTTGGCTTTATCTCTTTGGTGCGTGCAGCAGAAGTGAGATGATAGCGATGGATGAGCTTTTTCCTCCGGGTTTAGGTTTCCTGTCAGCTGAGCCACAGATAAACCATAAACACAAAGAGCAAACAAACAATTAGCCTCCCTGAGCCCCAGACACTAAGACACTGTGCTAAAGTTTATAGCCCTTTTCCAGTTTTACTGCCAAGATAAATCTCTCACCACCCGGTGCCCAATCAGCCCCAATACAAAGGGCTTCTTAAAGCAGATGTTTGAAAGGTTACGTTTAGGGACAACGCTGCAGGAAGGGCACGCGGATACGTGGGGACCTGTATGCAAATAATATATGGGCCCTGGATATTTAATGTTTCTATGGTACTTGCAGCTCCTGAAGGATTAGGAATGAGACAGGAGAATGGGTCTGCCCTTGCAAATGGGGTTTCTGTCGTTTGTTCCTGCTTCTCGGTGCTCGCGGCTGCCTTGTCACAGCTTTCCACGGCCCCCGTCTTTGTGTCTCAGGCTCACAGAGTTCACACCTCGCCCCTTTTCTGCAAAGAAGACGGCTTCCTCCAGAGGGAGCTGCTGCTATAAAGAGCGGGTCCAGGTGAGGTTTCTGGCTCATTTCATTTAGTTTCTTGGAGGATTTTTCTTTGCCTCCCTCTCAACAACTTGCCTTTGGTTATTTTAAACAACAAAGCAGGAGACGGGAGCAGGTGCTGTGTGTTCAATCATTTTTAATCTGCTAAAGGGAAAGGATTTGGGGGGACTCACTTGCTCGCCCGCTCACTCACTTGCTCCTTGTGGTAGTGCTCTCTTCTTGCCTGTGAGAAAGCAAAGACAGGCCATTGCAGACTCACAAATGAACAAGGACCGTTTGGAAGGCAGCTTGCAGATGGACTTTGTTCTCTCTGCTCCATGACCTATGCAATGACTGCCAGATAAAAGCCATATTGTGCATGGCTCTGGGCTGGGTAAGAGCCATACCCTGCATGGCTTTGGGCACCCCTCTCTCTCCTGGATGCCTTGATGACATGACTGGCTTGGTACGCTGGTGCAGGGAGTCAAGGGGAATTGGTGCTTTGGGTTTCAGCTGTCAGTGGGCCCGTCTACACGAGACACTTAATGCCCATTGGACTAACTCTACGGCGCATTAGTGCAGCTGGCAAACACTGTGCTAATGTGCTAATGCATGCTAGATTAGTCCGGTGGGCATTAAGTGTCACACAAAAAGCGTTCATCCGCGCTAATGCACAGTACTGCCGATTATGGTACATTAAGTTAGTACCTGCTATTTCAGGCACTAAACTTAATACTCGGTAATAATGGTGCATTCATGAATGTGTAGACATGCCCACTGTGCACATTATATCTTCCTCTGAACGTGCCTGCGCTGCCATAGTCACACGTGTTGCTATGGCCATATCAAACGTTGGGGACTCCTTGCACAAACATTTGTCCTACAATGCCAAGCTGCTCCTAGAAGTCTCATCCAATGCCCAGCTCACTTGGAGAGGAGCAAAGGAAGTAAAGGTTGCCCCTAATTATCTGATGGTTGAGGCTGTTTTAAACAATGGGATGTTTTTAAGATGGACCAGTAACATCCACTGATGACATTAGGCAGAGGAGCAGGTAGATGGCTGACATTTGCTCGCACTGGCTCATGGCAACTGTCTCGTTATTCACACTTGCTGTGCGAATGTGGTCAGAGCAGGAGAAAATAGTATGAAGTGCTCCTGGGAAAAGAAGGAAAGGGTAGGGGAGATGGAGGAGTGAGAGGAAGGGAGCCCTCCATCCAGCCCATTCTTCATGGTCTTCAGGAACCACTTGGAGAGCAAGCACTAGCAGGGAAGTTGCCCATTTCCTAGCTCCCTCCCCAAGTCCATTGCCTGGAGCACACCTGCACGCTGCAGCTTTATCCCTGCCCGTGGGAAAAGCAACGGGATCTTTAACCCTAATGAAAACCTAGTGGCTGCCTGGTGTGTGAGTCACTGCAGAGATCAAATTGCATGCAGAGGCAGGGAAAGCAAGTGGGTCTTAAACAGCCAAAAGCCTGTGTAGCACAGACGCATTCAGGTGGTCCTTCCCTAGGCCATCCCACAGTCTGAGCAACCCAGTGGCTGGATATTAGAGGTGCATTGTTGTTGTGGCAGAAATAATTGTGCAGATTTTCAAAATCCTGTGTCCTTCTTTGAAGTGCGTGACAGCCTCGGGCAGCTAAGGGGCTGTGCAACATTGGACTCAGCCCTGGGATCCTTAGTGGGGCAAAGCTCCCATTTGAGTAAGGATTTTTGATAGGATTTCCAAAGGACCCTTAGGGAATTGGGTGCTTAGCATCACTGAAAATCCCAACCAGCAGGATTGGGGTATTAGGCCCCAAGTCTGCACGGTACTTAACATCCAGCCTGCAAGTTAGTCCCACTGACTTCAGTTCAACTATCAATTGCATGAGTAAGCGATTACAAAATCAGGTCTTGGAGGATCATTTTCTTTTTCTTTCTCTTTCTCCATTCGTCCATCCGACCATCCATGTTATCACTATGAGCACCTTATACCTGATGTATAATTTGGACCATTTTGAAAAAGCACAGCCCCCTCTGAGGAAAGTGCTCACAAAAGGAGCGGTGGTTGCAAGGGAGGGGAGATGAGCCTCTAGCACCCCAGCAAGAGGTCGTGGCACCTTCTTTTATCTCGGCCTAGATGCTTCTCAAAGCATCTGCAGGTGGCCACGTCGGATGGGCTCGCGTTAGCCATGAAATGCAGTCTCACGAGACTCCACTGATGAACAACCAATGAACTTTCTGTAGTTTTCTCTGCCTTTCCTTACAGAGGGGCAAGGAGAAATGGGTCATTTTCTGCCTCCCACTCTACTGCCCCCATATCCCGGAAAAAACAGCGGCGGTCTCCACCTTACCCAGCAGCATCCTCTAACTCGACCAAACTGCTTAACTCCAGCACATCAGTAAAAGCACGCGCGGCTGCATTGATACGTTCTACCTTGTTGATCCCTGACCTGTTCACAACAGGGAGCCGAGCAGCATGTACTGAGTGAACATTACAACCACTGATTTGAGCAGGAACAGAAGCGCCCTTCTTTGCATCGAGCTGTAAAATGGAAAGAGAAAGAGGTCTTCAGCAGAGCTGTAAAACATTCATTTTGAAGTTAAAAATGAATGCCAGGTGAAGGATCAAAGGTGAATTGGAGACTAATGGATACAGAAAGCCCCCTTCACCTTCTAACGTCGGAGTCGGAAATATGGAATTAGTGACGCAGCGAAGTTTTGCCCGGCGCGGCTGTGCAAAGTAGATGGCTGCAGGCGCTGCATGTGGACCGGCAGTTACATTCAGGCCCTATTTTATGCTGCATGAGCTGTATAAAAGGGTCTCAGAGTGGGGACTTCAAAACCTGCCCAGGAAATGGAGAAAATACTTTAAAATACTAGCCATTAAACAGCTAGCAGCACCAAAGCTGGGGAGGGTCAAGCTAGCAGTGACTACTATGTATGTAGCCATCGTCTTGAAGTCCCTTGAAACCCATCTCTTCCCTTCTCTGTGCCACGCACAGGGACAGAATAGCTAAGGATCTGGCAAGGTATTTCATTTATCCTCTGATTGAATTATTAATCAGTATGGCTGCTTTTTATTTTTGACTAATGACAAGAGATTCCTTCCACTCCAGCATTGCTTCCAAAGCTGCAAAGAGACCTTGGTGCCTTCTTGGTCCTACCTACACAGCCCGCTATGCAGCTGAACTAAAACCTCTTCCTTTCCCAACCATTATCATTGATGTATCAGGGACATAAGATGCTGATTCAGTCTCTGTGGTAAATTATCCATAGCCTTTTTGGCATAAGATTGTGAATTTTGTAAAAACTTTGTGCAGCAGTTTCATACTGTGTCTTTACTATCCAGTGAGGGGGAACTTGGGAGTGCTAAATTAATTTTGGTGGCGAGGGAGATAAATCCAGATCTCTTGCTGTAAAATATATATTAATTTTGCTATATTACTTTTTTTTTAATAGGCACTCAGCCACCTCAATAAGCGTAGGTAGCTTACCTAGCGCTGCAGTTGTTCTTGAGGTCATAAACCATATGCTAAAATGGATATAAATAACTCAGATGTTGGGAATGCATTGACTTGTGGGGGTGGGGGGGATTACTTCCTCTTACTTTAGAGCTTTCCAGTCCTCTAGACAGCTCTTTTATATGCATTTAAATAAAAATGATGCAGGTATAGTCCAAAAGTCTGACCTAGCATCAGGGTGTGAAAACGTGAAGAAGAATAGTCTTTGGATTTGAAATGATTTGGGGTTCTTAAAGTTTTAAATCTATCATTGCATTTCTGAGGAATTTCCTACTAGAATAGGCATTCTTCTTGTGAAGCCTACAAAACACACTGATAGGATTTTTGATATTTCCTTTGTAACTAGTGACAAACCTTAACTACCTTTACACCTGCTTTATACTGGTATAAATGACCCGAGTGGAGGTACTTGTAGTCTACACGTGATACAATTACCCTGGAGTCTTTCTATTAAACAGCAGGAGTTTTCTTGAGAATCTGTATAATGTGAATGTGAATAGTATAGACCTGCCATTGCCAGAGTCATGATGACTCTTTATCAAGAAACTGGTCTTCACTGGTCCAGAAAGTTTAGGTAGCTCTTCTTTAAACATTGTTTTGGCTTCACAGCCCGGCATTTCTGTTTCCAAAGTGGGTGCTGTTGATCTGTAAGTGGCAAGGCATCCTCCCATCATATGCCCTTCTTCAGCTGAAAGTGGGAAGTAAAAAAATCCCACCCCAGAGCCTGCTCTCAAGGTAGCTATTTTGTGGGTTTGCCACCTCCCAGCTGGTGGTTCAGATGTGGTTGTCATAAGCTGTCCAATCTCTTGGTGGCTTTTTCTGGAACAAATTTTGGAACGGCTGCTCATGCTGGTACCCACGTATTGAACCGAATCCTGAAAAAGCAATGGTGCCGTCTCAGCAGCTGGTGCTCAGAACAACCTTTGGGGTGCAGTGCCCGGTGACGCTTTACTTTCTGAGTTTGCAAATCAAGCCCCAGAAGCCAAGGCAGGTTTCCAAAGGTGATAAGCACCTCGAACGCTGAATGATGTCACCCAGTGCTCAGTGCCCGTGAAAATGCACTCTCTGCCAATGTAACACATTTTACATTTTTCGATGCATCCCGTCCCTGCACTGTCTAGCCAACTAATAGATTTTCTGCCAAGCTCTATTTGCTCTGTTGTTACCTCATCTTTCTAACAGGCCAGTTGTCTATTTTGTCCACTTGTCATGTCTCATCTGGCATGTGGATGGCGAGCTCTCCGGGGCAGCCACTTCAGTCCGGCCGAAGTTTCACACTGTCCTTCTGTGCCGGGGTGACTTTTACCCGCAGTGAACGTGCTGAACCAACAGGTCTCAAAGGGAGGGATCATGGTGTTACCCCCTATACACCATAATGTCCCGAGTCTACCTACAGAGACATCAAATAGGGCGATCCTTTTCCCGTCCAGTAATGCTCTGTCATTGAGGGTTGGCTCTTTTTGTCCTTACGCTTGTCAAACAACATAGCCAGGCCAGTTTCAGCTGTTTCCAGATCATCTAGGAAGGGGGGTTGAGGGCAGTAGGGGAAAAACTGGTGCTTGTCAAATGAGAAGAAAATGAGCAGGAGCAAAAATCTCGCTGGGCTGCCTTGAAGCTCATCATTTATTATCCCAAACAGTGGAAAAGGAAAAAAAAAAGAGTAGAGCGCTCACAAGTTTTGTATGGCAGAGAAAGTGCAGTGCAAAGCATCAAGGGAGAAGCATGCAAATCATCATGCAAATGAGGCTGACAAAGCTTTAACAGGATAAAGTTATCCCAAAGCTTTCCAGTTCAGCCTCGGGGATGAGATGGACATTTCATTGTCCTTGAGAGTCCGGGGCTCAGATGTAAACGGCACTCCTAATAACAGAATAAAAGACTTAATGGTAAGATGAGGGGGTGGAGAGCATCTGTAGGTTTGCATCTGTAGGCAGGACATGAGAAAACACAGTGGAAAAAAAAAAGATGTCTTTCTCCATAAGAAGATCCATTTACTTCAAAAGGTGCTACATTAATGTGATACAATAACATAAAATTTTTAGTAGGAACTAATTGAGCCAATGATATAATTACCCTTGTAAATTAAGGGCTCAACTCTGCCTTGGAGTTGGAAGTAAATCCGTAAATATTTCCTTATCTCCTGCCATGTGGGAAAATAGCCCAAAATGATTTAACAAAACGAAATACCTGCACGTCAGCTATTGCAAGAAAATGATGAGCCTCCTTTTCAGACACAAAATTAGCGATACATTAACCGCTTATGATTGAAGCACTTTTCCTCGCTGCTTTGGTACACGCCGTTTTACTAGCAGGTTAATAAAATTTAATTAATATCTAATTAAAGCTTAAAATCAATCATAGACTTTGTGATTACTTAGTAATTTTAGTGTTTACATAAATGAGGGAACTACAGAACAAAATTAAATGGCTTGTCTGCTTCTCCGGGGGTTGACATACATTATCTGTCCATCTGCCTAGAAATGGCTTGCCGAGTTAGTTAAGGCTCCCCTTTGCACAGGGTTGGGCTCCTTCTGCGAGATGCTGAGTGCCCTGAACGTCCACCTCTCCAGCATGCTCAGTGCACCCCGTTCGGTCCAGAGCGCACCCATGCATCTGGGTTTCCAGCCTAGCAATGTCAGAATTGCATTGCTTTGCAAGGAAGATGCACCTGACTTTGCCATTCACAATCGCAGATTATTGGGCATCAAAAGGACAACACTGGTATAAGCTCAGAAGAAAGCTGCTTTGGCTTTTAAGCTGAAGAAATAGATAGAAGAGAGAAAGACTGCCAGGGAAGGCTGCTTCTGAAATGACAGGCTACACACAGATCGTTTGTTCTCGAGGGTGATGAATAGAGGTTTGAAAGCTCCAGTACAGCACTTCTTATTGGCGTCAAATCCAGAGCTATCCATTTGTCCCTGGTAAAATCCAAACCAAAAAAAAATAAAATAAAAGCCACACAAACATTTGCTGGTTCCCCCTCAACCAGGGGGAACCAAATAAAGCTGTTCAAATAAAGAGCCCATGGATCCTCAAATGAGATTCCTCTATGCAACTTTCTCATAGTCCTGCCATGGAGGTGCAGGTACCTCCCAGCTCAGCTGCAGGCTAGAATCCCTCAATGCCAAAGGGAAAGGCAGGACACGAGAGGGAAACTGGCTATTAACAAGGAGAAAGGCCAATACATAATGTGTTCAATGCAGAAAATGTCATTGAGCCGATTTTTTATAGAAATGCATCCTTCAGAGATTGCTGACTTATCTTCTATTACATTTAATAATACAGATAGTGAGGACTCTGTTTGTGCCCACTGCAGATAAAGCGCTGGGGAGACAGTTATAAAACGAAGGGACATTTATTTCTCTTGCTAAGATCTGCACTGGGCTGCTACAGCTGGTGAATCTTATCTCTAAGGCTGTTCTCGGGAATAAAGCGTTTAGCCTTTTGTAACCGGAGCTTGTTACAAGAAAGCTAAGAGTGGATCCAATTAAACGCAGAGGCACGCGCGAGGGAGAATGGGGAGCTGCTGAGCGTACATGCAAATGAAAGCAAGCCATGCTCGTCCCTGGAGAGGACAGGCTCTTGTAGAGAGGAGGATCTGGCCTGGAACAGTCCTCTTACCTGCTCAGACTCACTATTTTCATAGACAGTCTAAACAGTTAAGAGAAATACAGCATTTCTTACTGCACACGTGACCAGGACCTACTACTATAGGTATTCCTGCCCTGGGGGCTCCAAGTTCTGCCATCAAACAAAAAATAATTGATCAACCCACAGGGCTAAAGGGGCCCCAGTGTAATTCCTCTGGTTTAAGAAGTGAATTTGGCTAATTTAGAGGAAAGGCAGAATGTTTTAGGGATGAAAGACACTTGTCTGCCTTGATCTACACAGAATCACTTAGTTAATGCCCTTCTGAAATGAGCTACAGCAGAAAAATCGCTATTTATGGCTTTGGCTCATACTTTTGGAGAGTGTAGAGAGCTCCATGAAAATTAATTTGCACTCTGTGTCTGGGTGTCATGGCTGGCAGCAGCCTGAGTACCTTCATGCAATGTCTAGTGCAGGACCATTGCCTTTCCTGAGTCTCCATCCCTGCCTCTGATACCGATTCAGTGTGTGACCTTGGGCAAGTCTCTTGACGTTTATACTCTACAGTTTACCCAGCTGTAGGCACCTAAGTGATCATACCTAGCGACCTCAGGGGAGGTTCTGAAGATTGTATGTTTAAACGTATTTGGACATCATGAGATAAAAGGCAATTTTGAATAGATTAATGGTGTGGGATTCAAGTGGATGAACGTTGCAAGCACCATGGTGTATGCACCAGGAATTCACCCCGGATAGGGCAAATAGCTTTCACCTGTCACCCTGGATAGGGCAAATAGCTTTATCCTGACAGTCCAGTAGGGCCAGGTACAGACCTTACACATAGACTGGTATAAGTGACTGAAAACTGGTCTTTACCCATAACAGAACAGTTCGGGTCACTTAGAAATGACAGATCCTGGACTGAGAGAGGCTTGGATTGATGAGATATCTGATTAAACTGGTTTAAGTTAAACCAGTCTATCGAACTTTTGTACCAGATCTAGGAGACAGAAACCTTAAAACAGCCCCCCTGACCACTCCTCAGGGAAAACAAGTGGCGGAAAGCTATTCATGCAGGCTTTGGACTGATTCTTATTATTAATCTTGTTTTCTCTGAGTAAGAAAAGGCAACCTAGGTCCGAATCCTATTTTGTGCCAATGCAGAGAGTATTCGGTGCTTCCTTCCTTAAAGACCTTACAGCCTAAATATTCTGGCAATATTTTGGCTAGCAATATGCCAGTTAGTAATACCTGAATCGTTCCACTCTGACAACCGACTTCATGCCAAGCTACCAGTTAGTCCTGGCATTCCCAGAGAGCAACTCAGCATTCAGGCAGCTGCCAGGGTGCCCAGGAGCCGGGGAAGGAGGAGGGACCTGCTGTGTTGTCACAAACGGCTCGTTTATTACGTATGAAAGTACACGAGGTATCAAACTCTCGGCCTTGATTAATGATACTAATTAAACTAATGGGGGGAGTAATTTGACAATTGATATTTTGATGTCATGTTGTTTTGCTTTGCACGCGGTGGCAGGGACGGCTGCCCTGTCAGCTTCCATCCGTCACGTCCCATTACTCGGCAGGACTCATCTTTTAAGGTCACACGGAGAAATGAATAAGTACAGCTCCGTGTTCCCATTCCCCTCTCCCCTTGCATGGCCAGCACCCTTCTCCCGTTGCATGCTAAGCCCTGGGATCTAAAGGGGGTTTGGTGGGTTTAGGGTTTAGACCCTGGGCAGGACCTTAAGAGACCAGGATGCTGTTCCCAGCTTCCTGAGTGACCCAGGGCAAGTCACTGCATCTCTTTGTACTGCACTTCTCTGTGTGTCAACATAGGAATACCACGACTCCCTTTTTCTGTCTGGGCCATTTCAATTGCAGGGTCTTTGGGGCAGGGACTGTCTCGTTATGTGTATCCACCACAATAAGACCCCTGTAGGGAGACCTGTAGGTGATGCTGGAACATTAAAAATGACAACGCTGCAGGGCTGATCACCAAATACACGCATGCAATCCCCAGGACTGAAAACATGCCATTAAGTTGTTGCACAATAGACGGAGAAGCTATTTCCAAGGGGCAGGTGCAGAGTCTGCTTGCACAGCTACGATACTGGTGAGCAGAAATGAGGTGTGCATTGCAATGGGGGGCGGGGGGGATTTTGTACACAACCCTAGGCAACAGAGGCTTGAAAATCTTATCCTCTTTATTTAGTATCTGACTCCTCCTAGGCAGAATTTGTTGGCCTTTATTTTTTGTTTACAGGGCACCATCAACCATAGAGCGATGTAACTACTGACCATGTAATTACATTGTAAGGCGAGTTCCACATGATGACAGGGTAAATAAAATACAAGGTTATTTTTTCCCCTCTGAAAGGGAGAGGGTTATCATGAGATCTTACTGCTGCAAATTATGTAGTAATTATGACTGCAATAACTTGGTAACTTCCAGGATTATTACCAAGTGATTGTCAGGAACAGGAAAATATTATATACAGAGGCTGTGTGGGCAGTGAATCATGGAAATTAGAGATCAAATTGGCAGTTGGACGGATTGCTGCCCTCCAGTGTGTTTTCCAATGATTTGCCCAGTCTCATTTTTAATGCCTCAAACAGTGGCTTCCTCCACTAACCTTGGGAGATCACTGTAGAGCCTAGCACCGTCGTGTCAGGAACATCCCTTGATATTCACCTAAACGTCCCCCTCCCTAAAGGTAATCCCCTTAATTCCAGCTATGCTCAGACACCCAATGAGACCTCCATGTAGTTTCCAACCAAAGTTGCTTTCCTTTTAAAATGTTGAAAGTGGGGCTTTTGGCAGGGCGGTATTGTAAAATGTCCCATACTTCCCCCCAAATTCTTAAATAGAAATGTGCAAAACGTACAATTTTGAAGCATAATATTTTACATGAAAAATGTGCAAAATGTACAATTTGAAGCATATTTTAAATGAAAAATGTGCAAAATGTACAATTTTGAAGCATATTTTAAATGAAAAAATGTGCAAAATGTACCATTTTGAAGCATAATATTTTAAATGAAAAATGTGCAAAATGTACAATTTGAAGCATATTTTAAATAGAAATGTGTAAAATGTACAATTTGAAGCATATTTTAAATGAAAAATGTGCAAAATGTACCATTTTGAAGCATAATATTTTAAATAGAAATGTGCAAATTTACAATTTTGAAGCATAATATTTTAAATGAAAAAAATTTGCAAAATTTACAATTTTCATCAAAAAAAAATTGTTTACCAAAAAAGTCGCTGCTTTCCAACTACAAATCTTTTGTTCAAGACCACTGGAGTGGTCTATCAGGAATGAACAACGGCCTAGCATTTCTCAGTTGTTGCTACGCCTCTCCTCTGCAGGTCTAGGTTTTTACCTTGTACATAAAATCTTTGGGCCTGATGTTGATCTCGTTGACATGGGTTTAGCTCCCTGACTTCAATGCAGTCACTACAGATTTCTCTCCAGGTAAATGGGATCAGAGTCCAGCCTGATCTCTCCAAATGACAGCTTCTGGGACTGGGAAAGTCTGTTGGGAAGCAGAAGTCCCCAGTGCTAGCTCTGCTAGAGGCACCATCTGCTATAAAAGGTGTCCTTGAATGTAGCAGTTGAGAAAGGCTTCGGTCTTGGATAAATGGAGAAAAATTGATGGAGAAACTGGGGAAGAGTGGACATACAGATCTGTGCTTCAGTTTTATTCTTGTGGTAGAAATAAGCAGCACAGCCAACTCTTGGCAATGTGTTTGCAATGGGATGCTGTTGGGTATGGTAGGAGCTGGGATTTAGGCGTCCCCAAAAAAAATAATTTCTAGGCATGTTAACTCAGGTAAACTCAGGGATGGACCATTCCCAACGAGTTTCTGCAGGGTAGAGGAGAAGACAACTAACAGAATTGATTAAAACTGCTTACTGAAAATTCATGAATTATGCATGGTAACCACCGCTTCACCTGTAAACCTTTTAATGAGCAAAGCAGAAATAAATACACACAGCATCAGGATAGAAAATAAAAGACGTTAGAAAAAAAGCACTGCTACAGCTACTTTTACAGGATGGATCTGATGGGGGAAATGCAGGAGTCTGGGATTAGTCATTGCAGTACTGGGTCTAGCAATTTTCTGTCTTGAAGGAGCTTTGTTAACTGCATTCATAAAGATGGTGTTGCTTTTTTATCTGTATTCAGGTAATGGGCAACTGGGCATTGATTGCATATTTAGGTCTAACCATTTTGAGCAGGCAAATGCCATAGAAATGCCATGAACCCAATTTAAGACACTCTTTGAAACTATGCCCTTGTGGGTTTTTACAGAAACCCGTTCCCTTAATGTAACACAGATGCCCAAATTCATTGTAGCTACTTAATGTGATAATTATGGAGGCATGTAAAACCAACCAGCAGGAATTTCTTTGTTCTTCACCACTTGGACTACTGCTCAAGGAGCTAAATATACAGGACTAGAGCCTCAGCTGGTGTTGGAAACAAAGCAAATGGACCTTTGCCAGTTTGTTTAAGCTAAGGATCTGTGTCATGCTATATTAGGCCCATTTCATGAACACATAGCATTGTATGAACCAAGCAACATAGTGTTTCTTAACCTCTCTAACCCTTTGATTCTGTTTTTAATGATTATTCTCTGTAATTCTCAATATATTTTTGCTGCACTTAGGGAACTCTCTTGGGTTCCTAATTTAACACCTGCAAATTCCCAAAGCTGTTAACCTAAGTCTAGTGGATAAAGCCTTTACCATATGTTGGGAAGACTGTGAGCTTAAATTGGGGTTCCTATCAACATGTGTCTATGGGCTCGGTTTTCCTTTCACAATAAGGTAGACCACCACAGTCTTACTGCTTGTTCGTCCACTGCAGTTGACTACAATGCCATGCAACAAAACAAGATCTCAGACACAAATGCACGCCAGGTATACTTCTTTACCACGCTGTCTTTGTGAAGGAAAAATATTGATGCGTAGACTTCGGGGGTACTCCTGATGATCTTTTAAGAGAAAGCAAGATAGCATAAATAAATCTTGATCGGTGCCTTTTTCCAAGAGGGCATCTTCTCACCACAGTCATGCTGAAGAACTAACCTGGGTTTCTTTTATTTTTGTCTCCAGGCCCACAGAAATCAACAGGAGTCTTTCCACAGGCCTTGGCTGAAGGTCTAAATGCTCAGCTTTCTTTCCAAGCCTACATGGACTGTGGAAACGCCATCACAAATTCTGCATCACCAACCACCATCCAAAGACAGCTTATTATGGCTAACCATCAATTGCTTCTTTCAAGACTTCTTAACCAGTTATTTTCTTGGAAACGAAGGAGGAAAAGTAAGACCCAGACGTGTAAGCAGAAGGTCAAGAATTATGAGATCTGTTGGACCAAAAGGAAAATGAATTCCTGAGTCAAAGGTCACTCGGCCGAAGGTGACTTACCCTCCCATCAGCCCTCATTGAAACCTGAGGGTTGTTATCTTCCCCATCCCAGTAGATCTCAGCTGCTGTGGCCACACATGAGAAGAAGTGATCATTAAGGCAGCAAGCCCCCAAACCATTTAATGACTTTTTTTTGGGGGGGGGGGTCAAAAAACAGCACCTTGAACTTCAGTAGGAAGCCCAGTGGGAGTCAATGGCAGCCAGAGAGCACAAAAGCACTGTTCTTGGGTAAGCAAATGGGTCTTCCCACTCTACAGTTAAGATCCCAAATGGCTTAGATGGGAAAGAGGTTTGATGGAAAGGAACAGAGGCATTGAAGATTTACTCTGACCTACCCCCACTCCCACGCTCCACTATCATGTCCAAGGCAGCCCATGATCAAGGGTATCAAATGCAGATTAAATGAATTAGAAGGGAGATCTTGACAGCAACGCAACAGTGCCTTTGGCTGACCTGCCATTCAAAGGGGACAGCTTATCTCAAATGAAGAGGAAGTGGGACACTAACGTGCTAGCAAATTATGCTGCTCTCTTGGAGCCAAAAAAGAAATCCTTCAGAGAACATTCGTGACCCTGCAAGATCAATGACAGGTTAAATACCACTTAGAAACACATATGATATTGGCACTCTCTTGGCATATGGCTCAGGAAGAAAAAAAACCCCAAGCTGATTCATTCCAAGTACGAGGCAGCTAATTCTGAGCTCATAAATCACGGGTTGTAGGGAATCACTTTGGACCACTGGCCTTGCAGTTCATTCTTATCAGTGGTTTTCAGGTCTTAGCTTGCTGTCAATAGCTCTCCATTTGATATGAAAAGATGCATTATATACAGATATTTATATAATTAGAGTTCTCCTTTTTTGTTGAAGACAATAGACTGGCTCCTCAGCTATTGCAAATGGACATTGAAGTCAAGAGAGCCGAGCTTGTATGTGGGTCTGGTCTCTTGTTATTAAAGGTGCAACTTTTAATGCAGCCATTTGCTCTGAAGGGCAGCCACCTCTGTTTCCTATGTTAAAAATGTACCTCGTGCAAGTGAAAATGTGCGTGCTGCATTTTACCAACGTATTTAACCACACATACTGTCTGCACAGTGCACGCCTGCACAAGGGAGGTCATGGCTATACCCCTCAGCAGGTAGTACAGGATCCGGCCAGTTTTCTGCACCTAAATCAGGTGGCGGTGGTTCTCAATATCTGCGGTGAAATGGTTGTTATATAAGACAACCAATCTCCTCCTGAAGTCTGTGCATGACCACAGCATTTCCCTTTTCCCACCCCGCACTGTAAGGTGACATCCTTCTCAGCTCTATGGGCAGCTCCCCAAATCTTTGCCATTGCTGTGTGAGGACTAGTAGCATGCAGGGAATTTGCCAAGGGGGCTGGTGACCACAGGTGTGACTCGAAGCCAGAGCAGTAGGGCCTGGAAGCCTCTACCGCACAATGCCCCGCTCTGCATCACTCTGCAATGCAGAGTAGAGCTGGGCTGTGCAGGCCTATTTGTCATATATTGATGCCCACTGGGAACCAGCCCCCTGCAATGGCTCGAGGAAGGCTCCTACATGTACAGCAACTAATTCCATGCGACCGATCATGGGAAAAGCAGGAGCCCGAACACTTCTCTGGACTGAAGACCCTCTGGACCGAATGGCCGTCACGACTCTCACCATCTTCCTCTGCATTCCTGTGGCCCTGCTTTCTCCGGCAACGTGGATATTTGAAAAATAAAGAAAGAGAAAAACAACCCGAGCAAGACATTTTGCTGCACATGCTTTCCCCTCAGGGACAGCATCACAGAGCCAACAGCATGTGACAGGACGTAGTCGTGTTGCTTAATGCACTCCTGGGAGGTGCTGGGACGCTACACGGGGGCACGATGTAAAAACCATTGCAGAACAGAACAGGGATGCTGCTGGCAGCGTGCAAGAGGGTTGATGTTCTCCAGCCAGTTCCTTGTATATCAGCACCCACATTGCAAGAACTGCCACTGCCGGTCCCATAGGCAGAAACCTTGCTCTGATCTTAGCACAAAAGTCCAGCGTTTGAGCGAGCTGGGCGATCTCCTAGAAGGTTTGAGCCTTTTTGGGATTGTACAGCTCCCTGCTCCTCTAAGCAGGAGGTGCTGGTGTCTGGGAACTTCTTTGCAGCGTCTTTGACTGCAACTAACTGTGCACAAAATGTTGGTTTAGGAAAATCAGTAATACCCTGCAAATATTGTGGACGCATGGCAGGTTATCCAGCTGGCAGCACTGGGGCAATTCTGAGCAATGCCACCTCGGGCTCACAAGCAGGGAGGATCAGATCAACCCCCCTGGCTTGAAATCAGGTAGTCATCTTGGTGGGAAAGGTGCCACCGTTTCCCTCCCCTTTCTCCGTAGCCCTCCTCCCTTATAAAGAAGCCTGAGAGCACTTTCTGGTGATAGCAGCTAGCCTGACAGGCCCATAAATATCGTGCAGTGTACCCTTTCTTTCTGTCCTTGTAATATATTAAAGCCTTTAAACAAAAAGACTGACACGAAAATAGCATTTGATCACATTGGATTTGTGCCATTTTGTGGCTTATGTGAATGAGGGCTAGCGGAGGGCTGAGGACTGCAGAGACTGTGGGAATTTCATAGATCTAGCAGAGATGTCTAGGGAGAGAAAGGGCAACCAGGCCAGGAATGACATATCAATGTCTCCATCTGTCAGGTCAGCTAAAACGAGCTTGGGATCACTGAGCTTAAGATAGAACAGCGCAGTGCAATAATGCTGACAGAATTCAGTCGAGGTGGGCTGGAAGGGGCTGAAGAAGCTGGTTTTGGAGGCAGCCCGACTCCACCAAGTCCTGTATCTGGAAAGGTGCCCGATGGGTAACTTCAAGCTCCACGCAGGCAGGGAAGGGGGTGAATTCTGCTCTCAGCGGCATCTTGAAAATGGGTCAAATGGGCATGCCTTGCATGAATGGCACTTAGGGAGTGTGCAATGCGAGGCGGAGGTCCCCGGCAGACATTACATTTAAGGCGTGATTAACCAGTTAATTGCATCTTAACTTGCAACCTGCTCACATGTTCATGCAATTAATGGTGCGATAAAATGGGGAAGAAGCCACAAAATGATTCCACAAAATCATACAATTATAGACAATGAGGGCTGGAAGGGACTTCAGGAGGTCATCTAGTTCACACCCCTGCTCAAAGCAGGACCAGTCCCATACGGGTAATGATTTTGTGGCTGGTGTCCATCATGTCTTAAATTGAATGTGTGGCAGGGCCCCTGCCATGCAGCCTGATGCCAGGGCTCTGGCACTGGCCCCAGTGCCGTACCAAGGTTGGGACCCACAATCAGCTGATTGTTGGTCTCAGCCACAGGACCATACCGGTGTCTCTGCTGTGGTCCCTTGGCTGGGGCGGACAATCAGCTGATCATGATCCCTGGCTCCACCTGCACTGGCAAGTAATAACAGTGTAATTGGGATCTGGTCCCTGATCCCAAAATGGTATGTCCTATCATTCAAGTGTGGCATGACAGTGGGTGCAATTGTTAGGATCAGGGCACAGATCCCATAGTGCCATTAAGAGAACATGTGGCAGTGGCCTAAGTGTCACACCAGTGGAGGGAAGCATCAGGAGACACATGCAACTGGAGCCAGAGCTACTATATTGTAGTCTCTTTGCAAGAGCTCTTCTGGGTATACTAGTCCATGGTAAAAAAATAACACTGAACTTTTAAACTCATTCATAGGACTTATGGAAAGTTTTTAAAAAAATCATAGATTAATAGATAGATTCATAGATTGTAAGGGGCTGGAAGGGACCTAGTAGATCATTGGGTCCAGTCCCCCTGCACTAGGCAGGAAAAGACAACTGGGGCCAAGTGACCCCAGCAAGATGACTGTCCCATCTCCGCTTGCAGATTTCCAGGGTAGGCGACTGCACCACCCTGGGGGGAGCTTATTCCACAGTCTGGACACCCTGACTGTGAAGGAGTGTTTCCTGGAATTGAACCTGGAATTGGAAGCCTACATAGAAAAGGCTTTCCATCAAATAAAAGTTTTTTGCCAACAGATGGATGTGTTCATCAAAAACATTGTTTTTTGTCAAGAAAATGAGAACTGGCTAATTTAAAAACTGAAAATCTTTGGTTTTCAAAACAAGAACCTTGTTTGTCAGCTGTAAGCCAAAATAACATGTTGAAAATCTGAACAAAAATTCAAAGATGATTTTTGCCAGAAGAAAAAAGTGCACTAACATGCACAGACATGCATGCATGCACATGCACACACATACACATGCATGCTCTGCTGAGCATTCCCGATACGGAAATAAAATGATCTTTTGTTAGCTGAACTCTCAATGGAAAAGCCATCTCATGCGCTAGCAGCACAAGCATTTCCTGGGAAAAAGGCAATTGTGGTGGGAGAGCTTTGGGACCCATGGACAACTGTCAAGTGCTTCCCTTGGTTAACATCTCCAAGCCAAAAAACCAAGATGCTCGGATAGGATCACAATGGAAAAATGACAGGAGACCAGGCGTTATTATGAGGCAGCTGTGGAGAACGCGCCTGTCATGAGTCATATGTGGATTTTTTTCATTAAACATAATTACTTTATGATCTACTTTTACTTATGCTTCTGCTGTAGTCTTCAGAAGCCTTCTTGACTGCGTTCATTATTTTCATCCCATGCTTTGGGCCAGTTTCCTTGGCCTGCTTGTTGAACGCTTTCCTCCTTCAAAAGTGACCCTTTTGAAGAATCTCATTTTCTCCTCTCTAATAAAATCTCTGAGGCCTTTATTCAGAAGGTGCTGAAAAACCTGGCTCAAACTCTGGGTGCTTTCAGGCACACCACGCTTTTCAAAACTTTGAACCAGCTCTTCAAGGTTTTGAAAATGTGCAAAGGATGAAAGGTCACAATCTAAATGTTGCCAATTATCTCTACTTATTAATAAGCCTCATCAACAAATATAAATTTGCTTTTTTTGTTTGAAGTGCTTGAACCAGGACCCATTTTTTATGGTAGTTTAAAAATCTATATATTTAAACCTTTTTCATAAAGGAGATAATATTGATAGGTTTCAATAAATGGTTTCAATCATTTTGAAAGGGTTTCAATAATATTGCTTAAACATTTATAAAAAAAATACTGTGGGAAAAGGCACTACATTTTTTCCTAAAAAAGATTTCAACATTTGGCAATATTTTTACAAGGACTTCCACTGTAAAAAAAATTGGGCAAAGATCCTTATTTAAAAAAAAATATTTCATGCAAAAAACTTCAAGCAGCTCTAATGAACCGAACCCAACCCCAACCCAACCCTTCTGGGGTTATCCATTAAGTCCAGCTCCACACGTATCTCTTGCATTCATCTCTATCTGGAGTGGAGGGAACCTTTTTTGGACCTCCTGTCTGTTCCCATTGAAGTTTTGCCCTAAGTTTGTAACGTGCTATTTATGGTGCCCTATAGAAGAGTCTAAATGATTCTTTATATTGAGTTCTCAGGTTTTTTTATAGCCCTAATAAATAAAATACAGAGCTACCCAAAAGGTTTTATTACATAAGGAGGTAGGAGCCTGGAGAAGGATCAGTCACACGTATTGCACTAATGTTGCAAACTTGGTTTTAAAGCTTATAGGTGAGATTAGCAGCTCGTATAAGTGATCAGACTTCCATTGACTTGGGCAGAGCTGGGCTGTTTCCCGCCAGCTGAGGCTCTGGTTCCTGAGGAGGCTTTCGAAGTTGCAGTCTGGTGGAAGGTGCTGGGTTGTCTGGCTGCGTTTCAGGGAAAGGATGACTCCTAGCGTTATCTCAGCTCTAGATGGAGTGAGAATTGATTTTTTTTTTATGACTGATTGCTTGGTGCTTGAATACAGAGTCATTGATTCCCTGTGTCTACAGTGACTATTCCCTTGTGCTAGGGCTTGGAGAAATTATCTGAGCTATAGCCAAGATCCATGCAAGTGTAGAGCCATCAACATGCCAACAGCTTGCAGCGGTACACTTTGTTTTCACCTGTTGAAGTGAAACTCATCTCGAGTGAAGGGCTTGAGTCTTTTTCTCACCAGAGCGAGGAAGGCCAACGATGTCGATGGAGCCACGCTCCTGGAAAGTTAAGGCAGTTGAGGTCTGCATGTGAATCTGTACAACCAGGCATCTAAGCTCAAAACCCTGATTGGATTATCAGGTCTTTAGCATGTTTTGAATTCATCCAGTTTTCTGTTCAACAAGATTGTTTCTGATCAGTCTCTGCATTTTATTTCTATTCCTTGAAAATCTCAGGTGCCCAGATCCTCTTGTCTCTTAGCTTGGTATAAACCTGCAGTAACTCTCTTGACTAGAGCAGAATCCAGCCCCAAGCCTTTAAACATGACAGGTTAGTGTTATCTTCAACATGCATGTGTCCTGGGGGGGGGCATTTTCAGAGCCTGGATCTGCATTAGGGTCTCCACTGCCCTACTTCCCTGGTCGATACAGCTCAAGACACAAAGCAAGTTTTAATGACTCATGAAAGGAGCGTTCTCCCATAATAACGCCTGGTCTCCTGTCATTTTTCCATTGTGATCCCATCCAAGCATCTTGGTTTTTTGGCTTGGAGATGTTAACCAAGGGAAGCACTTGACAGCTCTCCATGGGTGCCGTAGCTCTCCCACCACAATTGCCTTTTTCCCAGGAAATGCTTGTGCTGCTAGCACATGAGATGGCTTTTCCATTGAGAGTTTGGCTAGCAAGAGACTATTTTATTTCTGTATCGGGAATGCTGAGCAGAGCGTGCGTGCATGTGCATGCGTGTGTGTGCATGTGTGTGTCTGTGCATGTGCGTGTTAGTGCACTTTGTAGGAGGGGACATCTATTGACTTCTCTTGTTGAAGGCTGCCTCTGACAGGGTAATGATTCATCCTGAAAGCATACAGTACATTTAAAATACCCTCCCAAATAAAACAAGGTCATCATCATCATCATCATCATCATCATCATCATCAATGCCATTATCAGATTGCTTTTCACTGATAGATCTCAAAGCACTTTCCATATACTGGCAAACATTATTCAGCCCATAGTCCTGGTAGGGATATTGAAGCACTGAGAGAGGAACAACTTTCTTAAAGTTGCATAGCTAGTGAGAGGCAGTCAGGCTAGATGATGATGCATATGGTGCTGACCGTGGTAAAAGAGCCTTTCTAGAATAGAAGAGAACCTGGTTCCCAACCCTACTCCAATGTCCGGTAGGTAGGGGTTTACCTAAATCTCAGGGGGACTTACCATTTGTCACTGTCATTTTGTGGTGGGCTGATTGGTGGAGAGACTTTTGGGGACAGCCACCGTCTTGGCTCCTGGCTGCCCTTCATGTGCTGATTGGTGGAGAGGCCCCTTTGCAGCACGCTGCTTGCTGGTGCTGTCCCCTCCCAACAGCGAGGACCGCTGGAGCCCATTTTATTTTTATTAAGTTTTTTGGGTTGATTTCATGGACAATTCTTCCTTCCACGAAACCGCAAACTAAGCAGATCCCCACCTACAGGCTGAACCTATATAACTGTCTTGAATGGGAAAACACCAAAAGGCACTATTTGCTTTCCAGCCTTCCCAATATATTTGTTATTTCCTGTTGTTGCTCTTGTTTTTGTATTAGATCCTGCTAAATAGAATAAATCACATTATCTCTTTCACTCAGCTGCTTCAAGTCTTTGTGTGCCTTTCTTTCCCCATAAATAAATAGGTGGCTCAAGTCACTTTGATTTAAAAAAATAACACCCAAGATACAGTACACAAGCAATTCATAGTGGCCATGTACAAACAAGGCGGAGCGGGAGTTCAGTAAGCCAAATTTTATGTATAGCTGCTATGTAAAATTGCCTATTTCCCCAGAGGGGTAGTGTCGGTATTAATGGTCATAGTGCCTCTAATATGGCATATTTCCAATATTTTGCCCTTAATTAAGATTCTGATCAGTGAGTGCTTTTATTCCTGTGGTGCTTCCTTTCTCTTTCTGAAACTTAGATGACGTTTGTGCAAGAAAAGGGGCAGAAGGGGAACACTGCTAGAGTGGATGAAGTGCATTGAACGTCATTTTTAGGTCTGTGCAACTGTTTTATGAACCAGCAAAAAAAATGCAGGCACTTGTCTTCCCACGCCAAAGCTCCACCTCTGACCACATCACATGTAAAAGCAAGCAATAGGTTCTGTGTACCCATTTCACAGGTGGCATCCACATCCAGCTGTGTATTTGCAGAGACCTCTCACACCCCGAGCATGTCCAGCGCCATGAAGTCCACCGTGAGATTTTTGTGAGCTGAAGAGCCACATTGCTATTTGCATTTGCAGGGATATCTAAATGAACTGGCAGGCACACACTTACTTCAAAACAGGCACATCTTTGTAGCGCACAGGGGGATATGCGACCCTATGGAACGAGAAAAGGCGAGAGAGACTGATTTACATTCAAATAGGCCCCAGTGTTTTGTACGTCCTTGAACAGGACTGGAATGGCTTTATGAGAATTTGTCTAATCTCCAACTCCAACCATAAACAAGAGAACATGCGGCTCTGGGATTTCCCAGTCATATACATTTCAAGTGTGAAGGTTATAGGCCCAATTTCCCCTTATGGCAGGCAAAATGCGAGAGCAGTTGGGTGCTTAAACCGGACGTGAAAATGACCATAATCAACCATTCATGCATGTAGTTTGCACGCACAATGGCGTGTTTAATTTATTTGGGGCTTTTGGGTTCCTAACATTTCTTCCTGAGGGTCCTGTGTGACCTTCGTGTGCACATGCTCCACCCTTTGCTGTTTCGAGCATGCAGGCGCAATGCGTTGAAGAGACGCTGGCCATTGAACTGCTCAGGTAACAGTCATGCAAGGCACACGTGCATTATTAAATCCAGAACTCACCCATGGCATTCTGGGTTTGCCTTTACCACCATGTAAGCTTCCCTTTTAGGAGGAAATGCATACCAATCGCCTAGATCAAAGGGGAGTCAAGGGTAGAAAAGCTGAGAGACAGAATAGCTGCAGCACCCAAGGGGTTAAGCAACAGAAAGCTGGTTTCATTTCAAGGCAAAGGTGAAACCTTGCAGGGGCTATTTCCATATTTTATTGTCCTCTGTGGGGTTATTGTAATTATGTTGCTGAGCTCCCGGCTCTGCCACTTATTTGCTCTGTGACCTTGAGCAAGTCACTTAACCTTCTGTACCCCAGTTTCCTCAAGTGTAAAGCAAGGCTGTAACCCCAGCCTGACTTTATCAAATCCTTTGAGCCGCATGGAGGACACATGCTGGGCAAGTGCTCGTTGTTATTAGCTGCATGAAATCATAGTGAGGCCACAGGGCAAGGACTATAGATACTGTAAATCAATGCAGCTTCTCTGACTTCAGCCTGGCTTCAGCGTCCTACACCACTTCAGGATTTGGCCCTGTCAATCCATGTGTCCTGTTCTGTCCTAATAGAAGTGATAGAAAGTGAACTAGATCCTCATTTGGCTTCAATCTATTTAGCTGTGCGTACGGCCAGTAGTGCTGATAGCATAAGGGTAAGAATCAGTCCTTAGAGCAATAAGTAGAGCAAAGAAACATTTCTTCCCCCCCTGTTTGGATGTCCCTAGTGAATATAGATTGAGCACATTCCAGGACAGCAAATTTAGCCGGCCTTCCCTCAAAGATCCCAGAATAAAAAGCCTGCCTGGGTTCCTCTGGGTATTCACAGTACATCGTCATCACATCGTCTCTGTTTCATGGCCTCCATTCTGCGGCAAATAAATAGCTATTTGTTACACAACCACCTTGTACCAAAAAAAACACAAAAAAACATTGTGAAGTGTTTTGCTTTGCCTTAATTAAAAACACGTCAGGCCATGGATAAAGCGCTGTGGAATGGCTTGCTGTGGCTTCGCAGTTTATAGCTGGCAAGCAAATTTCTAATAAAATGGGTTTTGAAGGGAATAGTGCCTTCATTCAAATCTCCTATAAAAACTACCCAGCCATTAATTCCAATTAATGACACTACAGCATTTCCCCTAACGCTGGTAGTAATTCTTGGCTAATGGATGATTTTCAACAAAATCAGAATCAATGTAAGTTTGGACAGGACCCTTGCAGAATTAATTTACTGCCTTGATGCCAGTTGAACCAAAGCACTGTGGTCCTCTCAAGCATGTAAATCAGAGCCGAGTGAGATGTTTCCCCACAGTCAGTGTGTGCAGACTACGTTCGGATCGCAGGTGATCGCAGGCTTTGTAGGGGGAAGAAATGGATCCGGCTGGCCAGCCGGCTTCTGTAAACCTATCACATGGGAGTTGCCTTGACTTGCAAGTGTTTGAAGAGGAAAGACCCTAGATTTGAGAGGATCCGATCCCAGAAGAAGAGCACAAAGCAAAACGAATGAGGAGCAAATGGTGTCAACTGGAGTCAATGGAAAAGTTGTCGTTGACCTTGGTGGGATCTGTTATGGGATAAGGGCAACGCAACCTCCTCCCTTGCTGGTCCACAAGTTCCCATCTCAGTACTTGGATGTCAGCGACTTGCAGAATGAACTTTGTGCCACCTCCCCACCAACCTGGTACATCCTTCCTGAGCACCCGGCAAGGTCCTTCCTCTTCTGCAAATTTAAGTCCCTCCTTTGTGGCCCTGCCTATAGTGCATCCAGCTGACGTGTCCACAAGACTCCCCAAGTATAGTTTCTTTTTTCCTAACCTCTCCTTGTTTCTTAGCAGTTTTTTGGATTACGAGCCCTGAGGCAGGGACCTTTCTTCCTTTTAGTGCTGTCTGGAAAAGCCTCAGTACATCACGGCCTGGGAGCCCCCACAGTAAGGCTGAGGAGGACAATAAAAAGAATTAAAAAGACCTTACAACCGGAGATCGTTGTCTCCTGCACTTTACAATAGCACAGCCAGCCTGTATTCTTCACAGTAGTGATATGCCTGACCCAGCAAGTTTAGGAGGCAGACGGTGTGAAGGAAGGAGGGAGAGGGGAGAAGCCTTTCTGACCTTTCCATTACTCTGACTTGTCAGCCTTCACCTCCAAGTGCTCGACACCACAGTCAATGGAAAATCGTGACCAAACTAAGGCTTGCACTTCTTCCCATATGGGAGCCCTGCATGTTAGCAGCAGCAGCAGGAGAAAGGGTCAACCGCTTAGCTTGTTCTTGGGCTGCGCATGGCTGCTCTTTTCAATCCAATGTGATCATTCAATGCAGCAAGGTGCTGGAGAGACTGGGTCACTGAGAGTGCCCAGTCTCAAGCCACCGGTTCAAATCCAAGATACAAATATAGTGCCCAGCATCACTGGGTCCCATGTCCCAGCTCCATACACATGAGGTGCCTGGGAATGGGCTCTACAACTAGCAGAGGATTTTGTAAAGCAAAGGTCTTGGCTGCTTTTGGTCACTGAGGATGGCACAGACCTTTATGGAAGAGGTTGTGTTTTAATCATGGTGTCAGGGTTTCGTTCCAGGTTATGGGATTGCATTTTACCTGCTGGAGGTCTGCGATTTTCAAGCCAGGCCTTGGGATTTGGAACATCAATTGCCCATTAAAATTAACAGGAGTGGGGTGTGGAAATCCCTTAATCCATTTTGAAAAACTTCGCTGGGATTTTCTGCGTAGTTTCATCTGAGCACAGGGTACTTCTGTGCTTCCTAAACTATGATATTACCCAGCACTCGATAGTCCCAGCTGGGATCCGAATTGAAAGCAAACAGAATAAAGATGCTAAGAAAACACATCCAAATGCATTGAGTGAGTACAGCAAAGAATGAAACAGAAAGCTAGTCATTCTCCAGAAGACTGGCCGGATGTCTTTGGGGAGCAGAGAGAGATCCAGATACCCACTCATTGCCTTGTGGAAATCAGAAGTAATCCAGTAAAGTTAATAGTTAGGCCAGTTTAAACCAGCTCAGACTGTGGCCCCAGTATCTAGTTTTCTTTTGCCATAGCTGAAGGTCTTTGCGACTGAGGAAGCTGCTTTCTTGTCCTGAGTGCCTGGGAGATAAAAAAAACCATGAAAGAGGCATGATTTCTGTTTAAGGGTTCGATGGAGGCACCACCGGATGGACATGCATCTCTTTGCTCCTCCAGCTTTATTTAGAGTTACTTTTTGTAATATAAGCAACGATGTTCATTGCTCAGTCGCCAAGAGGGAAGTAGAGAGCCAATTACACACTGAACTGGGCAGGAAATGTTGAGTAAAAATTAAGTTTCTCTCTAGTAAATTGTAACAAAAATGAAGCTCGGAGCAGGGAGAACAAGATGCTTTTTGCCGGTGCAGCGCAGAACTTGCAGCTTCCTAAAGGATCCTGCGCCCAAGCCTAACAACAGGAGGTGGAACCATAGGGATTGCCTTTGGTTTTTGCAGAGATCTAACATGTAAAATCAAAATGGCCAGAGCTTATGGATGCTGAGCACCCCCTAATTTTTTTTGGTGCATGCTTGAGCCCCAGAGCACCCACAGAGTCGGTGCCGATGTGTGCAAGGCTCCGTCCGGGTCTCTTCACATACACGTGTGTGCTCACCCAAACCATGTGAAGGTGCTGGATGATCACCCAAAGGCAAGAGTCTTTGAACAGAGGCTCAAACCTGCTCTTTACCTCACTCTGTTGCATGCACGAGGAGCATCAAACAGGGGGCTGACCTGTGCTTTGATTCCCCCCACCCAGAAACATAGCAGCAGCAATGCAAGGCCTAGTGCTCAAGACCTAGGTGGTCTTGTGAGACAGCTAGGAAAGGGGTCCCCTTTGGAGACACAAACACCAGCATGGAGCCAGTGAAGGCAAGAACTCCAGCTGCCAAGAAGAAATGCTCTTAAAAGTTTGGGAAACGAGTTGTAAGTGGGCGTGGGGGGGTCTACTTTAAAAATTGATAATGGGGTGAGAACAGCCATGCTTTCCACACTCGCACCACGAGCATTAGCCGTGGCAGAGTGTGCAAGACTGCAGAAAACCCCTGATGCATTTGTGCCCATTGCACTCAAAGATCCTGCATTGCCCTGCAAACGGGGACCTGCGCCTGCCCCATGGGGGTGGCTCCATGGGGCGGGGAGGGTCGGAAACTCTGCCTGGGCAAATCGGAGGATCCAAATGCACGTGCAAGTGGACTGTGGCTTTAGAGTGCAGAGCAGTGGCGATAGACAGATGGAGTCAGGGTGGACGTGCATCTTCATCCCCGAGACTCTCCAAGAACATGAGTCGCGCACAAGGGCAGCACCAGACCTGTGCCATTCCTTTGCTGTGATTAACAAAAGCACAACAACATCTGCAAAAAAGACCCCTGGAAATACTCACCACGCTCTGAACAGCACTTCTTTGGGACATCAGAGCAGCCAGAAATTTGCAGAAAAAGTTCATCATGTTGGCACAAAGTGGTGCGGGGCAGAACGGAGGATTAGGAATGAGAAGAAGTGACATTTTGGTTTTATGTCCTGCATCTCTGGCATGAAGAAATGCAGAGTGCAGCAACACCAGATTTGTGCTAGAGAAGCACAGAAGGCAACCGGTGCATTATTAATGTAATTCTTCTCATTCTTCCCCCACAAAGCATTCATTTTTCAATGATTCACCCATCCACATTCAGATCCACTTTCCCTGTGGTACAACCCTCCTCCTCCTCTACCCTTCCCCATTTTGTACTGCGTATTTGGATGATTATTTTCAGGTGAACTGTCATTAATGTAGTGACCTGGTTGGTGGAAGATCTGGCGTTAGTCAGTGGAGCGAGGAAACTCAATTGGATCCTAGAATAAAGCACCGAGGAAGATGCATGTCAGCGGCCCTGCCTCCGTCGGAGGACAATAGGTCAGCTTCACAGAAATCCGTTTCAAAATCACACAGCCCTGCAACCTGTCATTTTCTGAATGGCTTTATTACACCTTTTCCTTACCTCTCCATCTGAAAGGCCTTTCTGACTTTCCCCTTAAATTGGTTAAACAGGTCACAGGGTTTATTCGCTGACAGTAACACCATGCAGCACAAGGCCAAACAGTGGCAGCAAGAGGCAAATGACATGTTGTTTTGTGGGTATAAATACCGGCTCAAAAAGGGTGTCTCTACACGAGCCCCCAGAAGCCGGTGGAATTGCTTGGCTTCCCCTTGTCAGGCTCAGCAGATATACGGGGGTGTGCACAGGACAGGGAACCAAGTGGAACCAAATTTTGCATTAATGGAGCCAAAACCACCGGCAGCAACCCCTAAATGCTGCAGCAACATCCCCTATATATACCTACAACTTATTTTCACTCATTCTATGAAATTACCCCACAAGCCTGCAGCTTATAGATCATGATTGGCACTAAATGTGGATATAAAAGTCATTGGTGATTATTTTTGGCAGTAATTATTTTCTGGGGTGGTGGTGGTGGTGGTGGGCTCTGCTGCTCATCAGGGTCTGGGACAGACATTGCATAAACCAGTTTGACCCAAATCAGTCTGATATTACATTCAACCAGGTTTATCTCAAACTGGTTTGGGCTATTTTGAAACTGGTTTACGTGCACTGAATGTTACAGGTTTAAACTAGTTTCTGATCACTTAAACCAGTTTATGTGTCATGTCTGTCCCTAACCTAGGGGACTTGATGCATCGTCTCATTCTTCTCCCACGGGGGTTTAAGGTATGAAGTCCTGTCGATGCTTTCAGTGTCTGGTTTCCCCTGTTTCTAGCCAAGCGTCTTCCTTCAGTTCCTTGAGGCTGTGTTTGTGAGCACACTCATGAGATTGCGTGTGCTCACAAGACCTTGCAGGAGACGTGTCTCATTCTGGCTTCAGGAGTTTGACAGAGGCTGGGCCCAAGCCCCTGCCCTGATCTGTGGGTTTGCAAAACCCAGCCCTCCTGATAGAAAACCCTATAGAAACTCTGAATCAAAACTGCTAGGGTTTCCCAGTCATTATGCAGGAAAGCCCTCCGGGGTGAGGGCGAGAACATCACAGCATTACAGATGAGGACTAGTGATTTGGGCTTCCTGGTAAGAATAGCTACAGCTACATCCTCTATGATCGAATTTTTGTTCATTATGCATTTTAATAGGAAATATATTATTATTTTATTGTTGTGTGTATTCGGTGTCGGTAGCGGGCCCCTATTCTGGGGTCAGGCCCGTGCTGACAAACACAGACACACAACCATTCCCTCTAGGAATGGAAAGGCGGTTTGTGGCACGACAAAGTTAATCATCTCCATACGCTGCTTTCACCAACATCTCAGCTGAATTTTCATCGTTTCCAGCATTTATAGTCTTAAATGCCTGGGGTTAGCGGGATTTTTTTTTTGTGGAGGGGGAGGCAGGGAAGGTTGTGCTTTGAAACTGAGAACAGCGGGGCAAATTGGGTATTAGGAAACATGACTGGTGGTGGAGAGCTCGAGTGAGTGATCACGTCTCATGTCTTCCAGGTCTGCAGGCCAGATCCGTCAGCCCATAGAAAAACCACCGAAGCTCCAGTTGGTCTCAGTGGCCCATTTACACCAGTTGAAGATCCAGTCTATTTACAATTCGACATCTGTGCTATGTCTGGATCCTGTATTTTGACGTGTTGCCTCCCCTCTTGACAAGGGGTGTGCAACAGTAATCAGCTCAACAAGACTTAAGCACTTGCTTAACTTTAAGCAAGGTGCGTGAGTGCTCTTCCACATAGAGCTTCTGTCCTGAATTACAGCCATAATGTGTTTTAAATTGATTGATATATTTGGAATAAGTTTGTATTAATGATCACCAAAATTAAAATCTGGAAGAAATCCAGCTTTTTAAAAGCTTTATCCAACATTTTAGCCACATTCAAATGGAGTTTGTGTTCTGAATATACCTTATGTGGAAACGCATTTTCACTCACCAATATTTTTGGGTACCGGTGGCCTCTTAAAGAAGCTCTGGTAATTACTGTGATGAGGTGACCGTTAGGTTCATTTGGCATTAAGACTAATTTTGAATATGTATTGTTTAAAATAACCCAAGCGTACCAGTCATTAAATCACTGTTGACTTACTAAAACCCTGCTTAATTTAAAAAAAAAAAAAAATAGATGCATACTCCTAGCTTATCCCAGCCTTTCTTTCCCCATTTTTAAAAAAAGCACAACAAAACTTGTGACTTGGATGACTGCACAGTCCGGTGGGTGGCGAATTGGCAGGAGGGTCGCACCCAGAGAGTCGTGGTGGATGGGTCGGTCTCGACCTGGAAGGGTGTGGGCAGTGGGGTCCTGCAGGGCTCGGTCCTTGGACCGATACTCTTTAATGTCTTCATCAGCGACTTGGACGAGGGACTGAAGTGTACTCTGTCCAAGTTTGCAGATGACACAAAGCTATGGGGAGAAGTGGACATGCCAGAGGGCAGGGAACAGCTGCAGGCAGACCTGGACAGGTTGGACAAGTGGGCAGAAAACAACAGGATGCAGTTCAACAAGGAGAAATGCAAAGTGCTGCACCTAGGGAGGAAAAATGGCCAGCATACCTACTGCCTAGGGAATGACCTGCTGGGTGGCACGGAAGTGGAAAGGGATCTCTGGGTCCTAGTGGACTCCAAGATGAACATGAGCCGGCAGTGTGACGAAGCCATCAGAAAAGCCAATGGCACTTTATCGTGCATCAGCAGATGCATGACGAATAGGTCCAGGGAGGTGATACTTCCCCTGTATCGGGCGCTGGTCAGACCGCAGTTGGAGTACTGCGTGCAATTCTGGGCACCGCACTTCAAGAAGGATGCGGATAACCTGGAGAGGGTCCAGAGAAGGGCAACTCGTATGGTCAAGGGCCTGCAGGCCAAGCCCTACGAGGAGAGACTAGAGAAATTGGACCTTTTCAGCCTCCGCAAGAGAAGGTTGAGAGGCGACCTTGTGGCTGCCTTTAAGTTCATCATGGGGGCACAGAAGCGAATTGGTGAGGTTTTATTCACCAAGGCGCCCCCGGGGGTTACAAGAAACAATGGCCACAAGCTAGTAGAGAGCAGATGTAGACTGGACATAAGGAAGAACTTCTTCACAGTTCGAGTGGCCAAGGTCTGGAACGGGCTCCCAAGGGAGGTGGTGCTCTCCCCTACCCTGGGGGTCTTCAAGAGGAGGTTAGATGAGTATCTAGCTGGGGTCATCTAGACCCAGCACTCTTTCCTGCTTATGCAGGGGGTCGGACTTGATGATCTATTGAGGTCCCTTCCGACCCTAACATCTATGAATCTGTGAATCTATGAAAACAACATGATGCGCAGACCTCTGAGCAAAGGTGAAATTTGGGCTAAGCATGTTGCTGGAAAAACTGACGTTAAAAAATGACATCTTAAAAATTCCACATGCTATATTGATTCTCCCTGAAAAATAATAAAAAATGTGTGGCTTATTATTGGTTTATATATGAGAAAAACACTCATCTTCATACAGAGAGACTGCTCACAGAGATGAATGTCCAAGCAAACATTATTCCAGGCAACTGATACAATACATTAGCTCAAGTTTAAGGTGTACATTTATTCTGGTGATTTCCCGGGTGGAGGCGCTGACTGGTCTAGCATGGGAAGCCTGTTTCAGTGCTTGCTGCCTTGATTTATATGAACCCCCAGCCATCTGCAAACCAATGTGAGCTTCCATTTTGGCCTTCACCCTATCCCACAAAGCTATAAACTGCTTTTCCAAGTTACACACCCTGCAAGAATGCACATACGTTGCGGCCAGAGCCTATTCGAAAACGTGGCCCTAAAACTGAATTTGTCAGACTCTAGGCTTATATTTGTTAATCATGCAAACCGCACCTGGAACTTGCACTTCCCAAACCATTTACATTTATCATTCTGGGTTCGCTGATCAACCTCGCAGGAGGACACAGAGCCTCCCTGATGTCTTACAACACATGGAAATTAATTAGCATTAATAGCAGTCTAATAGCAACATAGGGCTGATCTTGAATTCAGCTCACCAAAGTCACAAGCCTGGTGTTGGATTTGTGGAGCTTTTCTCTAAAATTAATGGTATCTATTATGGGGCGCAGGTGAGTTTTCTGCAGCTCGGTGATAAGGTCCTAGCAGGTTTTAACATTATATATTCTAGATACTTAAGCCCAGGCTAAAGCAATATTTTGCCTTGTTGACATGAAAGACTCCAAGTGCATCCCTTGTCTTGTCGGCTGCTCCATGTGAAGTTAATGATACTAGCAATTAGTTGCTTAAACAATTAAAAATCCTGTTTACTGGTGACAGAGCTGTTGCAGGTTTCACCTTTCATCCAATCAATGTGCAGTTTGTAGGGAACTAGCCAATCAATAGCAAGCTGTTTCTACTGCCTTCACTTTTTTTTTTAAAAGTGAAAGGGTAAATGTAGTTAATATGGGTAATGGGAATGGCAGATGGACAGATAGCTAGCATAGCCTATATGAAATGAGGTGGTGGTGTCTGTTCAGTTCCCAGTAGAGATGTATCATCATCATCACAAGCAACCCTATAATCATGACGGTCCTTAATGAGCAACCTTGCCTAAAGCCTCAGCAGAGAGGCCCAGGACTGCGTGCGTGCAGAGGCTGGCTTATTAAAAGCCGATCTCTCCACAGCGTGATTGAGACACATTGGTAGCACAGCACTGGACATTTATATTGCTGCTACCACATCCGTGGGTCGGGCAAGGAGTTGGGTCTTTTGCCATTAATGTCCATGAGGCCAATGCAGTCAACTCTTCACAGCTAATAAATTAATTTAAAGAGCCAGTCCTACGCTGATTCCAGCCAGGCCTGCAGATTTTCGTTGCCGCTTTTAAGAAGAAGTGAAAGTCAAAGCAGAAACCAGTTGCCCTCTTTCTAAAGCAGAATGGACAAAACGTCAATAGTTTGTGAGCATTAAGCATCCAAACGATCATAACCAGGGTTATAAAAATAATAAGGTTTCAGTGGAAGCCCGCTCCGAACGAAGGCCCTGCTGTGGGCTCAGCTATCCTTTTTGACCTTCCGCACTTCTGTCAGGGCTATTAAATAATATTTTGGGGTCTCTTTTGACTTTTTAATTTTTATTAAGTGTTCATTTTTTATACTTCAGTGAAACGCACAGAGGAAGAGAAAGGCAGATGGAGAATATTCTGAATACTTCACCAAGGTCAGTGACCAAGATTATTGTAGCACGCTGGAATTTTTAAGCTCAACAAATCTTTCCTCTAGATGAACTCTGACAGCCTATTATAAACAATGCTCAAAACGCCTCCACACACCTAATCCACTAGTGCTGACCAGGAACCCATTACACTGACTTATTTTTTATGCTAGTTTTTCCACTCAGAATGAAAAGCAAACAATCCAAGTATGCTAAAATGGGGTTGGAAGATCAATGCCCACCAGGTCCTTTTTTTTTCCTATGCCTGAGGAGGAAGGCAGCTGTAATCCTAGTAAATGAAGAATTGCAATCCCATGCCAAGGCTGGAGGTGGCCTGGAAGAAACGACCTGAAAAGGATCGAAGAGGGGGAAATTCCCGTATATGGGAGGATAGAAAAGAGCGTCATGGAGGACTGAAATGCAGATGTTTTAGAGGTAAGCTAGTGTTGTCTGCTTGCCTTTATTTTGCTAGCTTGGTCCACAGGTTCATTCCCAATACAACTTGGAATTGAAGGGGAAAAATAGCCTTGGCGAATATTGTCTGGGAAGTTCGAACGCACTTCGAATGGTGCAAGCCAAGCTCTGTTCTGGACATTGTTTTATAAAAAGGGTAATGAACTGGATCTATTGAGGGATGGCCTGGCTCATCTCAACACAGAGGTGTGCGTTTGCCAGTGTTTCGAATGCAGCAGCTGACAAGGTAAGAGACTGTAAAGCATCGTTGGGTATTCTTTTATTTTAAATGGTTAAACAATGCACGCCTGCTTTCCTGATACCAACAGGGACTGCAAGCGCGCACCACGTCAGGTCATTAGTACGTGAACAGAAAAGGAATAGTTTGAATCGAGAGCTTGCTGAAGACGTATCTGGAGAGTAGCGATTGCAAGGCCGGGAACACAATAAGTATCGGAGACAAGGGAAATGCACTGATCGTGGATATAAGTGAAGGCTGAAAATGATGACTTTATCTTTCTGGAGGGATGACTGCTTTCTCTTAAGTCTCAGATCCATTCATTAGTCCCCTGAATCATTTTCACCTTCTCCTCCCCTCTCCTTGGAAAAAAAAGTCAGACTATGGTCCTAAATTATTGCATCACTGGTGAGCGTGGGTTTTCCAGTAGTGCCGCAGCCACCAGGAGTTTTGCTGTGCAAGCAGCCGTAGATTGTATTAACCCATGACTGTATTAAAGAGGGAAACGCAGCACCCACGCTATAACTTTTTGCATCAACGATGTCCTTCAGGGATGTCCCCTTCATCTCGGAGGGAGAGAGCTGTTCCAAGCGCATGCCGTCAGAGATCCCAGTGCTGCTGCCTCTACTAATCTTGTAAGCGCTACTCATTTTTGTCCAGGCTATCAGTGTAAAATGTTTCTACAGTGAAGTACATTTATTAAAGTCCTAATGGAATTAGAGTCCTCTCACCAAAAAGCCAGATGGTTGGTGTTTTTATGTTATTAGTTAATGCAATTTAGTATTAAAAGTTTTGAGTTAAAAACAGGCTTGTTGTTTTCGTTATGACATCTGCTGATTGTAGGCCGGGAGATGAATTTATGTGGAAACAAGGCTTTTCCGCTTATTAATGGTGTCAGTGAAAGGAATGAGCCAAATGAAGGGGAGCGTCAGGTTTGGAAACGAGCACCTTTAATTACTGCAGACGGCTCTGGCTCGGTGCAGCGGCAGAGCTGAGCACGCTAGCAGAGGGAAGCTTCACGTTTCCATGCAAAATCCTGCAAAAAAAAAAAACAAATCCCAAGAGACTTCATTTTTGACATGGTAAAATATCTTCTTCTCGATGCCTCACACCTGCCAAGTGCTTGTGTGTGTGTAAAGCGACGGGGTTTTGAAGAGAGATGTCCTTGGTGAAGAATGCAGTGATAGCCTTGCAATTTGCTCAGACCTGATCTTTCATGTCATATGCAGGCATTTCATAAGGAAACATAAGTCCCTGACACCCCTAATCAGCGCTTTGACATCTACATCACACTAGATACAAAGGCAACTGAATGCATTTCTCAGGCAATGGGAAAGGGACTGCTCGAGCAAGCACTGGGAACGTCACTTGGATCTTCAGCCCTTCCTCCCCTTTTATGTCCCATCTTCTTCATTTTGGCAGCCCATCTTATGGTCACGTTGGAAATCATGGAATTCCTCCATGCAATTTTAGCACGGGATTGGGAATGAATAGGTATCTTGGGAGATATAATGTAAAGGACTTCCTCAAAACTGGAAAAGAAATTCCTTTTTGACAGGAGACAGCAACATGACACAATAGCATGGGTCAGGAAAGTAAAGACATGGCTGGATCTAGCTGAAACTTCAGAGACAGCTACCGCCGACAGAGTCAACTGAATTCTTTCCATCGACTTCAGTGAGCATCAACTCAAGGCCTTGGATGGACATAATGCAATTACCCACTTTGGAACCTGGATCTTACATAAAAAAAACTTTGGCTATTTACCGGCAGTTCCTTTCCTAGCTATATCTACAGGCTTTTCCCTTTCGTAGTACGGTATCATTGCTGACCTTCAGCACTTGGGATTAGGCAGAATGGAAGATAAAATCCCCCTTCAGCTCAGATAAGTTTTCATTTCATTTGGATCACTTTGTGCTGGTTAGAAAATAAGCACGAATCCTTTACAAACAGTGATTCGGCTGCATTATCATGAGCTGTGTGAGCTGCAGCACTGCTGCAGACCTTGTGAGCAGCCTGGACACGAAATGCATCCGGTGTTCATATGAACACTATTATTATTGTGCGAGTGGATGGACACAGTCTTCTGTAGGCAGCATTTCATCAGAGAGAAACCTTGGTAGCCCCTCTGGAGTCTGTGAAGCAATATCTATGTACCTTGCTTGCAGATCTGGCTCTGCGATTGACTCCATGCAAGGAAAAAACCATTGAGGAAGAGATCCACAAAAAAAAAGGGTAATGCCAGTTAAGCAACACTTATAAACTTTTAAAAGGCAAGAACTATTCAATAAAGAGGAAAATGCAACAAGAAAAAGCAAAAAAATAAAGCAGAAGGCAGTGAGTTGTCTGGTAGTCCTCAGTTCTGGTGGGACTTTATTCTGCAATAAGTGCAGTGGGCATCTTACGTATGCTGCACATAAGACATGATTGCAAGTCCAAAGACTTTACAGCCTATTTTCAAGCATGCCCCAAGGAAGGGGAGATTGTAACAACCTAGCAGGGGTACAGGGGCTGGGGCTAGATCAGTGCAATCACGTGGCTGTGTAGCACTTGGCATTGGGGAATCTCAAAGCGCTGAACATTGCCACTTGCAGAATGACCTCCTGGGAACACTGCTACTCTTCTTGGGAAAGTGTCTACACCTGGGTTAGGGCAGAGGCATGCTCTCATTGTGTTCAGGCTTCCTGAGCATCCAGCCAATGCTGCCCTGGGTGTGTTTGCACCCAGTGAAACTGCTGGGAAATGCTCCCCTTCATCTCAGTCTGTGCTGGTTAAGGCCTTGATGGGCTGAGTGGTCTATTTGATGTGATCTATTTGATCATGGAAAACCAAGATCACTTTCTTGGGTTTCCATGATCCCCAGGGTTCACCCTTGCATCTAATCTTGATAATGTTAGCATCACCAGGAAACTCCCACGTGGCATTTGAGAAATGCATAGAAAAAGTCTTTGTGGGAGATCCCAGAAACTTATAAGCCAAGGGTTTTTGAGCAAGGATCTCTGGATTCGTCCCCTGTGCATATCTGAGAAGACAGCTACTCCTCCACAACTCCTAAACTATAAATGTGGGTCTTTCAAAATAGAAGGTGGCCGGACATATCACTTGGGGAGAAGTCTCTCCTCGCTCCTTTTCTACAAGAAGTTACTCCAAGGAAATTATTTTTTGTCTTCATTTAAAGGACTTCCTGTAAACTAGAAGATATATGCCCGTTTCAAAGAGTTTTAATACTTTTACCAGTAACTCTTCAGCACCGTTATGAAGAAGTGAGGCACTACAGGTGAAGAAGTGCATGGCAATTTAGAAGATTTAAGAGAAGTCGATTTTACACTTACACGCATTAGCATTCACACGCGCTTGATAAGGAAAGAGCACTATCCAGTGTTCTCCCAGATACTTGATGCTGTTTGCCAAAGCCTTTACTTGTAATTAGTCAGATTAAACTCTATCCATAGATAGCTTCAACTCTATCCAGAAAAGCTACCTCACTTTCTATTTTTACGAACTATGCTGACAATAAGTACTCTCACGTCTGACAGGATATATTGTCTTTGCCCATTGCCTCTTATAACCTGACAGTGAAAAATGAATTCTTCAGCATCCAGGGAGTCGTTTGTTACCTCTCCACTTCCTTCTAATTAATGAAAACATAAGGGAAGAAACAATAACTAGGTCTACTGTTCAGGCAGAAAATGATTATTGCTCAGATGAAATAAAAAAAATATTTTTTGGCACTTGATGGCTTCAGCAATGACATAATCAGCAGGGATTTTTACTGACTGCGCAATAAAACTATGCATTACTATAAATGCAAAATACTTAAAGCTTCCCCCCTCCCCTGCATGCAGTTAAAGCTTCCATAAAGTCTATCTTAAAGATCATAAAAAACAAGGTGTTCTTTACAGACAAATGCTCTTGTTATAACAACTAAAAGTGAGAGGTTGAACCCAAAATGCAGTCCACGCTGGCTTCACTCCCCAAGACGTGTTCTCCGGGACAGAGCGATTTAATCACTGCACTTAGGACAAGTGGCATATTTCTAAGTTAGTACTTATTGATCCGGCAAATATGGACAGAATTTGAATTTCAGCAGAGAGCTGTACTGCAGCCCTTTCTTCTCCTAATGATTGACACCGGAGGAGCCCAAAAGGCATTTCAGCAAACATCAGCCAAGCCGAATCAACCGGAGGCAGACAACTCCCAACGCAGGCCCTGAAATCCTGGCCTCCCGCAAGCAAAAAGTAAATTTGCAAGATGCTAGATGATACCAGGTTTTTATTCAGGGGAGTGTAACACCCTTTCATCACGGGCTGCCATTTCCATGAATGCCATTCTTGAGCAGATGACTTCTCATCCCAACCGTGGCAATGGGTCTACACTTCAAATCACCATAGACCTCAGCTTCCATTGCCCTTTCTGAAACAGGGTTGTATGGCAGTCCCCAGCATCTGTTCAGATTTTGTTGGGCCTGACAGCAGTTCCTATTGCCTGTTGTTAACCTGATATCATGGCGAGACCCCGAACCAGCTTGAAGGTCATCCACGCTGAGACCTTTTGAGAGGACAGAGATGAATAGGCAGTGGCCAGTCATGATCATTAGAGTGCCTACAGTCATTTTCTTCTAAGGGACCATTTTCTTCTAAGTCCCTCTTTTATTGTGGTCTAGGTTCAACTGAAATAAAGAAAAAGTTTCCCAGATTTCTGCAGGTTTACATTCACATAATGTGCAACTTTAAAAGAGTTGGAACTGCCGCTGATACAAAGTGATGAACTGAGCATCTTATCAGATGTTATCTAAACCAAACATCAATAAAGTAACATTTCTTATTTATGCCTGGGTGAAAGAGTCTGTTTTTTTAAAAGTCTCATGCCAGATTTTTCTCTCTGCCTTGTCAGGGAAATGGAGAACGGTTGGAGTGGGTCCCTGCGAGACGGAGACAACGGAGGGACAGGTTTAATTTTTAAACATTGACTTTTAAGATCTCACAAAAGAAGCTGTGTTTCCACTTGCAAACCAAGCACCATCACTGGGGGTTTTTATGCTCTTTCATGATTTTTCTGAGATGCAGCTAAACTCTGGGTTAGACAGGGCAATCCAACATTGTCTTCTCCTTTCCTCAGGTCCCCCTTCTTGGTCGGTCTGTACTCCACCTGCTCTCTCAGCTTATTATAAAGCTCTTTGCATCTGGGACTGTCTTTTTGGCCTGTACAAAAGACAGATTTGGTCCTACACCTCAGGCAGCACCAAAGGACCAGATTTCCTTAGGGCCAGATCAGGCTGAAAAAATCCCAAGATTGCAGTGAAATTCTGGTCCTTGACTGGAGTGCCTCTATGCTACAGCAACAAAAATCACCCTTACCATGATTACCATCATCACCACAGCATAACGACTCCATTTCAGAGGATTTCTATAGGTCTCTTGAGCATGTAAGTGTATAAATACTATAATAAATATTATAATGTTTTCATCATACTTAAGTATAACAACACCCTTGGGCATCTGTGGGACTTAATTATGGACCCCTGGTTTTAAAATCCTGAGTCTTCGCTGCCTGAGGTGTAGGACCAAATCTATATGCTTGAAGGCACTTGGAGGCCATACGGTATGCTCGCTGGAAGGGAATGCAGACCCACCTGGCCAGAGAGGATTAACTATTCTCCAAGGTGGGGATCTCAGTCCCAGCTTTAAAGATCCAATTTAATTCACCTGGTGCAATGAATTGCACCTGGGACCTCTGAGCCTGCAGAGAGCACAGTCAGAGGTAGGGAGACATAGCCGAGCTAGCTGTGGTACCAGTAGCAGTACTCCTTTTAATTCAGTTTTACTGAAAGGAGTTGGAGCCAGTGGGGATATGCAGTGATGGCTTTACTGGCTAAAGGGCTTTTTTATGCTGAAAAAAGTTCTGGCCCTTTTTTCTCCCTGCTCCTGTGACTGCTGGGGAGATAGTCGTATGGCCCCTTCTTGTTGGTTTTGCAAGGGGTTATTTCCCTGGTGTTTTTCTGAGACCGAGGCTTGAATGAGGGGCTGCTAGTCAAGGTGCAGATTGAAAACGTGAGCTATGCGAGTGTAGTGAATGTGCACGTGAGAATCTCAATCTATTCTGTGTTGAATCTGCTGGCGGTATTTCATGCATAGCTTTACCTTAAGTTCCCAATATCTTCTGAACTTGCCTGCCTGGCAAAACTCTTACCGATAGTTGGGGTTGGAATAATTTTATTTTTGAATGTCCTTGGACAAATACAACATAAGGGGAATCAGGACCTCGGGCTTCAGGGGACTTTCAGAAAAAAGGAGTTTCTAGATGTAAAGAGTGTTGACTGATTTGGGTTATTTTGGAGCTCTCTTTCTATACAGATTGGGAGCTGAAGCCACAGTCCTATTTCTTAGGAGCACATGGGACATTAGGAGTCAGTACCTTGAATAATTCCCCAAAGCAAACTAGAATATAAGGAAAGAGGAGAAGGAGCTCAAAGAGCTTGATTTCAAGAACCTGGCTCCTGCTGAGTTGGTTTTTCCGATGCTGATTTCAGCTTGGGATTTTTCAGCCTGATCTGGCCCTAAGGAAGCAGGTGCCCATGCTTGAGGTTAGCCTTCTTCACTGCACTTAGCTGAAGCCCTGTCACTTGGCTTCTCCAAGTAATGAAGAGCATACCTTAAGTGGGAAAGCACCGTTATTCGTTAGCCACTGTGGCTTCCAAACGGGGATACAGGGCTATGTAACAGTGATCCATCCATAAAAGCCTGAATGCTTTTCATTCTGTTAAATAAAGGGTGGGATCCCTGAGTTAATAATTGTGATGCACAGCCAGAAATAATTAGAGACTTCAAGACTGGCAATCATAAATTACTTTTCTTTTAATAACACAACCAAGGCAGAGTTGCAGAGGTAATAGAAAAGTGTAGCTCAAGCAGAGACGTTCAAATGAAAGAATCAAGGCCAAATCCATTTCTTTAATTCCTTTTCTGCAAAAGAGGACAATATAATATTCCAGGTTTCCAATGGACTGACTTTAATTGTAGGTGATTTCGTCCACGGTTAACTCCTTTGAGAGAGAGGGAGCAGTAAGAAAACCCCCGGAGGAGATCTCTATTGTCTGTTTACAAGCCATTGAATAGAGTTGGCATTTCTTTGCTGTGTGCTGGAGGAGGTGCTGTTCTGGTGGTGGTGGGACTGGGGAAGGATGGCAGGACTGGGGAAGGGTGCCAGTGGGCTGCACTGCTGCCGAAGCCCTCGGGAGAAATTTGGGCTGAGAGCCAGAGGCTGATGGGAAATCTGATTGCCAAAACTGCACCTACAGATTGTCAGGATGCATGTACCCGCTGTATCTCCTTCTCAGCCAGCTCCTCTGGGCTCCTGCAGACAGGGGTGTCCGAGCAATCAATTTGTCCTTGCCTGCCTTCTTACAGACAGACAGTGCCTGGGGCCCGGATGGCTTTCTTCAACAGCCAGAGTGGTCCAGAAGTTGGGGCACTCAGGAGATGGCTAAAACCTTGCCCATCTCTGATTCACCTTTCAATCTTGTATTGAAATACCTGGTTAGTAGTGAGGGAACCTCAGGAGGTTTGGAGCGTGGGCTCATTTCTGACCCCCCCCCCCCCCAGTAGGTGTGCAATGCATTAGATATTTATCTGAACTAGATCTATCTGAAAACTAGCCAAACTCAGGCAACCCTCCCTCTGACCTGACTCCCCTCCTGGATTGCCAATATTTCCTGGATCAGATTGACCCATAAAAAAAACAGTATCTATTTATGCCTCTAAACGGGCAGCGTTTGGGTTGTTCTGCCAGGAAGAGAAGAGACATATATCAATATAAACAGGAAGTGTGAACTGAATTTGAGAACCCCTGAAACAACTCTGTATCCATCTTTGTTCCAAGCGTTTTGAGGGATCATCCAAAGCAGTTTACACACACCGAGACATTTGCATTTTTGATGTCTTCACCTACTTCTGGCCCTTGATAAAAGAGCCCCTAGGAAGAGACAGGCCAAAGGGTTAAACCAGAATCAGAAATTGCATATAAAGACAAGACTGCTACACTTGGGAGGTGGCAGAGAGGCCAGATATATCGCTGTAATGTGCATCATTATAGAGGAAGTTGTGGAATTCAGATCCAGATCTGGAACTGAATCTAGATTTTGCAAGTGATAGGATGGGGAGGGGGAGGAAGGGCATTTGAATAAGATGCTCCAGTTCAAGCCCATTTCTACACCTGGCTATGTATGGTAGATGGCAGAGAGACATATCCTGATATTAACCTTAGTTCTTTTTCTTGCTTTAATCAGTAGAGACTACTTGGCATATTGCAGAGGCAATAAAGATTCAGCAGGGTGGAGCTCTATGGGAGGCTCTCATTCACTAGTCCGTGGCAGGATCTCAGTAGGCGCACCCATCGCTGCCTGATTGCAGATGTAAACCTTGGTAGTCCAAGGGATAGACACTTAGATCAGCACCTTGGGATCTGGGACTCCATCCAGCTGTGTGCGTATACAGGCTGGAATGGTTTAATGTTTTGGAACCAAGATCACTGAGTTATGTGTTGCTAGTGTCATTCCTTATAATGATTTCCTGTAATTACTGTAGAAGCTGAACATCCTCTTGTTTGTATATTATGGCATATTTACTAATACACAGTGTCCAACCTGAAATGTAGTAAAAGAAGTGAATAAGGGAACATGTTTCCCCATTAACAGTCATCTTGCTGGAGAAGAGAAAGGACTTTCCCCTCCAGACCTATATCCCATCAGATGCAAATGCACAAGTAGTTACCTTTCCATTACAGTGGCACCCAGGACTAGTAACCAAGAGCAGAGACCCATTGTGCCAGGTACCATATAACACATGGGAAGAAACTCCGTCCTGAATTGCTTATAGTTTAATAGGGAATAAGATGTAATAAGAGGTAAGGCACCTACCCAAAATTACCTTTTTGGATCTGTCCTTCGGTGACTTCTCCAAGGTCAGAAAAGAGCATAGGACAGCAGCAGGGACTGAAGCCAGTTATAACCCACCCCCCCGTCCAGTCTCTTTAACCACTAGCCCGTTCGTATTCCCCAGGGTTACTGCATGAAGCAGAATAGATTTGTAATTGCCTGTTATCTTGGATATTTATTTCATAAAATGCCATTTTGTGGTTGAAGTTCTCTTTGCTGTAATATGTTTTCCAATAAGAGTATAAACATTTTAGCCTAGAATAGGCTCAATTCTAATGCTGCAAGCATATCATGTAGGCAGGAGACTCGCACAAGAGTTTTAGGGAAGAGTCTGGGGTTTGTTTTATATAGCTTTGTCTCATATATTTTGATATTTAGGCCCATTAATGGGAGCCCAAGACAGAGGGACCCACCAGAAATGTCCTGTGTTGAAAGCAGTGCTTCTGTTGAAGTTAACCCATTCTTCCCAAGGGTAATAAAGGCATTGCCCAATGAACCTAAGGCACATAGTGATCCATAATGTAATGAATTAATCGCCATTTTTACGAAAGGGAATGATCATTGGGAAAGGAATAGATCAGCTGTTTAGCTGGAGATGCATCTGCTCTCCTCAATGAGATACTGCTTGCCAAGTAAGATGAATGCCGTGTGATTTGGCAGTACCATAAATGTGACTGATATGTACTGTCTGCAGGGGTGGATTGCCTCTCAGAGTCTCTCCTGGTGACTACGGAGATCATTTTAGCAATGCTTTCCTGCGGTCACTGATCCATGGGAAGCAACTCTAGCAAGCCAGATGTTGGGATCGTCTCTTGTATCGCCCATTTGTGCAACAGCTGAACTTGGGCTTTCATCATATGTGGTGACTGGTGCAGAAGCAGAGGGAATACAGCAGGACAGAGAAGGGGATCATTGGGAAGAAGGCAAGGTCTTAACACAAGGGCTAAGCAGGAAACAGTACAGGACTTTTGGCTCTTGCTTCTCCCCTGCTCCTACTTCACAAGCTAGTGCCAACTCTGGGGAGGGACTGCCTAGTAGTTAGAGTTAGGGGACCTGAGGGTGCTACTGCCTAAAGGTGTCCTTGATCTGGGGAGGGTGAAGCCCAATGGGGGATGTTAATGGGACTTGATAGCTTCCTCTGATTTCTCATGGCAACTGTGTGGTTGGCCAAGAAACAAATTTTGTCTTCCTCTTGCGTCCACCCTCCAGCTTGTTCCAGTATGGGGATGACGACTTGATGGTCTAGGCTTCTGTCCTGTGCTTCAGGACTGCATTGCATGCATTATTCTGCAGGAAGCAAACCCAGTAGTTTTGTGCTAGGCAAGACTCTAAAATAGGAAGTATTTCATTCATGGGAACTGGAATTTGGGATGCCGTGGACTGGATCTTCAAAACTACCCACCTTGGTTGAGTTGTTTCGAAAATCTGGCTTCTTATTCACTGCCAAGCTGGGACCTGGGCTCTTCTCCATACAGATCAGGTCCGATCTGACTCCAATTGCAGTGAAATCAATGGAGAGAGATCTGTTGACTGCGGTTTGAGTGGGACTGGCTCGGTGTCATGGCAAGTGTATTGTAGGGCACGTGCAGGTAGTTGAGGCAAGTGGTTGGCCACATGGGTTCACATTTTAAATGACTAGTTTCTTACCCCTCTTCTTACCTCGCACTCATTAATTGTGCTTAAACCAATTCTGTACAAGTTCAAAATTATATTGGACCAGGCCGTCTGTCACACGGTGCTGGTAAGCCACTGGGCCCACTTGAGAGTGTTCCTATTCAAAGCCTCAACCTCTAGCTAAAAGTAATGTGATAGAAGCCCTTCGACAAAACAAGATTATCAGCTGTCACAATCCAGTTTGCTCTTTTAAAAGATATATGTCAGCTTACATCAAACCATTTGTTGGATAATGGAATATACCAAGGGGACACCGTCAAGGTTTTTAGGCCACCGATTTGACCTACCTTAAAATAGTTCTTATTGGATGAAAGCATTTATAGCCCTTTTCAGTAAGGAAAAAAAAATGACTCCTGCCTTTGCAAAGGAAATTTCAAACCCTCTATTAAAGAAGAAAGACAAATAAAGAGCCGTTGTTTTGCTAGGACTTACAGAAACACGTTTTGTTTCTCTGCACTCTTAATAGGCTCTTGGGAGAGCTGGCTAAAAAAGTCTGTCATCAGGGTGGTGCTGTCATCACAGATGATGCTGATGCACCCATTCAAAATGCAACACATCCAAAGCTGCTTTGGCTTGAGACTTCATTGCATTTGCCTCTTCTTTTCTTGTGCAAGATGTGGTTTGTCCTGGGATCCTCTATTGGGAGAGCAGGTAGCTCATGCATGCGGGTAAGCACCACCAAAGGGATGAGGCAGCAGTGGTTTTTCGTCAAGGGGTCCCTGCAAAGTTTCAGTTTTGGACCCTGACTCTTTACTAGACCGTACTAAAACATAACTACGGTGCAATGGTGGCTCCCAACCAGCTCGGAGTCCTGTGCCGGTGGATGGTTTGCACTGCCCTAATACTGCCCATGGTAAGGAGGGAATTTAGTGTCAAAGGCCAACCTACCTAGTCCTCGGTTTCTCTGCCATGAATGTCAACCAGTGTGACTAAACGTGTAGCAGAGGAGCTGATTTTGATGATAAGGCCAACTGGTCTGAGATAACACTGAGTAATTTAGAAGGGATATTAAAACCTGTCACTGTCCAGAACATACGGGGGGAAATAACAACATTCACCAAATGGCACAGGACAAAATCATTAGGGGCAATGTGTACTTCAGGGTGTCCACACCAAAATCTGTCTTCCCTGCACTGATTTGCCTGGGAAGTGAAGACAATAACAAATGCTGTACTCAAGAGCCAGAGGAATTTAGCTCTGAGGCCATCTCTTTTCCTTTCTGGGTGTAAGTTGTATTCTGCAGAATCTGTGCCTCCGCCGACCTTAGCGTTAGTGCCTCTAGCTGGGTGGACTAGGCTTGGCATCCTCAGCTGCGTTACAACCAGATCTTCTGAACCCCCCAGAAGAAGGCTTTCCTGTGCCAAGGTTATCCTTAGTGTAGAACTGGAGGCTTCAGTTAGTTTTGAATGGGAGAAGCCTCTTTCATATGCAATGTAATGAGCCCTGTTTGATGCAACAGAGGCAGCCAAGAGGTTTGAACACAGATTTATAGTGTAGCATATTAGTCAGTGATCTCCTGTAGGTGTATACCATGACCACGACTCATAAGGTCCCAATTCACCACAGTACAGACAAGGCTTTATTCTCTTCCTGAATTTTAATTAATTTTATTAAAAAAAATTCCTTGATGATGTCTGCTGGGAAAGCATTTACAGTGCAAACATTGGTTTTGATTACCTTCCTTCTCTTGGTGGAGGAAGGTTTATTGATTGATTGCATGGCAGAGCTACCGCCTTTTATTTTTTGATGGAGCCAGTTTTAATTTCACAGCCTTTGTCCCATGGCTAGGAGTAACCAATGCATTTCTCGAGACAAATCACCTAGTGTCCCCATGTACACGTTTAATTTCAAATACATTAGCAGCATACTCAAAAGTTCCATTTCAGGATGTATCCAATAAAAATGAATTAACCAAAGAGTCATTAGGATATAATGTGGTAGCGTTAAGGTGAGTCACAATATAATTGCCATTAGTAATAATGGAGTTACCAGGCCATTTCTGCGTAACGCCACACATACCTTACATTTCCAAATAGACACACACCTCAGTGCATATGGACTTTTCTGCACACTCAATTTAAGCACAAAAAAAATCAATGATTGATCCATTGCATGCTTGGAGAATTACAGGCCTCAGCCATGTGTACATATATATGTATGCTTAACGAACCTATGAGAAAATCTGGACCTCTGCTATTAGGCATAATCCACTGAAAACAATGGGAATGTGTCTTTTGCTTTACATGGACTTTGGAGCAGGCCATATATGCTTTTTAGAAACCCTTCCACTAGGCTCATCCCATGCTGGGCTATGAAGCCGTCCGCTGAGATCCGAGAGGTGCCTAAAGCTAGGTAGGAAATGTGACAAAGATGTATCAGTGTAAATTGGCCATCTCTGCTATGAATATAATAGATTGAAAAGACAGCTACGATAGATTTAAGAACAGCACGTATACTGAGAATAATAATCATGCATGCAGCTCCTAGAGATTTACGTTTCAGTAAATATTAAGATCAACTCTTTTCATCTGATACTTTTGTAAATCAGCTAGTGCTAAATAAGCAGCTAGAGCATGGAAGACTGGAATGAGAAGAGTAATTTACCCTTCTGCTACCATAGGAGTCTGACTGGTGATCAAGCCTCCATTGATTTTAAGGAAGTTTGGATCACGGCATTTATCAAAGGAAGAAGTTCCTTCCTGAATTCAAATCAGTTGTCATAGGCTTGGGGTATTGTTGTAGCCATGACAGTCCAGGAAATATTCAAGAATCAAGTACTTTTTTTGGTGATAGTTTTTATTGGACCCGCTGTACATCTAGAAGAGATTTTAGATAAGCTCTCAGGCACAAAGTGTCTTTCTTCTGCTTCGGATCTATTGATCATTGTCACTCGTTGCACATAAGGTAAGAAGGAATTACCATTAACTGCTAACTGCATATTTCTTAGAGGGTTTCCTTGCTCCCAACAATTCCAGCAAACTTAAAGGACTATCAGCTGCCTCTGGCTGTACTGCTCACTGTACACTGCTACACCACGGTGATTAACTTAGTTACTGCACTTTAAGAACATAACACCTCTTTCCTATATATGGTCCACACCTTCTTTATATAAGGAAAGTAATGAGTCAGTTTTTTAATTAGGTGCCTAAAGATGCAGAACAATGATTAGAGGGGACGGCCAAACTCTGGAGCCACGTGCAACTTTTCAGAAGTTAATATGCATCTCCTTGAATCTTTGCACAAGCACATGGTGACCAGCTTCCAAATGGTGACCAAATGGATGCTGGTCACTGTGTGCTTGTGCAAAGAGTCAAGAAGATGCATAGGCAGACAAGGTTCCTTGGGTGAATTTGATATCTTTTATTAGACCAACCTAAATGGTTGGAGAACAGTTATTAAGCAAGCTTTCGGGTTCAAAAACCCTTCGTCAGGCATATGCATATTAACTTCTGAAGAGCCACATGTGGCTCTGGGGCCACTGGTTGGCCACCCCTGCTATAGGGCTTTTCAAGACTGCCTATGCAGAAGTAGGTACCCAACTCCCCACTAAAGAACTTTTGAAATTGTATTAGAAAGTCTCTGCATCTTTACATGCTTAAATCCCTTTGAACATCTGGCCCAAGCTGACACACCTTTCAGGACATCTTTTAAAGGCAACTGTCATTATACCACTAAGCACAGCTCTGTGATTATAAAGGTCATGTATTGTGAGGAGCAATCTTACATGGGTGGCGAGATGGACACCTCTTAATTTATTGGATGCCATGATAACAGGCAATGAGGGTTTTCCATATGTGTGGTTCTTTCTGATCATGCAAAGCTGAGCTCCTAATTCATAAGAAAAATCAGTGGTGAGGTGATAGTTTTCCTTTAGCAAAAAAGCCAATGCTTGTAGCAGTAATGAGGTCTTGTTGGCTGCAGTTGTGGGATGGCATTAAAGGCTCTTCAAACATTTTATGCCATGGGCAATATTGAAAGACTTAATTTGCTGCTATGATTTCAACAGCAATTTCTAGCCTTTGTGCAAAATTAAACCTGAGAATTATAGCTATTCTTCTTATTGATCATCACAGTAAGAACTAGGCATATTATTTCATTAAGTCAATGTTTTTCCTCCACAAACCTTCCTCCTTCTGGGGTTTTCCCGTGTTATCAAAGGCTTCCTAGACTTTTAAAGAAAACTTTTATGCATATCAAATGATAAATTACATTCTTTTGTAAGTGCTACATAATGCATACACTGTTGGCTTGCGCTGCTGTTCATTACCATCTTTCATGGATCACATTGTTGGCTTCCTCTACCATCATTATCTCTTTGCCCTCGATAACCTCCTTGACATTGTCTCACTGATATTTTCGTAGCCCTCCTGGCCCCTTTCCTACTGCTGTCACGGTCAAGACTCGCAATGCATTTTTCTTCAATCCCATGTGACAGATAATAACGTTTTTCTTAATTGCTAGTCACGTCTATTAGTGAGTTACTTGCAGGAGAACAGTTAATTCCACACCACTTGGAAATGCTGCAGAATGGCTTGTAGTCCATGTGGAGCTTTTCCCAGGGCCACTTCCAGACTGTAAAGTCCAGGTGACTGAAGGACACTGCTATGTTGGAGCACAGATTCAATACTCTACATGAGCAAGTTGTGTTTCCAGGCTTGAACGGGAGGCACACAAATAGTTACTGCAAATGGCCTATACGCATGTTGTGTTGATGCCTCATAGACTTCATAGACATTCGGGCTGGAAGGGACCTTGGAAGATCATCGAGTCCAGCCCCCTGCCCCAGGGGCAGGAAGTCAGCTGGGGTCACAGGATCCCAGCAAGATGAACATCCAATTTTCTCTTGAAGGCATTCAAAGTAGGTGCTTGAACCACCTCCGATGGCAGGCTATTCCAGACCTTGGGGGCTTGGACAGTAAAGAAATTCTTCCTTATGTCCAGCCTGAACCGGTCTTGCATGGTACTGACATGGGAACCTGTGTCTAAATGTTCATGGTACAATCCTTTTTTTCTTGGACTCTCAAAAATGGGTGATTATGGCAGATTTGACTACAGGCAGCATCAACATGATGTTTCCAACAGTCTTGTCAATGCAACTCCATGCTACTCAATCTGCTCCCACTGCAGTCGATTTGTCATTGATTTCCATGAGTGCACTACTGGATGTCTGGCAGGTAAGGTCCTTTGGGTAGATGTGATGTCTTTTATTAGACCAACTGAGTAGTTGGAAAGAAGTTCTTAGCAAGCTTTCAGGCGCAGTCACCCTTCGTCGGGCATAGGAAGTCTACTCGATGTCTGCGGCTTGTTTGCTCAGAGGTTGCCAATTGTGTCAAACTCTTAGTGATTCAGTTCTCGCAGCGGGAGGAGAACAAGAGAGCCTGCCCTCCAAGCGAGGCAGTCCTATGACCTCCAGTGGGGTTGCCTGAGCTTCCATAGGGGCAGAAGGTCTGTAACCCAAAATGTTCATAGGAACTGGTCTAAGGGGGTGGGGAGAGGGAAGATGGTGAGTGCATTGGTGCCGCAGCTTTGTCTCAGATGCTGTGAAGCCAGAGTGAACTCAAATTGCAAGAAAGAAAAGAATCCAAAGGATCAGCTGAATGGAAGGGATGCAGCATTAAGAGAGCTGGGAGGAAAGCGAAGCCAGGGGTGCTGTGTTTGTAAACGGGAGGCCCTGGGAATTGAATGTGATCATTTAAAAACTCCCTCACTTCCTCCGAACATCTGCTTTCTGTGTGCTAAATAAATCATTCTTCTTGTTACCTTGTACTGTACGCACAGAAAAGATGTGTTAGAGCAAAAAAGCCCAGAGTTCCTTCTAGTGCTTCATCTTTTATGTCCTACTGCACAGCTCTTGTTTCAGGGCATGGACTGATCAGGCCTCCCACCTCTGCTCCCCCCCGCCGTCCCCGCCGCAAAAATAGGGAATGCTTCCTGCCTTGGTCAGCTATCAGCAGTGACCCCAAATGTCCCCTTCTTGAGATTTACGGTAGAGAAGCCTGATAAGAAGCCCGCCAGTAGATTAGTGCTCAGCGGAGCAGCGCAGAAGGACCCAAGGGGAAGTCTCGGTGCCTGCTATCTTCACGGATCGTCCTGACGCAGTGGTGTAATCGAGCACGAGGATACCAAGTGCTTGCTTATTGTTCTTAGAAACATTGTTATGGCCTGGCACACTATAGGCGGCTGCCTTTAGGAGGTGGAAAGGGCACCGCTGCATTTCTGAGATGCATTTATTCTAGGTAGTTGGTCTTTGCAGTGGCACGCTGCAGTGCTCCATTAACTACCGGAGATATTTCTGTACCATTTACTAGCGTCCTTTTGCTGCTAAGCGCCAACAATGTTAATCTAAAAGTGGATGAAAAGAGCCCTTTCTCAGTGAAGACATAGGAAGCCAATTACGAGTTCTCATATGACCCCAAATGCATCTCCTTTCAAACTAAGGCAGAGACTAGGCTTTTCACAATGAGCCTGAACCCTGCACTTTTTAATTTGAACATGATTTAAGAAAATCTAGCTAGTTCTATTGGGAAAAGAGCTGCTTTTTTCTAAAATGCTCCCTGCTTGTTTCTTTATTCCAACAGCAAAGTAATTTATGTACTCGTTTAATTTTGTTCTCCCACAAACAAAAGCCACAGTATATAATGTAATCTCCATTGGTGGAATGCTCATTGTTGTAAGGGGATTGGAAAATAGATAAATGTCCCAGCACAAAAGAGAATCTAGGTTTCAGAAAGATCACGCAGATTGGAAAATACTTTTTTTTTCCGTAAAATTTATGAGTGGCGCTTTGTTCTTTATTTTATAGTATGATAGTGTAATAATCTTTTAAATCCACAGCAAGAGCTAGACACCTGGGTGATTGGTGCTTTATAAATACTTAAACAGATAGACCACTATGAAAATCTTTTGTTATGCTGAATTTTTTGCCCATTGTTAATACAGTTCTGACAATGCAGACCAAAAAAATAATTGAAAAACATTTCTGTTCAGATTTGAGGTGGTTAGTGTCTTAGGAGAAATATCTTCTAACGCATTGAGAATTATATTACACATGCAAACTGCAGGAACAACATGCTGTTTTGTATGTATATGTAACTACGGAGATACTGAAAATCTCCCAGCCAGCTAGTGAAATAGTCATATTTCACAGTTATGATAGCATCAGAAGGCTGTAATTCATGACTTTTGAAAAGTAGAGGAAAAACCTCGAGCAGCTCTTACAGTTTATTAAAATGATTGCAACATGTGAATGAACTGAAGTCAGCTGTTCAATAATTGGTTAAGTTATCTCTAATGTCACTGTTCCATCAGCCAACAGCAAGCTGCTGATAACTGCCTTACAAGTGTATACAACACATGCAGGGAGGCAGCATGGTCTAATGGTCCCAGCCTCGACTTGTAAACTGGGAATGGCTGAGTTTCTAATCTCAGCCCAGACACTGATTCACTGGGAAGGCTTGGGCAAAAAAACTCACTACGTCTGCCTCAATTTCCTGAACCGAAATATGAGGATAACAACACGCAGTGTTTCTGTGAAGACGGATGAATCTGTTTGCCATGACTACAACTACTGCTAATGTTCATTAGCATTAATAAATGTTTATCTGTGCTTTTATCTTCTCTGATAGACATCAACCTCAAACAAAGAGTCAAAGGTTGAAAAACAGCATTAGCTTATCAAGTCAACATGAATCAAAACCTTAGTAGTGGTTTCACACTGACGTGATATAAATACACACATCTGAAGGTGCTGGAAGTGAAGAGAATTGTGTGGTGTACAGGCGCTTTTCCATTTCAAAATGGTCACAAAAATGGTTTTGATTCCTGGCATGGCGTAGAAAGTCAGCATGCATTAATTGTATTGGCTGAGATGCCATCAGATCCTTCTTCAGGGATATAGGGAGCAAAAAGAAGGCACAGGGTAGCATAGGATGACCACAAGACAAATTAGGGCACTTAGTGGCAGATAGAGGGGACACAGCTGAGCTCTTCAATGAGTTTTTTGCCTCTGTATTTCTGAACTCGGACTTGATGACTTAAGTTGACTTAAGAGGTGATCTTGTGGCTGCCTATAAATTCATCAGGGGAGGGCAGCAGGGAATAGGAGATGCTCTATTTACTAGGAGCTTACATGGCATACAGATCCAAAACAGGTCTTTCCATATGCCTCATGTCATAGATCACCTCTTAAGATGACTTAAGTTTATAAAGCTACTTTTGAAAACGTACCCTGGACCTCCCTGTTATAGTCCTCACTTTCAGATCTTAGTGCCTTAATTTACAGGGGTCCCTGTCACTTTGGGCACAACAGAAGCCTGCTTAGCAAAGACATTTCCTTCTCCCCCTAATAAAGCAACTGCCATGGACTTTGGATTTTTTTTCTATGTGTTTTCTTAAGGCATCGTCAAATATGAATAGGGACCTGGACTGTGCCCCTAATACTTTAGGGCGAGAGCAGAATGCAGGACAATTATTCCATAGTGATGATATGTCCCTGAGTGTCAGTTGTTTCGTTCACGACCATGATATGCCATAATCTTGAATCCAGTCTGCCTACATGGCGTTTAGCCAAGAGCACGCAGTTGGTTCTGCGGCATCAATGTCAGGGGTGGACATCGGACCTGACTGGAAGTTGCAAGCAGACTAGTAGTGAATTTTTCCTGCAAGGAAGTTTTGGCTGTAATTTCTAGTGATAATGTCCCTTTGTCTGCTATTGGGTGGTTTCCTAGGAGGCAGTAATTATGCATTGCCATCACCACCGAGCCACCAAATCATGGATGAAATGGCTAACAAGGACATCATGCCATTTTATTCTGGGGTGGGGAAAAAAGGCAATAATCATTAATGAATCCACATACAAAGAGGCACATAATTGTGTACACTATTTGCACTTAAAAATGTTGTGACTGTGCATAGAAACAGAGTGGGACAATGTGCAAACGTGAGGCATATGGAAAGACCTGTTTTGGATCTGTATGCCACGTAAGCTCCAAATGTGCAGAAAATTAGGTGCTTGCTTTGCATACAACTGTGCACCTAAAATCGACCTTGATTATTTACATGGGAACCCTCTGCATGCGACTCCAATGCCAAGACTTTGCCTTCCCTAGTCATTAGAACGGGAGTGCCGATACAAGTTTTGCTTTTCTTCATGGCATGAAAAATAATTCATCCTTTTATTGGAAAGAAAACACAGATTTGTCAGAATCAGAACTGTTTTCTGGCGACAGCCCAGTTTGGATGAAACGTGCACTGGAAAAACGGCATCATCTCCAGGTTGCAGTTCTGGTCGGAGGGATACCACCCGTTGCTCAGAGGTCCGACTCTCCCCTAGAATGCAGAATATCCAGGTTAAACTTCATGCACCATTAAATACCATTGTTAATACAACGTGGAGGATCTGACAGGAGAAATGGAGAGAGACCCACCACAGATTATTCAATTGCTTCTGGTGGAGGCATTGATATGGGAGGATGAAAGAGCAGTGCCCTGGCCTACGTCTCAGCTGACAGCCCTAATGACCACACTATTGATTATTCCGGTGTCTCACTCTCTCTTGGTGAATGGTTTTGGTTGCGTTCCAACAAGGGATAGGGACATTTTCTGATTGCAAAAAATTTTGCAGGACATGACAAACTGTTTCTCATTTGGCTTCCCTTTCCATTGCTTTATCCGTAGCTAACCATTTGGCCCATGGCTTAGAATCGGAGAAGTTTGCACCAACTGGGTCAAGAATCTGCATTTTCAGACTGTTATTATTAAGGTATTTATATCAGGAGCATAGTATTTTAGAAGGGGGTAAGTGCATTTTTTCTATAATCAGCATTTTAAAAAGTCTATAAACATCCACTATGTTTGCCTAATGTACGAGAAAAGCTTCCAAAAGAGCTGTTCTTATCCCGCTTGTCACCTCACACATCCTAAGAGGACGAATCTTTTTTCCCTCCACCCCTCGTCCGTTGTTAGCAAAATGAAGTCAACCGTTTACAGCTTTGGAGCGGCAAGGCGAAGTTAAAGAGTTTGTAATCCTTGGATTCCCGAGGAAATGTCGGCAGCTTTTTACTAGGCTCTTTTACATTCTCCCCGCACAACAACAATTTCAAACAGACAAAATCAGTTTAGGTTACATAAATTCAAAAGCCCCAGCCTGCTTCTGTTAAAGTAGCATCTTGCATTTTGTTCAGGGTGTTGCAATACCTCGTATAGCGTCTTGAATGTGCTCGCTTTTATGTTCTGTTGTATATCTCCCTGAGCTTCCTTTTGTTGAAGGAGCTCTAATGCGGAATTACACACAAAAAGCGGAAGTGTTTGGGTCTTTTATCACACGTTATGATGAATGTGCGTTTCACGTTGGAGGCCCAGCCCTGGGCATACCACTCTTATCATCCTCAGAGCAGGGAACAAATATAGACCCACGACCTGATGAAAAGGTGCTAGACATTTTGGATACTTTGGCTCTGGATCCAGATAGTCAACAACACCCCCTTTGCATTTGGGTCTGTGGTTCAACTCATTATTTGCAAGAAGCAAATCACATGCAAAAATCCTATTCCAAGAGGCTTTGGATTTCCAGTCCTCCTAAAGTCACACGGGGGCTGTTTCAGGCCCAGATCCATTTATTCTTTTCTGTTGTTCCAAACATTTAGTGGTGTAAGGTGAAGCTTAATGATTCATCTCCCTCTTTGCATGGAGAACGCACTGAACTAGGAGTGGAAAGGCCTGAACATATGGGATGGACATGTGATGAAAAAAGATTTTCCCATGGGACTTTGTGCTTTTGGACTAGACTGGCACTAGCACAAGGACTGGTCACTTTAGACATGTAGGTTCGGAAGGGAAAGGGATGCCCGGAGACGGACACGAGGGTTAGGGTTATCCTGTGTAGGATGGCCCACTCCCTCTTTCCACGACAGCCTGTGGCATCCCCTCTGCAGAATGGCGTTGGATCCTTGACTACAGGACCTACGTCGGTGTTGGCCATCAGTAAAGCCAACGTGCAGCTGTTAAGATGCTTTAGCGTTTTGTGTGCAGGTGGTGGTGGGAGATGAGGACACCTCACAGTATGCCTCCAAATTAAGATTTAACCACAGAGAAAGAAAGAAAGAAAGAGAGAGAGGGTCATGGGTGGTGGTGGCAGATAGCAGAAAACCACCATTGTCAAGTGAAATCAGGAGGGGTGGGGTAGACTTACGGAGAATTTAGACCTTCTGGGCCAAATTTTCGAGGCTCCACCAAGCTTTCATTGGTTCAAGACCAAAGGGGGAAGGAGAGAGAAAGGTGTCCCAAAATTACCTTTCTAGACCTCTAGACCATTGGCCTAAGGCATAGTTTAAAGCAATGGAGGAACTGCTCTTCCTTTGCAGAAACGTAAGAGTCCAGTGCACTCTGGTCTCAGCCCCTGTCCTACTACTTCACTCTCTCGTCTTCGGGTGCCTGGAAGAAGTGGTGCAAAGAGTGGCACGTTAGCTTTACCTCACCTGGAGGCCTGCTAATGCCAGAGACTCCCCAAGTCCCTAGTTGAAGGGACTTGTCATTATGCTGACAGCCCGAGGATGAGGTTTAAGACCTGGAGAAAGAGAGAGAGAGGGAGAAGCCAAGACTAGAAAACTGTCTGGTCAGCTACAGAAGTTAGCTGTGGCTTCTTTCTCTAATATTGCCGCACCTTTGTGTGCCAGATGCTTTCTCCCGATGAATGGAGGCAAGCACTTCGAAAGCAATGAAGTACTGCTTATTACTTTGTATCAGTTCAGAGTTGGTCCTCTCAAGACGTGTCCTGTCCTTAGATTACAAGCCATCAACTATCAACAAGTATGACAGCCTCAGAACGATATGTTATTGCTGTCTCTCATCGGTACCATCATGCAGAGGTATCCCGTAGCAGCAGTAATGTTAAGTCATCATCTCATGACTACAGAGCCTCATGGCCTTCTGCTGTTTGTAATTAAATGTGTATTAACCTCATTTTGACTACCAAGTGGTAATGTGCCTTGGGCATATAATATAATTATTTGTATTTTAGAAATCTCCACTGGGGTGGAGACTATTTGCAAAGAAAAAGAGGCGGTATTATAAGTCACTGGATCCCAATGACTTTTTTCGCTCCATGGGACACGAGGTCTGCTGTCGCGAGATGCTGAGCATCTCACGACAGGCATGTGCTGTGTTGTAACCATCCAGCACCTTGCTAAACCGGTGCTAGTTTGTAAGTGCCACACGTGTCCAGAGCCAAGCCACACACTGCTATGGTTTGCCTCCTGCAGACACTGGCAGACTCCACTGTAGCCCCGTACCCAAATCAGGCCCCTGAGAGCAGCGTGTGAAGAAGTGCCGAGGGTGTAAAGAGGGGACGAGACTGACAAGTCTCAGTGACACAGCTCAGCGAAGTGTGCGCACATGCATATGAGCGGGGGGAGTGTAAGTAGGTGGGTGAGGATGGGTGGGGAGATGGTTCATTTAATGAGAAGCTCAGATTTGGGACCTTGCTCGCAAATGAACAAGTCTGTTTAATTAGGAGCAGGCAGTCACATTTCTTCTTATTTATATTTCCTCCCCAAGGTGACCTGGTTCTGCCTTTGCACTGCGTCTTCCTTGAGCAGAGTCTGGTAAAAGCCCCTGGCGTCCAGGATCCCCCGCTCACTTCCTTTACTCCAGGGGGGCGAGCTGAGCGCAAGCTGTGCAAGGTGCTGGCACTTTGCGTCATTGCCTCGTGTCACAGTAATGCAGATGATGACTTTTCTTTGAGATGGGAAAACCAGCAGGAACGTGAAAGCCTGAAAGATCTCGTCCTACGAGTTGTGCGTGTGCACTACCGGGGAACTCGTGAGAGCAGGGATTTTCATGGCTTCTAGCTAGACGTACACTCGCCAGCAAGAGGAGCAGATACAGCACGCTCCCTGTCAGCTGGCAGCTTTTAAAGATACAGAATGAGGAAAGACTTGGCTAGCCGGTTAAGTGCCCAGGATTTCACAGCTAGGGAGACTGTCTTAATGTGGTGCATTTGAATCATGGCTCTTCTCTCTTTAAGGTAAAAATCAATAGCCTTTCAACTTCTTTTTCCCCACCTCCTCTTCCGGATACCTTCCTACCAGGGAGGAAGGAAAGGAACTAAAAGGAAGAAAGGGGGAAAAATGAGGGGAGACAAAGGTCTTCAGGAATGGACGTGGTCTGTGTCTCGGTGTCGCTCCACGACAGCACTTACCATACATAGTCGAGGCCTGGTGAAACCTTGGGACGGGCAGAGAGTGGTAAGATGAGATGCCTCTTTATTTGGCCTAGCTAAAAATAGCCCAGGGTGAAAAAAGAAAAAAAAAAAAGGCAGAGTCAGGACCCTGCAGGACTAGTAGTCAATGGGCTGAGAGGAGCGATTGAACTCCAAATACTCCCTGCTCGGCAGTCTCCAGCTGACAGGCTATTTTTTGCCATGGTTGACTAAATATGGTCAGGGAGGGAATGGCATGAAAAGGGGCCACTTGCCTGGGAGCGCGTGTTTCAGATGCTTAGCTGGGTATATAAGCACTGGAAAGGTGGACTCGTTTCCTGATCAGAGGTCCCCCCCCCACCCCTTTCCCAGTGCAGCCCCCCTTTTTTGTGTGTGCGTGCGTGCATGTGTGCGTGCTCTTTGTCGCATCCTGACCTCTACCTCAGGCTGACCCTTTGGGGAGGGGTTATAGGGGGAGAGAAGAGAGGAAGGGCGGGAGATGGGAGACTTCTGCAGACACAGCTCTTATGCATCAAGGTGTGCGGCAATCTGAGCACAGAAGGTTGCCTCTCCTTAACTCCTGCTTCACCCTCCTATTCTGCCTGTGCTCTTCAGTGCTCTCTCTCTCTCTCTCAGCCTCAGCTGTAAGCTTTCGAGCTCTCCCTCCCTTCCCTCCCCACCTCCCCTCCACCACTAAGCTTCGATGCAGCAGGAGGGATTGAGTTGTAGTGGTGCTTGTTGGGGGGGGGGTGCAGGGGGTTGCCTGATCTTTTCTCTCTCTCTCTGTCTCCAAGTGAGGACTAATACCATTACTGGGCCTGCTCTCTTTTTCCCTTCCTGCATTAGAGATTGGCTCTAAGGAGAAGGCTGACGGCTGCAGCATGAAGCGCATTATTACCTTGTGATTCCATGACCCTCCTCTATGCATCCCTAACTCTTGAAAGCTGATTCAGCTTTCAGCTAGTGCTCTGGTGACTCCACTGCTGCAAGAGAATCTTCTAACTGGTATGTCTTTTTTCCACCCCCCAACCCTCCCCTCTCTACGATCTGCCTTTCCTTTAACTGCACCAGCTCGGCTTGTTTTTAAACACTTTGCTGGCTAACGTAGGACTCGGTGCCCATCCAAGTTGCCCGTGGACTGACAGGGGTGGCTCTGCGTTTGGTGAATGCGTGCGTGTGTGTGTGCGTGTGCACAGGGTGGGTGTGATAATATGTGGGTGGGTTACGAGACCCTTTTTGTGGTGGTGGTGTTGTTGTTGTTCTGCTGTGGCACACTCCGCATTTTTAAAGGGAAAAAAAAACTGCAGAGCAAGCAGTGGACTAGAATAAGCTGAACTGAAATGTTAGAACTTTGACATGCAATCACGTTGCAAGGTTAAACCCTTCCTCTCAATGCCTAATTCTGAGCTGGGCTAAATGACACCTAAGGGGATTTTTTTATTTATTTATTTTAAATAACCGGTGGCTCTGAGCTGAAATAATACCACCCAGAGCAAAGGCTGAAATAGGGTTTTAACTTAGCCTAACTTGCAATGATCTCAACGCTGCGGTGATTAACCATTGAAAAGCCTAGAAGAGAGCATTAATTACAGGCACGATGTTTATGGACAATGCAAAAGGAATGAGAAGTTAGGTTTTCACTGCAAGGATTTGGAAAGGCAGGTTACACTTCACACATCCTTTGATTATGATTGCTTTTGAAGCCAGTAGTTAGCTCTGGTCATTGCATTTTGCATTGGAGTGGTGTATCAGAGACATTCACACACCGGTAGTACATGTATATAGATTGTGAGAGATCTTGTGAAATCTATATTCACACACACAGAACATAGGTGTGCTTGATAGAATATAGCTCTACAGTTAACATCTCTTTATACAGATACATACCCATTATATACCAACAGATATATATTATCTGAATACAGTACATAGCATATAGCGTGTGCATAGTGTATGAATAGATGTATGTGCCTGTTAGAGTGTATGCTCAGCAATTGTGTAATTGTAGTCAGAAATCTATTATTTGTGCTGTCATTTAAATTGCTGGGTGTCTCCTGAATGGGTGATTTTGTCTATTCCTGAAATTTTCATTTTCTTACCCAACCTGACTTGATACAAACCTCCGTATGCAGGGAAGGGCGCTGGCAGGTTGGCCACAACTAGCGCAAGCTTTTACCTCCCGCTCTCCCTTCCCTGCACCCCTTGCACCCTGACATAAGCCCTGGCTTTCTCCAGCACCTACTACTCTTTGCAACTCCAAAAAGTTTTGAGCTGTCCAGCTGCAGAGAGCCTTCGTTGAAGTGACTAGGCGAGCGCATGCAGCCTTGGGGGCAGGATGAAGCCCCCAATGAGTGGGAATATGTGCCAATTGCCCCCCGCCTCAAGACCCACCCCCATGTGCACCTTCACTCCCATTACCCCCAGTCCCCTTCCCCTCTTTCATTTGCTCCTTAGCTTCTGCACTTCTAGTTTATCGAATGGCACTAAGGATTTAGGATTTTCTTGTCCTTAGTTTCCTGTGCTCCCCTGGCCCCAGGTTTCTCAGGCAAGATTTTCCACTGTGAACGTGCCACCAGGCAGCTTAGCCAGCCTAGGTGAGTGAGGGAAAGTTGCAGAACTGTCGCTCCGAGCCAGAGCTTCTGCTTGTATCATGCAGGATGCGGAAAGGCTCGATAGCTCTGACTAACTGCCCGAAAAAGCAGTAGGTCCGCATGTCTTCTGCCCCGCCAACCGTCACAGAGGGGTGTTTTTTTGGAAAATGTGGATTTTTGTTCAGACACCCAAGGTGAATTAACAAAAAAAGAAATACACTTCTCCCCACATGTACCTGGTATCAGGCAGTGCCCCCACACCAAGCCTGGATAAACTTTGCTGTGACTTTTATAGACGCTCAAAGAGTGGGGGTTTTTTTTCCGATGCCTTTTTAATAAAGGCTTAAAACTTCAGTGTCAAAATCCAGTATACGAATATTTCCATTATTATCCTTCCGTCTCCATCTCATTCATCTGCAAAAGTTTGGGACTCCACAGACATTCAGCCCAATGCTGTGGCTGGGCAGAGATCCCCTACATTGGCTAATTTCCCTTGACTTAAAGCAATCAGGCTTTCATTCATACGCCTGGCATGTGCCTATTTAAATCCTCACTTCTCTGTCTTGCCTTAATTTCACTGCAGTCGTGCATTCGGGTGGTGTCACAGCTCCACCTCTCTTCCTTCTAGTCCCCAACGCTTGGGAATTGCCTTTCAGTTGGACAAGGGTAGGGGATAACATCAAGCAAACCAAAAGGTATTAAGGAAGGTGTCTAACAAAACCAGGGCTGAGGCGTCTGAGCAGTGAGACATGGTTGGTGTGAAGTCACTTTCCAGGCTGGACCTTACCAAACCTTCAGAAAGGTTTGTGGGGCCTTTTATTTTCTTTCTGCTGGCCCTGGAAGTTGATGGGGAACAGGGAAATCCTCACATCCCCGTTTGCAGTAATTTTTTAAAATGCAGGGGGGGAAAACATCGATGCAATTAAGTATTCCAAAGTGCTTAGTTTGCCACTTGCTAAGTTTACTTAAACTCTCTTTAAAGGGTTCATTAGAAGACTGTGAGAAACGGTAAAATTCATTAATACTAAGGCAGCCATTCTACATTTGCCTGTAAATTGGTATTGATCTGCAGGGCTCAGGCTAGGGGTAGCAGTCAAATGAAGCAGGTGAGTGGACAAGCTAAGCATACCATTACAGCAATGCTGAATGAGCATTAAGCGCCCCGTGTGACCTCCTGGTTTGCTTGATGCCTAAATCCTGCCCAATAATAGTCTTCTATTCAGTACAATCATCATTTTCAGCAGTGCCACTCGGACCACATTGTTAGGGGAGCTTTAAAGCTCAGAGTGGCGGTGAGGCAATGAGTGAGAAGAGAGAGAGAGAGACAGGCAGAGAGAGAGAGACTGACTGATGCAAACAGGAGAAAGGCATACACACACACACACACGCGCGTGCGCATGCACACACGCACACACACACACACACACACACGCATGCAGGGGGTGCTTAAGGAGTAACTCAAAAACCATTGCACTCTGGCCTATCCTTGCAAGCACCTTGCTGAGACTACCCAGTTCTGCCTATTATTTTGCGTGTCTGCAGGTGTCTCTCAACCTCCCCGGCTCTTGCGGAGTTCTTCTACTGGATGACATTTTAAAATTAAAAAAAAAAAAGCCATCCAAAAAGGCATCTCCTTTCTTTTGGGGGCTCTCTCATTTGCAAGGTAGTATTGCACTTACAATGACCTGCACAGGAAAATCTTTGGATTCACTAGGTAAGATCCTTTCTTCTTCTTATGCTTTAATCCCAACTAATTGATGACAGCAATTCTTTGTCTGTTACTGATGAGTTCTCTAACCTTAGCGAGTGGAAGGGGTGAACCTGATGGTGATTTATAAGCTGCCAGAGAAGGAAGGACCTGTGAGTTTTTTGGATGGAATGTACCTAAGCTTTCCCCAAAAGTTGGCTCTGCTTCTAAATTGCAGAGTACAAAGTATTTGGGTATTTTTTTCCCCCTCTTGTGGTTGGCGGCTTTGGATAGGAAAAAAGAAAATAAATCTCTCCACTAAAATTTATTCTGCATCTGTTTTTTTTAATTTATTTTTTAATCATTGAAAGTTTCGGATTGCAAATGAAATATCTACTTTTCAGGGCAACCAGAAGGTATTTTTGTCCTATCCCATTTAAGTGAAAATGAGGCACTGTCAGGGGCAAACTGCTCAGTGGCTCTGCCTTTTTGTCCGGCGTCTTGTCCATTTTTGTTCCCCGTGACAAAAATCAGAAACCTGGCGATGAGTAGCTATGGATTACTGGAGATTAGTTTGAAGCGGGGGGGCAGTGTGTGTGTATATGTGATGTGTGTGGGGAGGGGGGTGTGAATGTGCATGCATTTCTGTGTCTGGAGCTGGAAGAAAAAGAAACTGCTATTTTAAACTGAGCATTAACTCACTCTTGGGATGTGAATTCTGAATCAGCGCTATTTTCTCCTGTGAACATATAAATGCGCATATTGAAACTACCTGCTTGAGAGACATACTTCTTTATATGCCCATATGAACCTGGCAAGCTATGGAATGTAAAGAAGTATGTATTTCAGGTGGGGATCATTCTCAGTGGAGCAATCTGTATGTGACCCAGTGTAAAAAGGGGAGAAAGACAGACGGATGATTTTTTTTTTAAATGCCTGACATGGCAGACTGACTGGGGAGTCAATTGATGATCTTGTTCCAGTGCGTGTATTGTTCTGTCACTTTGCCTGTGTCAGCAGGTGGAAATGCTCATCAGGACATTAAATATTCAATATGCTGACTGCGGCATGGGCTTTGAAAGGCAATGCCAGAAGAAAGCTTGCTGTCCACTTCTGTTTTTTAGCAGGGATACAGGCCAGTGGCTCTTTGCGTGTGTGCTTTCCCCCCCTCCAAAAGGAGACTAGAAAGCTACAGCATATAGGGGTTGATATTTAAAGCCAGGAAAAAAAAAACCCAGAGAAAGACAAGGGAGGAGAGAAAGTGAGTGTGAGAGAGAGAGAGAATATGTAGAGCAATTTTGTCATGGCTGTGCAGCATGTTAGCTCTTAATTAATGTGCAAACTCAGGCTTTTTTGAACTTTTCCCATGTTAAAAGTTTTCATGTTTAAAAAGCAGACAGAAAGGCAAGCTTATTTGTTATGAGGATAGCCCTGGAAACAACCCTCCCCGTGACTGAAATAACTAAAACCCAGGGTACCCTGAATGCATGACTCCACATTTCCCCTGAAAATGTGCATGCTTGAATTTCAGACGTATTTTGCGTGTTAATGTGCTTTTTTGCATTGTGCAAAAAAAAAATAAATTAAAAAATAGGCTCGGTTCTTTTCCCAGTCGTCCAAAATAAGAGTTTCAGTATAGAGCAGGGGGAAAAAAGACGGTGACATGCTTGACGTTGGATATAGGCGGCAGCAGCTGGTTATCTGTCCAGAAGTTTCCAGCTCATGCTTCCAAAACCTTTGCAATTAGAGAAAAAGCCTAAGCCAGTGGTGTTCCCTATTATTCTTGTTTTAAGATTCAAAAAAGGTGTCCGCCAAACTTGTGCTAGGTCAGAATCACCTGGAACCTGTAGCTTTCGAATCTTTTCCCGGCAGCGTAATGACGCACTTGATTCGCATTGCAAAGGTGCTGCTAACGTATCGTTTGACAGTCGGGCAACTTGGTACCCATGGCTGGGGTTAAGCAAGCTACTAAGAGAGCTTTGGTTTTGGAGTCAAGTGCAGTTTTGCTTGTTCTCATGACCTGGAGCTGTTAAGCGAGACCCTGGATTTGGATCTTGCAAAAGAAGTCCTTATCCTTCTCGATTCAAGGCAAGCACCGTTGTCACTTGTTACATGTATGCCAAAAGGGATTTAACTAGAAGCAGGAGCTCATGAATAACTGGTTAGAAAAGGCCGGCTAAAATATCACTGAGGTTTTGATAGTGTATATTATTCAGTCGGTATTAATAGCATATTCCCTCCCTCCTGTAAAATAAGGGCTCCCACTGATTTAAATGCGTACGGGGGGTAGAGCAGCATCTGCCTTGGACGAGTGGAAAAACCTCTCCCTTTACCGAGTTGCATGAAAAAGAAAGACTTTGTCCTGAATGAAAGTGAAAGTGAGCTCATTGCCGAGCTGTCGTGCGAGGCTCCAGGTACATTTAGGGGACAAGCATATGTTCTTGCGGGGGGTGTGGTCTTATGGCCTTTAACAAAAAAAAAATTTAAAAAAAAATCATGTGATCTTTTTGCTCTTTAGGAGAATCCCACTCATGTCAGGCTCTTGGGAGTCGGTGACAGGTGCAGCCCCCCACAATAAACCGGGATGGGTTTTCTGCCAAAAGGGATGACCTCTGGCAGGAGTGCCAGATTCCCCGCCGGGGACCGGGGGCTTGAGAGGTGACTCACGCTCTTCACCTGCCGAGACACATTCAGCCACGTTCAGCTGAACCGTCTCAGCAGCTGGGGCCGAAGCTGCATTGCGCTTTTAACCATGCCCTTTTCCCCCCCACCCCCCGGATGATATATCCCTCATTGCGGGAATGGGGACAGGTCAGCCATCCCCCTATAAGCACCAGGGTATTTGGTAAGCAGGCAAGGCACGTCTTGATGGTAGCTTGTCTACTCGGTGCGAAGGCAGCTGGCAGGAGCGGTCAAATAGCAAGCTGTGAAGTCATTTCAAGGATGCAGTGGCGTCTTCCCCAAAATACGTCCCGATTTAATGTTAAAAGTTTTATGGCAACACGTTACGTTAAAGTAAAAAAGCATTAGTGTTTTGAAATTAGCTTGGATTGAGCTGTAAAACTCTAGTTCACAGGATTGGTTGTGGCTCCGCTTATTGTAAATCATTGACATTAGCTTGATCTACTGAATTGAAAATGAGGACAATTCTCACCGTCCTGGTTATAAAACAAAATTTGCCTTCATTTTTTTTTTTTGGTGAAAGCTTTTTTCTCAGCTCAGGTTTCACTGAAACTCTTCTGCTGTTTAGCGGTGCTTTTGCTAAGGGACCCGGCTCTGATTTACAATAGGTACCTGCATTCCTAATGCAATTTTTATCTACTTTTCCCTTCTCTGAATTAATATGCTTGTTAATCAAATGGAATTACTAACGTTAGGAAGGAACTAAGTGTTCAGATTTATTTTTTATGTAAATATTTTGGAAGCGATAATTTTGAGTGCTGTCTTTGGGGTATGTTAATAACTTGGCAGAAGCCAAGAGAGAGGCACAGAGGCTAGGGGAGACGCGGGCATTGGGGAGCATGCTATCCTGAGAAGCAAAGACTTGAGGGCGGCTCAGCGGTGAGGCCTTTTCTTGTAGTGCTGGTAGAGGCCCGGGTCTAGATCTCCACTTTGCTGAAGTCCGTTACAATCCCATCGTTACTTCAATCATTTCTTTGCGACAGTGTACTTCACTGTGCTCCTTAAAACACCCCAAGGAGAATGAGAACAAAAAGCGTTTGGTCCCATGCAAGCATTGCAAGCAGAGATCAGATCGCACCCAAAATCAAGGGGTGGTTTTCGCCGTTGACTTCGGGAGAAGCCACTTGGGCTCTAGGTTTTTATGGCAAACAATGTGAGTGATTTTACCTGCCTAGTTGATAGTTTGTTTGTTTTTTTTAATTACAACTGCGACAGCCCTGTGTGCCCCCAGTGCTCACCAACCAAAATTAAGATTCAGGTTATTTCCACGTTGCTCTCTGTAGAAGCGTGCTGTGCAATCTATTTCTCCAGCACAATCAGCCTCATTCCTCCAGACCCTCCCATGGTTCACCGCTGGAAAAGGTTGGGAGATTCAGGTGCTATCATCCAAACAGCAAACTGGGGGATTGCGAAGTGCCAGTTGCGGAAACAGTAGCTCTGAGAATTGTAAAAGCCATAAATCCAGTGGACCAAATTAGTTAAATTTTCTTATTCTATGCCTCACAAAATCCAGCCGTTCTCAAGACGAATTTTCCGCTTGTCAGCGAAACCATCCCCAGGTATAAAGTGGATGTTTTGTACGCGCACAAGATAGCGCAGGGATGACTGGTGAGTTGCAATTTTCCCAATGGGCTCTTAGTTTTTGTGCGTTCGTTTAGGTTGATGGTGAGCGATTCTCATTATAATTGTATATACGTGGAGCCAGGTGGTCGAACAAATACGAGGACCCCCTTTCTAAAAAAAAAAAAAAAGGCTGTTTGCAATTCAAGTTTAATAGTGCATTCATCAAGAGCAATAAAGCATTTTATTGCACAAGTATTTCAAAGCATGTGCTGGCCCTGGTAAAAGCATTAGTAAAGGGGTGCATCAGCAATCTCATTTAAAACTGTCGACCCAACGTGAAAAATGTTGCGTTGAAGAATAAACTGCTATTAAGCATGATTAGATTGACCTGCAGGACAGATATTTTAGCTGCTGCAGCACAAGTCGATCAAAGTGAGCATCGCTTGGATTGCAATTTTTTTTTTTTTTAATGCCCTAAATTAAAAATGAAAGAGCCTCAGAATATTTAGGACCAGAGAGTGACTTTGGGGATGCGATTTGTGCATTTGATTCCAAGGTTTTGGAAAGGTGGGGATTTGGGGGGGTGGGTAACATGTATTAATTGCTGCCACTTTAGCATAAATTGAAAGTATGTTACTCGGATCAACCAATCAAAAAAGAAATTGTGCTGACTCAGGGTTTGGACTAGCCTGCACGTCCGATTGCAGAACAGATCAGCACTGCACTGCAGTATCTTTCCCTGCCTTTGACACCAGCCTAGCTGGGCAGGGCTTCCCTTGTGTTTCCCAGGACTAGTTTAGGCCAAGAGCAAGAGAAGGCCCTGGAAAGAAAGAGGCAAGGGGAGAAAGAACGAGCCAAGACTTCATGAACCCCAAGCTGCTAATTATTCTTTTCAGCCAGTAAGTAAGACCTTCCGTCAAAGGTTTGAACTGGCAAATGCGAACGGCATGTATTGCTTGGGATGCATTTAAAAAAAGTACCTGCACCACGTCATTTATCTGACAACGATCAATGATGAGGACTTGCCTGTCTCTGTCAGGAAAATTATGTATTTGCTTATTGTTTGATCCCCATGAAATCTCAGAAGTGCCTTTTAAATATACCACTTACTGTTCCTTTATAGTGAAAGACAGTACACTTAAGCTTTGCAGCCTGACGTTGGAGTTTTTTAACTCAACCAAGTGCGCAGCTATGTTTTAAAAGGTATTCCCATTGGGAGACGCTGGCTGAGAGAGGGAGAAGTGTAGTCTAGAAGTTCAAAGATGGGAATCAAGAAGCCTTGACTTCTGTTACTTGCCCCGATACCGATTCCCATTCACGGCCCTTGTCCAGTCACTTACATTTTTGGCCTTGATTTTGGGACTCGTGTGCTCACCGTGCCGGACAGCTGTTGAATTTGGCTCGTTTTATAAATAATTCCTCTGCTTTCAGTAAAAAAAGAAAAAACAAACAAACCAAAAACCACTCTGAGTTAAATGGATATCAAGGAGAAATTTGTTCCATTTATGTGCATAAAGCTTCAAGGAGACAAGGTTCCTTGGGTGAATTTGAAGCTTCAAGTATTATTTTGTAAAATCTCACACACCTGTCCTCGACATCTATAGACAAGCAGATCTACTATAGTATGCATAGTCTATTAATTTTTAGTTTCCAATTTGTGCTTGGAGTACGGGTTAAACAGAGTGAAATCTTAGCTCAACCCCGTCCATTAACTTCACTGGGGCCAGACCTGCACTCCAAGGCTTACTAGCCACACAGAAAACAGTTTGTCTTTTTCTGAGATGGCCCAAACTCCTGTCAATGGTAATTTTACAAGGGCCTTAAGAGAACACCTGACCTGCTTTTGCCTGTGCGATTTGCTGTATCTGGTGTAGGTTAGACATGAAGCCTGGCGCTGCCTCTAGAAGCGGCCCCGAATGCATAAGCAGAGCAGGCCCAACGTGATATGGCAGTTCAATAGGATCCAGAGGAGTCTGGCATGACTTGGGTACCTAACAGAAGAGTTCTGTCACCGCGGGAGAACAAAAACAGCATCATTATCTTTGCAAAGCAGCCGGGAGACTTTGACGGTGAGAAGCAATCTTGTTCTGAAGCCTAAGTGCTTCGGCATGTTGAGCTGCGGCCTCTTCAGCCCCCAGTTTTCAGACTTTCACTGGGCTGAGCAGCACTTTGCCAGCCTGTGCGTCATAAAGCAGAGTGGCTTTTGTCTTGTGACTGTCCTAAAGCCAGGGTGATTGTGTAATGCAAAAGCTTATATTCGATGCATAGGCAGCACCAGAACTGATAGTGGCGTATACAGATAGAGATGCATGCGCAGATAAGTCTATACGGTCTTGTATCTGGCATGCAATCTAACGATCTGTTGTTTCACACGGCATGCTTTTCATGTATTTTTGCAGGCTCCTTTTAACCCCAACTGCATTTTTAGCCCCAGCTTTATTTACCACGCAGAGCCTCGACGCCCACTTTAATATGTAGATGAACCAGAGTACCCATTCTAAATGAGCGGTGCCTGGTGTATGTATGTTTTGCATGCATTCGCAGGGGGAGCGTGTTCAGAAACCAAATCTCTTTTAAATCATAAGGAAATTACTACTTTCAAGGAAACCTCAATAATATAGTGCTAGTAACCGGAACATTTGCTGTGAGTGTACAGAAGGAAGGAGATATATACATATACATACATACATACATACACACACACACGTGTGTATGTGTGTATACATACGTATACACACATATGCATACATACATATTGCATATATACACACACATATGCATGCATACATACATATTACATATATACACACACACATATGCATGCATACATACATATTGCATATATACACACATGCATGCATATATATTACATATATACACACACACATATGCATGCATACATACATATTTACACACACACATATGCATGCATACATACATACATATTATAATTTCCTTAGCCTGACGAAGGGTTTTTGAACCCGAAAGCTTGCTTAATAACTATTCTCCAACTATTTGGGTTGGTCTAATAAAAGATATCAGATTCACCCAAGGAACCTTATCTACATATTATACACACACACACACACACACACACTCATATATATTTTATTTATATATATACACACACATACATATATTGATATATTGTCAGGCTGATTGACATCATGAACAGATGCTTTTTTCCAACCCCCGCCGCAAAATATGGTGCTGTGTTTGCAACTGATTTGCCATGCCCAGATATGGCCAGCATTGGAAAGTGTGCCGCTATCTATAAAAGCCCAAAGGCAGATGATGAGTCCAAGGGGACTACAGAACAGCTGATAAAAATAGTCCTCATTCTCAGCTGCCCTTCTGGTTGAAACCGTATTCAGATGGCATCTGGGCAGTCAAGTTGTGCAGGCCTCCTCGTGATAACTGAACACAGCAGTGCAAAGTGATCAGTGACCAAACAGCTGTAAGGACATGAGCTGTGCTAGGGAAAGGCCTTACATAGGCAAGTAAACACGGGCTTGTTCAAGTCAGATAAAGCCGCAGGAGCAGGAATCCGGTGACCTCAGAGCAAGCAGGAATGAAGTTGGTTTCAAAGGGTAGGACAGCGGCTTCCAGTCTACGGAGTCACTCTTTCTGCCTCAGAGACGAGTTCTGCCTTTCTGTCTTTTAACCCACTCGGTGCAAATCAAACTGTCAGCAGGACAGTGAAGGCTAAAGCTCATGGCAAAAGCCGAGACAGTATAAGCGGTCACATATGTAAACGAAAAAGCGCATTTAATCTAATTGACAAGCCCAAAGTAACTCATTTGAATTCTGCTTCCTTTGAAGCGTGCAGGAATTTGGATCTAAATCTTAAATTTAGATCAGGTAAGTCAGACGTTAAATTAAACCCTCCAAATATCTGCAGACACCCAACAGATCAGTTCATTAATGTAAAATCATGAACTGCACACGTGCTGATTGTACTAAGGGTTTTAATTTATAGTGCATGATGTGTTTTTTAGTGTATATGGACCGGACTAAGTGTGAGATAGGCAGGTTGGCATGTGTAGCTATAGGGCAGTACAGGCTTGATCCTGCTGCAGTGAAATAACTCACTTTTGCTTGAACGAGGCTTAGACATGGCCCTGTTTGTCTGAAGGCAGTGAGGGAACTGGGGGAGAGAGGGTTGACCAGGCGGAGGTATTTTGAGGTAGGTGATGGGTATGGTAGACATAAATGGGGATAATGGGGAGTTTGAGAGAAAAGCCTGGGCCCAGAATCACTCTTTTGAAGGATGACTCATGGGAGAATAAGGTACAGGCAGAATAAAGGAGGAAGACATTGGTTTGGTTACCTACCTTTTGCTCAGGCTACGTCATATTTTCAGTGTTATAACCAGTATCACTATTTCTTTTAATCTGCAATATATGAGAAAAGACTGGCAGGGCACACTGCTGAGTATACAGTATACATATATACACAGAATTAACACAATGGATGATGCTAAGTACCCAGGAAGGGGGGAGAGAAAAGTCTGCACGCTCCTTAGATGTGAAATGGCATTTTCTTATCTAGGCATGTGTTAGTCATTAATTTAATACACTAGATTTGTTCCTTCTCTTTATTTTTTTCTCTTCCCCTGGTGTCAGGGATCTGATGAACTTGTGTGCTGAAACATCTTTCTTCCCTTAAATTAGACCAGCTTTTTTACTAAGGGCTTGCCTTTGAGGTAGTAAGACGTTAAAAACCCCCCAACCACAACCTATTTTGCAAAGAACAGCAAAAGTAGCCCATGCAATCCCTCCTATTCTCCATGTTCATTTGGTCTGTTTGGAACTGAATTTATTCCTGGGAAGGCCTCCATCAATTTGCTTTGCTCTTTTGTTGACAAGTTTATTAAAAACTGGAGCAACTACATATTAAACTTTTATCAGCTTTGAGAAAGAATACATTCCTTGAATAGACACACAAGTTATGGATCAGGTCTTAGCATTTTTTGTTCCATTCTCTGGCTGAGTCAGCATAACAAATACAAGCTACTATCTTTTAATTTTTTTTCCCCTCGAGAGACCTTTCCTTATACAACATAAGTAACAATGTCCGATAATGGAGGAAAAAAAGGTTTAGGGGCAAGATTAATGCCAACCTAATTTCCTTTCTGGGCTATGGTTCTTTGCTGTTTATTTGAATAATTAACTAAACATTGGAATTAAAAATTCATCTTGCAGTGAATCATCACTACGTGGTTGTAGAGGTAGTACTGCTGGCAAGATAAATATTAGCTCATTTATATGTTTAAATGACAAAAAAACACAAAAGGAAAATAATAATGGTTATATCCCAAGGTATCTGAGTTGGTTTTGTATTAAATAGCTTGAGAAAGCAGTGAAGCTTCTTGGACCAATTCACTACCTTTGCACTGATGTTTCTTTCCTATATTTGCTCTACGACTGTATGTGATGTGGGTATGTAGCTGTATGGTATAGGAATTTGGCTCATAGTCTCTAGTCACACAATTAAGAGAAAAGAAATCCGTTCTGTAGCAGAAGAGATTTTAAAAGGGAAGCACCAGAATGAAACACCCTCCTTCCATTTTTTGTCATGCAGCCCATCTTCTAATAGTTGACAGATCCCTGAGAAATAATTGGTAAAAAGGTTTTTGAACTGACAAAGCAAAAGGCAGAAGGAAAACCAAATAAAAGCAAATGTACAGTTTAAAAGCCAGCATTTTTAAAACAAACAACCCCCTCAAAAACCCTCCCTCCAAACTTACAAGCAGCATATTTCTTCACCTGTCACAGCGTTCAAGGATTTTTTTAGTTCTTAAACAGGTTTGCTGGCATAATTTGTCAAGTACAACAGGGAGTTTTCTGTGTGATGGAGAATCATTTTTCACAACACACAGTAGTGCTCCAAAGCAATCTGAAAGGCTCGGTGCAACTCCATAATTAGATAACAGTTAACATATGTGTATTAGATGGATCATCATTCATGTTATAGGATACATCAGAGTAGGTGACTGCCAATACTGCTCTGTGCATAAAGCAGGCAGTGAGCATTCTGGGCAAATACATCTTACTCTGGGAGTTTATCTACATCACCATTTGCTCCAATTATAACTAATTGGACACATATTGCATTTTCATAGCATCTAATTTTCTATTGATTTTTAACAGGACTGCTGGTGTTTGTAGTATAGAGTGGTATCTAGTATCAGTTACTGCTTAAAAATGCTGAGTACACTCCCCTGCATGAGCTTTTGCAGTCAGCAGATGTTTTAAAACCTATTTAATTGTTTGGTCCGTAAAATGCACAAACTGTATTAGTGAACAGCTTTGCTCGCTTTTACTACCTTAGTTCAAAAAAAGGAAAAAAAGTATTGCAATTGTAGGTCTCAGAAGATGCAGCTTCGTGAAACGCAGACATACCGTTGCATTTCAGAGCAATGGCTTTGGAGAGCTTCTCTCCGTTTCTTTTACATGGTGCGTGTCTCTTGAAGGATGACAACACTTCAGAGAGATCTGACCATTGAGGAAAAAGGCAGCACTGCGAATCGCTCTATTATTATTTGTGATGTAACTGAGCCAGATTTTAAACTATCTGGATTTTTGGCTCTACTTACCTCTGTTTTGAATTTGGCCTTCATCTGTATCAGTCCGAGTAGCAATATTTGGATCTAGATCCAGATATGGATGTTGAGATCAAAGATTTCTCATTCAGGTCTATCTCTGTCTTATACATTAATAAGGGACAAACTGGCTAATGATTTTGCCCTAAGTAGATTTTGTTTGCTTTTGTTCTCCGCTATGGATATTGATATGTACTCTCGCGGAAAAGTCTAACCTCCAACTCTCAGATTATCTATTGCATCTAAGCAAATAGCTAAGGCAGCAGGACTGAAGCAGTAATTCTCTGTTCAGCATCGTTTTAAAAAGAGAGATCTTTTTAGAAGAGCTCTCCAACACGAGAATAGGAAGGAAGGGGTGTTGTATCTTCAGCACAGCGTTTTTGCACACTATGGGCACAAGGGCAACCCTGGAGCATGTTGTATGTTGGTATCATAGGAAGCAGGGCAGCAAAACTTGTGATCTTGGTACCTGTGCTAGGGTTAGTTCTGGTGTTGTGGTGAGACTTACTGCTGTGCTGTATGGGTTAGCCACAAGGAGAAAAGAAACTGCGATTGTGGGAGGCAGTTGAGCTCTACAGACATGTGCAAATTAAATGGACACTTTACTGCATCAGGCAATAGCTTTGGTTTGAAAGACTCAGTAGCCAGTTGAGTGTCTATAATGCCAACGATGCCAACGACAGACTAAAGAGGCCAAAGGCTTTTCATTAAGATGCACAGATTTTAGACACCTGATGACTTAGCCCTGCATCTGTTGTAGTTTTGGAGTTGCATAGCTACCGGTTTTAAAATACACATGAATAAAATATAGTTCAGTTATTTTGATAATCATATACTTTAAGGGTTGACATTTATAAGGAGAAATGTCAGTTTATATTTTCTCGCCATACAATTGATACTTTATGTAAAATACAGCAACCGGGGTGTTGATTAAGACCTCCACATAACATCAGTCAGTGAAATGACATCATCTGCAGTACGGCTAAGGTGGTGAAAAGCGAGGCCAAAGTAGGAGATGAGAAGTGTTTCTTTTATTATCAAAGACTCTTTCGTTTTGGGGAAGTTCCTTCAGATTTAGAACATTTGGATGGAAATCAAATAACGCATTAACTCATGGGAGGGGAAAAAAAGCCCTCCTAAAGCTAATTACTAAGGGAATGTGCACTTCATTAAGATAAAGCTGTAGAAAATCGATGTTCTGCATTGTTGTTTTTTCCTTTTGATTGGATTTGCGAATGATAAATTGTTAATGCATTGGATCTAAAAATGATTTGTTTATTTAGATGAGAAGCAGGAGGACTTTTTCTCGTTTGGCCTTTTAGCTTGTAATGCTAATGGCTTAGATGGGCGTTCATTTTTCAAAAGGATTTGGGAGGGGGAATATTGTCCAGTCTCTTCCTGAATGCAGGCTCATTCCTGGACTCAGAAGGATGGGCCCAATGCAAAGATTCAGCGCAGACCAATTCTATTGCATGTTGAATCTTCTGCTTCATTAGGAGTATTGACAATTCGTGATGAATTCTTTGGCTTCCCCGTGCTGTCTACGGCATGTCTTTATTAGAATATGGAGACGTAAGTAGAAAGCCTTTCAGTGTATCAAGTCCTCAGGTGTTGCCTTCTGGTGACTCTTTTTTCGATATTAGGGTTTCTGCGACTGGTGAACAAGCAAGCCAGACACAGCCTGCAGCAGTGCAGTAAGATGAGCCATGAGTTTTGATTTTTGGGTTGATCTGACTGTTGCCTTTCTTGCTGCTGCTCACGGGACACTTGGTGGTCACTCGGATCCTGTATCCGATGCGATTTAACATAAATTATATTTGGTGCCGGTATTTAGGCAGGCAATAGAGGTGGCAACTTCTTGATATTAGCTGGAAGCTAAGGGGACAGAAAAATCCCTGCATCAGGCGTAGGAAAAGATAACTGCTTGGGGACATGGCAACCCCAAACACAAGTCCAAGAAGTGCTGCGATGAAATGACTAGGTCTGTGCTGAATTCTGGTGAACAAGGCCCAATTTGGATCAAATCTGACCATTTTCAGCTTGGCTAAGTATAATTAAAAAAAAAAAAGCAGCAATGAACACGTAGTTGTGTAAACGACCTCCTTTAAAGGCACAGGTTTTAGATTTGGGCACATCTCATAAGTGGGCATGTGAAATTTGGGTAAGGCGAGGAAATCCCAGGAAACGGGAGCGGGAAAAATGGAAATTGGGACATGTTATCTGAACATGGATATGCTGATCCATCAGACTCCTGTCCTCACTGCCTCCTGTTGCACAGACAGCATACAAGTGTGGCAGCAAAAGTCAGTGAACAGCGAATTCAAAGGGCAGCGAGGGCGGTAAGTCTCCCAGGGAGTGGAGCAGCAAATGCTGTCTTCGGTTTAGCTTTCTTAGCCTCTGCCGTTCCCCAGCCTCACCTGTTGTGCCTTGCACTTGAGCCTTCTCCATAGACAAAGTGGACGTGCCTGACATGCTAACAGCCCCACGGCATGCACTGATTCCTCAGCCGCGAGCCCAGCTGCTGAGTAACCCTTTTTTTAAGGAGCTTCCTTTACCTTGGGTGGCTGTTTCCTGGTTGCCAGTAAGGTCTCTCTGTGAGAGAAACATTATTATTTTTGATGAATGGCCCACAGAAGAGAAAAACTCATTTTCTAAAGAGGAAACCTCCAACCATAACTCACTGCAGATAATTTAAACAAATGTTGCGACACACACACACACATACACACACGGAGAGGAACACACATTGATTTCAAGTATTTTACCTGGGTCCTTCCTCAAGCAAAGCTTAGGACCTTGAAGACTACCCCTCCCCTTCAGAGCAGGGAGGTTGAATGAATCCCTTTGCTGCTGGGATTGGTGTCCCCCCATGTTCCCAGCCTCTGCTTTCCTCCCTTGCTGTTTTCAAATGACTGTTTTCCATAAAATCAGTGGAAGTCAGGACTGAGCAGGTGCTTCCAGGAGCACAGCATGTCTTAAGAGTGCCCATGTCAACAGCTTGCTGCATGTTAAAACAAAATCCGTGCGCCCCCCTCGGTTGCGGTTGCATGCGCCACGCAGCAGTGTTCACGGCTGGCATCTTCCAGCCCTTACAACGAGTAAATAATTACTTTTCCTCTACCACTCACCAAAGGACGAATTTAATACTTCCAAGTCTTCACTGTCTAGGTTTCCATTTAGCTCTTTGACTTGATTGTCTTGTGAAATGGTACCTAGAGATAACTCAATTAAATTAATTGTAGAGCTCTTCTTTAAAAGCTATTCTCTTTTTTGCTCTCGCTCTCTCTTTCTCTCCCCATTTATTTATAGGCAGCTTAGAGTAACAGTTTTGGGCAGTTAAGTGAGCCGCGAGACTTCCAGTTGCAATCCAAAGCCTGTATTTCTTGATGAGCAGTAATGCCAGGCCTAGTTGTAATATTTCTCCGTGAAGTGGTGCCAAGCACAGGTGCTATTTTCATGTTTTTTGGGTGGTTTTTTTGCACAGTTGGTAGACTGCTCTAAAGGGGAGAAAAAGTCACCTTACCTTCCTGAACTTAAACATTTTTTCCTAACGCTATGCTCAAACAGATATGCAATAATCAGGTGTGGGCCTAGATAAAATAGGCTTGATTTTGTGGAACAGCACAAGCAATCAAAACAGCCAAATGATATAATAATAATAATTATTGTTGTAGTTATTATTATTGTTATTAATAACAACAATAATAATATTTCAGGCTGCTAGTCCTGTAATTTGGGCAAAGAGTTGGTCAGAACTGAGTGTTGTATGATCCTTAGAGCAGTGTAGGCTTGCTTTAGGATTCATCCTGATCTCTGGGCCTCTTGCACACAGCAAATAGGAGGTTGCCAGGAAAGGACAGCTGGTTATTACTATTATTATTTTTTGCCTTTCTGTTTTATTTCACTTTTTGTTCTCCTCTGGATTGTTGCGGGGGGAGAAAACCCCATTCTGTTTGTCTCAAGCAGATACTCGAAGCGTTGAAAAGACTGGTTTTAATGCCCAAGAGTAAGGAGTATTAGCAGGCTCCAAGACAAGGCTTTCTAACCCCTAAAAGTTATACCTGGGATGATATTGCTTGTTCCCTCCCACCTGCTGAGGAAAACCGCCCAGGGGAGAGGTCTTATACAACTCTGACTTGTCCAGCCAGAAGGAAAGCTGTCAATAGGAAGCGACAGTACTCATGGTTTACTGTAGGTTGTTACTGCGGGCAAAGCACAGAACCGAAAGGAGGACAGCCAACAGCAAACCACAGAAAAAGTGTGAGATGGGGGAATAAAAGGACCTGGTTTAGGCCAGCAGCCTTTACTGATGTCAGACTCTGCTAGTACTTCTGCTCTTGGGAAAGAAGAAACCAAATATTGGGGTTAGCGGTGCTATAGCCAGGAGGATCTTATTGCAGACTAGGGATTCTGCTGCTGCCGGACTCCCTATTTAATTCAGCCCCACCGTTCGGCCCTCGCCTAAGAAGCTTAAATAAATCCCAGTGGCCTGAAAGTGAAGCCGTTTGAACTGGTGCAACATCAGGCAGCAAGTTCAGAAGAGGTCCAGATGGCTGCGAAGGAAAGAACCCCGAGGAATTTCCCTTTTTTACTTGCCATGACCTGTGAGGCCAAATGCTTTGCTAAAGCTGGTAAAATGGAACCAAATCAACTGTTCAATGGATTTGGTCCCCTTCAACCAGCTGTAGCTGTGCATTGATCACTCAGACGCAGCTTGAAGGATAAAGTATTTGAACTGGACCAAGACAACTAAGGTAGCAGAAGACTAATGGCCACATGGACACTGTCGATAAGGAAATTATGATGACTGGCATGTGCAAATCTATCACCCGGGCTCTGAACTGGTGGGCTGAACCGGAGTCATTATGCGGTTCCCAGTCAATTCTGTGTAACGGAGACCACTCAAGATTGATAATCTCAATCTTCCGACTGTATTGATCCAAGCTGTAATTCAGAACTGTATATTTTACCTGGAAACGGGCTGCATTTTCATATGTATTCACCAAAGCCTTTCAAAGAAGCCCGTGCCTCCATGCCCCATCTATTGTGATGACAAATAAACATTGTGATGCCAAGTCCAGTCTTGCATTTTGAGCTGTGTGATGAGGTGATACGTCAGTAGGCTCTTGTGAAGAGACGCATGCAATAGGGCCAACACAGCTGGATGCAACTAATGAGCCTCAAATAAAAGCTATTTTTGAAACACCCCCAAACCCACTGATACCCATGGCTTGTACAATCGGTAGAGCAAGACATGAGGTTGGGGAGGAACGAACAACCCGCTCCTCCCTTTCTCTTTGTTCCTTAGGTTGACCTTATGCTCTTAAAGACCTGACCGAAGGTGTAAAGCCCAGTCTGACCATAATGAGCATTGATGTTATGCTAATGAACGAAGAAAATCGCTCACTTTCGCATGTTATAATGATTGGTGGGAGAGTGAGCGAAGTGTCATCTTTTCCAAACTTTATCGTAAATCTATAGAACTATCACAAGCTACAAATACCGCTGGCATAATGAGCTGGTTGTGGGCAAATTTGGATATGAGATGAGATGTTTCTCCACCACTTAGGGGTACTCAGACCACAATCAGGGCTGGCATCATTGAGTGCACTGCCATTGAGTTAAATGGTGTTTTGCCTGGTTTTTGCCAGCGGAGAAATTGGCCTACTTGATCCAAGCCTTGCAAGCACCTGAATGATTTTCACTGGAGCCAAGGGGTAAGCAAGTGTTTGCTGGGGCTAGGTCATAACTGGCTTTTTAGATTCATACTGCTCTTTTCAGAGAGAAGTTAAGGGAACAAAGCTGTTCAATTAATGCTCAGCACTCAAGTCAAAGAGTAACATGTTGTTGGTATTCCTCATAGGGCTGGTCCCATTTTGTTTCCAATTTAGATGTGTTTAGAGACACCAGGTGATTCCCTGACCATATTGAAATGAATGAGAATGCTACCGCTGACTTTGAAAGGGTTCAGATTTGCCCTAATGTGTCTGCTGGTAAAGCAGTTCAAATGGAAGTACTGCTTACTGTAGACAGAGAAAACTCCAGCTAACTCTCTTGGAGAGCGGTGCACAGATTGACTTCCAGTCTGAAAGGGCTATTCAAAAGGCTAAAAATAACAAACTTCAGTAAGCATGAATAGTGGACAATACAGCTGCTGTACAGTGAAAATCATGTTCTGTGGTGAGGTCATCTTTTGTTCGTGATGATTTCTATATAATGGAGAAAATATGATGTCAATGGATTCTGCTATGTTAATTCCCCATGGGAACATTTGGAAAATGTATGTATTAAGTTGTTTGGTTCATTTCTCTACCTCTCTCTCATCTCACAATTAGCTGGTAATTAACAGTAAAGATGCCAGCGGGGATAACAGTGCATTCAAGTTGATTTGAAATATCTACCCATTTAAAAAAAAAAAACAACAACTCAGAAAGGTATGAAATGATTCATCAAAAATAAGGAAGATGATTTCTATGCTCCTGCAATAAGCTAAGTTTGATAACACCACCAAAAAGTGATTTTTTTTTCCTGTTATGGGAACAAACTTTGGAGCCCCGGCATCACAAACCATGAATGTGTTTTCAAGCAGGATTTCCCCACAGACCCAAGGAAAAAGCAGCAAACAAAACTGGTGTCCTGACATTGCTGGTTGTAGAGTGAATATTAAAAAAAACTTGCATACAGGTTTATAAATAGCTAGATTTCAGCAATGACAGATCGTGGTATACTGGTTTGTAAACCAGGCTAGGCAATACCATGCCAAATAGTCCTGCATCTTTGTACCTCTAGTACCTCTAGTTTGCAGGCACAAGTCATTCTGGAAGCTTTTTTCACCAGTAATTATTTGCATTGCGATATCTAATAATGTGAACGTTTGAGCACCACAGAACAGGCCTGAGATACAGGGCAGGTGCAACAAGGGCAACCAGGATTGCAAACATAGCTCTGAATTTTCTCGGCATGTCCCAGAACTGGGCAAGGGTAGCCAGTGACATGGTAACTAATCTGTGGCCAATGCTACCCGTGTCACCTACAGACTGTGTTGGTGCCAGGCAAGGACCTTGGCCTCGTAAAGAAGGCAGGAAGGTAAGAACAGCGGGGAACAGAGAAGGAATAGGGAATTCTCAAGACGAGCGCGGTTTGCTGATGGTCCAAGCTGTGAGTGATATCAGGACTCCAGAGGGAAAAAGGTAGAGTCAGAACAGATGCTTCCAGCAGCCTGAGTGGACTGGGTTTTCGAAATATCACTTCCTCCCTCCCTCCTTCCCCTCTCAATCTGGGTAATTCTCTCTAATTCCCAAGGGCTGCATCCAATGTAAACAACACCATTATTAAAATTCTTCCTTGGTAATGATAATTAAGTTGCTAAAAAATGTCAAATAGGGAAGCTGGAGGCATTAAAATTTTCACAAACCACAGCATGTAAATGGATTTAAGTGTTTTCTTCTTAAAGGTACAGGATTGAATAAGAGCACATTTGCTGCAACTGGTTGGCTTGACTTTTTTAACTCTGGTGCCAGATATGTGTGCATTTAACACTTGAAAATGCATGGCCCACTGACACGGCAGTGGATTTACACAAATATATTGGCAAAGACTCTCTGTAAAGCATTCGGTATTCCAAGCGATTATTTCCCCAGGACTTGTACCATATATGCCCATATAGAATAATATACAGCACATGTACAAATGCACACACAGCATGTGCACGTGTACATGTACACACAGTTTTATTAATAAAATGTACTTATCACGTTGCTGTCTAGGTAGATGAAGGGCCAACACTTTCAGACTAGGTGTCTAAGGGTTAGTTATACAAACCTAGTTTTAGGTACCCGAAGACGAGACCTGAGTTTCAGAGATGAGCTGCTTGTCCAGCTCTCGCTGAAGACTATGGAGCCATTGAAAAATGGGACACCTGTTTCCTTGCTTAAATTTAGATCCTGATACCTATCTTTAGACACCTTGAAAAATTTAAACTGGAAAATTTCTGCCAGCATTTTTATTGCCTAATTACATTTTTATAGAACAGGAAATTCAGTTCATTTAACAAGCGGGTTTTATAACACTATAGCTTGTTACAATCTTACAGAGGAAATACGGGGCTTGGGAGGGCGGCAGAACAGTAGTAGATCACACTGCACAGGTTCAGAAGAGTCGGGATGGCTGAGGTCCTTTGAGCAAGCCTGGAAAGGATGAAAGGAGGAAAGGATCAGTAAGCCCCTGATCTTTACTGGCACACCTCAAAGCAGCCTGTGGGTTGTTCTTCCTTATGCTTTGTGCCTGTGGTTTACTAAGGACCTCCTTGGCACCTAATTTTTGTTATGGGCAATCTGGTTCAACCTGACTCATCCACCATGCCAGGAGGTGGGAAGAGGGCAGGCGTAGGGGATGCTACAACTCTCTCACACCATCTGAGGATGGCTGGAGAAGGTCTTGGAGGGTGGCTGGGGCATATGGGCAAGAGAAGACTGGGCAAAAGGGCAGGATCGCAAGTGTGCATTGTGCAAATGAAAAGTAGCAGAATTCTCAATTCTGTCTGTATTTGCACCATTTCTATACCCAAGATAGTGCACCACAATGAGCATGGCCTGGTCCAGCCTGCCAGGTGGATGGCATGTGCCATAGAGAATTAACTAGCCTTAGCCATTGAGATGAGCCTACTCAAACCAGGATGGGGCTGTCCCAATGCACGGCTCTCCCTGCTCCGTGAACCAGCGGTCAGCCTTGCTTCTTGCAGAACACCTTTGCACACACCAAACATTTGAAAAGGGAAGTAACATCAAATGGGCTCTCACAAAACAGCCTTCAAGGAAAACCATGCACTGGAGGCAGCAGCCACAGTGACGTCGCAGAAAGCAAGAGGGGGAGAGCGAAGAGCAGTGCCCAACGGAGGGAGCACAGCAGTGCAACTCGGCTAAGCTGGAGCAATAGGTACCAAGCCAGGGGTTCGGGGGAACGTGCAACTTGGGCTTGTTCAGCCTGTATGTAGAGAGGGAACAGAGCAAGGCTGGAGGGAAGCCTGGGAGGGAGGGAGGGAGGCAACCACCTCTGAAACAGCAGGGAAGCATTTTTACAAGAGACTGCATACACTGGCATTTGGTCGGGTGTTGTGAGCTCCCACCCTAGTCCGAACTCAGACCTGGACACAAGCTTTTTAATAGCCCCCGTGCCCTTTGCTCTCCAACTCAATCCACAGCACCACCTCATCTAAAAGTCTGATACGTCCTCCCACTTTGCACAAGTCACTGCTGCAAACCAAAGTTTTACCCTTGACTTGAAAGGCAGCAAGGCTGGGCCCTCTTAGAGCCGTCATTACACCTTTGGTCAATCCATTTCCAAATATAACAAATATAATTGTAATCTATTTGCAACACCAGGCTCTTTTCTTGGGCAGTGGGATAATGCTGGTTTTCTGGAAGCCCTATTAGCTTCTCAAACAAAACAATGCCAAGGTCTCGGCCCTTTTGTGTCAATATGAAATAACAGGGAATAATTAGCAGGAATCATCCTTTTTGAAATGACCTTTCTGTAATAGCCCCAGGTCTACAAACACAAGCTCTGTTTCGAGCTGCAACTCATAGCCTAAATCATCCTAAATAATGCTCTAATATCCACAGTATTTATATAGGGCTTAACAAAGATGCAAAACAGATTCAGTGTAAATTGTGCAGGAAATGAAGATGGCAAAAGAAAGGGTAAGGAAAGAAAGTTAAGTTACAGTGAGTAACATCATATTAAAAGGTTAATCTTCTGTATTGTGATATTTTCTTGAGGGCACCAATCCATGCTTTCTGAGTGCCTTTGACATAATCCTCAGATACCCGTGAGTGCGGCAACACAATTTAAGATGCCCAATCGCTCATGACTTAGGTAATTAAAAAAAAAAATATATATATATATCCATTTGCCTCACTGAAAACAAATCCACACGCTTAAATTCTCCCCTATTTCCACACTCCCAGGCAGCAAAGTGATGAGCTTTATAACGTGCTCAGGTGTTCAGCAAGGTCTAGATACTTTGAGCCTTTTTGGATTGCATGTTGGACGTTAGGAGCTGGGGCTGATCTCTAGGTGTTCGTTTGTAAGATCCACATTTTCTACCTGTTATTTGTCTATAAGCAATGAACTCCTGCCAAACATGCTTGAACAGTGGGGAAAGAGAAGATTTGTCTCTCTACTTGCGGTTGGAGCCATCTCCATCGGTCATATTGTGAATGGGTTTGTTTCTCATCTGGTGTACCAGGCGCTATGCCATCACAGCTGGGCAGTGATCCTGTAGGTTGTATTTGTTCCTAGATTTTTATTGCACTCGCCCTTTTCCATCTCATAGTTCTTTTAAGGCAGGGGGAAAAAGGACAAGCAAACAAACACGCATAGTTGTTCTTTGGTGACATTTCATCAAATGATGGAGGCACATTTTCAGCCAAGAGAGCTGCAGTATCGTAGTGCCTGAGCAGAAGTCACTCTTTCTTTGCTCACAGCTGGCATTGACATATAGCCTGAAGGAGCTATCAGGATACAAAGCTAAAGATGGTTAAAGACATTAAAAATTATAAGATGTGAGCACCCTCTGCACTGGGAACATCATCGGCGAGGAAGATGCATTTTGATGTATCGGGCTAAAGAGAAATTCTGCTGATGTTACAGATTGCAGCTCTCCAACCACAGATATTTTAAAGATATATGAAAAATACACGTGTATATGCAACTAACATGCCTTTTCTTGTTGGTCTTTATTGACTCTTTCTTTAAAAAAAAATATTACCAATAAATATAATGGGCTGCCCGCATCTTTCTTTCTGGGTGAATTATAGCTCCCGTGGGGGTATTTATCACTGAGTGCAATGATTGGGTTGATCATACCAGTGATCTGTTCAGTGCTTGACTTCACTTCCCAGCAGGCTATTGAACATCCCTCTCTTGTCTCAGGGCTGCCAGCATTTGCAAGGTCCTGCCATGGGGTTCTGCTAAGCTAAATAATAAATATCCCACTTAGGAAAAGATTGTAAATCTTGCCACTGGGCTGGAAAGAATTTGCATTTCTGCATTTGTTGAGATTGGTGCTGCATAAGTCTTGATAATTTACTTGTGTAGGCAGGGAATGGACTCGGTCCTAACGTAAGAACTTCTCTCTAATAAGATGCACAGTTGTTTTGTGCATCGTACGTGAGAGGACCGGGTGCTGGGATGCAGAATAAGAAACTGAGGACTGAACCAGGTGAAAAATACACCTCCCCCCATAAAAAAGCAATTAAAGAAGTCAATAATATTGACATAAGCTGTAATTAAAAATGGCTGGAATAATCATACATAGAAAAGCCATAAGACGCCAGTTGGGGTAAATAGAAAAGGCAAGATGCATTGGAATATTGTTTTTTTCTGTTCATCTAGAGCCAGCTAGTATAGCTGCCGTGGAAAGGGGAGCAAGGAGTATTTACTGCTGTGAGATGTACCCTGTAACCTATCCTAGGCCTAGAGGGGGAACATGTTATATTTCTTTCTCTCATCCCAGAGCAGGAGGGCTCTGGAGAAAGGTAGTGTCTGCCCCTCCACTGTTGAAAGACCATTCGACAATGTTGTTCTGCAGAAAACCCCTCTCCCCTTTTTTAACGAGCAATGGGCAGCACATAAAACAAACAGGGCTGCACGCCTCCTTTCGAAGCGAGGTGTGCGAGGCCCTTTCTGATCTAAACTGGGCACCAGCCGTAGGGGGTGTTGACACGCTTGACACGAGATAGGAATCAAAGCTCGAAGAGAGGAGGAAGACAAAAAGCAGAAGCCTTGGCAGTTCGAATTGCCACATTTCATTCTCTCTGACGTCAGTTTTATACTGATGTAACTCTGCAGAGCTCGGTGCAATGACTCCTCGCTTGCACTGCTGTCAGAACCTGCAGGCTTCGCTTCCCTTCATTATAGTCTACCTCTTTATTGCAAAATCTTGTTCACTAACATCATTGCAATTGGGGTAAGCAATGACTTGCTGTTTCACACTGGCTCAGTGCAGAGCCAGCTTACACTGGGGTGCCCAGAGATCCCTGGGAATGTTGTAAAATGTTGTCCTTGGTCTTCTTGACAGAGCTCAACCCAACTCCCACCTCTGATTGCACAATATCAGCTTAGGTGGTGGCCCCCTGGTTTGGGACCTGCCTATCTGAGAACCCACCACTCTCATCATGCACTTCCATCCCCTTGGGATCAATGCAGTGGGTGCTGGAACTAGAGTTGAGTAGATGAGTGGGAGTGCTGCTGGCCCTGGGGAAGTGTTTTCCTTCAGGTGTCTTTTGCTCTGGAACGTATTCCTCCACCTTGATCTGAAACAGCATCGATCCATTGGCTGTCCAGGCCTCCAGGCGATTAGTTTTCCCAGGTTTTCTTGTTTAATGCCTTCATCAATGACCAGGAAGATAGCATAGAGAGCACCCTCAGCAAGTTTGCAGATGGCACTAGGCTGCAGGGAGTTGTACATACTCTGGAGGGTAGGGCTGGGATTCACAGTGACCTTGGCAAATTGGAGGGTTGGACCAAAAGAAATCTCATGAGGTTCAACAAGGACAAGTGCAAAGTCCTGCACGTAGGATGGAGCAATCCCATGTACCAGTACAGGTGGGGACTGACTGGCTGGGCAGCAGCTCTGCAGAAAAGGCCCTGGGGGCTACAGAGGACAATAAGTTGAATATGAACCAGCAGTGTGCCCGTGTCGCCAAGAAGGTTAACAGCATCTGGGCTGCACTGGTAGGAGCATTGCCAGCACGCCAAGGGAAGTGATTATCCCCTCTATTCAGCATGGGGGAGGCCACATCTGGACCCCAGTTTTGGGCCCCCCACTACAGAAAGGAAGTGGACAAATTGGAGAGAGTCCAGTGGAGGGCAATGAAAATGGTTTGAGGGCTGGGGGATATGACTTATGAGGAGACGCTGAGGGAATTGGGCTGATTTAGTGTAAAGAAGAGAAGCCTGAGGGGAGATTTGATAGCATCCTTCAGCTCCCTGCAGGATGGTTGCAAAGAGGATGGAGCTGGACTGCTCTCAGTGGTGGCAGATGACAGAAGGAGCAATGGGCTCAAGTTGTAGCAAGGATTAGGTTAGATATTAGGAAGAATTTTCTCACTGGGAGGGTAGTAAAACACTGGAAGAGGTCACCCAGAGAGGTGGTAGAGTCTCCATCCTTGGTGGTTTTTAAAAACTGGCTAGACAAAGTTTTGGCTGGGATGATGTAGTTGGGGCTGGTCCTGCTTTGAGCAGCGGTTTGGACTAGATGTGATGTCCTGAGGTCCCTCCAACCCTCACTTTTTATTATTCTATGTATCTGGGCATGGGGTCTGCCTGGGGCTCTGGGTTATGATATAGAATATGTTTATAATGATTACGAGTTAGGCCCAAAAGCCCACAGCGGTCAGTGGAAAAGCTCACATTAGCCTCAGCTGGTTTGGGCCCAGCCCTGTATGAACTGATATATGTTATGTCATTGGGCTAACTGGATGGGAAAGGACTTCTGCATTAACATGTGTATGTGCTCCTGTGTTTTAAATGCATGTCAGGGCATGCATGGAAGGCTTGTGATGAAAGGCAACTAAGAATCCAGAGTACAGCATTGTCCTTTGTCACCATCCCTGCAAGTGCACCTAAACCTGAGCGGTCCTGAACAGGAGAGCATCACCTGCACTGCCATAATGCAGGGCTAGAGAGATGTTTCTAAATGCAGGGGAAGCAGGGCACGGCAGACTTTTCTCCTGAAAAAATGAAAAGTTGTCCAGGATAGTCTCTCCTACCTGGGTGGGAGGTATTTACTTTGTACCTTTGATCTCCTCCTGGGGGTAACAATTCACGGAATAATTTTCTGTGCAAACAAGAACAAGAAAGGGAAAAAGAGAGAGGAGGTGCAGATATTTTTTAAATACACAGGGTTTTATTGTGACCTAACAATCTGCTTAGGCTAAAGCCCAGCTCACAGCCACGCTGGCAAAGGAGGAAACAGTGACTTAGGATTGCTTTCCCCCTAATGTACTGGGGAAGGAATAAGTGACTTCTTTCCTTCATCCATTCAGCTACACTGAGTCCTAAGCCTCCCTCCTCTCCAAGCCCTGAACCCACACCTTGCTCTCGGAGTATTGAACGAGCCCCCGTCATCTGCACATCTCCTGGGCCAGACGCAGCACCGGGCAAGACGTGGGCACCGTGCAACTGAGGGAGGGTTTGGAAAGTCTAGCCAACAACCCCAAAAATCACAGCTGTATTTTTTTAATCCCTTTCCCTCAGCATCTTAGAGACCGAAACCTCTGATCTCATGTCCTTGTGGTTTTATTCAAACAAATAATTTCAAATTCTGATAGAAAACCGTATTTGCTCCTATGCAGGATGGCTTGGGCGTACGCTTGTGCCCTTACTCTCCCTCTGACACTAATCTGCCTATTTTTTGTTTTAAATAAGGTGCCCTTACTGGCTTGACTCTGCCTGACAATGACTCAGGGATGCTCTTGCGAAGCAACTTTTCGTGACGGAAACTTCTTGGCTGTTGGGCAGGAATTTCCAACCGTGTTGCTTGCAGTTTGGGCTCCCTCCCCACCCCCCACCTTTTCCCATTAGGTCGTTTAATTTTATCGTTTTAATTTTATCTTCTCCTGGTGTTTAAACATGCTCCATGCTTTAGTAGTGAAGTGCAAAGTGTCACATGCTTTTTATGCGGCGGTACTAATAGCAGCCCATAGACCGGTGGGGTTTGCTAGAGGGAAATATTTTGGTCGTTCTTAGCTGGCTGGCTCATGGGCGCAGACCATGACCACCTAGGGCAGGCAGGGAGGAGGAAGGAAGGAAAGACCTGCTTGATTAAGTGTAGGAAGTTAAAGTCCCAATCCAGAGCTTTTTGGAAGGACTCTCATTGACTTCACTAGGCTCTGAATCCAGTCCCTGAACAGCAGGTAGAGAAAGGGCAGAGAGAGAAGAAATTGGGAATGTAAGAAGTAACATTGAAGTGTTGATAGCTGTGACGATGAGAGAGCTGCAAGGGGTGTTTGTAGCACTGCTGTGTAGTGAGCTCCCAGCTCTACATTGAAGTGTGTGTTGGGAACACAGCTCCCTATTTTAACTCAGGGGCTAATATAGCAGGTATAGAAGAGCTAGCCTCATTCCCTGCTTATGCATTGCAAGGAAGGAGGGCAGAGATAGCTCCCCTGCACTTTGGGGAACAGGAGGGTTGGGGTGAATCTCTTCTTATACCATCCATTAAAGCTGAGATCGAAGTCAGTAAAGTTGCAGAATAACGGTGAGGTAATAAAGTTCGCTGGGCCTAATGCTCCTGGTGCCCAAGCAGACATCTTGCAGCCGCAGAAGGTTCATCCTTTTTATTTCAGAGGACGGGAACAAAATGTGAAGCCTCCTCTAGAAAGGTGACTTCGGGAGCACCAGCGACCACACTGCAGCTGCTTCTTAATTACAAGAGTTGAGCCCCGAATCTGATACACCTCAACCCTTGGGGAGGGTCTGGATCTGGCTCCAGAACCCAGGTCCATCGATCGGGTGGTTGCGGAGAGTTTATTGGGTAAATAACGAGTCTGATGTTGCAGCTTTCATGCAGGCAAGGACCCCCACTGACGTCAATGGGAGGGTTGCCTGCGTCAGGTTTGCAGCGTGGGTCCGGTGTTAATAGATAAAGCTGAACCTTCCCCATTGATCCATGTACAGAATGATTGCAGGACACAGCCAACATTAATCACAGTCACATTGCCCGGGAGCCGGTTTTCTATGTGGATATGACACGTTGTCATATTCCACGGTGCAATTAACGGGAAATCAGCACATGCCGCGGACCGGAGTTTAAGAAGTGATGACCACCCCTTGCTCCTGTTAACCTCAGCTGGAGTTGCAGGTTCTTTGCACTTCTGATAAAAAAAAATGAGGCTTTTCCTGAAGGAAAAAAAAAGTCTGCTTGATTTTTATCTCATTGGTATTCATTGCACTGACTATAGCTGGCGTCTCTTCCGATTTGCACTACTGCAAGCGAGGTCAGAATCGAGCCCGCTTTATTTATAGTGACATAACATAGGTAATTCCTCAGCTGCGGTAGAAATGCTGGGTACTGAGGGTTTTGCTCTTGGTGGTTAGTTCTCCAGTGTTACACCTGCCGTTGGAAATTTTTAAGTGGAGTGTTAGTCGTTTTTCAAGCATGAATAAATTGATTCAATAACTGAATAAATCTGATGCATCTTTTTAAATGGAAAACTGACATAATTTTCCTACAGATATCCGCTAATAAAGCATATTTAATCTCCTAATCCATTCTTGCTTTTGCTAAGTGCCTCTTAGAATGTATAAAAATATTGAATCGATAGCAAAATGGTATATAAAAAGGAGGACAAGCTATTAGAAATAGTGTGAGAGCAATCTCTTTCAATGGCTTTTTAGTGGGCTCAGATTTCTGGTTCCAAAAAGACTCATTTCCAAAGTTGAGCCACAGTGGTGAGTTAGCAAAAACACAGATGTCCTCCCAATCTCAGAGGGGAAGCAGGTGTAGCTAGCCACCTGGCTGGAGGTGTTTCTTGAAGTCAATACTCTGCTATCGTTTTTATTTTTAGAAACACGGATATGGTTTTTTCCCCTATCTATGCAGAAATAAATGAGTAGTGGGGATGTGCGGGCAGGACAGAACTACATTTTAGTTTCTCACTCAAAGAAATCCTTGCAAGTTCTACTGCAGTATCTGCAACAACAGTTCTTTTTTTTAATTGCAATACGGCAATGTTGTTATTTATTTTTTATTTTGGGGGGGAAAAAAGCTCGCCCAGCCCTTTCTCCAAAAACACTGCAACCATCATCCGATCAATGCAATTCTCTCGTGTGAGCTAATTTAACAAATGGTTGCTTTCCAGGCTGTGAAGAATTGTTTCTTTCCTAATAATTCTGCTAATTTGCTTAACTTTCCCAGATTGCAAACAGCCCTGCTCTGAACAGTTTTCTAAATGAACCTCTAGATGATTCCATGGAAGGGAAGGGAAGGGGGAAGGAGAATGACTTGCCAGGAAGAAAGCACATGCTCTTTTAATTTTGACCTTTGGGCCAGCATTTAAATTTGCTTGCAAGGGAAGCGGCATCCAACCTGGCTTTGCCCGAGGGATTTCCAAATCCCTTTTGCCCGTAGCGATTCTCATGTGATACCTTCCCTAAATGAGTTAACAATGCTTCTATTAGCAGGTTGCAGTCCCTCTCACTGATAGTGCTACAGTCCTTTTCTATATATAACTACGCGGTACGGTGTGGCCGTGACAAGCATTGTGGTCTTGAGGAGCGCTCCAGAAGTAGGTAATGACAGAGAAATAGGAAATGTAGATGGATAATACAAACGTTTGATCAAGGAGGAGAAGAAATGTAAACCATGTTAAAGGTAAATGTCAGCCTATTTAAAGACAATGTTGACTATTGATTTTTAGCTGAGACTATCTCTTTAAAGGATTGAAAGCATTGCGTTAGATACAAATGTCTGAAACCCAGACGGGAGGGAGAGCTTTCTGGAGAGCAAAATGAAGCCTTTATGAAACCTTTGGGACCAGCGCTGTGGATTATTCCTTTCACCTCAAAGACTATCCTACAACCTCTTTAAACCAAGAAGCCTCTCTCCAAGTAAACAAAGGGCAAGAAGGCACTTGGAAATAACGATGAGCCACGAGTTGATGAGCAACGTGGTATTTGTGTCTCTGGTGTCTTCCCGTGAAAAATGAGCGCTCGCGCGTTCCCGGTGATTTGTTGCATAGATATTAAACCTCGTCCAAGTTTTTTATTCTCCTTCCAGCTCATTGTTCACTGTTACACCTTTGTACAATTCAAGCTCATTAAGTAGCATTCACTCTCCCTGCAGGCTGCTCTATAAATCTGATAGGTATGTACACTCTCCCGGCACACAATATACTGGATCTGCATAGGGACATAACCAGACTAAGGTGAACGTGCTAAGCAGCGCTAGTAGGAGAGGGCCAGGCATGTAGCTTATCGTCTGCAAGAAAAGTGAAGCAACTCATCTTTCTTTCAACATCCAGGACCAAGAACACATGGGAATTTTCCACTGGGTGTCATTGTCTGTGCAATACAATAGGTTATGACTTTACATTATATTCAAAACCTTTAACAAAAAAACTTTTCTAGATGAAAAATGTTTACTTTGAGCTTTCCTTCTTCCTGGTGGTTCTTCCCATGAAAACTATCTAGAACCTCATAAATAACATCCCATGACAGAGATCCCAAGGCTCGGTTAGGCATTACCCCTTTCAGTTTCTGGTTTTATTTATCATAGCAGCCATGTTCACTCTTGATGCTATAGGAAAACGGCAGTACAAGCCCTTTGCGTCATTATTTCGGTGATGCAAAGGACCCAGTCCTGCAGTTACATCCCAGCAAACTTCTTGTTACATGAGGCATTTTGCTGGCATTAGAAATGAAAGATCCTACTGCATGTAACGTAGTGCCAGTTAGCACAAAAAAAGACATAACTAGGGATCTAAAGGGCAAATTATTGAATTATTACACTTGTACATATACAGAAAGAGAAAAAGTTCTCACCGAGGAAAGAACATCTCTCTTCCAATCACTTTCCTCTCAATATCCCAACCAAGCAATCATCCACATGAATGTTTGAGGCTTGAATTTTAACACACTAATGTTATTGTGTTTGTTTTTCCACCTACAAATCAGTTGTGCACAACGCAGCTTCATTTCTGTGCCCAGGCCTGATCATTTCTTGTGAAAGCTTGGCAGTCAATAGCACACATCATTGCATTTGTGAGGTGCACGTAGTCCCTGGACACTTTTTGTGATAACAGATGTATTGGGAACATGCTGTGTGTGTTTGGGGGGGGGGGGGCGGTGCGTGCGTTGTAAAGTTTACATTATTTCACATCCCACCACCGTGTTTCAGCTTGGCTGTAGGTAAGCTACTCACAACCGTAGCTAATTCACACATCCATTACTCACAAATTTATAGCGTCAGGACAGGGCCATCGAATGAAAGCAGAATCCTTCATATATCTATATCTAAATCTATATCTATATAGAGATAGATATTGATATGGATAAATGTTCCAATATATGTATGTGCATTATGTGTATATGTATATAGATATGTGTGTGTGTGTATAATATCTATATATGTATAGACATATATATTTATATATGTCTAGACATATATATCTATATATAGGTATAGATATATGTAGATATAGATAGATATAGATATAGATATATCTAATACACATACATACACACATAACTATTGGAACTAAAAGACTCCAGATGCCACTTCAAGGCCTTATACAATTGCTCAAAATATTTTTTTCTTAACTAAATGTACTTCTGGACTGAAGAGCTCTTTTTGCTTATTTTTAAGATCCAATATGTCATCTCTCCTACAGTCCATGTCACCTAAAGTGTTCAAGGATAGCACATTTTAGGATACCTTAAATGCCTATGAATAACCCTCGAGAATAACTGGTAAGTGGTGTCAAACAACTCATTTCACTTAAGTAGCCAGTTATCAAATGGCAAAGCTATCTGATCACTACCAACCCACTTTGGATTTGAACGAGGAGCAAACGGATAAAATATTCTAAACACACCCACCAGCCTCCTACATTTTCCAGCTACAAAACCTTTCATGCACATTTAGGACTTCCGTTTAAAGATCATTGCAAGGTTTAAAAGGCTAGTTACCAACTTACTGTGGCAGAAAACTCAAGTTGCAGCATTTTCTGACTGTTGATGTATTCTGAATACAGCACAGCACGGTACTGCTGCCTGGGGTTGCTTTCTGATTAAATGTATTATTTCAATAAGGAGGACTTACGACAGCATTAAGTGACAGATTATACAATGTTTGAATGTGATGTTCATCTGAATTTTATTTTCTGATGTTTTGACTCATTGGCTTGATATGTCTCTATTATGCGCACACCTCTCGAGATCTTTCTGGCAACGATTATACATTGCATTGAGCTAGTGAATAAAACCACCACAGGAACGGCTTTTGCAGATCACAGTAGTCTCATTTTCACTCTCATTGTCCCACAAATGCTGGAAGTTATATGGAGAGTGTGGCCTACACTGACAGATTAGAGAGACCAGATCTGTGTAAGGATCGTACGACTTATTCCTGATGGTTCTTGGGGATTAAACTTTAGGACCAATGTATTTTAGCTCCCAGATATGCTCCAGCATGTGTGTCCTACAACAGCAACACAGGGTGAGCACTTTCCTTAATACGGATGTCACACCAATTTATCCAAATGATTGGCTCACAATCTGTCATTCGTCTTTACTACTTAGTTTACTGCTGTGTTTTTGACACCCAGCCCTAACCAAATCGACAACTTCTTCTAGCTCAATTGAAACCATAAGTAATTGTTGGTTATATGTAGAACAACTTTCTCATCTCCCTCCTGGAATTCAGCATTCATATGATTGAGTCAGCGCTCTGGGCACCTCATTTTAAACCCAGAACGTTGCCTCTGGTAGCACGGCGCAGTAAATCAAAAGTCAGGGTATCTTTCCGCCATCTGAAAATATATGACCAAATTATCATGTCCTATTGCTTATTCTGAACAATAAGAAAGCCCCAATCCATGTGTTCGACTGCAGTGTCAGCACTCCTTCGCCTTTACTAATGCCTTCCAAAATCTGCAAAATGTAGCCTATTCCGTGTATTCTCTGTACAGAAGCTCCCAGTGGTCTTGTGTATCAAATAAAGGTCTCATTACTTAGTTTCTAGATCCATCATGACATTGCTCTCATTTATCATCCTGTTCTTAAAGCATGTTCTCTAAGCCATTAGGACTTTCTCGCGCCTCCACCCCCTCAATTAGGAATTCACACCCTTGCAGTATTTTTCCTCTTCCAAACTGCTAACTTTTTGTCCTCCCAAAGGCTGGTGAAAAGACACAGCTGCGGGTGTCAAACCCATTGGTACGTGCTCTAGTACTGGACTGTCCAGCCTCAGTGATCGCTGCTCTAATTAACGGCTGGGTCTTCGTGCAGACGTACTGTCCATACACATTTCAACGGTGCATCGTCTGATACAAACAGAACTTGCAGAACATCTCATACCTAGAGATAATACTATTGAAGGTTCATAAAGGCACTGCTGCAGCTTGGACGGTGGACAGACATCTCTTGATGCTGAATAGCACGTTGTCTTTTGAGGGGTACCTCTCAGGGTCTTCTCTGTGTCCCATAGGCTCCTACTGACCTCAACAAAAGGTTTGGCCTTGACCTCTGGAGTGGAAGGAGGAGTGGCTGAGGGTAGGATGGATGTAAATATACCAGCCCATGGATTGTGACCCATATGCCAGACCTGATGTCCACAACGACCAGATCTCTATTAGCAACCAGCCTTCGTGGCTTATTGCCTTAGTTTTACCTGCAACTTTTCTCTTTCTTTAAGAGGCGGATGCCGTGTCTAGGTGGATGCACAGCTCCGCACTAGTCAGTCATGGCAGCCCAGCACATAAGGATGCACAGCTCCATGCACAGATTAAACCAACCTACAAAATCCACCAGGGCCGGTATGAGAAGAGCGCTCTGGGTCTGTGTTTGTGTCCATGAGGATAATGAGATAAATAGCACTTAGGACTGTGAAGCAAATTGCCTCCATTTCTCATCTTTTTTCCATCCACCCTAACCAGCAGGCCTGCTCGTGTGGACAGGAGAGCCCGACCCAACCGGAGAGGCCTGAGGCAGGGACTGCCAGACAGGTCCGAGGGAACAATTCTTCCCTTTCTCCCCCAAATTAAAAAACAGAAACCTGGAGCAATGGATCCACTCACAATTATGACCTGCTTCGGCTTCGGCTGCTGCTCTAGTTCATCTGTTTAGCTGTATGTCTAATATGCTCTGAGTTGCTACATGGAAAATTCTTTAAAAGGCCAAATTGTCTGAGATTTTTCTTTGAAAGAGCAACCATTATCAACGCTTTCCACCCAGCTTCACATTAGTCACAGCCCAGCTTGTGCCGTGCCCACGCAGCTCTGTTTGCACGGCATGAGCCAGGCAATTGCTACTTTAACCTAGTAACACACTTTTTAAGGAACCCAAGTGACTCAGTTCAGGCAATAGAGGCTACTGCTCTTTGTGCTGTGTGGGACAGGCGTTCGTGCCGTGAAGAGCAGGATGAGAGCACGCGTACAAAACCATTGGCTCGGACTGTTTATTCATTTTAATTAGCCTTTACATTCATATATATAATGATATATAATTAATTTGCAGTTTGACATTTCGGAACAGGTAATTAAACTGGCTCATTGTTGATTAATGGCATTAAAATAAATTATTAGTGTTATCACTGTTAGCGTTATGTTTATTATTACAATTTAGAGAAATTAAAGCAGTTCACTTGCATTAAATTAAACAGGAGAGAACAGATGCAATGTCCTTTACACAATATCTCTTTACCCAGACAATAAAAGTGATGTTTGTTGTGCCGCACGTTTGCCAGGGCTGTACATCACAGGATGTGCCATTCACGCTGTCCACAAAAACCAAATGCTAAGGCACAGATTTCCCATTTGTCTGGACTTAAGCACCTTTTGCACCGTGCAGCGGTCTTCTCAAGGTGGTGCCGACCATTTGTTGAAGTCCAATCTGAACGTTGCCTATTTAAGTCAGAGAATAGGTCTTCTGAAAAGACCAAGTCTTATTCATGTTCGCCGGGCTAGAAGCCCGATACAGTCCAATGCAAGAGCAACACCAGCAGGATTTATCTCCAAATTGAGCAGACATAGAATGAATATCGGACTGGATTCTGCACTTGAGCACACATTTCACATTCGTACACTTGATTTCAGTGTGATTCAAGTGTGCACTTTAAGTGCTTTGTTCAGCTTGAGGCCTGGGCATGCCCTGGGGTGCCACAAGTGTCCTCAACTTCCCTTGACACAACGGACCATTTCATTCAGGCAGTGTCTGGACTACAATCAAAAGGGATCAATCGAATGCCTCACGTCATCAGCAATCTGCTCAAATTCATCACGGCGCCAGGATGCCCAGAAGAGTCTCAGAATTGGGTCCGTGATGGATTTTGTACCAATGGCTGGAAAAGGCATCCCACATTAGGCATGTGAAATAGCAATCCTGTCTCTGCACTCCTCCCCCAAAAGAGGTTTCCCTGGTGCTAGCTCAGTGATAGCTTCTGGACATATAAATACATTAGGATTAAATAGTGAAAGAGCTAATGTTAAAGGGGCACACAGTGCAGTTTAATGGATATTATTGCTTAATTACTGAGAGCAGAACCTGAGGCTGGGGAGATAGAAGAGATGTTCTTGGCCTCAACGTAGAGGGTACGTTACAACCTGGATTCTTTGCACAGGATGCTTAGGGAGCATCGCTGCCCCTCCAAGCTGCTGAGCCACTTCTTCCCATCACGGTGGGACCGGAGGCGGTGCACGAGGGGAGGGAATTACCAGGTATGGTAAGTGGTGGCTCAGAGCAAAGCCATGAATGAGAGCTTCAGAAGAGCTAATATCCTCCTGAGACCTTCGCTTAGGGATGAAAGGCCTACTCGAAAGGCAGAAACACTTACCGGGGTCACTGGGATGAGGGAAAGCCGTGCTTGGATTTGTAAGTCTTCAGCAAATGCTACAGTAAAAGAAAATAATTAGTGTCTGAGCCTGTTCTCAGTAAGTCCCTGGGAGTTTTGATATTGAATTCAGTGGGGACATAATCCAGCCTCTCCCCAGTGCCACACACACACATTTGCAAAGTCACTTGGCATTTACAGAAAGGCTCCTTCTAGTTACTCTTGATTTGAATAACACTGATAGCAAAACCCTGTATGAGTGCATGCAAAAGAATACACACTCGCATCCCTTTATTACCCTTTATTCTCTTATTTCAAATGAAGATCAAGGCGTTATTCCAGCCTCAACCCAGACCATCTTTACAAAACAGAGTCTGGATCTTTTCACAGTTTCATGTGTTGAGGGTCAAGTGCTCCTTTATCCCCTGCTCCTGCCTGTGTCCTTCAGCCAACAGAGTTAACCTGTACCTGGAATGATATCGAGGAGAAAACATTTAGAAAATGTCATAGTCCACTCTGATGACCTACCCAATAACCAGTGCAAATTGTACTTAGACACCGTCTCCTTTAATGTAACCTCATTTCAGGCTATACCAGACCATACGGGAGTTTCACGGTTCTCAGAGAGCGTTTTAATTTTAATGTGTTGGAAATGGGGTCATTCCCTTTGTGTTATAGGCAAGTGCAAGGATCATACGACATTACATGGTGTGGCTGGGGTGTTAGCTATGTTAAATCCATAGTACATTGTGGTTTGGTGCTACAGCATTGGATTAGGAATTCCCCCCAAATGGGGTCCATTTATGGCTCGACCGATTCATAGATTTCATAGACATTCGGGCTGGAAGGACCCCGGAGGATCATTGAGTCCAGCCCCCTGCCCCAGGGGCAGGAAGTCAGCTGAGGTCAAAGGACCCCAGCAAGATAGGTGTCCAAATGCTTCTTAATAGAGTCCAGAGTAGGTGCTTGCTTGGTATGTAACGTTAGATACAGTATATGATATATGATCTCACTGTTTGCCTCGAATTCCCTCCTCTCCATGCTTTTTCCTGTCTGTTCATATAAGCTCTTTGGGGCTCCTCTCTCACTGCTTACCTGTGCAGTGCCCAGAGCAGCTGAGCCCTGATACCAGTTGCAGATTCCAGGTACTGGAAGCACTGGTGTCTCCATTGAGATAGGACAAAATGTTTCTACCATCCACTTTGTCTCCAATGTGTCCACCACTGAACATTATCATAATAAATATGTTAGTGATGGTCTTTTCCAACCCATTATCCATCACAGCTCCTAGGCTCTCTGTGATGATGGCTTCACAAGGACATTTCAATTCAACCACTTGAACTTTTGTTTTTTATTCAGGTAAGCAGTGGGGTTTTTTTTTAAATAAAATATTGATTGAAAAATGTTACTTGACCTCTTTAGGAGTCTTCTGTGAGTATTTGTTGGGGAAATGACATGCACTCCACAGGGCCATTTCACATTGGCTTTCTATAGTTAAACCCTGCAAAGTGCTGCCTTGCTTACATCTGCATTTCCTATCCAACATCTGGTGAGGTTGTGGTGACAGGCTTCTGTCTCGCTGGAGGAACATCTGTTGCTTGGAAAAGGGGCACATGTTCTCAAGCCACATGCCAGTTATTGTAGAGACTCCCACAGTTACCTTGGGGCTTTAGGTGCTACTGCAAAGGCAATTATTATTAATAAGGCATACGAAGAAAAGGATAATATATGTATTAGAAAGTCCCATTTCTCCAAGAAGTTCTGCTGATTTTCTGATATCTGGAGGCAATAAGTCCTGTTCCATTTTTATACGCTCTTTCGTAAAATATGTTTTGAGTTAAATTAGATCATTTTCCATCAGCCAGCTCTTGCACTCAAAGTACTCTTTAGTACTTTCCTCTTTCCTTCCATCCATACCTGTCTTTCTGATGATGACCATTTGGGTTAAAACCTGTAAGAAAAGCCCTGTGGCCAAGCCCCTAATACCAGCTAGTGCTTATGCTATTGGATATTTCTTTGTCCGAAGGGCAAAAAATACTCAGGACTATGGCCGATAGCCTGATTAATCAAGGGGGCCAGACCTGCATAATAGGTAAGGGCAAAATATCTTCTGGTCCTTTCCTTTCTTTTTGATTAATGTTCCTATTCTGGTGAATTTTTGTATTGAGGAATATTGGACAGCTATGCATGTGGGCTACTTTTGTTATAAGTAGACATGACACATCTTTCTCCTGCTGCCCACATCTATGAGATTAACTTTAATGCAGACGCATAAGCATCTTTTGAGCCAAGGAATGTATTGGACTCTTGGCCACTTCTGTCCGGTGTTCTTTTATCCTTAGCAAATTATGTCTGGCTGGGTTTATGATGCAGAAATGAGACCACAACCTCCTTTGACCAGAGGAGAAAGCCCGAGTCAGAGTCTCCAAGGGAAAAAAGACTTTTGCTTTATTCATTAAGTGAAGCCTCTGGGAAGAATCTCATCTCTTCTCAACAAATAGTGTGGGTGAAAGGATGGATGCCAGATATCCTAATTGTCTGCTCTCTTGTGGGTGTATCTTCTCACCCAAACACCTTAAGCCACCAGTCGGAGAGGTACTATGACAGCAAGTCCAACTCTAGATAATGAGGTGCCCATGGGGTAACTAGAGACAGCAAGACACTTGGAATTGTTCCTGTTGTCCGTCTGCCTTATAACTCGAACCAGCGTGTAATTGCAAAACTAAGCTTGCTAAGCTTGTTTATTTAATAGTCAATAATATTTCACAAAACCCCTACAATGGAAACCTGCATAGAGGAGAGGGATTTTTTAAAATAATAGAAATCATTTCTCATTTGCTGTATTACCTTCAGCTGTAATGTCTAGATGCGAGCAATCATATTAAGAGTTTAATTGTTCTAATGAAAGTACCTTTTTAGTATTTGAATCAATTTGTTAAGCCTAGAAGATGGAAAATGTGAATGACAGGGTTTTGCTTCCTGCATCCCCAGAAAAGGAGACAGAAACTCTCAAGGAATTATCCTGATGGATGAAATATTTAATACGTGATAGCGTTATAAATAAACCCAGTGCAGCAGACTGATCAGAAGGTAAGGGAGGGGGGTTTCCTTTAGATTTTGGCTTTCACATTAATAAAAAGGGCACAGATTTTCCAGATCTTTGCCCATTAGCAGATGCGTTTGATTTAAAATACGTGCAGTGAACCTACAGTAAGTGGAATTAAATGGTACGTGTCTGAGCAGAGGGTGGCAATGCAGCAATTGTTTCTTGTTTGAATTATCTGCTGCGTGGTTGGGCACAACTGTAATTGAAACTATAATGTTTCATTTCTTTTAGGCTATTATTTATCTGTAAAGTTCATCCACTGCTGGTCCAAATCCCTCCCAGAAATCATTGACTTTACTTTTGTTCTATTTGGGTTGAATCCATCCTGCTCTATGTCAAAGTCATCCTGGATTTTGACCTGGCTTAGTTTCTTTTGGATGGCAGTTCTGACGCTTGCATAAATCTGACATTTGTTGCCCCAAAGAAATCTGGTACGTCTGACTCTGTATGTGGCTAATTTTGGACTGAGATGGTGTGCAACCCGGACAAATGCAGGGCTTAGCAGTTGTGCTTAGCAGGGGGGTGGTTGTGAGTACTGTCTTCAGTTTGAATCCACCTGGGCTCTGCTTCCCCGCTGTTTTTGTTTCAGATTGCGATTCAGGGTTCGTGTGAACCTAAACGTGAAGCACAGCTGAATTGTTGATTTTCACATGCGATTTCCCATTAAACCCAGGAATTTGAAATAGTTTTAATGCAAAGCCACTGGTCAGCCCTGAGCATCCTGAAATAGCCCTGGTGGTCTTTTCAATGAGCCTGAGCTGCAGTGTTTAACAACCTCTCAGACCAGGAGCAGACTGCAGCTGCTAAACCCTGGGTCCCCAGATCTAACGCTCCACAGGTCAAAGGGCTTTGAATCCAGGCTGCCCAATCCAGGTGTGGATCCGCCGTTACGCAGCATTTGGGGAAGGGGCAGAGCCAACAGTCTGGCTCTGGGCCATCTCCACCAGCAGTCCAGTCAGTTGTATGTGTTTTGGGGCTTTTCATGGTAAGTATTTGGCCTAACTCCAGAGAAACATTTCTAGCCCATGATGAAAAAGCACATCTATTTCAAAGGGCATCGTAAGATCCTCTCTCGGCGTAAGTGGGCGCGTCTACATGAGACGCTTTGCTCGAGATGAGAGCGAATTACTGTGCAGTAAGCATCACTGTCTACATACGCAGATGCTTTCTGTGCAGTAATTGAATCATGAGTAAATTTGCTATCTGCAAATGCAAGTAGCAAAAGTACTTGAGACTCCTTACTGCACAGTAGCACAAATGTGCTCCTGGTCAGCTGGGCAGCAGGGGGTAGGACATTGCTCCCTGCCCCCGGGAGCTGCCTGTTGCCAGTGCAGGCTCCACCACGAGAGCCCAGGCAGGGACTAGGTCCTCCTCCAGCAGCATGGAGCTCCCAGACCTGCTCCACGATCATGGGGCCAGGGCTGAGGGATCCTTATCTCCCAGCGCCACCTTCATGGTCGCAATGTTTGAGCCCCAACAAGCTGTCTCCTAGCCCCTGGGTTAGCACCCCGGGGGAGCCTAGAGTTCCCCGCTGCAGGGGCCTGGAGCAGGGTTACAGGGAGCGGGAGCACTCTGCTGCTAGGAGTAGCAAATCTGCTCCCACATCCCTGCATGTGTAGATGTGTGCCTGGGAGAGTTTACTGCTCCCAGATTATTTACACGTGTAGATACGCCCAGTAAATAGACAAACGATCTCTTAAAGTGCTTCTTAATCCTGCTTTTATATGATTCCATGAATTGGAGAGCCTGTAAGATGCCAGTAGATCCACACTGCAGGCCAGGAGGCGAGTACAAGTAAAGCTGTTTAAGTGCCTTAGCTATTCATGCTGCCTCAGTACAGGAAAATAGCACAGCTTGCAAGGCATAGGGGTGTGGAGGATAGAATAAAAGGAAGGAAATATTGCCTTTCAAATAGCATCGCACTATGCCCAAACGGGCTGCAAGGTATGATGTCATCCTGCTAATACAAAAGCGCTGCTGGACAGCCCCATTCAATCTGGCCTCTGAGAGCTGAGGCTGTAAAATGCAATCTCTGAGTCTGCAAGTCACCAGGCACCTCACCAGGGTGCATTTGCTCTTGGTAGAAAATAAGCATCCCTCAGTATCACAGTGTCTCTCTTTCTAGGAGTTACCAATGTCCCCCATGTCACAGAGAGCGGAAGTGCATGCACATAGGGTGACGGCTGGGGTTTATCTTTTTCCTGCATTGATTTCTGGCACTTGGAACAATGGATCCAGACCCCAGTTTAACATGAAAGAGCATGGAGCAGGGCCTCTGTAGAGCAATCGGCATCACTTTCCAGATCATTATTTTCTGTATATATGCCAGATCCTGGCTTGCGCATTACTCCATTCTCATGCAGCGAACACCGGTCTGCCGTGCTTGCTGTATCTGGGTGCTGCATTGCTGGGACGATGCCAGGGTAGCAAATGGATTGCTTCTATCTTGACACGATCCGTTTATAAGCAATTTCTCGTCTGTTTTCACACAATATGGATTAACAGAGGAAAATTGAAACCGTTTTACTCACCCCTAAAGTCAAACATTTCCAAAGATGATATCAAATTACCCTTCCTATATATCTATAGATAGCTCGATTGCTGGATAGACAGGTGCTTATTTCTGCAGAACGGTAATATTTAACTTCTTAAATTTCAGAATGAGCCACTCTGAGACAAACAGGGATATTTTCCTTTCAAATAATAGGAAGCACAAAAGCTATGCTCTGTCGCAGAATGACTTTTTTACAGAACAGTCATTTTGCAGGGATTGTCCACAACCCACAGAGTCCCTGAGTGCAGAAATCTGCAGCGAGAACTTTATATTACAAGAGATATTTCTACAAACACTACGGCCAGGCAACCATCTGCATTTAGACTATCAGGATGCTTCGCTTAATGAGTCATATCTGTTTAAGCAATTCCGTCTTTCTTTCAGCTGCGGCTGTTGCTGAGGCTGGATTGTGATCTGGGGCCAGTGAGGAATTTTCTTTCACCTTGTTTGCATTGCTTTCAGAATATTTTCCATGGAAGATTTAGGATTGTCCTGCATTTAGTTGCTTGCATCGGTAATTGGGTTTCCAGGAATGACATTTTTGTGCCAAGCTGAGCATTATATTTGGTCCCCAAATAAGGCCCCATGTTTGACAACTGCGCTGAGCTGGGGAAATCAAAATAGAGCGCTGAATCCAAATGCAAAGGAAAGAGCAGCAAACCCTCTGCAAGAGAAATGCTTTATATCAGAAGGGGGCTGAGAGGGGCAGAGAGCAGAGCGAATTGTCCGCTTCAAGGAAACCTGCTTTAATTCTGAGGCACAACGGGCGGATTCATAGGATCATAAGAACTATAGGAGCATCGGGAAGTAGGGCTGGAAGGGACCTCACAAGCTCAAGGCAGGGTCATCTCCGGCTAAACCATCCCAGCCAAGCGTCTGCTCTTGAAAACTGGCAAGGATGGCGATACCGCAATTGCTCTTTCAGCTCTTGAGTCTCTCTACTGGTGTCAGTACAGATACATCAGGGATAACGTGGGCCCAAGGCTGAAAGGGAAGGCTCCACTCCTCCTTCAGCTACCTGAATCCAAGGTTTTTGTGTTTTCCCTTCAAAAGCTGATGACATCACTTCTTCCTCCCGGAGCAGAACACGGAGTGCAGAACACCGCGCTGCTGCCGGGTGCGAGTGATGTCATCCGCTCTCGACGGGAAGACGCAGCAAGGTGGACTCGGGTCTTGGTACTAATTTCTCAAACCCTGCAGCACTAAACAAGGCCAGGCTCCAGTTGTAGGGAATGGGAGTTTTACCCAAGACAAGACGTCAGGAATATCGCCTGCTGTGCTTTAAAACATACGACGATCGACACCTCGGTTTTATTCTTCAAGCCCATGCTTTAGAACTAAGCCAATTTATGCCATTCCCCCATCTTTGCAAGTTTACTTATTAAAGCCCCTTTGCCCACCCCAGAGTGCAGGATGAATAATTATAGGCAAGCGGTTGCATTTCTGAAAGCAAAACCTGAATGTGTAAGTGCCAGCAAGTGTCTGCAGTGTTGGAAGGAAGAAGTAATTGTCATTCCCTTGGGTAAACCTCTTTAAAAATTCGGGACCTGGTTCCTTTGGATTTATTGTCAGTGGCGCAGCGCAGGCACAGAATATGATCATACTAAAAAAAAGGCAATGAACGTCGAAAACAAATTCAACTCCAGGGTGCCTCTGAAGGCTGAGAGGCAGGAGCCGGCGTGCCCATGACAGCTTGCTCAGACTGTTTAGTCACAAGTACTATAGGAGTGCACGAAGTGAAATTAGAGCACAAAAGGCCCATCGCGGGCTCCTAAAGGGTATTGAAATGACCGAACGGGCTAACGATTGCTCGCACAAAGGGTCAAATACGCCCGTGAAGCCCACGACATGAGATGTGCGCTCAGCCATCTGCACGGCGCGCCTAGGTGAATAGGAGAGCGTCTTGCTTTATGAGCTGAGGCTGCCTGAATCTCCGCAGTAAACTTCCATTACTTGCAGCGGCGCTTAGCGACACAGCGCTGATTAACTGCAGGCTCCAAGGCTTCCAGAGAAATAAGGAATAGAAGCGGTGGGGCATCCGCCACCATGTAACGTCAGGAGAAGAGGTCCTGGAGATCCAGCCTGCTCATTCTCCCAGGTCCCCCCCACACCAGATGCTTGATCGCACCCCTTCTTCATTACCCCAGCAAGAGCCCAGGGTCTAAACGATGACAAAGGAGGAGCTTGCCACTACCTCCTCCATGGCTTCTGCCTTTGAGGCAGGCTTGAGTTGCACCCAGGGCCTTCCCAAAAGAGGCCACCTGGATGCTGATCTCTCCTTTCCTTTATCCCAGCCCTTCGCTGCTGCTGCTGCTGCAAACAAATTGGACCTTCTTATCATGCCCAAGTGCTCTGCTAAATACTTCCAAGGGTGTTGTACCTAAGAACCCAACCTAGGAGCACAAGAGATGTCCTACAAAGTTGAGCCCAAGGTCCACCTACCCCATCTTCTGTCTCATACTGGCAAAGAATGGATGCTGAGGGAAAGGAGGGTCTATCCAGATGAATCCACCCACTGTCCCTTGCCCCCTAAGAGCTTCCTATAAAACAGGAGATTCAGCTTGAAAGTCTTGTGCTCATCTTCCTACCTTTTGTAGAGCTTCAGCAAAGGCTCAGGTGTTATTTCTTCATTTAGACATATGTGCACAGACTCAGACTCTGCTCTAAATAAAGTGCATCTCTCTCTATAGTCTCAATGGGCGTAACTTTGCCAGCTAGCAAATGAATGCCCCAGATGCAGCAATGCAATCCAGAGTGGCCCGGCAGCAGCAAACAGCCAGCTCAAAAGCCTCAATCCTTTTCTTCCTCAGGCGATTCCCCAGTCCAGCAATGCCAACGCCTGGGGACGAAGATGGCTTTGTAGAGCGACCTCAAGGTCATCAGATTGGGTCTGTTGCAGATGGGAGGGGCAGGGGGAAATTAATTGCTGCAGATCCACTCTTCATTAATTTTCAGAAATAAATCAAGTTAATTAGTCCATTTAAGTGGCATTAGGAGAATGGTAGGGCTGAGCCAATGCAGCCAAAGGAGTTACACAAAAAGCAAACCCGAGTCTGCTGTGGTCGGGCTCTCTCGGAGATGCCCGCTTGCTTCTTTATTCGCGGGCTTCAAAGATCCTTGTGTCTTGTCCTTCAACAGGTTGCAAGCAGGGTTAAAATACTGGCAAGTCACAGCTGAATTTTGCTTCTGAATTTACCTTGAATTATCTCCCTCATTAAACAGGATCACACTTTGCCCCTGCGCTGGGCTGCAGAGCATCTCTGAACAAGGATGCTGAAGCTCTGCCAGCCTCGCGTGTCACTGCGGCTTGGCTAACAGTTTTCAGCAATTTTTAACTATTTCTAATTTAGCTATTCGCTCAGAAAGGAGACCCCCTAGTGAAATCGGAGGTGTCTGCCCTGACCCAGTTGGGCGATACGAGCATCAAGCTATATAGCTATTGGACACCGGTGATGTCTGAAGGATCCTCAAGTGGATCCCGTCTGGAGTAGATTCCATATTTTCAATATTTTTGGGGCAGAACTGGCAGTTTGAAAGGCCCTTTCCATATGAGGCTACCACAAACCTTCTCCCCCCTCTTCTCCTGTCTACAGACATGTAATTACGTGTCTTGGGGTTTAACTGCTGATGGAAGCACAGTGTTTGATGAACCCGAAGAGCTCATTTTTCAGCAACTGATTCAGGTTTTGCTCACGGCAATGTAAACTCGGCTGCTGTGATTGCAACACTGTGTTAGGTTTGTCGTAGTGACGGAGAAAAAAGCTAAGAAAAATCAGGTGCGGTCTGGTTAATGGACTCACAGACTGTGCTGTGTGTTCTCTATTTCTACATCTTTAAAATAAGGTGTTTGAGCTTCTACTGCTCCGAAGTCCTACATTTGCAGCAGGGCTCTCGTTCTGAGTGGTTTCGTGTCCCTGGGCTCTTGGCTTATGATCTGGGGAGTAATAACCCACTAGTATTGCAGAGGGGCTGCTTTGCTCTGCAGTTGATAATTCCCTAATATCATGTCTATGAATCAGAGGCATTTTTTCCCCCTCACATTGGAGGCCCAGGTACACCTGTGATTTTCACACTGCTCATGATCTGCACAGCATGCTGTAATTATGAGTATAGCCCAAAGCTCGCCCTTCGGAGACAGAGCTCCTGGAGGAATGAATGGAGGCGCACAATATACCACAGGTGTAAAAATCTTCCTTCCACAACCTGCTCAGGCTTTACCCACCAAAGCCCCAAAAGGCAGCAGTAGCAGCCGTTCCGCTTCATGTGCACATATGCAAGCACCGGGGGATTATGAACCTGTTCAATAGATGTCTTTCTGTGCATGGTAGTGCATGTGGTCCCGAGCACCCTGTTCACCCCAGTGCAGCGGGTAGTTTTGGAAGCACGTTGCAATGGGCTGGATAAAGAAGCAAGTGGCAAGCACCGAGACTTTTCTTTATTCGTCTTTGGAAACACGAAGGGGTTGGCTCAGCAATGACACCATCCTTGCAGCTGAAGTCAATGGGAGGTTTATGCAATGCAGATGCTGCAAAGTTAGGGTCTGCACAGGATGCAATTAGATTTTGCACTTGAACCGTTTCGGGGGGTGGGATAAATAGCTCTATAGTATGGACAGCGCTTTCCAGCTGAAACAGGCTCGAACCTCTACTGTAGTGGCATGACACTGTCCGGGGGGACCTATAGATGCGACATATGATGCTTATGCCCCAACCCGTGCCTGGGGCGGCAGGGGTGCCTGTATGGCCCCCCGTGCGCTCGCACGTAATTCCCGACCTCGGGTTGAACGTATAATTCTTCCTGTCACATCTGACATTTAGTTGTACAATGATCCTTGCCAGGAAATTGCCATCATTTAAAGTTCTGCTTCCAGCTTCCGTTCTGATTTATATTTTTGTTTTTATCCAATTTTTCTGACTTGTTTTGGTAGGGTGGACAAAATGTTCTCACTCAAGACAGATGACAGCTTGCCGATAAGAGGGCCAACTTATCACCAACCGCTCTGTGCTCGATGATTCTCTCTCAGATGCTTAGTCTGTTGGAACAGCTTTAAAGTCTAATGTGATATTGTAGGTTTGCCCCAACACGGCTTTCCCTCCTGTATTTCATACTTTATGGCTTCAAGCCTCGGTCCTTTGAGAACAAAGCCCTTCAATCTTTCTCAGATCACCCATGCAAACTTCACTTTGTTTCTGGAAATAAAAACCTGTACATAAGTGACCTCTTGCAAACTTGCCGTCCTTGAGTCTTACCGCAGAAATTGTCCGTCACAGGCACAAAAATATGCATTACAACCAGAATGATCCATCAAATCTTTTCTCAGGTAATTAAACCATCATTGGAGCAGCATTCTCCATCACAGCCTGGGCTCTCAAGTTTGGCCCCAGCAAAAAAATTGTGCTAGGAAAGAAATCTTCAGGTCTGGTCAGGTTTGAAGAATCGTTTTTTTTATTTCTGGAAGAAAAAGAATAAGGAAAATGAAGAAATGAGCAAAGGAGGCTGAGCGCTACAAGCACATCTCGGAGCTCTGGAGATGAGCCCAGTAGGTTAACAGGACATTACACAGTTGGTTGTAGCTCAGCAAAACGGGATGCTGAATTAGAACTGGGTGAACAATTTGTAATTAGTAAGTTAAGCCACTGAGACTTGGGGCCCTTTCAAACGTGCAGCCTCCTCGAATGAATTGCATCTCGTCTTCTGTTTGCAAATTGCCTGCAAGGCACAACGTCCTCACATGGCGTCGGTGGTCACAACCGTCTCTGGTTTCCTCATAGGAAAGGGTTTATCGCCTGCAGATTGTCCATGCATCTATCATTACAAATGCACATTATGTCAAGGAATAACATGGACCATGTGATGCTGCAACTCTCTCCTAACTGGGTGATGTTATGTATAGAATTAACCAATGCCAATCTGAATTTCAGAGCGGATATTCAGCTCCAGTGTTTCAAATTCACCATGCTTTTGAATGCCCATTCAGGCATCTGCACTACAAATTAATTTGCCTACCCACTCATTCTAGGAAAGCCAGACTATTTGTGGAAAGAGTAGCATCAGAGTCCCATCAAAATTCAAATTGGATTGCGTATTCATGAGTCATTTGTTGCAGCGCTCACCTAGCTCTGCACCCAGTGAGCAATTCTTCACTCTTTATATGTCAGCGCAATACTTAGCCTTGGTCCGTAGAAGCTGGCATCTAGAAAAGAAAAGAGCAGAAATCAAAGGATTGAAATGCTCCCATTGAAATTCATTTTAAATTCTTCCATTCTCCCAGCTCCCATTGAAATTCGTTTGAGTCCTTCCCTTCCCCATGGGAAGGTTTTGGCTAGCTTTCCTGAGAGCCATTAGGGGCTGATTCATAGCAGGACGCTTGGACAAGCCTAAGTGGCCAGCCAATTTAAGGGAGATGTACAGGATGGGACCAGAAGGAAGGGGTAAGTGAAAACATGAAGCTTCCAAACTAGCTTGGGAATGGGTGGAAAAAGTCAAATTCTGGTGACTATGGGATAGTCCTCTCCGTTTCTCCCCGGATGAGAAAAGAGCTGTCATTAAAATCACTTGAAGTGGTTCATGGTTTCAAAGCACCCTAATGACTGTGCGTGGCTTTTTCACCACAAAGAAATAAAACAAGTGAAAATACAGGCTGCCGATCATCTGCTACATTGAGCACCACAACTTTACAGAGGAAGAAAGTTATAGCCTAAAATGTGCCCCAATTCACTGTCCAAACCTCTGAGGCGGTAACATCTGGGTGCTTTAAGCAGCTGCATCAACTTCCATGGAGGGCACTGTAGTTGCTTCTACCATCCTGAATATGTGCATTTTTTTAATGAATTAGCCATGCATGATCTCTAGGACTGGGATTCAAATATAAGCCTGCTTGAGTGATTTTGTGAATGCAGATCTCTATGTCCTTTGCAGACTGGGATTCAAATATAAGCCTGCATGAGTGATTTTGTGAATGCAGATCTCTATGTCCTTCGCAGACTGGGATTCAAATATAAGCCTGCATGAGTGATTTTGTGAATGCAGACCTATACCAAGAGCTGTGCCCCAGAGAGGTTTTTAGGAGGGAAGCTCACCACGCCTCCTCCTCCTTCTGCACTGCTCGCATCTTCAGAGAGTTAATTTAATTCCGGCTTTCAGGAGCGCGCTTCTGAGATGCCACCAAAAAAAGTCTGCATCTAAGCAGCGGTAACCTTTCCCAAACATCCTTTTCCACCTGACCTAGGCCTTTGCTGTTACAGTGCGTACTGTGTCAGGGTGTCCCAATGGGCAGAGTGCAGCTGCACATAATAACCTCTGTAGCCAGAGACAAAATGAGATGTAGCCTTCAGACTCGCTCCTCCACAAACATCAGCAACCCTCTCCCAAGGTCAAATCCCCCCAGCAGCACTAAAGGAGCCTTCAGGGAACCCTAAGACTAACGAAGTGTGAAATTCAGGGCTAAACGCTCCTGCTGCAAACAAGGTTCCTCTTTACACATGAACTGGTTATTGCCCTGAAATAGGGCAAGTAGCAACTTGTCTTTAAAGGAATCAGCTTCATTTTCTCCTGCCTCTCAGAAACCACAGCCCTGCCAGTTCCCCGTCCTAGTGATGCTGCAGCTTTATATATCATGCGGATCAGATATGATTTCAAAACCATATCAGCAAAGGATTCACTTCCCCGCAACTTTTCAGGTTTCTGTGAAGAAGCAATCAAACAAACAAGACACACTCGCTTTTTCATGAGGGAGCTACCCTGGTTTCAGTAGATAAATGTCTGCGTGTGGACTTTTCACTGGGATTGTATGCCCCATGCTCTCAATTTGTCGTGCTCCTTTAGGGAAAACGTATTAGAAAAAGGGGGAAAGACTCAAAAGTTGAAAGAACAAGAAGAACTACTTGAGTTGGCATCTTTGGCATCAAATTCCAGTGAAATATTTCCCTTACTTCCTTGCTGCTTGGAAACACGGTGCCAGTTCAGGCCTTGATACAGCAAAACGCTTAAGCATGTGCTTAGCAATTAGCACACCGGTACACCATTGGCTTCAAATGCTCCCTAACATCTTCTGGTATCCCATACACCTCCTTGGGATTGAGGGCCTAATCATACATGCTTTGCTAGGTGATGGTTTTAATGCTGTTACAAAATGTTGGATGCCGTCTATTTATCCAGTGAATAGCTAAAGGTATATCACGGGCTGCTTTAGCTGTAGTCGAGGACCAAGTGCAAGGGTATGAAAGCAGTTGGCCTCCATGCCCATTCAGCATTCACTTGCAGTTGTCTCTATGATAATTACTCCTTACGGCTTTGATTTTCTGGTGCACACATTTCTGTTGGGCATGGACAGACCAGACGGATACAGTCCATGTAAAGCACAAAGAGCTTACATCGATGGTGTTTGCTTTATCATAGTTTTCTTTTTCAGATGCTTATGCCTTTTAAATAGCTCACCTCTTGGGAGCCTTTCTTTTTTTCTTTTACCAATTTCTCTTTCTTCTCTCTTTCTGTCTATCCATCCACCCCTGTTTTATGTGAGCGCCATCATCTGATCCAGGGCTGTAGGCTACTTTCTCAAGATAGTTTGCTGGAAAAGGGATAAATAATAATCTCTTTAATATCCTGAATTTATGTCAAGCAATGGTTTTTAGGTGAGGATCTCAGGGTTACTTATAAATGTATAATTAAGTCTCCCTTTAAGCAAGAGGTGTATTATATCCCTTGCACAGATGGCTAGCTTGAAGCATAGTAGTGGTAAAGAAGTCGCCCAAGATCTCCGAGGTAGTAAATGGCGGAAGCTGGAATAAAATCTGTGTGCCACCATGGCTATCAAACTTTTGTTCTCTGGACTAGCAACAGTTTGAAATGTCAATGGGGGAAGTGGCAAGGAGACTTGTAAGAGGTGCCCATCCCCAAACATAGAGAAACTCTGAACTCATCAAGACTCTCTGAAATGGGCTTGTCCACACAGTTGTTAAGAGCAATGACTGTGACAGCAAAGCCAACTTCAGGTCAGGGGCATGGAGAACGTTCAAACAGCATGAAGGCTTTCAAGTCATATGAGCTAAGGAAAGACATCCTGTCTTATTAACAGGAGGCATGTTCTTATTAAAAGCCTAGTTCTTATTTAAAAAAAAAAAAAGCAAAGAAGAAGCTAGAGGTCTGACCGAGGTTGTGGAATGGAAAATGGGCATCCTCTGCTAGGTGGTGCGGACGCTCTCAGACGCTGAGTGCAACCATACTGGAGTTATGCTATAAGTATGTCATTTCAGTAAGTGCTTGATGCTAAATTCACAGAATCTTTCTGGACTCTTGATGTTTTCTTATCATCATTTCAAATAATCCATTGGTTGTTCACTGGAAAGAACATCCCCTCCCCCCAGCTCAGAAAGGACATGCTCAAATGTCCATGAAGTCAATGGACAGACTCCTGTGGTCAGTGGACTTTGGATGGGGCTAAATGAGCAATCTCCTCTTTCCCAAACAAAGCTTTTGTGCTCCCTCTGAAGGCGCGGTGGCAGATGCTCACTAGCAAGTACTATTCCCAGGGAAGCCCTGACATCTTCAGTGATGCTGACAAAGATGATTCTGGGCCATAAGGTGCAATAGACTGTACTATATGTTGTTAGAGTAATTTGTCATTATGGTTATTAAGCAAAAACAGCTAGTCACATTTTAGCTCTTTTGCAAACACAGGAGATCAAAAAGAAAAACCTGAAAAGGAACAAAGAAGTCCTGTTTGCAGGAGCTTGAATTCTCTCTCTAAATCATATATAATATTATATACAATAGGGATATTTAAAAATGTAACTAGCTATATGGTCCATTTAATAAAAAGGTAACTTCAAATCATTAGTTATGCTCTTATAGCACCAGGCCCAGATCCTGCAGCATCTTCAGTGCACGTGGGACATAATTGGATCACAAATGACCGAATACCAGTCTCTGAAGGCATGCGAAGTCTTCCCATTTGTTTCAGCGGATGTCAGGTCAGGCCCATAAGGAGGTGTTGTAGAAGGGGAGGGTGGTAACTCGCACAGATTTGACACTTCTTGGGCAGAAAACCCAACTCATTTACACATGATGGGCTTAATAATCCCTTTGAAACCAGTGGCCAAGCTCCCCTGGCTTTTAGAAGTGTGGAAACACCCAAGGGAATGGATGAGGTTGTGCATAAAAGCAACCCAAAGAAGGGTGAAATCCAAAGCCTTCCTTCGCCTAGAGTGCATGAACATCCCTATCAGAAACGCTGCAAGCAGCAGCATAACAGCCATCTGTATGGCTGGGCAGAAGACTTGTTAGGGGGTTACAAAGCAGCCTCTCCTACAAGGGGTGATGGAGGGAGGAAGACAGTGCTGGAAATGAAAGGAAAGAAGAGTGTCGCACGTGGCTCAGGTCTCTGGGTAGAGTCTGCTAATTCTCACAGGTAAAAATCCAGTGGAAAGACTCCAGTGCAGATGTGAGCACAATGGGATACTTAGGGATGGATCAAGAAAACCATCAAGATCCACATGCTTTTTACTGGGAAGGGCAGTGTGTTCCCATCTTCCCAGCTGAGTGCTCAGCTATACACAGGGGTAACATTTTGTCTTGCAGGTAGGAGCATGTTTTCTCATGTTTTTGGAGGCGGGCAAAAAGCAAGCGACTTAAACCGCCTCCAAAGTTGGCACTCTTAACATCCCCTTACCCCTCAAAAGAAAGGAGAAAACCTTCCCCCCCCCAAAAAAACCTTCCTCCATTTTTCATGGAAAGACGGCAGCCTCCCATAAAACATTGGCTGCTCTTGAGGGATGAAATGGAGATTTCTCCTGCTAATTATAAAAACGCCAGGCAAAAAACTGGCACGGTATGATTTCTTACATTAAACAAATTTTATAGCAGCGAAGACTTTTAGTGGCGCTATTTGCAGTTCTGGCATTTTGCCAGCTTGCTGTCATTAAATCTGTCGATCTTAAGTATCAGCTGCACTTATTCCAAGGAGATATAAATAAAACTCTGAAGCATATTAAAGGAGCCTACCTACTTGCGCTGTTTTTCAAGACTGGGGCCTGACTGGCATCAGGAGCCTTTGTTGAGAACTTTCTTCTGATTGTCCCCTCGGGATCTCAGTTGGTGCTGAGTACTACTGCGCTGAGGGACTAGGACTCAGCCCCTCCAAGAAAGGGCTTGAGGTCAGTCCACATTTACACTGAAAAGCAGAAGTGACTCATTTCCTTTGCAGATCAACCCATGACCTTGCAACCCTTGGGTTGCAGATCAACCCATCACCTCCTGGTCAACCTCCAAGTCCTGGGATCTCCTGGTCAACCTCCTCCAGGCTCTAGCCAAGCTCACCCTCTATCTAGCCAGGAAGGAGGCTCTTGCTGGGGGGACCCCCAGTGCTTGTGGGGCCGTCTTCCAGCCCCGCATCTACTCATGTATCAGGGCAGAGTTTCACTGGGAGGTATCCACTGGCTCCTTGGGCTCAGTTGAGGGCCAGTAGGCATTGCTTGGTGTCCCACCTTGGACCACTCGTTATGAACCTTTAACCCTCACTCTCGTTCCTGTTTTTGCTTTAATTGCCCCCACTACTCAGGTGTTAGGCATTCAGTTGCCTTCCTAACTAAAGGAGGCTCATTGTACCCCCCCCTTGCATAACAATTTGCAGATAGCTTTCTTATTGAAACAGAGGGATGTCCAGAACGTTTACATGGAAAAAGAATAAATAAGAATGAAATGGCATTTATTTAAGCCTAGGCTGTTTCTTGGTGGGATTCTGCACTACTTTACCCTTTGACTGTCTGCAGTGATAGAGGAATGGGGTGGGGAAACAGGAGTTGGAATATTACCCAAGACAAGGAGGTGTTTTAATGTAAAAATATGACATAAGTCACCATCCGCAAGACATTTATATGCCATTAGTCACATTTTTACTCAAGACGGTGACCTTTCCATGATAAGATCTTGAATCTGGCTAATTATAGATCCCCCAACCCACAATGTACAAATGTCCCGCGCCGCAGAGAAGCCGGGGTAGGTCGGCACAGGCAGGCTCTGCCAGGGCTGTGACAATATAACTTTGTGTCAGTAGCAAAGCCCTTATGAAAAATTGCCACCCATAATGTATGGTTAATGACCCATGATTCAGAAATGACTAAGATGCAGGAATTAAATTTACAGTCAACTCATGGGTTTGGGGTTTTCTTTTTTTTCTCTTCCTGAAACCTTGAAACTGAGGTCCCTAATCATAAAAAGTCCATGAAAGCCCTTAGCAGCATCCAATCAGGTTGAACTCCTGCAGCCATGTCACAGAAGTGAAAGTGTCTCCTTGTCACCGTGCCAGGTGTGACACAGGCCTGCATAAGTGACAGGGGGAATTGATGACACAATCACGGGAAAGCTTGCAGACGATGCTAGCCATATTTATTTAAGTGCAAACTAATGAAATCTAGAGGTTTTAGGGGGGAAATAAAAGGTTTGAATTAAAAATGAGGTTTCGCGAGCAAAACTTATAACGAATGTCAAATGGTCTGGACTCAGCAGAAAGCACTGGAGGCAAGCTCCTTGGACTTGGTCCAGAGAGGACACCACCTTCCCTCAGGAAGAATTTATCATGGATATTTCCCCTCCCACACACAGCTGCATGGGCCATCTCCCTTCCCAGCTACAGTCACAAAATAGACCAGAGCAACTTCCTTGGGAAAAAATCATTGCAGAAACTTAAAGATTCATCATTAACACCTTTTTGCTCACTAGAAACAACAGATTGCAATATGACCACAGCTTTCAGATGTGCTAAATTGCAGTAATGCCAAATGAAGCCCCAAAACTAAAGACCCCCACACCCAGCCTGCTCTGCACCTAATGAAAGCCCATTCCCCCCAACCACTGATCCCTTGGCTGAGCCGAGGTGGTGGAGATTTATAGCTGTCCCCCCAAGAGAAGGCACCATCCAGCCCTTGCTGATGTTGCTTTTAATTACAAGCTAATCAGAGGGGATTATTCTTGATCTCACAAAGGTTCTTCATATAAAAGCCCTGTAAACCCATCCAAGTGCTGGGGGCTAACCAAAAGGGAATAGGAAGGTATCCAAATGGAAAACATCTGTATGGGTTTCACCACCCCTCCTCATTCAAAACACATGGAGAATTCCCAGTCCTCCAGCAATCCTCCGGAAACACCTCGTTCAGCTTTTTGGTGGATCGGACAGGGGAGGCTGGCAGATGGGCTGACCAATGCAGTGTGAAGTTACTAGCCGTGCCCCCTCAATCTGCTATAAATTCAGGCCACATGGGGGATTTATACATAGATACATGCTGCCAAGGCAGTTGCTGTTACCTTTGCAGTGTAGCAAGGTTTCTGCTAATTTGGGTCCTTTTTCTTTTCCTTTAGTTCTGTTTAAAGCCTCTCTCTGTTTTTCTTCTCTATTCCAGGTAAAGGTACTCTCCTGTTTCTTTGTAGGTGACTTAGAGGATATATCTCTGATATAAAATAGCAATCTAGGCTGATTTTTAGTATTCAGATTTTCAGTTCAGGAAGCAATTGGAGTCAGTGCTGGCAATGAATGAAAGCAGATGGTCAAAAGTGACCAGATAAAGCCCTGTTCAGCTGTGAATAGGGGCTTACTTTATTGCCCTGAAAGCAGGGTAGGCAATATGACCATTTACTCGCTTGAAAGTCTTCACTAAAAGCACTGCTATTATTTGAATGAGGCTGATGCATCTTTATTTAAGGGAGAGACCAAAACCAAACCACAGCTATCCAGCTGCTGACTGGCTTTAAGGGAGCTTTTCTATTGCTACATCTGAACAATAATCAGTTTTATTGGAAAAATGATACCGGCTCTTATTACTTAATGGAGGCTTACAGCGGAGTGTGAAACTTTTCTCATTGAGGACACCACTCCTTAAGAGAGGGATTAATTTAGGAGCCATTCATCTCCCATTTGCCACTGCTGCCTCATGAGTGCTCAACTTCCCTATAGCAATTGCCTGCCTGCAAAAGAAGTCGAAGGGAAGTATTTAACGCATCTGCAGCTGTCTTAATGAAATGCAGCAGATGGAATTGAGAGAGACAGCTAGCACCATCTGACCAGCGCTGTGACTTGCTGAGAGTCACTAGTAAATGTGCTAGAGCTCACCAGCAAGGGAGAGCGGTAACACGTGCGTGTCTCGGGGTACCTGCTCAGTGCTCAGCCCTAGGGCACTTTAAAGCTGGGAGCAGTAGTTAGTCTCCCCAAGGCAAAATACAGAAGGAAGGAGAAGCTGGGTCCAAAGAGAAATATGGGAAGCATATTTCCTATATGTCTCCACTCTTGGCTGACCAAAACCAGTGCATTTCAGTTGAATCGTTTTTCTTTTCAGACCTGATTAGCACGTAATAAATAAGCTCTGGGGACAAGGCTCACAAAAGGGCTGATGTTTGAAGCTTCATTTCTATCCCTAGCAGGCAAAGTTTCCCAGCAGTTCACAGGTCCACAAGCTTAAATGCATGGAAGTATATGAGAGTGCGAAGCATCACTGCCATCGCACTTGCACTCGACACGGTTGTGCAGGAAGGCTGTATTTAAAAATCGCTGGGCACACAAGTGTGCATATGCTTCAGCGTGTGACCAACTTTCAGCTGCGCAGTCTCCAGGCATCTCTCCCAGAATCACCAAGAAGTGGCTTGAATTTGCCTTCCTGGATTTGGTTCCCATTTCATACATACCAATTAGATCATAATTTTGTGTATGCAGTAGGACTTCTGATTCTTCCTGCTTGTTCCCGATGATTTCTGCACTTCGTATATAGGGCACTTCCAGGGACTAGATGATTGCTCCACTAGTTTCTGTCTTAATCTGGCTCAGATTTCCAGTATTCCTCCTGTCCCCAAGCCTCAAGAAAGACCACCCTGCTCTATGGCCTCTTATTTCCATCCTCCCCTGAAAACCTAGTTCAAAGCCCTCCTCACTAGGTTGGAAAGACTATGGGACTCTTCACTCACAATACCCCAAATTAAAAAAAAAACCACTAAGGAATTGTGCAGCGAACAGCAAAAGGGAATGAGAGGAAACCCACAAGCCCAGAAAACGAAAGGGGGAGGGGATGTTGTGAGAAGTAAGACAGGAAGGAAATAACCAAACGTGAGCATTTCCTAGCAGTGAGAATACATAATTTAGAGCAGCCTGGGGTTATTTTGTAACTGGTTTATTTTACATGCTTCATACCCTGTGCTCTTGTACTGCCGTCCTCTCCCTAGAATAGCTCAACTGGGGGTGCGGGGTGGAAATAGAGGTTCACTTGGAAATAGAGGGACAACCCAGCTGCTGGGCTAGGATCATTGCATGGGCTGTATCTGCATGGGCTGCATTTGTTTGCTTCTGCTATGAGAGTACAGGAGAATGATGCTCTTCTTTGGCTTATGATAACATGCATTTTTGGTGTGAGCTATACAAGAGGCTTTAAAAAAAACCCCCAGGAGCTTCTCATTCCACCACCTGGCCCCAAACTCTTTTGTGACTGGCAGTGAAACAATTGCCATCATTCCTGGTTTTTAATGTGTCTTAAAGTGAGCACAGGCATCTTCTGGGAGCATAATAGATCAGCTCACAAGCAAATTTATTATTCTCGTGAGTCATACTCGTGAGTGTTTCATTGCCTGTGGATGAGATGTGCTGTTCTACGTGAAACGATAGCAGAGAGAGAGGAGAAGCAAGTGGTAGAGGAGGCATCTTGACCACTTGCCTTAGCTTAAGCGTTGTGCTCTCTCTCTGTGCGACTTCAGGCTGGGGTGCCGTAGCCACTTCACCATAGTTTGTGGTCTTGAAAAGTGCCAGATTCACAGACCTGGAAATGAGCATCGTTTAAACATGCTTTCCCATGCTGCTCTGCCTTCTGGCATGAGCTATGACTCAAACAGGCTGTTTTTGGTGCACACAATAATGGACTTTTTCTGTAGTGATTCTGTGGCTGTATGAGTGGACTAAAATCACCAGTATACTAAAGCATGCATTAAGTTGTACAGTAAGCATTAAGTTGTATGGTATGCATGGTTAGAGAAAGGAAGCCAGTTTTCTGGAGAACAGGCTGGTTAAACTAGTCGGGAGGGTGTCAGACTAATAGCAATAGGAGAGGTTGAAAAGGCAGAGCGCTCATTTAGCACAAAGCCAAGAAGCTGAGGACCAAATTAATCAAGACACCTAAGGCCACAAAGAAAAGAAATCCTTTCATTGGCAATGCAAGGAATGAGGTGATAAACAGGAGGAATGGGGATTGCACACTTACAGGGATAAATTCAACCTCGTTGGTATTGCTGAAGCTTGGTGGAAAGATTCACACAAGAGGAATGTTAAAATCAATGGTTATAACCTATTTAGGAAGGATTGAGTGGGGAAAAGCCAGAGGAGGTGTGGCACTTTATCAAAAATGCCATAACCTGTTTTCTGAGCCGGTGACAACTTGGAATAAAATGATCTTGAGTGCTTATAGATAAAGCACAAGACGCGGAGCTGGTTGGCGTCTGCTACAGATCACCAAATCACGCTAGAGAACAGGATGACAAGTTTCTTACGCATCTATCTATAAAGTGTAGGGGAAAAATGACATGACCATGGGGAACTTCAATCTGAGTGACACGTGGAAGGGCTCGCACTTCCAGGACTAAAACTTCTTAGAGTTTCCAAACTGTACAAATGATGATTTTCTAACTCGATAGTTACTGTATTCAGCATGGGGGAATCCTCTCGTACACCTCATCTTGACAAATCCAGACGGGTTGACCTTGGAAATAAAAACTAGTAGTAGCCTAAATATAATTGATCATAACTCAATCACACTTGGTAGGCACAAACAAAATGCCACCAGATCCAAACCCCTGCATTCCTGCCGAATCCAGACCCTACCCATAAGTTAGAGGCTCTTTATCCTGTTTTCAATCTCCCAGGCAAGCTAATACTTAAGTTTTATAGGCTTTGTAGAGGAAGCGACTCACCTATATCACTTAAAAGTCCCTAAAACTGTAAGTAAAAATGTCTAGTTAGATAAGGTACATGCGTGAAGCCCGGAAATTATGGAAACAGAGTGAGCTGTGAAGCTTTTATTCTTTTGCCAGACATGTGAGATGCGGCATTTAGGACACACCACGCTTCATATCCACTTGAGCAAATTTTAGGTAAATGTAGGAATTGGGAAGCTGCAGAAAGGAGTATCAGCATCATAAGAGCGGCAGGGGCAGGTTGCATTCCTCTCGCACAAACCGTCCCGAGATTAGTGCTACTGACTTCCCAAGCGAGCAAAGAATTTGCCACCTGGTTTGAAACCCATTTGTTCGTGCCTTCGTGAATCCCAGCCGATGGAATAATTTGCATCCGGCTGGTTACGGGTTTTAACCAGCCATCTTCTCTTGGTTACTGTGGCCACCAGGCAGGTATTTCAGGGCACCTTCTTTGAGGAGAACAACTGTAATGACAGATTGCTTTGGCTAAATAAGAGCTGATACCCAGAAATCAGGACTAATTAAAACTGGGCCCTGGTTGACTTATTCCTTCTAAGGCCAAACTCAGAAGCTCTTGCTCAGGACTTGCTTCTGTTTTTTGCTCCTTAGGAAATGAAGGTGCTAAGATATTTGGGCTTCTTGCAGTTGAATTAATGAGGATAGACTGTGAAGCCCCAGCACTGTCTTGCTTAGGGTTAATTTGACTTTATAGTGACAGCAGGATTTGTCCAAATTGGTCCAAGTGTAGGACTAGGGGCTCATTATCCAAGCCCGTGGGGGCTGGGACTACATTTCCCTTCTCTGTTCTGTATGTCACTGAGCTTGCTGTCCATGCTCGACCAAAGACCAAACCTAATCCTACTCCCAGTTAAGCTGTTGTGGCAAAATTTCCATTGATTTCACTGGCAGCACGAACTGGCCCGGTAATTGTACACAGCCTGCAGATTGGAACGAATTTAAATGCATTGCTTATATTTTATCTGAAACCTCGAACCAAATAAAAATGTTTAAAACCAGGGAAACATCATTACCATATAGATAAATATTACTTTAATGCGGTACCCCATAACAACAGACTGTTTATTAAAACACTTCACTGTTTTAATTTATCCAGCGTATTATATTGGAGGGCATTTTCATTAGAAATCCCTGGCAAAACTTCAGAATGTGTTAAATCATTTAATATCCCGACAGCTCACTTAATTTATTTAAGCAAGAGAGTCTAATTCAGAAAAGCAGACTTTAAACAGTGCACCATGTTTACAATCCTGGTGTACATTGTCCTATTAATTTCACTGGAAGGCGTTATATATGCCTAGTTCCAAATCTCTTCCTGTGCTTTCATTTTGTGGTAGCAATTTGCTGTGTTAGCACGTGAGCGGAGCTGTAGCGCGCTGGCCATCGAGCATCCACAGCTGGTGTAATTCATGCTAGCTCCATGCCTTTCAATGGGGCTATAAGGCGCTTCTGAACTCTTGTCTTCGATGTATGGCTTTGTTGCTTTGGTCACCCGAAGAAAACTGATACAGCTCAGCATCGAAGGGCATCGGAGATCCAAACTGTGGTGGGAAAACACTGAGCCTTTACATTGGTAACAACGCGGACTATGCACTAAAACCCCAGAGCTTCACTGCAACTTCCTGAATGGTTTGAGTGACTTTTTTTTTTTAATTATTTTTATTTTTTAAGATCTTCTACACTTATAAGTATTACATAGCCCTGTCTTGGAGCATGCAGCTCCTGTTGCCCTCAGGACATCCTAGGGACCTGACTTACATGTGCATCAGGTTTTGATGCTTACCACATCAAAGCTGTTGGTGTATTTGGAAGAGTGCTATGGCTCAACTCTTTTAGTATGAGCCAGCAGCACTCGGCATATCACAGGATCCCTTTGGTGCCCCTTGGTGCACCCTAATAAGTAACAGGGAAGGAAACTGTCACATTCAATGAAGAATTGAGCCCTATTGAAGTCCTTCTGAGTGCCTGGTTTTGCTGCATGCTAAGGTGTGGATTGGGAGCAGGACTTCAGAGAAACAATGGCACATTGTCAATAGACTATACCAGACATTATTAATAAACATTAGGAGGCTTGATATGATCTGGCAGAAGAAATGCAATAAAATCAAGGCCCAGCGTTTGGACTGGGAGAGGGGGAAGGGGATCTGAACATGATGTTTAATGACTCTCTGGACTGTGAAATGCAGCGGAGAGGGAGGTTAGGAAGGGAAATCTTTTAATAAATTCAACATGTGTGCACCCTTTGAAAGCTTTGCTTGCCATTCCCCAGCAATGTTTGACCCATCTAAAGATACTGATCATATAAAAAAACAACTCGCTAAGTAATAAGACTAGTAATAATATGAAGATCAGGACCCTCATCTCCAATTCATATTTATAATCCAGCAAATGCCTCACCTAAAGCCCAAAGATTTATGGGTTTGCGTCTATAATTAATATCTCTCCTTAAACAAGAAGGGGAAAGTTTTCATACAAATAAATCTGGTGCTACAGATCTGGCTAATATTTAAATCCCTGGCAAGACGCAGCTATTGATTATAAATATATATTTTCTTTACTTTAAAAAGGGCAATGGCTGGAGCTTTGATAGACAGAAGGGATGGGGTAGGGGAGGGGATGGTTGTACTGAACCTTCCTGTTTCCCAGATATTTGATTTGCATTGGGCCTGTTATTAGCAGCAAGGCTGTGACTGGAAGCCAAGACTGCATAAAGGGCTTTGAGGCAAAGGCGATCGATTTAGGTTTTAGTTTTATGAAGAAAATAAACAGTTGGGCTGATATAACAGTAAAAGGGTCAAGCAGGGTCAGGGTTAATGAAGTGACTCGCAGGAGGTCAAAACTAGAACAATCTTCCTAATCTCCACATGCTTGCTCGCTCGCTCTTGCTCTCACGCATGCACGCTCCCTCTTCCCACACCTTTAACATGCACCAAAGTGTCAGGCTCCCTATTGTTTTACAGCCGTTCTGTCCTAGCTAAGGGAGCTTGCACAGACTTCTCAAAGCTAAGCAAACCTCTCGAAGAACGGACCTTATGTTTGCAGGTGATTTGTGATGCACAGCCTTGGAGGGCTGCCTCCCTGGCACCTTTCGCTTCTAGTAGCCTCTGGTTTAGGTCACTGAGTTGTGTTCCCCCTCTAAAGGCAAGCCATGCACGTGAATGCTCTTTGTAGCTACGTACAGAAGTTGCACATAAACTGGTTTAAGTGATCAGAAACTGGTTTAAACCTGTAACAGAACAGAAGCGCAGTGCACATAAACCAGTTTCAAAATGGCTGAAACTGGTTTAAGATAAACCTGGTTGAATGTCGTATCAGACTTAACCAATTTGGGTCAAACTGGTTTATGAAACTTCTGGCCCAGGCCCTTTCCTGGTTCAAGTTAAATCAGTCCCCCAGCATCCCAGTGTGCTTTCCTTCTAGCTCTGGGCTGGGCTGGGCTGGGCTGGGCTGTCTGCTCCAGCAGAGAAAGGTTGGGGGAAGGTAAGGACTGCCCCCTTCCCAGGCAAACCCTGGCTGGGGTTTGGGGCCAAGGAAGTGAGGGGGAGGTTAAAATTCCCTTCCCCCAAGTACAGAGCTGTCCTGCCCTGCTAAAAACTTAGTGCTGGCTGTGACTGTGGACTACAAATCCCAGAGGCACCTGGAAGCAAGAAGAGGAAGTGATAAGCAGCTCTGCAGAGTCCTGCTATTGTGATTCTGGACTGCAAATCCCAGAGACCTTGGAGGCAGCAGGAAGAGGAAGCAAACACAACCCCTGCCCCAGGAAGTTGGGCAAAAATGGCTGCCCTACATCTGGTCTCCACAAGCCCTAGATGTAATCCCATCCTGGGAGCTGCACATATAGCCAGCTCACATAGCCTCTGCCTGATGCATACTTGCCTCTTGCTAATGTAACTGGTTCCTCAGTTTTTCAATCGCCAACAAGTGAGGAAGGAATTAAAAGGAAGCTGGATTGGAAAGCTCTGAGCTAAATGCTGTGGTGGTAATATATAGATCCACACTCTTCTTTGCAGGCCTTGTCCTATGTGATCCTACTATTTAACTACATCTGCAGGGAGAATGAGAGATGTGACTGTCCAACCACTGATCTTATTTTGAAGTACCAAGAGATGGAAAGTAACTCAAGGCAACACCTTCTACAGAGATGCTAAGAGTATAGTGGTCCAGGAAGCCAAGAATAATACGGGATGCGTGTTCCCCTAGAAAAGGCATAGCATGGCCCTGTAACCTTGCTTTCGTGATTAAGCATTTCTATGGTAAATAATTGATACTAATGTACGTGAGATCAGAGACAGTATGTCTGCAGGGCTACCACAAAGCAAATCCTGGTGACATCTTCATGCAACTGCCCATGGAGATGGATTTGAAATGGGAAAAAAAAAAAAAAGAAAAGTTAATAAGCCCAATAAAGGTAGAATTGAAAAAGGGGAGTGAAGGGGGAGAAGGTAATTTGTGTATTGGTTCAGAGTCTATTTTTCCAAGAAAAAGCTCCTGATATTAAATTCTTTATCAAGAGAACTCCAGAATTAACAATTGCTTCTCTTCGCTCTCAGTAAATGTTGCTCTTGTGCTAGTCAATAAGCTGTCTTCATGCGTTTCTAGAGGATGGAAAGCTACTAGGGTATTAACATGGTTTAAGGATTTAGGATTTTAATAAAGGTGTTGAGTTGCGAAGGTGTCTGAAACCGAACCGCAAAATGTAACGTTCCTCGCAACACGTGCAATCCTTCTGATAGGAAAATGGCAGATATATTTTATACCTATGGCTTAAGATTACCTATAAAGGACCTGAGTTCTAGCAAGTATCCAGCCAACACTTTAAAAAAGAAATGGGAGATGGGGGGGGAAAAAACACACATCTCCCATCCTGATAGACTGTCCACTTTGCTAGCGCAGAATGGTTTGGCAAAGTAACCTGCTTGTTACACCTACCCACCCAGTTATAAATGACTTGAATTCGGGAGCTTTTTCCAGTGGCTTTCATTGTTCATCTTTTAAGGACAGATTGTTCCAGCCCCAGCCCATTTATTTCATACAGCCATTTTTGCTTCCAGATCAGCAACTCCCAGATTTGCAAAGGGTGCAGTCGCTTGTGCTTGCAAATAGGCGTGTGAAATTGGACTGCTGCGAGGCTGGAAAAGCCCGAGCTCTCTGGAGGATCTGATTTGTTTTCATTAGACACTAGACACTGCCCCATTTCTATTTCCAGAGGGGTCAGGTGGAAGAGTCCAGCTGGCGCTGTGCGGCCTGGCTGTCAGTCCTGACACCTGCTCAGATAACACCTCTCTCAGATAACACTGCCAGAGGATCGTCCCGTCGGGCTGGAGCTCTGCCAGCTCTAAGAAAGTTCCTTCCAAGGTGCACGAATCCAGAGCATGGGCCCATTTCCAGCTGCGGATGCTTTCCGGAGTCCATTTGGATTGCAACTTGGCACTGACCTGTGACTTCTCCTTCCTTCCAGGCAAATGCACACACACTGCATAGACCACGCTGTCATGCTGGGATTGGGATCACTTGGCATATACGAAACCAAAAAACAAGGGTAATATCTGCTGAGCAATGTGACTTGTTCTCTTGTCTTTAAAGGACTCACCAGCTCTGAATGTTCTTCTTTCCCTCTGTGTCAGGGTTGTGTGACGGGGCGTCACAGCCCGTCGGAGCAGCGCAACACGAGTCTTCCAGGCTCAAGGTAAGAGGTGCAAATATAGTAGTTTCTCTACATTGCTGGAAGAAGCCCCACATAAAGGAGAAAACACCATGAAGGCAAGTTCTCCATTTCAGATACTTCATTGTAAGTTTATTTGAGGTTCCCCCAGTCCGTGCATTTTGGCTTCCCATGACCTGTTTCAGCGGAGTGGATGGGTTTTAACTCATTCTTCATGTTCTACAATCAAGCGCCTCATTGGCATTGCCATGACTGCTGCATCAGTTCTCTGTATTGCATGCACTCTGTGAACAGAAACCTGTTCAGCCAGCAGATTTTAGAAGTGGCACTGGCCAAAAAGAAAGAGTCGATGCCTGGTACGGGCACATGGCTGAGATGACTGAAGGGGACGTTAACATCTGTGATTTTTATGATTCGGTGAACAATGAACATTAGCATAATCCTGACTTAAACCTTCCCCCCACCCCAGATCATCATTTACTATTAATTAATTATCAACATTATCCTATGATTAATTATTAATGTTTACACCATCGATCAGCCCCTGGCTAGGCTGATAACTTGAAATCTTGCACAAAGATTATTTTAACAATAGCTACAGTACATCGTGTAATGCATTTCACAGTAGCGTTGTCAGCCTCATCTATGAGGCTTTTTACTAATGCACTTTACAACATATCTCATAATACACGGATGAGGAATGTGGCTACATCCAGTAATAATTTCATTAATTATGAATAAAGCATTTACAAATGACATCCTTATTTAAAAATGGTGATGAACTCATTTTGTTTTAGTGCAGCTGCAATATGTAATTTGCCATCTCTTACAAAGCCATGCTGGAAGAGTGGGTCAGAGAGAAAGGCCTAGGATCTTAGGAGATTTATGCTCTTAAGAGTTAAAAATCTTCACTGGAGAGTGAGGAAGACAAACAGCAAAATAGCAGCAAAAAGCAATAGCTCAGTCTCCAAGCGGGTGACTGGGGCAACCATATAAAGATACCAGGGGATGGTGACAACCCCAATTAGGTCCCAGTCAGTGACCTTGGGTTACAGCTGTGGCCCATAAAATATTACTCTAAATTGACAGTACATCCATATTTTAATTGGCATTTTTTTTATTTCTTTTTATACATTCAGATGGCTTACCAATTCTTGTTAGTCATGCAAGGTTTGTCATTGCAACATTTTGGTACTGGGCATCTCATACGCTTCCACCAAATGCCAAGATATCTGTTTCTGCAAAGTTTATCATCAAGGCTGCTTAAGTCCATTATAACTATGTGCTAATTCATAGCTCTTTTAAGGGATATGGAATGAATAATTTAATAGTGAAGAAAAGAGTTCACAGCTCCATCTCCTCACCAAATGGGCGTATTATCCATTTATTATTTTGAGTTTAGTTGCTTGTAATTATTCACTGACTTATTTCTACACACATTTGACTTGCTGATTATCCGTTCACAAGAAGCTGTTTTGCGTAGAACTGGTCAAGCCGTTCAGTATTCATACTCGTGCCACAGCCGGAGCGATGCATGAGATCAGACTAGATAATCTGTTGGTTCCTTCTGGTCTTGAAAACTATGCAAATTTATGAATAATTATTCTGGGTGAGATTTTCAAATGTAAGCAGTGATTTTTACATATTATAATTGTACATAATAATTTTTACATATTATAATAGCCAAGGCCTGGTTTTCAGGTATCCTTAAAGTATGCCAAGTGCCCCCACACCAAAAAATGTAGATAATAAAAACTTACAGATCACTTGAAAACTTTGGCCATTTGATTTTGATGTTGGCAAACACTGGTTCTGATTTTCTTCCAATGCTTTTAGTCTTAAGCACGTGTAAGGATTTGGATTACAACTCTTTCCAGATTGCATTTGTTCACAAACTTTTGCACAACTTCTTGTTACTTGCTAGGTTGAATACCAATGGAGATTTGGTGCAGGTGGAAGCCATGGACCAAACAAGATTAGAAACTTTAGACCAGATTTTTGGATCAGCAACAGGGCAGTGATCAGAGGTAGGTATTGGGGGAGAAGAGGGAGTGGTGGGGATAGCTGAAGAAGACACGACTGGGTGGAGTCTATGAAGAGCTTCAAATATGAAGAGGGCTGATTTTAAACTAGATCTTGAAAGAAACTTGAAACTATTGAGAGTTATTGAGGTAGGAGAATGTATTTTTATAGATATATTTATCCTAACTCTACATGGCCTGTTAACCCAGGTATTTACCGCATTTATCCTGCCACTGCACGGTATTTTCAGTGGACATGGGACTAATCATTCAACAGCAAAAGCTTGCTATGGCTGGAGGACACTATCAGCCTTAGCAATCCTCTGTTAAAAATATGCCAGCCTAGATATGCTATAAACCCATTTATGGTAGTACTTCTCTCCTTTTATGCCAAACAGACTGGCCACATATTAAGGTTAAATTATTTTCCTGATCTCCGTCACCTTTCCGAGACAAATGTCGCTGCTTGCCTGGTGCTGGAGATAATTGCTGTAAATTAATTTTCACTGATTTTTTTTTTTCCCCCCAAATCAGCAAGTGTAACAAAAATTAATTTACAGTGATTATTTCCAATCCTGCTGAACACGACATTGTAAGTTCTCTGCTTCCCTTTCAAAGCCCAGGAAACTAAGCGAGAACGGCAGATGCATCTGCAATTATAGAAGTCCCTTTGCACCAGGCTGCTTTGAGATTCACAATATTCTTGCGAACCAAGAACGAGTTGGTTTTCAGCCCTAGCTGACAGAGGATTTATTTATTAGGGTTTTAGCGATTTGCGGAAGTGCCTGGGTGGCGGCAGCTTCTCAGGGTTATAAAAATTCTATTTCCTCCCACCATCAAAAGTAAAGTCTCAAACACATCTTGAAAAGTGGAATATGACATTTACATTTTAATCTCACAAAACTCCTTAGTTTCTGACACACTGGGTTTTCCTGGGCTCGTGTGCGTTGGGAGGGGCAGGCAGAATTGAGCGAGAGAAATCTTTACGGTGATGGATCATGCTTCAGGTTGTTTCAGGAGAGGAGCACGGCAAGTGGAGCGCTGTGAACTGCACGGACAAACTGGGGGAGAGGGCCCTATTGCGTGCAAATGCTTGTGTAAGGGAGCTTGTTTAATTACCGTAATTGTACGTATACAACATGCCATCATTTTCCTAAATAAGCCACATGTGGGTTGTTACCTGGTTTGCAAAGTAATGCCCAGCTTTAGATACTTGGAGGTCATGCTGCACATGCAGCTCTCTGTCCCCCTGTACAGTGACTGAACCGTGGATAGGGGATGCTGAGCCTGCTTTGTACAGCCCCAGCTAGCAGAGCCCTTTAGCTCAGGCAGCATCCATCCCAGGACTGGGTGCTGCTCATAGTGGACGTTGCCCATTTTCCTTAGACCCACCATCATTAGTGGATCATTAGTGACTGACTGATTAGTGATTGAATAGCCTGAATCTGATCTACGGCCCCATGTTTCAGCAAACAGCTGCTGTACCTGCTGCTTTACACTGGCATCCTCGTATTAGAGCTGGGTCCCGCATGTATGAGTCTTGGTGGTTTGTGAAAGGGAGTGATAGCAAAAAGCGACCTTGTTAAGTGAAGTGCTGCAGAAAAAGAAGATAAAGTCAAAGATGAATTGAAGTCTGCACCAAAAAATTGTGGGAAACCTGCAGCATCGAACCTGTCTTGCACTGGAATTAATTACAGCTTTATTTTAGCACCTGCAAGAATTAGATGAAAGTGAGTAATGGGAGTTGGATGAGGTATTGCTTCATGAGCCCTGGCTTTTCTGCGCCAGGCAAAGCAATGCACCACATAATGAGAGGGGGAATGAGAGCAGCGAGGCAGAACACTAGGTGCTACGGTAGCGGGGATCTTGCTCTCGAGGCTCCACGTCTCACCTCGGTTTAGAGAGCGAGCATCTAGGACTCTCTGTGTACAGATCTAGTTCCCAAATTTTATTTGCTGTCACTGGGATGATTGGCTTCTTATTGCAGGGGACCCGCTTAAAGCCAACATCAATTGAATTTCAGTGGAATATATGAATGAGACATGGATGTGCATTTTAAAACCTCTGTTTGCTTCTGCACCTAACAAATCAGAATAAGCCAGTCCCCAGTATTCCTCCTGATCCCATCCGTTTATAAAAGTACACATCAGTGACGACTTGCTACTTTTTCACGTCTGGAAAAGATGCACAAGTTTGGGTCGGATGCAGGTTGTGTTGGAACGGCAATGCAATAATTAAATCCGTGCCTACTTTATTTATGCAGGGCTCAGTCCTGGGATCCTACTGATCCCGCCGATCACAGCGGGCACGATTAGGTCTATAAATCATATTCGAAATGATGCTGGCGGTGCCTTTGATTAGAAATGCCGTAGCATCCTTTCTGAATCTTCTATTCGCACCCCCTTCTCACGCATAAAACGTCCCCAAATACAAATTTGCCTCTTCCCCACCCCCATCTTTTCCTTCACGTATTTGCATCTTTGCTATTACTGGAATCGGTGAAATGTTGGAGGCTTCAGGATGTCGATCCCATGCTCAGGGTATTGGGCAACAGGAGTATATCTGTCTTTATATGTTTTTACTTTCTTTCTTTTTTTTGGTGTTAAGGTTCTGTATTGACTCTGGAATCACTGCAGCAAGCTATGAATTATGTATGAAATGAAAAATCCCAGCCCAGTGCACAGAGGGAATATGCAAAGTGCAGTACAATCACATCTGTGCTGTACTACAATATTTGCTGTGCGGTGCTGCTCAGCGTACAAGCTCCCCAGCAATGTTCGGCTTAGCCGCAACCCGTAAACCTCTCAAATCCCAGCTGTCACGATTCTCTCCTCACAAATTTTAAACGATCCCATTCGACCGCCTGGTGAAAGGGTTTCCTCTTGCTGCCTGCGCAGCCAGCTGTGCAAATGCAAAGGGCCGTGTTTTCGAACGGTTTCATGTCTACCTTTGCATTTGATGGCATAGCCGCACGTAGCTGTGATTAGTTTGCGAGGCTCAAATTCACTCCACTTCACAACATCTTGAGGCACGCAGGTGTCTCCTCTCACACTTTCCCTGCTGGCACAATGGATTTTATGTAGGTGTCTTCTGAAAGCACGCTGCAACATGCCTTGTTGTGCAGTCGTTTTGGGTGTACAATATCTAAAACACACCAAAGTTTTTCCCTAAACACTGGCATCATTCTGCGTATAGTTTCTCTTTCAGTGATTTTGTCTCATGTTGGTTTGCTCCACCCCTTAGTCTGTCTCAGGAAACGACTTCCCACTCCTTCCTCTTGCAAAGCTAAACCCTGCCGTGCTAAGGAAGTCGTTCAAAGATCACCGACTTGGGCAAATTAAAAGCATGGATTTTACCCTTTGACAGGTCTGGGCCAGCTGTGAAAGGCAAGTGGCTTCGACTATCAGAATGATCTTTCCATGCTGGCTGTAGCAGGTCTTGAAAATGCCTTTGTACCATCTAGGCCAAAAACTAAATGCAACATTAGTCTCTATCCCTTACAGTGAAAAGCTGTGAATGTTACTTGGTCCACTAAATTGTACTTTAGTAAAGTTTTGCATCAAATTGGTTAATTCCTTAAGGGGTGTCTCTGTCCTAGGCTCTCCCAAAGTCCAGCTCGGTGTCTCCAAGCAGACAAACTCAAAGCAAGGCCATGTTGCATAAGCCAAAGAGTTAGGTAAAAAATATAAACTGAAAACAGAAGAAACTAAGAAATGTGGTGGCTGTCATTTGAATGTCTCAAGCCCCCTTGTCATCCGTGGGCCCAAGTCTCTGATTAGGAAGTCCTATGATGATGATGATGATGATGATGGTTTTCTCTCTACCTGAAGCATTATGCCTTGTGGGTGTTCTTGGTTCTGGTAGACTAACCTGGTTGGGGATGCAGCTCAGGCAAGGAGATGAGACTGAAGGCTCTGTAATTTCCCTAACCAAAAAAAACCCCACTCTTTTTTTGTAGGTTTTTAAAATGTTCTGATTTAAAATAGTAAAGAGAGGTTCTCAGCTGGTGCAAATCCATAAGAGTTGCATTGAATTTGCATCACTGGGGTTATTCTGATTTATACGAGCTGAGGTTCCCACCTAAAGTTCTATACAGAGTCACCTTATATCTTATATAGATAGATATATCTCTATATAATGTGTGGGTGGATGCATTTCCCACCCCCGATAGCATCAGTTCTTTTGATGACAAATCTTCATCTTACCCACCGACTAAGTGGAAAGATATATTTCCTCTAGGGTATGTTAATCACCATCAAGTCAGATAACAAAGAAATATAATTCAGGTAACGCGTGGCATAAAGAAATGCAACCTGCTAAGAGAAAAGGAAGACCTGTCTTACGCACGTTGCTTATAAAAGGTTACTCACTCTTTCCAGTCTCTCCACTCTATCCCCCTTTCTCAAGATGCATGCAATTCTTTGTCCATGTTCCACCATGAAAAGGTCCAATGTGACTTTTTCTTTCTTTCTTTCTTTTTTTGTAGAAAAACCACAAAGAAATCCCAGAAAGATCACGGAGTGACATGTAGAGAACAATATGCTCCCTTTTGAGTAAAAATCAGTCAGCCTTTATTGGAGTAGGAGAATACAGTTGCCATCCCATCAGGGGAAAAAACTGTTTGGAGCAGTCAGTCAAAGCTAGACTTGCTCGCTGTGGATCCTGTCCTCAGGAAAATGCACTGTGCTAGATATGAAAATCAGCAGCTAGCTCTCCACGCGGTTGACAAAGGCTAACACGGCTTTAGCATTTGCCAGGGATTCAGAAATGTGTTGTGCATTTTCTTCCCTGCAGTGTCCCTGTATCTGAAACGTGTGCCAAGTCACTGACTTTTCTCTCTTTCTGGATCCAGTTTTCCAGGTTGGATCTTGGTCCAGATTTGCCTGAAGTTCAGGGCAATTGGGACTTGGAGAGTCTGCCCCGCCCGTGTCTTAATGCACACAGGTGCATAAACACTGGAGGGTACATGATCCTTTTCCATGTCACTTGTGTGACATGAAACCGGCCCCAGAGGCTTGTGCCTGAGCCACTACACTGCCCAGCAGTGGCCGCGCAGCTACAACAGACGCTTGCCACAGTGAGTATCATTATTTTAATAGGCTGCAATGATGCTAAACGTAAGAAGATTGCTTTTCAGTGAAACTGCTGACTTGCAGGACTGGCCTCAGGAGGGTGGGGAGGGAGAATCTGAAGTCTAACAGATCTATAGTATCTCTTCAGTACAGCACTTAATCAATTTTCAGCCTTTGGAAACTAAAATAGGCCTGATTTATACAAATGCACAGTTCTGTTTCTTCTCTACTTGGTGCCTAAGTGTGTGCACTTCGCTCTCCCTGCATCCAGTTTCATGCCATCCGGGCCATGCCCTTTTCTAGCATCTTTGCTCCAAGGATTTCAATGAAGGTAGCCCTTGGAAACAGCTGCAGGGAGGGCAAGCGACTTGCAAAAGGTTACAGGTTGAGCCCGTGGCAAAGAGAAGAGGTGGACTTTTGCTCCCCTTGTTTTCCATGGAGCCCAGGATTCCCACCCACCACACGTAGATGCAAAGTCAAAGTGTTGGTATTGGCTTTAAAGTGCAATATAAGCAGACGGCAAGAGGTAGCTCGGTCTAGGGCTATGAGTTCGAGTGCTGCCCTTGCCTCCATCTCTGTGGTTTGCAGGGCAAATGACCCTATCTCTCTGCCTCTGTTTTCCTATTTAATACTACTTATCTGCTCACTCCCTGGGGCATTGTAAGGATTAATTAGTCAATGCTCATACAGGATTTTGAACTTGCAAAGTGCTATGTAGATGCTGACTCTCATTACGATAACGTCTCTGTCATAATAGGGGTGAGCAGTCTCCAGTGTCTCTGGTTCAACAGTCAAGGCCAAATGACTCCTTGATTTTAGTTTGGATTATTTCATGAGAAATTAATTTACTGTGTCTTTTAGCAGAAACCCTGTGGGTTTCTAAGGAACAGTATTCTCCCTCTGCTGAAAAATGCACTGCTTAGGACTCCAGTGCAGGAGTGTCCTGTGTTTCTCATATGAGCAAGATACGACACATGAAGTACAGATCTCGGTTGCCTTCATTGGAATAAAGGAAACATGTTGTCAGATGCTTTTATTTTCTGATCCCACTTTCATGTGTCAATCACCTGTCTTAGATCAAAGGAGGCACCTTAAATAGTTGTGATTGGAGACGTCAGACTTACCCATTTATTTAGCTTCTCTAATAAAGGTGGCTTGCTCTCGTACATCATAACATTTCTAAATATATTAGAGAGTCACTCAGCCAACCTGCTGACTAATACAATGTCTATTCTTATTGATTTTTTTTTCCCTTCCAGATTACTTTTGTATTGAATTATTTCAAATCATAATGCAAAAAATCACAGACTCTAACGAGACAGGCTAACACTGTGATTAATGAAAATGTAACCCAACCTACTGTACAGCCATCAGAAGCCAGTTAGCTAATTAGCGTAATCACAGAGGTGGAAATAATTAAAAGAATATAAGATACAGGTAGCAATGCTTTCCTTGGCAACTTAAAACTAGTGAGAAAATAGTAGATTACTATAACTGTCTGTAGAGGGACAAGAGAAAATGAAACCTAGCACAGGATTTTGAGTGGCTACAACAAATAATGGCTTTTAGATTAGATCAGAGAGGTATAAACAGATCTGAATAGAGATTCAGGTTGCATCAAGGACTTCTGTTCATGTATAACTGTGTGTGTGTAGAGAAAACACTTCCCTTCCACTGGAGAAGTACACTGTCCTCGAAAACGTCAAAGAAGCTTTGTGGGAACCATATTTATTTCCATGTACAGACAGGGAAACTGAGGCACCTCCTCACTGGTGACCTAGTAAGACTGGCAGATTGTAGTCCTTAATTTACTTATTTTATTTAAAAATAAAACCAAATTGTTAGAATCAACTAAGTCTTAAAGTAGGAGATCACAGTAACACCAGTACCATGGATTATGACTGTATGAAGTCAGAATTCTCTCTTACCTTAACTATTATTAACTAATAACTACACACACACATAACGTGTGTATGTAGATGTGTGTACACACACATACACAAACAAATATATGTATGGGTACACACGTGTGTGTGTGTGTGTGTGTGTGTGGATGTACACATATACTAATAATTGCATTATTAATATCAGAAGTTGCTTTCTTGAAAGTGTCTACACCTCAGAAATCTTCCCAGCTCTTAGTGAATATGCCCACATAGCCATAACCAAACCTTAGCTCTTATCCTGCTCCCATTTGACTTGAGCAGTCGTATTATAGATTGTATCGTATGGAAAAGGCTCAGAGCCTTTGTGGTTGGGAAGAAGAGCTTGCACGAGATCTTGGGTGCATCAGATGCAACATCTGCCTGAGTCTGCAGACAGCCTCAAGCTGAGAGAAGAGCAACCGTCGCTATAATTAGGCTGGATTCTGCCTGGTTCAACACCCACCGTTATAGCAAAACAGGCCCCCTGATCGAAGCGTGCTAACCAGTCCCTGCTGGGACTAACAGGAGAAAGAGAAAGGAGATGGAGGACCCAGCTCTGCTCTCATCACTGCTGGAAGGAGTGACTTTACTACCAGTGCCCAATGAGCTGGACTGTACTCTGGGGAATAGCTAGGGACACTACTTTTATCTTACTGCGGTTGATTCATTCTCTGAGAAAACAGTATCAGTTTTGCCTGTCCTTCCCTATGATCTGTCACATGAAGAGCTCCAGCTACTTAGCAAACCATGAATGAACTCTCATACCATCCTGGGGAAGCATGTTTAATCCTCTTTCAGCCCATTGAAATAAATAAAGGACTTAGTTCATGAAACCTGTGGCGTGTTCTGTTTCTAGAGCTGCCAGCATTTCCTTGCCTTCCAGAAAGCTGCAAGGGTTTATTTGTTTGTTCTCCTCCAAATTCTCGACGGACAATCTCCATTCAAAATGGCATTGTTGCTTCAAGGGAAGTGTAGTCCTGCATAACTTTTTAGGCTCCCATTCTCCTCTGTGGATTGGGTGGTCTGTCTGCACTATGATCTGTCTCCCATGATCTGTGACTCCAACCACTGATCAAAATATAAGGGTTTTTTTTTTCTATGAAAAGACACTTTTGTAGGGGAAAAAATGGCATTTTGTCAAAACCCTAAATTTCCATCAAAACCATTTTGATGGAAAATTTCTGGCTAGTCCTAGGTCCTGGTTCTTGCCACCAAAGTACAGATGTATAGGCTCTACCTTCTTTCCTCCATCCCAGGGGCTGGAAGGAAGCTTTTAAAGAGGCTGTTTGATTAAAATGTTGCTTATTTAATCCTGCATGAACTGAGTTCCCAGTTCGACCATCAAAGGAACATGGGATGCTTAGGAGGCATTATGGTCCTCTCCTTGAGCTACAGAGATGCTCTACAAAGGATACTCCAACCCTATGGCCTTGTTGACCATCCTTCATGGCAGAAGACACATGAGGATCCACATATCAGTGGATCTTCTAACCCAGCATCCAGTTTCCCTCTGCCTTGTGTGCAAGGAGCTCCGCTCTCCATTTTGCTCGGAGAACTAGCTCTCGTCTCAGCATCCTTGATTCTGCACCAGATGCAACCTGCTTGCACAGGTGACTATACCCAGTTGACTCCAGCACCTCCCAAGGGAAGGAGTCAAAGTCATCATAAAGTCAATGAGACTGCACAAAGGCTCGATGAATCCATCTCGGAAGCTGCTCCCTGGCTTGAAAACGTTACTGTGCAACACTGATTTTTGCCTCCTGAAAAGTGTCCTCTGATTTCCTGCAGATGGCTTGTTTATTATTCATTGTCTCTTTATGCTGCTGCTAAATAGCAGTTGATTTGGGAAATCTCAGAGGTGTAACCTGTTTATATATGTAATGTGTTTAACCGTCATCAAAGTCAAAGCTCTCGGAGTGTTTGCTTTCCAGGTTCTAACACGTCAAGTGGTTGCTCTTCGAATTAGCAATGAAATGCTGGATGCAGCAGTCCCAGCTGGCTGGTGTGAAGTGCTGCTCCCTCGCCTCCCTTTCGGAAATCCTGCCCCTGCCTCCAGTGGTGGTTTAATAACTCGACCCATACTGTGCTATACAGTGCAACGTTAGCAGCTTTGACCATTGATGCTATATAGCTACTTAACACAGTGATTCATACTGTAGACATTTTACCATCTTATTATTAACCTGGTCTTTTTATCTGCTGCTTTGCTGCCCAGACCTGTTTCCAGTTCGTTAACAAATATGTTAGACTTGTTCTCTTTAGGCTGAGTGTCCCCCTTCCACGGGGACTTAGGAAGTTTAAGCAGATTCTCTGGAGTGTTTTAACTGCCTTAGGCCAACCCATTCAAGTCAATCAGCATCATTACACCTGCCATCAAAATTGAAAACCAGGCCAGTACCTTGGCTAGTGTAAACTGGCCTCCCTCCATTGAAGCTAAAGGAGCTGCAGCTGAGGTTCTGGTCCAGCAAACTTAATTGATTTATAATTCATCTGTAAGCATATGCAGGGGAGGGTTTTCCATTAGAGATGTTAGCTGCTGGTCTAGCGTAGACACCGTGCCCAGGATGGTGCGGTGTGAAGCTGTGGCCTTTCGTGTTCCTGGAGGAACCATAGCAATTTGGAGAAATATGAGTGATTTGGGCAAATTGCATCTGGCCGCCTTGCCTTAAGCAGCCACAGACTTTTTCTTTTTTACTTTTAGGAGCCTTTGTTGATATCTGAGGTAGAGATGTACTTCTGAAAAATGAGTGGAAAGGAAAAACTTGGATGGAGAAATTAGCAACATTGCAAGAGAGAGAGAATATTATCAGCTTGGATGGCTGGAACTGAAGAGGAAGATGTAGTATTAAAAAAGGAGCTACTCTTGGGTTGAAGGAGCAGAGGCATTGCTGCCAGGGTCTGTGCCCCGGTGCAGAGCAAGGGCTGGGCTGGTTCTGGCAGCAGCTGCCGTACTTGCATCCCCTGTGCAAGCTTCCCAGGGCGGCCACCCTGTCCTTCTTCCACTCCTGAAGGCAGGGATTAGAGTTGTCAAGTGCTAGAAAACATGACTCAAACCAACGGTGGTGAGAGAGCAAAGGGTGAATGAATGCATTAAATAAAAAGATAGGGAAAGCAGGGACGTGAGAGCGCAATACAAGGACAAAGGGTGGGCGTGGGGAGATGGTGCGTCTGAATGGGATGTTGATGGCTTAGATCTGGAAGAGACTGAAGCCTGGCCAGAGCTGAAAACTTTAATCCACTTCGGAGCTGCTCAGGGTCAGGGAAGAAGCAAGGCAGGGACTTGCCGGATAGCTCTGGAGCAGAAAGCTGATAATCAGTCTCTCAAGCAAATGCCACTTGCAGTACAACCTGCCTATCCTACCCAGCCAGACTTCAGAGCTGACATTGGGAAGGGGAAAATAAATGTCTGACAGCAAAGACAAGTGAAGACAGAAATCTTTTCAGAGGAGAAATCCATTGACCCGTAGCAAGCAACTGGACTAGCAAAGGTTTTGATTGTCCCTTGTCTTCAGCCTAACCGCTCATTTACTCAGCCTCCTAGATGGGAGGAATTATTGCTGGTCTTGGATAACTGATTACAGGACCCTTTGTGCTGTGGAGGAGCAGGATTTCATCAGGTCCCCTTGCCACAGATGTCTGCTTGGCTTTTTCACCAGTTTCCTGGCTAGCTGAAGATCCCAAATAAAGGGAAAGAAGCATATTTGGCCGAGGAATTGAGCCAGAGGATGGATAGAGAAATGGAAAGTCTTTGAGGAATTTTGTTTTAATTTGATAAATATGAGAGATGACTTATCTGTACTGCATCGACCATGGCAGGCCATGCTTTGGGTATGGGGCCTCATTGTGCTAGATACTGCGCACACACCTAATGGGACAAGAAAATCCCTGATTTTATTGTCTAAGTATAACTGGTCGATCAGGATGGATCCCCTCTTCTAATACCCTCCCAAAGTGGTTTGTCAGGGCTTATTCTGCCCATCTCAATGTACTTGTTTTATGGAGCAAAACTGTCTGCCTCACCATACTCACCTCCACACTGGACAGGTACATAAAGGTATCAGCTAAAGGTGAACTGTGTCTTAGTCCTGACTTGGTTTTGACTGCATCTCTGAAGCAACAGGCACTAACAGCTGCCCTGTCCAGTAAGAAGTCCTACCTGGGAGATGCACTGAAGTTGTTAGTTGGTGAGGAAATCCAAGAGTAGTAAGATTTTCTGATTAACTCCATCCATCTGGAACCTGTCTCCTATTGATGATTCAAGGGTTTGCCTCTTAAAAGTGCAGTATAAAACCATAAAAAAGCAAGAATCGGCCAGTGTGACACCTTTGAAAAGTAGACTAAGCAACTTCGCTGAGATATCCAGCAGCAGTAAGAGTGCCCACGCATCTTTGTGTGTCCTGGCTAGTCTCAGCCTCAAACTGTCTACAAGCAATGCATGCTCTTAAAATGTAACAAAAAAGCCCCCCAAAACTTTCGTCTACATTAAAGACTTAAAGCCTTGAGTTTGTCACATTTTCTTTTTCTTCTACCTGGAACTAGGAGGAAAGGGTTTCAAATACATTTGGCCATCGAGCGCACAAAGGTGCCAAGGAGCCCTGCTCTGAAGCGTTTATAATCTAACTGTAATAAAGCCTGCGACACTTATGGGTGGGCTAATAATAGACCCAGGGATAAGACAGTTTGATAGATAAGCCACGTCGCTCCATTACAGAGGTAAGCGGTGCCAAGAATAGCACCAGTTGAATTCCCCCACGTCAGCAACCATTTAACCTCCACAGCATGTGCGATCTGTCTTCCTGCAGAAGGGGCCAAATTTCTGCTAAGTTTAGTTCAGGGACTTCAGCGGCATCCATGCATCTGTTTGTGGGCTTGGGCTCGACACATGAGTTTGAATCATAAAATCACAGACAGCGAGGGTTGGAAGGGAGCTCAGGAGGTCACATCGAGTCCAACCCCCTGTTCCAAGCAGGACCAGCCCCACCTACATCTTCCCAGCCAAGGCTTTGTCTAGCTGGGTCTTAAAAACCTCCAAAAATGGAGATTCTACCACCTCTTTGGGTAAGTTACTGCAAGGAAAGCTAAGAAATGAACTTACTCTAGGGTAATTCAGTGATAATTTCCAGCATGGACATTCTTACCTCATGATAAGTGCAGTGAATCTTGCCCTTTGCTAATGGTGGAGTTTGCATTGCCCATAGGCTAAGCTACCTTGCATTGCCTTGCAAGTGAATGATATGCTTTGAAGTCATATCCTAGAGTAACCTTGCAGTGACTTGTTTGTATGCCCATGCACACAGAAAGGCGTCTGTCCATCTCAGTCCAATCATCCCGTATTCATACTCTTGTAGAACTTGGGACTCTCATCCAGACTGTGACTCCATGGTGCTGGGCTTTGTAGAAACAGGCAGGGACACAGTTTCTGCCTTGAAGAGCTTCCTAGCTCTGCAGACACATTACAGCCAATCTCATGGAGTCATCTGTTCACTGCTTTAGGGTGCCCTACAGCTCTGGGTGGCCTGCGAGGGTAAAAACAGATGTTGCATTTGAGGTGATTCTGATTGATCTGAGTCCGAACCCAGTACAAAAGAAGAGTGGCACCTTCCCTTTACGTGCATAACTTGTTCCTGGAATGAATGGCAATTAAGTCATGATTGTCCCTGGAAAAAGGGTTAGCACACTTTACATCGCATGCTTCACAGGGACTTAGTGGGACAATGGGCTTGTAGGATCCCTGGAGAAAAAGCTTTCGGGAGAGAGAGCCTCGAAGCAGGGACGGCTGAGCTTCCAGGGTCCGCTGCAGCCTGCTAGGCAGGTGGCCCCGAAGCCACCTCTCCCTTTCATGGAAACTTCAAAATATCGGGCTTTCATTTCAACCCTGAATGCAGCCAAGCCTCGTCACTTTGAAATTCTCTGTGCAATGGAAATCCTTCTCCCATCTAGCTCTGCTTTCTCAGAGCAACACTGACCTGGGGGCTCTGAGCATGCCATTCTCCAGGGCAGGGGAGGGCTTGCATTGATAGGTTTGTGTTTACACCGCAGTTAGGAGGTGTAATGGCAATCATCCTTAAATTAGCTTTAATTAAGCCAATTCCAATACCAACAGCACTAAAACCAATGAGGCACACACTTCTGCATGGGTTACACATACCCCCCTGGCATCCTGCATATATGTCTTTGGCACCTGAACCTCCTGCCCTCATTGCTTCATTAGTCTTGGTCCTTGAAGGAGCTAAGTTCAGTTTGTCTCTGATACGCTACATGTGCTGCAATCACATCTTCCACTGCAGTTTAAAAGCACCCAGTGACTCCAAAGCTTTAAGCTGAGCACAGTGATGTGGACATGGGTGGTTCTGCAGCAGAGCGTTTCCAGACACGATGCTTTAAATCCATGTCTTACTACTGCAAAGGAGTGAGGTGCACTGAGCTGGATTTCACCCTGGTGATTAGAGGCACTTCCTAATTGTGGCTAGATGAAATAGCAGCACGTGGTGACCTATAAAGAATATGAGCGCCAAGTTTTCCAATTGGAATCGGTGACCATTAAAGCAACCCCACTGGTTCGAACTGTTCCAGCTCTGGGCTGTTTGCTGTTCAAATTAACCTGGGTGTAATAACAAAGAAGAATAAAGGAACTGGAGACCCCAGATCACCGAACAGACCCTGCAGCTGACACATGACCACCGAGTAGCCCTTTATCAGCTCTTTAGTACCATAGTCAGAACACCAGCGCAGCTCTTGGGTCAATCCTGTTCAAAATGCTTTCTTATTACTAAACTTGTGGATTTGGGCTGAGATCCCCTCAGTGATCACAGGTGATCAGACCCTTCCCATCCAAGCATTACACAGCGGGATTAAGTAAGCAGGAAAATGGGATAGATTAAAACTCTAGCAATGGAGGCTGCCATTCTCATGGCACTACCTTTGCTGGGCAGTAGACCTTTGCGTCCTTTTCTTTCCAGCCCAAAAGACACATCAAAGCAGTAGCGTTGTCTGTGAGCCTAGATTTTCAGTAGGTATTTGGGGAGGAATGATGGCTCAGTAATAAAGCCATTACCTTAACTTGCCTTTACTGCCCTTGAACAAGTCCCTTAACGTCCCTCTGCGGGACCCAGGGAGGAGGTGTGATCATCCTATGTTAACACTGCAAAAGAAAAGATCTGATTAATCGCTTGAGTTGTCCTGTTTGCATGGAAAGGTACATGTCTCATGTTGTCCTGTCATCCGGGAAACTTCCTCAGGCAGAGGCTAGGAGGCAAAAGAAAGAGAGAACTACACACAACTGGAAGAATCCATGTATTAATTACCGGGAGCTAGTCTCAAACACTATCTCTTCTCTTGGCAACACCATATAATAAATCACATCCTCTTACTGAATTTCCTCATGCTCCAGGCTAGGCAGAAGCTAATCAGTGTCAATGGCATTTTCTTTATGAAAGAAAGATGTCTTTATTTCAGGGCTTTTGCTGTGCGAGGCCCGGATTCCATGTGGCACCTTTTAAACCGAAGCCGAACATGACAGCTGGTTCTTTCACGCCGTAAGTAGGATAATATTTTTGTCGATGCAGGTGATGTATCTTGTGCTTCCTAGGCACGACTTTCCTCTGGACGCCCTCCATGCCCGTTTTCTAGTTACGGATGTGTCCATCGGTGGTCAAGGGTGCCCTCTTCTGGCCCAGCAGACTATTGAAAGGGCTTTCGTGGACTAGGGGAGCCGAACTTCAACACGGCTGCCAACTACAGAACGAATGATAACTGCTAGTAGTAGTGTCAAGCAGCACTGTATTATCCCCTGGGGTCCCCATGGTGCTAGGAGCTGTACAAATACATAACAGAGGTGGTCTCTGCCCCTAAGACCTTGCAATCTTGCTTGGCACATGTATCCCTAAGGGCATGTTGAGTACTTACTCAGCATCCCACATGAGTCTTTCAGCCTCTGCTATGCCTATAAGGCTACCCATACCTAAGCTAGCTTACCTTTGAGCCAGTGCGGTTATGTCCACACTACACAATAGTGGGAGTAGGGACTGAGAGGGTTTAGATGATGACGAAATGCTCGGTGATGAGCCAAGCAACAGAGCAAGTGCTAGACTGAAGACGGGGGGAATATTTTAGCACTTCTCAACTGCAGATCTCAAAGCAGTTTTAAGAAAATGGAAGCATCTTCTTTCCCTTTATAGATGAGGAAACTGAGGGACAGAGAGGGTGAGCTGTTAAGAGTCACGTGCCGATCAGGAATGGGTTCATGATCAGAAGTCGGGGTCTCCTGGCTCCCACCTTCATGTCCTGTTCACTGGCTTGCCTTGAGTAGCCATTCAGCATGAAACTATTCCTTCCAGCTGTCAACAGATGTTTATCATTTATTTTTCCTGATTTAACACTTGAGAAGACAAAAAGCCTGGTTGGTAAGAGTTATTTTATCTGGTCTGACTTGCATTTGCATTTCTTTCCTCCAGCTGACCTGAGCCCTTTCGAAAGGGCCCATCACCACAGCATAGCTTCCTCACTCTGGTATAGCCTACATGACTAAACATTACTCATGTGAGCGCGAGTCCTTCAGGTGAAGCCGTTAGATTACAAACGCTTCAAGGCATGGCGAGCCATTTCCTCCAGGCAAAGCACTCTGCAATTTTATGGTGCACTAGCACTGTCTTTTAGCATTGACAGTAGCAAAGAGCACAGACGTTACAGCTGTGGTCTTGGCAGGATGCTTCCTGCAACAGTGTGCTTCCTTTTGCGGATAACCACTCTGAGCTGCAGCGAACGAAAAGGAGGTGAAAGTAAAGCTGGCCTGGAGACAAAACTGTTCATCAAAATGGGAACTTCTTTCTGCAGTGGTGTCTGGTCAGGATGTAGGTTTCTCAGGCTGAGGCTGGAGTTTCTGGGCAGAGATGGACAGATTATTCTGGTTTGCAGCAGATGGAGCAGGGGCTTGAAGATCATCTTCCACAGCCCAGGTGAGTACCTTCCTTGAGGGCTCTTTGCTTTCTGAGGTTTCTTTGCTTTTCCTTTGTAAGGTTCTGGGGTTTTAACTTGATGCTGAATGGGAACACTTTTCCAATATGGAATATTTTCACGGGATGGGAAAAGCATTTTCTGTCTTGCTTGGCAGATTAGATTCACAGAATCACAGGCAATGAGGGAGGGTGGGAAGGGAGCTCAGGAGGTCACATCGAGTCCAACCCCCTGCTCCAAGCAGGACCAGCCCCAACTACATCATCCCAGGCAAGGCTTTGTCTAGGCAGGTCTTAAAAACCTCCAAGGACAGAGACTCCACCACCTCTCTGGGTCATCTGTTCCAGTGTTTTACTACCCTCCTGGTGAGAGAGTTTTTCCTAATACCTAACCTCATCTTCCCTTGCTGCAACTTGAGCCCATTGCTCCTTGTTCTGTCATCAGCCACCACTGAGAATAGGACCAATTCATGGGCCCATTTCCAGTGCCAGAATTAATTATGGATTTTAGACTCCCGTGTAATTGTTCTTGATTGCCGCCCCTCCCCTGGATTGCCCTGACAGCTGCCTTTGCACTCTTCCAGGTTTGCATTTGCCCCAGACCCCCAAAGACCACACCTTGCTGAGACTATTTGGTATTCCAGCTCTGATGGGCTGCAGGTTCACATGCCCCTTTACCTCTCACAAAATTATTCAGGTGCCCATACCCTGTGTGGCAGGTGGGAAGCAGAGATGGGGTCACAGGAAAGGATCTTGGCTCATGAGTTGAGTACAAGTAAGTAAAAAGGCAGCATCAGTTAAAAAAAAAAAAAAAGGGCAGCATCCCCCCTTTGATTGTGTTTCCTGAGTGAGGACTATTCTTCGTAATGACCCACCGCAGAGTCGATAAACTATTTCAAGGAAGTCGCATACTCAGAAAGGCCATTTCCAGGAAAAAAAGGGGTGTATGTAGCTACCTAGGCACGCAGCTTAGCCTCCCGTGTGACCGAGCCGATCAGGGGTTTGTCATTGTAATATGCTCTGCTTAGGACGAGACATAAAGGTTGGCAGTGGGGGTGAGGGTGGCATTTAGTATAGAAAGCCGCTATGTGAATGGCAAGCTTTAGGCAGTACGGGATGTATCCATCGATCATTTAGCCTGAATTGCACCTCTCTATCCTTTGCTGGGGAGCTCTAGAAAAGGCAGTGATATACCCTCTCTACACAGCTAGCTACAGTGGATTATTTTAAGGTACGTAACGGAGCCAAGAAAGGGGGGGTAGCCCAGCACTAGTGCACAGAAAATGGCAGGGGTCCAGCCTGTACATGTCGAGCTGTACACAAGAAGCCATGTATAGCAACCAGACACTTGGCTACCTTCTCCAGGAATGACGCGGCACATCCTTGAGTTGCAAGTGCTGGCATGGTGCCGATTTACATATCTACACGTATGCAAACCTCTCTCTCACACGGTATTCCCATAATAGAGAGTGTCTGCGTACGGGGAAGGGGAGGTAGAGATCCACTGTCTCTTCTAAGAAACCTACTAAAACGTCTGTAGCCTAAAACACGCCTTGAGATACCAGCTTTGAGCCTCTCTTCCCCGCACTTAGACCTTTCTCCATAACTGAAGCTTTCCTGAAAGCTCTTCACCGTCATTGATTGCACATTCATCAGGATAAGCTCTCTTAGGATGTGTTCATCCAGCACCTTGCACGATGAGGTTTCTGAACATGCTTGCGGCTCTACGCTCTAGCCACTCCGAGCCGTCTGGATGGGACAGGATACAAATCCCAAAAAACCCCAACAAAATAAAAACACTGTGCTATAGGGAATATGTAATAATGACAGTGATATGTTGCAGATGAAGAGAATGTTTCTTTGCAAAAGCCACAGAAACTTAAAGATTTTTTGGCATGGATCCGCTTCCCTTTTTCTCCCGCTAGATGGAGCAGAGAAACCAGTATAATGAAACCTCGCTTTACTCCTTACAAGTCCATGATGATGAGCTTTGACAAAAGCGACCAAGATGATCTGATTGGCTGAAACCTGGCAATTCACACATTTCTCCGAGAAACGCAGAGCTCCATTCATCCCAGCCCTATCATGCAGGTATTCTGTGGCTCTCATCTTCCTATTGGGTCTACTTGGTTAAACTTCAGACCAGGGAAACAATGTGTGTAACACGGAGTACATCATTATGACCCCCCACACCTAGCACAGAGCTGTACCTGTGCAGCAGCACTTTTTTCCCCTTGCACACAGAAAATATTGTGATTTTTAAAGGAATGCAGGGTGAGCACAGGCATTCACGTCTGGACTGTGCACACCTGCCTCTTCACAAGCGTATGGATAACTTCTGTTGATCAGAAAGTTCATCAGCCTTCATGATATTAATAATACTTTTTTCTGCTTTTAATACCTTTCATCATCAACTTCCGCTCTCGTAGCTCAATGACATGGCTTTAAAAATGGTTCTCATCGCTGTTTATAGCGCCCTGGTCGTTTGCATCATATGTGGGGAATGCTCTGAGTCACAACGAAGGTAATGAACTGAGATCCCTGCAGCCAGATGCAGCCTCGACCTACTGTTCTGAGTTGCTAGCCAGGAAGCACATGCATGGTTTGGTTAGCCTCATGCTGTAGAGCAGCCCTAATTCTAGTGCTTCATTTCCCGCAGTACAAACTGAAACAGAGCTCAGCCATGCAATTGGTACTGGATGAGTGGAGCTTTGCAAATGCCTCATGCGAGGTTTCAAAGCCTCATGATGCTCAACTGATTCTCCACCATGTCAGTCTTGCTGTTTTGAGGCTTAGGTCCAGGTCATGGAAAGGTGTTCGAGTTTTCTGCAGGATCCGTACCAGTTTTGCATCATCCCCTGGCTTCCGAGTGAAGCCAGGCACATCTGAGAAGGTGTATAAGCTGGCAGAGCCCCACCTTGGGCTGGTGGGCTGGGTGAGGAGGTATTTAGGTGCAATCTGGGGTCTGTCAGGGCAGAACAATGCACTGGTCCCTGATCAGCAATCAGACCAATCTCCACGGGCACATCTACACTTGCAATTAATGCAACTAAATAAACTCTGGTGCAATTTGAGCCAGAGTAAGCTAATCTGCACGTCTCTGTCTACACGTGCATTTAAATGCAGCAATTTACTCTGCTGTTGGATAGTACTTGTGTCTGACAGCACAGTAAATTGCTCTACAACTGGCCTAATTGCTGCACACATGTAGATGGTGATGCTTTATTGCACAGCAAATTATTCTACTGTGCAGTAAAGCGCATGTGCTGACATGGCCCCAAAGACCAGCCTATCCAGTACAAATTAGAGCAGTCCTATTGCATGGGCCCCATTCATCCCCAGCTGCTCCAGGATCCGGACAGGTATACAGATGCCTTAAAGTCATTTTGGGCCTTGTCTCCAAGGGGATGCTTCCAATATTATGGTTACCATGGTGACTATGAGTTTATAGGGCCCATTGATACACTCTTCCAATGTGTTTGGGAGAGGAACATAAAGATGGAAAAATAGCAACAATTAACAATTAACTTGCTAACATATTACATGCTTTTTGCATGGTTTTATTCTCTTGTATCAGGCCACGTGAGCCCCACTCATGATTATCAGCTGAAAATGATGACTACTCAGTTCCTCGGGAGGGGATTTTTGGAACCTTTGCATGTGAGTTGCGTAACTCTTTCCTCGTGGCTAGTACCAAATGCTCCTCGGCTCCGAGCGAGGTTATGCTGCGGCACGAAAGAGGCAAGTAAACAAGCCTGGAAAAACCTGCTTCTCCCTGCGCAGAATAATGCCAGGGGCTTCCAGAAAAATGGCTAGTTGGGTTTCCCTTCTAACCCTTATCTAGTTGGGCGACCTGGAGACAGTAGAGGTTCAGCAGCATGAGGAAGGTAACCGTGGTTTGTCAACTAGTGAGGTCTAAATCAAGCATTTGACTGATGCCCTAAACCAAGGCATCAAAGTTCACGATGGAAATTGGCTCCAACAGCTCCCGAGAGAAAAGATTGAAATGATCAGTCTGTGCAGGGATAGTCAAGCAGCAAGCTAAAAGAAACAAAACCCAAGTAGTCAGAAATGTGTACAAAAATCTGGTCCATCTTCAAATGTTCTTGACTGGCACACAGGATCTTTCTTTGACATCTCGACAGTTCTGCTATTCCTCACCCCTGTCCAGTGTTTCTCTTCCCTGGGTTTTGTACCACTTGTATTAAATACAGTCTCCTCCTCTTAGGAGGAAAAAAACCCCTGTTCCTTTTCAAAAGGGAAGAGAAACTGCCAGGGGACGGATGGTTTGAAGTATGGGAGAGGTGCGAGGGAAGCTGAGAAAATAGATACCTCAAACAGACTTCTAACTTCTGCCACATGATAGATAATAGCTCAAGATGACTCATCTCACTGCACATGGCTAGGGAACCTAATGGGATATCAACCATTTCAGGTATAAGCTTAAGGTTACTTGGCACAGAGCTATAGGAGTGATTGAGTTTCTGCACCCCAGGGACTGCAAACCATGAAAGGCTTTTTTTTTTTTTGCTACAAGGAACATGCATAAATCCCCAAGCCAAGGAGACTCCTGTTTGAATCATGCATGGTCTTTTACATCATCTGGGTCTGAGCCTTGAATTCCCATTGCACCAAGAGCTAAGATGAATGAGGGAGGAAACCCTGGGACAAGTTACTGTCGTAGGGGAACAAAACAGAGTGGTACCAAGTGAGGACAAGATGGATCCAGGAAGGTGTCCAAGAGAGGGCATGCTGGGACGTGGAGGCAAGATCAATGGGGCTTTTTGGTAACTGAAAGGCTTAGTTAGACACCTATAAAATTAGTGTAGCTCAGAGTTCATCCAGATGTAATGCTGCAGAGTCAACCTGGAAACCAGCTCAGCGTCCACTGCAGGGAATCCACTCATATGATTTTTGCAGATGAACGAGTCAGAAACAGCAAAAATAAATGAGTCTGAAGTTCAAGCTCATTGGTTTGCCAGATACACTTGCACAAAGGTATTGATACCAAGATCAGGGCTGATAAACAGAGAGACAACGGGTGGTTCCTCGTTTCACTTCAGGCAATGGGTGTTTCTGTGTTTCATGTTGGTTAATCTTTCAGAAGCTGTCTCTTCGTGTCTGGCAACATGCTGTGACTCACGTGTTATAGGATCCTAGGAGAAGTACACACATTTTAGCCTTCCCCTTGTCACTGGGGTAATCTAGGGTTTGGCTTAGCCTGTGCTGTAAGTTAGAGCATCTTTGAGGCTGTTCTAACAGGAGACAACCCCCAAAAAACTATTGATCCTGGTAGCCCGGGGAGAGCAGCATTGCCTCTCCCCTAGCCATGCTTCTGCCATGCCCCTGTTTTAGAGGGGTAGACCAGCACAGAGGTGGCTGTGCTCTCCCATGTGAAAAGGCTGTTAAAGCCAGCTTTATGCCGCTTGCACCATTGAAGGAGTCACAGCCACACCTCTGTCCAAGGTCTGTGCCTGGGTGAGTTGCCCTCATGTTACAAAGGTGGAGCAGGGTTGCTTGTGTGCTTGTCTTGAAGGGATGAGCAGGGGGCCGTGCCCCAGAAAGCCCCATAATGGCACTTCCATTCCCTCTTGACACACGGGAGCAAAATGACCCCCGCATCTCGCCTGGCTTTCTGGTAGGTGCTACGGCATGGGGCCTGCTGCAACGTTGAGGTCAGAGGCTGCAAATAGGTCTTGGTGGGGTCCATGACCCAGGCCCAGACTTTCAGTCCCAGGTAGGGGAATAAACACAGTCCATACTCCATTGGGTTGAAAGTCTCAGCTCAAATGAAGAATGGGCCACTTGCTTTGAAGCTCAGTTGGCTCTCATCCAACGCAGAACTGAGCGTGGGAATTATTGGACTCCTTGCAGGGAAGAGAGAGGCATCCAACCAGACCGACAAGGTAATAAGCAGTTGGTACCGAATGGCTGTTTTACCCAGGTACCAGTCTGCAGGCCTGGTTGCACCTTTATGCTGTGAACTGTGCGCATGTTGCTGGGTGTTAGCGCTAGCTTGAGTTTTTGGAGCAGTCGTACTTCAGGCCATTGGGGGCCTGGAGGACTGAATGGTAAGAATCCCCCCCAGTCCCATCGTGGGCTTTTCCCCCTTCCCCTCTGGACTCCCCAAGCTCCCCTCTTTCATCCTGGGGCTCCCCCCCTGCCCCTCAGGCTTCCCCCCCCAGCCCAGAGAGCATCGGAAGTGACCGGGAAAGCAGATCAACCCTTCCCTGACTGCTTCCCTGGGCCAGACAGTGCAGGGAGCCACAAATAAGCTGGAGTGGGGCAGGGAGTGGGAATTGGGGGTGCCGGAGAGAGCAGGAGGGGGGCACTGGGCCCAATCCAGGTCAGCAGGCAAGTGGGGGGTAGACTAGACTGGCTGCACCTTGGTATAATATGAGTTTGGTAGCACGGATCGGAGATAATTCTGCCCTGGAGAGGTGTAACTCTGAGTCACCTAATGAGCGCTTAAAACTAATTTCAGGTGTTACCGTGCAGGCAATCCAGAGGTTAAGAGCTCCAGAAGCTGCCCCAAATTACCACGTAACTAAGCTCTGAGAGACAGAGGATGTTCCACCCTGGACAGGTAAGGACTTGAAGCCTAGAACCAGACAAACAAAGACAAACCAGAAATGCAGCGTGGTAGCATCTGCCCAGCACCCATGGCTGAGACGATGACCTGAAGGGAATTCTGCAATGACGTGACGCTTCCTGGGAATATTTCCCATGCAATCCCAGGAAGCCTTTGGCTGCAAAATAATACTTTGTTTTTACATGTGAGGACACTTTTAGCCCCCATCCCTGCAAGAAAATGATGTAGGTGGGTCTTTGGGCTTACTGGAGACCAGCTTCAGGATTGAAGCTTTATCTAATGTGGCCCAGTAATTACCTGTGCAGTTTCTCCTTTGACACTGGTATCTGCATTTCTCAAAGGTTCAGAGTCCTCTTTCTGTGGCATTCAGTGATAAACATGTTGTTCTGATTTTTTTTTATGACGACTACACAGATTAGGTAGGAAAAAACCCAGTTAAAAACAAATTGATTTTTCTGGGGGATATTATCTGTCTGTGTTATCTGTGAACTAATTATAGGACTAGAAAATCAATAACAATTTGCAGCTCTTATCAATGCCACTGTCTAAATTTGCTACATATTACATTGAAATATTTCCTCCTGCACATTTGAAAGTCTTGATCATCACCTGCTTACCATGAGGCAGACAAGCTAATGGTTGATGAGCATTTATATTTCATTATGTTGCAATAACAAGGCTTACCAAAATCATTTGTGGCAGACAAATAACAGCTCAAGTACAATTTAGCTGCAGGCTGGGGTGCCAACATTTTTCAACCCGCTGCAGGAAGATTAGAAAACTTGGATGAGATCTGTGATTTCTTTTTTTTTTTTATTATTATTATTTTTTTTTTTTAAAGATTATGAAACACAGTCATTAAAAGTTCACGCTTGCCTGCCAAATGGTCTTTTTCAGACTTCATTCCAAAAAAAGTAAATGCTTTGGACAGTGAATATACTGCCTTTTCTCTCCAGCAAAGGAGAGAGATGTGCAATTCAGGCTAAATGATCAATGGATACGTCGCAGGCATAATCTCCCTTTTAAAAACAAAGGCGGAGAGGACGGGCGTGTACGCCTTTGCTGTATCAACAAGTGGTGTTGACTGTGGCAACTCATTTAGCACCAAGCCTCAAAACCTTTGGGTAGGCATCGTCTAATGTCCACAAAAAAAGCAGTGTCACGGGAGCGTGCCTGAAATGTGGACAAGCCTGATCCTGCCTGGAGCGGAGAATCTCCCTTTGAAGATGCAATACACCCCACTGATTGTTTCCCTTGCACTTTGTGTGTAACACTAGTGCCACGTGAATCGGTGGTGCTGAATCAGCATAGGCACCTGCTTTGCATTGGGGTAAATTACTACCGAGATACAGGGAAGCGGAGGGACTGGACTCATTGGCACAGGGCTGCACGATCAGAGCCTCTCGTGATCAAGCCTTGAAGGGAGAAAATGCAAGACATGTCAAGGACTCACAAAGCAAAGGGGTTGGGAAGGTTTCACCAGCCCACCTGACCTGAACATCTACACATGGATAATAGCAGGGGGTTGCATTGTAGTTTGAGTGCCTTTTGTATCAGAGGCTCTTAAAGAGCTTTTTCAGAGGGGTAAACTGAGGCACTGATGGATCAACTCTCTTGCCAAAGCTCACACCGCGAGGAAGTAGCAAAGCCTGATACTAAACCCAGGCAGCCCAGCTCCAAGCAACTTCTCCTAGGCACTGGGATAGACTGACAAATTGTGCCCTGTCACCTGGGCATGAAATAATCAGTCATCATCTATCGTATTTTGTACTTTTTCAAGTCAACCAAAGTGATGAAAGCTGGCTCTCTGGAGGGTTTAGATCATTCCTCCTTTTGCAGGTTTGACACACACAGATGGATCCCAGCTTTTGGAGCTGTGTATGTTTTACCACATGCCAGGGCTCAGCTGATGCCTTTTAATTCCTCTTCTTCCTCTTCACTGTTTGCCTTCCCTGAGCAACCACAAACCCAACTCAAGGATCAAGGCCCTGTGATGCTCAGGGGTTGGTAGGACAAGACAAGCAAGTGGGTAAGGAAGGGAAGGGAAATGTGGTAGCAAATGGGGAGAAGTCAGTAGGAAAGTAGAAGTCACTGCTTCTCCTTTGCTCTTGGAGGGGGTTTATGGGAAGATAACATTTTGTAGGAAGGTGATTGCTTGGCCATGTTGCATAGACTCCGGGTCCGATTCACAGAGGTGGCTTTGTAGCATGCTTGGCCACAAGACTAGTAAGAGGGAAGGAGCAGAACCAGTGGGCTGGCATTCACCCTCCTGCTTTTTTTTGTGTCCAAAGCACACTTTCCCTCGGCGGTGTTCAGCCAGCTGTGCCTGCCTCCAGGCTAAAGCAAGAATTAGAAGTGTATTTTGATTCCCATCACTGAAGTGCAAAGCAAGCCCTTGTCCGGAGATCACAGGTGTGCACTGCGGAGCAAAGGAGAGCCTACTACATCCAAAAGCTGATCTTTCCTGACCACTCTTTGTTGAACTGTATGGGATCTGAGTTAAACGCCTCAACTCTGGATCGCTTGGATGATGCATTTCCGCAGCGCCTTTCAGTTTAATGCCATGCTTGATTCAATGATGCTCTCTGAGTGTAACTTGAAGTGCTGTTTTGGCTCATCCCAAGTCTCTCTCTGAAGCATCATTTCATGAAAACCTTCAGAGAGAAAGCTAGCCCCCCTAGACATCATCCTGAAAATAACTAAAGGAGCAGATAAAACTCCCACCAGCCGCTCTTCTCACTGACGTTAGCCCGTGTAGTTGTCATGCTAACAGTCAGGTGCAAGGACGAGCGCTCTCCAAACAGCTCCGCATCAAAGATCAGATAGCCATGCAACACTATCTCTCCACTCATCTCTGACCTTACCTTTTCATTGTCCATTGGAGTTCAGTCCTGTCGGGTCGGTCTTACTTGTTACTATCACTACGACCTTTGGGCCAGGCTTTAATGCCTGGATACACATACTTGCATGAACTCTACTCGCTCCCACCAAAAATGTATACATTTCCACCCCCCAAAAATGCATAGGACCAAGTATTTGTAGTCTGGATAAGGACTGTGGCTTTGAGTACCCAGTAGTACAGAGGGCTATTGTACATTTGTCAGGCATGGCCCAATCCTCCCCACACTTACTTTTGTGAATGCAGATACGCACACACACATTTGACTGAGTAACCAACAATAACTCTCCAAGGCTCACGCAATCCCAATATATATCTGTTTCCTAGTAACTGGGCCATTTACTTCCCCACATTGCTGTTCTAAATAGATGGATGACATATCACTTACTGTAAAATATGCAATCACTTCTCTGACAGGACACGTGGCATTTATTTTTTTCCCAAAATAGAAGGCTGTGGGGTTTTTTTAAGTTACTAATTACAGCTCAAGTTCAAACCTGAAAGGTATTATACCTCCTCCTCCAAAAAAAAAAAAAAAAAAAAGAAGAAAAAAGTGTAATTTTGAATCAGGAAGGATGTGATTTAAGTAGCTGAATATTTGAGAGAGAATGTCCAGCCAGCTGACCTCCCCTTTGCAGCACAAAATTTGTACCCAAAGGCTTTAATTATTCATTTATATTGATAATACAGCAAAATGTACCAATATGAACACAGTGGGAGCTCCTGACAAGTGCTTAAGGGTCCATTAAAAAAGAAACGTAATAACCTATCACAATAATAAAGAATCAGGTGGCCCAAAAATGAAGAAAAAAGCCCCTTGTTGGTCCATCAAACCCAAAGATACCAGATATTTTTGGTTGTTTTTATTACTGTAGTGTCCAAAAGGCACCTGGAGCTCCACTGTGCTCTTATACCCTGGTTTTTCACAGGTTTTTTTCACACTTTTTTTTTTACCCCCAAACCTTTGAACTATGTTATAAAGGGCTGTTGCAGCTAATGTTGGCTACATGCTCAGCTGAACCTTTCCATTTGGTTACACTTGACAAATGATGGATAGGAAGGAGATAGTCCCGAGAAGAGTTGATAGCAAGAGCGAGGAAGATTTAGGCCAGGGGCTCTTGAAGAAAATAAATATAATTCATCACTATGCAGTGACAATCCTGAGATGATCAAGAAAGTGGTTTATGGGTGTACCCTCCCTTCTTATCATTATTTTTGGGCTAAATGTTTTCCATGGATGTGTTGTGCCTACATCAACCACACTGGGAACCATGTTGTGGGGTATGGGATTGGGAGCTTAAGTGTGACACTAGCTCTTCATGGCGAAAATGCAAGAATTACAGTCCTTCCTTGGTAGTGTAACAGCGGTGTTATAGCCATGGGGGTTCAGAAATTTCTTGCACGCTTTTGCTCCTTTCTATAGTCTGCGTTTTCATTCATTTGCATCTCATGCTTTCCCCTTCTCAGGGTTGGAAATGTGGAGAGAGGAAAGGAGACAGCCAGATACATGACGCACTGAAGGATGAGACGACCAGTAGTTTACAATTTGCAGACCCCGCGAGGTCTGTTTTAGTTGCTCTGACCCCTCCAGGCTGACTCCTTCCTCAGTCACTGTGGACAACTATGCTATCACTCATGCCCGCAACTTTGGGGTCATCTTGGATCCCACACTCCCTCTCAGCCCTCCCGGAGAGGCTATTGCTTTTAACTCTTGCTGATGCTTTCTGGATACTATCTCGTACGTCTGCGGTAGGTAGGCCTTTCCTACCTACCATACATCAATGAGTCTCAAGCTGGGTCTTGTCCTCTCGTGATTAAATGACAGTGATATCCTTTCCTCTGGCTTTGACAAATGTAACATTTTGTCCTTCCCATTGATTCAGAAGAACTCGGCTGGAAAAACCACCTTCCTCGCTTCTGTTCTGACCGTTTGTTGCCTCCCTTCATTGGCTTCCCCTTCACTCTCAAAGTAAAATAAGGTGCTGGTTTTTATTTCCAAGGCTCTTCTACACCCTTTTCTTTCCTCTACAAATAAGGATCATAAGCAGAATACGTGGCAAAGGGAACTCAGTCTTTTTACAAGCTATTTAAATCCTTCAGGGTAATAATTAACCTCCTGGAGGAAGAACCCATCTGGGGAAAAATAAATTCAAATGATGCTGGCCACTTCTATAAAAAAACCAACAACAAATCAAGGGCTAAAAGAAACACAATTATTGAGCCATCTTATTTTCAGCACCATAAATATGAGTGAATCTTTAAAATCCAATTTATTTTTCTGCTTTTTTTTTTCCACATTTCTCTCACTTTCCACCATGAAAATCGAAAATGCCATTATCACCTTTATTTACAGCAAGTTTTGCTATCAGGGTCCTGTGCTCTGGTATTGGATTATGGTTAGCAGGTACCAGCTCTTTATAGGTGCAGTCCAGAAAGGTGTTGGGTACCTTCTGGGAGATAACAATTTTGATGGGGTTTGAAGGGGATCAAGCTTTGCATTTGAGCATCTAGCTTGATATATTTGGGGTCTTTCAAAGGAGGCTCTGTTGCAGTCAACAAAATCCTCGTGTAAACCTAAGAGTAGGAGCAGTAGGAGGGAGGTCTACTGATGTGTGGTGCATCGTGTAGACCATACAGTACTAATAAGGAGAAATGGTCTGTCTCCATACAAAGCCAAGGAAGGCAGCCAGGAATATTAAAACTGTACATCTAGTCTTGCTTTTGTCCAACATGATGGTTTAAATATGTCCTCTCTTAGGCCTTAACCTATATGAGATGTATTAGATGTATTCTGCTTACTTATACTAAACCAATGTGATTTCCTTTGTGTTCCAAGTGAATAAAATTGAACTTGATCTATGCTTGGGTTTAGTGAGGGTTATTTCAGAAGAAGCATCCCAAGTCGTCGCAGTTCAGACAGATGAAAGGCTTAGTCCAGGGAGCCAACCCCAAGAGCGATTGCCGGGCAGCTGTGGAAGATAGAAGGACCTATATACCGCACAGGGCATCGGGCAAGAAGGACAGAAAAAAGGATAAGGCACTCCAACCCTCATGCCTGCCCCGCAGTACTGCCCACACCAAGATCATGAACCAAGTCCTCAACATTTGTGCAATTAAAAGAACAAGATAAAGATTTTTAAACCAACAAAAGCAGTGGAGGGTTCTTTGTAGTTGTCTATTGGTCTCTAAGTCTTTAGGGAGCACTCGGGTCATGTTGTCAGGCTTGTCTTCTCTACAGCCAGGAAGGTTAAGAACTTGCATTTTTTTCCCCTAATGAAAATGTAGGCTCGTGCATTCCCTTCACTCAAGGAAAGGTTCAGAATACAAAACCCCGTCGTGAGACTTACAGTAAAATCACAACTGTTGCCAGCCAGCACTGGGTCTGCCAAGCCATTCCCTTGGCTCATGTAAATCCCTTTACAAAAAGCTTCCTGTTTCTAGGGTATTTATGTCCTTCCTCATCCGCTGCTCGCTCCTTGCTGCACGTGGTTAGCAATGCCCTGTGCTATTTAATCTGGCCCTTTCAAAGAACTCACATGCTAGGGAATGCTATAAGGAAGAGCAATAAAGGTAAATAATAAACCTTGTAGTGAAAATCTTGCTAGAGAAAGGACTGAACCCATGTGAACATCAAGGGGAGGTGAGCTCTACAGCCATGACAGCTTTAAAAGTGTTTGTGAGCACTTACCTGTCACAGCGAGGGGCAGTTTCATGTCACAGGGAGCCTTGCAGGGGCATGAACACAGCCTGGGGGGTCTGCGTTAAAAGGAATCAGGTGGTGACTACAGTAGGCAAAAGCAAGTTGCAGAGATCTGGATACTATCCCTGTCTCTGTCACTGACCTACTCAGTAACCTTTGGCAAGCCACTTCATTTGTCTGTACTTGTATCAACTCTCAACCTTTGGACATTTGGCCTCAGCTCCCAACCTCTTCCATTCACAATAGGTGTCTGTATGGCATCTAGTATAACAGGGCCTGGAGTCAGCATGGAGTAATTTAAACCAACATCTGGCAATAAATGTGAAGTCCAAAGCCTTGCAGATCTTTGCATGGCTCTTTCCCATGGTTGCAGTCAGCAATGCATCACTCCTTTGCTGTCACTTAAGGAGCTTATTCAGAGCCTCTTGATTTAGCCTCTTGAGTGAAAACAAAACTCCAAAGGCGCTCCCCCGTCTTGGGTGGGCACACTGAGGCAGCCAAAGCAAAATTATGCACGGTATGGATATCAATGAACCATTGTTTCCTGTGATTGCAGGCAAACTGTGAAGGGAAATGTCACATTGCTAGAGTGGGAGCAGTGAGACTGGCTTTCTAAGCTGTACAGCAAAAAAAAGCAACGTGCCATTTCTGAATGATCTGCTTTCAAAAAGCAAGTCAGAGCCAGAATCTCAAAGAGCACGAGACAGCCTTTGAAATGGGTATCCAGATAGACAGCACAAGCAGAAAGGGTTAAACAGCGTCCTTGCTTGCATGCAGCCCCTCTGCCAAGAGCACAAATATCCTGCGTGGGGTGCAGTTCCTGCATACCATTTCTGGGTCAAAGGACTATGATCCACCTGTGTCCCGTTCGTGTTTACAGACTCCATCACTGCAACCTCAAGTGACAACGCAGAAAAAGCAGGCATGTGCCATTTACTTGAATAAACAGATCAGGGCCGTCTTTTGAATACATGGCCCTGGTTACAGGGCTTTTGAGACGGTCCCTTTTGGCTGGAGTATTTTCCCATGAATCCTGAGCTGCCCTGTGGACACTATTATATTCAAAAGTGTTGTGATTACTGGGTTGCCCGTACAAAGAAATGAGGAAGAAAAGAACAATACAGTTGAGAAGTGCATTGCTTTGAGTCCCGTCGTTTGTATTGTGAGGAGGTTGAGATTAAAGAAAGCCCTTCTGCAGCAAGGTGGATATTTTCAGTTGCAACAATACTTCATTTTTTTTCTTTTCAAAGGAGGTTTCTGAAATAGCAGAAACAGGGAAGTTTCTCCCTGCACCTCCTGCCTGTACATACAGTTTAACCTGCTTAGAGCTGCCTTTTACCACTGGGGTGTGTCGCACAAACACATCCGAGAACAGTAACAGCCACCTGTCCCTGCCTTCCTTGCTCGCTGGGCAGTAACCTGGTCTCATTTTCTGCTCCCTAGAAAGCCTGGGTGGGAATAGCAACCAAAAGCAGAATCTGCTCATACATACAAATGCCCCTGGGCACATTTTTTTCCGTGATCAGGACAGGAAATTATGCTTCTTTGCTCCAGCCCTTTCATGTAACAAGTATGCACACGGCCCGGCCCGCCAGCACACACGTGCACAAAGACACGGACCCACGCACACCACGCCCGTGCAAAACGAGTCCAGCTGACGCCTGTCCCCACCGCGCCCGGGCTGCTCCTCCCTGCTCTCTCTTGCACCAGCGGTGGCAGGTGACAGAACAAGTTGCAACCGGGAAGTTGAAGTTACAAACTTTCTGTAGCAAAACACCAGGACAGGTTACCCAGAGGTGGTGGCCGCTCCAGCCTTGGGGGTTTTGAAGACCCAACGGGACAAAGCCTGGGCTGGGGTGAGCTAGATGGGGATCTTCCTGCTTGGAGCAGGGGGTTGGACTGGATGTGACCTCCTGAACTCCCTTCCCACCCTCATTTTCTATGCTTTCATAGGCATTAGGGCTGGAAGAGCATCACATTTTCTGTCCTCTGTATGTTTAGAGCCAGGAGGTGGGGGGAAAGGAAAGAGAAAATCCTGGCTCTAACCTACCAGCCCCATGCCCTCTCCTCCAAACACCTATTCAGGGCACACCAAGCCTCGCAGCTCCTTCCTCTCTCTCTCTGTGTGCCTCTCTCTCTTGCTGATCTGTCACAAAACCTTGCCGGGCTAAGTCACGATTGGTCCCTACGAGATAAGGCCACTACCTTCAACCCTCTGGTTGGATTAGCTCTCAGCACCCGGCCCCAGAGGCGTGGGCTTGAGATGAGCTGAATGGGGAGGGAGGTGAGAAGGGAGGGAAGAGAGAAACTGATGGGGAGAGAGAGAGAGAGAGAGAAAGAAAGAGAGAGAGCAGCTGCCAGGAAGAGGTACACGCGGCGCGTGGGCGGGCGGTGGGTACCAGACCCGGGTGTGCCCGCGGGGAGGCAGAGCGCGATGCTGGGGCTTGGGAGGATGCTGCGAGCCGCCTGCACCTGCTGCCTTTGTGCTGCTGCGGCTGGGGAAGGCAATGGAGAGGAGGGGAATGGAAAGGATGGGAAGGGGAAGGGAAAGGAGGAATGGTCTCTCTTCTCCTGCTCCTCCTCCTGCTCCTGCTCCTCCGCGGGACGCGCCGGAGCTGGCTGCGCAGCGCCGGCACGGGAGATGAAGCCCGGCGCGCCTGCCGCCGACATCGACCGCCCCAGGAGCCGGGATCAGCCTTGCCTTTGCCCTGCCATTGGCTTGCGGGGATGAAGGAGGAGGCAGCAGCAGCACAGGGGCATGGGGGAGGTGGCTGGGATGGTGCCAGGGGTGCCCCCTTCCCCCCCGGAGCTGGCACCGCTCCCCCGGGGCAGAGGCTTGGCGCTGGCAGCAGCTAATGGCTTAATCGCACCGTGCAAGAAGCTGCGAGAGCCCAGCCCCGGCTGGGGTTACTCTCGGGCATCCTGCTCCTCGGCAGATGACTGCCTGGATGCACTTTGCAGAGGAAATGGCAAACCTGGGGGTGGCGGGGGAGCTGCTGCAGGTGCCTCTTCTCATGCCTGCTGCTTCTGCTGGTGCTGCCCAGACCCGCCGCTTCGGACCCCAGGTACATTTGGATCCTTTGGAAAGGGGAGAAGTTAAAAAATCCAGCAAATGAGGCCTGGGCAGATGTGCCTCCCCTTCCCAGAAAGCGTGGTTTCACAGGGTGCCCACCCCTGCGATTGCGCTGCTAAGGGAGGCTTAGGAAGCACTAGGGTGAGTCACTAGGAAACATCTTGTCCATGCAGCACAGATGACTGCCCTGCTTCCTCCCCTGCCCCTTCTGACCTAAATCAGGCCCCATCATCCTGAGAGGTGGCACTTGCCGGACGCTATGAATCATTACACCAATTGATTAAAATCCCCCCCCAGGAAGGGAAATATCCCAGCACAGTAAGGCAGCTTTTGTCTTCCTGTAATGTGCCTCTGTACGTGGCTCTTCATTGGAAGGGATGGCATGTTTGCATGAAAAGACTGCACGAGCCGTCAGAACAATTGTCCTCTTCTGGTTTGCACAAAAGGCGCTCTGTTGTTTTGAACAATATTGCTAGCCGTGTTGGAGCAGGTTTTGAAACGGTTGTCTTTCATCAGAAGCCATGTGCCCCGGCTCCCTGCCCCCAACCATTTTCATTGCCTTGCCCAAATCGAGCTGCGGGTAAAGTGGGTTTATTTAGTCTGGAGAAGAGAAGACTGGGGAGGGCTTGAATAGCAGCCTTCAACTACCTGCAAAGAGCGGGGTTGCAAAGAGGACGGAGCTGGACTGCTGTCAGTGGGGGCAGATGACAGAAGGAGCAATGGGCTCATGTTGTAGCAAGGGAAGTTTAGGTTGGATATTAGGAAAAACTTTTTCACTCGGAGGGTAGCAAAGCACAGGAACAGGTGACCCAGGGAGGCAGTGGAGTCCCCATCCTTGGAGGTTTTTAAGATCTGGCTAGATAAAGCCTTGGCTGGGATGATCTAGTTGGGGATGGTCCTGCTTGGAGCAGGTGTTGGCCTTGATGACATCTTGAGGCCCCTTCCAACCCTTATTTTCTGATTTTCTGGTAAGGAACAGAAGGAAAGGGGCAGGGGGCAAAAAGTAGGAGATGGCACTGGACACGAAGAAAATGTTCCACATTGGAGGCAAACAGTGACCGTGAACAATGGACGCTAACATGTACTCTTACGTAGTTTTTCTTTTGTTGTTGTACTTGGTCCACCAGCAAATGGGGTCGTTTTATAACGTGCAGATGTTGGCTTACATCCTTGCGGGCTGGACTCTGTGGCCTGAGAGGTCTTTTTTACTCTCCTGTTGTTAAGCTCCTCACCATTCACTCTTCCTTTAGGAGCAGAAGTGATGCCAGCTCCTCTCTCTGGGTCAGGTACCCAGGTTGTACCCATATTGGTCTAGAGGCAAAAGGAATCAGAGCTCACAGCAGAGGCAATATCTTTTATTAGACCAACTAGATTTTTGCAAAAAAAACCCTTTAATTGCAAGCTTTCAGGCACCAGCACTGTTTTTCAGGCACAGGAGAAAAGATTGTACAAGTTCTCCTAGGCAGAAATGAAAGTTCATATTTCATAATTCAAAGTTCATTTCTACCTAGGAGAACTTGCACAATCTCTTCTCCTGTGCCTGAAGAAGGGTGTTTGTGCCTGAAAGCTTGCAATTAAAGAACTCTTTTTTTGAAAAACTCTAGTTGGTCTAATAAAAGATATCACTCTCTGGGGCATGCATAAGAGGGTGTAAAAGTCCACTGCCTCACCCCTCCTTTGTGAACCCCTGTAAACACCTAAAGGGGAAAGAAGGAGGTAGCTTTGAGCTGTGGAGTGGAGCAGTGGACCAAGTGGTCCCTGCACCATCCTTCTTACTGCTCGTACAGCTACAGCATCAGGAGTCAATGATACTTAAATGGGGTCAATTCGTTCTGAGCCCTTCTGGAGTGTGACTACCGCAGAGAGCCATGCCACTTGGGGTAACGGTTGGCCAGCTCCATGCAGTCACCCTACTGCAGGCTGGTCTCCTTTTCTCCCTTTTGCATCATCAGAGACCATTGCAAATGGGGACCACAACTCCTGCATTTCCCACTCAACCCAGAACGCCTTTCTGTAAGTGTACGATGGAGCAGGAGGGGTTATCTCAATAGGAGGGGTTATTATTAGGAGCAGTAAAAACAAAAACAACAAAAAACCTTCGATAAGGTTGACAAAATAAATTGACATTTTCTGCCATTTTAAAGGGTTTTAAATACTTTCTAAGCCCCATCCCCGTACATCTTTTCTCCCATTTTCTAAATAACACATCATTAAAATGTTTATACCTATTTATTATTTTGCTGGAAACAGAAGATATTTTTTTTTATCAAGACTGAAAAAGAAAATCTAGGAGGGCCTAGCCCTTGTTCTCTCTCTAGCAAGCCCTGCTCCATGATAGCATGTAAAATCACCCCGTCTGTTGCTATTTCAAAATAAGATAATTATTCATCAAAATTACTATTCTAATAATATCCTGCTTTGCATTCGTGTGCTCTGAAGGGTTTTACAGGCATCGATGACATCAGGCTCACTGTACTTCCAGTTAAGTTGGTTTGTACTGCAATTCTTGCCATTTTACAAGCTGCTTGTTTTCCCCCAGCAGGTGTGACAAAACGGGGCTACCCCAGGAAAACACCCCCGCTCTCGTTTCCTCTCCTATTGCCTGATTGTATGCAGCGCAGGCAGTAGCATGCAGAATCACTCCAGTGGAAAGAAAGACTAGTGCACCTTCTATATATAGAGCGTATCTATCTAGTAATAAGCAGGAAAGGAAACGGAAATACATTTTCATATGCGGTTCTTGGCTTACTATGTCCTTTATTTAAATGCATGCAAAAAAGCCTCTGAGTCCCATTGGTAGTTCAGAAATTCAGACACCAGCCAAGAGACCGACCTCTGTCTCCTCACTCCTCACTCGCACTGACTTGTGCAGAGCAAGGCACCTGGGGGGGTCTGAAAAGGATGCAGGTGATGATGGAGAGGGTGCAAAAATGCATATGCCGGGACAGTACAGAGCAGAGAGGGGGTCAGCTGGCACAAATAAGGAAGCTCTGTTGTCCCTGAAGCCTCAGTCATTGATGCCAGTTCAGGATGTAGCCTGCAAGGCTGGCAGGGAGTGAATGAAATCCGGTGTGTGCAAATACCAGACAGAAGTAGCTAATAGTGTCTCCCGCTGCCTACTAAGCCTAGAGGCTCTTCTAACTTGCTTACAGGCTCCACTTAGGAGTTGCCTTTAACAGAGACAGACGAATCTAAGACCAGGAGGCACCAAATATCTGGAATTTGAATTCTTGATGCACCTTGAGGTCCGTGCGTCATCTTATTACGTGTGTGTACAGTTCCTAGCAGAGCAAGCTGCTAAGTACCATTGCAATGCAAGACATAGAGAATGAACTGTGCTGCTTGTCCCAGTCTTGCCAGCCCAGCAGGAAGAACTGAGCACTTGCCTTGGTTTATTGCTCTTGTTTTAAAGTAACTCAAGTCCCATGTTTGGCAGCTCTGACCGCTCTCATGACACCCCCTCCATTCCCACGGCGGGCGTGCTGTATTTGGAAAACAAAGTAGGTCCACGAAGGTGAAATAATACCGAGGCTCAGCTAACCAAGGGCGGGGTATTGTGGATGAAAGCTGCTGCTCCCTGCGTATCCTGCGCCACCGTGACCTTTACGGTATTTAGGATCACCCTCATCCAGTGCTATCACTTAAAATTGGGAGGGGTCACAAACCAAACACGCATACTTATCATTACAAAGTCTGCACAAAAGGACGTTTCTGGGTGTCAAGTTTTGCTTCTGATTTTGATATCAAAGATAGTAAGACCAGGCCATTGCCGTGGATTTTTTAAAGGTACTTCTTTATTTAACCACTGTGTTACTTGGTCCAGTCTGAGCTGCTCATAACTTGGGTTTTGGCACTACTTTCTTTTCCTTGTAAGGATAAGTGGTAAGGAAGAAAAACAAGCAAAGAAGGGGAAAAAAGGACCGCAGTGCTTTTGTAAGGATGTTTTTCCAAATTGGGTTTAAAAGCCAGTAGGCCGTAGTTGTACACATTTGTTTTTTCAAAGGAGGTACACAGCCATTTGGAAGGATCAGGCTGAAGAAATTCCAGGAATAAGTTTTTTTCTGTGTTTTCAGAGAGAATTTCACATCTGTGAAACACGACTCTTTGGACACGCTGTACCACTGAGATACAGCATTTTGTTTTGCTGGCTGGGAGTGGGGGATAGAAAAAATAAATTCAAACTGCTAGAGGGTGATAAATGAGCATAGCTCTCAGTTAAAAAACACACAAAGTTCCTCCAAAGTCCTGGAAATGGTCAGCTCTATTGCACTTATTTTCTGTTCCCACATACAGCCTTTTAAGAAAGCCACCCATGCTTCTTTAACTTAACATGCTTCAATGAAAATGTAAGGGCAGACAAGGTTCTTTGGGTGAATCTGATCTCTTTTATTAATAAAAGAGGTTAGATTTACCCAAAGAACCTTGTCTGCCTTTGTCCTTAGACCAACACGGCTACAACCAATACCCCTCAATTAAAATATAAAGCATTCCTGATATTTGAAAATGACTTTTTTGGGGGGCACATAGGGACTGTGATCTCACTCCACACTCTTGGTGCCAGCTAGAGCAGCTGCAAGGCGGCTCTAAATTTTATCAGCCAAAATGGTCTCCGCTGGCCCCTGGGGGTAAAAGTACAGGCCACCGTACACCAGCCGTCTGTCGAAGGCAGCTTTCTGACTCCCAACAACCACTCTGATCTCAAGGTCGCCAGCGCTGAGCGAGAGTAACTTTTGCACACTGGCCTTGCCTTGATCAAAGCCTGATCCAGTTGGCCAGCCATCTTAAAATCTGGTAGAAACTCTTGGAATAATTATTTCAAGGTGGGATCTCCAAGCCTGTCTAAATATTATTTGAATTAAAATGATCGGGAATAAAGCATCCAAGCCCTGCAGGCAGTTTTGAATACCTCGGCCATAGTTTTTTTATTAAACATTTTTTGAATGGCAATGAGTCTCATGCAGCATCACGTGGTGCCCGATTCTTACTCCCGGGGAGTAACGTATTTCTTCACCATGAAAAGTCCCCTTCAGATCTGATTAGGCTTCTTGTGTGAAGAAATATTACTGGAGGTTGAGGAAGGGTGAGCAAATCAGACCCAGAGTGTGTTATAGAGAATGAGAGAGGACCGCAGTCGACCCTCTGTTCTACCCATCTGGGTTCATAATTGAGACCAGACGTTGGTCCATTATATCCAGCTCCCCAAATCTGCTGTCTAAGGGGCTGGCAAGATGCAGACTGGCAGCCTACGGGGGGAAAAGAGACCCTTCCCAAATCCAAACGGCAAATCCCACCATTGTTTTTTGGGGCAGATGAGAATCCTTTCAAGGCAGACTTTGGATTTCCAAGTAAACTTACCCTCCTGCAGCTGCTGTGCAACGGTGGCATTTCCCACGTATGGGAAAACACAGCCCATGAGCTACAGGTTTTCTCACTGCCATGCCTAGGGAGCGAACCACTCTGAATTTCAGCAGATGTTTTCTTTGACAAGGGGAACATTATCCATGCGATTCTTCCTTTATCTCAGAAAGAAATGCCATTTGGCAGCAATTTGCTGCCTGGCAGTAGGAACAAATTACTGGCCTGAGCCAGGGGCTTTGTGACTTGAAAAAGGATCCATCCCTGAGAAGGAGGGAGGGTTACCAGTAGAGCGGCTTTGTCTGATTTCTCCTAGTTTTCTTGCCCTTGAAATACCATGGTTTTAATTGTGGGTCTGGGTTTGTCCCGGCTCGCTGCTGGAGGCGAGCTCTCATTTCTCAGAGTCGTTTAATCGCAAAGGGCCGTGCTGCTCTGTAGCTTTTTCACCAACCCCCCTCGCTGAAATCCGTGGAGTTCAAAATCCATGGGTTGGTTTATATATGTTTAGGTGTATGCATTTGTTCATTAAGAAGGAGCAGGTGGCATGGGGGAAAGTAGATGTACAGGGGAATGAAGGGGATGAAACCAAGACATATTGATGCTTAGGTGGAATCCAGTGAATACATGGAGACCACCCTTTCAGTCAAGGGGATTGACTCTGGCCATGCTAGAAGCCTACAGCAAAAGACACTCGCAGGGGCCAGCCATTGAAAAGTGCTGAAGGCTTCTAGGAAAGCCAAAAAACCCAGGGCCTTGCAATATCCATGGATCTCAGTATGCTTGCCAGCCCTTGCTCTACTTAAAATGAGTGTTTGCTCTTCTTAAAATGAGTGTATTGTGAGTACTAATGTACCCTGCCCAGCACTTCTTATAGCTGGCTCATAAAAGTTCTCCAGAGTCCTGCAGCATGGAGTCTCTTGGGTGCACGACGCAGCTATGACTGCAACTTGGGAAGTGTGGTTTTGACTGGGTGTGACTCCAGGGCAAGAAGAAACCCAGGTCTACTGACAGGGACTGTTACTTCCTCTCCTATTGCCGAAAGTAAGAATTATGCAAAATCTAAAGGGTTTCCCCCCCTCCTCTCCCATCTAACATTGCGTTTATTCTAAGGAGATGAATTGGCATTTCTTTGAGCTTGCCTTTGGAGCGCAGCCAAAGAGAGCACGATATCAGAGAAAGCAGTTCTCTTTCTTCAGACTCCCTTTTGAATAGGAGCCATTGAACTTGCAATAGTTTTAGGGAACTGATTTTGAGCAGAGATGGGCTATTTCAGTTGAAGACTGTCATTCTTCCTGAAACCTGCTGCACTGCAACCTGTATGGCAGTGATTCTCAACCAGGGTGCTGCATCACGCGGGGTGCCTTGAGATCCTTTCAAGGGTATCATGCAATATTAACTCTGGCAAATGCACAAACATGATTCACGGGAAAAACACAGAGATTTCAGCTAGGAATCTGTCGAGTTAGAAATATCCTGACTTGTGGCCTCTCTAGGTTCTTTGCAACAGAAGAATTGGTCTATTATTTGTCCAGAGTCAAAAGAACAAGTGAAAATGAAGAGTGCAGTCCAAACCTCCCTGCAGAGCCTTGCTAATTTGAAAGGATTACTCTTGAGGAGGAATGAAGCTAGTTTAACATCTCTGGTTCCTTCGGTACCATTTTCCCCCTGCTTCGCTAACAATACAAACAAGAGCGTTGCTTCGTGCAGGTTCTCCCGGCAGCTTTGTGGGATGTGCTCGCTGGGAATTAGAATTAGGCCAAGACCTAGAAATGAGGCTCTTGTTTAACTCTGCACAGGTCAGTAGCGTGTGCTAAATATATAGGAGCGCACTTCTCAAGCTAATAAGGAGTCAAGAGCAGGAGTTTTGCAGTGCTTTGCAAAGTGGCTAATTGCAGCGGGGAGCTCGTGTAGGTGTCTGCGGGCTGTGACATTTCCTGTGTTAATACCCAAGAGCAGAGGTAGGCAGCCTTTTCCAGGCACAGGTTGGCATGACCCACCTAGCATCAGGGGCAGGCACAAAGAAATGGTGTACTGGGGGATAGGTGAGGATGCTGTTAGTAGGTGCTCTGAAAAATTAAAGAAGGATTGTATAGAAAAGGCTGTTCTCTCCATCGGGAATCTTTTATTTCTTTGTCATCTCCAGTAGATTGCTTTCCCCCAAAGATAGCGTCCATCCCCTGCATGCACATCTCTCCTGAATTCATCTCCTTACACATACCCTTCATGTTCAATCCCGTGTGCCAGCTGTGAAAGGCCTAGATCCACCTGGCTATGACTTTGTGAAAAGAAGAGGGGATACAGTGCTCCACTTTGCATAGCACCTTCTCCTCATGCTGCGGCAGAAATTGGGGATTTGAAGGATGCCTTCACTTGGCCTCAATCTCTGGTGCTGATGGAGAATTTGATAAGTCTATCTCCCCATTGCCAGAGAGATTATTTCCAGGTATTTGCTTTAGTGAGGTATTTCTAATTTGAGACACATATTTCTAACAGTGCTCAGTTAACCTGGCAAAGGAATTTGGGGTCCATTGAAGAAATTAGGAGTAAGGAAATGTTTTCATTTTACTTGCTTTATGCTTTTGTCTTCCAAGTGGTTGGCAGTGGGGGAAAAAAGAGTGGTCACTGCCAATGCACAAATAGCTTTAGCTTCTGCTGTCGCAGAGTCAAGTGCACATAGATTCCCAGTGGATTCTGCAACTGGATCGTTGCCTAGTGTCATAGACGTATTGATCGTGCAATAGGGGGGAAGGACTAGAACCACAAAGATGTCTCATTTAACCCTGCTTCTTTCACCTCCATAGAGCAAAAGATGCCTGGGGAAATAATTGTAAGACTATCACTACTCCAGGGATGAATTTTGCCATTTAGAGTTTTCGAGGATATATAATGAACATACATAGTATTGATGTGCTGTGTCCCATAGCCAGGCTTGGTAATATTGGTGCAAACTCCAGCTACCCTTTCAGTGAGCCCGTGGATGAACTGACCCATGGAGCTTCATGATCATCATTTCCCAGCTTTTCCCCCCTGCGAGGTATGTCTTCATCCTTCCAGTACGAAGAGAAATACATTCCTGCAGATCAAAGCAGATGTCAGCATGTTGTTATTTATAGTATGTACTCACAGTGTCTTTGCATTTATGCAATACAGGATGTTGCTTTACATTGCATTTGTATTGCTCTTATTTTCATCAATGGCCAAAAAATGTACTTTTTACTCACCAGTTGTATTATGTGTGCTTCATTTATTTTGTCCAGTATTTGGGGCGTATCTGGTTCTTCATCTTCTACAAAAAGCAATTCGTTCAGTAGCATAGAGATTGTCTTACATGACTCAGACATTTGAATACATGCCTTTTTAAAATGCAGATTTGTGGATTTTAAAGGCTAGAAGGGCCCAGATACAATCATCTTGTCTGACGTCCTGCATAGCACATATGAGAAAACGTTGCTCGTCAGAGGAATGGGGCCTTGGTTTGGTTTTTGGCCCAGCCATTTTTTCAGTATATGGCTTTCAGGTAGGACACTCAACCTTTCCGTGCCTTAGTTTCCTCATCTCAGTGGGCCAGTTGCTTCCCACCTTTCATAGAGCATGCTGAGGTCTACAGCTCTTCCCTCCATAGACCTCAGCATGTCCTATGAAAGGTAGGGAGTCTTACCTACAATGCATTGTGCTCAGTTAAAGTCAGTGGAAGTTTTGCCTGAGGAAGAACTGCAAAACTGGGGCCCACCTTAGTATCGTTGGCTGCTAGGACTTTTCTCATCCAGCTGGTGCAAGAGGCATATTCTAGGCAAGATGGAAAGGAGCTTGTGCCCCGGACACCAAGCCAAGGAGAGGGGATGCAATGGTTTTATGAGGGGTGAGTGGCTGTGGCTTTGAAAGGACTCTGTAGGTCCCAAGGCTCCTAAAACCTGGCTTTATCCTGAAATCTATCTTCTGAGGATGCAGCAATAAAAATGATGAAATAAAGGTTGAAAGGGAAAATTAATATCAGTGCCTGGGGTGCTTGCTCTCGTCATCCCACCCTAGTTATGCAATTGGCTCTGGCATGTAGCAAGATCCTGACAGCCCTGGACATGGCATATACTGCAGTTAATCATCTCAACCCAGTGATTTTCAACCTGGGTGGTAGGGCACCCAGCTACTGCCAAATCCTTTGAAGGGTGAGGAGATACGCAGAGAAGCTAAGCAGATCATCCAGGGTGATGCCTGGATGATGCCCCAACCTTACTACCCAGGCTCTATGTGAGGAGGTAAGCACTGTAATATATACATCATGAAATTGGGTGCCACTGATAGGCTTTAATGGTTTCTTATCAGTGCACAACTTTACTCTTCTGGAAGAAAGCCATAGAAGTCGTCTACATTTTGAATATGTGCATGCATGCATGCACACAAGCAGTGGCCATTTGAAAGTGTTGGCACTGGGAGCCAACATTGTACTTTGAGAGAGCAGTTTGGTTAAAGACTATACAAAGAGGGGTGCAACTGTCAGGTGCCTGGATTGGCACTAAAATCTCAGCCTTTTCCAATGTTTTATCACAATGTGGATGCCACTGCATTATAGTATGCAGAGGAGGAGGCAGTAATTATGAGGCAGCAGCCAGGAAAAGCTGACTGTTAATGGTTTTCACTGCAATTTTATTCTGAACATTAAACTCCCCCAGATACAATCTGAGAATGCAGTTGCTAGCTAAACTTTTAAGAAATGCAGGTGCACAATAGTATAACCCTGACTGACTGAGCAAATATTGCACTTGGACAATAGTAAAGTAGCATGACTAGATAGACAGCCAGCTGGCTCCTTGGGCGCACAATCACTGTGCGTGAGAACATAAGATAGACTTATCGTCCATGAATTTATTTAGTCCCTTTTTGAACCTGGCTATGCTATCTGCTATACCACTTCCTGTGGCAATGAATGACTGTGAGTGTGACAAAAGGTATTTGTACCCAAAAGCTTGCAAAAAAGAATTTGAGTCGATCAAATAAAAGATATCGGATTTACCCAAAGAACCTTGTTTGCCTAAGTCCTTAGACCAACACGGCTACAACCTGCACCCCTGTGAGTGTGACTCATGCACGCACTTTTTTCCATGATGTTTTCTCCATGAGGGAGGACTGATACTCAAGGGTGGGAGCTGGATATGATGTGCTTGAAGACTGACCTTGTTTTTGATTAAACATCTGTAGGGCTGAGTTATCTTAGAGTGCCAAATCTGTACCTGCATTGCCATGGGGTGTTCCTAGAGGCTGGCTAGGGCACTTGTAGCTGTGCATGCTCCATGCAATTCTTTTCCCCAAATTATACGATCTGAAGAAAAGCTGTGTAGCTTGCACAAGCTGTCACATTGGCGAGTGTGAGCCTACAGGACCGGGGCACTGCAAGTTTACCCAGCTAAAGCCTCCAAGGGACACCAAGGATGAAAGCAGCCATTATTGCTGCTGATACTTAATGAGCACTGTGTTCGTCTTGGTGGCCCCAAATAACCCGGATCTCTGCCTGTCTCTTCTTTACAGACATACAGTGCATCCATTCTTTAACACATTGCCTTGAAGCAGTATCTGTTTTGAAGGTATCTGTTTTTATATGCTACAGTGTCCTGTATTAAAGGGCAAAGTGATTCAGAGTCATATTGCTCATAGTTTTTTAGCCATCTCTTACGAAAGCAAGCATGCTCAAGTATAAAACCCAGTTTGCAGGCTCCACATGTGGATTTGTGACACTCCCGGGAAGCTCTTCCATTTATAAGTCAGTGAGTGGATTACACTGTATCATATGGAGTTTATCATTTTTGACAGAAATAATATGCCTAATCCCCATAACCCAAGTAATCTAAGAAAAAGCATCAATACATGTTACTAAGATCAATTCAGTATATGGAGCCAGATGAATTTGGCTGCTTCTTGAATGATGGATGGGTGTGAAATCCAGATCTGAACTTTCCCAAAGGCGGGGATGTTTGAATATCTGGATTTGGTACTGATGCTTTTTTTCTGCTGATTGAACTCTTGCAGGACGCCTGCACAAAGAGGCAAAACATGAGCACCACTCAGACACAAATGTGAGCGTTACTGAGACTAGTGCAATACCTAAACCCTTTCTATGAGTTGTACATGCTCACTGAATCTGTTTTATATTGTATAACTTCTAGTTCTTTGCCTAAGATATCTCCCCCCTGGTCAGCTCAACAGGGGTGACTGGATCAAAAGAAGTCTTGTCACTCAGTTGGCTTCTATCAGCCACGGTTTGCCAAGTTCTTCCATGACTCCTTGGCTTGTATCCACGGTGCCTGTGATTTCAAGGTGGTTTCCCATCCAAATACTAGCAACACCTAGCTGAGGCCAAGTGCATTCAGTCTGGCATGGTCACATTAATGAAGATGTCACATAGCAGTCAGTGTACAAAGATGCTGGGGGAGGCTGCGGAAGTGTGGAAGGGGTGGAGGTAAATTGGCTGGAGTTAGGGGGACAGGAAAGGGTAGATGGTTTTGCTGATAAATTGATCATAAGCCACTATTTCTCCCCACAAACTTTGTAGCTGCTTTTTCCCAGCCAACTTATTTGCTGCCTTGCTCTGCCTCTAATACTTTAGCCTGGTAGATGAAAACTTAGTTACAGGACTTGGTGAGTGCTAGGAAGTCATGGGATCCCAGAGCTGGGGGTGCCTGGGTAGAAGCAATAAGCCTCCTATGAAGCACAGCAGTGATTACGCTACTCAGCACATATCCCTTTGCGCATGATAGCTTTATAACATTGTTTAACCTCTCTCCAGACAGCATAAGCTGCTTTCGGTTACAGGAAGTTACTGCTCCGGTAATACCTGATAAAAGTCTACAAGACACTGAGCAAATGGGAAAATGAACTATTATTGGACGTGTTTCAGCGAATAGGATTATTTGAGGTGCCAGTTATCGGGCCGCTTCAAACATTCATCTCATTGGAGTTGGCAGCTAAGTTGCCGAATGATTTTTAATTGGTCCTGTGACTTATTATGCTAAATGAAATTATAATCCAATGAGAAGCTTAGTCATTTTTACTATTGATTCCACGCCAAATTTAAGAGGGGGGGAAAAATCTTTACAAATCTTATAATCGAATGCAAGGCCAATCTTTTTGCTGCCTTTTTACAGAACCGTTGCAGGTGCAGCTCACGTCAACCCCTGCTAGAGGATGGGCAATTATGTAGTTTAAAGATAATGCAGCAGGACGTATTCAAAGCAAGCTAGAAACCATTTGCTGAATCACTGAGAAAAACAAGATAAATGGCAAAGGATACATTTTATGGCTCCTATGACTATCAGGACTGGTTTTTAATATCAGGGTTTCTTTTCTAAAGGCTGAATTTTGTCCTCTGAAGCAGATACACTGTTTCTGTACAGGGCAATGCTCCAACTGAATGGTGGCTTTATTTTAGAATTACTTCTATGCTTAATAAGTGAGTGTTCAATGATCATCTATCTTGTGCAATGGCTCTCGAGCTGTTTTGGGTGGCACAGTCTTTTAAATTTGATTACACTGCTGGGTAGCCCTATGCTTCTGTTTTATAGCTATAACAAGAGTAGCACTTAATGTCACTACATAAGAAACCTCTCCCGCAACCTAAGAGGTGCTGGAGAGTTTTCCCTTCTGCTCTCCAATTCCTTCCTCTTGTATAAAAATCTGGAAGTGTGTGTATACCATAGGAGAACATATACCCTCAACTGGGGACATACAGACTAGCATCCTGGTTTTGCAAACTAGAGCATAGATTCATAGATGTTAGGGTCGGAAGGGACCTCAATAGATCATCAAGTCCAACCCCCAAATACAGTCCAAATACAACTGTAAAAGGCCAAAAGATACTGAGAAAATGCAGAATGGTGTTTCTCTTTCTGGAGGGGTGGGGGAAATCGAAATAGACTTTTGGAAGAAAGATTGTCCTCTTTCCAGAAAATGCTTTTACTGCACTTTTTATTACTTTTCAAGAATTATTTATTATTTATTTTTAAGACTCGGTGCACTGACTGATGAGATTCTGAGTTAGACAAGTTTGCAAGATGGTACATGTACATAGAAGCAGGATTTTTGTGTTATCTTAGCGCATAAAAGAAAAGGGCAAGTTTTGTTTGCATAAAAGAAAAGGGCAAGGACTTTCTTTTTTTTTACCCTTGTAAAATACAACTCTTGACAAGACGTTCAACTCTGTAATGATCCTAGTTCACAGGCAGCTGGAATTAGCCAGTGATCACAAGCCCTTTGACAGCCCTTTGCTTTTTTACAAAGCAAGTTGCTGGCCTCGGGTCTGCATCCTGGGTGCCAAAGGTCCACATAATGTTGCCACTGCTACTTACTGGTAACAGCGGGCAGACTCGCTGGGAGCCAGCGAAGCAAGGACACCGTGTGAGTTGTGTTCCCAAAAGAAATGGAAACAGGAGCAGGCGTCAGCTCAAGCCACGTCTTATCAGGAATGATCCTTCTGGACCCAGCACAGGGTACGTGACTAGAGGCAGTGCACAGCTCGTGCCAGCTGACTTCTCCTGTGCAGAAGTCACTTCTCATTTACAACCGGATAATGAGACCAGAATCAGCCCAACAGTTTAAAACCTAGTTTTCACTTTTAATGTACCTAGAGTGCTGGCAACACCATTCAGTCTTGCATCCAGTACTTACATTAAAAGAAGAGAAAATAAAATGAAGGGCCATAAGAGCGCTGGGGAAAAGAAAATCATAGCTGGCTTTTTAAGAAGTTTTAAAACAGCTTCACCATTTTATGAGCAAGTTAAATTTTGAAGTGTGCCAGTAGTTTCACTGTTAGCACATATTAACAGCAGCCCAGAGGTTTTAGCTCTGGCAGCATCTGGACAGCACAAAGCTAACCTCCATGGTAGACTCACGACGTGTGAAGACGGTCTCGGGTGATGAATGGTGCCAGCCGAGATGTTACTTGGGGGAAGCCAACGGGGAGCACAGCAGGAATGAATTGGTTCTGGCCTAGAGACCTCCACTCTGCTCGTGCTCCTGGGCTAGGGGGATGCTCCTATTTAAACCCTCCATCTTGATATATGCTGGGCATGCTGACCCCTATACATGAGAAGCGCTTAAATAACATGCAAGTTTTTAAAGCGCTGAAGATAATGGACCTGCTTGCAAGCGAGCACTTAAGTGCTTTGTTGGACTGGTGCCCAATGATTCAGCTTAGCCTCAAGGAACACTATAGGCCTTGCCAGTATAAAGGCAAAGGTTGGATTTAGACGCGTTCGATTGCACGCTCAAGATCGGCCCCCGTCCTCTGTATGCTCTTGCTGCGCGCACAAGCTGTGTCCTGGTGGTTGTGTAGGTTTCCAGGTCTAAAACGTGCTCGAATGCATATAGCTGGGAAGTTATTTAGAGCCAGTGCAGTCAATGTAGCCTTTAAAGAAAGCCACTATCAACATTGCCAGCAAAACGCAGCTGATACTAATTTTTTTTGCAACATGCTACTGCTTTTCCCTGGTCAGAAACAGTCTATGTTACAACGGGGAGATAAATGGACTCTCCCCTGAGTCCTGCATCCCTGCCATCTGAAAGCACAATGCAGTCTTTAACACATGAAATGTATTGCAGTCAAAAGGGGGTGTTTTTATAGGAGTTTCTTGTCCAAATTATTGGCAGCTCATCACTGATTCATCAACACAATGAAATGCACTGAGTATGAAACGGAGAATGCTGTAAAAATACCCTGTACCAAACCATAAAAAGTCCTTCCTGTCTGACATTAGTTGCATATTTAAGATCGGTGTTTAATGGGAATCTTCACAGTTTCTATAAATTATAGATCAACCAACATATGTAACAAAAACATCTTTTTATTTTTTTTTTGCAGCTAGCTATAATGGTGCTACAGGAGCCCAGAGCACAAAAGGATAAAACCCTCTTTGAAAGTAGGCAGTCCACATCAGTAATCAGTTTACAGTCAGCTGTCTGTGCCCTCCAGCTGGCTTTAAAATGGCATGTACAGTTATACAGAGGATTTTTACTGAATAGTTGTAAGCAGATCTGAGGGCCTGCAATAAAATCGATGTGATGGTGGAAAATTTTCAGGGTTATGATAAGCTGCTATTTACCAATCTGTGTGTGTGTGTGTGAGAGAGAGACCAAGGAGCCTCCGTAGCTTTCTGCATAGCTCTCATTAAAATTTTCTTTATGCAGATCACGCTTTTGCCACTTGTGTGCTGAATACCAGCCCGAGTAATTCCTCTCTATCATCCTCCAGGAATGGCTCTTATCAGCGGTACAAAGCTATTGAAATGGTATGTCCTCTTCAGCTCCAAACTTATTTCTTTTCAAAGGCTTCCTCTCCTGAGACCTGTGTGAGAGGGGCTGTCTTTATTCAAACCAGGACAAATCTTGCATCTGTTCAGATAGGTGCTGACGATCATGTTGTGATCTCTGTTTCTGATGCATCGCTGTCCTTTCCTGTACCTTACATCCCTCAAGGATGTAAATTCATCAAGGCAAGGGCCGTGACCGAGGTGCTGGTTTCATCTGCACCAGGTGTAAAAGTCAACTCTTGGAGCGATAGGATCCAGATTTACAACAGGCAGAATCCAGTCCAGTATCTCCCTGCTTGTTGGTCAAACCTGCAGGGTGCTGCTGGAGCCCTACAAATAATATGTAACAAATCCTGTCATTCTTCAATTCAATTTATGCCTACCTCTTATCCAGGCAGAGCCCTTGCTCCTGTTTGAGGGAATTTTCTGTGACAGGGGCAAGAAAAGGCTTCAATATTGGCCAAGAGTTCAACCCGTTGCAAACAACATTGGTTTGGGATTCGTGTTCCAACTCACCTTTGTGATGCATCAGCTACCGTTCTCATCAGCCCGCTCCAAAATCAGCTTTGCCCTGAACGGTGAGCCTTTGTTTTTTCTGGGCTGCGCTAAAAAAAGGAAATAGGAGAGAGCCTTGCTTTCAGTCACCCAGAAATGAAAATATTTCAGTGTTCTTGCTGAAACCCAAACCATAGAAAACCTAAAAGACTGTTGTTTTAGCTCAGCTTGAACGGTTTTGCTAAACTTGGCAAGAGTTGGTGAAGATGCACAAAGTTTGGTGCAGAAACAAGTCAAAATAGTGTACGGCTCGACGGATTAACCTTGTTTTGATGTTTTCTTCCCAGAATGAAGTCCTCCAAGGTCTGATGTTCACCATCCACACAGATACACCAGTCCCCTGAGATTACACCGTGCCAATTCATCACACTTTTAAGAGATCCACAGCAAAACGCACCGACTAAACGCATTGGTCCCCCAGTCGTGGAGATGCCTCATAATTTGACAGGAGAAAATGGTTTCAATTTCAATTCGAAGCTAACTTTTCCCAGTGCATCCAGTCCAGTTGAAAACAGCCTAAGTTGTGATACGCCGAGCTCCAAGGAGCCCTGTACCACTCCCCTGAGCAATGGCACCTTATACTCTGATGCAAACAGCCCCTCGGACTCCTGCATTAAACCTCTGTGCAACGCCACGGCTGAAGCAGAAGCCCAGTACGACCCAGGAGTCGAGTACGTCTCCTCCGAAGGAGACACCCTGACATGTGGGTGGGGGGCTTTCGCACCTAGTTGCTTGCAGATCTTCAATACCCCAAAGGGAATCTTGTTTTTCCTCTGCGTGGCTTCTTTCTTGCAAGGCATGACTGTCAATGGCTTCATTAATACAGTCATCACATCAATAGAGCGGCGCTTTGACCTGCGCAGCTACCAGAGCGGGCTGATTGCAAGCTCGTATGATATAGCAGCATGCGTCTGTTTGACATTTGTCAGCTACTTTGGGGGGAATGGCCACAAGCCACGGTGGCTGGGGTGGGGGGTGCTGATTATGGGCATCGGCTCCCTCTTGTTTGCCCTCCCTCACTTCACCACGAGTCGGTACGAAGTGCATTTCCCCGAAGACATCGGCATGTGCTCTTCGAACCAGAGCATGCACTGTTCAGAAACGGTCTCGAGCCTCTCCACCTACAGATTTATCTTCATGCTTGGGCAGTTCCTGCATGGGATCGGAGCAACGCCGCTCTACACTCTCGGAGTGACCTATTTAGATGACAACGTCAAGTCTAGCTACTCCCCGGTGTATATTGGTAAGTGAAGGGGTCTGTGGAGGGGGATTCTTCTGTTGTGATCCATCAGGCGTGTTGGCAGAAGAGAAATCAAATCCATCTGCGCTGGCACTGGGGAATTCCAGCAGGCATAATCCAAATAATTTGTTCCAAATATCAGAAGAGATGAAAATCATGGAAGGTTTTGATTTTTTTCCCTCGAGTTATTTACAGGCCAGAACAATTTTGAAATAACCCAGCGACTAAATATATTACTTTATGACTGCATATGCACTACATTCCCATACATGCCTCTGTGCTGCAGATGCATGCAAGGGGCTGATATCGGCTTCTGTGCTTAGAGAATAGCCAACAGCTCTTTACCATTTGTCAGATCATGCCACACTCTGAATCATACTTTCCCCTTTAAAGCTATAACACAAGAAAGGCATTGATTGGGGCATACCAGTACTACCTTTACGGCAGTAATAAATCTTTGCCAGATGGGGAAAAATGCTCGTTCCTACTTCAAAGAATCACTAATCATATAACAGTCACACAGGACCCATGATATAAATTACTCAGGGCCAAATCTGAAGCCAGTAGAAAGACTTCCATTGATTGCAGTTAGTTTTTGGAGGCCTGATCCAAAATCAAGATCCCACACTGTAAAATAGGAGGATGTGGTAAAGGAGAGGAAGAGAGCACCAGCTCCCACAAGACCCCATTCACATCAGTAGTCTACATCCATCTTCCCAACCCTGCAGTAATGATCGCCGGCACTGCTTGCTACTGCCAGTGGTGAGACACCCTAGTAGTATCTGCAGTAGTGAGCATTATTGCAGGTATACATGGCAGGAGGACTCGGCTCGTAATTAATAATTTAAAACGCCCCCAAATTACTTGGCATATTTTCCATTGAAACCAATCAACCTGTCTAAACTATAAATGGGGTAGTGGGGGTGCTTGCACTAGACACACAGACCTGATTGACTGTCTTCAACTATAACAACTGTGGCACGAATACAAGGAAGATCTGTATGGCTTTGCCTCTTAATGTCAAGGCCATGAACTAGAAGGTCCTGCACGGTAATAAGAAGTAGCCAGGGCTCTGGGTATCAGTGGATGGGAGGAAGTGGGTTGTGGGGATGTGGGATGGTTTGCACAATTTCCCCTCTCCTGAGACAGTACAGCGAGGGTTGTACTTGCTGCATCGAATGCTAGTAGAAAAATCATTTTTCCTCCTTAGCACAAAGCAGCTGGGGCACATGCTCTTCTTATTGCAGCACAGGCCACTTGTCCTCAGCCTCGCGCAGCAGGCTGTCCTGGCTGTGCTGTCAGCTGCAGCAAGCTGTGGTCCATTCCTCCCCCTTATAGACCAGAACTTGCACCTTCCCAAATGGAGGCTGATCATTGCTCCCTGCACTTAGTGCTGACAGCTGCTCCACCCTGGCAGGGGGCATGGGACTCCCAATGCTTGCCAGGGCTGCTCCGAGGATGGCACTACTTTTAGATCACTCCTTGCCCTTGGCTGGTTGAACCCCCTTCTCCCATGTCATTTGAGGAATTGTTGGCCTCTTCTTTATGGGCACATCCAGATGAGCACGCATGTGCCTTTTGCCCCGTCTCAAACCCTTTTGAGATGGTGCAAGAGGCACGTGCAGGAACGAAAAAATGTTCTCCAAGCTGCAAGTTTGCAGCGCGGGGAGAAAATTAAACCCCTGGATATCCAGGGGTATACAAAAATCGAAGCTAACTGGGGCCCTCCGGGGTGCCTGGGACCCTGGGCAGGGGGGCTGGGGCCCTGTGGGGAGAGGCTTCACCCTGTGGGGGCCAGGGGACCCACCCCTCCTGAGCAGCCCCCCACAAGGTCCCCCACACCCACAGTCCCCCGAGCAATCGCCCCACACCTACGCGCAGACCAACCCACATCCCTCCACACGCACACTCACACACACGCACACACACACACCCCTTCTCACTCCCTTCCTGCAAACACCACATCCCCCCAGCACACATCCATCATGTGAGAAGAAAACCAAAAGCGCACATCAACACATGTAGGTATTTAAAATGTATTTTATCATGATAGAGACACTGGTAGGCTTCCACAATGCTTTAACATTGTAAATATACCAATAATGCATTGCCCAACTGATTGCTGTCTCTCTGTCTCTCTCCTGTCTAGAGATGTGTGTGTGTGTAGAGTGGTCTTTTGCTTTAATTCTGGAAGAACATGGATTTTGGGGTATTTTTAAAGATGGATTTGGGATGCTGCTGCAGCAGCACACGGGGTAGTGTCCCCAAGTACCAAGTGGCTGGGCCACAGAAGCTCCTGAGAGCAAGTAGCCCTGAGCTGCTTGCCAGGGCAGCTTTTTGTATGGATAAGGGCAGCTCTTTATACTGCGGGGACAGCACAGGTGCTGCCCCGGGCTGTAGCTCCCCCTGGCTGCAGATCCGGGAGGAGCCAGGCAGGGTTATTTTGCCCCAAGTGGCACAATTTGCTTCACAACAAAGTGCATGTCCTAGTACATGCGCTGAGGCAAAAAGCCCCTGCTCAGATTTGCACTGCTTCTATTTGAGCTGCTACAAGCACACATACTTGCTTGTGTGGACGCACCCTATGAAAGGGATGGTTGAATGGCAGAGTAATCTGGGCCACACAGATGGTCTGTAATGCTGCTTGTTTTCTTTTTCAGCTGTTTTCTACACTGCTGCCATCCTTGGCCCTGCAGCAGGGTACCTGGTAGGAGGACTGTTTCTAAATATTTACACTGAATTTGGCAGAGAGTAAGTTGGTAAAAAAACCCAGCTTTGTTCCTTTTCCTTTCCTCTGCATGCGTCCTTTAAAGCAGTGAAATTACTGTAGGTCTTAGCAATTTGCATGGTAAAAATACCCATTGTCTGCACTGGTGTCTCACCCCGCTGAGGTTGTGTGAGTGGGTTGCGAGGGGGTGCAGCTGACGGCAGAATGATAGGCTTGCATTAATGCAGCTCCCGGAAGAAAATTGTTCACAGGCCTTGTCTTGCAAATGCTTCATCCTTCTGGTTCACTGCCTGCTTTCACTGAGCTATGATCACTGGAAGGATTTGCCAGCTCTTCTGTTCTTCCTCACAAGGTCACCTCTTCACTCCGGGGTTTATCAGTGGTTTTATTTAAGATGTTCTTTCTTCTTTGTATCCACTTGATCAATTAATGGCTTAAAAAACCCCAGCCTGAGTGTGTCATCAGGATTTCTTTGCCACTGCTGTCTATTCCTGCAGTGAGCATTGTAAGCGGTTGAGCACAGACTTGTAGAGAGGCAACGAGAGAGAGAGAGAGAGAGAATGGAAATAGAACGGATGAGCCTCAGAGTAGCACTAAATGCAGCCTTAAGCAGATGAACTCAAGTGCTTTTAGTCATCACTTCTTGGCTTGTCCATGGTGATGACATTGCATATGCAGGAAAGAGGATCTAAGGCTTATAAGGCTGGTCCAGAATTTGGGGCATCTATGCTCACTTCCCTGCTCTGCCCCAGCCTGTCTGTCGCTATGGTGCCCCAGCCTGTCTGTCCCTATGATGCTGGGCCCAGGTTCTCCAAGGTACTTAGGTGCTTGTGTCCTGTTTATTTTGAAATCAGTGGGTGGTTGCAGCTCTTAAAAACCTCTCCCCACTTTCTTTTTTTACAGAGTTGATGTAACCCCAGATAACCCTCACTGGGTTGGGGCCTGGTGGATAGGATTTCTGGGTGCCGGAGCTGCCTCCCTTCTCATTGCCTTCCCCATTCTGGGTTACCCTCACCGGCTGCCAGGTACCTGCAAGAGAAAATCCTAACTTTGTGGTTTGAAGGGGAGACAGCAGTGTTTCGTCTGTAGTTTTTCTTTCACCTAAGTTGTCCCTGCTGCTGTTGTCACCAGGACCAGCCTCACTTCTCACTCTAGCATTGTCTGTGCTCAGGGCCCAGGTAAATTCCCTGCTTTGCATTGGAGCAATGCATTGGAAGTGAATTACCGCAGTGGGGCAGCACAGAGGAGCATTGTTTTACTGCTATTAGCCTGCTATTTACACCGCCAGTAAATCTCGCAGCCAGGCAGTTATGCTCCAGGTGAATTATATATATTTGCGGCTGTATATACAGGGAACAGGAGACAATTTCCACTGTGCATTTGGCTCCTGTTAAGGTCTTCTGTAAGCCTCAGTGTCCCACCACCCCCCTCCAGCCATCTCTGCCTTTTGTCATTTGTTCTCATTTGCTGGACCCTTTAAAGTTAAGGTGGCGTTTCCTGACCATGGTGCACATGTGCACAGTGTTTTCATGTTCGTTAGCTCGTCCATGCCGGCTCCTCCTGTTTTGAGATCTACCGGACAGAGTGTTGCTCTGTTGGATGGGTACCAACGAATGAGGAAACAAATCGGCTGGGAAACAACTTCTTGGGTTTCTTAAAGAAGTTATGTTCCCATCTCATGCCCTGCTGACCTCAGCCTTTCTCTACTGGGTTCCCATACACCAGGAATAAATAGCTACCTGTTTTTTTTTGTCCGTGCAGAGGAGAAGCGGGGGAGAGGAAATAGCAGGAGATTATTTAAATAGTTCCCAAATCCTCTTCACCTACAATAGGAGTAGAGCGCGTGCTGCTTTTTGGCCTGGCTCGGAATTGGTAAAATATTTGCACCAAAATATGCCCCCGGGAAGAATTTCTTAAGAAAATAGACTCCCATTTCACAGGCAGACTTTCCTTAAGCACCGGCTGACTGAGAGCAGGGCACACTCGGTATCACAAAGTACATTCTTTTCCTCTGTGAATTTGCTGCTGGCGTGGCCCCAAGCCCTTGTTTCTCATGCACTCTCGGTTTCCTCCCTCGATGTTTCCAGGATCCCAGCGTTACATTGTCATGAGAGTCTCCGAGGCTCATCAACTGAAAGACGGGAGCCACAAGACCGCGTCGGACCCCGACTTTGGGAAAACAGTGAAAGATCTGCCTCGGTGAGACCTGCCTCTACTTGCATGACATGGAGAGAGCTCTTCACAAAATTAGGGGGGAGATGGGTCCAAATTCAGTTGGCTGCCTGTGGTAGCACTTAAATACCAGGCACAATCCTATGTTGTATTGTCCCGTGTCTCTTCATCTCCTTTCTTCACACTCCTTCCACTTTAGACCGCTTCCTGTGATGACCTTTCCCCTTTTCTTGCTCATTAGTCTAATATTTCCATTTCAGATTGATTGCCTGATGTTCCAGCCTTAGCTCTCCATTTCCTTTCTATTGTATTTGTTCTTTCCTTGCTTTTCTTCCCCCACCCCACTCTTCCCAACCAGCCTTTTTGTGTTTTTCCTTTTATCTTTCACAGTAACATAGCCATGGCAGACTTTATGAATATAGCACCAATCTTCAGCTCTCTGTTGAGGCAAACACATGCGTGCACACACATCCAGTTTGAAAGAAAATTGTTTGCTGGGATAAATAGCAACAAATAGCAACTAGCAATTATCTTATATAAATAAAGTGCATGTAACATCTTCCTTCTAAATGCCAGGATCTCTTTGTGCTGTGTTTGATTTGCACGTAGCTGAAGGAGGTGGCACAAAGGAAGTGTGGGTGTAGTAAGCCCCTATGATCCCTAGTTGGGAAGTCATTACGTGTTATCAGAGTGCACGATTGCAACAAAAGCATATCACTCTATTTTAGTGAAACACATAGGAGCTGGATGTTGGAGAAATGCCCTGTATTGTCTGTAATGAGCTTCTGGATGGAAGCTGAGCTCTCAGTCAGTAAATGCAAGGTTATTTCTCAATCCACTTGGAGAAGCATTCCTGGGTAAAACCAGTGTGTCTGCACGAGGTCAGACACACACAATGCAAACCAGGACCTGTTGCCAAGCTGCTGCTAAGGATCAGATGTGAATTTTAAAAATATTATCTTCCTCCTTACCTGAAGGAAGAATTGAAACAAAAGTGCAGAGTAGAAATGTACCTCTCACAATAGTCAACCTTTATTGACTCATGTCTCTAAGCAGCTATATTCATACACACAGCCATGCCAAAGCAAGGAGAATTGCCTGCAGCTCTCCTAGACAGCAGGGTGAATTAAGTTTGGTGAAAAATATTACTCAACAGATTTCAATGCTGTTTTTAAACGAAATTCTTGACCAAGTGCCATTTTCTAAGGTCAGGCGTTATTCTCCATATGGAAATTTAAATGTAAAAACTGCATTTAAGTCATGATAAAACTACAGCGATTACCAACACTAACATGGAAGTGAAGAAAGCTGAGTCCGACATTCAGCGTTACACACTCTCTGAGGGCTTCGCTCTAACAAAACTACCAGAGATCCCAGGTGGATGTCAATCAAAGAAAGCAAGCAAGATCAATTCATCTTTGCTGAACATCTCTTAATGTGTCTAGTCCCTGAGAAACATATGGCAAACAGCTAGAGAGGGCTAAACCAGGTCAGATAAAATAAATGCCAATCTGGACCCAAATGGGATTTTATGTACCTTCAGGGTCTAATAAATTCTCCCTTTTCTAATTAAAAAAACCCCAGAGCAAAAGAACAAACACAACCCCATATGTGTCTATTTTCTGGGTCTGATTCAGAGGAGAATCTCTTCTAAGGGCTCCTATTAAAGAACAGATCACGTCTTTCCGTGATGCAGCTATCCATGCATTTAGATTACAAGGACAAAGGACAATTTAATTTTATAGGAACACCCTTCTTGTTTTATGTTAAGCAGGGGCCTGACTTCAGCATGGTTATGGTGGGGAAGGAAGCTACTGCTCGGTGTGTAATCCAAATTGGCTTGTTTTGGTTCTTAAAAACATGCTATTTTTCACAGTCTGTTCAACCAGCAGCAACCAGAAATACCACCCATGAAAGCAGATTTTTTTGTTGCCTGTCCCCCTGGGCATGTACCACTCTGGTTGTGCACATGAAAGATCCCCTGGTGCAGCACAACAGAGATCCAAACAGAGAGGATAAAAGAGACTCCTATTGCAGATAAATAGCTGCAGCTCAGAGAAAGGGAGCTTTGTCCTAAATTAGATAGACATCTGCATTTATGGGGATCTCTCATCCGTATATCGGGCACTAATCTCCAACACAAAGAAGGTGGTCCACATTTCAGTCCTTCCTGGGATTACTGGAGGGACGAGGCTGGTTTACATGCCGGTTTGCCATGGCATTTATTTTGGAGCGAGAGACAGTGTATTTACTTCCCTGTAGTGCTTTGTAGTCATAGTATTTTTGAGAGTCCCTGCCTCTCACACACTATGGGCAAGTAAATTAAAAAAGAGAAGGTTTTTTTTAACAACCCTATATGACATTACATTATTATAACCCATTCTCTTGACGCTGCACAGTGTCTCAGGTGATCAGACTCTGCCCAGGCTCTAACAGCCTCAATTAATTCAGCATGAGGGAGAAGTACCTGTCTGAGTAAAGGTTGCAGGCTCAGGCCCTGATGGAGAGCAAACCTTCTCCCAAGACAATGTTAACCTTCCTTGTTTCCCTTGGCTTCAAGAGCTGAGGGCATTAACTCCCGGGGTTTGTGCAGCATCTGAATGCAGTGACATTCAATCAGCATCAAGGGAAGAGCTCCTACCGACTTCAATGGGCTCTCTGTTGGGCAGCACCTCTCAGGTGGGCCCTCCACCTGTAAAAAAGAGAAAACAGAGCCTCATCTGGTATCATTGGAGTTGCTTTGATTTACCACCCCATAACCTCCCCTTTGCAAGGGCTTTGAGGCCCCGAAATGACCCCATGCTTTTACTGCTCTATTTTCTCTTGAACTGGATACGGTCACAGCAGCCACACAAGTCAGCTCATCAGTTGGCAGCTCTGTAAAGTATATCTTCCAGTCAAGAGATTAGGCATTACTCTACCAAATAAAAGGCAGGTGCTTCTGTTAGCTTCTTTCAAGGGGAAGATGGAGTGTAGAAGACAAAAGGTCGTCCCCAAAACAGTGCTGGATTCAACTGGCTCTAACAATTACAGACACCTGCTCTAATCTAGTCCCATGATATCGAATTGTAGGAATTTCCCCTCTTTTAAAAAATTTTTGGCTGCTTGGGTTTGATGAAGTCATTTCGTTTGCGTGGGTAAATAACTTGTAAATCCCTCTATTCCAAGGCAGACGCTTGCTGGCTCTGACGACCAGCTGTATTGCAGCGGCGTTGTCCCGATGGCGGTAGCAGTCTCTCCCACGTGCTAAGCAATAGTCAAGCAATTCTTATATATGCCTTTAAAAAACAATCCACCATAACCGTCTGCAGGAAAAGCTGTTACAGGCCAGATCACCATTACTCCAGACAAAGGCAGTTTGTTCCAGCTGCCAAAGCAAGACTTTGTGTAACCCTGAAAGCAGAGCAGTTGCTCCTCTGTATAAAGTTACATGACAGAATTTCAAGCTAGCTACTAAAGAAATCCCTACAAAGCAATATAAATTCACGGTCAAATATCTGAGAGAGAGGAGAAGAATTGAGACCATCCAGTGTGCCCCGGGCTTTTTCTGCGTCCAGGCGAAGGAGCATGCCTGGCTCTTCTTTCTGCATCTAAATGGCACTTGGTAAATTGTCAGGAATATCGGGTTTCTTCTCATAAATCTGAGTTAGTCAAAAAGAAAATGTATCTGCTACACAGACTAGCAAATCTGGAAGTAAAACTGTGTCTGGTTGTCAGAGCGGTTTTACAGCAGGGTTGCTGTTTTATAGCAGGAAGGTAAAGTCTTTATGAAAATGCTTACTGAAGAAGAAAAGGTTTGCCTAATGTCTCCTGTGAGCTGATGAAGCCTGATCTTCCTGTTACAGCACTGCGAGAAATAAAATTTAAAACCCACCTTGTTTCCAGTTACCTTAGTTTTACAAAGATTAATACACACTGGTTGTCCCTGGCTATTTCCTATGTTAGGCACATGGGACCTGGGTTATTCACCCTTCAGGGCTAATTCTTTACAGAGCACCCCTGCTTTAATCACCTTGCATTGGAATTACTGTTTGTGGTCAGGCCCTGAATTTTCAGAACTAATGCCATTTAAAGGACCTTGAACTTGCATCATCTCCCTTTGTGCCTATGGGACTTGAAATACCCATGATTGCACGATTGCAAGAGGGACATGCCAGACCCTGATAGTGCGAGACAGAGAGGCCCAGCAAATGCATTCACAAAAACATCCAGGTGCCCAATAGAGGAAAAAAAAAATCCAGCCTATAAATGAATAGGGATGTGAAAAAAAACATTGATAATTCCCTAAACCATCAATCCCACTTCACAGGCCAGCTACTGATTCTCTTCTTGCAGGGAGCTGCTTTGTGGAAGCATTTCATGGCATGCATTCAGTTCTTCCCACACTTTGCAGGGTGATAAGGAGGGTGGGATGTGTCCTTGGCTCCCTGCACAGGCTGGCACAGCTGAGTCAGCATGGGAGGGGAAAACACTGCCTTTTTTCCCACATCTACAGCATTCACTTCCCTTTTTTCTTTCCAGAGAAGTGGAGCAGCTGCACTTCATCCTTTCTACCAGCTCCATCTGGACCTAAGATTTAAAGAGACAGTAGTGGTCTAAAATGGTGCTGTGTGAACCTGTTTCAACCTATTTGTCTTTTGCATGTGGTTCCTGAATTCCCCAGATCAGTCCTGCTGCTCCTGAAGAACCCCACCTTCATCTTCCTCTGCTTAGCTGGAGCCACTGAAGCCACGCTCATAGCTGGGATGTCAACCTTCGGCCCCAAATTCCTCGAGTCACAGTTCAGTTTAAGTGCCTCTGTTGCTGCTACGTATTTTGGTAAGGAAACGAGCTCTGTGCGGTGTCCCCGTCTGTTTTACAGTGAAAACCCCGTGACCAAGAAGTGGATTATTTTCACAAGGGTGGCAATTAAGGTCACAAAATAGTCTAGTCGTTACTCTCTGTAGCACTTTTAGAATCGGGTTATCATCTGGAAAGTCATAGGATGCAAATGGCCCTTTCCTACCCAGCAGGTCTGCTCTGTGTGTGGATTCAGTTACATCTATTCGCATCAGTAAAAAAAAAAAAAAGCTTTTGCTGTTCTTGCACCTGCTGGGAAATCCAGTCAAAAGGACTGGGAGGCCGGCTCCTTTCCCAGCATCACTAGGGTCTTGTTAATAGGAGCTGCTCAGTATCGCTGAAGTGCATCTGAGGATGCTTTCGGCGGCTCGACTTTTATTGTTGGTGGAAAGAACCCAGCTTGGCTCCTTTGCTCATGCTGAGGTTGAATGTCTACGAGTTAGTGAAAAATGAATGTGCTTATCACCGGGTGTATGTAGAGGCCTATTTGATCTGAATTCAGCGAGGCACAATAGCCGTGGAGTCCCGCATTGCTGTTCTTGCAGTCACTCTGTTGAGCAGATTTCCTTGCTAAGCAGAACATAAGTCTTTATTTTTTCCAATTTGGGGCCAAGCTTTTCAAGCCACGGGTGAAGGCAGAATCGATCCTATGATTTTTGTCTCAGTAGAGTCCACTAAACCCCCACGGAGAAACAAGCACAGCCAGTGGTGCAGAAGGGCAGTTGCTGTGCACGTCCTCTGTGCTTAGTCTAATCAGACCAGCAAAAACTCCCTGCCTTGACGGTTATGAACTTGCTTCCCTTCCTTGTCTAGGTTACCTTGTCGTGCCGGCAGGGGGAGGAGGCACCTTCCTGGGAGGCTTCTTTGTGAATAAATTTAACCTCCGCTGCTCAGGAATCATCAAACTGTGCCTGTGTTGCACCCTATCGAGTCTGCTGGCCATTTTCATCTTTTTTATTCACTGCCCTAACATGCCTATGGCAGGAGTAACGCAAGCGTACGACGGAAGGTAAGCTCAGCAATCCCCGTTGAACTTGGCTTGCTGTGGGATGGTGTTGAAACATGAATCAGTGGAATAAAATCAATTCTCTGATTAATACCAGTGTGAAGAAGAATAGAACATAAGCTATCATCTGGCAGGGGTGCAGGGCCAGTCTGCCAGGCATGTAAGACGGCGCACATGCACTTTCAGGATGCATTAATATGCTCTGTCCTATACACCTCTGTCCTCTTCTCCTCTTATTCCAGCCTGCCCCCCCACCTAAAAGATGCTCTTTAAGGACCCGTTGCTGACTAACGTAATGTTTCCTGCAGTGTCTTGCCTGGAAGCAGTGTGAACCTGACTACAGCCTGCAACGCAGACTGTGACTGTCTAAGGGAGGTTTACAGCCCGGTCTGCGGGAGCAACGACATCATGTATTACTCTCCCTGCCATGCAGGGTGCAAAACGCTATCTACCAGTAGTAGCCAAAAGGTATGTTTGGAAGACCCCCTGGCAGGGGCTTGCAGGGAGCATGGACAGCCTGAGCTCTGGTTGGCCTCAACAGAGTTGTGTTAAAAGTTTACAGGAAAGAGAAGTCAGGAAAGAGTCAGGCTCTAGCTGAGATGCAGGTACCCATGGGAGGTCTGTGTTTCCGGGCACTGATCTCATCCGTAAGCTTCATTTTTAGTTTTGCATTTCCAAACTTCCTCGTGTAAGTCTGTCAGCACAGGGCCAGATTCTGCTCCCACCTCCCTGGCCTATAGCCACTGTAAGTGGACAGAAATCAGCAGCGGGGCTCTTGTTTTTCATGGGTATAGCTGGAAATTGCCTTTAGCTCACCAGATGCATGTGATTTCCATGCTGCCAGCAGACTGTCCCACTCTGTGCCCTTACTTCTCGAGTTGTATTCCCTGCATATGTCCAAGCATGTTCACACCATGTGTTCACATAGCTTCCAGAGCTTCGAGCAGTCTCGTGAGGTTCATGACATGTATCCTGATGCTGATAGGGCCCACTAAAGGGTTAATCCAGCCTTGCCTGCTATATATTTCAATGCGAAGCCCTGGCTTTGATGATAGAAATGCCATCTCTGTGAGAAAGTGAGGAGTTTTTCTGTTTCCCAGGTTTACCAGGAATGCAGTTGCATTCTGGGGAACACCACCGATGTTGGCCAAGCGACGGCGGGGAAGTGCACCTCCTCTTGCCAGACAATGCCCCTTCTCATGTGTCTCATGTTCGTTGTGATTCTCTTCACGTTCCTGAGTAGTATCCCTGCTCTGACGGCAACTCTTCGGTAAGGAGGGGCGCCTTCTTGTTTGCCCAACACAGCCGTTGTTTCGGCGAGAACGCACATATTGTCATCTCTGCCTAAGGACAGAGCCTGCTTAAAATGACATGCTTATCGGTATGTTGATGATATCTGGCCAGATGTTTTTCTTCGTCCTGCTGTAAGCACCAATCTGAGGACTTGAATATTTAAATAGTCCATTTACATGCTCAGAAAGGTGCTTCGATGTGCAGGTACTCCTCTCCTCCCAAAATGTGGATGGCAGTTTTGCTTAAGGCAAAGCAGGCCAGAAAGCATGCTCCTTCCTCATCAGAATTCACCGCTTCATGGGGTTGCTGGGACCGCTATTCACCATACCAGTATTTTTAACTTTGTCTATCCTAGGTGTGTCTCAGACAGACAGCGATCGTTTGCACTAGGAATCCAGTGGATTGTAGTAAGAACTCTAGGTATGGCATGAAGGGAATGGGTGTATAACGTGTATTATCTATCGTTTTTTGTTGAGTACGTGTTATAGTTGCATCAAGGTACCAAACACATATAGGTGAAAACAGGGACATTGGGGGTATATGATGCTTAGGGGAGAAAAAAAAAATCCTCTGCGCATCTACTTAATTCATAAAAAACCCAATGCTGTTTGCATAAAATTTGCAAATGAAAAGAGAGCTAAATATAGCAAGTAGATTGCTCATTGTAAATAACTCATCTGGCTGTCGAGATAGAGAACAGCAACGCTTCCTACAGTTTGGCTAGCTTGTATTTACTCTTGTAATCCTGGCAGTGATGGGGCTTTGAATTCTTACAGATGTCAAATGTTGAACTGAGGTCCCGTTTTAAGCTTCTGTGTGGGATGTTTTGGTGAAAACGAAAGATCCCTTAACATGTTGGAGGCTCGACGAACACTTCGTAGAGCTTGTTCGAGCCCAATAACCTCCTGCCCATGGCAGAGGACTGGACTTGATGATCTTACAGGTCCCTTCCGGTCCTTTGAGTCTATGACTCTGTTTTAGAAACAGTAAAAAATAACAACGGGGTTTTAGTAACATTTGCTCATTCTAAGAACAAATGGGGTTGTGTTGGCCCGTTCTCTATGTCTATCGTCTGTAATCCATTGCTGAGCTCAGATTTTACAAAGGGTCAACAGGAATTGGTTGTTCAACTCTGAAATATCACATATTTGGGGTACTTAAGCCCTTGGACTCTCTCAAATATACCAGCCAGAAAGGTTGAGACGTTAATTTACCCCATCGCTGTTTCATCAAAGTCTGACCCGTTTTTTGAAAGCTTTTTGGGTTGCTGTGAAGAGGACTGCTAGACGTTATGTAACCGAAGCTCCATTCTGTCTTTGCCCAGGAGGTATTCCCGGTCCTATTGCCTTTGGTTCGATGATCGATAAATCGTGTCTGCTTTGGCAGGACCAGTGTGGAGAACAAGGTTCTTGCTACGTTTATCAGAATTCGGCCATGAGTCAACATACTCTGATCGCCGGACTTGTCTACAAGGTGATGCCCGCTTACCGTCTCACTTTTGGCAATAGAGAGCTTCCTACCTGTAAGAGCAGTAGAGCAATAGAGAGCTGTCTCAGGAAACTGGAGGATCTCCCGTACTGAGGGGTTACAAGAAGATGTTGGGAAGGCAGCTGACTGGGATGGTTTAAGAATAGCATAGCCCGAAGTCCAGATCACCAGGCAGAGGGCATAGGCAGATCACTAGGCAGAGGGCATGGGCAGATCTACAATTTTGAAAACAGGGGTACAGATGTTAAGGTGCACCCCCCCCCCTCCCCTGGATCTGCCCCCAGACCCTAGAGCTCCTTCCAATCCTGCAATTCTCTGAACTGTCCTATAAAAGCATCTATTTTGTTGTTCTGACCATGAATGTGACTTTTATATCTTCACACAAGAAACAGTATGAAAACAGTGCTATTCCCTAATATTCCATTTATTTATCATAATTTGTCCAAGGCTGTGTCCTTGGACCTGTATTGTTCAACATCTTCATCAATGATGTGGACATTGGAGTCAGAAGCGGGCTGGCCAAGTTCAGTGATGACACCAAACTTTGGGGCAAAGCATCCACACCTGAAGACAGGCGGGTGATCCAGGCTGACCTGGACAGGCTCAGCAAGTGGGCAGATGAGAACCTGATGGTGTTTAACACCGAAAAATGCAAGGTTCTCCACCTTGGGAGGAAAAACCTGCAGCATCCTTATAGGCTCAGCAGTGCTACGCTGGCTAGCACTAGGGATGAAAAGGACTTGGGTGTCATGTTTGACCACAAGACGAGCATGAGCCTGCAATGTGATGCTGTGGCTAGTAAAGCAAGCAAAATGCTGGCTTGCATCCATAGATGCTTCTCGAGTAAATCCCAGGATGTCATTCTCCCACTGTACTTGGCTTTGGTGAGACTGCAACTCGAGTACTGCATCTAGTTTTGGGCCTCACAATTCAAAAAGGATGTGGAGAAGCTTGAGAGAGTGCAGAGGAGAGCCACGCGCATGATCAGAGGTCAGGAAAACCAACCTTATGATGAGAGGCTGAGAGCCATGGGACTCTTTAGCCTGGAAAAGCACAGACTCAGGGTTGATCTGGTGGCCACGTATAAGTTCATAAGGGGTGTTCACCAGGATCTGGGGGGACATCTGTTCACCAAAGCGCCCCAAGGGATGACAAGATTGAATGGTCACAAACTCCTCCAAAACCGTTTCAGGCTGGACATAAGGAAGAATTTTTTCACTGTCCGAGCCCCCAAGGTCTGGAACAGCCTGCCACCGGAGGTGGTTCAAGCGCCTACATTGAACACTTTCAAGAGAAATTTGGATGCTTATCTTGCTGGGATCCTATGACCCCAGCTGACTTCCTGCCCTTTGGGCAGGAGGCTGGACCCGATGACCTTACGAGGTCCCTTCCAGCCCCAATGTCTATGAAATCTATAAAATGTAATAACTCCTCAGGCACCACCATTCCCTTGATTCTTCTAGATTATTTTCCAGGCGTAATATTTCCCCTCTAAAATTTTTAGGGAGAGAAAAAAAACGAACCTTACAAAACCTAACAATTATTGAAATTGGTCTTTTGAGAAGTGGAGTTAAATATATAACTGCAGTCTGTTCGCTAAATTGTCATGAGTCACCATGATCAAACTGAAAATAAGAGTAAATAACCATTGCTGGAAAATGTTGTGATAGATCAGCTGAATATTTCAATATTTATGAGCAGAAGGCATCATTTTCAATTCAATCCAAATCGGCCCTTTGCCTGCAGGTCACAACAGAGCTCGGTAGCTGCTATGAGTAGGCATTTGGGTAGCGATTCTGCTATATGCACCAATTGGGAAAATAACATAGGCCAGAGATGGCATAAATCCCTATTGCTCCATGCAAGCTGTCCATGCCAGGCGTTTTCAGTAGCCATCCCAGTGCAACCCTATGTCTTGCTACCCCTGGAGCTTCCTGACTCATGGGGTCACGTACCCCACAATCTCTAGCCTCTCTTTATCTGCTCAGTAAACATCTTCTGACAATGAGCTCTTTAAAACCATGGACTTGTCCAATGATTAATTCACAAACTCATCGACTCAGCAAGCTGAGAAGCAGAAAGAGAATTGTGTGGGATAGTCAAGAATAGCAGACCTGCCCCAAGACGTTCAGACAGCCTGTGTCATAACAGGATACCCAAGCTACCAGAAAACCACATAATGGTACCATTTTAGACAATCTCCTTTTCACATGCAGCGTTTGATGGTATCTGAGGAGGGATCCTGCCTGGGGCATTCGGATTCGGAGCATTTCCTGCAGTCGACTACAGTTTATACAAGAGGGTTATGTTCAGTTCAAGGGCAGATGTGCGATTAACATTTAAATCTGATTCTCAGCATCATTGGAGACTGTTAACTGCGGTCTACTGCTGGTGCTAACAGGTATAGGTATGCCAGCAGCCACTGGCGCTGCCTGTATAACATAGCCCAATGCAGAGCCTGAATATGAATAGCAAGCGTGTTTGTTATTTGCCTTATGAAAAGTGCTATTCACACGGGGATGAACACTTCTAGAATTAGGAGTTGGGACCTCCATCTAGGATCATCTTGTTTTACTGACTCTATAGGATCAAGAGAACTGTGGTCCTCAGAGATTTCAAGCCAACTCTTAAAAAGCACTCGAGAGCTACACACTATGATGCTTTGCAAGCGAATCTCTTCCTCGGCTTTATAGGAGCCCCAAATTCTCCCCTACAAATCATCTGGCTGAACCCTTGGAATATGCTCCAGTGCTCTTACTCTTTCACCCTGCTAGGTTTTCTCTTAAGATCAGGCTGGGTCCATGTGGGAAGGTGGGGGCAGCAGTGTAACTCCCTTGACACAAGAAATGCTGCAGCTTGCAGAGTTGCTCTGCTGATTTGCACCACCCAAGGATCCAGTCCTTGGTTGGTACCTATGCTAAGGGAGTGGTGGGTTTTATACGTGGCTCTAACCATAAGCTGGGGCTGTTTTGATGGCTGCAGGTGCTTGGAACCGTCTTCTTTCTGCTGGCATGCTTACTTTATAAACCACCTACACCAGAGTCCCTTCCAGGCAGCTCAGATGCATCAGAAAATGGTAACAGTGACCTCCAGGAGAACAGATCTTCAGTCCAGACTGAGATGGATGTATAGCACTGTTAATACCGTGAGAGACTTATTCCCAGCCTAAGAACATATCATGGAAACTGGTTACTGTGTCTGGTTTTTATTGATATTAATTTCCTAACTTTCCTTCTTTTTATTTAAAGAAAAAGAATCACTTGCCTGGTTTGGCTGAATGTTTCCTTAACAGCAGAAAGCATATGTGAAGATGCGTGTGCTAATGCCATACACTGCAATTTCATTTTATTTAAAGAAGGGCTACCCATAGTTTCCTACCACTCCTATAAGAAACTTGAGCCAATTAATCAGAAACCCAGCATTCCTCTACAGGATCCAGTCCCAGCTGGTGTAAATTTGCTTTCATTCAATTCAAAGAAGAGCATTTGCACTCACTGAGGACTTGGCCCATATACAACATACAATATACAGTCAACAGTAGCTAAGGACTTTGGTTCAGATGTTTGAGGGCTGAACAAACGCCTGCCCTCACGGTATCCATCTGCATCGCAAAGAAGAAGTCTGGCCCTGAAGCTGGGATATGCAAAGCAAGGAACAGACACAGTGACTTCTTTCTTCCTTGAACACATACAGCAGGCCTTGTTTTCTATCTGCGTTCAACCCTTTGGTTCATCTAAAGAAGATAGTTCATATTACCATGCAATGAAACAATGTTTAACACCAAGGATTACTTGGCTGATCCATCAATGGACTACACACACCACCCTATTGAGACTCTACCAGCCCTGGCTATTTTAACTGTCATTACCCAGTCATTTTACACCTACCACCTCTGGTTTTGTGGTTCGACTTGCAGTATAATTATAATCTTTATTGGTTTGGACCTCCCTTTTTCTGTAAAGAGCTGGACTTCACCGCTCTTGTTCCCTTAGACATTCTGTTGTTGGACACAGAAACACATGAAATATGGATCTATGCAATGTTTGCTTTGTCTGCTCAACAAAGACATTTGTTTTTAGGTACAAGCAGAAAAATCCAAATGAATTTATTTTTTCTTTATGCTGCTAGTCTGGGGCACCTAACATGGTAACACACTGTACTGTATAAGGGGGCTAAGGGCCCAGTTTCTCGGCTGCTGTAAATAGACTTAGCACCACTGAAGTCAATGGAGCTATGCTGAATTGTGCCCGTTGACAATATGGCCCATTGTTTGAAAATGTCTTGGCCTAGATTCTCCAAAAAAAAAAAAAAGGGCGAGGAGGGTGTTTAAATTTGCCCTTGCAGGGCCAAATAACAGGATTTAAGCCTCTGACTGACAGATTTATGTATCTGTCTTACTTGTTCCTCCCAAATCTGATCATTCAAAAGATGATTTTTTGTGTCTGCAAATGTTTGCACAATCAGCTCTGTGTTAGTGGTGGGTGGAGGCCCCCTTGGCGATGTTGGCCAACCCTATGCTGTGTTTAGAATGACAGGGCATTCACTCTTGAGCTGTTTAATTGGCACTTAACTTTTACCGCAAGGTATTTAGAATCACTGTTTCTGTCACGATTTTGTATGTTTGATACATTTTGTTTTCCTAAAACCAGGATGCGGGTTGATCAGCTGGTTTGAGTTTGGGATCGTAGGACCAAATGCACTCCGAGCACATTCCAAGCCCGTGCACAGGTGGCCCCTTTAAACATGGGTATCTTGTTCTAAGGAAGGGAGGATTTAGGGTAAAGGTAAATCTGGGACTCGCGTGAAATAATCTATCCTCTCGGTGGCATTCAGCGAGTGGGTTCTGTTGGGAAGGTTACCCCTTCCATTCACAAATGCTCCTCTGCCAAGGTCAGCTGTATACCTTGCCAAAAAGCGTCGCTGCCATTGAAAGATGTATTTTAGGACAGAGAACCACTGGCTGGACACGGTCCACCCAGTAACCATTCTGCCAGAGCCAATGAAGTGTCTCCCAGTATGAGCTGCTCTGTCACAGCCAGAACAACCGCTCCCCATCTCAGTGAAGCCCTTACTCGATGTATGCAGAACACGTGCAGATGCAGCGCTTCGGGGATGGTGTCTTTCTGCAAGCGGAGACCCTACAAAGTGAAAACCTGCTGGTTCCTTCACTTATTTTCAGCACTTGTGGAGATTTGAAGGAGCAGAATTAGTCCCAAAGAGATTAACTCCAACAGCACACCAAAAAAAGAAATAATTATTTATCATCTCCAACAGTTTTATTAGCCAGCTGTAACCAAGACAACCACTATCTGCAAGAGTCCATCACTTGTTTTCTTCTCAAGGGTATTACACTCGGCAAACCATAAAGACTTTGGACCGCAGCGTTCTTTGGGAAGGGAGAGTTGCACAAATGTATTTTAGTAACATATTTTGTGTATAACTATTTATAAAATTAGACATTTTTTAATATATTTCGCCTGATGCATCACTAGTATTTCTCATGTGGAATTGGCTTGTATTGTTTCATGATCAAATGGCAAAATACTGGTGTTTTATTACGTTGATGTGCGAGTGTGGAGTCTTGGTTTTGAAAAATTAAACGAGTTCCTATTCAGGTGTCATTTATTCCATGTTATGAATGGGAAGTTTTTATTTGGGGGAGGCCATTCTCCAGTCTCATTTGAAGTATAATATTCCTGTGAAGTGACAGAAATATAATCCGTATTTCATGGGGACTTGGAATGTGTCTTCCATTGACTCCAAATCATTGACTGATGCTTTTGAGGCATGACTTTGAATTCATTTAGCCATGGCTATAAGGTACCCAGCAACTGGAACATGAGCCTAGATACCTACCACACCCAACGAAGCCAGGGAGAACGGCAGGGTTGACCACCTCCCTGGACAAAACTCTTGTGTGTCCCATCCCATTCTTTGGATGGTGGTTGAAAGTTTGATTCACTACAGTTTTATATCTCTCTTTTTTTTTAATGATTATCCCTTTCTTCTTGAGCTGATGGAGGAAGGTTATGCAGGGAAGAGAATGTTCCCCCTGGATGCAACTGCTTGCCATGCAAGTATCTCTCAATGGTCAAATCGGGCAGCCATGTGAAAGAGGTGGGTCTGTTTTAGAAAGGTTTCAAGCAGGTTTACGGTTTGAGATTGCAATCCAACACAGGCTGGAGACAATGGAAAGAGTCTTGACTTGTGGGCACGAGATGAAGTTAAGTGTGAGAAGACACTTCTGATGAGCTATCTAGTTGTGTTTCTGAAAAAGGCCCATCCTGCCATCTGTGCTCTCTGGGCTCGTCTAGTACCTTCGGAGTGGTGGGGGAAGGTGTCCCTGTGGTATGACGCCACCTCATACTAATGAGCTCCAGTACAAAGAAGTCTGATTGGCGTGTCGATTAGATTGCCTAAATTCTAGGTTTCTTCTTCGGGTGCTACGCCTAGAATAAAACTAGGTTTCTTGGTACAACTCGTTTCTTGATGAGACAGTGCATGGAAGGCAAATGGCAGTCTCCCCAACCCAACTCTAAGGGGAAAGCTAAGAACCTTTGGTCAAAGATTTGTGTTGAAAGTAGGACCAAAAATGTGGATTTTTGTAGAAAAGATGGAAGTGGGGCAAGCCCATACACAAGCCAGGCAAACAAAGCTTTAAGGTGCTTCTGATCTGAGCAGAGTTTTTCTCTTCTTTATTCCAGCCCAGGGGAGCTGTGAATGTAATGATGAATACGATTATTTTTATAAACTGGGCTGGGATTAACTGAGAGTGCAAAATATTGGGCAATGGAGCTACTGCACCTACTGTCAGCACAGGACGGTGCCTCTGCTCTACGCATGAGTAGCAGCATCTGGCTTCCGGGGACAACATGACATTTAAGTTATCAAAGAAGAAGAATGAAATGAGCAACATTAGGACCACACTTATACTTGCATGAACCCAGGGTAACTCCGTTCAAGCCTGGGAAGTTACTCTGAATTTCTACTATTGTGAATGCGGTTCAAATCCAGGCCACATCCTACGTATTTTCACTTCTTGCATTGTTTTCTCTCTATGCATCATGCAGTTCAGATTAAGAAAAAGAAACCACAAGGGATCAAGTTACCCAAAAGATATGAGGCAGAAAGAATTACTAGTAAAGAGATGAAGCTAATGAGTTCTTTGTTAAACAGGAGGAAAAAAGCAATTGCAAAATGAACATTTTGTTTGGAAACTTCCAGGAGAATTTAAAATCTCATTACAGCAAAGCTTCAAAGGTTTGTATTTCTTTGCAGTTTTCCCCCCATGAATTGTTTTGGGCCCTGACCCTGAAAACAGCCATACACACAGACAAAACCTTCAAGCCATCACTTCTTGTGAGTACGAAGGTTTAGCTCACATTGATTTGAGTCAATTAACAATTACACCTTTTAAGAGCTTAGGTCATTGCTCGCTTCACTTTTTCTTCTTCTTTTTGATTAGAAGAACCAACAAACCGGCCTTGTTGGAGTTGATAGCCCTCTCCTAGCCCTTGACTGTGTAAAGCATGGCATTTGTGAAATATGGTGTGCAGCACAGAGGCATTAGTAGATATAAAACCGATTGAATCTTAAATGCCTTTGACATCCATTGCCCATATTTGTAATATGGAAATATTGTTTTTTGTATTGGTGCATCACAATAAACTATTGAAATTAAGTGTGTTTGCAACATTTTTATTTTGAAAAACCGAATGCTGATTTCCTGGTGCACAGTTGGCTCCGTGTGGCAGCTACAGTTAAATTACAGCATGTGATCAGTGCTTTGATTGTGTTACCCACTATGGCATCCCATTACTGTCTTTGGACTAACTTGAGAACAACTACATGCCAAGTACATTTTATCCTCATATTGTTGGAGTATTCTAGGTTGATCAGGTTTGCGTCTTCAGACTTTCTCTTCACAAATAAAACTTAAAGCAGCTCCTTCAATGTCATAAAATGCCTCCTTCAGATGCTTTAGTTAGGCTAAACTGCACAATCTCTAGCTGAATCCAAATTTTCCACCCTCTCTAGGTCCTCTAATCCTATTATTCAGGGATGGTGAGATCTGGGGTCTAGGACTGGTGCTTTAATAGAGGCACAAGCCTAGTGTAAATGTTGGATGTGGATCAAAGTCTGGATGCCAGGACTTACCTAAGTCTTAGCTGGAACAGTTCCCTGTACTTTAGGGGAAAAGTACTTACTTTCAGTACTGTTTTCATGCGTCACCGCTGAGTGGAGCCGGCTGCCTGAATTTTTCAGACCTGGTCTAACAATATCAACATATTCACTGTTTCTGAATAGGAAGGCAAAAAATCAGGAAGAAACTCAGAGGAACTTGTGCTATGGAAACAAGAACGAAAATTCTCAAAGAAAACTCCAAAACGTACCTATTTTTGACTTTTTTTGTTTTTGTTCCATAAAAAATGACATGTGGTTAACATCTCAAAGTCAATCTTCCCAGATCATCATACTTTGAATGCCTTCAGGAGAAATTTGGACGTTTATCTTGCTGGGATCCTATGACCCCAGCTGGCTTCCTGCCCCTGGGGCAGGGGGCTGGACTCGATGATCTTCCGAGGTCCCTTCCAGCCCAAATCTCTATGAAATCTATGAAATCATCATCTCTATGAGACTCAGACTGGTTGAAACAACCTTTGAAAGTCACAGAGCCTTGTATTCCTCTGAGCTCGTCTCTTTGAAAAATATATTCATGGCCACATTGGAGGTGTAGTACGTATGTCTTGCACTGTTTGCAGTTTCCTCGCAGGTAGCAAAGGCCCCGTTCCACCCATTTTCAGTCCATCATGTTCCCCTCATTTTTCAGCCACCTAGCTCCACCCCAGTTATATTCAAGCTTGTTCTCAATGCATGCACGGCCACACTGGGAGCTGCTCTTTCCACAGGTTCCTTTCCACGGGTGAGAAGTGCTGCTTGTCTTCTCGGTCCTGCTTCTTGTGCCCTGAAACAGCCAGCATGTGCTGCATTATATTTTGCAGGCTAGTGCTGGCTCATATAGGTCAAGGAAAATTAATTATAAACCAGGGTGGGATTCCAGGAAATGCTTGAATGCTGTTTTGGGGGTGTTGGTTGTGGCTGTGTTGGTCTAAGGACATTGGCAGACAACATTTTTTGGGTAAATGTGATCGCTTTTATTAGACCAACTAAATAATAGGAAAACTTGTTCTTTGCAAGCTTTTGGGCACAAACACCCTTCTTCAGGCACCGGGAGAGTCTGCTGCTGTTCTGTGTTCTCCCGGATGGAACAAAAGCTAATATGCAAAATGCAGGGCTGTGAAAATGCAAATGCGTGGCAGTGAGGATCAGAGGCGCATTGTCACTGTACCTGCCATCTGGTAACCCCAGGTCACCTCTCTCCATTTTACCAGCTACACTATATCACCAGGTTGACATTCCTCTTTGTCTCCCCCCACACCTACCTATCTCATACCTCTTGTCTCCTATGGCCTCTGATCCTCACTGCCACGCATTGCATTTTCACAGACCTGCGTTTTGCATTTTGCATTTTTTTCCATCCAGGAGAGCACAAAATAGCAGACTCTCCCTCTGCCTGAAGAAGGGTGTTTGTGCCCAAAAGCTTGCAAAGCACAATTTCTTCCCAACTATTTAGTTAGTCTAATAAAAGAGATCACATTTACCCAACGAACCTTGTCTGAACGTTATTTCCATATTTCTAGTATTTTTGCAGAATGACCGTGGTACCACTAGATGGCAACATAGACAATATCTTTACACTATTTTCTGTCCTCGTGAAAGGAAACCCTAAAGGGACACACTACAGAGACCTACTTACTGGTTATTAGCTTATTACTATTAATTATGGGACTACTTGTGCTACTGTAGTGTTCAGACGGGGCTAACTGCGAATGGGGCCTAACTCTTCCTGGCAATGTTCACATCTAGGTTAAGGGGCTCTGTTCCAGCTTTCCACATGTGGAACCGGACGCAGGATTTGGGTGGATTCCTCTCCTTAAAAAACACGTATCCAATCATGGTTTGTGTTAAATTCATAATTAAGGGTCCATTCGTGATTCTGCAGAAAATGGGAAATATGAGATTGTCCGTAAAATCAACTTAAAAAAGTTAATAAAAATAAAATGCTGGCTCCCCAGTGGGGAGGTGGCACGGTGGGCAGCAGTCACCTCGTTGCGGGCTGTTCTGCCTGGCTCCAGCTACAAGCCAGGTGGCAGCCACCCCCTCGTCCCTCCTCCGTACCGGGGCATAGGCACCTGCCTTCATGGATCAAGACTCGTGGTAGAGGCAATATCTTTTATTAGACCAACTAGTTTTTTGCAAAAAAAAAAAAAAAAAAAAATGTATTTAATTGCAAGCTTTCAGGCACAAACACTCTTCTTCAGGCATAGGAGAAAAGATTGCAAAAGTACCTGGATTGTTTTTATTAAGATAAGCGTGAATTAGAATTGAAGTTGGTCTAATAAAAGAGATCAGATTCACCCAAAGAACCTTGTCTGCAATTAGGATTTCTAAACTTTTTGTGCAACTCTACATGGACCTTGTTGTATAGCATGTATGAGCACATCCAGGAAAAATCCATGCAATTTGCTATTTATACTGTTACCAACCCATGAAAATTGTTTCGTTTCTCCTCCATTTAAATAGACCCTGACTCATTGGGGTCATCTAGACCCAGCACTCTTTCCTGCCTATGCAGTGGGTCAGACTTGATGATCTACTGAGGTCCCTTCCGATCCTAGCATCTATGAATCTATAGCAGGCAAAAGAGGAAACCAAAGGGAATACTGCATTATTTCTATCCATCAAGTGATTGAGGATGGGAACAGAAAACAAAGGTTGGATAGATTAGATTTATTCTTTGAAAGGCAACTTTCATGAAGTTTTGTATTTTTTTGAAAAAAAAAGATGGAATGGATAGAAAAAGAACAGGACTACAAACAAGCCCACCCCTGAATTATGGAATTAAAACCAAACCACACCACCGGTACAATATCTAAATCATTTTTTAAATGGCATGACCTCTGCTGCATATTTTGCTGGAAAATATATACAGCTGCTCATTGATAGTATAACATTACAGCCTCATCTTGTGTATATGTAACGAGGTCTGGAACTGCCAAGTGGAATTTATAATGAAGCTTACCAGCTCCAGCACAAGGGTAAGATTTCTCCCATTACTACAGCTTTCCCATAGTAACGACAACTTTCCAGGCAGAAGGGGAGACCGGAGGGAAAGGAAAGAAAATATTTAAACCAGCTAACTACTAAATTAACAGCTGGTCTATGTGCATGGCTGGAAAAGAAACAGGACTAGCTTTTAAACTTTACTGGCTTTAAATTTCTGGGAACAGCAATTGGAGACGTTGTTGAGCAAATGGTAGCAGGATGCAAATGTGGGTAATGTCTGGTTTTCTCAGCACCCAACGTAGGATGCTTTAAATGCGGGAGCTGAGCTTCATAGAACTGGGGGTTCAGCAACTTCCACCAAAAAAACACCAAAAATCAGACCCCTTTAAGACAATCTGAAACCAGAGGCACCCAAAACTACAGGCTGGTTTTTTTGTTTTTAAATAGTTTAGCCAAATTTGTTTCCAGCGGTGAGGCAGATCCATTCTTTTTATCTTCAAACGTATGAAGCAAGTGGCTCGGGGGTGAAGGGTGGCAGTCAAAGAGCTGGTTGGGGAATTTTTCAATGAAACAACTTTTTTTTCCCCTGAAAAAATGCAGATTCATTGAAATAGAAGCTTTCCAGGAAAATGCATCAATTTTGACAGCATGTCCATCAGGAAGGCTTCTCCGGTCGAGTAAGGAAAGGATGATCCAAATGAGGACAGACCCACCCATAGCTGAGCATGTAGGATGCTCACACGGACAATAGAAACCAGAATTTCTGCTTTCTGGCCAGCCACATGCAGGAAGCTCCTACCTGATACAACCTCCCGATATGCGAAAGGAGATTCTCATACAAGATGCATGGACGCAGATCCACTAGCCAACATTTCTGGGCCGAGACAGCGAAGCAGAAGCTGGCAATGGGTACTATTGCCTCCGGTATAATTGCCCTCCAGAAGCTCATTCACTCAGTCGGTTCCCAGAAACCAGGATTTGGCCATAACAAAAGTGTTTTACTGGAGAGGGAGGTTCATTTTCTACTAATTCTCGCTTTCTTTTTCTGACGTAGTCATATGATAGCATTTAACATGAAACCCCATTCAGGATATGTATCACCAGCTGCATTACAGCATGCACCGTGGAAACACAAATCTGCAGTACATGCCAGTCAAGCAAAGGATGAGGGATGCATCTGGGAGGAACAATCATGTGTCAGCCTAATACACACCCCAGACTCCCTCCTTGCTCTTTTTCAAAAGCTCAGTGGGAGAAGAAGAAATCCAGCCAAATGGCTTAGTTAAAAAAAAAGATCTTGTTGTTTCACCTATCTATATAGTTTTTAATTAAAACCAGGTCCTCATTATGGCTTGATAGAGCGGTTCATAATCAATAGCTCATGAGAGATCTGATGTTACGTGCGTGCACTTGTAATGTGCTAGCTGATGAGGCAGAGTCAAGCAATGCTGTTCTCTCGGAGCAGCTTCCCACTGACTAACTGAGCATCAGCCTGCTGTATTGGACTTGTTTTTGCGAAGACAGAATCGCGAAGCATCCTGCACACCTAGGTCCATCGGTAGTTTGCAACACGGTTTGAATTATGATTCTCCTCCGCTTGCTCTTGCAATCAGGCCAACCTGCACAAAACGCTCGGCTTTTCTGACAATGATTCATTCCCTGTTTGGTCTCTCTTTCTCTCTCTCCTTCCAAAAATAATTATTTTTATGCATTTACCCAAATCACTTTGGCCTTTTTCAAGTTTGAGGGGGAAATAAAGGCAGGAGCGTTTAAACTTGGAGGTCTTTGTGACCTCCAAGCGTTGCTCGTTGGAGCAGCGTCAGCCACGGTTACAGACCAAGGAGCCCAGGACAGCTTCCCTTGCACCTGTGCATCAGTCCAGTGGGCAAATCCAATTTCTGGTTGTACTCCAAAATCTGGCTCAGCTGCTGAGGATAAGCCCAGCTCACTTTTTGCTTTTACCCAGGAGAGATTATCTGCCTTTGCTGCTATGTGAAGCCCCAGCTGAAATCATTAAGCCTGCACCACAGTGATTGTCTTTCCTTTGAACTGTCTGATCTGGTTACTGGTGGAAAGTGCTTGATATTCTGCTCTTACTCTCACCTTTTTAAGCTCGAAGGTGCTTTCCACACAGTCAGAGATGGTGTCTGTGTTATTATGAATGTTTCCGGGTCCTAACTCCCAGATTCCTTATAACACAACTGCAATCTAATAAACACCTTATACCAGCCCGAGAGCCTTTATATTCCCAAATGTCCTTCATTGCACAGCCAAGCCCCAGTCAATTAAAGCGTAACAAAATATTTGCACGGCGTCAGACCGTGGAAGCATCGTTGCTGTGTTGGAGAACAAACATGAGATGTAAAACGTGCATTTGTGACCCTCCCCTACCTCCACCTCCCCTGAAACTGTTTCCACGGACCATGCTAGAATCGGTCCTCGACGAAAGTATGGGTATTTCACAGAAATTATATTAACAACTCATTGACATAATGGGGGAGATTTGCCCGAAATGGAATGAAAACTTGGATTACTGCAATGTCTGGGAGTGCTTGGACAATCTTTTAATTACCGCCGTTGTGCTAGAGCTCCTGAAATGTTTGGTATTTTGGGGTCAGCGGTTAAGAGCATTACTGTATTGTCAAATGGACTTAATGAACAAGCTGGCCTGAGTTGTACATTTCTCTGGTTTATATTTCACCCAGCTCAAAAACTGGTGTTACCAGCTCGCGGTGCTTTCCTTCGCACCGTACTGCCTCGCTTTCCTTTCCCACCCACAATTCTTTCCGGACGTGTTTTAAGTTCAGATGAAAGGCTGCGTTGAAATCCCCGTTTTCCTTCCACAAAAAGCCTTCTATATATTATCCATCTTGCGCTATATTATCATCAGAGTTTGCATATCTACAATGCCACTGAGAAGCTAAAAAAGATGCTACGTGCCTTTGAATTGGCAGTGTGCTCCTGGAAACACAGATAGGCTCTGCTCCTATCGCTGTGTTTATTCAGGATTTGGGGCACACGCTTCCTTTTTTTTTTTTGCTTGCAGATAGTTGGTCCCTCCTTAAGTTATCCCTTATTACAGCACCAGGTAGGGACTGGGATAGCTGGCAAGTGAAACAGCCTGAAATCTTGACACTCCTGAGAGAAATTGCACACTCCTTTTATGAGCTCCGGGGGAAACACAAAAAAAAAGCAGGAAAAAAGGGTGACGCTTCTCACAACACTATTTTTCCTTTTTTTTTTTTAGCCAGCTCTAGTAGCAAATGAGGGACATTGTCTAGCACTAGCTAGACAGCACTGCTGAATTCCTGCTTTTTGTAGCATTTGCCAGGGCTTGAGTCACAAACTGAACGATTAACATAGTCCCTCGCCCCTCTGCTCTTGGCCAGTTTTATTGAAACCACAGCCACGTTCGGCACAACCGCAGCCCATGGTTTGTCGGCCTCATGTAGACTGGGTGTGGAAGAGACCAGGACTCTCCTGGCTCCACCTTTGGCCTCTTCTGGGTCCCTGGGCAGGTCCCTCCATGTCTCTCAGCCTCAGTTTACCCATTTGTAAATTGGATCCTTGTCTCCTTTGTAAAGTGCTTTGAGATCTTCTGAGCAGAAGGGATGTTTGAACCAGATACTATCATTAACCTGAGGAACTCTGGGTAAAGGACTGGACAGATGTGGAATACAGTGGCAGGAATGACAAGAATACAGCAAAATACATACATATGCATAGTTTTTAAATAATGAATAATATCCCCTAAGACACCCTGGATAAGACTCTGCACAGATCTGCCTCCTGGAACCCAGGGGGATAAGGAATAAAACTCTGGGGCTGTCCGGGGGGACAAACATGCTCAAATGAAATGCAATCTAGCTCGAGGCCGGCAGAGGAACCCTGCAAACTCAGCGTGATCTGCTCGGGATGCCAGACGGCACGCAGTAAAGGGTCGTGGAAGTTCCTGATTAGCAAGACAGTGCAGATGTGACCATCTCGAGTCAGATCCACCAGCTGTTGCTTCTCACCTTCCTCCTGGCCATGTCCTTTTTGTGGCATTGTGATAGGACTTTGCATCCTTGAGCTGTAGGCTCTCAAACCCCTGTGTTCACAGTTGGAAATGGGCTGTTTTGAGTGGCTGCACACTTACTTGTACCCTCCGTGCATGAGATTTGCCTCGCTTCCCCCCCCTCCAAAAGCAGCATGAGCAAAATGAGAAGACAATTTTCCATTTCAGCCAAATCAGGAGACAAAACGGAAGTGTCCAACTCAATTTCTTTTCAGTCACCGGAAATGATGGCTGGGGATTTCTGAGAGAGTTTGAACATGAGCCAATTTCCATAAGCAAGTGCGGACAAGCAATCCTTCCACCTGCAGGATTCGTGGACTGGAAACTCTTTCGAATGCAGGAGCCAGGGTGTGCATTTATAATGACTACTAGGTACCGGCTCTGCAGTCAGACAGAACCGGAGCCGGTGCACAGAAGTGACTGGCACGCTCCGCATGGCACGCTGCAGCTGGATGCTTGGGGCTATCGGTTGCTGGTAGATGCAGGATTGTCTCCATGCAGACGATTCACCGTTTCCTGATTATTGGGGCTGGGCTGGTCCCAAGCAATCCCTTCCTTTGCACCGGGGGTAGGACATGGGCCTAGCTGAAGTACTAAGAGTTCCCCTCCACCAAGGTAATTCTTTGCTGGGCATCTGTAGCTGGGTTAGTACAACTCCCTGCATGACTGGAGGGGCAGAGAGGGGCTGTCACCCACCTAAGGAACCAGCCACAAGCTGCAATATTCTGCAGGAGGGCTGAAACTGGCCCTGAATTTCATTAGCATTCAAGAGTGTTTGCATAGAGCTAATCTCACATCTTATTGCGGTGTGGGTGGCACAGGGCTGGCTCCTCCTAGGGCTGAGACTCAGCCCCAGCTGTCTTCCAGGAGAGGGTACTGAGGCTCCTGGATGTGATGCAAAGCCTGCTGAGTGGTAGAAGGAGCAGGCTGCGATTGCACGGGGAGAGGAGATGGATGTGATCACAGTGGGAAAGCAGAGGGTTGTAAGGAGTGGCAGCCTGGGCCACGAAGAGTTTTGCAGAGGGCTGGAAGGCTTCGTTAGAAGGAGCTGTTAAAACTGGGAGCAGGAAGATCAGGACCAGTTTGAGCTGAACTCGGTCCACTTTGCTCAGTAGAGAGAGGTCTGCGAAACAGGACGGCGAACCTGATGCTCCCGGCAGCTGCGACGTGCTAGGTGCTGGGTTTGCTCACCCGCTCGCTACATGCCTTGCTTTCCTCTTATCAGCACCAGCTTAAATAAAACAATGATGACAGAGGGCAACTTTGCTGTGACGGGGTCTTTGAGTTACTCATTGCAAAGAGCCAAACCAGAGCTGAAACGACTAGGGAAGGACTCGCTGCCTCTTCTGCAGACGGAGCATTAGCACAAGGGGTTGGATCCTGCTTCTTTTTTCCTTTTTTTCAAAGTCTCAATACAAAGCGCCCATTAACCTTCACAGTGCATGACTGGGCCTGTAGCATGGGGCCTGTCAGCACAGCTCTTCGTTCTGATTTTGGGTGGCGTTACCCCCCACGTGCAGCTAAGTGAGGTGGGAATCAGGCCTGCCGCTGCTGGACTCTTGTGACAACTTTTGTCATAAATAGGTCTAGGAAAAAACAAAACCCCCAGTTGCCGATACATCTCTTCCCAAAGGGCACCTCCTCAAATGCACCCAAATTGCATGTGCAAACCAGGGGCTTACTTTAGGAAGAAATGGTCTGGAAAAATCATGCTCATGACTACTTGAGCACTCGCTCTGCATTCAGAGTGCCCCCAGCACATCGCTTTCCTGTTTGTGCTTGCAAATGTAGACCACATTCTCGGCAAAAGTGCTAATGCGTGCTCCAAAGAAAATGGACAGCCCTCGGGGCAGCTGAGCCCCAGTTGCAGCCGCCGCGACGGAGAGCATAAGACTTGCAAATAGCTCATAAATGAAAGGGAACGGCAGCAGGCGGCAATAAGGGACAGCGGGAGAGCGAGGCTGTGCGTCGCTGCAAGGGGGCAGGGAGATGTGGCAGAAGTAGAGCAGGTGGCGTGATGCAGAAAGGGATTTGGGAATGTCTGCGTAATGAGGCTCGCTGGCATGTTGGGCATGCCTGGCCCTTTGTGCCGTCCTCTGGGGCTGAGCAGGGGAAGGTGGTCTTTCTTCTACCTCCAGCTGGGGCTGAGCGGGCAGAAGAATCCCAAAATCATCACTCGGGTCCTGAACAAGGTCCTCGGTTTACACTGCTGGCAGGTGTGGGACCATACAGTGTCCTGCTGCTTCTCTGAAGGATGGTCTGAAGACTGGCTTGTTGGCAAACATGACTTCATCCTCCTAATGAGCAGAATATAACTGTTTTAAAGTTAAAATGGGGTCCCACAAGTCTATGAGGCCTATTGGGCTTTTGCCTTAATCTAGCCATATTAAGGGGCTGAGGTGAGTTTGAGTTCCTGGTGTTCAAGGCCCTATTCTTATCGGCGGAGAAGATGCACCCAGTCTCCAGCAGTGTTCACCCACTGTTTTACTCACATCAGCACTAAAAACAGTTTCTCTGAGTTGCATTGAGAATATCATATCTCAGATCATATCAGTAACAGTGTGCCCTTGTTGCAAAGAAAGCCGATTGGCATATGGGGCTGCATTGGGAGGAGCATTGACAGGAGATTGAGGGAGGTGATTCTTCCCCTCTATTTGGCACAGGTGAGGCCACATCTGGAGTCCTGTGTCCAGTTTTGGGCCCCCACTACAGAAAGGATGTGGACAAATTGGAGAGAGTCCAGTGGAGGGCAATGAAAATGGTTAGGAGGTTGGGGCACACAACTTGTGGGGCTGAGGGAAATGTGCTTATTTAGTCTGGAGAAGACAAGACTGAGAGGGGATTTAATAGCAGCCTTTAACTCCCTGCAGGGGGTTGCAAAGAGGATGGAGCTGGGCTGTTCTCAGTGGGGGCAGATGGCAGGACAAGGAGCAATGGGCTCAAGCCGCAGCAAGGGAAGGTCAGGTTAGATATTGGGAAGAACGGTCTCACCAGGAGGGAGGTGAAGCACTGAACCAGGTTACCCAGAGAGATGGTGGACTCCCCATCCTTGGAGGTTTTTAAGTCCCAGGTAGACAAAGCCTTGGCTGGGATGATGTAGTTGGGGCTGGTCCTGCTTGGAGCAGGGAGTTGGACTAGATGTGACAGCCTGAGATCTCTTCCAACCCAAATTTTCTACCATTCTCTGATATAGTATCATATTATATATCTTTGCATATAGCATAACATCACTATGTAACAGGCAGTTAGCATCCCACAGACAGAGAGGCATTTGGAGCTTGCTCCCTCTCTCAGGAATGAAAACAGCCTTTTGTGAAGTCATGCAAATCTTGAAGGAATACAACTCAGATAACACCAGAGAAATAATTGATGCTATGTTCAGGATGCAGCAACTGGCAACATCCACTGAGAAGAGTCATGGATATAGATAAGAGACAGGAAGCCAAAAATCCCAGGAATAAAACTCGTTCCATTAGGTAAAGGAAAGGAAGGACCAAAGTTTGTCCTTTTGCAAAAGGATGGCTGTGTTCAGTAGGAATATGTTAGCTGATTGTTACTAATGATACAACATCCTGGGCTTGGGTCCTGGCAGACTGTAGATATGGGTATAACATCTTCATCTTCTGCTTCCTTCTGTACTATTCTGGCTATTCACTCTGAACAAGCTTCCTGGAGGTTTCTTTCAAATGCCTATAGTCTGTGTAGAAGATAAGTCTTTATGTCCTACTCACTCCAGTGTGATGGGCTGGGTGAAAACGCCTTCCTGTCTGGTCCTAATACCAAGAACTGATAACTTGAGAACCTCAGACAGAGGGATGCCACTTTTGTTTCAGCCACAAGAGCTGTTATTCGAGCTTCATTTCAATGATGTCCTTTTAATTTCCTGAAGACAATGAGATGGGCAAGCTGGAGATGCAGATGATTTTGCAATTAACTCAGGAGGAGACCAAATTTACTTTGGACTCGATAGCTGTTTTCTAGAACAGAAAAAAGGGCTTAATTAATGTATCCAAGTTTTGTGCTTTTTTGGCTCTGTTTCTCCTCTCACTTATTGAAGTGCAAATCTTATGGAAGTCAACTTTATGGAAAACTAATGGGAGAGGATAATCAAGGAGTAGGAGGCCAGAACCTATAGATTTCAATATAAACCTTGTTTGTTTTACCATGTAGCAACATACTGGCTTTCCCCCCAGAGGTTAAACAGAAGGCTGTTCTAAAGCACAGAAACAGTAGCATAGGGACTGAATCAGCGCCTGTTGAGTTCAGTGGAAAATCTCCCATGGACTTGACTGGGATCTGGATGGGGGCACAAAGAGAGTTTTGTGAATCCCTCTTCTCTTTGGCTTGCTTTAAAACCAAGTGGAAATAAAGAAGCAGAGCAGATAAAATAACAAGTGCATGTGTTTCACCGCCCTGTGGATTACTTGGAACAGATAAATACTACTGACGCCAAGAGTTAGGTACAGTGATTGTTGTATGGTTGAAGTCAAGTGTACTATATTTAAATTGAACTGTTCAAGGAAAGCCAAAAGAGCAGAACATACTGGCTTTTCCTTTGGCCACAGTCACTGAACCTGGAACAGAAGAAATGTCATTATAATTATCTAATCTCCCCTGCAGGCTTTAATATTGTTCTGCAAATGGCAATTCTGGAGGCCAACAACAGTGGACATTTAGTGTTTACTATTCAAAGGGTAGCTGCTACATTGCTAAAGGGGACTGGAGCAAGAGATGAACTCAGTTCCCTTCAGCAGCCAAAAAGGGGTCAGTGCAACTGTTCCAGCCCTGTTTGGTCTTCACCAGCTGGAGGATCAGAGGAAGGTTTAAAAGATGACTTAAACTCCTTTCTGCTGTGTTGAGTGTGATCTTGGCAGGGTTGAGAACTATGCTCAGTGTGACATGGGATTTACATTGCAGTAATTATCCATGAAGAAACATTAAGAGAATAAAGTAAGTTTGTTGACTGTAAAGACCTCCACTGGGAGAAAACATTGGCCCTGAGTTCAGACAAAAGCTTACGAGTTGAAGTTGCTGATGGGCTGTACTGGATATATTCAAGAAAAGAACATTTCCAGACTGGACCTGCAAATTTTAGACTGCCTAATTCAGTACCAAACATGCAGGTGGGTGGGCTGACTGTAACCCAAACCCAGACTTGTCCGTGGCTCTGAGATACATCCTGACAGAAAGTATCCTGAGATACATCCTGACATGTAGGAACACTGACTACAAATTTTTGGAAACATATAGATGACAAGACCAGCCCAAATCAAGGGGGTTACAGCTTGGGTATGGCTTGAGCATGAGCCAACAGTGTGCTGTAATTGCCAAGAAGGCTAATGGCAGTCTGAGCTGCATTGGTACAAGTGCTGCCTACAGGGCAAGAGAAGTGGACTATTCCTCCCTATTCAGCACAGGCGGAGGCCACATCTGGAGTCCTGTGTTCAGTTTTGGGCCCCCCACTAGAGAAAGGATGTGGACAAATTGGAGATAGTCCAGCGGGGAGCAATGAAAGTGGTGACGGGACTGGGGGAGTGTAGCAAGGTTGGGGTCCCAGAGGTATCGATGACACCCCTTGGTGGCTCTGTGACCATGCCCTGCTCTATCCTTATGGTACCTTCCCATCTCGCTTGCCACGCCTTGATGGAAATGTAAAAAATAGGGAAGCCGCCCAAGGGCCTCTGCGTAGCCCCAGTCTAACTGAACTCCCACTAGGGTTCCCCGGTACCCCACTGGTTCTCACTATTCCCCAGGCCCCTCACTGGGCTTCAAGTCCCTCACTGACCCTCACTCTATAACTTTTCTGCTACAGGGCATCTCAAGCCCTTATACCACACCCCAGACCTCACAAGTTTTACCGTAGTCACTCTGTGGGGCATCAGCCTCCTTGGTCCCCTGCCCTTTTACTGTAGCTAGGCTTCTTAGCTTGGGCCCACTGTATCAGACCTGACTTTGAGGCACTAGCCCATGTTTTTCCCTTCTGGTCATCAGGCCCCTGACCCATGTCTTGCTGCACCCCCCTTGGGCACCGGGCCCCTGGCCCCTGTCTGTCTATGTGGCATTAATGTAGTGCTGCCTGCTCTGGGCTCAATAGTCACTTCAAGCCTTGAGCCTGCCCCGGCAGGGCTCTAGGTGACTGCATGCCCCTTGGGCACCAGTGGGACTTCTCTAAAGTCCCAGGCCCCAGACTCTCTGTTACAGGCTCACGACTTGTGAGGAGAAGCTGAGGGAACTGGGCTTATTTAGTCTGGAAAAGAGAAGACTGAGGTGGGATTTAATAGTAGCCTTCAACTATTTGGTGGAGGGTTCAAAAGAGGATGGAGCTGGACTGTTCTCAGTGGGGGCAGATGACAGGGCAAGGAGCAATGGTCTCAAGTTGCAGCAAGGGAAGTTGAGGTTAGATATTAGGAAGAATTTTCTCATGTGGAGAGTAGTAAAACACTGGAACAGGTTACCCAGAGAGGTGGTGGACTCTCCATCCTTGGAGGTTTTTAAGACCTGGCTCAACAAAGCCTTGGCTGGGATGATGTAGTTGGGGCAGGTCCTGCTTTGAGCAGAGGGTCACACTAGATGTGACCTCCTGAGGTCCTTACCAACCCTCATTTTCTATGATCCTATGACTAGATTGTTATCAAGTGGTGTTTCAACTCAATGCCACATGACAGCACTGGTTTACAAATGTCCTAAAATCTGCCGTAAAGGAGATGGGGGGGAAAAACATTATTCTCCCTTGCCACAGTGGGCAGGACATATGGACATGGGTTTAAACTCTAGCAAAGCAGATTTAGATCAACTCTCAGTAAAGACCTACATAACTAAACTACTGCTTTGAGAGTAGTAGGACAGTCGACAAGTTTACTTAAGGATGATGTGAAATCTCCCTTACTGGAGGCCTTCAAGGAGAGGCTAGGATGCTTTAGAATAGGAAATCCTGTACTGCTTCAGAACAGATAACCCATGAACTCCGCTCTTTTATTCCAAGAAATCTGTATTTTGTGGCTAGCAGACAGTTTGGAGGAATCTTCTAAGAGTATACAATGGGGCTGAGGTTAGCTAAAGACCTTAATCGTGGAACTAACAGGTATTTTTAGTGGGGAACATTTTAAATGCTCTGAGCATGCAGTGACAGTGCAGTGCACTAGTAACTATAGAAACTGCAGTTTGCATTGCCTGTCAAACATGGTAATCAGTCCTGATTATAACCAGCATGATAGACCTAGCTTTCTTAGTATTCTAGCTATCTGGCAGCGAGGTAAAAGATCTATTGTGAAAGGAACATGGCCTTGAAAGCATATAGAATTGCAGATAAAGTGTGCCATATCAATAGGAGCAGAAACTCTGAAGAAGATATAAGCTGTCAACCCAGCCCTTTCAATATTTCAGATAAAATCTGCTCAGTACCTTATTAAATTCAACTAACAAATAAATTTATGCAACATTTCTAAGTACCCGAGTGAACTGAGATCTTTTCATTTCATTAATTCTTCAGAATGGGGATGAGCTAATGAATAGTAATGAAAAATTATACAATTGCAAGTGATTAGCAAAAAAACAAATATTGAGGAAGAGACTTAGTTGGTATACATTGGCTTAACTCCCTACAAGCCGTAGTTTGCAGATATAATTGGATGACACGTTCTGAATATTTGTTCCTTAGGGACAATTTTTCCCAGAGCTTACATGCACAATTGTACAAAGCAGTGCGCACTATGGTCAGCTATAGTTATACACCCAAATCAGACATGCATACATGCAGGTGTGGATGGCTGGCCAACTGCATGCCCATTCGCTGGTACAATTGCAAGGGCAATTTAAACACGTAATGTGTCATTAACAGAGCTGAGCCGAACCCACAAAACAGTGTTGGAGCTGGCTGCAAAGACCATTTATTTTGGTTGTGAACAGCTCTCATCTCTCTCTGCATCAGTTGGCTTCATTAACGTCCTCTAGAAGGAAGAGTATGGATTTGAGTATTTATAATATTTTCACAAAAATTAACATTTTAAAAGTCAAAATAAGTGAAACCTGAGAACTGCAATCAAAACTGCATCAGTTTGCCTGATTGATTTGATGGCTCTCAAATTGTGGAAATGTGATTAATAGCATCCCAGCCCATTTATAACAAGCTTTCTGGTTGCAATCTAAATGCATACTTTTTTATGTTAAACCACTGTTCAGCATTTGTAGCCAGGTGCCATCTAACTGATTTGGATCATCTGGAGCATTGATCTCTGTTAAAAGTTAGTTCAATGCTTTGACAAAGAGCCAACCAAGGCTTTGGAAAAAACAACCAATATTAACAATAGAACCAGATTCTCAGGCCTGGGGTAGAAAATCTGCTTTCTAATGCATGATTAATGCTTGTTTAATGATATGTTTAAATGCCGCTCCTCTCTAGTACATGTTGACATCCATTTCTTAGCAAGCAAACCTTATAGATTATTCTTGTGTTTTACACAACTGCATTTAAGTTGCTTCTGCTTGAGCAATGGTATCCTTTTCCCTCGCTAAAATATTTAAATGTGCTTTATCCCTTATCTTTTTCTTTGAAGAGGCAAGAGATCTTACCTGGTCGCAGAAATATGATAGCTGTGCTATTTTTCATTTGAAGGTAGCAACTGAAATGCATCATAAGTTTAAGTGTCTGCCCCACTTGTCTGCCTCAACTCTTCAAGGAGCTCACATTGGTTCAGAGGTTAAGGTAACTCCTAGATTTGTGATAATTTCTCCATCCAAATTAGTACCTGATTGTATCGTTCTCTTCTTAGTGTAATGCCTCTTTTTCCTCTTGTATCTGGGTCTTGTGCTGTTTGTTCATGCCTTAGACATCCCCATGTTCAAGGGACCTATGCCTAGTCCCTGCAGATGCCTGTGGGTTGATGCTTGGCCAGTGCATTTGTGCACAATGTGAATCAACTGAGCTGTAATCCCTTGTTACAGAAATCAGCCACTCATCCTCACAGCATCCTAATGGTCACGACCTCCTTGTGCAGACTGGTTGGATGTTTGGAGCTGAGGACTTGCTTTCCACCCCCACAAAATGCTTTGGATGGAGATAAATGTTGCACAGCAGCTTGAATTGATTGCTAGGAATCAGCCCTGAGACAGGTCATGGTTGTATTGATCTGTATGTCCATTTGGCTATGTGTTAACATGGCTCCTGCCATTGTAGTGCCTGAGAACCTGGGGTGGGGGGTCAATAATGTGGTCTCTGGAGGCAGGAGGCTCTGACTGGGGAATGCTCAGCTGGCATGGTCCTGCTGTCAGTCCCAACAGCACACGTCAAGGGACTGTCAGTGATGGAGCCTCAGCTGATCCCAGCCGTCCTGTTGGAGCATAGGGAACGGAGCAATCCCTTAGGTGAGTCCCAAAGCCAGATGACTGCTGCTCTGTGGGATGCACAAGCTGTATGTCTGCAGGAAAGCAAAGGGGCAGCACTCATATTTTATTAATCTAATTAGGCAAACAAATGTAGTCAGTATTCTGCCCGTCTAATTGATTAACATCACCACTAAACAGAAGGTTGTTCTCATTAAGGAAGTCTCTTGTATGCTAGTCCTTCTTTGCCGTGGGTTGGAAATATGTTCCATACCTGGAAGGTAAATATACATATAAAAATGAATGCTTTTATAAAATATTCAGAGAGGTTATTTGCATGTTCTTAGTGGTAAGAGAAAAGAGAGAGGATTTTTGTATTTCGTAGTTACCAAAACAGGTTCTTCATCTGACTCTTACTGGGTGTGTCTACACGTGCAATTCATGCTATTTGGCTTTTAAATTTACTGCCAGTAGACTAATTTATTGTGCTGTACGTGTCTGCATGTGTAGACAGTGACACTTTACTGTGCAGTAGATTAGTCTACTGTGCAGTAAAGCATCTCACCACTAATTTCACTTTTCCTCATCTCTAATAGGAGAGTTAGGCAGGAAATTGTTCTTTTTCCCCACCCTGTGAGAATTTTTAAGATTTAAAAACAAAAATAAATAAAAACAAATTCCCTCTTGAATCATGACAAAAGTCTCAAAGTTTCAATAGAAGATGAAAATTGGGTGGAGGGGAGAGAATCATGTTCAGTGAATTTCAGTATTTCGTTTTAATTTTGTTCTTTTCAATTTCTAAAGAAAAACGTGATTTAGAAGCAAATATTGATCCTTTTGTTTTGAAAAATGTCAAAGCAGGGTATTGGCACTTTCAAAGGCATAAGGCTTGATTCCTCTGGTGCTTGCTAAGGGAGTTGGGATCTCCGGATGGAAAGGAAAAGGGAAGAGCATCCTAGCGATGCTTGTCCCTGGACATCCTAATGCTAGGACATAACCAGGCCAGCTCCGCAAACCCATTCCCTACACAGGGCATGTCTACACAAGATCCTAACTGCGCAGTAGACTAATTCTACTGCACATTGATGCGCCAGGGCAAAAGCCATGCTAATGCTCTAATGCAGAGTAGAATTAGTCTACTGAGCATTAGCATCACTAAAAAGGTATGCACTGGTCGTACTGTGCAATAGCACTGGTTACTGCACATTGAATTAGTACCTGTTATTATGGGCACTAACCTTAATATGCAGTAACTATGGCACATTAATGCATGTGTAGATGCATGCAAGGAGCAGGAAAGGGCCAACTGATTCCTTGTGAAGGACCCAAAAGAGAAGTTCTTCCTTAAGAGAAGGGTGGGACTAGAGTGGGAAAGAAAAGATCCAACTGCCTCCCCCATCATGGGATGGGTATACCATGCAGTCTGAGAAGAAACTGCCAGGCTCTGCAGAACCTGCACCACTGAAACCACCACCAGTTTGACCAGTAAGTGCAGGATTGGGCCTTCAGATACATGGTTCACAGAACTCAGACCTGTCCACGTTCCTTGTGCTTGCTGTGTTGATGGCTGTCATCTACTCTTATCCAACGTCCTCTCCTCTGCAAGCGATTATCTGCAAGCTTCTGGCTCGGGGCAATTCTATTATCTCTAGTGAAGCTACAGGGATAAATTTGGCCTGAGCCTTTTCTGCCTGGTGTAATCATCTGGTTAATGTTATCATTAGCCTTTTCTCTCCATCATCCCCTCCAGTCAGGTATTCTGTCTGCAGACGTACCATAGGGCACCTTCATGCTTTCACTATTAACCTTCTGCACTATTTATCAATGACCCTGTTCCTCTGCCCAGGGCACCCATTACAGGTATCTGTCAGCTGGCTGGTGTTTAATTTGTACCTGCCAGCCAGTTCTCCCAGGCCTCAACAGCTGCTGTTCTTCTATGAATATTAAAAGAAAAATGTCAGATTCGAGTAGGTTTTGAACATCTCATTATTCCAGCTGCAGGTGCCAGAATGCAAATCCTAGCTACTTCTACCTTTACCGCTGGAGGGATGAAGAAGGTCATTGCAAAAACATTGGTCAAAATGTTTAAGCTCCATATTTTTATTTCAGTCAAGTGATTGCAAGGGTTTTTTTCTGGGGAGACCTGAAACCAAAGGCCACGTTGTTCATAGTCAGTGCCCATGCCACTTACTTCAAGATTATCAAGGCTATGAAAAGTGCTGTAAAGCCATGTCTACATCCTAACTGGGACAGCTAAATATTGACAATTTAACTCCCATGCTGTTTCAGTTGAATTGAGGGGTCACATCCTGTCTTAAAAGTGTCTGTCCCCTATTATAATGTCTTCCCCCTCTGACACCAGATGGCTGAAATGAAGGGAACCCAGCAGGTCCTTAGCCTATAATTCTGTGAGCCATGATATGCTTTATAAGTTGGTCCTCTATGTCAGTAGAGTTTCTGGTGGAGGTTGAAAGCTGTCAAAACCCCACTCAACAGAAATACAGGAATGACAAAATATTGACCAAAAACTAGGACATGCACTATCTGAGCAGTGTGTATTATTTCTGAATGGAGCCGTCAGTCCTCACGAACACCCACCTTTTTTGGAAACGGACTCCAGAAATGAATGTTGCAAAGCAGAACAGAGAACATCACAGAAGGTAAAACTCAATAACGAATAATCCTCACGAGATTTTTTTTCCCCCCTCTCAATGATCAGTCACTGCCAAAAGAGCTGCCAAGCAATCATATTTGGAGACTTACATTCAAGTCAATGGAGACAACAATATTAGAGGAAGCCACAGAAAAGATACCAGGGCATAGTACATTATAAGCTGAATCACAGGCAAATTCATGGGGAATCAGTTCCCCAGGCTGCTGTTAATTTTGCTTTCACAGTTTTTCCTGTCATTTCCTATACTTTCTTTTTAACACTTGCCTTCCCTGTCCTTACATGGATTGGACTTTGAATTACAAGTGGAAGGAAACAGCTTATTCAGTAGGTTTGAGAGAGATCTTTTTGCAAAGAACCACTAGCATCAGTTTGCAGCTGCTTTGGGTTGTTTCTCCGTTCTTCTTCTGGCTCCATTTTTCAAAGTCAGCCCATCTGAAAATGAGATCTCTTCTTTAGCTTAAATACAAGGCAAGAGGGCAAGATCTTCAGATGCATGAGAGCCCTACATAGCACACCCAGTGAGACAGGGTAAAAGTTGCCTTTGCAATACTTTCATGATTCCTTAAGATTAAAGGCTTAACATGCTAAGCTCAGACCAAGTTAAAACAGCTCTTTCTGATGCTACAGTGTCAGCCAGGATGGAGCACATCATGCTGTGTCCCATCTCCCTCATAAACCCCTTTCCCTGCACTCTGGGACTCATGGGCCACATCCAAACGAGTGTGCATGAATCACTTATGGGATCTCAAAGCAGTCTGAGATGCCGTAAGAGGCACGCCAGGACCAAAATATGTTCCCCATACTGCATATGTGCAGCTCAGGCTCTAAATTTGATAGCTGGAAACCCAAGTGCTAGCCCCAGGCTCCAGCTCCCTCTGGCTGAAGGTCCAGGAGGAGTTGGGCAGGGTCAGTTTGCCCCAAGTGGCACAATTTGCCCCACACCAAAGTGCACGTTCAGGCCCATGAACTGGGGCAAAAATCTCCGGCATAAATTTGCACCGCTCCTATTTGAGCTGCTGCAAGTGCATGTGCCTGCATGTGTGGACGTGCTCATGGATGGCAAGCTGTAAGTATGCCTACTGCAGAGGATGAGATGCGCAAAGTGGATTTTGTTTTTTGGCATTACTAGTGTAAACAGACACTGCTACTGATTTGGGACTTTGCCTGAATGTATTTGTATTTCAAGAAACACCATCTCAGCTCAGTGCGTTCAGGTTCCCCGCCAATCCACCAAGAGATTTACTGGCCTTAACAGAATTATTATAACAATCCCATGGGTAGCTTAAAGACAGGCAAGAACTGCTTATCTCCTATAAAGTGCTTTTCCAGAGCTCTCAGCTGTCTGGAAACAGAGAAGAGTGGCCCCAGCCTTGGCCAATCAATTTTCTTAAACATCTAGTCATCATCATGAGTCACAAAGGAAACTGTTGGCTCCAGTGATTGGCTTTTAACTTCCCCCAACTGGTAAAAGAAAGAAATAACTCGGGGGAGACAGGAGGTTTTCAGTATCTCCACTTCCCGTTATTCACTCGACATGGGAACCAGTCACCATGACAACATGTTCTGCATTGTGGGCCAGCGATTAAGCCTATGACATTGATGTATTTTTCTTATACAATGAAAAAAGTTGTATGTGCTGGATGGAAGTAAAGGGGCCCCTGCTCCTCTGGCATTGACCTGGATTTCTGAATGGAAAGTTGACAGAGCTGTTGCAACGCTGGTATAATGGAAAGCTCACACTTCAGTCAATCTTGACCGTGGACATCATTGCTGTCCATTGTCTCTATCATTTTCCCTCCCCGCAGAACGATAGCTATATGGATTTAGACTGTATTTCCATGTTTGCCTTTAGTTTTCGTTCTCACTCGACTCCTTTCATTGTCTCCATGAATTCTCAGAAGTGGAAAACGGTCTGCACCGCTGGCTGCCCGGGAAATGTCAACGTGTCCTGGAACGCCTAAATTCCATGTTTCAATCCACTAAAGGCTCATCGCCCCGGAAAAGTTTCAGGGTGCGTAATGTCTGCCTTTCTCTTTCTCTGTCCTAGTGCACGGTGCATCATGAGAAGAAAAAAAAAAAAAAGAAACTACTTAGAATGAAAGATCACATTATGAATTAAAGTTAATGGAAATTTAATTGCTTCAGAATTCAGCTGAGAACAGCCAAATGCCGAAATAGATTAAACACGAAGCACTCATTAAAATAAGTATTATCACATTTGCTCCTTTAATATCCTGTTTATTTAGATAAATCTAAACACAAATTGTAGTTTTCAGGGGGGAAGTCTTTGCCCAAAGTGTTTGGATTTGGGATTCTTTTTATGTGCTATCTATAATTAGAACAGCTGCTTTGCCAGGAGTGCAAAATATATCACTTTATCTGCAGCAGATCGAAAGTTTATAATTGAAAGCAGGCAATTAATAAGGCACCGGAGGGATATCACTCATGCTGACCTTTCCTCTATGCAGTGAAGGAACAATAATAACATAACTGGCTTTCCTTACCTTTCCCTGCTTTCTTGAAGTTATCTCTGCTGCTTAAAGTGTTATTCTTTATTTGTTTAGTGGTAGGGCATTCATATAATGCACTGGCTATCATCTCCCAGTGCTGTTTTACCACTTTCATTTAAAACGAGAAGAAACGAGAGCTATGGGATATGGGTCACTGCTCTTCCTCAGCTGCTCAACCCCAATTTTGAAATTTTTCGAGTCAGCTTTTGATCCTAGATGGATTCCTTTATGAAGAAGTGGCTTTAAGGGCTTCCTTGTGCCGCTGGATGGGCACAAACCTGTCTCTCACTCAACTAAGCATCCAGCCCAGACATTGTCCAAAGATTCCCATTGACAGGTTCTATAGTGAGAGCTAATAAGCCAGAGGCCAGGAGTTCCCACGGTCCACAAATGGGTTTGGAGGTGTATGATGCTCGTTGTTAACCTAACCTAAGTCCTCCTTTAGGTGCCTAAATTCCTTGGTGGGTCTAAACCTTAGTGCCTGCAATCAATGAGAAGAATTGGCCCTTTGCACTTAGGTTACCGCTAAGGGTTTTCAAAAGTTTCTTCCAGGACATCAGACTGATTCTGCTGTCTACTCAGGCAAAGTTTTACTCTCTAGGGGATTTGGGCTGTGCGGGATTTAGTCAAGTGCTCTTTAGCCCGCATGCAGCAGAAAAGATGGGGAGTTGCTAGATTGTGCACGTGTAGTTCTGAGTGCCCATTTATTTCCATATGTGGTGGTAACTGTGCCAACAAATGCCACATCTTACTGATCATTTGCACACTGAGTTTCCCCCATTGTGAGTATACACCTGGCAAGAGTGTATGCAGATTATGGATGCTATTGTAGCCCAGGTGATCCCAGACCTAAAGATAGTGCATATGAGGGTCCAAAAATCTTTTGCAGGTTGTATGCACTGTTGTGATAGCAACCACTTGCTTGGCATTCACTTATATCCCTTTCAGTTATCATTCTTAGTCTTTTGCAAAGATTTCTTGTGATTTTGGGTAAGATATTGCCAACCACATTTTGTTCTGTTGGATAATTAATTGCCACCATTGTGATTAAGGGGTGGGGGAGCAAAGAACGCTGGTTGGCAAGTAGGGCAAATAATTACGCCTGATTATGTCTCCTTCCTGTTTTATTTAAAGTTTGATCTGTGATTATAGAAATAAATAAATACAAGAAAACCTTGCTGTCTCTATAGCTAATTCTCCAGAGACGGAATATAGCAAACATCATCATTCGGTGCAATAAGTGGTATAAAACTAGTTGACATTTTTCAGCAAGATTGTTTTCTTTGCATTGTAAATCCCTGAGGATGCATTAAGCCTAGTTATCTTTGTTTAGCACACTTCACCAGAAACATTACAAGAGAGGCAAGATTGACAAAAAAAAAGAAAAGAAAAAATCATTTGAATAAACAAGGCAGGATTTTTCCATGCAAACCCCTCTTTCTCTCTTCTTAAGGAGCATATTTGAAACGTACTGACAAGTGTACCTAAGCCACGCTTCGTACGCATCAGCTCGGTGACTTGCACTTCAGTGGGGAAAATATTTCTCCCCTTGCAATCCAGAAAAAGCAGCTGACACTTTGCTTTTCCTTTCTGATCCTGGATCATCAGATCTAAAGTCACACAAAAGCTGCTTGTATTTCTTGGTGCTTTAACTCGGTGTTCAAAGCCACTTATGAGAATCCAGCACCCGGATCTCATTAAAATGAATCAAGCATGAAAATCTCACAACTGATGTATTTTATACATGGGCAAATTTGGGTTGAAAATGCTTGGCTTCATTCCTGCTAATACAGCCAGGGAGAAAGAGACTGTGATTGCATTTGTTCTGGGCTGAATTGCTCCTTCGAAAAGCTCTGAGGAATGGACATAATATGTTTAATTTGCATCCAAGACATGGGGCTTGCCGAATTGCCCTGGTCAAGACACTCTTTTGGTAGAAGTCTGTCTTGGTTGGGTACCTCCACTCTTATTATGGTTATCCTGGGTTTCTATCTGTGTGGCCCTCTCCTTTTCACTGCAAGAGGGGTGTTGCTCGCAATGTTTTCACATCCTAACTCACTCACCAACTCACTTTTCAAATGCAAGTATGATAGCATCAAAAATTAAAGTCCTACAACATTAAGAGAAATGACACTTAGCCAGGCCAATCGCAGCTAGGTAATTAAACAGACCGGGAGGCAGTTCTTTATTTTCTGTGTATCTTTATATGTGTCTGGCTAGAGAATAACTAATTAGTGCTGGAGAGAATGAAATCGCTCCATGCGATACCATAAATAACATGCATGGGAATAGTCTAGCGCCGTGTCCTATTGCGTATGTACAATGAAAAACTCTTCCCTTCGGTGCATGGGCGCCTCTTCATAGTGCCTCGTCGTGACTCTGATCAAGCGTAACTCTTCTTGTCCTCCAAAACAGTTTTGCACACCGACCGGGTGTTTCTCCTCCTACAGGTGCTCTGAAAGTCCGGAAAGTCTGGACCCAACTTCCAAGGGAAGTGGTGCTGGCTCCTACCTTCGGGGTCTTTAAGAGGAGGCTAGATAATTACCTAGCTGGGGTCATATGAGCCCAGTATTCACTCCTGACAAAGGGCAGGGGGTCGGACTTGATGATCGACTTAGGTCCCTTCTGACCCTACAACTATGAAACTATGAAAGGAGGAATCAAGTGAGGGTCGTCTGGTATGAACTACCATTAGTTCTACTGACATTAATAGCAAATTGCTTACCAGTGGTACTCCAGTAGCCCCTACCATCACTCTTCTGGTTGAAAGCTTAAGAACATAAAAGCTGCCATTTACCAGGCCAGCCCAGAGGTCCGTCTTGCCCAGTATCCTGTGTCATAGTGGCAGAGAAAGGATGCTGAAAGGGAGAGCGAACTGGGTCTGACCAAGGTGTTTTTCCTACAGTATGATGTCAGATTATGGTCTCCTCAATGCTGGTTTCACACCAGCATCGTTCCACTTGAATTCATGATTTACTTGTGATTTATATCAGTGCAATATCAGAATCAGGCCCAGTGACTTGACTCCAGAGTGAAATCAGCCCAGCCTGGATCCTACTACCTGACACCTCCATCACGGATCTGGGGCCAGGGTCCCATTAGGCTAATAAGAAAATTGTCCCTGGCCCAAAGAACTGACAAGCTCATCTTCAAGTCACATGAAGAGAACTACTGAGGGACATCCAGTGTTCATGTGGGCCTCATCCTGACAGGGGCTGTGCACCACACTCACATCAGTGGACACAGGGATTGCCGATACTATTGGCCCTGATGAGGCATTTGACCTAATTGGCTGGCTGTAGTTCTGCTAGCCGGGTAGCTCTGAAGGGATGATGTGAACTGTTGGGTAAGAGTGGTTAGTCTACTATGGCAGTACCCAAAGCTAGTTCTGGTCTGCTGCAGTGATTGCAATGGAGACACATCCATAGTTTCCAGTCCCAGGTGTGTGTACAGCTGTGTAAAGCATAAAGCAAATCTTACTGGGGTTTACCCCCTCTCACTTCATCTTATCCCTTCTCCCATTCCTGGCATTAACACTGAGAAAATGAGGGTGGGAAGAGACCTCAGGAGGTCACATCTAGTCCAACCCCTACTCAAAGCAGGACCAGCCCCAACTACATCATCCCAGCCAAGGCTTTGTCTAGACGGGTCTTCAAAACCTCCAAGGATGGAGCTTTGAACAAGCATATGGCTCTTCTACATAAAGTGCAATTCCTCCTCCTCTTCTCCCATGCCTGTCCTTCCTGAACGGTTTATACCCACCCACGACTGTGCCCCAGTCATATGAGCTCCCACCAAGTCTCTGTTATTCCAATCCCATCGTAGGGCCATAACTACAAGGACTTCCAGTTCTTCCTGTTTGTTTTCCAGGCTTCGTGCATTTGTCTCAGGAAGTGTTAGAGCACCTCCCCTGTGGCCCCCTCCTGCTTCTTTCATTTCATTCATAGTTTCTAGAGTCAGAAGGGACCTGAACAGATCATCAAGTCCAACCCTCTGCCCTGGGCAGAAGGGAGTGCAGGGATCATAGTACCCCAGCCAGATATCTATCCACCCACCTCTTGAAGACCCCCAAGGTAGGGGAGAGCACCGCCTCCCTTGGGAGCCCATTCCAGAGCCTGGCAGCCCTCACTGTAAAGCAATGCCTCCTGATATCATTACTTGATGCTTGCTCTTCCTCCAGGTCACCCACTTCCCCACTTACCTCAGGGGTTTGGTCTCCACTCCCCTGCAACCCTAGTTTAAAGCCCTCCTCACCAGGTTAGCAAGCAAGCCTACAAAGATGCACTTCCTTCTCTTTATCAGGTAGATCCCATCTCTTCCTGGCAATCCTTCTTCTTGGCACATCATCTCATGGTCGAAGAAGCCAGCTCCCTGCTGGCAACACCACCTGCACAGCCAGGTGTCGATCTGCAGGATGCACCCATCCCTCCCCTTGACCGGAAAAAAACCACCTGAGCACCTGTCCCATGCACCTTTGCACCCAGAGCCCTGTAGTCATTTTTGATCTGCTCAGGGTCTCCCCTGGCAGCATCATTGGTGCCCACATGGATGAGGAGCATGGAGGTAGGAGTCAGAGGGCTGGATGAGCCTTAGTAATCCTTTTGTGACATCGTGGATGCGGGCTTTGGGCAAGCAGCAGACTTCCCGAGACAACAGGTCAGGTTGGCAGATGGATCCCTCCATCCTTCACAGAAAGGAGTCTCCAACCACCACCACCCATCAATTCTTCTTGATGGTGGTTGTCTCAGTCCTGCCCACCGTGGGGAAGCCTGGCCCGTCCTCCTCCACCAATGGACCGAGATCCTCCCCATCTGGTGCTAGGGCTGCCACAAGCTACCATGTCCTCTCCCTTCTGATTACTTCCACCTAAATGAGTCATAGCAACACACAGAATCCTCTTAATTAAGAGACTCTCTCCTGATTAATTAATTATTGCTTAAACTCAATATGAACAGCAAAATTTAATAAGCAGTAATTGTGAAAAAGCAGTGGGGGAAAAAATGCTAAACAGAATCAGATGAAGACCTCCCCTGCAACAAATTACCAGAGGCTTTGGGAAGTGCATCTCGATTTGCTTGCTATGTTTCTTTAAAAGGGCGTATTAATAAATTGCAATATTTGTTTGCACGCTCACGCTGCCTGTTTTAGTCAAGCCAGAGCCACGACTAATGATGCCCTCCTTTTATTTCCTCAGAGTGTCCTTTGATCAATAGATATTCCAGTGTTTCTGTATGGGGTATAAAACTGATCACAACATGGGAAATGAATGACTGCTAAGATTTAAGCACTGATTGACTATATTCAGTCATGCTCAAGTGTAAAATGGTTCAGGTATTTAGCAGTTTCATACCAGCAGTACTTAATTAAGTATGTGAAAGCATAGTGATCTTTAAAGCGACCAGCCCAGAAATACTTTTCTAGGAAGTTTCTTGTAAGAAGAAAACGCTCAGTCCTTTCTCCCAAGGACCAGGCTGCTAATGAAAACCAGCAGCAGAAAATGTATGACATGTCCATAGATACATCAAACTGCAAACTAATGGTGGTAGATGAGATGTCTCAGAGGACAGTGACTAGGAAGTGAACCCTTCAACCTCTCCGTGGGGGGTTTAAATCCCAGTGCTGGTAAAAAATGATTGCTGTCTCACAACTGAGTGGCTTTAGTTCAGTTCTTAAGTCTCTATGAGAAATAATAGCCCCAGCACCCTCAACAAAGAATACAAGAGCTAAGATGTGGCCTGTGCTATAAAAGAACGGCTGATGTCTCAAGGGGCTAGATCGGAGTAGGCTGTTGAATAAACTATACCAGCAAAAGCTCATTGAACTGCATCGACACTAGCCATTGCCCGCGTAACCCCTCCACCACTGGGACTCTACATAGCTTTAAGAATGAAGTTGGCCAAAGTGTGCATGGGGTCTCTAGCTCCTGCATCTCAGACAGCTTGCACTGCCCGTGCCTGTCCTATGGGCAAAGGAGGGCACTGGTTTTGTCAACCCACCCCTTGGTAATCTTGACTCTGCTTTTCTAGAAGTAATATAATGGGAAAATCACTGAATGGCGATTTGAGAATCTTAAGTGCCTGATATTATGAATACAAAAAAATCCCAGCAGTAGCAATCATTGCCCCTGCTGTTCTGGGAAGGAAAGCCTACACCCTACTTTTCCTAAAACGGTGTTGTATTTTGCACTTTCCCCAGAAAGTCCTCAAATTTGGGGATATTTCAGATCAAGGGTTGAGGTGGGGAAGGGGTGGCTGCAAGTTCTGGAGCCCTTGGACAGAAAGTCCAGCTAGCTGTTCACTCATTTTTATTACCAAAAAAAAAAAAAATCCAGCTCCATTCAGCTGTCTCTGTACAGCAGAGAGAGGGGGGTCTTCATCATACAGAGCTTTCTAAGCCTTTTACAGCTTGATAGATCCATAAGCAGCACTTTAAGTTGCACATTGAGTACCTCTGCCAGCACAGATACCATAAGCTCCTAGCAAGGTGCCCTACTCGGTAAGGAAATGCCATCATTGCATTATCTCCCGTCCCTGAATGGCTTTCAGGTACAGCACAAAGGAGAGCACATTGCAGTAGTCTGCTCTTGAGAGGACAGCTGTTTGGTTAACAGCAGCAATGTCCACGTCCCAAAGGAGGGGTTACCTCCTCTGTTTACCAATTACTTCCGGAAGAAGAAAAAATCTCCAGGAATCAGCTCGGTGAGCAATTTGGCCTCCTTGGAGGTGTAGATTTCCCATCTTCTACTTTTAGCTCACTTGCTTTTCTCGCATCTATTCAAGTTTGCAGCCTGCTCGTCTGTTTTCAGTTCATCTGCGTGGCCTCCTTTCCTTGGCAATGTAATTATTGTATTTAAGATTCAATCCTCTGAATTTCCTCAGTGCTGCTTCCACCCACTGTCACTAGGCATGGGTGAAGGGAGACAGCATTTTGAAATTAAATGCTGATTTATTTTATCCTTACTGAAAGATGCCGAGTTCCCCAGCCTTCACTTCACGGATAATCTGTTTTGTGATAGTGATAACGGGGAGCATAAAGCTCTGCAGATTTGTAGTTTGGTTGCATCTTTTTGTTTCACATTAAAGCTAAATCAACCTTGGGGCATCAAAGGAGGTTCCCGCAGCTAGAGGGAAGGGAAGATATTAAAAATGTATGGAGAGATTGTTTGCAGCATCTCTGGAAAAAGGGTTTGCAAAGGGGAAGGAGTCTTGGTCAGGGTGACTGCATGGATACCAGTGACACAGGGATCTCCCAGGTGTAGCTACACCTTGGCAGCAGGATGCTCAGTCTTGCTTCCAAAGAAATAAGCCTTACCTACCTGCTCACACCTCGACCCTGGAAACAAGGGGCTGAGCATGCAGTGGGGGCCCTGACACTGCCAATCTGGAAACCTAAGGCTTATTCGTGGTGCCAGGAGCAGCCCTTAGCCCACCCCCAGCACCTCATTGCTGCAGCTGACAACTGCAGAGTGGGGGCAGCTTATTTCCTCGGCGGCCAGGCTGAACACTTTGCCACAACAGTGTAAATCTTCATGAATTCAGGCCTGAAAGTGATATAAGGGCTGAATCCTGCAGGTCTCACCAACGCAAAATCGGGACATAGCCTGAGTTTTTCATTACCACTGGAAGCGACAAGTCCCTGGCAGCGCTCAGCACCTCTGAGGTCTTCTGCTGGGATTAACCTGAGTGAATATTGAGTCCTGAAAATTTCCTTCTAACATCTTATACCATCAGCACAGACTAAGCGAGCTGCCTAGTCCACTGGAAATCATCTCAATCACCACCAAGTAGGAAGAGGAGAATACTTTGGTGATTGAATTTACTAGCTTGCGGCTGTTTATACAACTCATTGATGCCATACGCAGTTTCAAAGGTTTTCATGATTCCTTATCTGAGTCCTCAATTCAGCTGAAATCAGATTCCCCCCCGCCTTTTCCTTCCGAATGATCTCTCAGGCAGACAGAAAAGCCAACTGCATGCTAATAGCTCTCGATAATCCACCCAGCCGCACCTGCCATGAATCGACTTCATTTCCTTTTATCTTTTAAAATGTGTGAATAAATTAATCACTTGTGGAAATCAGATCATGTGGCACCTTTATGATAGTTATAAATAGGGAATGGTATGATAACAAACCAATCCTATCTGTGTGTTACACTTACGGGGGGGAAAGGGGAGCAGCCAGAGTATAAGGCCTGGGTCCCTACCACTGGCACTGCTATGACCTAACTTAGTCTACTGGGGTCCCTCTTGGCATGGGACTCTCGCACCCCTAAAATTGGCTCTGGTTGAGCTAGTGTTTGCAGTCCTCAGAGGTAGGAGGGTAGTATATTAACCTGTCGCTACAACCCTATCCCTGGTAATAGCTCTTGATGCTGTTGGAATTGTACATCTTCCAACTCCTAATGGGGGACTTGACTTTTGCATAGGACATCATGTGGGGGCGAATTGCACCCTACCAGAGCGGGTATACAGGAGCAGGGCTGAGCCTTGTACTGGGTTTGAAGGGAGCAATTCATAGAAATCATAGAAAATAAGGGTTGGAAGGGACCTCAGGAGGTCACATCTAGTCCAACCCCCTGCTCAAAGCAGGACTTATTCCCCGCTGGATCATCCCAACCCAGGCTTTGTCTAGCCAGGTCTTAAAAACCTCCAAGGATGGAGAGTCCACCACCTCTCTGGGTAACTTAGTCCGGTGTTTTACTTCCCTCCCTACCATTTTATGTTCTTATGAACCTTGCCTGGGCACTTGTAGGCAGTAACTTCTTGGGAGGAGTCAAAACCTTGCACTTGAGTCTCTGATCCAGCAAAATTGCCAAACACACTTTTTAGTTTTCAACATGTGTACAGTCTCTTGGATCCCAGCAAGGAAGCTGACATGCTTCTCATGGTGTGCTAAGCTATCCATACCCTACTGAGCTATCTGTCTAGCCATTATTTAATGAAAAAGTCATGCGTATCTACAAAGTACTGGATAGAATAGAGAAAACTCATCATCTCTAGCTTAATTATTTCATCCCAGTTTTATACAGCTCTACATCTCAATTAGTGGACAGATTTAATGAATATTTGATCAAATCCTGGCTGAGGTCAAACAAGAGAGATAATGTAGCTTTAAAAATGTACTGTTATGTTAGAAAAACATGCCTTGAAAAAACTGATGGAGCTCAGCTTACACTTGCTGCAGAAAGAAGTGGACTTCTAGACAAATATGTCCATCTGTCCTGTTTCTCTGGTGATGGCACTTAGAGCCGTGCATGTAGCAGAAGACAAAGATGAAGCACTGTATTAATCTAGCTATGGAGGTACCTCGCCCATGCTGTGCAGCAAGTGGATCCATCCTGGGATTGACTCCCGGACTCAGGCAAAGATCTTGTATGGAAAATGCTGCGCACACTGTCATGGGTCTAAACCCATTGAGTCATTTGGGTTAATACTGATTTACAGCTTTGAGATCAGAATCAGACCATGATATTCTGAATCCTGGAAGGATGAAAATCTATGTATGCATCTGGAGAGTGGTATCCAAGAGACCCACTTCCTTTCATTTTTGTCTAAATTTTGTACTGTTCAGTTGGTTTTTATCAGAATCATAAATATAGTTTTTAATAAATGTGCTTCCAAGTAACATTTGCACTGAGCCCAAAACAAACATTGAGTAATTTTTGACCCCGATGAGTTTTGCCTATTTTCTGTGCTTCTAGAGTACACATTTGCCATATGTTGCATCATATGTCACTTCGCTGATACTGGGGATTAAATGTTCTGAGGCTTTTTTTTTTTAATCGCATGGCCATTAGAATCAAATCTGAGAGACGAAGTTTCATCAAACTAGGAAAAATACATGTACCTGCCTCTCCCCCTTTCTCCCTCCCCCCTGTTACAGCCACCACCACAACAAAAAACTCAGTTTTCATTAAATCCCAAACACTCCCATGTCGTCTTGCCCTTGGAATCGATGGATCAAGTTGAACCCTGGGCAAGCGATTTCCAATTCAATCATTTCCACCAAAGTCAACAGAGTTTGTTTCCAGTCTCTAACTGGGAAGATAAAAATACTATCGCAACTCTCTAGTGGGATCACCCTGGGCCGGGCACTCAGGCACTGGCCAGAATACGAAATCTAGATGATAGATTTTAAGGGCACGTGCACTTTGCTTCAATATTGGGGCAGAGTTGAGTGTGGAAACGCCTCACCTACACACATTTCACAGAAGAAACCCAACGATTTCAAATCCTTAGTGTCAAAAGCATTCTGCCCTGTTGTGGCCTCTGTGATTTCTTTGCAACAGAAAAACTGCTCTATTATTGTGCCATGGTCAAAAAATGAGTGAAAACTAAGAGCTGGCCTTGAGTCTAATGATGAGTTAAAAAAGGTGGAAATCTGTGGGTCTAATTGTTGCCTGTGTTTGCAAAGAGCTCCCAAGGAAAACCCTCTTCTTCTCCCTCGCTGGCCAGCTCTGTGGGCACTGACTTTTATGGTTACTCTTCTACTACATCAAACAGCTTAATTTTTTCTCCTTTTTAGCAGATGGAAGAGCAGCTAGTAAGTCCATCAGCTTCCAGGAGGTCTGTGCTCGCCCAAAGTCCAACTTGCACACGTTAGCGGATGTCAACGCTCTCCAGCATAACAATGGCCACATTGCAAGACTATCACTATCGGCCGTACCAGCCCTACACCGGCAGTACTGAATATCTCCTAGAGAAGCAGACAGTTCTTTGATGGAAATGCTGCAAAGTGGAGCTATTACCTTAGTAAATATAAAAAGAATAAACCCCCTTCCATTTGCATGTTTTCCAATCAGCCCGTAGTTTGTCATGTCTCAGTTCAGCAGATAAGTGGCTCGTTAGCTGGAAAAGGTTGAGTGCCCCTGCTACTTTACTGCGCCCTCATCAGAGCAAAATTTCTTCTCTACATGGCCCCTGGTAACTCTCGGGAACTAGTAGAAAGGCAATCTGCAATATTGGACATGGCAGGAAGAAAATATGCTAGTTTCTGGATAAATGGTTGCTGTGGGGGTTGAGGGAAAGGTTTGAAATGAAGCAAACACCGCCAAAAAACAGACTGAAGGAAGTGGGGTGCTCAACAGAAGGGAAAACCAACAGTTCAGAGGAAAAATGTGATGGGGAAGGTGGAGTTTCTTGCAAGAGAGTGTATTGAAGAGTCATGGAGGGGTGTTTGTGGTCATGAGTTCAGTAGCTTGGCACGGTTTCAGGGACCCAAAGCATACGACAAGTGCCCTAACTGGGCAGCTTAGGATTTCCTAGTCTTAGGGATACCCCTGGGTGATAGAGAACTGGCTCCAAGTCATCTGCTGCTTCTCCCCATAGGAGATATAAAGGGGACAGGAAGAGGGGCATGGCTGGAGTATGGAGCATGAACAGGACAGCAATCAGACCAACATCCCTGCTCATATAACGTAAGGTGCTCTTGGACTGTAGCGGAGAGCTGCGCATGCAGATATACCAGTGTAAGCTTTAACCCAGCTTCCTTGGGCACCAACAGCAGTGAAGATGCAGCAACACAGGCTTCAGCTTCAGTAAATTCCCAGTGTTTTTTGCCAGAAAATTCAAAAATCACTTCTTCAAACTTTCTCATGGATAAGCCAGAGAAAACCTTGCATAATTGTATTCTTTGAGTGGTTGGATATTTTCTCTGTAAAGGAACAAATTTATCCCATCACAGTGCAGCCCCAGGAGACCGTTGATGGTGGTATTTGGAGCTTATTGCTGCCAAGTTAAGCTCCACTCCAGGACTGCACCAAGGATGGAAACTCCTGCAGTTTTCTTTGTTGTTAATGATCTAGATGGCTCCATCCCTGCTATCCTGAGTGCATGTACCAAAAAAAAGGGCAATCCCTGCCTCAAAGTTTACAGCTTTGGTAAAAGCAAAGACTTAACAACAGGTTCCAATGAACTAAAGGGAAAACACAACATCACATGGAGGTAACTGTGATTGGCAACTATCTTTTATTCTTCCTTGCTTTTGGGGGAGAAGCATATGCCATTGCCCTTGTATTTCCAGCTGTCTTCCATTGACCAGGAATTCGGTTTCATTCAGCCGGCCCAGTGTTTTGATCACAATGATTTCTATTGCATTTCATTAAGGAAAGATATATTTCCCACAAGATGTGCTACTGCTGAAGTGGACCAGTGTCTCGCTCCCTTGTTATCATTCATACAGCAAAGGAGGAAACTCTCTCAGCCCTTCTGCAGTCATAGCTTTGATGCTTATTATTTTCTTTTGTTCTTTGGTAACTTATAGTTTCCCATTCGAGTGACATGTTGCTGTTATCATAACCTTACCATGTTGTAGTTCTTGTTTTCAAAAAAAATTGCCAACAAAGAAATTACCCGAACCATGTGGATCTGCCAAACTTGGAATATAAGTCTCTGGGAAACAGGTTTTCCCATGAACTCTTGAACACTCTCTGCTTCCTCTTGTACTAGACAGTCTGGAATATCACCCCCTTTCATTGTACCTCTCGACTTCTTTTGTTTCTGCTGCCAAAGGGAGGCATAGGAAAACTGTAAGTGTAAAAAATGAATCATCTCATGCTTCCCAGCATCTCCCTAAGGCCCCTGGACAAGTCTGGAAAGAAGTGTTGTGTTGTTTTTTAATTGTAAGCCACCCTTTCAGCCCATCTATAATTGTAAGCCACCCTATGAGCCCATCTAGGATTGATACCAATCATCAGACATTTCACTCTCATTCAGAAATGTCCCCTTTTAAGTGCCAGATGTCCAAAGAGAAGTCCAAAGGGCGCAATACATGTAGACACATACTAACAAACATTTGCTGCTTAATATCCAGAAATGCACAGTAACCCCATTGACCTAACTATAACGACCCCATGGCTTTGCTTTAAATACCTGGACCAGGTGATAGAGAACTGGCTCCAAGGAGCCAGGAGCTAGCTTTTCCCACAGCAACCAGATTTACCAAACACCATTTCGTCCTGACTATTCTTCCGAGGGCAATTCAAAAAAAACCATTTTGTGCGTCTTGTCCATCAGAAAGCTGGAAACGTACTGTCATTGTCTGCCAAATCAGTGGCTCATCCAGACCTGTTGATAACCCATAACATGAAAGTGTGTGTCATCCAAAAAAAAGACAGATGGCTTTTCAAGCCTATAAGAAATTCAGCCAGAAATCCTAGGGTAGCCAGCTCCAGCAAAAGGCTGTGAAGATGACACTTCACAGAAATACAGGCACACAGACACAACAGTCTTTGAGGAATCGAAGCAGACAGGTTGCATCCTGGAGAGTGATGTAGTCGAGTGAAGTTTCCACACAAATTCCTGGCACTGGCATCAAGCACATAGGGATGAAAGGGGCTGCTGATACGCTCTCCACCAGTCTGTATTCTCAATAACCAGGCCACCAATCCTTTTCTTGCAATAAAAACACCAGTGCACGCTTTTAGACTGCTAAGTTGTATTATATCAATGAATTTAAAAATATGTCCTTAGAAATAGGGGAGACAGACAGACAAAACTTGAGACAGTCATGATTAGCAAAAGGGTAGAGGTTAGTTTTGTAGTTCCGGCAGTGTAATGGGGTTCAGGATATACAACTGTAGTCGTAATTCCCAGTTCTCCTATAGATGTGTTGTGTGACCATGGACAAATAACTTATTCTCTTTGTTTTCAAAAGAAGTCCATTTTCTGGACAAAAAAAGTAAAATCTATGACTCTTTTTACCAAAGTTTATTAAATATTTTATAGTTGAGAGACTGACATGCAAACAATCTGTGCGACCTCTTTGCTTTTTAACATGGCCTCTTTTCACCAACCGTCGCAAGAACAATCTCTCTTTTTTTCAGTCCAAAAGCTGGAAAAGACAAGAGAGAGGGGGGAAAAAAAGAGTAACAAAAAGGGGGGAAATGAAAAGCCCAAACTTTTATAATTTTACAAAACACTCCAAAATCAGTTGTTTAAAAAATGTTAAAATAGGAACAGTTTCAACATTTTTGCAAATATTCAGATTTTTGTGGGGTTATTTTGGCTCAATCTGTTAAATTAATATTTAGGGGCTGGTTTGATACTAATGGTGATAAAAGTTGTATGTGAGTGTGTGTTGCCCACTTAATCAATAGAAATTCCTGGGTCCTGATCATCCTGTTTGAACATCTTATTAACATCAGTGCCTGAGTGATAGGGCCATTTCGTGTTGGTGTTCATCCCATTTCCTGCCTGTCACTGCTTAATTCACCTTCTTTTTCTCGCTTCTTCAATTTTTACTTTATTTCTCTCCTTTCTAACATTACTTTTGTTTGTTCACATCTCTCCTTTGGCACCATGGAGTTATGTTAGGATGAGCTTTGTCCATCTATCTAAACTGGACCTGCTGAAGGATGGAATTCCTATTCTCAAGGAAATTCAGCTCTTTCGATATTTGTTTTCTTCCTGGATAGGGATTAAAGGGCCATTTAACAAACCTTCCCATAGAACAGCAACACCACCAAACCCTCTGGAAAATACTGATGTGGAAATGTCAAAATCTGGAACTCCATGAGGTATTATTGCAGCCCAGAAATAACAGAGAGACTCTAATGTGTCAGGAAGATTGTAAGTCCCGTCTGTGAAGAGGACTCATTAGGGAATATGGAGGTACAGGGGACCTATAATGACAATTCCCAGATGGCGTTACAGTAGCTGAGCTGGAAACAGAGATGAATTTAAGCCCAAAACGACATGAAACTTTTTGTTTCTATTTTCCCCCTAGACAATTCTGCAAAGATTGATCTTCTCCCTTGGTAAACTGAGATTTTCCTAGTGAAGCCCCTACCAGTGAATATTTTTTCAACCAGGCACGGACCTTCCTGGGGTTGAAAAATGACAGTAGTTATTAGGATGTTGGGCTTGGGATGCAAAGTTCAAAAGTGCCCAAGTGAATAAGAAGCACAAAACTCATTGACTTGAAACGGGACTTGTGCTTTGAAGTCACAGAGGATTTTTTTTTTTAGTATCTTACGTGTCTTGCCTTGATATCTGAACATTCAGATGCTGAAAAAACTGCTACCATACACATTTGTGCAAAGGTACAAAAAGAGTCATTGGAAGCAGTGAGCTGGCAGTTTCCCACTGCCTGTTTATGGGCTGTTCTTTGAATCGTCCCTCATACTAATGGTCTGGTCTCTCTAAGATGAGCCAGGGAGGATCCATATTCAGCTGTAACTCTTCTTCTCCCACTATGCAGCTCCCTGTTCATTTTTACCATTGGCCAATACAATGGTAGCACCTCTTCTTCCTTTTCTTTGCTAGCCAGCAGGACAGACAGAAGAGCAGCTCCCTGTTGTAACTCATGGCACTTCTCTGTGAGGCGCCATGAGTTATGATCTCCTGGACCCAATAGAAGTTTGCTGCCTGCAACTGGTCTCCTCTAGCAATGTCCCTCCGCCCTCCCAGCCCCAGTGCTGTTTTCAGAATGGGAGGGACAAAAAGGGAGCAGAGGGAGCTCATTCTGGGGGTTGCCCACCCTCCAGCACTGGCTGAAAACCCCCGAATCGAACTCCCTTGGCTCCCTTTCCCCTCTCCTATTTGGAAAACTGGACCGGGGCTGGGAGGTGGCGCAGACACAAGTTACTAAGGGTGCTCCATTTTGGAGTGTGTTCATCTGAACCCTTGTGCAATGAGGGTTCAGATTTTTGTAGGATCAGGCCCTTATAAAGCTGTCTGCAGCCGTGCACTTCTGTTTGGTCATGGCTGTAGAGTGCTTTCAGGGGCCAGATCAGGCAAAAATGGTCACTTCTGCCTGTGCCTAATGTGATTGCAGTTGTACCCTGGCTTCCAGTGTAGGTTAGATTCTAGTATTAATCAAATGAATGTACAGCACATGCAGCATAATTATTACAAAGATACTTTTGGAAAATAAAAGGTCCTTTGTCATAGAATCAGGCTTCACTTCTCATTTTGAGCTGGAAAAAAATGTAACAACCACCATCTTGGCTTATGAACCAGGGCCCACCAGCGCTAAAACCACACGTTGCTTTAGCTTGAACTAAGACTGTCTAGCAAAGCTTTAAGAGCCCAGAGGAGAACCCATAACACAAAATCATCAGTGGATCACACCAGGCCAGGATCCCATTTTGTATGCCAGTAGTCACTATTTTCAGCTTTTTACCAGCAATGATTTTTCTCCCCTAGGGTTTTCTTAATAGAAAATACACATCAACCACCTTTCAGCTTATTATGTTCTTTTATCCAACTATTTTCAGGCTTTCTCCAGTTGTTAGAAGAAAGAAAATCAGGAAGTTTCAAACAAAACACAGTGGGTTTTGCAGGGACCAGAGGCAAAGGTCAGCATTATTAATGAGAGCTCTATGGGGAGGACAATAGCATTGCAGATAGAAAACACCACTGTTTCTTTGTGCCTGTTGTGGGCTGGGTACCACTAGCAAAGGGCATGGAAGCCCCTGGAGATGCCTTGGGAAGCGGAGACCTAGAAGCTTGACTCTTAAATTATAAGGGCATGATGAATTTTTTACAGTACCTTTGTTTGAGCACAAAAAAAAAATTCTTTGTGTGCATTTTCTTGGTTTTTCCAACACCTCAGGCATAAATAATCAGTCAAGGGCTAAATTGTGCCTTAGGAATGCCCTTGAACAAAGAGGCCCTACACTGGAAGAAGTGGTTGTTTTCTTTGCTCGAGGGTAGGGAGAAGTAATTGTTAGCTGGCCAGTTTGGACACTCATTGGGCCAGCAGAGCTGTGCTGAACAGCAGGTAGGGAGAATGGCCTTACAGTGCTCATCATTACTCATCCCACCTCACCCATATATACACGGTCCCACGTATTCCTGTACCTGGACTCCCATGCGGCTCTATGAAGGAGGTTGTTACCCTGCCTAACTCCATTTTGCAGGGGCATACAATCCCTATCAGATACCCGGTCCACACGTAAAGGTTCATTGCTTGAGTGTGTCTCATGCTCTCCAGCTAGAAGCTTGCTATGTTACGGGGAGGTAGTTATGCTGATTTTTTTGGCACAGGAGCTATGAGGTGCAGTGTTATGCCAGAAGTCCACAACACTGGTCACGAGAGTCTCTTTAGTTGTAAAAGCCCTAATTCCTATCTCTCAAAGCCATGGGAACAAGATAAGAGCTACGCTTGATGCCCAGGGCAGTGGCAACACAAACTGCCCCTCAATCCAAGCAGATTATATTGGTGTTACGTCCTTTCTCTGCAGATTTCACATGGCAAAAACTGGGAAGTGGAAAAGAAGGCTTATTATCTTCTGCCTGGATTCAAAGACTTACCCAGTGGGTTGTGTGCACCCTGGTTGCAGAGTGTTGCAACAAAACTCGGCCTGTGTAGCAGAGGGCTCCATGAGCTTGTTAATTTAGCATGTATTATTTGCGCTCGTATGCCACAAGCTCAGTATCTGATTTGGAATCAAGTGTAATTAGAAGGATTGTAACCAAAGAACAAGACCAGAGACAGTTAATTATGTTAGTTAATGCATTGATGAAGCAGAACCTGACTCTAATAACAATGGCTTGAAGCAGTTATGTAAAGTAAGGTACAGTTTTGTGGCCAACTGAGATGTTAGGTCATTCTCTGACTACCCCACGCTAGTGTCTGCAGGTGAACTCCTTAAATCACCTTGCTTAGCTTTCCTCATATAATGATTAAAGCCCCAAACCAAACATTACTGCCTCTTTCATGGGAAAGTTTGCTTAAAAGCACTCTGGCCATTTTATCTGTCGAATCCTAAGTGTTGCTTGCTCATAGAAGGGGAAAAGGGGTAGGAAACAGTGTGCAGTAAGCTGGGTATTGGGAACAATGCCTGTTAAATATGCAGTGCCTCAAAACCAAAGCACCAGCAGACTAGGTGTTATTTTATAAATTGAGATATGCTTGGGATGAAACACGGCTAACAGTAATTAGTTTGCATTTTATGCACATCAGGACTGAGAGGATTGATGGATTTTGCCTTGATTTAAAAGGCGTCACTGGAAAGTCCTAGACTTTCAATGGGAGGGAAAAAATCCAGGGCTGCTATATTAACTCCAGAGATTAGCTGGTGACTTTAAAAGAAAAAAGCCCCCAAATTCTTGATCTAGTGACTTCTCACACAAAGGCATCCGCGTCCTGGGAGGCAGAGTGGATGTGGGCGCAGCCTCAGGCTTGCCGGGTGTGCAGCCACGCACAAGTCACTTGTGTAGGTCAGCGTCCCCATCAGCCACATTGTCATCTTCTCGAGCTCTCAAGGAGCTTTACAGAGGAACGAACATTTCCTCATCCCAGATGCATGCGAGTGAAACATCTCACACAAGCAGCAAGGTGCTTTCCCACAGGGAAAAGCAGAGATGTGTCCAGCGAGTTGTTGTTTGCACATCTTGGACGCTGCTTGAATGCCTTTATATTATTAGTGCAGGTGGAGTTGTTGAATTAACTAATTAATTCTGATTGACAAGTCCCTGTTTGGGGGTGTGCCTGGGGTGGGGAGAGATTTGACTTTGTGTGCCTTTGTTTTTTCACCTGGCTCCAACAGGAAGCCTTAAGCCCAGCTTTAGCAGCCTGCCTCTGTAGCTCACTGAAGGAAAATCTCTCTCCTGCAGTCATTAGCTGCACGTGCATCATGTGCATCACTTTTATGCTCTCATTTCCAGCTGTAAAAGCACCTGCTCTGGATCGCTCAGCTCCCCCTGCCTCTCTCCAGGAAGGGGAGTTTCTCTTCAATATTATTCACCCCTTTGCTGTTTCTCTCTGCAAAGGCAAACTCCTCTCAGCAGGTTTAGTCTTTTCTCAAACAGGAAGCACCTTCACTTCTTTAACTGCTGTGATTTCTGAGTAAAGAGCTTCTTCCAGGGACTCCTCTGGGGGCGAGGTGGGGCAGAAACCTTGCCTGAGCTGAGAGTCACGTGAAACCAGCCCTCAACCCCGTGCACTGTATTCATTCAAGCGGTCCCACAGCAGATGTTGATCAAGACATCTACTTTGGCCCATGCTTCTATGCAGTAGCGTAATGAGGGGTGGGCAAGCAGGTCATCCGTGGGCCAGTTTAGACGGGGTATCAAAATAGTGGCCTCTTTGGAGCTTGTGAGCAACAGCCAGGGTCTTTTGAGTCTCTGGCAAGACGCTCCCCACCCAGCGCCGTCTCCCTCCACACCTGGCTGGCTTTTGGCACAACACCCCTCCCACCCTGCTCCCCAGACCGCAGGTCCCTTCCTCCCCTCCCCACCTCCATGGTGCCAAAAGCCCTCGTTCTGCGTTTACAGAAAGCGTCGTGGGATCTTTGGTGACCGAAGGACCGTCCCCTAAGGTCTCACTTGACTGTCCTGGAAAGTAGGTGCTCTTCAATGATACAAAACTGTTGTAGTTCAGCTTCCTTTTTTTGTTTCTTCTGCTTTGTGATTATGTCCCCCCAGATCCATTGCTGTCCAGGACCCGAGCTGAGAACGCGTGAGGGGAAAACTCATTAGCTCCTATAGAAAGCAGACTAGAGTCATCACTCCGCATGGAAAGAATTTGAACAAAGCAATTTTGCACCTTCTCATTCATTATTATTAGCTACCAGATTGGAGCAGCAGTATTTTTTTTCTCCTAAGATCTAAACAATGCTTAGGGGAATTATAAAAGCAGAATATTACAAGCGATGGATGATGGGTGGCTGTGCAGTAGCTTGTAAATGAAAAGCAATTCACCTGATAATTGTTTTACAAGAGAACTATAAGAAATAATAAACCATCTCAGTTGCTAATAGCTTAGACGAGTTCAATGAGGAGTGAATAAAATCATGTTTTGCTTTTTCAGACCCGGGTCAGTGTAACACCCGCTGGAGTGTCGGCAGTTCAGACAAATTAAGCATTTATAGGCATTCCTTTTCTCATTCAATTCTATTTAATTTTTCACTCATTAGAGGAATACAACCTTTCGAAGGGGGGAGAGATGCAGCAGTGTATCTCCTTTGGTTCGGGGAATTATTTAACCCTAAGTTCCCCGTGAATGCATTAGAAGCGACGGGAAGAAGCAGGCGTCTTTCCAAAAACACAATGAACCACTTGCGTTCCAGAGATGGAAGCGTCTTCAGATGTTGTCTCCTTTTCTTAATAATCTTTGAAGTTGGATGAAGCCTAAATAAAAGAATGGAATTGCTCACAGAAACCTATTCAGCAGACCGGTGCGTTAGGTCTTTGTGAGCGGAGGAAGGAAAAGGAAGAACTGCCACAGTACAAATGAAAGCATACGTCCCATGGTTTTGTCTAAGGACCAAGGAATTAGTAGCCCATTAGTGGTATTTAGCCACCTAATGCCTTAAGGTGTTTCTGAAAGTTTCACCCTTAACAATCAAGGCTGCATGAAATCAAATATGATTTTCCATCAGGATGTACCAAAGTCTTTTCTAGCATAACTCCATTTAAATCATGAATCTGGGATAAATATAGCCTTAAATATCTTTTCTTCTTGCTGTCAGGGACCAGTGTATGATATTGTATGAAACTAATTCAATACTGGAAAATTCCTCTGTATTCCAATAAAGACTAATGGATAAAGTGCCCAGCGTACACTGCAGAAAGGATTTGTATTTAGTTCCTATTAAGACCATTCTTCTGCAGTTCTCTACTCTCTAATCTCTTGGATATGGCAAATTATCCACTATTTTTACCCGTCTATAGGAGCCTAGGATTGTAACCAACAGCCTCTGGTTCTAATTCGAGTCGAACATGCAAATTTATAAGGGGCATAAACTGTTTATTAATTCCCTTGGGGAGTTTCTAAGAAAACAAAGAGCTCCAGTAAGTTACAGCATTAAGAGGGTGGGCGAACAACGCAGAGCTTCAACACGCATGGAAATTAAGTCCCTGTGGAATCAGGGTTTTGAGCTTTTTGCCTGATCTATTGCTATACCAGTTATCTCAAAAGGTACTTAACTTACTAAGGAGCAAAAAACAAACACAAAATTCACAATCCCTGCAAGCCAAACCAAGTTGGTTTGAATAGCAAGCTCAGAAATAAGAACGCGTTGTCTCCTTTCTTAGCATTTACCTCTTATGTCTGCAATTCATAGTGCTTTTGCAGCCAGCCAGGTAGTTACATAAAAAGAAAAGCTGCAAATTGTGCCCATAATTCACCGGAGGCACAACTACTTGCAACTGCAAAAACTGTACCCTAAAGCTGAAGAAGGGGTTGAAGGTAAGGTTCATGGTCAAAGCATTAAACACAGGCAGGTCAAGGCCTATTTTGTCCGGGTATTATTCTACCAAAAAAGGTCAGCGCATACGTAATATCCAGTTTCCATTTCCTCCAGCTGAGTAGTCCTTAGACCTACATGGCTATGACTTTTACCCCATAAGTCATAAAAAGCTCATGAGATTTACCCAGGGGCCACCCAAAAAGATACCTTCACTACCAGGAGCCCAGCCCTTTACCTAACCACCCAATGTAGGACCTACCTAACCACCACATTTCATAGTTTCATAGGGCTTAGGGTTGGAAGGGACCTAAAGAGATGATCAGGTCCCCAGCAGGAATGGGCAAATTTTAATTAACCACCACAACATAAGGCCCTCTAATGCTGTCTTCTGCAGATACAAGTTTGCTCTTGCCCTGAGCTTCCTCTCTGACCTCAGATTAAAGCATCTGTATTTGGGGAGCTGGATCCTGTCTGTGACACTACAGCCATTCCCAAGACAACAGATGCTGATGTGTCTCAGGCCCCGGTTTTATGCCCTCTTGGCTCAGATGCAAGGTGAAAGCTTTTGTTGTCTATTAAAACCGTTTTCAGTCATAAGGAAGCACTGAGCTTTGCTTTTCAAAACAGGGCAAAGGTAAACGAAGTGCTTTCTAAATAGTCTTCATCTGCTCCAACGGAGGTGCTGACTTCAGTTCTGCTGTATGCCCCATGGCACAAGTGCCATAGTGTGAAGCACAAGATGAACCACTCCTAAAACTGTGAGAGGAACAACTTCTCTGAGGCACTGGCACTTAAAATCACAGAAATCAAATATGAAAGATTGCAAATGCTGGAGAAGCACTTCTGACTGATGGCATTGGTAACCACCCCAAGGAAAAAAAAGAGCAGGGGGTACAGGCACATGTGTATTTAGGTGCCCCCATGGACTTAAAGTAATGACCCATGTGAGCTCATTAGAGGAATTGTTCCAATGTCTCCTTATGACACATTTTCTTAGTCTTTGGTCGAGTCTGAATTCCTTTTGTGTTCGTCTCTGAATAGCTCAGTGATTTTCAGGCGTCTGTCATCTTCCAGCCTATACACTTACAGAAAAAGCAATGACCCTACCTCTTACTCGACACCTCTGAACTATCCATCTTACCCAACACATTGTGCCAGCAGACTGAAGTCTGCCCAAGGCACTAAATTATTGGCTGGGAAATCAAAGATGGCCAGAGAATAAAAAAATATTTCAAAGCACTCGCTGAGTTAATTGATCTCCATTCTGTTCATTGCCAGGTAATTTCTCTTTGTAACTGTTTTGGGGGTTTATCAGTCAGTGAAGGATGTCTTGCTTGCTTTCATAGTCAAATGCTCAGTATGAAAGAGAGGGATTTATCTAGTTCTTCAGCTCATTTAGAATCATCTATCATTACTGTAGCTTAGTTAATGTTTAGCAATTCATTATACGAGTGCATCCTTCTACCCAAATTGATTTCTACACTTTTTCCTCCAGCCTTCAAACTTGGATGGTAAGCAGCATTTTCTATTATGGGCACTGCAGCAAAGTCTTCAAGAAGACTGAGTTTGCTTTCAACGTCAGCACCAGTCCTTGGCTTTTGGAGGCAAGGTTTCAAAAGTTCAGCGCATGCATTTGCACACACAAGTCCACGTGCGTGTATAATTGTGTGTGTGCATCCATTTGTATTAGTGCATGGCCCCACGTGATATAACTGCATTACATATGCTTGCTAATATGTGTAGTTGTGTATGCCCATCTTCAAATAGCTTCCCTGTTGTATTTAGCACATTGGTTTCCCTGTTCTTTCTTCTTTCCCCAGTTGTCTCTTGATGCAGGTTGCAGTCTCAGTAGTGTATTCCAGGTAAACACGCCATGGCTGTATCTTGTTAAAGATGTGATTACTAGCTCTGATATATGACTGCTTATGAGAAGAATAGCCTTTAAAGGAACCCAGCATGGAGGCTATTCAATGATAACATCAAGGTCATGCCATAACAAAGGGATTGAAAATTGTTTGGAAAGATGTTCTGTAGCTGGCCAGGTTGGAAGAAAAAGAAAAAAGAAGGAAATTGTTCACACATCTCCTTCAAGCAGCTGTAAATACAGTAATTAAGGCACTCCATTTGCTTAAGGCACATAGATTTTTTGCTACATAAAACAAGCAAGTGAAGAGAGATTGGGGATACCAGGAAGAGCTCCAAGCGTCTGCTCGCTGTCCGTGTCCATCTGGAACGACAGACTTGCAGTTTGTAGAGATGTATGTTCTACCCTAAAACTTCATCTCTAAATCTTTACGCTTGATCTCTGAGTAATTTCTGTTACTAAACCAGTGAGGAAAGACCCTCTAAAGGTTTGGAGTCATAGTTCAGATAAGCACCAAGAAGCATTTGCTCTCTGAAAGGCAAATGAACTACCAAAGCCTGCAAAATCAAAGCTGGAAATTTCAAGAGGAGAAAACATCCTTCTGAGGCTCTCTGATTTCCATGAATTACTATTTGCATCTCAGCAGTACCTCGGAGCTGAAGCATCCTGCTAGGCACAATAAAAAGACGGTACAAAAAGGCCATCCCAGCCTCAGAGAACTAACAATTTAGCTCTTCTATTTTGGATCACAGCTCATAACACGACAATGGCACCCTCTGGTACAGCATGCCGGATTTTAACAAAACCCTTAAACCATACTGATGAGACGTGTCTAAAGAATCCAGATCAACCGAGTCCAGTTTAGCGCTTTCAATATCAAAGGGGGAAGGTTTGGGTGAAGGTCTCTCCTCTGTTCTGAACGTGAACATCTTGACAGCTCTTAGTTTTGCTAGGAGTGTGATCTAGTGGTTTCTGTACGGGACTTGACATCAAGGGACTTGAGCTTTCACTCCATCCACAGGATATGAATTTAGGTGAGTCACTCCCAGCCTATTCCTGCTCCCATTGGGGTCCATGATAAAGCCCATTCACTTCAGCGGAAGATAGATTGGGTACTTAACCAGCTTGGGCTTCGTTTTACCTATTTATAAAATGGAAATGGTCACAGGGGTGTTGTGAGGCTTAATGCATTCTTGGCAATGCTAAGCATTCAAAACCCATGAGTCAGGCTCCCAGGCAAGCACAAGACTGGCCCAACACTCGAGAGAATTAAACTGGCAGAGCTCTTTGGGGCATCTGGTGGTGGAGAATTTATGGCTCACACTTTTCATGATGCCAGCAGCTGGCAGCATTAGAAGAAACCCTCTTCAGTCTCAAGATAAAATCACCAGAGGGCCTGGAAGAGCCAATATGAAGGGTTGTGCTCTAAATCAATTCTGCTTGGCCTTTATTTTTGAGGCGCACGGGCCTGGCATTGGCCCTTTGAGCAGGGCTGACTTTTATCCAGGGTGGAAAAGACCTGAAGGCGCTGTGGGCTTGCAAAACATCCTCAGTGCTCTCTCCGTGCCTTGGGATCCTTATTTTCAAAGCAGTTTGTGAATCCCAAGGTAAATATATGAGCGAAAATCCCTCATTTGCATATAAATGGTGAATCACGCCACGGTGACTTTTCTGGCTTATCTGCACGCTGTTTATTAAACAGCCCGGGATGCTGTAAATTCAGGCCCCTCTACTTTCTGCTCTCCACGTCCCTGAAGGGAGTCTCTATACTGAAATAAATGAAATACTCTGTTTAGACATGATAATGAAAAGGGAATTCAAGACTATTTCAGTATTCAGAGGGAACCAGGACTGGGCAGGGATGTTGGCATAGGCTTGAATTTTTAGAGCCCTTAAAAAGTTTGACCTAGAGACAAATGTATCATTTCCACTATTTTCTTGATCAATAAAAATACCTCTATTTCAACAAAAGAGAGATTTCTTTCCTGTCAAAGTCCTCCTTGAAATTCAGAGAGAAAACCAAGAATGGAGATATGATAAGAAGAACTTGATTTTAGGGCCCAAATGATCATTTATTGGGTAGAAAAGCTCAAATCTGTATGCTACCACTTCTTTTGTACTACTTGCTGGTGTCTGCTGCTTTCATTCTACGGAGAACGAGCATCTTTTCTTCTCACACGAAGATCCTTGTTTGCCTTTGGGAGAAATGAAAATGATGAGTTCGAGAAACAGTCTCATAAAAGCAGCCATTTGCCATTGTAGATAAATTAGCCAGGATAGTTACAGTTTGGGTAAGACTGCGAGAAAAGAATTTCCAAGAAAAACAAAGGGAAAATATATTCGAAACACAGACACCGTTCTCCATAATGCAAGCGCAGATGCAAGGCGCATTTGTTTTACAGCAGAACAGATGGAATTATACATCTTTCAAAGTCAGCGTAGCTGTTTGTGCGTTGTTTATGAGAAAGTTTAAAATGAAGATAACTATTGTCCTGAGAGTCCCCTCCTTAGCAAGCAAAATCATTCCACCGAATTAACCAAAGATGTATTTCATTAGGGCTTCGTGTCCCACTGTTCTGCACCACTTTACAGCTCCGCAATCAGTTGAGCAACAGATTTTCACAACAGCTCAGCGTGTCAGATGCATGTTGTTAATTTGGCCATCACTGTCTCAGGGTGAATTGAGTGGTGCTCAACTCCTTTGAAAATCTGGATCTGATGCTGGATGCCAAACATTTGAGCTAGGGACAGAAATGACACATAAACTGGTATAAGTGATTGGAAAATGGTTCAATACTGTAACACAACAGAAGCTCGATGCATGCAAAATGCTTTCAAAATGACCCAAACTGGTTTAAGATAAACTTAGATGGAAGTAGTGTCAGACTTAACTGATTTAGATTAAATCGGTTTATTGAACTTCTGTCCCTGATCCCCTCCAGATTCAAGTGAACTCAGAATCCTCCAGCATCCCAAGATGCTTTGCACCTCCCCTGCAGACTCCCCACCTCCTCACAGGGTGGGTGGGCTAGCTTTGTCCCAAGCTACCTGCTTCAGCTGAGCAGTGGACGTGCTCTAGCGCCCCCCGGCTTCTGCCCTGAGCCACTGCAGGCATGTGATTGCATTTCCTGAATCAAAAGTGAGAATGTCTCTTCACTTGCTTATCTGTTCAGTCCACGCAGCTTAAATTAACCTTCAGGGCACAGACAGAAGTGACCATTTTTGCCCAATATGGTCACAGAAAGCAGTCTATAGCCGTGACCAAACACAAGTGCATGGCTGCAGACTGCTTAAAAAGGGCCAATCAGGTGAAAACCTGACCCCTCATTGCATGAGCTCAGATAAAGATGTTTCTAAGTAGTGTCTTCTGTAACTTCTGTCTATGCTGCCTAAGATTGAATCATTTCAGCCCCAGGCATTTTGACTGTCTGTACATAGCCTTGGAGATCTGTTCCTCTGATCTCTTTGTCAAGGCTGTCTCCACCTACCCAGCCTTTCGAACCAGAGGGTTTAAGTGCCCTGGTGTGATGGGAAATTTGATGAGATCTCTGTCTGCTTCAGGCTAATGTGGATGTTATCATCTATCCTTTTGCAGATATTTTTAGGAGCCTGTACACTAAAGAGTCTTATCACCACCTACATCAAGCTTCATATTTCTGACCTACTTCTCTGATACGGTGGGCCAGGTTCAGAATTGCACCCAGTACCACTGGAGAAGTGCAGGGAGGAAAACAGACATGCAGATGCCCCTTTGGCCCCTGAGTCCTGGGGTTGCTGGGAGGCCTCGATTTTCACCCTACATGTAATTTAGAGCAGTTTCAAATTAGATCTAAATTATAATCAGCTGCATTGAAGAAGCCATTCTGGGTATCACTGCGTGTGGGAGCACTCTTGGCAGTCAGACCAAGCACCCAGTCACTACATAAGCTTGGGACAGGAAGAGGGAGCAGAGAAAATTATCTCCTTCTCCTTAACTTCTCTTTAAGACTACAGCAGCACAAATCAGGTCTCTTGGGATCCAGGATAAGGCCTGGGATGTTTAAAAATTGCACAGAGAGTTGAGTTTGCACCTCAGCCATACCCAGATAATGCCTGAATCTTCTGGTTAGAAGCATGGCATCATTTTTTGCATGGTTTCCTTAGGAGATAGGCCATGTCCAACACTGGAGTCTAGAGAATTTGGATCCCATCAGGTAGAAAAGGCTGTAATTAATGGTATGAAGTAGAAGTATCGGTGTTCGTAGCTGGCTAATAACCAGTCTGGTTCAACTGGTCTCTAACAATCCTTATCTCCCATTTACCTGCTAATAGTGTCATTAACATGAAATATTGTAAAAAAGGGATAATAAGAAAGCCCTCAAGCCTGTGTGGCTGCCCACTTGTAATATAGCTTAATCCCACTTCACTGCCTTTCACCAGACTCCTTAATCCTCCTCTTCCTTTCTGTGGCTTAGGACACATGGGCTCACTGCGACCGCCCCCTGCCTTCGAGACTCCCCCTAACTATGGATTACCTTGTGGTTGCAATGGTTGTGGTTCTTAATTGTATAAAGCAGATCTAGTTTGGAAGGGTTTAGCCTCCTGAGCACTACAGCAGTTCTTTACGAGTAGCCCTGCAGGGCTATTAAATGCATTCCCATGTAGATCCTGCTTGCTGTGCTTTTGTAGTTTTCCACCTCTGATGGTGTTTGCTATTCAGTGGATTAATTGCTGACACTGGCCAAATTTGACTTCCGATCACCACCTACTATCAAAATAAAGTCCAATTCTTTCCCTCTTTGATTTCTGTTTAATTCCCTTCTTAGCTTTTCCTGCTATGAGCAAATTTGGCTTCTGGCCATGTATGAGAAGCAATGACAATATTTTCTTCTCTCTGTCCTTCCCTGCTATGGCAACTAAAACCTGGATTATCTTTAAGTGTTTCTTTTCAAGACTATAATAGCAGACTTTACAGTGGCTTTCGTAGAGCATATCTGCTAGTATTAACCCATGGTTTGTACTTGCTGCTGCAAATGTTCATTTGGAATAGAATATAACACTTTTGAGAGGCAAGACTTTTTGCGGGTGATATCTTTTATTGGGCCAACTGCATGGCTGAGATTTTAACCATGCAGTCAGTCCAATAAAAGATATTTAAGCCCCACCTCAAGAATTCTTGCATCTTTCATGGGCCATCACAGCAAAAATAAAACCTCAACATTATATAAAGCATTATATGGTGCTGTCCCCTACCTTGGGGGTGTTTTAAGAGAAGGCTGGACAGGCATCTGGCTGGGGTCATCTGACCCCAGTGCTCTTTCCTGCCTATGCAGGGGGTCGGACTCAATGATCTGTTGAGGTCCCTTCCGACCCTAACATCTATGAATCCATAACGGCCCTCATTTTTCTTAAGAGAAATGTCTTTACTCCACAATGCTTTTGAGTGCATGTGACTATTCCAGGATCAGCCTTGTCAGCCATTTTTGGACCCACAGATAAAGCAATCATGGAAGTGGATCATCGTTAAGTGCGTGAACTGCCAATGATAATGATGATGACTATTCCCCATCAGCCATACCACCAAGAGCATTACTTTCTGGCAACCTTTGCTAAAACAACTGTGATGTTGGCTGGGATTTTTAAAGGCATCCTTAAAAAATGGGATTTGTGCTCCTAAACCATTTCGATAGTTTTGAAAATCCCACTCTGTGCATATTGCAAGAAGGAAGAGATGTGTGCACTGGACTGAGATTCAAAGTGGGATTTTCAAAGCAAACCAGTAGTCATATTACCCAGAGCAGCTTAGGAGTCCCACCCTCTTTTCCTTTTCAGGAGTATGGGTATAATATTGTGTGGTGTAGTCCATTTAGAGTACAAAGTGTTTTCAGTAAGTCTTGTCCCATATTCTGCTGCCGGCTGTGCAGGTTCTCCGAGGCTCACTGACTGCACCAGCTGTGAAACAACTGCATTGGAGCTTGAATTGCACTAGTCGCTGAACAGAGGAAACTTCAGGTCAGGTCAGTCCCAAGGCTGCTGCGACCACTGAGGCACCTGAGATGCGGTAACAACCCTCCTCCGCTCCGCTGGGGTTAGTTGAGTTGCTTTGCATCATTGGTGATTCTTCGGGCACAGTAAACTAGTGGCACCATCTCTTCTTAATGTAAAGATGACCGTTGGCTCGCAGGGAGCTCATCTACCCTTTGGCAGCTCCTGTTTTAGTCCTGCTGGGTGTCCACACACCCTCCGCACCCAGGCAAGCCCAGGTGGAGGCATCAGTTCAATCGCCCACAACCTGACTATGGAAACGGCTGTACTGGTTTACATGGTGCAGACCAAAAGAGGCCTGGCCTGGCAGGAGGGGAGACTTAAGGGACTTATTTTTTAAGAATACTTTGTAGGAATTTTCCAAAATAGTAAAATTAAAAAAAAAAAAACCCTGAGAAATCCCAATTTGGCTTTGGCCAAAAGGGAGGGAAAAGAATCAGTGGAAGCTGCACTGTTGCTGTGGGGGAAATATCCCACCTATATCCCTTGCCAGGAGTGTGCTGTGAACACTGGGGCTTGATCAGTATATGGACAAGATTATGTGATGTGGGGGTTTGTGACAGCAGGAGATTGGCCTTGATGGCCCAGGAAGTCCAGTTCAGTTGTCTAGTCCTATTTGGGGCCAAATTATTAGAGATGCTCAGCCCTCATTTAGGTACTGAATGGGAGACAGCACTGAGTGCCCGATTCCCCAGTCTAACCACCCTTCAGTGTAAGCAACAAGTGAGTAGCTGGAGATTTCCCTCTGTGTAGGGATACCCTCCCCTGGGGTCTCCTTTACCAGCTGCCCCATCCCACCTGGAAGAGGCAGGAAGGAGACTCGTCAGGGTAGGAGGGCTTGTAGTGAAGCCAAGCTGTGAAAAACTTGAGCTCCTGCCATGGTGAGCTAAAACAGGGCCCCTGCTGCTCTAACTTCTGCTGGGGTTGAGGGTTAGGGCATCATAGCTATCTCCTCGTGGCTGGCACAGTCCGCACATAACTTGGATGCACTGAAGAATTGGGGGGCTGAAGTCAACTGCCTCATTAGCACTTAGGATCATAAGAAACTTAATACCAATGAGGTGGCATGCATAAAAAGAAAGCATTGCCAGCCAATGCTATTTTCAGTGATAGAATAGAAAATCCCTTTCTGGTATCTTATAACATTCTTTAAAACTGGGCAGTTTTTAGCAGCGATTTTGCAGGGTTTCAAACACATCGGAAAGCTACGTACAGCCAAATTGTCAAGAAGATTCAAGTCCTGGCAACTCCTGTTGTGATGCTTTGGCCAGCTTTTTGAAACAGCTCCACACATCGGGATGCAGAGTTTTTGAAAGTCCAGCCATGAGTTTGTGTCTCTAAGTCGGAGCTGAGCTCATCAGAAAATCAGGACACCGCTTTGGAAAATTCTGGTTATAGTGGACGGTGAGCAGAAAATCTCTGGATAAGGAACCCACCAGTGGATTTGTAATACGAATGCTTTTAGCAGAGGGACTGTTAACGTGCTTTGAGAAACATGCCACTAAGTGGTGCTATTGGCAATCATCAGCCCAAACAGAAGCAATAATCTGAGCAGGTAATCAGTGGAGATGAAAAGGTGGCAAAGAAAAAGAAATAGTTTTGAACTGAAGGCAATGTGGACATGTCTTTGCACTGACTGGCAGCACATAACAACCAAACCACTAGCAGTCGCACAAAAAAAACATTAGCTTAATCTCTAGCAAAGTGCAGACTGTGGCATTGTAATCCCAAATTCCACTTGAACTTCATGACGCTCTCTTTGTCCCACTGGAATACTTTGCTCCTTTTCATTATATTTGTGCCTGCAGTAAAACAGTTTCACATTTTCCTGGCACGAGTGTGTGTGTTGTAATATGCTTGTCTGTCCATTTCTATAGTGCACGCTCTGGAGAGGTGCCATAGGGAAGCTGTCTCTGAGTCTGTTGTTCCAGCATCAGATAGGACAGGAAAACCATAGTTTTCTGTGGAAAGGGAGGCTGGTAATATGGGTTGTTTGTCCAGGTTTCATATTTAGATGCCCCCACTTATGAACATGTTGAACAAAATACTGCAGCATTGAGTCAGCCAATGTTTCCATGTACTTTTGAATAATGGTGTATACTGAATAAGGACTCGCTACAATTGTCCTTAGGCACCTAGTTTCTGTGGAGGCCTAGCGCAGGTGTCTGCATGCATTGGGCAGGCCTAGCTCTGCAGTTGGGGCTGCCTATACTAGCCTATAGTGTGGCCTTCAGGTGCACAACCTCTCTGGAGGGTAGGGTTAAATGCTGTTCTCTGTATTGTATGGGCATGTAAAGACAATGAGAGACAGAAGCTGAGGTTCAGGAAGAGGTGTTTAAAAATCCTTTTGAATAGAGGAGGAAAACACATTATTTCAGAGGATATGGAAACTCTGATGGAGCATTTACTTCTCTGGTCCTTTGTGTCCATAAAGCATCCTCACGAGCCCCTGTTCTCTATTAGTCTCCAGTGTATAAGGTTTTCTACTGGTTGTACTACAGATTTTTGCTGAAAATGATGCAGCTATCTGCTTACCTACATACAAAAGCAGAATAATGCCCATGCATTGAATCCAGCCTTCTTTCTGTTGAACGTGGCAGACCCTTCCCTGTCCATGCCACCTTATAGCTGCAGAGGTAACTCATCTGCCTACCCGAACTCTTGGGGTTGAGGGCAAGGCCAAAACAGGCACCTGCTGCATTTGGTATCCCCTGACAAGGTAAAGGAAAAAGAAATGTTTGAAACCTGCAGTTCCTGGAAAGGGAAGCACCAGTTCTAGTGTAAAGCTCATGTTGTCAAATACCTTCCATGACTTTCCACTTTGACTAGTCTCTTAGTTTATGTAAATCTGCACGGGCACCTGTCTAGAGGCACGTTCATATTTTCTGTCGTTCGACTGAACACTTGGAAAAATTAGTCATCCAACCAAATAACTAATCTGAAAGACTGGGTCAAATTTGCCCTGGCTGCAGTGCTACTGATGTCAATGGTGTTACACCATTACACACTCACTCACCTTACACACACACTCATCTGCCCCAGTGAGCATGAATATCTACAGGCTTGCATTGTGCGTTTTACTTTTCTCTCATCAAATGGCAGAATTATTTTCCGGCTCCTGCACGTGCTATGAAGTTCCCAACTGTAGAAGGAAATGAGAAGACATCTTAGCATATTGTGTGTGTGTGTGTGTGTGTGTGTGTGTGTGTGTGTGTGTGTGTGTGTAAAGGTGCCGGGGTGAAGGAGTCAGCTTGGCAGGTTACATTGCCCTCCAAAGCACTGAACGTTTGCCCTTTTGGAGTCAGAAATCCCTGTTTTCTTCTAGGAGAACAAACCCTCCTTTCCTATGCAGTCATAAAAGTTCCTGAAAGTAAAAGCTGTTTTAGTGAAACTCTTTCTGCGGTCTGAAAGTCACCCTCCATAAATAGTGCACAGGTCTGTTGTTTTGGTTTAAAATACTGTCTTTAAATCATTTTAGTCTAATCAAGTGAACACTTGCCTGAAGCACAACTGGAACCCATTGTTCCACAACCAGATTGCCATATGTCAGTGCAGTATTTTGCAATATTTGGGAGGAGTGTGTTTACAAGCACATGAAAAGTAAAACAGCTAATACCACCATTAGCCTGGCTAATATATAGGTCCCAGTATCTCTGATGCCACCTGCTTTCACTCCCCACACTACTAGTGCAGTGTTCACCATAAAGCAGCACTATTTGCTGAGTGAATTTACAACCCAAACCCAGCTCATAGGCTTCAGCCATTGAGAAAGGGGTGTTGAAACAAAGGAACCCACTGCAAGTTTATTATACAAGCTGTAAATCAGCCTGGGCTCATATAAGTCATAAATCTGCTGGGTATGTGTTTATGACTTATGGTCTGGTACTTTTAATGGAAAACAGGACTAACATCACCCTCTTAGGACCAGTTCACTTTCCATCTTTGGACAGGTCTTTAATAGGACTCCTGCCTGAGGAAATCATACTGTGGAAGGGTTAATAAGAAGAAACAATCCTGAATTTTTCCCCCCCTTCGATTGCATACATTGTCAACAGAGACGGGAGTGAGACAGGAATCTTTTGCCAATCCGAGGGGCTCTCCTCTAGAGCACAGTGGGAGGCTGTTCAAAGCCTAGTTAGTTTTAATAGACAAGGTTTTGGGGGTGACATTTTCCTGAAAGATTTTAAGTAAATGCCTGGCTATAACATTTGAGATCAGTCGCCTTTTGGTTTCGTTATCCTTTTTATTTTTAAGCCCCAGACACACACACGTAAATGTATTAAAAGAGCCTAGCTTTGCTGAAAGGTCAGCTGGCTCAGGAATAGACAGTGGGGATTTCGGGTGGAGGCTTAGGTGTACAACAAGAGAAAATTGCATTTCCAATTCCTTTGAATAGGGCCATGACTCAAAGGCCACTTGGATTGGGACTAGCGGGAGGAAAGAACCATTTTTTACTTCATTTCAAAATCTATGACCAGGAAAGAAACCCTAGACAGACCTAATCCATTTATGTGCCAGTGCGTACATTGGCTTTTGAACAATGGAAGACCCTTGCGGCTTCGAAAGGTGCAGATAAATGAACTTGTTTCACCCTATGCTTGGGTGGGAAGAGGTTAACCATCTCTCTCTGGCTAAGGGAAGGCCCACAGCTGATTGTCCAAGTGTCTGGACTGGCTGCGTGTCAGCTCTGAGCCAGGTTTTAGGAATTAATGAATTAATCCCAAGACTCGATAAGAGGGATGCAAGGGAGAGGATGAAATCTGGGAGCAGGGGGCAAGGCAGAAGGCTTCTTGGGCAGGGAGGTGATGAGCCCTAGTAAGGAGATCTGCCTTCATTTCACACTGAGATTTGAACGAAGTGAGTTCACACCTTTTCTCTGGGTTTCACTGTACCTTATTCCTTGGCTTTGGCCAAGAGAAGCCTTGCATAGGTTTTTTTTTGCTTGGCATCTAAAGAGGTGTAGCAATCCTTATGGGCAGCCCCCTCTTTAACAACCTACTTCATAAAGGCAGGGGAGACACCCTGATCAACCTTGACCAAGGTAATGTGATTAAAAAATGGCACTGTGTAGTAGAGGGTTGCACTCTTGTCTGTATGTGGACAGGACTCCCTAGGAGAGTCTCATATTTAGCTTCCCACTGGCCTGCTTCCAGCAGGAGGATCTCGGCTACACGCCAACTTGATGGAAATGGGGAGACCCCTCCCTAGCTTGCTCCTGCGGCCGTATGGCCGAGGGCAAGCAAAACTTGTGGGCATCCGAAACTTGGGGGCTTCTGAAACCCAAGCTCCCAGGCTAGGGCCTACACGTAGGATGCCTGCCAACAGATTTAGAAGCATCTCAAGCCCCAGGTGGGGTGGAGGATGTTTGCTGGTAGTAATAACACAGAGATTTGGAATTGAGTTGGCTGATTGGACTTGAAACACAAAAACATTTCCAAAAAAACCCAACAAAAAGGTGTCTACCTTCCACCTTGCAACACAGTACCTTCCCTGCCCTAGTTTAGGTGAAGCAATGTCTTGTATGATTTCAGAGTGTCCCTTGTGTCCCTTTTTAACTTTTGGAGGCTTTTGTTCCAAAATAGGAGTGAAGAAGCAAGCAAATATCAATTGCCCTGTTGAGGGCTGATATTTCCAACATTCATTAAACCATTAGCATCAGATAATTCCCTTCTGGCATCTTTGGGCTCTACAAGGTGGATCTTGGACCCATCCTTGAGCTGAATCTGGAGCCTGTGGTAAAAGGCTTTCAAAAAAAAAAAATCTTAACAGAACCTAAATCACAGCCCTGTTGTGGTAACGTGCTGGGCAGACATCGTATAAGACCGCCACAGCTCTTCCATACCAATTAGATGAGGGTGGGAAGGGAATTCAACACCTTTCCTATTAAATATACGCATCTTGACTTGTTGGGGTCGCCTGCCAGGAGATCAAACAAACAGATCGTCTCCCAGATCCAAGATGCAAAGCTTACTTCAAACGATGGCAACTCCCTTTTCACTGTAAGGCGCACATAGCGATGGTGAGACTTCTTTATTTCTTTTGAGCGCTTAGTGAATTCCTGCATTTATGTATTTATTGTTTAGATTTATATTTCAAACTTTGATCTTGGGAAAAGACCCAGGACAAGAAGTAATGGACTTAAATCGTATCAGGAGAGGTTTCTGGTATGTATTAGGAAGATTTTTGTAATGGTGAGGGTGATTTAATGCTGTAGCACCTGACCCACAGAGAGTAGGGCATCTCCAGCATTGGAGGTTTGCCAGTGCAAGTTAGACAAATGCTGGGCTGAGGTGGTTTAAACTGGGTTGTTCCTCACTCTGGAGCAACGGGTTGAACTAGATGGTCTCCTGAGGTCCCATTCAGCAATGCCTTTTGTGAGAGAAAGGAATGGATCCTGTTTTAGAGCTGGAAAATTCTGTTGATGCTAATAAGAATGCCTCCCCCACTTACGGCTGAAGCAAACTCGCCAACTATTAATAGCACATATTAAGTCAATTAACTGAGAAACATCCTACTAAGGCATTTGCTGACATTCAGAGAGAGTGATCTGAGTGCACAGGCTGTTCATTAGAGGATCCAGATTCCTCCAGCATATCTTTATGAAACAAGAGATCTATAAACTAGTAGCAACTTTACTGGCCAGTAAAAACTATTGACTGTAAATCAACAACTTCCATGGGTCGGGATGGAGGAGGGTTGATATTTCCAGAAGCAACTGTATTTTTTATGATTGTCCTTGTGATGCCTGCTGGTGGGAAAGCACAGGAGCTCATCTACTTGGCCCTGGGAGCAGTTCTGGGGAGACAGTACATAAGATATTCTTTTGTCTCTGATCAAATCTATTGATGATCAACTGCGCACAGCAACTACCACTGCAGAATCCAAAAGTTATGATGGTCACTTAAACATGGAGTTTTCAAACCATATTTAACCCAATAAATAAGTGAATGGAGGCTGGGCACGATCCATTCACTGACCCAGCTAACATGAAATTATGGGAAAGGAACAAGAATTCTTAATTGTAACAGAGATTGCAAGGGAAGCTACTCGCTGCCTCTGGATGTATATTGACTGAAAGAGCTTGATCCCTAAAGACCTCACTGAAATCAATGGAAGAAGGATTGGGCCTGAGCTTTCACTATCTTTCTTTTGAATGCCTCAGACAGATCCGAATGACTCTCTGGGAACTGTTCTTGCTAATTGTTTCATATGCTTCCTGCCTTATTCCAGGATAAATCCTCAAAACGCTGCTCAAGAACGGACCCAAGAGATTCCTCCTGGAAACCAGAAGGACTTGATGTGATGAGCACATGTTTGTGGGCAATGGAGGTGGCAGTTGTTGACAGGCTAACTCTGCGGGGGACGAGGACTTACCCTCTACCCTTAAAATTGAAAGGTATGCTGTTTGCTTCTTCCAAACCACGCTTTACGCTGGAGTCAGGTGAGGGCTGTACCTCATTTCTACTCACGCGTGTGTGCCTGTTTAAACAAACACATCTGATTCCTCTTGTGTATTTGGCTTTCCTTAGTGGGAAGGAAGTTTGTGGAGAGTTTTGGAGCAGCGCTGTGGAAAGCTCGTTGTAAATCTATCGGTGTGAATCCAAGTGAAGGATGCTCCTGATGCTCTCAAGTGTTGGAGCTAATACCAGCACATGCATAGGCTGAAGCACAGATTTTTCTGGCCAAGTAATAATCAATACAGTTCAAATACTGTATATTAGACAACCAGCCTGTCATACCATCATATTTTCCAATGAATCAGTTCTTGACATAAGTTTAGAAAAAGATAAGCTGTTGGCAAACTTCATGGCAAATTATTCACTGCCAATTATTTACCTGGCTTTATCTTACAAGCACTTAAAAATATGTCAGTCTGTTCCTGAGTCATAAATGACTAACACTTGTCTTTCTCAATTGTCAGTAGCCCCTTGATACGAGGGGGACGGTCATCCAGTAAATAGGGGAGTCATCGGTGAGTCCACAGATGGCTGAAGAGGCCAATTTGGGATCTGGATGTTCAATGCCATCTGCAAATCTTGTGACAAAGTAAGGGTGGGTGAGCACACTGGTGCAAGACGTAGTGCCTGTCGGCAGCTGCTAAAACACTGGTTGCTCCTTACACAATTTTTCCTTTCAGCAAACGCCCCAGTGCTACAATAAGCTTCCTAGCTGAGCCTCCCCCTCCCATTGCCCAAAGCCTGTTCCCAAAGCACTGCCAATGTGCTCCTTCTGCTTCTCACTAGGTAATTCCTGGGCTTCTCTACGGGTGCCAAGTCCAGACACCTTGGGTGAAGGGACAGCAGCAGAAATGAGATCTGTCTCACTGAGCTCGCATGGGGGAGGTTACATCTGAAGGGAAGTGGAGGTGCATTTATTATTAATTGGCCAGAAAAATCTGTGCTTCAGCCCATGTGTGCTGGTTCAATAAGGCCACCTGGTATTGGCTCGGACACTTGAACAGATCAGAAGTATCCTTCAGTTGGCTTCACGCCTTGGTTTCTTTTCCCACAGGATTAACTGCTTTGATAGAAAGACTTTGCTGGATGCAGCACGGTGGAGCGCCTGTAGAAGAACAGGGATGGATGGGGGCAGGGGCAGATTTGTGGGGTGCACTGGTACATTTGCACCCCCCTTTGATTCCTGATCCACCCAAAGCTTCAAACCAACTGCCTGGCAGCAGCAGTGGCATTTCTAGTCGGGCAGTGCTGTGGGAGTCACTTGACTTTATGGCTCATTGTAATCTACCTGGAGACAAACAGGTGATGTTTTATACTTGGTGATGCACCTCTCCATCTGCACCCCCCTCCTCAAACGTCTAGATCCACCCACGGGCGGGCGCAGGGATTGTTCTGGGTGGGAACAGCAATGGGGAGTATGTTGGCATCTGGACCAGAGACCCTAGGGCCCAGCAGGCTCCAGGTGCCAGGGCAGCCCGTGGTGCTTCTGCACCTGGTAGCCCTGGGATTGGGGATGAGGCACAATCTGCTCCTTCCCTCCCCTCCCCTCCCTCCCCAGGTCCCTCCTTCCCTCCCTTCGGGCAGCAGCCTTGGAAGGGGGATGGATTAAGACTAAAGAGTGCAGCCCCAGCGCCCTGCTTTCCCCGCTTACTGCGCGGGGTGCCAGCAGATCCGGACCCTTCCAGTGAACCGGGACTGGCCTTATCCCCCCACCGCACACACACAGAGTGCCCCCCCACCTACCCACGAAATGTGTGTGTGTGTGTGTGTGCGCGTGCGTGGAGCCCGCAGTGTTGTCCAGGGCGGCTGCCAAGAAGCACGGCTTTGGGAGTTGAGATGGAGGTGCTCACACACATGAACAGGAGCCCCCGAACCTGGGCAGGCTCACACACGCTGAGGCATGCAAGGCTGGGTGTGCTCTCTCACACACACACTTGAGGCTGAGCAGACTCACACACACACACCTGAGGCTACGGTGTGCTCTCTCTCCTTCTCTCTCTCTCTCTCTCACACACACACACACACACACACACACACAGCCCAGAGGCTGGGCATGCTCTCTCTCTCACATTCAGACACCCCCCCCCCCCATGCTCTCTTTCTCTCTCTCTCACACACCCACCCTCAAGCTAGGTGTGCTGTCTCTGTCTTTCACTTACACTCACACACACCCCTGAAGCTGGGTGTGCCCTCTTGCTTGCTCTCTCTGTCACACACACACATACACACGGCTGGGTGTGCTCTCTCTGTCTCACTCACACATACACAGTCACACACACACCGGAGGCTGGGCACATTCTCTCTCTCTCACACACACACACTCATTCACACTCCTCCCCCCCTGTGGCTGGGTGTGCTCTCTCTCTCTCTCTCCCCCTCTCTCAAACACACTCACTTGCACTCACCCTTCTCCCCCCCCCCGCCCCAGGCTGGGTGCTCTCTCTCTCTCTTTCTTTCTCACACACACACACATATTAGGCTAGGTGTGCTCATTCTCTCTGTTACACACACACATCCCCCCAGCTGGGCGTGCACTCTCTCTCTCACCCCCCCGGCTCTGGGTGTGCACTCTTTCACACTCACCCCCCCCAGGCTGGGCGTGCACTCTCTCTCTCTCACACTCACCCCCCCCGCTGGACCTGCACTCTCTCTCTCACACTCACACTCCCCCCACCCCGGCTGGGTGTGCACTCTCTCTCTCTCACCCCCTCCCCCAGGCTGGGCGTGCACTTTCTCTCTCTCTCACACTCACACTCCCCCCTCTGGCTGGGTGTGCACTCTCTCTCTCTCACCCCCTCCCCCAGGCTGGGCGTGCACTTTCTCTCTCTCTCACACTCACATTCCCCCCTCCGGCTGGGTGTGCACTCTCTCTCTCTCACCCCCTCCCCCAGGCTCTGGGTGTGCACTCTCTCACACTCACCCCCCCAGGCTGGGTGTGCACTCTCTCTCTCTCTCACACTCACACCCCAGCTGGACGTGCACTCTCTCTCTCTCTCACACTCACACTCCCCCCCCCAGCTGGGTGTGCACTCTCTCTCTCACCCCCTCACCCAGGCTCTGGGTGTGCACTCTCTCACACTCCCCCCCCGGCTGGGTGTGCACTCTCTCTCTCACCCCCTCCCCCAGGCTCTGGGTGTGCACTCTCTCACACTCACCCCCCCCAGGCTGGGCGTACACTCTCTCTCTCTCTCTCACACTCACACTCCCCCCCCCCCGGCTGGGTGTGCACTCTCTCTCTCTTACCCACCCCACCAGGCTCTGGGTGTGCACTCTCTCACACTCACACTCCCCCCCCGGCTGGGCGTGCACTCTCTCTCTCTCTCACACTCACACTCCCCCCCCGGCTGGGCGTGCACTCTCTCTCTCTCTCTCACACTCACACTCTCCCCCCCCGGCTGGGTGTGCACTCTCTCTCTTACCCACCCCACCAGGCTCTGGGTGTGCACTCTCTCACACTCACACTCCCCCCCCGGCTGGGCGTGCACTCTCTCTCTCTCTCACACTCACACTCCCCCCCCCCGGCTGGGCGTGCACTCTCTCTCTCTCTCACACTCACACTCCCCCCCCGGCTGGGCGTGCACTCTCTCTCTCTCTCTCACACTCACACACTCCCCCCCCGGCTGGGCGTGCACTCTCTCTCTTACCCACCCCACCAGGCTCTGGGTGTGCACTCTCTCACACTCACACTCCCCCCCGGCTGGGCGTGCCCGGACCCCGCGCGTGCAGCAGGCGCCTCCCCGCGCATGAAAGGCGGCGGCGGGCGGCCCCGCGCTCAGTGCGCCCGGCTGGCTCCGCTCCGCTCCGCTCCGCTCCGAGGATGCAGCTGAACGGCAGCGCGGCGGGGCAGCAGCATCCCCCGGAGCCCGCGGGCAACGGGTCCAACGCCTCGGCGCCGTTCGCGCAGGGCCCGGACGAGGAGGACCTGGACGTGAACACCGACATGTACTCCAAGGTGATGGTGACCGTCATCTACCTGCTGCTCTTCCTCGTGGGCACCGTGGGCAACTCCATCACCGCCTACACGCTGGCGCGCAAGAAGTCGCTGCAGAACCTGCAGAGCACGGTGCACTACCACCTGGCCAGCCTGGCCCTGTCCGACCTGCTCATCTTCCTGCTCTGCCTGCCCATCGAGCTGTACAACTTCATCTGGGTGCACCACCCCTGGGCCTTCGGCGCCGCCGTCTGCAAGGGCTACTACTTCTTGCGGGACGCCTGCACCTACGCCACAGCCCTCAACATCGCCAGCCTCAGCGTGGAGCGCTACATGGCCATCTGCCACCCCTTCAAGGCCAAGAGCATCATGTCCCGTAGCCGCACCAAGAAGTTCATCAGCTGCATCTGGCTGGCCTCCTTCCTCCTGGCCATCCCCATGATCTTCACCATGGGCGAGATCTACGGCCGCGGCCAGGACCCGGACACGCTCATCTGCACCACCATCGTGGCTGCCTCCACGCTCAAGACCGTCATCCAGGTGAGGATGGGCAGGGCTGAACCCTGGGCACAACTTGGCTGAGACTTTCCCCGGGGGGAGGCAGGGTGCAATCTGGGGTGGGGAGAGCATTGCTCGCTTGGCTGCTCCCTTTGCTGATTCAGACCCACGTCTGTGCACAGATGCAGGTCCTGCACTGCGGGACCTCTCCCCTCTGTCCAGCTCAGGAGTAACCCGGGATATGACCAAGTCAGGTATCCTGCAGCCCCCAAAGCACCGTGCAATCCTGGGGGAGCCCCCAGGGCAGATCCTGCCCCGTGCTGGGCACTGTCTAGCTGGAGCCAGATGCTTAGTTGGCATTGGATGCTGTGAGTGGTACTGCAGAGAGGCTCGGCTGGGATGCTGTAGCTGGGGATGGTGCTGCTTTGAGTCAGTGGTTTCCAACCTTTTTTTCCCATTTGTAAACATCGATGGCAAGGTCCAACCCAGTGCCTGCCCCCAGGCCCCAGCTCCCCAGCGTGTGGGGGATGAGGGGACCCCAAGCCACCCCTTGCAACCTGGAGCTCTGCCAGCCTGCAAGGGAAAAGCCACCATTTCCCACGTTTTTCTCCTTTCAGGAAGAATCCGTTCTAAAGTTTGTTGATCAGTTTTTAAAGTTTGTTTGTGACCCTTTTATATATTCTTGGGTTACGACGCGTGGGTTGAGAAACGCTGGACTAGATGACCTCCGGAGGTCCCTTCCACCCTTCATTTTCTATGGTTCGCAGTGAGTCCCTGGCATCAATTCCCTGCTGCCCTTTCCCTGTGACTTGACCAAGGTCTGCATAGTCTTGTCTGGGAAATGTTGAGGTATCAAGGAAAGCAAATAGATTTCCTTCCTCCCCGTCTTCAAACTGCATTCGGGTGTCCCTGTCATCAGATCTGCTCTCTGTGGGGTAGCCAGACCCATCATTTCACTAAGTGCCGTGGCTCCTGTGACAGTAGAAGTATTAAGAGTGAACTCCACCTTTGAGGCAAAGAGCTGCTATTTTGGCACAAATGCCTATGGATTGGGCCACATCTTCAGTTGGCATAAATAGCTTAACCTCTTTGACTTCAGAACAGCTGTGCTGATTTACACACATGCCGCTGATCTGATCTACTATGCAGAGTGCGGAGTGGATGGAGGATAACACAGCTCAGTAAGTGCCCTGTTTCCTTTGTACACCTTTCCCTGTGAGCTTACTTTTAGGCAGTTTTCTGACTCTTTTTCAGGATATTTTATTTATTGGCACATCATGCTTCAAAATAAATATGATGAAGTGAACTGGAAGAGAGAGAGAGAGAGAGTGAAAAATCAACCTACTTTAGCCCTTTTGTTGCTAGGCTTAGATGTGACAGCATTTCAGGGTCTTTGCTTTCAGATGTGATTTTCAGATGGATTAATCTCTACCCAGTTAGAGTGTAAAAGTTTAAAACTGCGTGTATACAGAAAGCTTTTAATATGCTTCCTGGGCTCGACTGTTCAGAGGAAATTGTGCTCTGCCGAATGGAAGGAAATTGGAATGGTTTCCTCCAAAGACAGCTTGGACCCAAATCCTGAAGCATTTTTAGGCACTTCTTTCCCAGTTTAAAAAATACTGCTCAAATCAAGATCTAAATGAATAACTGTGGGGAATAAGAAATCATTGCAATGTAGGCACCTAATGCTCCATGAATGTCTAAATGGGTACCTAAATAGCATCGAGGTGGGATTTAAAATCACAACTCCATCTTCCGATTGAGTAGTCCATTTTTGGGTTAGTTCGTGAACATTTGGTGTCCAGTTCAGCCTGGCATATTTACCCAAAGTCTCTCATGTCTGAGAGGCAAGCTTTTCTTCTATGAGACTAAAGGGATGAAGTATAGGTAATTTTTTTTTAATTACTATGTATTGCCAATCTTCTTCCATTTAGGATTAAAATGCTGCTCGATAGCAACAATGTGGCGCTGAGGAGATGGATTTATTTCTTCATACACAGCCTCGGAGATTACAGATTAAACGCAATTCTGAGCAACCTTGATGATCATTGCTCAGTGTATTTCTTATGTAATATTAGTATTATGTGGTTCCCGATATGGAGTGCAGGGAGGTTAATTTATTGCAGAATAGGTGATATATCATCGTGGGTGCTCGAACTGTCTCAGTGTAGAGAAACCTATACTCTCTCATGTCTTTGTAATTCCTTCCTGCACTGCTTGAAAAAGTAAAAGGGCTTAATCCATCAGAATGGAAACCTGCAGGGAGTTTGAGATTTGTTGACTCATTTTTGGAGACTTCTGCTTCAATGTTGATTTGCCCACGTAAGGATTTAGTGTGATGTACCCAGTTCTTCACAACATGAAGAACTGCACAGGAAAAGCCAAGGACTGAATAAGAAGAAATACTGAGAGTCAGGTTGGAAGGGTATAGATCAAGTTAACTGGCAAAAATGTGAACAGGTGGCTCTACATCCTCCCATCATAAGCCATAAGTTATCCAGAGAGGAAGGGAGGGAGCACACACCAGTCTTCAAAGCAAGACGCTTGCAAATTGAAACTTGTGAGTCCTCGGATTTTGGAATGGGTTCACTCTTTGAACACTTCACCTCCGTGTTTCTCGCTGTAACCGGGGATAAATGGTGGTGTACTTGATAAAGCTGGTAAATCATTTCTAATGAATTGTTGATTCAACCTATTTAATTCCTTTCCCTGTTTGCAAACCATCTGCAAGCAGGCCCTGAGTGCCTTGAACTTGTTCAGTCAGATGTCTCTTGTAAATAGTTCTTGTTTTGCAACTTGCTTTCAGGCAGGGATTGTAAATATTTCATACTCCGAATGCAGCCGGTTCTCTGCTGAATAGCTTTGATTGGGCAGAGTCGCAGGGTAATGCTTCGGTTCCCCGACTAAAAAAAGCATGCCTTTTCAAGGTTTCCCAAGGTAAATGCTTGGCTTGACTCGGTTAAAATCTCCCTTCTGTAAAGGGAGTGGGACTGCATAGCCCTTCAGGTCCCTTACAACCATATGAAGCTCGAAGATTTAGGGAAAGATTCCTGCAAGTAAACTAAATTGTCTGTGTGCTGAAGCAGACACAGAGTCCCTAATAGAAACTGAACCTCAGCATGGACAGAAAGTCCTACATGTAGCTACTTTTGTATTTACAGTTTTTAATTAACAAGAATTTAGAAAGTTATGCTGAAGTTTGGCCAGTTAGTATTTTTATTGTAAAATAAAATGTTCTTTAAGCCACAAGTAATAATGATAAATGCATCAAGAGAGTGGAGTTTTTTTTTAATTAGCAGTCAGGCAGGATTTTGAAGCCTAGTGCCTTGAAGGAATAAGTTGTGTGGCATCTTTGATGTTTAATCTTAACAGAGCAGTGATGGTTCCCAGTGTTGTCTGTCACCATCTGTGTGGCTGGTAGCAAACTATCATGTATCTTCATTAACCAGACCATCACACTTTTTTAAAATTATTTTTCTGACAGTCCAGCGTGTCTGGTTTGAATTTTGGCCTTGACCTGGAATTTGGTAGCAGACATTAAGTCCATTAGAGCTACATTATTTAGATCTATTTAATACTTTAATTGGCAGGCCTCCATTAAGTGAAACAGCAGCCAACTTCACACATAAACTAAGGCTCTCGGAGCTGTTTCCACACAAGTCAATTAATGTTTTGATGCCACTTGAGTTGGAGCAGGTTTTAAAAGCCACTCGTTGTGGCGGTGATAGATAAGAATTGTAGGGAAACACGGGGTGTTTGCTCTGCTCCTTTCAAAGTCAGTACCCAGGATGTTACAGCAGTGGCAATATTGTTGTCTGACTCTCAAACAATTAAGGCATAAGCATAAACCAAAGATGCACAGGCGAGCCGAATGCCTTCAGGGAGCCTGTGATTTGTGTGTCCAGTTGTAAGGAGCTGCAACCACAGCGTGCAAGAATTAGATGCACAATTGCACAAACATATTTGGACACAGAATGGTGAACCTAATTCAGGGAAAAATTGGGCCCTGTGTTAAACTGTACTGTAAGAGTTTCAAAGCCACTTGGCTTCCAGGTTTTGTACAAGAAGGCTTGTTATGAAAGGGAAGCTGCCCCTGAATACTCTGCATGTGCCCAGCGAGCTGGCTAAGAGCTACACACACACAACCCAGTAGCCCAGCATTTCTTAGCCTGTCTTTACAAGTATGAGCATCTCATGATCCTGTCTAGTCTCAGAAGAGAGGGAATAGCTCAAATCTATCTCCCCTGCTGTTGCAAAAGGAACACCTCCACTTCAAACACTCTGTGTTTTGCTGCTTACACAACAACAGGAAGGTCCAGATGGCTTCCAAATACTTGTGTTTACCAACCAGGCACAAATGTGCAAGACGCTTATAAAGGATGTAACCTGCTGCTGTAGCTGTCTCGCAAACACGGGACCAGGAGAATCTCCCCATGCTGCTCACAGGAGTTAAAGGAATTTGACCCCGTTCCTAAAACCTAGGGAGTAAAAACACCCTAAAAAAATAGAAGGTCGGAAGGGCACTGATCAAGTTGACTGGCAAAAATGTAAACCGTACGTGGCCAACCTAAGTGATAAGTTATCCAGAAAGGACGGGAGGGAGCACACCCCCGGTTTCTGAGCAAGAGGCTTATAAATTGAAACTCCTGAGTCCTAGTATTTTGGAATGGGTTTGCTCTTTGAACAAAGACATACGAAGGTCCCATGTTCATGGCATCAGTAAAGGCATTTTGTGCATGTATAACAGTGAGAACTGGGAGCGCAGATAACTCTCTACTGCTATTACAGTTTGACAAACCAATGAAAAGTAATCGAGAGAGCAGCACGCGGAGCTGCTTCGATGGTAGAATCCTAATTCCAGTTTCTTTTTTTATAGAAAATTCCTTAATTCCTCCTGTTACAAACATGATATTCTGGTGCGGTCTGGAAGAATCAGTAGGGTTTGTAGGGCAAATGCAGTATTAAGAGGTTTGAATGATGTGAACCTCTTCTCAGCCTCGGTATTGACTTCAGTTGGCTTTTCTTCCTTTAGGGAGGACTGTGATTCATTTTGACCAGATGGATAATATTTGACACATGCCAGTGTTTTATGTATTGGCACAGGCAGTTTGTACAAGTCCACTTGTTAAAACACATGGCAACAGGCCCCTGAGCTGTTGAAAACTGTCATATTTCCATTGACTTCAAGGGTCTGGCCTGGCTTAGTCGTATAGGAAGGGAAAGCATAACGGGCAAGGTGGTCGTCTACCAGGTTTACAGCGTGGTGCAATGGGAAAGGAAGAAGCTGAGGCTCTAAACACTCCTTTGCTCTGAGATGTAACGTGAGTGATGAGACTTTACTCCGTGTGCTTACTAGTTGTACCTTTTTGTTCCTACCTGCAGCTGTTTTATTAACACAAGTTCTGCTCTTGGATGATCCGTGTGTGAAAGCTGTTTAATTATCTACCTAGATCCCTTATTTATGATACTTTACAACATCTGCTGCTTGTTCAGGTGCCTTGTACACTAAATAACTCCTCATATGAGACCACTGGTTGCACATCCAAGCCCTCTGTTTTATTTCTTCCTACTCCTCTTCTGGCTCTTTCTCGAGAAGCCCTGAGAAAGAGGAGCAGGTTTCAGGAGGGAAGCTAGGTTGAAGAAGGACCAGGATATAAAGAATATAAGCTGAAAACAGGTGGCTGCTAGAGGTGTATCACAGAGGCTCTGTCTGTAACCTCGGCTTCTCAGTGTGCTCATTATAATGCAGTAGTCTGCAACCATGCCTTCCTGCTATGTCCTTTATTGCTCAAAGAGTGTACTCCTCCTGTAGCCTGCTGCCCAGCCCAAATGCCACCTGCCTCCATCCTCCTCTTTCTCAAGTGTATTCAAGATTTTAAAATGTCTCTCTTCTGGGAGCGGTAAATGGAAATCCAGATCCTTCCTTACAAACACCGCTCCTGCTGTCAGTGGGAGCAGGATGGACCTTTATATCAGCAATTCTCAGCCAGGGTGCTATGGCACTGTTTGGTGCGCAAACACGTTTCACAAAATGTACCCAGAGATTTCAAACAGGAATCCACAGCGTTAAAACCATTCTGACCTGTCGTGGCCTTTCTGAACAGAAAAAAAATGCTCTATTCTTTTTTCCATCGTCAAAAAGCCAGTGAAAGCAGAGACAGACAAAACTCTTGTGCTAGAGGCAATATTTTTTTATTAGACCAACTAAATAGTAGCAACAAAAATGCTTTCCTTGCAAGCTTTCAGGTAAAGCTTTCCAGTGAAAGCTGAGAGCTGACATTTTTTAAGGTCTAAAGGGGTGTTTTGAGTCTAAACAGGTGGTGAGCCATTGTACTTTTTGTCTGAGATCATGGGATCGTGCAGGAGCGTGTGCACTCAAAGTCTGGATTTTGGAACATCTCCAACTTATGCCCACTGCTTTCAGTGTAGAGGGTGCATTTCAGCAGCCAGGCATGACTGGAGGCAATTCCCAGTATCCCCTTTTTTTCCTTGACAAGGCTGACAGCCAGAAGTTGGTCTTTTAAGACCAAGTATGGTGACTCTGTGCCATGTGAGGCTCTGTATAGTGGAGCAGCACAAAGCTGTCCTTATAGAGCTCAGGATCCTGGTTATTCTTACCTATTTGTCTGCAAAACCCCATGCATATTTATGACACTATGGAAATAAAACAAGTAACAGCTGGTGGAAGCTGTCCATAATAGGTAGAAATAGCACTATTCATTTTCTGCCTTAATCTAGTGTGGGGGTGGCCAGCCTGTGGCATGCATGCCACAAGTAGTATGGACAGGACAGGACAAGCAACACAGCTGCAGATCAGACTAGATGTATGGGGAAGAAAGCAGAAAACAGAGCAGCACATCAGGCAGGGGAAGGCAATCGGAGTGGCTCTCAGGGAGGGTATTGGACTAATTTGGGGAAATAGCATGTATGCTAATTTGGGGAATCCCATGCTAATTGGGGAATTTGGCATGCATGCCAAAAAAAATTGCCCCTCCCTCCCCTTGCTGATCTAGCGTAACTCAGTAGTTACAAACCAGATTTTCACTAGTGTCCAGGAGATTAATCATATGGTATCTCCTCAGGATGACAAACTTTTAATTTTACTTTTAACATCGCTAATATTTTAAGTTGCTCACTATGTTAACAATTAGAAGAGATGAACAAAGTTGTGGGGTTTGTTTTTTTGAAGAAGGGGTGGGGGGGTTACATTGGATTGGGCCACACACAGGTTTTGTACCGGTGAAACTATTTCACTTAAGTATTTTAAAAAAGGAAACAACCCCTCATGTGGATGCTGTAATAGCAATATCACTTATTCCTTTTCCCATATAAGGCCATTATGCTGAAAGAATAGTGTCCAAAATGAGAGGCTTCTACCACCTTAATGACGCCCAGTACACAGTGAGAGCTGTCTGACCTGTGCATGTAGAAAACACAAGACCTGAATTCAAACTATCTACCCTCCTGGGTGGGCATTTAGTCTCCAGTTCAGTGCAGCACAGCCAGTGTCAGTAGTACTTAAGCATGCACTTAACTTAGTCACATATATGAATACTTAATTGCTTTGCTTAACAGGATGGGCTACTAAATCTGTGACCTGAAAGATGCGATGTTTGCAGATAACACCAAGCTGGGGGGAGTAGTAGATATGCTGGAGGGCAGGGCTAGGATTCAGAGAGACCTAGACAAATTGGAGGATTGGCCTGAAAGAAATTTCATGAGGTTCAACAAGGACAAATGCAAAGTCCTGCACTTAAGACCGAACAGTCCCATACACCGGGACAGGTCGGGGCTGACTGGTTGGGCAGCAGCTCTGCAGAAAAGGACCTGGGGGTTACAGTGGACAGAAAGTTGAATATGAGCCAGCAGTGTTGCCAAGAGGGCTAATGGCATCCTGGGCTGCATTAATAGGAGAACTGCCAGCAGATGGAGGGAAGTGATTATTCCCCTCTATTTGGCAGTGGCGAGGACACATCTGGAGTCCTGTGTCCAGTTTTGGGCCCCCCACTACAGAAAGGATGTGGACAAGTTGGAGAGAGTCCAGTGGAGGGCAATAAAAATGGTTTGGGGGCTGGGGCATACGACTTGAGGAGAGGATTAGGGAGCTGGGCTAATTTCAGTCTACAGAAGAGAAGACTGAGGGGGGATTTGATAGCAGCCCTTGCCTACCTGCAGGGTAGTTGCACAGAGGACGGATCTGGACTCTTCTCAGTGGGGGCAAATGACAACAAGGAGCAATGGGCTCAAGCTGAAGCAAGGGAAATTTAGGTTAGATATGAGGGAAAACTTTCTCCCTAGGAGGGTAGTAAAGCTGGACCAGGTTTCCCAGAGAGGTGGTGAGATCTCCATCCTTGGAGGCTTTGAAGACCTGGCTAGACAAAGCCCTGGCTGGGATGAGCTAGTTGGGGCTGGTCCTGCTTTGATCAGGGGGTTGAACTAGATGTGACCTCCTGAGCTCCCTCCCAACCCTCATTTTCTAAGACTTTATGAATGGGAGCCTTGCACCTGTGTAGAGCGCTGATGGGGCAAATTGCTCCCATCGGTGCAAACAAATTTAGCGTTGCAGTCGGTTGGCACCTGACATTGGCAGTTTCCCAAGGGATGGGGGCACAGAAGACTGAGGCCCAGTTCAATAAATAAACCATGCTGTTAAGTAGCAAGAGGCCAGGTTCTCAACGCTACCACATCTGCAAAAGCAGCTGAGCCTCGTGGCCCCATGCGGTGTTCGCCAAGAATGACTAATCCGAGCCCATTTGTGTAGCAGTCGGTCTTCTAGCTGGATCTAAATTAATTAAGCTTTTGCTTTCATTGCTTTATGTAACCACTTGGTTGGCTGCATTTTGCCAGTTCTTACATAATTTTGGGGGGTATTGATTTTTAATTCACTTGGTTTCTTCTCCCCTTCTTCCCTTAGATGTCAGCTTTAGGGAAGGAAGGGAGATGTTACAGATCAGTTTAGTTCTTAGGTTCTCCTCCTCATGGCAGTTTGCAGGAAGTGGAAAGGATAAAGGTAATGTAGTGGTTCCCCTGCGCAGTGGGCTATAATCTTCTTCCAGATAATTTAAAATGGCTATTTAATTGTCTCCCCTCCCCCTACTTAAAGGGTTTTACTATAGTCTCTGTATAACATCTGCTTGAGTCAAACAGATGGCACTCTCACTTCCTGACATTTCAAATTGCTTCTATTTTCTCTGCCCTTGACATGATCTGCTGTGTATGTAAGGGGTTAACGATGCCCAGCAGACGGAGATGAAGCTGGGCAGATACGACGCAGTGCTAGGGATGTTTCCTCAAGCTGTGGTGATTGAGGATCTTGGTATCATGTCTGGGAGGAAGAAGCTTTGGGTTTCGTTGCTGTTTAATTGTGCAGAATGCAATATTCACATTTCTGCCCCAGCACTGATGTCCTTTGCTCTGCTTCATCCTAACCGGATCAGATCTCACTTCTACCATTCGTGTGCATTGCACATTCAAAATCTTTCATGTTCTCTTTCTCTCCAAGGAGCTGGCTGTCTCCATGCTTGGCTGGGGATGTCTCTGGTCTCCATTAGGGGTGCACCGATAGAGATTTTCTTGGCTGATACTGATAGCCAATTATTCACCAGGCATATCAGCCGACACTGATTCAATAACCGATTTACAGGAGCACAGCCAGGCAGTGCGGAGAGCAGTGCCCTGCAGGTAAGTCTGTGGAGGGGAAGGGGCAGGGGGCAGATCCATGTCCCCACAGTGAGGGAGGGAGTGGGGCTGGGAGGGGGGAAATACCTAGGCAGGGCAGTGAATGGGACCCAGGGCCAGGGTGGGGAGTGGGACAGCTGCAGGCAGCTCATCCAGGGGATCAGTGTCCTGGTGCTTAAAAATGGCCATGGGGGCACTTGGACTAAAGCTTATCAAGTGAGCTTTAGTTCAAGTGCTGCTGCCACCATTTTTAAGCACGAGGATGCTTTTAGGAACAGAGCCGAGTACGACGAGGGTGGAGACCGGCTGTCCGTGCGGGCTCAGGGCTTTCTGCCCTGCTGCCTTTTGCCCTGGGAGCCATGTGCCAGCCATGCTGCATCCCCTGCTTGTCTGCTGGTGGGAGGCACAGCTCACCACCCTCACTACTGGTGGGTGGGCAGGGGGTGTACAGCTGGCACAGGCTCCCAAGGCAAAGGCGCAAGGCAGAGAGCCCCAAGCCCACAGTGGGCAGCCCACCTCCTCCCTGCACACAAATCTGGGGTGGCATATGCTCCCCATGCCTTCCCCAGGGGGGCGTGCAACAGTGGGGAGCCACCCCTCCTTCCCTACCCCCTCCCTGTGCTCCCTGGATGATCCGCCTGCGGTTCCATCCCGCTCCCTGCCCCAGCCCTGGGGTCCCATTTACTGCCCTGGTTGGGCAACACCCCCAACTCCAGCCTCTGCCCCACTCCCTCCCTCACCACGGGGGAGCCTTGATCTGCCCCCTCCCATGACCCTTCCCTCCCCCAGGCCCCTTTGCCTCCACAAACTTACCTGCAGGGTGCTGCTTTCCACGCTGCCCAGCTGTGCTCCTGGCCACATGCATGCTGTGGCTGCATGCATACACACAGAGTCCAGGGGCTCCAGCCAGAAGGCATATTTATTGGTACATTATTAGCTACACTGGCCAAAAAAAGCCAATAGCCGATTAATGTTACTTTTCCTTTTATTAGTGCCAATCTGATATGGCACCGATATATTGGTGCACCTCTAGTCTCCATCCTTGTTTGGGCATCTTTGCATCTCAGGTTCTGTCCCATCGAAGGCCATGGGCAGGCTGGGGTAAGCAGTGGTAGAGAAGGGCAATGCTTTCATCTAAAGTCGTTGCGGTAGTTTCCATACAATTCACTCCCAGTACCCATAGATATGGAGTTTGTCAAGCAGCAGAAATATAGGGAGATAACTAATTCTGTCTATATGCCTTATTCAGAGATGGGTAGCAAGGGATAAATCCCTGCATCTCTCAGGGTTTTTGTTTTTTTTCCCCACCTCCTTAATGAGAGACTCGTATGCCTGATATTACGTGGCCAGAAGTTGTGCTTAAACCCCTGCTAAGTGGTGCTGCTACCTGCCTACGTACTTCATAATAACGAGCGACTCCTCCTTCTGGGCCTGTTCCAAGCTTGGGACCTATTTCTTGCCTGAGAAGTGCAAAGTTTGCAGTTGCCTTTTCAGAAGCCAGATGGAGGTGGATTTGGTGCTGGATCATCACAACGTCAAACCAAAGAGGATGTTTTAGAAAGGCAAAATCAGTGTTTTAATACGAAAATCATGCAGGGGTGGATGTCTGGAGGCCTGACTGTCTATCGCCCTCTGTCTCACCTTCCACCATTTACACTTCTCTTGAGTGGGAGCAGAACTCTTCTTGCACTGATCTGGATCTTTTTTTTTTGGTCTACTTTGTGACAGCCTAAATGACAACACAAGATGTGAGGCAGAGGAGAATTCACCCTTGATGCACATGCATAATTTACACACACAAGAGCACGTCACTTATCATTTGTGGATGCAATTTTACACACGGTTTTATGTGGCTATATGACAAAACCCAGCTCCTGCGTGAGTCACTGTGCGGCTTAACCTCATGCTCCCTCTTATTCATTTGCATCTGGGTTGGGCTCTGTTCTCTTCGGGTTCTGAACACCTTCCAGATGGACATTTGGGGTGGGTCTTCGTTGCACAGTTTCATGCTACTAACAACTCTACAGCAAAATCTCTGACCTGACCTTGGAGATGCTGTAAGCCCAGGATAGTGAACCCAGCAGGGGTGTAGAAGATGGAGCGGACACTCAGCATCAGTCAGGCTAGATTCCCAGTGACTTTGCAATAATGGCAAAAATGAGTTGAGCACTGGTCTTCCAGTGCCTTTCCCACAACTGGAGAAAGACAAGACTGGGAAGGAATCTTCATTAGGAGCATCTCCATAGAAAGAGCTATGGGATAAGTCTCAGATGCATGGGTGAGTGCACAAACCATGAGGACCCAGGATGAAATCAGGAACAGCTTTTGCTTGATACTTGAGGCAGGTTAACCATGGGGCCAATCATCTGTGCTAAGCATGGTGTGGATATAGCCCCTTGATGGCATGTCTGGTATTTGACACATGTGCTGCTTTCTCTCTTGCTGAGGGGTGGAAAGAGGCTCTTGCAAAACCCTGCCTTTTATAATCGAGTGTGACAGTTTGATTTTTATGGAGATCTTTCATGGGGAGGAGAACCGGAGACAAATATACCACTTCTAACATGTTTCTGTTTGCCAAACTATTCTGTAATACCAGCCTCTGCCTTTTGCTTCCTGTGGCTGTCAGATCGTCAGCCCATTTCAAAGCATCAGAGATGTGAGACTGAAAAGCAGGTTAGAAAATCAGTAGACCATAGGAGTTATTCAGTGACTTATCTGTGGATAGCAGTAGTTGCAGGACTATTTATTGATTTTGAGCACCTGTTCTTTAGACTCCCGGTGACGGAAGAGGAATAACGGAGGCGATAAGAATTCATCTCTTCATATCGTGTTCTCCTTCTTGAAGTGCACCACAACTCGTTGCCTATGAGTTTCCCCCATATCTTCCACACATCAGGTGACTTGCAACCCCTTTTCTAATCTGCCTTTTAATGGCACACATGCATCTGATTACACGTGGCTATTGCTGGGAGTGACAAACCTATGTGCATGTTGCAAATGTATTGCATCCTGGTTTTTCCTCCCATGGATTGACTGTGTAACAGTTAGCTTGCTTGCAAACCCCTCTTTTTGTACCCCTCTGCACGTGCAAAACAGTAAGGTGAGCTATTGTGGATTGTGTTGGTCATGGGGGCTGCCTGCAATTTTTTAATACAAAAATCATGCAGGGGTGGATGTTTCGAGGCCTGACTGTCCATCACCCTCCGTCTCACCTTCCACCATTTACACTTCTCTAGAGTGGGAGCAGAACTCTTCTTGCACTGATCTGGATCTTTTTGGGGGGGGCTATGTGTGGACGGCAGAGCAGGTCTGGAGGCATGCGGTGGCAGTGGGATGTGCTTGAGTGGCAGTGCAGTGGTGGGGGGTGACACTGGCCATGTCCATCAGGGTTCAGGGACTCCAAATTGAGGCAGGCTATACCACCCAACCTCCAGACGAAATAATTCGTGGGTCAGATGCAGCCCATGAGCTGTATGTTTGCACCTGTCTTAAGGGATAGAAGCTATATTCATGTTGGAAGCTACGTTCAGACCTCTTTTCAGCAGGAAACTGTTAACTGGCTAGTATGCCTCAACCGCTACACACTTATAAATGTCTCTTTTAGTGATGCAGGTCTTGCCAATCAAATTCCTGATATTTGTTCAAAAGAATAAAATGCAATTTTAAACACGTGTTTACAGTATATGGAGCCTTAGAGATGCAAATGGAGTGTGTGCACCAGTTTCTTTATACTGCTCCTGGACTACTTCATTTTCTTCTTCACAAAACTAACTGCTCCTATGTGCTGGGCTCTGTGCCGTTCGTATTTTGAGCTCTTCTAAACTACAATTGAAATCTGAGACTGTCAAAAACTGTTTTTCAGCACTCTTTATTCTTTGACTGATAGACCCCTCCAGCAAGCAGGAAGGCAAAAGCTCTCTCCGGCTCAATAAACTAAACAGCAATCCAAACTGCTTACTCACGTAGCTTTAACGGCGTATCGTGAAAGTTGTCATGCTGGAGAGAGCCGTTCATATTCGATCATTAGAGCAGTAGGCTCCATATATAAAATATACATTTCTGAAGTGAAGTGCTGCCAAGAAAATAGTGTTGCTCATTTTCAAAGAGTTTCTTGGTGACCAGTCACTTGGGATCACAGCTACCACAACGCAGCGTGAAATGGCAGGCAACCCCCTTGACCAATGCAATCCACAGTAGCTCACCTTACTGTTTTGCATGTGCACGGAGGGGTGCAAAAGGGGTTTGAAAGCTCCATATATAAAAAATATATACATTTTTTTTTAAGTGAAGTGCTGCCAAGAAGATAGTGTCCCTCAAGCTTTCCATCTCCGTGGCAATACAGAAGACATCCCCCTACTTCCCTCCTACAAAAATTCACTGATCTATGTACTCTGTATTTAACCAGCTCCTGTCCACTCTGTGCAAGGGCCATCCTAAGGTACTGGAAAATTAGAGATGGCTTCATTAGAGAGAGAGCTGTGGAGCTGCAGACGGTGGGGATTATTACTCTATTTCCTAGCCATCTAAAGCGGAGAGGTTAGGAATGAGGTGGAAGGTCCAGGGAGGTTGAATTGCTCCAAAATAGCCCTCCTTATGTTGCATTATGAGCCCTTTTTCCTTTTCCTGACACTGCTGTCATTTCACTGATCTCCGTGTGGCAGACTGTATGCTATAAGCAGAGCTGGTTGGGATTTTTTTTTCCATTTTAAAGGCTGACACCAGTTTTGAAATGGAAGACATTTTGAAGTATTTGTCTATTTGGATTCTTTGAAACCATTAGTTCTTGGCAACTAAAGATTTATTAGTCAAATTCAGGGGTGCAGGTTGTAACAGTGTTGTTTCTCAGGACGTAGGCAGACAAGGTTCTTTGGGGAAATCTGAGATCTTTTATTAGATCAATTTAAATAGTTGGAAAAAATTATTCTTTGCAAGCTTTCGGACACAAACACCCTTTGGCAGGCTGAGGAAGCTTTCTCAGCCCGATGAAGGGTGTTTGTGCCCGAAAACTTGCAAATTCGAATTTTAATCAACAACGACATTTCGAGCTTGGATTTCATAGACATTAAGGCTGGAAAGGACCTTGTGAGATCATGGGGTCCAGCCCCCTGCCCCAAGGGTAAGAAGTCAGCTGGGGTCAGAGGACCTCGGCAAAATAATCATCCAAGCGCATCTTGAATGTGTCCAGAGCAGGCGCTTGCACCATTTCTGGGGGGCACCTATTCTAGACTCTGCGTGCTCGGATGGTAAAGAAGTTCATCCTTATGTCCAGTCTAAAACAGTCTTCCAGCAGTTTGTGACTGTCAGACCTTGTTTTCCCTGGGGGAGCCCTGGTGAACAGACATTCTCCCAACACCCTTGATTATACTTATAGGCAGCCACCAAGTCCCCCTGAGCCTACGCTTAGCCAAGCTGATGAGTCCCATGCCACTCAGCCTCTCCTAATGAGGTCTGCTTGACCTCTGATCATGCACGTGGCTCCCCTCTGGACTCTCTTGAGTTTTTCCACATCCTTTTTAAGGTGTGGAGCCCAGAATTGGATGCCGTACTCCAGCTGCGGCCTCACTACAGATCTGCCCATAGTGACTGGAAGAGATGGAAAGAAAACCCAGATCCTTTGGGCCCCAGTTACAGACCTTTTTTTTTTTCGGTTCACTGGCAATTTTGAAATTCTGGGTCAGACTGAATCCAAAACATTTTGGAAATGCTTGGCAAATAGAAAATTTGGAGGAAAAAAAAAAAGGTTTCGTATCATGATAGACTTTGTTTCAACAAAACTAAGATGCTTTGTTCCAGCGTGAGTTTTACAGTTCTAATCCTTAAAAAAAATAAATGACAAGAGATTCTTGGAAGGAAAGGCCATTTCCAAAACACAAGTCAAACTGCTTCTTCCAAAAAGGTCAGTGCTAATCCAGCTTCAATTTCTTGGAGTTTTTTTTTAAATGTTTCCTAAAGCAAAAAGCTCCCACGGGTCAGAACGGAGACAAGAACTGACTGCTTTCCTTGGTTTCATCTTTTATTTTTTTTAATGGTGTTTTCTGTCAAGTGTTTATGAAAAATTCGCCAGCAGCTCTCCGGTGCAAAGCTAAACGTGAAACCCTTGGACCACATCCGTAGGCGCTGGAAACAGCGCTCTATTGCAATGGGTAGATGTATGCTAAACTATGCCACCTCGGTGGCATTAATCCTGGTTTCCTTTGCTGTAATGACAGGAACAAGTCCTGCTGCTTGAACAATTACCGTAAGAGAAGCCATTTTCTCTGAAAGCATCACTACTCTCCTTCTCACCACCCTGAATTTACACCCAGCCTGTGGCTTTGCATTGCCCCAGATATTGAACCTTCAGCAGTAAATCTCCCTCGTAAAACCTTCCAGTTGTCTCATTGCCAAGTGAATCTCTTAAGTATATAAGAGAGGAGCGGCCATTCTAGACAGGACTGGGAGTAATCTGATTTCTGCAACGTTTTCCCTTCTCCCTACCAATGCCCTCTGGTGTGCTCCTATTCCAATTACTCCTCGTGGATAATACAGAATAAATTTAGAGCCACTGCTATTAAAGCCAACATGTCGTCTAGCAGCAGATGATTTTACCTTGCTTTAGAAGATTTGTTCTTCTTCAGAAGGCTCTTTGATTAGAGACTTTGCTTTGAAATGGATGAGATTATGGAACAGCCCTCTAACCTACCGTACCCTGATCAAAAGACACCGTCGATCTTGGAGGCAGTTTTGGGGGGCCTCTGTGACATGGCTCCGGATGTGTCTGGGTCCGGTTCCTCCTTTCTCGCGCACCTTGTCATCATTTATGCCGCCAAATGATTCTGCAAGGCAGTGCCTTCAAAAGGAATATTTTCCCTGAACTATGTAACCAGTAAAATTCCCTACCATGAGATGTAATTGAGGTTCAAAGGACAGGGTCTTTCATGCTAACAAGTCTAAAAAAGATAAATGCTTGTACTGACATAAGGAAAGTGCTTCGCCTGTGAACAAGTCACTCCCCAGTTGTCTGCTGTCGGATATACCTGCAAGGATATATAGCAAGGTCCATCGAACGGCATTGAGAACCAGCTACCCTGCTTTAGCAGCCCAGACGTTTCAAGACAGGCTCTTCCTCTGTTTTGCTAATATTATGTAACGTCTGAGTATTGCTACTGCAGGCAGCATGTCTAAGCTCATGCCATTTTGCTTCTGGAGCTGCGCACTGCAGGCATCATATAGCATTGTATTTTTATCTCTTATTTTTCAACTGCACCCCACTTTGAGTAGTGGTGGGGATAGCTGTGCTGGTTCAGGGATATGAGAAAAGCAAGATTTGTGAAGCAAAGTAATATCTTCAGGCTTCAAGCCCTTCTGCTTGAAAGTTTGTCTCTCCCAAATATATGGCTTGAGCCAGTAAAAGATATTACCCCACCTCACAAATTTTTCTTCTGTTTTGTTGTTATCCTTCCAACCCACACTTATGCCACTTGTCTTTGATCCATCTGCTGCATCCTGTTTGTCATGCAGCTCGTGCGCGCCGTGTGGTAGGAGAGACTGGCCCAGAATTCAGGGTACACGTTTAGGACTTAAAAGAGCCTTGTTCAAGTGCCTGTCTTGCCACAGACTTCCTGTGTGCCCTGAACAAGTTACCTAGCCTCTGGAGCCTCAGTTCCACATCTGTAAAATGGGGATAATACTACCTCCCACGAATGCTGAGTTCAGTGGGGCTCGCATCCTATTTATGTGACTGTTCTATAAAGTAAAGTTACCACGGGCAAATATCGGGGCTTGGGAGGTGTGTTGCTTTTAGGAGAAATGGGCAGCAAGTCGGGTGTATTCCTGGGTGCAAGCTTGTTCATAAAGAACATAAAGCCCTGTTTCACTAAGCCAGAAGCGGCCTTAGGGGAGGGCAAACCGGGTGACAGCCCAGGGCCCCACACTTTAGGTGGCCCCAAAATTTTGCAACAAATTTTTTGGGGGGTGAAGTTGTTGCAAAGAAGTGGCTCTATTTGTGTTTTAACACTTGACTATTTATCTAATTCCCCCAAAGAATATTAAAAAGAGCCACGATACAACTGTAGGCCATTAATATTAAGGGGCCCAAATGGCTCTCTTGCCCAGGGCCCCAACAACCCTAAGGCCACCACAGCCTGAGCACATGGGGAATCATGTTCAAATGAACTTCACTTGGAGGTTCAAATGTTTTCTCTCCACGTACCTGTGTCTTTCTGCTCCCTTAGCGACGTATTCACGGTTGGTTCTCTTGGTACCCGCTCACTTTTCTTCCTTAACATATACAGCTTGGCGAACAACTCCCTTGACCCCATGTTTCCAGTTAGGGAATCCCTTAACCCAGACATAGCAAACGCGTGGCTCATATAGCGTTTCTTTGGCCAAATAACCCATCTCCGGATCTGGACCACAGTGCTTCTTGACGTGGCTTGGAGCCACTGTGCCAGCATAGCCAGTACCCAAGGGGTTAACGTTGCCCCTGTCCTTACCAGCTTTCTGGTTTCTGGTGCAGATCTACAGCAGGGCAGCGACCAGGGGTGGTGGCTCATGAGAAGTTTGACATTCCTGCCTTAACCCATATGGCATAGCTTTTGATCAGACCTTGACCTTGCAAAATAGCTTCAGCTGTTACCAGCTGTCTCTTTCCCCAAAGGGGCTTAGCGTTTTCCTTCCACTTAGCCTGAAAGCAGGGTGCTTAGGCCAACGCTATCTATAGACCAGGTTAAAGATGACAAGACCTGCTTCTTTAGCTGCACATTAACACTTTCCTACATAACGGTACCTTAGTGTTAATACTGTGCTTAGCAAAGTGGCACCCTGATTCTTGGTTGGGCTTCCCCTGTGATACCGTAAAATATACTACAACAACGAGGCCGTGGAATAGGCTGCTTAGGGAAGTTGGGGACTCTCCATCACTGGAGATGTTCAAGAGGAAATTGGGCAGCCACTAGTCACAGGTGCTCCAGGTCTATTTTCTACTATGGGTATTTCCCTTGCTTCTGGGCTTTGCTGGTTGCCGCATGGGGCTGGGAGGAATTTCCTCCCTGCCCCACTCCTGCTGCTACATGTGTCAGGGTTTTTAAGCCTTCCTCAAAGTCATTGGGTGTTGGCTGCAGCCAAGGCTGGGGATTTTAATTGGGGTATGCCAGTGCTCCTGCTGGGACTTACACCCAGAGGGTCCTGGCTAGGGGGTCTTGTCCCCGTGCTCGGGGCAGACCAATTGTCATATTTGGGGTCAGGAAGGGATTTTACCCCATGGTCAGATTGGTACAGACTCGGGGGTGGGGGAGGAGGTTGCTCTGTAGCAGGGGGGCATGGCCCTCTATCCAGGCTCTCAAGCATATATTAAAAATACTCTGAGCAGCCGGACACTGGCTGCTGTGCTTTCCCTGTGGCAGGTAAGGGGTGTTACGTCTTGTGTCAGGGTTGACTGTGTAATTTTCCTAAGAGGTTAGACGGTGGATTTGTATAGGATGGTTTGGATAGGGATGATCCTGCCTCGCTCGTGGGGTTGGTCTAAGACGGGAGCGGGCAATTATTTTGGGTGGGGGGCTGCTTACTGAGTTTTGGCAAGCCATCGAGGGCTGCATGATAGGCAGCCAGGGGCAGGTAAATATTAATTTTCTAAATTTTTTAGGGGTCCCATGGGCTGGATAGGATGGCCTGCATGCAGCCCCTGGGCCACATTTTGCCTACCCCTGGTCTAAGATGACCTCTGGAGGTCCCTTCCAGCCCTACTTCTCTACAACAACAGGACAGTGGTTAGTCTATGGGGCATCCTTTTCTTTTTCATATCCTTGTGACAAGGGACTTAGCAGAATTCACAGGTATCTGACAGGCCACTTTTGCCATGGCCCTGAACTTGCAACCTCTTGGGTGATCAGCCATGTGTCTTAGCACCAACACCACACCAGCCCCCAGTCTATTTAACTGAATAAGTCATCTTAATCTTTATTAGGAAACTGTCCTGCCCCTGCTTAAAACTGTTTTGATAGATCCCTAAGTGTATTAACATGCTTAGATGGTGCCAACTTGACACTAACATGATTTCCTTTGCTGTTCTTGACGAGTTTTTTGCAAGCCCTCTTATAAAAATGCAAGTCACGTCTGCAGAAAGTCCCGTTTACGGCTGGCATCACGCTGTTGATTTTCCCCTGCAAAGACTTAACATTGCACCCTTGTGAAGATGATTTATACATTTTAATTTACTTGTTTCATTCAGAAAAAGAAAGTCACTGGGGAAAAGAAGTCTTCCCTCTCCCCTCAGTTTCATTTCTTTAACCGTTCAGTCTTGGTTCTCTGATGTTGTTCTCGCACTGATTTTGTCCTGTGACTAAACAGTCTGGAACTGAATTATCCCCCAAGATGTGGCAGCGATCTTTTTGTGATGTGCCTGGAATATAACAAGGCAATCTGGAAGGAAAGCAAAGCAGAGCTTGGAGACTAGACTCCGAGGTGCAAAGAATGGGTGAAAAGTAATGAAATACTATCAAGTCTGCAGGTAACAAAGGCTGATGGAGAATGAAGCTCTGATCCACACTCTCGGGTCTTTTTGCACCAATTTAGCAGCACAGGTGTCATAAACCTGCTTTAACCAGACAGCTAACAATTTCCCTCATGTGGTGAATATATAGCTGGCATAAAAGCAAAATAACCTACTCCTTATACTCTGGCACACAGTGAAAGGCAGAGCAGGATGCATGCCTGACTGGGGTTTAATGCACGCTGACAATCTGCCGGCAGCATAACATCCTTGAGGCTGCTCTGAGTTACTCTAGGGGGCCAAACGGGGCTCTTGGTATCTGGGGATTGGAGAAGGGCTCAAGGACCCATGTCCATCCGTGATAAGGACCCTGCCTTTTCACTTTGCCAAAGCAAAGTTAGGAAAAGAGGGGGATATGCCTCACACTGGCAAGACCTGCAGAAAAGTGCATGCAGAAAAGACAGAGAAAGCTTTTCTATTTTAATTTTTTTTCTTTCCTTCTGGCAGGTTGGTTTTAATCTAAGATAGCAGTCTCTGGAAAAGTCCCCAGATTTTGAGCTGGATTAGCGGGAGTGTGTGCAGTGAGGCAGGCACAACGGCAGTGTGCGAATCTCTGCTGAGCGTGCTTCTTCAGTCAAATATTTATGCTCCGGCACTAGGGGAAAAAGCTCTCGTGCCTCCGCGCTGTCCGCTGAAGTCTCCTACAGTATTGCCAGCCTCTGAGCCACCGCCACTTTTTTTAAAACACCTGACCGAGTGTTTTCTTCTCTCTCTCTCACATGAGAAATTACCAATCTCCTAGACCTTTTCCTGGCCGGAGATCCAGAGTAAGCAATGTCCTGTCTCACATGAGTAACAGATTCAAGGGACTTTTAGTGCTAGAATTGGGCAATGGAAACAGAAATCTCATTTCAAGTGAGACTCGGGGCCTGCCCGCTCACCAGCGGGACAGAGCAATTCCCACATTTCAGCAGACGTGAGGCTCTGCATTCATGACTCTCTGATTTACATCCCCATTAACCCCTTCAGTTTTTCCCCCTTCTGAGCCTCTGCCTGCTCCCCCTAACCCTAATGGGAGTGGTGGGTGAGGAGCTCAGAGCTGGGCCCCTGATTCTTCTACTATAGCTTGATTTATTTTTATTTTTTCTCCCACCAGGCTACTTAGCATAACTGCTTTTTTTTCAGAAGGGGTAAGTGGAAGCATAAGTGTCTTACACAGCTAAAATCTAGTCACAACCCTTTGGTTGGGTTTTTTTTCACCAAAACTTCAGTGACTGCAAGAAAGTACTACAGAGCCAGGGGCAGGCTCCACCTTGTGCCACTTGCTCCCTCCGAGGACTTCTGTTTGCCAGAAGAAGAGTCTTCCTGGTGCTGGAACTGGTAGCATTTGCATGTTCTTTTATTGCAATAATCAAATGCTTCAGCTTCCATTTGACATTTAATTGCCCAAAGCCATTTATTGCTTCATATACTCAGAGGCCAAGAACACTTTCCATCAGTTCCACACCTAAAACATCCAAAAAATTCACCTGCAGTTTAATGTGGATTTTTTTTTTAACCAAAGTAGAAAGACTGACGTAGTTGATATAAATCACACAGTGAGCTGTGAGTGGCAAAAAATGAGCAGTTCTGGTTTTTCTTTTAAACAGACTAAATAAAACGCACATTCCTGTGTTCCTTCCAGCAATGCAGACTGGTCACTGTATAGCCAGAGAGCTATGAGCATCTCAGATATGAGGAAACATCCTTATTGAGTCCCATTAGTTAGCTAATTTTGCTCCCACACTCAACTGTAAGCAGGCACAAGTGAGAGAAGCCCCAGCCCGTTGCTTCCCCTGCAAATTGGATAGGCCTTTAAAAGCTGCATAGTCCACTAGTAATAGCTCTTACTTTAGAACTTATCATTGGGATGGGGGAAAAAAGTTAGGCTTAAATGTGGTCTATAAACCTACATATCCATCCTTTGTGTCGCATTTAATGTGAGCAACAGTCGTGCCAAAAGGTAGTTTGCAAAGATTACCAGTGCTGTTGCATTAGTCTTGTACAGTATGGTTGGTGCGTGTGGTGCTTACAGATGAGTACAGCGATGGGTTCCCCGCCCTAAAGGCCAAGGCCAGCGTTCTTCGGAGGTAGGTACGTGGCGTTCTGCTCCTCAACCCGCATTCATCCCCAGCAGGGTTCACGAGGATCCACACATCACTGCAAAGCTAGCATCACCTCCTCAGCATGCCCCATCCTTCCCTCCCAATCCCCGCCAGACACAGGGCACTTCCTTCTGCAGCTGGGGTATTGTTATGAATGCTAATGCTGCCAGCCAGTGAAGCAAACTATAGCAGACAGTTTTAATTGCTGTAAATTCAAGTTAGCCCCAGCATTTCGGAAGCAGAGAAGTGACTTTTGCATCTCTGCCACACCTTGGCAAGCACTTCCCAACATAGAAAGCGCTGTTGAAATGTTTGATATACAGCTGTGACACAGAAAACCCCAACACTAATGCTTCTATCCCTACCACCAGCGATAAATGTAATGGGAAGCTTAGAAGGTGAACTCCGCCGATCACTGAATTTGCCATTCATGCGGGTTATTTATTTTAATTACACCCATGTCCCTTTTAAAGAAGCTGTCAGGAAAATTAATCTCACCAAGTTTAAAGTGGCGCACTGAACATACTGTAATGTGTACAGCTGGAGGAGCCAGGGGGGAGTCTGCAGAGGGAAAGAAAGAGCAGCGTGCATGTAGCACCTGGCCAGCCCTATGCAGAGGAGTGCACCAAGGAGTTGGAGATCTCACAGGCTCCATCATCCAGGACTGTGGACTGAAGGAGCTGGTCTCAGATTTGGGGCAGCTGCAGACTGCTGTTTAAGCACTTCAGGGATTAGGAACACCTGGGGGTAGGAGGGGGAGCAAATTAAGGCGATGAGCATATGTTACCAGCGTTGATGTTTCTTTACCTTTGACCTGTTCCCCCCCTTTGGCCCATTGACTTGTCACCCTAACAATATGATTTCCTGTATAAAAGTGGGAACTCCCCCTTGCTGCTTGTTCCAGTTTCTGGGCCTGCAGGGTTGGCCCATTATTTTTGTGCCCTGCAATTATTTGGACTTAGTTTACTCTTTAAATACACACGTGCAATTAATTTGTCAGGTGTAATTCTGTGAGCCCAGCACCTTGTTATAGCTGTGTTAATAGCTTTGCTTTGGACTTCCTGTCTGGTTTTATTCCCCCCTGCCAGAGAGGGGAAGTCTCCTCTTTTTTTCCAAATAAATAGGGAAGGTCTGATTCACCATTGCCATGCTTCTTCTCTAGCTAGTGCTACCAGGCTGAAGCCACAGTCTCGCACCGATTTACAGGATGTAAATGTTAATGTGGATGGTAAAATGATTTTCAAGCAATACTGCCCTTTTTGGTTCAGTTTAGAAACAGTCCATGGTGCAAATGTTTCTCAAAATACATCAAGGTGGATTCACTAGCATTTTGCCTCTTAAAGTGAAATTTCAGCAACATGCTGCAGCATTAGTAAATGTTTTAAACTATTTACAAGAGGACTGTGTTGGCTATAAAATGCAGTAAGTTTAAATGATGGTGGGCATGCTACTAGCTAGATGAGTGTGACTAGGTACTTTTATGCGGCTGTCATCAGTTTATGGGTTTTTCAAATAAAGCAGCCCAGGATTGCATTCTCAGAAAGCCTGGATGTAGTCAAGCATACCACAGTAGATGTTGGGCCACATATAGAGACAAGCTAGACAGTTTGGGCCCTGTTCAGGGAAGTCCTTTAAACTACTTTAAACTCTAAGCTGTCTGGGATATGAAGCACCTGTTCATAGCACACCTAGCACAACATGAACCTGCTTTATGGCTGTGGCTTCTAGGGCTACTGCAAGACAATCAATCCCTTGAGTATAATTTTCTTCGAATGATGAAAGGAATCAAAACGCACGGTAGAGGCGATTTATCTTTTATTAGACCAACTAGATTTTTTTGCAAAAAAAAGTCTTTAATTGCAAGCTTTTGGGCACAAACACCCTTCATCAGGCATCGGAGAAAAGATTGTAAGAGTTCTCCTAGATAGAAATGAAAGTTCAGATTTCCTAGGAGAGTTAAAGGTGATAAAATCTCCTGTTTGAAACAGTTCATTTTATGCAGGTTAGGCTCAGAGAAAAGTTGGAATAGGCTGTTTACCATGAAGTTGTTTGGTGGCAAGCAGGATGTTTCCTTCCGGTTATGGTGTTTCATATCTTCACTTTTACAATCGTTTCTCCGATGCCTGATCAAGGGTGTTTGTGTCCAAAAGCTTGCAACTAAAGGCATTTTTTTGCAAAATATCTAGTTGGTCTAATAAAAGATAAATCGCCTCTACCATGCTTTTTGATTCCTTTCATCATTCGAAGAAAGTTATACTCAAGGGATTGATTGTCTTGCAGTAGCCCCAGACGTCACAGCCATAAATCAGGTCCATGTGGTGCTAGGTGCGCTATGAACAGGTGCTTCATATCCCAGAGAACTTATAGGATATATATATAATTTTAAACTAAAATATATATATTTCCTAAAATATTCAGTGATGACGCACAGCATTGCTGCCTGTCCAGTGATCTCAAAGCATGAAGATGCTCGAGCATCATCTCTGTTGGGAATCAGGGGCTAAGTAAAGCTAAATAAGTTGGTCTCAGTAAGAGTACTAGCAGAGGCATGGGCAAAATCCAGGCCTCCTGATCTACATGGATAACTGTCACTTGTTATGTGTCCCAAAGTTAACATGGTAAAATTAGGGACATCTTCAAAAGGTGCTTGATCTGTTGGATGCTGCCTGATAACATCCCACTGCAAAGCAGCTTGCCTCCCCTTTGACAGCTTAAAAGCATGCAGCTAGTTTCAGGTATCTTTTTGCAAAAGAGGCTGTAGCCCTTATGACTTACAGAAGCAGAAAGGAGAGCTGTTTTGATGCTAAGTGATATCATAGAGCATTAGGCAGCTATTATAGCCATTTTCCTAATAATAATAATAAAAAAAAAAAAAATCAAAGAATTTAATGGCAGACCAGAACTATTAAGCCTTTCATCTAGCAAGCTCTTGATTCAATGGAGGGCACATGACATTTTCTACCTGGTGTTCTGTTACAAGCGTGTTTTCTCCAAAATTAATCAAAGATGTGCACCTCATAAACTGAGCACAAAATATTCAAGCAAACAAAAGAAATGCCTCATAATAGCCATTTCACTTAGAATCAGAGCCAGTTCATTACCAAAAAAATTAACAAACATTAAATAAAAGCAGTAAATAAATAGAGCAGCATGATTTTAAAAGTCCCCATCAAGCTTTAGCTGGCTTTTCCTTAGCCATAATATCAGTTGATCCTTCCAACAACCAGATGAGTAACATGGTAGAGAGCCCCTGCTGTGTTATATATAGGGAGCTGCTTTCCCAGGACTCTGGGTCTTGGTACTTTTCTCCCGTGAATGACCTTTTATTTAAGACTGCATTTCCCAGACTGCCCTAAAGTCCAATTGGGTAGAGGTGCCCTCTTTAAATTTTGCCTCTCCAGGTGAGCTGGTCCCCTGAACAGAAGGGAGATGCTTTTTAGAGGTGTTTCTGTGACCTACCAAGTATTACAGTAGGTTTTGAGGCTATTGTAGCAATGGCTCCTTCAAGCTCTTGCAAGCCCCTTATTTCTGACTGAGTCTATCACTAGGGTAGCCACAGAAGAGCCACTTTTCAACAGGCTAAATGAGCATAGTTCACTCTCTCTATTAGGGACATTACAGCTGTGAAATAGGAAAATGGCTTGGAAGCCCACAAGGAAAAAGAATAAAAAGGTATGCTAGAAACCCTAGAGAGCAGGGGCTGCATCGAATTACTGACTTCCATCTCAGGTTGGGCCTAGCAAGTGAGACTTGTCAGTCTGTGGTCTTTTCTTAGTTTCTCTCTAAAAAAAAAAAAATTTAAAAAGTGAAGTCTGAAGGCCCCCCTCACCTCTCTTTCCCTCTCCAGCAAAGATGCATTTTGCAAAGAAATCATGAGCAATAGTAGCCTAGCAAATTATGCTTTCCTCCCTTATCCCATGCCCATAGCAAAGGGGCTATCACACTGAAGATACTGTAGACACAATAGAAAGAGAACTAAATTTGTACCCAGCTTATTTTAAAACAAAAAGGTTGCCCATCTTCCCAGCGTACTGAGCAACTTGAGAGTCCTATTAATTGACATTCAAGATAACATCACCTACTGCTTGACTACCTGCCATGAATTAATTACTGCCTGTGAAGCAATTCTACTAAATGCCTTTAATATCTGACCCTTACTTAGCAGAGGTCACAGCTCATCATTCTTGTTCTGCAGGCTAGTTTGATGTACTTTTGGGTTCTGCTTCCTGGGGTTTTTTCCTCCCCCTGCAGAAGTAAAAAAAACTTCTGTTTCATGCTCACTGAAGTTTTAAGTGGGGAAAATGAAAAGCAAAGTAGTTTTTCAGGAGGGGAAAAAAAGCAACCCAAAAACACTGGTAATTTGTCAGACAGAAGCAGGTAAATAAGGATTAAGCCGAAGGGCAAATTATGTGAGAAAATTCCACACTTGAAAAACCAAAATAGCTCCTTGTTAAAGCAATTATTTACAAGGAGGCTGCAATTTTGACTTTATTGTACCAACCATGTGCACACAGACTGACTTTCTGGTGCCTCCTTCAGACTTTGCTTTCCTGTAACCTGTTCTTCCCCTAAGTTTCATTCAACTTGCTATAATGATAAGGATCTGCAAGTAGGTGAACAGTGTGGACTGACACCAAGGAGAGGGAGAAATCTTTCAGGGAGGTGACTCTAATTAGCACCAATGACTAAGTTCAGCAAAGGAGCAAGCCGGAAGAATTTCAAATGAAGCCGCTTAATGGAAGGATGTATTAAAATGCACTGCCCTCTCAAAGGAACTGGAGGAAACCACATTGGTTGAGAGATTTAAAACTGAGCTGGACAAAGCCCTAGGGAATATTTTCTTGAGAGCAATGCTTGCATTACCAGGGGCTGGTTTAAATGACTTAGTGGGCTTTTCCAGTCTCTAAATTCTCTCTCTTTGTAGTGACTACATGTTGCTGGACCAGTCTTGCCAACAAAGTTAGCTCTGCCTGTGGATTTGCAGTACGAGTGACAAATAGGGTTGCCAACCCTCCCGGGTCGGTCAGGAGTCTACCAGAATCAGCGCTGACCTTCCGGTGACTATTAAAAGCAATCCAGGAGGTTGATATTGTGAACAGGTTGAACAATACAATTAATGATATTACGTCATGTTGGGGGAAAAAAGTCTCCCGGAATAGCTTCAGTCAGAGTTGGCAGCCGTCGTGACAAACAGCTGTATCTTTTGCAATTTAAGTTCCCTTGATTTTTCAGTATAGGACTTCGCTGCAGGAGACCTCTTTCTAAACGCTCCATATGGGCTGTTTCTATGGTCTTGGAGAGCAGCTCACATTAGTATCCATATTGATCTGGCTCCTGGCTGTTATGCTGGTTTCAGTATTATGTGTGAAGCCAGTGCCAGAATTGAGACACACATCCTGCTTTATGGTTTCAACAAGGAAATTTCCTCAGTTAATATGATTTTTACAATGCCTTTTCTTCTTCTGTCCCTTGGAAACTGTTCCACAGTCCAGTGCATCTCATTAACAGGTAGTTGTCCCCGAGAACAGCCTAAATTCACCCTCTTTAAATTTCTCCCGACATTGATTCCTCTCTTATTTAGCTATATAGTTGTACTCTACGTCCCTCACCCCCAATGTAAGGCCCTGGTCCTTCAATAAGCACAGATATCTACCCAAAAAGCTCATTACAGAATTAGGGCACCATCATCTACTATGAAGATGAATGCAAAGGGTCTCACTGACCTTAGTGGGCTTTGGATGAGAAGACCCCTTGCTCGTGCTTGCTTCAGGACTGTGCAGCCGTTCTGTCTCTGCCATTGCTCCTTTTCCTGACGCTGGTACTCTCTTCTGACATTGGTGTCCCGTCTCTGAAGGTGTAGTAACACTCAAGGCCTTGTAGGTCATCTTCCTAGCGTAGCGTGAAACAAGTGATGTAGAGGCTGGGTGCATTCTGAATGGCTTGCTTTATGGACAAACACCATTCATTTATTGTATTTACAAACATTACACACACTAAAGGTCCTGAACTGAGGCAGTCAAAAATCATGCAAGGAAAGCTCGATTAGGAGTCTGTTAACACCTAATTCTCGGGGAACCACCCTGAGCCCCAAAACAGAGCTCTCAAAGCAAAGGGCAAGTATTCCTGCTGCCAGCACAGGGCTTGCACACTAGTTTGCTTGTGCAAAAGTTGCTTGCATACTAGCAAGGACTGGGAGACCACGTAAAAATAGGTCACATTTCTACCGAAAGCAATCCTTCTGGAGTTCACTGCTTTCTCTTCTCTGAGCTCCCACCCTCTTCTCTCCCCCCACGCCCCAGAGATGACTGTCTTTTAGGGAGGACACATACAGCGTTTGCCAAGGACACTATTAAGACTTCCATTATTATTAATTTGCATTATAATAGAGCAGATAGGCTTGAATCATTGACCCAGCATGCAGACACTACCAGCACAAGCAAACATATTGTGCTTGTCACAAGAAGATATGACTTAGCCCATGGGGCTTTGTGTCGTTAGAATATTATTATAATAATTAAAATCCATCCTATTGCGGGAAATTTGCCAACAGAATAAGCTCTGCTGTCCTGTTCAGGCAGCTGTGATGCAGAAGTGCAAGTCGGTTAAACAACGTGCCAGTAATTTGTTCTGTTGCACGGTGTGCTCAATGCTCGGGGATGCAGATGGAGAGAAGATTTTGTTTGCCTTTTGTTGAGTGAACTTCAGCAAAATTAGTATCGACAAACACCAAGGAGTAACCTTTGTTAAATGAATTTCCCTGTGGGGATATTGGTGGGGTTGACTGCTTTTTCACAGAGCGCCTTTATATTCTGCAAAAGTTAGCCTAAGATAAGTGATTTCTTTGAAAACTAATTTTTTTTTTTTTTTAATGTATCTAGTCACAAGGAATATATTGCCAGCATTGCTTGGGAAAGCATAACAGTTATTTGGGGAGCGAGCGAAGAGATGGAGCTGAAAATGGATGTCACTGTGCATCCCAAAACTGAAAAATCTGTCCACAGTGAAGGCTGTAAAGGGAAAAATGCAGTTTTCAGTTTAATAAAAAGGACATTTAATTGCCATTTAAAAAAAAGCACTTGCCAGGAATTATGCTAAAGGGATCTCCATTTTTTCCTGAATTTACAACACTGTATACCTGCTCTACCCTCAAGTTATCCATGGACATGTTTCCTCTTTGTAAAGGCCACAGGGCCATCCCTCCATCAAACCATAGCATAAATAAAAAAGCCTAGAAGCTGTTCCTTCCAGGTTTCTAATATCACACAACTCTTTTATTTAAAAAGTTTTGCATTCAGACTTGGTCAAGGTGAGCAAAACAAGACGGCCCAGAGCCACGTTATCAATTCCACAGCCAAAGCTCACTAATAAAATAAACCAGAGATCACATCAGGCTGCCTTTTACTAATGCTGTTTAGACATACTTGAAATGCTTCGTATCAAAACGAATTAATGACGTGACCTCTTTTTCCCCTTTTGGCTGAAGGAGGAGAGTCACTGAACTTCTCCCCCTTTTTCAAGCAGAGGAGCTGTGGTTTTAGCAAAGATTTGGAATACATTTTTGTATTTTTCAACTGAACAAATGGCCTGCCAGGACTCATTTCTGTTGGTAATTGGTCTTCTCTACAAAGCCTGGATACTGATTATGTCTGGGTTGAGCTTCTCCAAAATTTGGGAGTGTTTGGTTGTGTCAGGCTGACTTAGATGCCATGCAGGGGAGTGGGAACAGTGACTGTGCCAAGGACTGTCTGGTATCCCTTAGGGCAGTCGGTCTGTGTGTCGTCTCCTTGCAGCCTGCTGCTTTTGGGGAAAAGGTCCAGTGAGGGAGAGCTTCGCTTCGCCCTGCTTCTCATCATGGGGAAGGAGCATTGGGGGACTTCATAATTTGTCCCTCTCTCTGCCTTGCATGCAAGTTGTATGACTTGCTCAAGTCAACAGGCAACAGAGACTAAATCAGGACCATCAAAACCAGAAACAAGAGACTATCCGACTTGCAAGCTAAAGTAGTGTTGCCCAATACTTTGGCTGGATGAGTGGTGGTATGGGGTCAATGTGCAAGCTGGGCCCTGCCTGGGGTCTGTCTGTGTGACTGATCACACATGCCTTGACCCAGCCACGTGCTAGCCCAATGCTTCATGCCCACATACGGACATGTACTGGTCCAATGTAGCATTCAGGGCCCCTTTGTCCATCCCACAGCACCCCACACAGGGCTGGAAACTTAGCAGCAGGGAAACAGCAATTAATGCTGTCCACTGCCAAATTTCCATGTCCTTGGGAGAGGATATAGGACTGCAGGCTAGATCCGGCCCAGGGGCCAGGGTTGAGCACCCCTGAACTAAAGGAATGACTCTCTTAGTTGATGACAACTAAGAGATGGGTTGGTGTCGACCTGGGAAGATATGGGCAGTGGAGTCCCGCAAGGCTATGGTGCTGTTCAATGTCTTCATCAGTGACTTGGATGAGGGCGTGGAAAGCACTCTGTCCAGGTCCACAGATGATACCAAATGATGGAGTAAAGTTAACACACCAGAGGGTAGGGAACAAATCCAGGCAGATCTGGACAGGTTGGATAAGTGGGCGGAAGAGAATAGGATGCAGTTCAAGAAGGACAAGTGCAAGGTGCTGCACCGGGGGAGAGGGAATCAGCAGCGCGCTTGCAGGTGGGGGGAGGACCTTCTCAGCAGCACGCAGCGGAAAGGGATCTTGGAGTCACTGTTAACGCCAAGATGAACACATGTTGTCGATGTGACGAAGCGATCAGTAAAGTTAACCGCACTTCATCGTGCATTAGCCGGTGCATGACAAACAGGTCCAAGGAGGTGATGCTTCCCCTCTGTGCAACACTGGTCAGGCTGCAGTTGCAGTACTGCATCCAGTTCTGGACGCCGCACTTTAAGAGGGATGTGGACAAACTCGAGAGAGTCCAGAGAAAGACCACTTGTATGGTCAGGGGCCTGCAGGCAAAACCCTACGAGGAGAGATTGAGGGCCCGGATCTCTTCAACCTCTGCAAGAGAAGGCCAAGAGGTGATCTTGTGGCCGCCTACAAATTCATTGGGGGAGACAACAGGGAATAGGAGATGCTCTGTTTACCAGGGCACCCTTGGAGTAACTAGGAACAACGGCCGCAAACTGACAGAGAGCAGATTTAGGTTGGACATTGGGAATAACTTCGTTATGGTAAGGGTTGCCAAAATCTGGAATGGGCTTCCAAGGGAGGTGGTGCTCTCCCCTACCTTGGGGGTCTTTAAGAGGAGGCTGGGCATGCGCCTGCCAGGGTCGTCTGACCCCAGCGGTCTTTCCTGCCCAGGGCAGGGAGTTGGACTCGATGACCTACTGAGGTCCCTTCTGACCCTAATGTCTATGAATCTATGACAATAGTCAGCTTTTATCCACTGAGCAAACTAAACACAACAGGTAGAGCCTGACTATATTAGCTGGGGATTTGGTTTGGTTGAGATTTGTGTCCGATTTTGAGTTCCCCGCAGTCCAGGAAGAGGTGTCTCTCCAATGCTCATTAAATCATATTCTTTGCATGTATCCAGCAGGAATTTGACAGATTCAACTTTGTGCTGGGATTCAGGTTGTGCCTACACTTATTTTAAAACGTGCCTAGAAGTCCTATGCTTTTTGACTAGGATACATAGCCCTGAGCAGAGTTTGGGGGAGGCGAGGGGGGAACGATTGGTCTCAGCCAGGCTATTTTTGTATTGCTGTAGTGCTGGTTGCTTCAAACATTAGTTACTCCTGCTTTATATCAATGTAAGCAAGAGGAGACACAGTCAAGTCCAAAAGGTTGGGGAGAAAGCAGTGATGTTTAACCATTCTGCTAGCGCCTTATCTATTAATGTAATTACACAGGACTTGAAAATGTTAGACTGCAGTAGAACATCATCCCTTTTCCACAGGCTTCTTATTTCCATTTAATTAAAACATTATTGTTTCATCTATTTTAGTTTGAATTTTAGAGAGAGACCGAGAGGGAGCTTGACGTTCTTTAATGCCTTAGAGGACTAGGAAATAGCTGCAGAGTTGGAATTTACAGTATCTACTTGTGTAAAGAATAAACATTAATCAAACTGTCAGCGCAGAGTTGTGATTTCTTTGGCTCTGTGCATCTTGGATGTAAAATTGCAGAATAAGGGGGGGAGATTGCTCTGGCTTGCTAACATTTTAGTCATTCGTTCAGCTCATTTCCACTGGAGAAAGGGTGGAATAACCTTGCTGGTTGCAGCAGTCTTCTACCTGCACTTGACCTGATTTGAGGACTAAATCCAAGCGGAAGTGGGTTTTGTGTGTTTTGGCTGTGTTTGTAAAGCACAAAATGGCATTCATTAACCTTTTCTTGCTATCATTCTTCATTTTGTCACTACCCAACATCTGTGGCTTCCGCCCAAAGGAAACAAGAGGAACGGCAAATGTTCTTATCAAAAGCAAGAAGCCATAAATGATGCCAGGCATCTGGGAGCCCTGAATCTGGTCTAAATGCAAATTAGAGAGTGAATAAAGTAGGCTGCATGGAGAAACCCCAACTCATTAAAGGGCATGTGAGGCAGAGAGCGGGACAAATGGTGCAGTCACCCAGTGCTCCCTCCCTCCCCGTGTGCTGGGAAGCAGGGCAAAGCTCAGCAATCCCTCGCTGGACCTTTTCCCCAAAAGCAGCAGACTCCAAGGAGATGTGCAGACCGATTGCCCTAGGGATGCCAAACAACCTTGGGCACCATCGCCATTCCCACTCTCCTGCATGGCATGTAAGTCTGCCTGACACATGGGATTTGGTGCCCTGATGCATCGGTGCAGGGGAGGACGAGAAAGACCTGGCTACATAAAGTGAGAGGTGCCAAAGAAAGCACCGTGCTGCCATCCTGGAAATGGGTAGCTGGAGTCGGATCATTTTAGATGTCTCCCTGCTGCTCACCCAGGTGTTTCTGTAGCCTTAGAAGCAAGTGTGCTTTTTATAGAGTATTTTTAGCAAGTTTAAGTTTCCAGAAGGTCAAAGAAAAGCAGAGCATCAGCAGCTGGAGGAACTGCCATTCTACCTCCAGTCTAGCAGGAGTAACACATTGACTTATTTATGAGTGAAGTCGGCTTCTTTCTTGCCTGTCTGTAACATGCTCTCTTTTAATACATGCAGGAACATAACTCATATTGTCAACAAGACCATTTCTTTAATGACTACTCAAATACGATTTGGGGGATGGGAATCATCCCTAGACATTTTAATCCTTTGTGCTACTAGCAGAATTAAAGACAATCGCATTGTGTGACCAGATGCACCTCAATTACTTACTCCGACAACACAAGAGAGGAGGACATTTATTTTTAAGAGTATTAAAATCACTGGTGAAGCTACCAAACCCAAGCGAGGATTCACCCTCCACACTGTAGGCTTGCATTGGGGCGCCAAAGCCAAGCTTTCTCTGCTTCGGTTGGAAACCAGATTTTAATCCCTGTGTGTGCAGAGGATGAAGAAAATCCCACCGAAACCTGGCAGTTCACAGTTAATAGTCTTTGAGTTTTATCTGAGCTGTGCAAACAGACATTGCTTCAAGGAGTCTGGGTGTGCAGCAAACATAAAGCAATTTAATAAATCTTGCAAGACAACATCCAAATATTTTGTGCCCAGTAGGAGAAGTTTAATCCATTAGCTAGACGCTGTCGGTGTCAAGAATGACTAATCTCAACGCAGTTGGTACCTGGAAGATGAAGATATTTGAAGTCCCCTACAGAGAGTATCCATCAAAAATGGCGATGGTTACTCTGTCAGCTTGAAGGGGAGGTTAAAATCTCTTACTGGGCTCACTGCTTGTTTACATCACTTCCAAACATCGCAGGGCTATCGGGAAGGATCTGGAAAAAAGACACGCTGCCAATTGATTGTGCCACTCTACAGCTTGTGAAGTGGCAGTTTCCTGTCTGTATTTTCTGTTGCTGTAGGGGTTCATCTGAGTCACGCTTTTATCCACGCACCTGCATCAGAGGTGCTTTCGGTGTGTTTGGAGAGAGATGAGGCTATGAAGTTAAGCAAGTATAGTGATGGAGGGGCTGCATGAGAACCTAAAAAGACAGCTAGAAAACCAGTGGGTCAGCCTTTCCCTTAGTACGCTCTCCCTAAGTTTGGTACCTTTTGCAGCTCCAGGCTCAGAGCTTTTGTGAATGAAAAAGCAGTTCACATCTTGCCTTGACTTGCAGACTCACGCAGGGAGATGAGATGAGATCTCTCAGGCTGGCTGAAAACTGATTGTTTGACTATTCCCGTTGTGATGAACCCTCCATGAGCCTCGTACGCGGTGGGGTGCAGGGTGGGGTGGAGGCTGCAGGTTCTCCAGAGCGCTGTTGGAGTCCAAAGGTTATTCTATCGTCCGGCCAGCTTTGAAGCCTCAATGGATTTGGGCTTTTGTTTTCGCTGCTTGGAAAAAAGGAGCCAGCTCTTTTCTGAATCGAGCATCTCTACTCCTCCATCGGCCAGAGAGTGTCGCAGTTGGAGGATGCAGATCAGTGCCTCGTGGCCAACGCTGCTTCCCTGCAACTCTTGTCCGGCATCTGTTGAAGAGGTGGATGGGCTGAGTGTAATTCCTGGTGGGAGAGCAGCCATTGGAGGTCAATTGAGCTCCAAAGAAATACTAATAAATTAATTATCACTTATGTGCATGCATACTGCAGCCATGCTGATAACTCTGGTCAGTGTGAGAGCCACTTGGGCTGATAGGAGAGACAGGAAATCTGTTGGAAATTTAGGCTTGCAAGTCAGGGAGGATATTTTTCCTCCATGAAAAGTTAACTGACCACTAACTGGGTCATAGGCAGATTCGAGAGGCTGACTGCACTTGGTATAGGTCCTCTGAAGTCAGTTTACACGTCCACTGAATCACCAGTTCACACCAGCTGGCCCCATATGCTAAGACAGAGGTTTCCAACCACCAAGCCATGGCTCGAATGGGTTGGCTGCCAGGTTGTGGCCTGTCCACCCTCGCCTGCAGGTTCCCACCTGCCTGGCCCAGCTTGGACCCCTGTCTGTCCACCCAAGTGAGCCACTTCCACCACCAGCAGTCATGTGCAAAGTTAAAGCTGGGTGGCAATGCAGCCAGCTCCATGTGCCCCATCCCGCTTGCACTGCCACGGCTGCATCCAGTGAGGTGCTGCCTGTGCAGCAGCACCCCCCAGCCCTGCCTGCAGCTGGAAGTGGGGGACACGGGCAGAGCAATGCCTGGGGCAGAGGGTGGGGAGGAGACCCCACTGCTTGCTCCTAAGGAAGGCAGCAGGAGTCCCTTCCCAGCCACTGCCTGCGCAGCCCCCTCCCCTGCAGGGTCCTCCAGTGCCCCAACCCGATGCAATCCTTGCAACCCCCCCCCCCACCATAAAAATTAAATTAAAATATGTAAATTAAATTTAGATATGTAAATTAGGTTGTTTCTATACCTACTCTACCAAATTTCTTTGAGTGAGTTTGCCGGTCCACAGTATAAAACAGGTTGGGAACCACTGTGCTAAGAGACCTTCCCAAGTATCACCTCTTGAACCCTCCTGGCATTTCCGAGGGGCAGCTCTGTGTTGCTCCCTCCCCATTTTACGGACAAAGAAGCTAGCAAAGAGGTGAGGTGACTTATTGGGAGTCAGTGGCGGGACACAGCATCTCCTTGCTCCTAGGACTGTACACACTTAGTAAGACCCTGCTGCCTCAATTCATTAATTGATTAAGTGTTCACAACCATGTTTTCTTATTCTTTGTAATAGTTACATTTGGAACCCTTCACTGTGTAATTACTTTTTGATAAAAGATGCTATTTCATATGCTTGGAAAGCCAGTGTCAGGACTGTCACCTGCCAAAAATAATCAGTGTTTTCTCTGTTCCTACCTGGATCCTGTAAAGAAAATACATCTTTCCACCTGTCTTTCCACCCTCTTTTATCTTCTTTGCTTCTCTGCAGAGTTGCACTAACTCTGCAATAAGCAAATACTTAAATGAAGATCTTCCTTGCTGCTTATTGACAGGAGGATAGGGCCAAGCACCTGCTGTTTGATTAACTCCCTGTATCTCCCATTGTATGGTCCAGTGCACTCATTTTAGACAGAGACTGGATTTCTCAGCTTGAATTATTTTGTGAGTGAGAAAGTCTACAGACCCCAGCAGCAATTTTCTGCCTTTAGTATTTGAAATTATTTCTTTTTAGGTGGGGCTGGACAAGGCCTAGGAGAGGACCATGAAATGGGACTGCTCAGAGGAATAGAGTCTACAACTGACTGAGCAATGGTGCTGGCTGTCCCCTTCCAGAAAGCTTATTTGAACAATATTTTATTTCACAGACGGGGTGTTTCATCCCAGCTCAATTCATTCTCAATCAACATAAGCTTGTTAAAAAAGCCAGCTGATTTTCCCAGTGCTAAGGACAGCTGTGGATCAGGAGAGGGCATGGTTTGGGAGAGCATGGTTGCTTTGAGAGTGGTAAATGAGGGGGATGGGAAATTCAGACCTGCTGAAGTTGGTAGAAGTTTGTCGTGGACTTCATCAGCACTGCAAATATTGCATAGTTGCCACTGCCATTTTATCAGTGTTTTCTGATTTTTTTTTAAAAATTCCCAATTTTTGGATTAAAAAAAGTTTCCCACAATCTACATTTTTCCATGATCAAAATGAAACACCGCTATATCTAGATACCTAGATATATCTAGATATCTATAGGCATATATCTATACAGATCTATTTAGTGTTATGGGGTTGTTCTTGGTGTTTCCTTGAGCTATTCTGGGAGGGGATTGAAACCCTCTAAGACAACTGCAGCTGTTCATTGAAGAAAAGCAACATCCTCCCTTCTCTCCCTTTCAGGAGGGACTTGAAGGAAGAGAAGGAGACCTGGGGAAGGGTTTGGGGAGCAAATGGAGATGCGCTTGCAAAAACGTTGAACTATAATGTGGTTATTTAGACCACTCAGGCAGTGCATTTGGAAATAGGAGTGGAACAAAAGGAGGAAAGATGAGGACACAGAATCTGGCACGAAAGTCTGATGGGAAGTGAAAGCGAAGCCAAGAAGTTTAAATTGGATTGCAGAAGGCGCCGCTGTATCAACTGCTTATTTTCATGTGCACTAAATTCAGCCAGACTTGATTACCCTCCCCAAATAAGTTATAATTTATAAAGTTGGTTTTATAGCGTGTAAGTGGAAGTTTAACAAATTACCAGGAAGTGCTGAAATACTGTTGTAACACAACACTGCCTCTCAAACTATCAGGGAAATTTGCATGGAAATGTGAGTGTCCCTCGTGTTAGTGCTTGGGTCTTAATTTCATTAACCTTTACTGGCCAACGACAACTCCAAAGTTTATGATGGACCGAGCTCCTCAGAGTCCCTCCCAAGGGCAGGTTGTATTTCTTCCTCTTTTGTTTCATTTCAAATGCAATTTCTTTCTTCTAATATCATGTTTTTAGAGACTTCGTTATGGCCAAGATTATTAGCTGTCACTATGGATGTACTTCTAGAAATCCGGACTTTGTATTGCATCTCAAGCTGAATGACCTGAAATGATTTTAGGGTCCTAAAATCACTAATCAGGCTGGTATATCTTGGCCTAAGTTTTGATAAATATTGAGATCTATATATATCTACTGTATTTTAGTAGCCATGAAAGAGGCCTCAGGGCAAGGTGAGGACAGAGTGCTAGCTGCTTGGTAGAGTATCTTATGGAAGGAAAACCTTTAGACTTGAAAGGGATGTAAGTGTACTCGTTCATAAAGTTTTTTGATGTTCAACTGCAACTTCAAATGAAGTAGCTTTTGATGATTGAAGTACATTTTGAATTTGGATTTTGGAATATGATATTTTTATGTGGGGCCCTGCCTCTGTTCAGAAGCAAAGCGAGAAAAAGATTACTTTATGTATAGCCTAGATTTTAAGGTAATATCAAACCAAACTAAATGGAAGACTAATATTAAAGACTAGTACAGAGCTGGCTAATCAGCGCTATGGCAGGGATTTCAATTAAGAACAGGTTATGACTGAGATCCCTGAGGCTTATATGTGAGAGTTTCTAGTTAAGCCAGACAAGGTTTTTTTGGGTGAATCTGATATCTTTTATTAGACCAATTTAAATAGTTGGAAAACAATTATTAAGCAAGCTTTCAGGTTCAAAAACCCTTCGTCAGGCTAAGGAAGTTTCAGCAGTTGGTGTGTAAGCCATGCTTTCAAGTGGCCAGTGGTTTGTCAGTACAATTCCTCTAATGAAAAATGCCACTTCTTTCTGTTAAACAGTTGGTTGTCATGATTGCTTCTCAGACTGTCATTCTGCAGGAGTCAGCTGTCCCCTGCCTCAGTTATACTTCTGTAGATGTTCCTGCTTAATCCGAATTCACTGGCAGAGAAGAGCTTCGTGTTGGAGCAGAGCGGCATCCTTCTCAACCTTTCATGCTAATTGTCACAAGAAGCTGGCATGCTTTTTCCTGGACCCGTGTCTGAAGAAAAGTTGATGAATGCTCCCTTGGTGGCAGTCACAAATAAGCGGGAGCAGCTGTCACTTTGTGCCTTAGAGCCAAAGCCAGTCCCTGAATCTGACCTTTTACTGTCTTAAGAGAAAATCCAAATGTAGAGAGTAGATGCAAGTCATCCAGAAGCTAAGATGTCCTTAGAAGACTTGCATCCCTGGGCCCCTTCCCTTCTCCTCTCTGGATAAGCTCATCTACTCACAAGTACAGCTCCCATCTCTATGTTGATGGTTCACCTCTCTCTGTCCCAGAGCTGTCTCTTCTGCCCAAACTCAGTTCTGGCCTTGTGTCTCTGGCAGCTCCTCCTGGATGCCTAGCCAGCACCTGATGCTTAATATGGCTGAAACAGAGCTCTTCTCCCCAAGCCCTTTTTGCAATATCCTTCCCTAGTCGCTTTGGTCAACATCCTCATCCTGCCTGTCACTGCCGTCCGTAACTTGTTGGCTGCCCATGTGCTATGAGTATTGCCTGTCAAGCTGGCTTCTGTTGTCTCATCCTTTCCTTGTGCTCCTTTTTGTGCTGGATTGTAAACTTTCAATCCAGCACAGATTGACTACCGTGGGACGGGGACTACCAATGAGATCATGGACCATGATTACAGCTCCTAGATGTTATAATAGTAGAAGAAGTAGTAATGATAAAATGACCAAAAATTAAAGAAGTCCGAGGGCTGAGAATTGAGATACCAACAGAGCTAAGTACCGAAATGCATGGAGCGTTGTCCGTGAAAATCTTTGGTAAGCCTCTGTAAGCCAATTCATGCCTAGTAAACATTGTTCTTCCCTTCCTCTTGTTGGTCGTGGCATTTCTACGAGAGCTGCGTGAATAGTGGGCATTGTGGTTTGTTGGCCGACCTGAGAAACTGGGGGGAAAAAGCTTTTTTTTTCTTGTTATCATTGAAGCAAAAGTTGACCCAGAACAGTTCATTTACAAACCAGAGACTTCAATTTGATCTGAAGTGAAATGGTTGCTTTCTTTGCAAGTTATTTTAACCCTTTGATCGTGTGTCATATTTTATGTCAATTTTGAAATGAAACACCTCTTTTCAAAATGCCCAGATCATAGGTAACACATAAGGGGGGTGGGGGGGTATGTGCCCCCCCAAAAGTGCTGGTGCCTCCTCTGACAGCAAGCTCTCCGACTGGTAGTGGGGCACGGAGAGCACTAGTGCCCCCCCCCCCCCCAATTTGCTCTGCCGGTGGCGTGTCGTTGGCACGCTCAGCAACCAGTCACTGAGGGACCTCTGTCCCCCGGTTGCCAGCTGGTTCCTGGGGACCCCCCATCATGTCCCATTGGTGCCCCCCAGACTCGGGAGGCACCAATCACCCATGGCCCAGATGTTTTAGCATTTCTGATGCAGCCACTCTAATTGCCGCTCCTTTGACGAACAAACCAGGGACTGAAGCTTGGGCTTCCAAAGCGTGACCTGGCAGCAGCCTGAACTAGAAAGCAGTGACTTGGAACCAGCTCTCAAATTTAAAAGACCTGCATGTTATACCATCACCAACCGTGACAGAGATGTAAACACAATTCAGGATCCAGGTGGCACAAGATTTCTCTTTGTGACTTATTATGTCACATAGGAACTCTTCATTTTCTAATCTATACTTAGAGCCAGGGATTATTGCCGGCTCTTCTTTCCTTTTAATTCCTGCAGTGGAGTATGTAAACAATTCTGCTTTTACCTTGCATGACTGTGAGGCAGAGACCAGTTTTCTCCTTTTAAGTTCACTAATACAGGTTGGTGAAGACTAAAATGAATCTATATGCAGATATTTCATATGCTTCTTTCACCGGATCACGCTACACAGACCAGGACAGTTTCATTACAATCAGCCTGGTAGGCAAGGGAATCGAGTTCTTCCTTTGCTAACCTGTTTTTACCTACGTGTGTACTAATAAAGTAAAAAGGGTTCAAAATATCATTTACAAGTTAGCAGTAAACCAGCCAGTGCTCTTTGCAGTTCAAAATGGCAATCTGTGTCTCCCGTGTTTCTCCAGTGCTGAAGAGAAACTCTTCTCACCTCTGCTCGCTGTTTGGGTGAGACAGATCCAGGAGGGGTAGATGTTTCACTGGTTTGTCCTTGCAGAACCCCTTGTTTGCAAGGAGTGCAATTCAGATGGACTCAGGACTCGTAGTAGAGGTGATATATTTTATCAGACCAACAAGATTTTTGCAAAAAAAAATTCTTTAATTGCAACATTTTGGGCACAAACACCCTTCATCAGGCATTGGACAAAAGATTGTAAAAGTTCTCCTGGGTAGAAATGAAAGTTCATATTTCCTAGGATTTCATGGAGGAGTCAATAGATGGAAAACTTCTCTGGGCAGGCAGTTCATAGCTCAGTGAATCAGTTGGAATATTTGCATTGACTTCGGTGGATTTTTTTTTGGACAGCCCCTCTCTTTGTTCTTACATGGGAGGGGAATCCAGCTACCAGCATGACTGCATCCATAGGCATTGGTCATGTCCCTCTTTTTCCTGCACGGTTCCTGATTTACAAATGAGTGGCAAGATAGAACGGGGCTTCTGAAGAACTTTTTGATGGGCTAAAAATCTATGCCCTGCCTTTGAAAAGTTTCTATGCATTTAGGATTCAGGTTATTACTTGAAATAATAAACCTGAAATAAAAGTTCATTTCTTCACGCAAGAGGAGAAATGTTCTGAATATGAGTTTTGAAAATCATATAGGAAAACTGTCCCAGGCAGGCACTGACTGGAGGGATTTGCATGAATTGTACAAGCGTATGACAGGACGGGGGTTATCACTAGTCACCAACTTGCATTCTTCAGTATGAGACAGAGTACAGTCCTCGCTGTAAATTGTGGACCGGGTGAGTAAAATGGGCATTGCCTCCTGCCCCATTTGAAGTGTTGTCAGAGTCAGAAGTGGGAAAGAGCAAGGAAGAAAAGAGATGCTTTCACATGAGATTTGAAAGAAACAGAATTTGAGGAGACATTCGGAGCCTTTATTTGTGAGGCTGGAGCTGGGCAAATAGAAACAGGAGTGACTGGAGAGAAAACCCATGAGGTCAGGAATAGGCAGGGAAGTGGCTCGAGAGACAGAGTCAGACAAGAGTCATTGGGTAAATCTGATATCTTTGATTAGACCAACTCATATAGTTAGAAACATCCTTCTTTGCAAGCTTTTGGATAGAAATACCCTCCGTCAGGCTGAGGAAGCATCTGTGGTTGCTGTGTGCTCTTGTCTCAATTTCTCTAGCTGTAAAATGGGAATAATAACCTTCACTCTCATTCCTCTGGCTCATAAAGCTTGCTTCCTGGAAGAGCACACACCAACTGCAGATGCTTCCTCCGCTTGACAAAGGTTATTAATACCCGAAAGCTTGCTAAGAAGAATTTTTCCAAATATTTGAGTTGGTCTAATAAAAGATATCCCATTTATCACATTGAATTCCTGTCTCAAGCCTGATGAAGCCATGGCTTCCGAGCCTGTAATTCAATGCAAGAGGAAGGAGTGACTCATTTCTATGCAATTCCCACCAGTGTTATCTCACAGACACCCACACCTTCTCCACTGCGGTAAATCGGAGGAAAGGGATCATGAGACCCCAGCTGCTCACAAGTCACTGCGGTTCTTCATGCCGTGAATGCCCTTCTTCCCTCCTCAGTGTGTTGCGTGGTAGTGACTGGCTGACCAAAATCCCATTTCTCTCTCAAACAGTTCCAGCCGCAGCCAAATAACTTATAATGCCACTATTTAAATGTCCATTAGGCGTCTGAATCAACATCATGCTGAAATTCGTAGAGCCAGCTAACATTTCTCAAAGCCGCTGCGGAGCCATTCAGAAACTCGTGGAAATTAATATTGGATGAGATTCTAACAACGCTTTGTAAAATTGTCCTTTTAAATGTGCCTTTAAGGTCCTTTTCATTGGCCAATTTAGTGTCTAAAGCACAAGACCACGGCACTCTGGGCATTCAGTGATCAAAGTCAATAAGGCATATTTCATCCTCATTGTGAGCTTCTTTTTTTGCTGTTATATGAGACGGTGTTCTTTAATAATTACAGCAAGATGCTATTGGAGTCTGGGCTCCTAAAAATCAATTCAGAGCTAGTTGGAATAGTTCCTTGAGACTGAAATTATCCCCTTCCCCTCCTCAAAAAAGAGGATATAATTCTTTTGAAAAATTTTGTAAAAAGTCTTTGATCAGTTCTAGTTGACCTGCTTCTCTTTGCCTCGATTTCTCTAGCTGTAAAATGGGAACCTTCACTCTGACTCCTCTCGCTCATAAAGCTTGTGAAACCTTTGGACATTTTTGTCCAGAAGGTGCTGAAAATATTCTTCCTACTCTCTTCATCCCAGTGCTGCAAACTTTATGCTTCCTCCATGAAAATTGATTCCCGTGTCTAAACACCAAAAGCTGATGAGACTTCTCTACATTTGACGGATTAAAATTAAACTGCTGCAATTACCGAAGCTTCTTCCATTAGGTGGAATGATTTATGAGAACTTGTCAGTTGTGAAAGGCACTTGTATGTTTTACTGGATCAAAAAAATCAAGGAATGGAAAGGGATTGTAGTTTTAGGTGAGAAGACTAGCAACCTGCCTTTGGGGCGTGCTTTCCTCCCACATCTGTAGGAGCAGTTGATTAACTAAACAGATGGAGTCAAAATCCATCTGAAAGTTGGGCATGAGCATCTTTATAGCAGTTCAGAGTCCATGCAAATCAATTCTCACTATGATTTCTAAAAGGCCGTCTATCCTTCTGGCTCTTCGTGTCATTGAATAATAGACAATAGTGCTGGAAAGGAGCTTGAGAGGCCATCTAGTCCAGTGGGGACACATTAACTCTGAACCCTCCCCAAGTCCCCTTCCCAGTCTTCCCTGTGCTCCCTGCCCATCCCGCTGCTCTGCTTTCTGCTCCCAACCCTATCTGCTGAGGTGTGCTATGCACAGCATCTATTTGTGCCACACATGCTACAAGTTGACCTCCCCGGACCCCATCTGTCCAATTGGCCCAAGGCAAGATAAACTGTAACTAAACTATTCTTACCATAGGATCACAGCAATGAGCATGAAGAGCTGGAGTTAAGGGAATCAAATGCTGCCTTGTCAAACTACCTTGAACCCTGCGGGCACTTCTACCCGAGACACTAACTGCGGAGTAGCCTAATAACACTGCGCAGTGGTGTGTCCCCGTACGGACATGCCAATACGCTACTGGACAGTATTATTAGCAGGGATCCTGGTTTTCTCTGTTTGCAAACTGCAAAAGGGAATAGGACCATGAAGCATGCCTGTCTGTACTCAAATTCACTTTAAAATTGCAATAATTCACCATGAAGAGATTTCTCCTGCATTCATTTGCACCGTGCCTATCGCATCTTGCCTCGCAGGGAAGCTGTATTCCCTTTGAAGTCTCCAGTAGGCATTGGGGCTTTTCCTGTTTTTACTGCATTCCTTATGTGTGCGTCTACCTGTACTAGGCCTAATTGCCAGCTGTTGTGAACAGGTTACGTTCCGCTAATATCCCTCATTTTTTGCTTGTGAGGGAGCTGACATTTCCTGCATTTTGCATTGGACTCAAAGCTCAAATGAATGCAAATGCTCGGTGTGAAATTCTGATCCCTGCAGTTTCCTCTCCCCAAAGTCAGCTCGGATGCTCATCTTGAAATACAGCTCTGAATTACAAAAGGGTCCCTGGCATCAGACCACCTTTGGCCCAAATCACAAGATAAAGTTGTGGCTCTGCTGAAGTCAATGGAAACTTTTCTGTTGACTTAATTGGGTCCATGATTTCAGGTGGAAATCTGCCTGAATCCCGAGTCCTAGATCCGTGCGATCGCTGACTGGGGTCCATTGGAGAGGTAGCGCCGATCAGTTGTCTTCTGGGTTGTGGTACAAATGACTCCTCTTCTGTCTGCTGAAGTAAATGAAATAATAATGTTTTGGGGATGCAGCGGCATCACACTATCTGTCTCTTGTGTTAGCTTAAAGCACCGACGGGTCCCCAGGAACAGCATTATCTCCTGAGGCTTACAAATCATCCCTCAGTATTCAGGGCAGGAGCAGCCGCCACAAGTCATTTATTAGCCTCTTTTACAATTGACACATCTTTTATCAGTAAAAATTACAATAGACTTTCTCCCCCCACCACCTTCTTGGCTGGAGGGGGGTTAGAAAGGGGAGAGAGAGAAAATCCAGAGAAATGAATTGCCTTTGAAAGGAATAAGAGAAAATGAAATTTGAGAGAGTCATCAGTCAGGGAAATGAGGAGGAGAATGTTTCATTAGAAAACTAATTTTCACTTTATTGAGACAGATGCGTTCAAAGGTTTTTTGCCTGGCGAACTCCTCTCAGGTTTCTTTGATAGTATTTGAACAGGTTTTTCCCTGCGTTCAGCTGCACCGGCTGAATTTGCTCTCCCTTCATGTTCAGTAAAGTGGCCTGAGGTCTTTAAAAACCCTGAAGTAAAATAAAATCTCCTTAAAAGTGTTTTTCCTAAGAAGCGCGGCTCACTTTTGGTCACCGAAGTGATGCAGATTAGACCAGACGCACATGATCGTCTGAGCCCACTTACAGGAATGCACTCCTGAATTATTCATGGCAATGATGATGGCTGCTATTTAGTTACTTTAGATAGTTATCAATTTACCAATTAGATTTAATCAGCGACACATGGGAGAGGAACGTTTAGATTGATACCTTTACACCGTGCGCAAATCTTGGGAGTTCATGAAATGTCAATACATTAATAACAGGAGGAACAATCCTGGTGCCTTCCCCAAGTCCCAGGAGCAAATAATCCTTAATTTACTCTTTGTGTGGTGTGTATGGCACTCACCTCCTTTCATACCTGCAACCCCTGCCCGTTTCCTGTGGGATTGTGCCAGCACGTGGGATGAATGCACAAGAATCATAAGTCTAGAAGCAATCATTAGAGTATGTGGCCTCACTTTCTGTATACCACAGTCATTAACTTCCAGTTTCCTTCCTATCAAGCCCAGTAACTTGTGTTTGACTTGATAGCTTTTAGCCTTGAACTGAAGATGTCCAGAGATGGAAAATCTCTCCCTCCCCTTGGTCATTTGTTCCAATGTTTAATTATTCTCATAGCTAAAAAATGGTGCCTTCTTTCTAATTTAAACGTGTCTGGCTTCACCTGCACTTCCTGGCATCAGTGTATAAACAGATGAAAACTTTCCTCTCTTCACATAACTTGAGCCATCAGCTCAGATGGTCGATAACACGCTGGATTGGCATTTGTTTCCTGTGATGTTGTTAGTCTGACCTGCTCCAGCTGGGATTAGCCTCACAAACTGCGGCCACCCCATTGCGGGCTCCTCTCCCGCTGGCACGCAGCCCAGGGCTCCACAAAAAAGACAACCTTCATCTTCGCTCCGGTCATGCAGCAAAGGACACCATTCACACCAGTCGCATCAGGTCTGAGCTGACAGATGTTTTTAAGACACGTTTGTAAATCCTGCATAGCTGCGGTTTCCTAATTTCCAACACGTTGTCGGCCGTATTAGCCAAGATGTGTTTGGCACCCACCAAAACTGTGTGGCACCGACCAGACCTCTCCTGGTTGCTTACCTGGGGAAGCCAAAATCCTGTCTCAGCCCAAATATGAAATAGAGAAATGGACAATCCACGATATAACCTGCTACTGTGGTTCTCCCATATCAGCTGCTGGTTGATTGGCTCCTGTAGTTCGCAGTGTGGTGGGCACTGAATTTCCCTCGTTTCAACCAGTAATGGACATGCCAAATGCTAAAATTACAACAGCCATCTCCAGTAACTTCCAACTAGAGCAATCCTTTTGCAAATGGGTTTGCAGGAAAGGATCAAAAGGAAGCATTCCCCATCAGATTTTTGGCATGCAAATTGATAAAGAGCAGCAATGAAGTCATACGAGTTAGGGGCTGGAAGGGACCTCAGAGACTATCAGATCCAGCCCCCTTCTCAAGGCAGGAAAGACTGTTGAGTTCAGATCACCCCAGCGAGGTGTGCGTCCAGTCATCTTTTGAAGATCCCCTGGGAAAGTGATGGAACCCCCCCGGGGTGGGGGGAGTCTATTCCAGACTCTGGACACATGAACCATAGAGAAGTTTTTCCTAGGCTAGGTACAGACAGTCAAAAAGCCCGAGGCTGAATCAATTCAGTCTTTGCAGATTAGTTTAAACTGCAGAGATTACATTGAAACACAAGTGACCAGACATTCTCCCTTTTGATTCAGGAAGTGCAGCCACATGCCTGCAGTGGCTCAGGCCGGAAGCTGGGGGGCACTAGAGCACGGCTCTCTAGCTGTGAGTTCACTTGCTCTGAGGTCTCTTGGATTTGCAGCCCACAATTACAGCAGCAAGACTCTGCAGGGTTGCTCATCACTTCTTCCTGTTTTCAGGTACCTCTGGGATTTGTAGTCCACAGTTGCAGCCAGCAGTAAGTTTGAGCAGGGGGAAGGGGTGTTTAACCCCTCTGCCTGGCTCCAGACCCCAAGTGGGGTGTGCCGGGGGGTGGGGGGGTGGCAATTCCCCCCCATAGATTGGGCTCCATCCCCAGCTGGGCTTACCCACCCCCACCCCTTGTCAGCCAGCTCTCACTGCTCCAGCTAGGGAGCAGAGGGGCAGGGCCAGCCTGCTGTCTGGAGCAGACCCCACAGCCCAGGGCTGGAAAGCATGCTGGGATGCTGGGGGACTCTGATTCAACTTGAACCAGAAAGGGGTCTGGAACAGAAGTTTCATAAACCAGTTTGACCCAAATCAGTTAAGTCTGATACTACATTCGACCAGATTTATCTTAAACCAGTTTTAGCCATTATGAAACTGGTTTATGTGCACTACACTTCTGTTCTGTTACAGGTTTAAACCTGTTTCTGATGACTTAAACCAGTTTACATGTAACTTCTTTCCCTAGCCCTAATGTCTAACCTGAATCAGTCCTCTATCAGTTTATGCCCCTTATTCCAACATGAATTTGATTTGTCAGCTACTTGTTGCAGGGCCACAAAAACAATAAACAAAAGCCACTTTCATTTTTTCATTTGCATGCCCTGAAGCTAGCTTTTAGTTGGAGAAAATAAATTTCAAAGGGGGAAAAAAAATTAAGAAAATAATTGTTGAATCTTAACCATGAATATTTATGACAATATTGGACTTGCAAATCCAAAGTAATTTAAGTGTCAAAAACAGTGTAAAATCTTTCCTTTAGAGATAAGTCAAAGAAAATTAATCTTGATTACAAGTCATAACACTGGGAAATTAGCATCTTTGGTCTTCAGAAAATTCCTCAGAATTATGACACATATGTACTATCTCCCTTTAAGCCAAATTTAAGAGGATGACAATTAATTTCAATGAAAAAAATAAATGACCTCCCAATATACTAGCAAGATAATTCGCTAGGAAATCCTGGTTGTGTACTTACATATTTGATTTTGCCAGGTCCTTTCTTCTCCAGCAAAAATTCTTGTCTGTGATATTTCAAATGAAATGGTTCATACCTGGGTCAGAAGCTGATCTATAGGAAGTTGTTGTTCTAGAGATAAATTTGCATTAAAGTTATGGGAGCTTAATTTGCACAGCACTGACAGCTACAGATAAGCATGAGTTTCAGTGCTCAGCTCCTGATTATAATATTGCCAAAGGAGATGGAAATTTGGGATCAGAGTGACTATTTTGATCCAGATTAAAAGTTCATTTAGGAAAAGTAAGCAGTATTTTCTTTGCCAAGGATCTATTTCTGTACCACAGAGCTCAATCAAATTTTTGCCATTGCTTTCAATCAAATAAAGCCCTAGTCCTATTGATAAGTAGGAGTCTATTTAAATTGCAGAAAAACTAAACAATTTTTGTGGGTTGGTCATGGCATAAGTAGCAAATTCTGTGGATATTTCCTGGATGTGCTCTCGTGGCTCCGCCCCTTGGCACTGATTGGTGGGGACAAGGGATGAGGGGACGGTCACTATCTTGTGCGCTGACCATGGTGCTGCCCCGCCAGCTGGCACCTTCCTCCCCACCCCCAGGGCAGGCTGTGAAGCTGGGCTGCTGTAGCAGCAAGGGCCACTGCACTGGCTCCCACCAGGGAGCCAGCATTTTATTTTTATTAAGTTTTTTTTTTTAAGTTGATTTTTGCAGACAATCCTGGATTGCATGCTTTCCTCTAAACCCGTGGAATTGCGAATTGAGTAGACCCTTACTGATCAGACCAAAGATCCACTTCTCCAGTATCCCATCTAAAAAAGTGGCTACTTCCAGATGCTTTGGAGCAAGGCACAAAAAAATTCATGAGTGTTAGATCAACCAGTTAAAAAAAAAGCAAAAAAAAAAGCAGTTTCTTTCTAACACCAGGCAGTAGCCAACTGAATTATGTATTGAAGTAAGAAGATTTGTATTTCTTATAAATGTTTGATCTGATAATAAAAAAGTTCTCTCTCTTTTTTTTTCAGTCCTACTAGTCTCTTGCAGTGGTAAATGCTACATGTAAATTATGCTTTATATCTATCTATCTGTCTGTGTGTGTGTGTAATAGATATATATATATATATACACACACACTATTATACTATATTACTATACTATACTATATTACTATTATACTATATATATATATATACATATATATATAGTATAATTTAGGAAAACCCAAGGCAAAGCACGCATCCGTTGCAAAATACTGGCCATATCCATTAACTGACAATCATAATAATACTTTGTTTTATTCCTCAGCCACGATTCCATGAAAAGTGTGTGTAATACACACACACACACACACACACACACACACACACATATCTATCTTTATATCTATCTATATCTATATCTATAACTATATAACTAGATAGATAGATAGATAACATATACACACATTTCATGGAATCATGGCTGAGGAATAAAACCAATTATTATTATTATGATTGTCAGTTAATGGATGTGGCCAGTATTTTGCAACGGATGTATGCTTTGCCTTGGGTTTTCCTAAATGATCATGCCCCCTCTTCACAGCATAGGATTCCAGTGCTGTATTTTCCTTCTCCTGCTATTTTGCCCACCTGCTGAGGCTTCAGATCTGTCACTCTGTAAGCTATGTGAGACTCCCTGGGAACTGATGCATTAGGTGCAGTGGGTTTGAACTAGTTAATATTGCCTCATTCTCATCATGAGAATCAGAAATAGTCTCCCATCAGCAGGCTTGGCTGTCTACTCTGTATTCTGCTCAGCACAGGCTAAGTTTTAAGTTTGCTCTGAGACACAAGTGCATGCATGTACATGTGCACAAACATACATGCTCAGGCACACTCTCTCTCGCCCTATGGCGTTGTTCCAGGTTAGTTAGCAAGGGCTTCCAGAGGGTTATACTCTTTTCAGGTTGATTTCTGGGGTTTTTTGGTCATTGTTTCATTCACAGAGCAAAGACTCAAAGGAAGAGAGGGCTCCACAACCTGAAGGTATTAGATCCTCCAAGATCTCTCAAGATCCTAGGCTTTCATATGTAATTATAGATGGCCAACAGGGGACATTTAAAAAAATAAAGAAGCTGCCTGAGAGTTGTGCACACTTCCATGGCTTATTACCCCTATTGCACATACAGATCCAGTGTTTTGGGGGTTTTTTTGCATGAAAATTATGCTCAGATACCAATGGCTAAGCCTGCAAAGCAATAGATGCAGCAGCTTTAGATGATACCTGAGCTAGCTTCATTCTCGCTTGTTTGGACACTAACAGCAATGACTGCGATACAAGCTCGCCTGGGACCCTGGGTGCTTGCAGTCATGGTAACTGCTCACTCAGATGTCATTGCACAAGCCTTCTCTAAAAAATAAAATGGCCATAAGTGTCGCAAACAATTGTGCTTTCACTCTTTCCTTTCTGCTGGTGTCAGAACCATTTGTACTTCACTCTCACAGCACAGGAAATCAAATGCGAGACACATTAACATGACAGTGGATGCTTTTGCCTGTATTGCAGACCTGTTTCCACTTTTCCTCCTTAGTTTCAAATCTGGAGTACCCTTTCTCTCACAGTAAAGGTACTTCATTTGCCAGCAGAAAAGGATGAGATGGATAAGTGCACTAATGCACAAATAGCTTTTACTGGCTGCCAAATTCATTCAGATTTATGCAAATATAAGTGGGCTTTGAAGTGGGTTTTGAAAGATGAAATGATTTTCTAGAATCAATGGAAAATGCTTTGCAGTAGGATGACTGCGTTATTCAGTTCATAATTATGTTTTGCAGTCCCTCCCAAGAAAGATACTACAAAAATACATGCGGAACAAAACTGTCTTAATTATTTGATGTAATGAGCACATGGTGCAGATGGAGGTAGGGGGAGATATTGCACTGGACAAATCGGTTTGTGATCACCTCTGGTTACACACAGGGATCCCGCTCCGGGCAACGGGGAGGGATTGAGAAGGATGTACAAAACTTCTTGCTCTATAAAAATGTGCAGTGGCTAGGAAGAGCATCACCGAGGAAGTGGATTGAATGAGGGCTGTGATGCAAAGTGGATGAACTGATTACAGACTAATGAAGGAGCCAGGCAGGGAAAGGCAACCAGTTGGATGCTCTCTCAGCCTGGCACCTAGTAACTTAAAGTCAGAAAAAGGCAGGGTTTCTTTATTTTTATCACATTAGTGGCTATGAGCCCCCATCCTGGACCAGCCACCACAAACACCGAGCAGAGAGAGGTCACTGCCTGAAAAGGTTTACAATCTGAGTGTGAGACCAGAGACAAGAGTGGGACTAGACAGACAGAAATGGGAGCCCAAGGAAACACCAAGTAATGAAGACCCTACCGCTGGCAGTGGTAGAAGTTTTTGAGGGCAAATGCTGAAAAATCAACCATTTGCTGGCAACAATCCAGTTGAAATTACATTCCCTCTTCATAGTGTCCAAGATCTCTTCTCCCCACATGCCCAAGCTTTATAAACTTCCCAGCATGTAAAGAACCCTGTCCATCCTGTGTGATATTTCCTAATCCTGTCAGCTACATTTGTCTCGGAGGTATGCTCTCTCCAAACACAGCATTCGTCACGCTGAAGGTGATATTCTGCCATCTGGAATATAGGATGTCACAGTTTGCAAAAGTCTTAGACAAACCTTTATCGAAGGGAGAGCCAAGCTGGCAAAACATCCAGACTTGTGCAAAATGATGCACATCCCCCTTCAGAGGCAAAAGATGCTTTGGACCAACAGTGACGGAGTCCAGCCAAGCCCCTTACTCGTGTGCAATGAGAGCAACAGGGATGTGTGGAAGTGCTGCAGTCTGGAGGGCTAGCGTTGGCAGTTCTGACCCCACGTGGTGTGTGATGGGGACAGGGTTTCTCTGGACGCCGGTCATTTCCCCATGAGAGCAGCCCCAGGACCGAGTACAGGAACTGGGATGTGTCCCCATGTCCCTGCAGCTTCGTTTATGAAATGGCTGCTATCAGAAATGTGGCAGACCTGCCTCTCACATCAGCAGGAGAGATGGAGGAACGACCTGCCATGTAATGTGCGTGCCCCCACTGACAGAAGTCAGCCAGCCAAGACAGACTCCCCAGTAATTTCCCTTCCAGCTAGGAGTGGCAAAGAATCCCATTTTCACAATTCACACTGTCCTATTGCACGGGAGAAAGTGTAATAACTGAAGCCTTACAGTTTGCATGCGATTAAAGAAGGAGCGTCAAGTCCTCTTTCATATCACACCCTGAACTGACCCCTTGCCTTCAATGGCATTTTAAAAAATGTGAATAAGATGAGCAGGATTTGGCCTAAATAAGAGAGGTCTGACTGCACTCTCCTCCTTCAAAGCTGTACCATTGCACAGAAAGCTGGTGCAACTTTCTGGAAGATCACATGGAAATCCCTTGTTCAGGGGTATTTCCATGATCAAACGTTACTAAAGCGGTATATAATATATAACTCCTATATAATTATATAATATAACATATATATAGTTATATTATTATTATATAACTCATTACAGTATAGTATATGTATATTCGTATATATGCATATGTGTACACACACGTGCACATGCACGCACACACACACACATATATGTATGTATATGTGTGTGTGTGTGTATATGTATGTATGTATATGTCTGTGTGTGTGTGTGTATATATGTATGTATGTATATGTGTGTGTGTGTGTATATATATATTTAATGTTCTTCATGATTTGTCCTTGGCAAAGCTATTCCAGGATAATGAAGATAAAGGCAGAATTTACCTTTCTCAAGCTCTCACCTGTCAAATTTCTTCCTGGTAGCTCATCCTCCCAGCGAGATGCCTAGCAGTGGCCAGGCCTATCAAAGAGTCACTGGGAAAGGTCTCTGTTCAGTCCAGTTGTACCAGGACACGGCAAGACAAACCAGTTGAGAACAGCTGGAACTCGCTCAGTAAACTGAGCAAAACTCCAGGCATCAGTTATAAAGTTCATAGCCCCATTGAGACTGTTTCAGTTTTAATTGCTGCCTTAATCAAAGTTTATTAGCATTAACCAAAGACCCTGGTGGTTTTAAAATTCAAACTATTTGTCAACTACTAATTATTTTAATCAGGCATGGTGCTAATACCAGCTGTATTAATAGGACTTTTAATCATAGGCAAACCAATTCAAGTAGCTTCGCAATGCTTGATCCTGGATCCAGATCAACAGATATATCAGCCAGGGCGTGCTGCCGTTCAGTCTCACCTGTTTCTCATTGTATTGCTTGGCACAGACTTCAGGGGAGTGATTTTTTTGCACGATCACAGTGTGCGCGAGATGAGAACCGTTTGGTTTTCAACAGGCCAATTCCTCCTCCCTCCCCACTTTCTTAATTGACTTTCCTCTGGGTCTCTCCCTGCAATTAAATTCCTTTTCAGCACCTCTGGGTCACATTTGATGCTGAAGAGGCCACACACTAGCTGCAATTATTCTGCCAGCATGGGTGGACTAAAGATAAATTAGAGAGATCCCAGGCTCTAGACCCGCAGCCCTTGTCTGAGCAGGGTACTGCCCATGCACTGATCCTTGCTCCCCTGCACCAGAGCCTCTATTCAGGCTTCAGAAAAATGGACTGACTCACACCTCTGGAGGCTATGCTCAGGCTGCCGACACAGTCTGTCACGTTCCTGTTTTATATCCGCTCAGGTTTTCTTCGCATGCACGGGAGCTAGAAAGACCTTGTTTAAGGAATCCTGAGGGTCCCATCTCATCATGAGACTCCCCGGACCGAGGAATGGGCTTTTGTGCTGTTCGTCCCTCAATCTGGTCCTGAAGTCGACAAGCGAATGAAATCAGTGATGCAATTTGTCATTAGGCCGAGGCCGTGGTGTTACTATCTGCTTGGTGTAAAGGGATGGCCCATGCCAGTGGCAAATGACTCCCTACCCCCCTGTAACCACTAAACCCATTTAGCTGCTCTTTTCTGCTCCAGAAAGCAGAGGGGACCCAGAAAAATCAACACCCACTTCAGATTTCACTGCTTCCTAGTCCGACACAGCCCACGGTCAATCTTGCATCCACTCGCACATGTGTTTTTTTGCGCACAACCATGACGCTTTTGCTTTGCATCAGTGCGTACACTGGCGAAAGTCTTCTTATACTCGCAGGGTCCTGTTAAAATATTCTAATGGGTGTGTAGGCAAAATCCCATCAGCTCCAGGATTTGAAATGACTCAATATTACCAGCTGAGTAGAGAGAGAAAAGTTTAGGGATAATTGACTGTCACCGGGATTTGATCGTTTAGACTTGCTCTGTGGAAAAAAAATATTCCGGCATAATAGAAGCTCATTCATTACAATGAATACACTCAGCAAGTACTGACGAACTGAGCCATAACAGGGCAATATTAAAGAAGCAAGGATCCTTGCATTATGGCCCTAGGGAACATCTCTTCTGATTTATTTACACAAAGATACCCCATTAAGATGTGCAACTAGTGTGCGGTGTTCTCGTTAAGCCTGGCATGGCTGCCCCTTCTCAACCAATCCCAGTTTACAAAGCCCGTGCATTAAAAATGTGAGTCATTTGTACGGAGAGCCACAGTCATGCCTAACAGCACAGGAGGCAGGAGGGTTTTCTTCTCAGTTTTGACAAGGAGATCATTAGCGACCATCAGCAAAGCGGAATCAGCCCGAAGTGCGGGCAGCACAAAAACCAGGCTAATTCTTTTTTTGACAGGTGGGTACTATCAGATATGCCTCTGGTTTTCTCTACATGCAGAGGAAAAAAAAAGAAAGAAAGAAAAAGGTGCAAAATAGTCTTACAACTCTATAGGCCGCAGGATCTGGATTTAAGAATAGATTATTTAAATGCCAAGTGCATTAAACATCAGAAGAACATTTGTTAAATTATTTAGAAGACAGGCAACTAGCAAAGTTGGACTAGAAAATTAAATATATCGTGAAGGGTGATGGGCAGCAGCCCCTCGGCAAAATACTGGCAGTTTCTGAAAAGGAGAAGCCAAGTGCATTGGTGAATTATTTAAAGAACAATTCCAGCTTGTCATTTGAAGTTGGAGAAGTATTTCCTCTTCACTAGAATGTGGCTGTTAAAAATATATAAATATGCAGCAGCAAAGACCTGTATGTTCAAATGGAAAATGAGGGGAAATGTTTAGGTTTCAGTTCGACCAAAAATAATGTGCTAAAAGTAAGAAGACCATTTCTCAGCAAGACTTGGGAAGGGAAGTCAGAGCTGACAGCAATATCTTATGGTTTTCAAACTCATTCAAAAACAAAGAAGGGTCCATTTAATTAATAAATTGTCACGTGGCTCAAATAGTATCCCCATTTATGATCAATAATAAAAAGAATACTGTAACGTGACCTAAATATCTTATCACAGTACACCAACATCATTTATTAGTATGAAAATACTTCAGGCCTCAAGGTTGTAACCACGTGTAGCAATGAAGTTAAATGACCTCCTGAGACTCAAGCCCAGAAATGATATGCTTTTCAGTTCCTTAACTGCTTTGCACATGCCTTTATGTGCATGAGCTATATTGAGGTTGTTCTGCTTGAGTTGTTGTGTCATATGGACAAGTGATTTCTCTATGAAGCGAGATTTATCAATGGGAAGGTTAGCAGAAAGCTTTCTTCATTGATCCATGATGGGTCCTTTCTCTCTGCTCTGGATGAAATTAACTCCAGCAGCAAGTGTGATTAACTTATCTTGGCTGGGTCATTAGTCATTCCATGTTGGCATCCTTGCTGTGAGATATTACAGCCTTAAAAATGCTACGTGTTGAGTCTGCTTAAATGGTACCCAAATGAACTGGTCCCTCTGCCGTTGGTTGAGCTGGGGTACAAAATAAGAAACAGCAACCAGGAAAGCAGTGTTGTAGTGCAACAAAACAAATCCTTCTAATAAAAATGCAGATGAACATCATGTCTCTCTATTCCATCAAAACAAAACCTGACCTCAAAGCAATAAATGTGTGTTGGACAGACCAGAGGGAAAGACTGACTGGGTGGAGTATTTGCAAGTTGTCTGTGCTAAATTTCAGCTCCTGTGGGCTTAATTTCAGTTCCGATAGAAGAAAGGCTAGGCCCTAAATCCTTGTGGCCCTTAATGGAGACAGCATTTACATATATGTCTGCTGGTAGTGCCAGTAGCATTCAATAATTGGCACTTTTATATGGGCCCCTCAAAGCACTTTACAAAGCAGGGTCCATGTGCTGCATGCTCAATTTACAGATGGAAATACTAAGGTACAGTGAGCTAAGGTGACTCATTCAAAGGCCAAGTACTACCAGGCAGTAGCAAAGCTGGACAGGAGGGCAGTCCAGTCCACCTAACATTCAGTCCAGTGACCGATTCACTAGGCCCTAGGCTAGTGGTTTTTTCATCATTCTTTTATCCAAGGGAGCTATGGGGGAACCAGAGGCAGAGCTCCTCCCAAGCATAAGCAATTGCACAACAGTGGGCATTCATGTCCGTGACTCTCCGGCATCTGCAGTCCACAGAGAATGGCGACAATTATAGAGTGGATCATGTTTTCTAAGTGGTGACTGCTGTATATTTTAGAGCACATAACCAAGGGGAAACGTTGCATGATGCTGTCGTGAACCATGCAGCAGCAAGTATTCTTATTTAACTTAAATAAAACCTAACTCAAACATCAATCAACTAAAAGAGAGGCTAAGATATCTTAATGTAAGCAACCAGGCCAAGTGGATCTACTGTGCACCTTTGAACAGTCTCATAAAAACCCAATTACTGCAGGTATTTTCAGTGCAACCAACAAATCCTCCATAATAAAGTTCAGAGAGGAGCTTCATTGCAAATGCAGATGATCATTTGGGATGCAGTTGGAAGCATGTGAATTCAGGTGGAAAAATGTTAATAATCTGTCAGTGCCCAAGGCTCTTCCTGGGCAGCGTGAATTTGGCAAGTGGGCTTCCCAAGAGTTCATGATTTATGAGCTTTGTGAATCTTTTCAGGATGTTGATTCTGATACCAGGCTCTTTGTCCATGAGCGCTGTGCCATTGACTTCTGTGGGACTAGCCCTGGTTCAAGCGAGTTCCAGCTCTGTCGGTTTTGTCCGAAGGGTTGTCTTTTTGCTTTTGCTCGCTCTTCTCTGCTTTCTCCCAACAAACCAGATTAAAATCAGTTTGCTTGGTCCACCTGTGAGAAGATCCAGAATCCTCTTTGGAGCCTGCCATGCCATTCCCGCATTGCTTGCGTGGGCGTGCTAAATGTCGCACTTGTTGCATCCAAATTAAAGTTTGGTTTTGATTAGCTATGATGTACAGGCTTTGCTTGGTTACAAGGTGGTGGTCGTGGTGGTGTTTGTATCCACAATATGAGAGAAGCAAGATATAGTTGGCAGCAGCAGGGATCTTGCTATCGGTCTTTATTACTGTATGAGAGCAAACCCACTCTTGTAGAGGTATCACTGTGCCTAGGAAGTGGCTACTAGCACTTGGGCTGGCTATTTTAAATCTAGGTCGATTATCTCTACACCGCACTGCAGCCACAACACAACACAATCATACTAAGTCCTGTATATTGTGCCAGTACATGTACCTTTTTGTTTTAAAAAAATGGAAAAATGAGACAATTGCCAAAATATTCATCCAGGCTCCTCTTCGTTGCCTTGGTTTAAATCAGCAAAGACAATGGAGTTATTTTATGGGAGGTGATGAGAAGCAGCACAGTCATGTGCGGCGTTCCCTTCTCAGCTCTCCAAGACAAAACCACGAGGCTGTACTTAATGGGGGGGAGGAGAGCAACAAGATTTTTTTTTTGCTTTAATTTTTTTCACCCTAGGGAGATAGACATTTATCGCCTGATCCTCGTCTCACTTAATCAGTTTTACACCAGCGCCACTCTACCGAATTCAATGGCTTTAATTTCTTACAATTTGTGCTGGTTTAAGCAAGAAGAGAATCAGGCCCTTATTGATTTTCTTAGGATGGTTTTGGTGGTTTGCTGTATTACAGTGTGACGGATGGTAAAATAAGATAAAAGCACTTTGTAAAAGAAGAGCATGTTACATCCCCGCCCCTCCCTGCCTCCTTCAGATATGTCGTGTGACTCTACCGTACATCTCCCATGGCCGAGGCGTAGCTGTGTGCTAATTTCAAAGGTTACATCTGTAATTCATAGCCAACTCTAGCGTTTTGACATCAGATAGCAATACATGTGAACAGTGTTTCACAGCATTGTAACCTTTATTTTAAATGTCTCAAGTTGATATTTAACACTCCGTTGAAAAGGTCTCACATGGATGGAATTAAGTTGCTCCTGAACCTTTTTGATCTATGCTTATGGCTGCCACAGCTAAATAGCTGGAGTAGTTATTCTGGACCACGTGGATTACTAGAGAAATTCAACCCTTCACATCTAGGTTGCAAAACCTACTCAGGATTATATTTAGTCGTACGGTCTGGGGTACGTAGAATATACTAAGACCCGTAAGGGTTTATGCTTGTATCTCAAAGTGCTTTTAGAGGGTAGGACGGCATCCCCACCACTTAACAGGTAAGGAACCTGAGACACAAGACAGCAGGATGATTTCCCATTGGTCCCACAGTGATTTAGTAGTAGGGTTCTGCCCACAACTGGGGACACGGCACCTGATATTTTAAATTGTTGCTCAGATAATCACTGCCACAAATGAGTCTCATCGGCAGGTTCCTACACAATGTTCCTGTGGCCTGGAAAATGCAGGATCGTTTTACTTTGGCCATAAAATCCTTTCTTTCTGTATTGTGGGTAATTTTTCTGCATGGTGCTGCTTTCCAAAGGAGGAGATGATCCAAGCATGCCACGCGCTGAACCTGCTGTATAGCAGCACCCGTGGTTCCACGCCTGAATCAAGATTCAGAAGTCTGCTTCAGACAAGGATCCACTAGAAATAACGTGAGGCACCTAGACTCCTCAGAGTTAAAACTAGAGGTTTGCCGAAATAAAAAGCCTAAACCCAGGGACTCTATTAAACTGTCTGAGTCACTGTGCAAACTTCGTGACTTGGGTCCGTCTCCGCTTGTAGGATATAAGGCCCATCCAGCTACTCTATCACAACTCCCCAGTTTGGCACTAAGGAATGACATGTCCCAGATAAGCGCAAAATATATGGTCTGAAAATCTGGAAAGATATGCAAAAAAATGCAGTTTAATTAGAGGCTTATTCATTTTCTGGAAATAACTACATGCCCTCCAGATTCTTTTCATCAGATAAATTCTGTGCACGTCGAACATGAATTATTGCAGATTTTTTTTTGGCTTTCCAGTGCAATCTGTTTCTCCTTGTACTGACGCTTGTGAGCCTTTGATGGCCAAAGTATGAAATATTGCAGTGTACTTTGTGTCTCATTAAAGGGTGACATTCAATACCAGTGGTCCAAAAATATAATTCTGGCCAATAAGTGAGATAGCTAGACATGTTATAAAGTGTTTTTAGTCGCTTTATCAAGGTTTTCAGCAGTCGCTTCTCAGCCTCTTGAAGGCTCAGATCAAGTGTTGATCTAGCAGAAAGCAGTCAGGACTCATGGCAGAAGTGATATCTTTTCTTAGATGGCTACAACCTGGATACCTGATGTAGAATAAGGCAATCAGGACTTGTAGTAGAGCTGATATCTTTTATTAGACCAACAAGATTTTTGCAAAAAAAATGTCTTTAATTGCAAGCTTTTGGGCACAAACATCAGGCATCGGAGAAAAGATTGTAAAAGTCCTCTTGGGATCTGTGCTGAACTTTCATTTCTACCCAGGAGAACTTTTACCATCTTGTCTCCGATGCCTGATGAAGGGTGTTTGTGCCCAAAAGCTTGCAATTAAAGATTTTTTTTTTTTTTTTGCAAAAATCTTGTTGGTCTAATAAAAGATATCACCTCTACAGTGAGTCCTGATTGCCTTTTCCTGTGGACCACCATGGCTACAACCTGGATACCTGATCTAGCAGAATGCACATGTACTAACGATGCTGTCTCCATTAGCAGGAGGAGAATAAATTACTTTTAATTTCCACTGGGAATTAGGCGAGGCAGATTGTGGGTAGACTTTGAAATATCTGATATGTGGCTTAATTGGTTTGCTATCAGTTGTTTGAATTATTGGTAGCTTATTGTATGGTATTCAGATCTTCCAAGAAGCCACCCCACCCAGCTGCTCCACTAAGAAACTCCTTGCCTCCCGTCCTCTCCAAGGACCGTTTCCTAAGCTCCTTTCTTAACATGCAAGAGAATTCCTCTGCTAAGAAATCCTGATCAGCAAAAAAATCAAAAAGTTTCACAGCTATTTTCTCTCTCTCACATCTCGAGATGTTTTTCACCTCCAAGCTGAAGACCTCCTGCAGGGAGGTTTGATGTGAGGAAATGCAGGCGCAGAAAATCAAAGCCTGTCCAGGTGAGTTCCTAGCAGGTCAGCGTCTCCCATGCAGCTCGGCGTGCTCTTTCAATCAATACTTCTCACATTCGCAGGGAAAAAAGGAAGGCTATCTGCTTGCCGCTCGTCTCCAAACACTGCTGGAAAGGGCCCCTTCCCTTGGCTGTTCACACATCTTGCCCCTATCTTATTTTCAGCCAGTTTACTTGGCAGACAGCTGTGCTCATCTGGAAGGCTTTGAGATCTCAAAATGAAGTGTTTGCATCTACCCTGTGACTGCCTTCTTTCATCGTATGGAGCAGGACAAAATGATTTCTCCAGCTGCGCTTGACCTTCGCCGTTTGATCGGCTCATAACCTCTTTGTGCCTGCCATGTTCAAGTTATCATAACTTGAGGCTATTCATCTGTCTCGGGCCATTTTTCCAGCTTGCTGTTTTCAACGCCCCAAATGTATGACTTTCCCTTGAGACAACTTGCTTCTATGATCATGGCTCCTGGCAGAGCTGGTCTGTGCTGTAGGAAATTGCAATGTGAAAGGACGTGTCGTATCATACACCATGACCCCGATGTGCGTTGTGTAAGAAGAGAATTTTTTTTTATGGGAGATGTGTTCCCAAAAATTCAATCTGGACCAAATGTCATCTTCTAATGGAAAGCTGTTTCCACTAAAATATTCCACTTAACAGTAGTTCTTGGCTTTTCTCACTGGTGTGCTTAGGCTGTCCAGATCCAGAAGACCCCAAATGGTTTCGATTGCAACTAAGCAGTACCCCTAGATGAACAAAATCTGCACAGAGCTGAAGCTCTGTTCTGAAGACTTCATTTAAAAACGCAGCTGGTTTTACGTGGTGTGCTGCCTTCGGCTGCCTTTTCTTGGTTTGTTCTGCTTTGTTTGTTTTAGGGAATTATAAAAAATTTAAAAAAGGACCAGTGGGATGGCTCGAGATCTGTCTAAAGCTCATAAAGAGATTTTGCAATTATTCCTTTACAGACAACTCGAGTGATTTGGTTGTTGCGTGCTTATCCAGCTTCCAGAAGTAGAAGCTGCCTTATCTCAATTAGATCATGATCTGTTTTTCCCCAGCCACCTCGATTTCCTGCGACACAATGATGCGTTCCTATTCAGCTGATCTTCTACACGCTTTGCTAATACTTTAAAAATAGCAACAGGGGATAAGTATCACGACAGCAAAGAAAAGGGACGGTATGAGGTGAAAGGCAATCTCTGCTGACTGTCGATTCCTCTCGCTTGGAAGATTGAGCATCTCCGTTGACCGATCCACTCGATGCATCTGTGGGAAAAGGTGCCTCGTATTTGAGGGACAACCTTCCATCTTCAGCTCCCGCTGTGCAAAAATGAAGTTTATTTCCTACCTTTGGGGACTTTTTACCGTCTTGTACCATCTAGACTTTTCCCAGAGCCTGATGAAGGGACTTTGATCCCGAAAGCTTGCAGGAAAGGATCATTTTCTTGCCATTTTCCAGTTGGTTTAATAAAAGGTATCATTTTGGAACCCAGATTTCTAGTATTTTGTATGTCTTTGAGACTGTCATTTAAGAAGTTTTGTTGCAGCAGGTTATTATAGAGGAAAAGCCATAGGAGTGAAAAATATGAGCGCTCCACAGTTTATCTGAAGATGTGATTTCTCGCGGGTAGATTCTGATCACGTATGAAAGAACTTAAGATAGTGAATGGCAAAATAAAAGTCCAGCTCATCATCCCTGGGTGTCATTACCCTTTGCCTTGACAGGGTAACTGAGTCAATTATCTTTCCTCCCTCCTGACATCTCTCCTGATTCTGACTAATGCTCAGTAAGGTTTCTCTTTTATTAGCAACTGCCAGTGTCTGAACATTACTCTTTTATTCCTCCTTACACCGAGCCTTTCTATTTCTTTGGCGCCCAGACTTCAGAAAGGGAATTCGTGCGTGGTGAGATGAGCGAGATCAATGGCCAGCTATCGTGATGGATAAACTTTCTATTTAAGAGTTGGTCCCGGCAGTGGCAGGGAGACCGTGCTTGGAGATATGGCATTGCTTGGTTCGTTCTCAGCTTAGGGTGGACACTTATCACAAATTATTTTCCTTCTGATCGCTAGACACTAGGTAGACACGCTACAGGACTCCGGCAAAAGCAAATTTAGATTCTCACTTACTGAGCTGGCTTTTAACTTAAAGTTGGGCACATAAAACTCCCCGCTTCTGCTCTGTGTCTCGGTACAAAATGAGTTGGAGCGATGCCGACTCTTAGGCTCGCTCCCCTTTGAAATCCTAAAAGCTGAGCTCCCAGTTCATGGAAAGATAAGAAAGGGGCGCTGCCCGATGCAGAAAATTAATCCTCCTGTAGTAGCCCTACTTTTGCAGTGTGTTGCTCAGAAGCAAACCAGGGGCAAGAAGGAGTTATAATAAGCCTTTTCAAGACTTCTAATTTACAAAATCCATTTAAGCCTTCCCCAGAGCCACTAAGTTAAGCAGTGTTTCTGTCTTACCTATCACTCTCGCAAATGAACTGGAGCCTGTTATTTCAGCGGTAACCCTGGGAAACTGCATCCGCAGAAGGGTACGGGGGAAGCAAAATACTTCAGCATAAAGCTTAGTGGGGCCAGCGGTGTTCCTGCTGTGAATACAAAAGATCAAGAAACCAAAGCACAATATTAGGGGGAGAAGGAGGAAGGGGAAAAAAAACCAACTCCACAACAGACGTGTGGCTCTTGTTTAATCACTCTGGGATTTTTCTAGCCCCGTGTAAGCATCGCTGCACTTGTATAGACTCCTGCTTGCATTGAAAATAAGAAAATTCCCATCATGCTGATCTGTCCAGGCTCCTTTTGTTCAGCTAAACTCCCAAAAAGCCTGACTATTGAGCTGATGGTGCTGGGCCGATTCATATTTTTAACCCAGAAATTTGGTTTAGTTTTTATATACTTGGGGGCCTGGGTTATTTTTTATAAGCATAAGATGCTCCAGCCCCGTGTTCATCCCATCCTCTGGCTCTTACAAACCATAGTGAAGGTGTTATATGGGGTTGCTTTAGAATCTGTCGGAACAGTAGGGGTCCGTAAAGAAAATCAGGGTAAAAGGTAAAAGATAGACCCGATGAGTCGTTCTGTATGTGAGCCGCGATACCGCTCAGCCGTTCCAGCTGGGGTTGGGGCTTGCACTGTGCACAGGAGGAGAAGCATCCAGATTTTCAAAGGGATGTAAGGGTGTAAGGATGCAGAGAGGTGTCTGCTAGGACTTTGGAAAGTGCCTAAACAAGTTAAGCCCTGAGCTCCCCTTGAAATCATAGCCCATGCTTGCAACGTAGAAAGCTTACATAAGGTGCCAGCAAACGCTCTGCCTTACTGGGAACATCATGTAGGAAACTGTTTCTAAAACATTGGTGAGCCAGAGCAGGGATCACTGTCACGTCTTTGAATCCATCAGGTATCCACCACTATCTGCCTCTTTACACATCGCTGTAGTTAAGAAGCTGCCATTTTTTCATGAGCAGACTAACCACAGCAGGTGTGTGTCCTCCTGCTGAGGATTACTCATGCAATCTCCTGCACCATTTTCTAAAGAGGGTTTCCCCCCCACAAATTTAGAGGAGGAACGATGCAATGACATCAGTCCCTCACAGGGCTACAAACGGCTCAGGTGTAAATCCAGAATAAATTAATTTAAATGGGTTTTTTTCTGAATGGAACTCAATGATGCTGCTGAGAGCAGGATTTGATCCCATAAGGAGAGGGATGACATGCTGCTAAATTAGGCCAGGAAGAGCTGAAATCTGTATAATTGGAAGACAGGGGTGGAGGCAGGCGAGGTAGATTAGGAGGGAAAGCAGTTGTAATCATCTGATGAAAAAGGCACCTGGAAGCACTGAGAAAATGATTTTAAGCGGATAAAAACGTTTTGGCGTTGACTTTTTTTTACCTTCATTTAACCAGGGTAGTGACAAAGTGCAGGGCAAATCAGTCTCCTGAATTTAACACGTCATTTATAGTTAATGGCCAACGTACCCATTTTGGCAGTCAAATTTCCACCCGTGTCCCTACATGCACGACCACAGTTACGTCTTCTCCTTCTGCAATCCCTTACTCTCGAGGATATAATGGGTCTGAAGGTGGCTGATGAGGCTGATCCGGGATCGACAGACTCTGTTGCAACTTGGTCATTTGTTTCCACGTGGGGTGGTGGGTCTGGAGTCTCGATTCGGGCCACAGCATGCTGTTTCTGCTGCTCCTGTGCCATGCTGTTGTAGGTCACTGCCGCCCCTCCTCTTGCTAGGCACGATCACAGATGTTAAGGTCTAGATGTGCGAAAGTGTGACATTCCTGGCACGGGAGAAACTGCGCACCAAAGAAGGCTGGAGGGTCATCTCACAGGGCTTGACCACTGAGGGAGGGAAAGCCTTGTGTCTGCTCCAACTTGTGCCAGAAACCAGTTCAGACGCCAGCTGGTCCCAGTCTCAGAGGAGGCATAGAGCTAAATCTAGTCTGTCTCCTCAGAGGTGTCTGTCTAGGTACTCATGATGGGCCTTCCTGCTTCCCAGTCCATTACAAATGTTATCCCCTGGGAGGTACAGAAGTACTATCTCCATTTTACAGATGGGGAGCTGAGGCAGCAGTAGTCTGAGCCTCAGCTCCATAGAGACTCCATAGTATCATAGAAAATGAGGGTTGAAGGGACCTCAGGAGGTCACATCTAGTCCAAGCCCTTGCTCAAAGCAGGACCAGCCCCAACTACATCATCCCAGCCAAGACTTAGTTGAGCCGGGTCTTAAAAACCTCCAAGGATGGAGAAGTCCACCACCTCTCTGGGTAACCTGTTCCAGTGTTTTGCCACCTTCCCAGTGAGAGAGTTTTCCCTAATATCTAACCTCAACTTCCCTTCCCTTGAAGGACCCCAGCTCCTAAATAAGTGCCTCACTCCAGTAAGACCTTAATATTTAAATACGCCTTTGGATCTGGGCCTGAGGAACAGCCTAACATACTCTTCCAACACATTGGAGATGTTCAAGAGGAGGTTGCACAAGCATTGGTTGGGGATGATCTAGGCAGAGCTGCACCCGTGTTCTCCTATGGGTATGTCCTATGCTTCTGGGCTTTGCTGGTTGCTGCATGGCCCAGGTGGGGAATTTTTCCCTTCCTGCTGCTACGTGTGTCTGGGTTTGTTTGGTGTTGGTTGTAACCATGTTGGCCTAAGGACGTAGGCAGACAAGGTTCTTTGGGTAGAGGTGATATCTTTTATTAGTCCAAGTAAATAGCTGGAATAATAGTTCTTTTCAAGTTTTCAGGCACAAATATCCTTCTTCAGGTTGTTTTAAGCCATCCTCAAAGGCACTGGCCACAGCCAAGGCTGGGATTTTTGACTGGGGTATGCCAGTGCTCCTGCTGGGACTTACACCTGGAGGTCCCTGGCTACAGAGTCTTACCTTTCTGCTCTGTCCATATTTAGGGTCAAGATGGACTTTTACCCTGTGGTCAGGCTGCTTTGGACTGTGGAGGGTTTTGCCTTCTTATGTAGTAAGGGGCATGACCCTCTTCCTTGGCTCTTTTATGCATAGTTTTAACAAGTTTGCAGCAGCAGGACATAGGTAAATCAGGAATACTAAGGCAGCCAATGTCAGATTAGGGTGTTATGTCTTGTGTTGCATCAAGGTAGTTTTGCTAAGAGATTAGACACTGGATTCGTATGGGATGGTTTGGATAGGGATGAGTCTGCCTCAGGCACGATGTGACCCTTGGAGGTCCCTTCCAGCCCTGCTTCTCTACGATTCTGTGACCCATGGCATAGGCAGTGCAGGTAGCACCGGGTAGGGAGCAAAAAGCAGAGAGGGAGATCAGGCAGCATAAAGAGATTGGAGTGGCACTCAGGGAGAGGATATAGCTTACCTTGTCTGTCAGAAAAAGGTTGGCTGTCACTGATTTACACGGTCCCTGTGTGATTAGGCTGGGTAAGGCCAATTCACAACTGGGGCATCTTTGGATGGAAGCTGATGATATCTGTAGTGCAGACGAGAGACTAAAGCATGCCCCTTTTATTCTTTGCAGTGGTTGCCCATCAGGAAAGAAGGAGGAGGAGTGTATCCAGTGGGTACAGAAACAGGAATAGGAGTTAAGAATTCAGGGGTCTTAGCTCTGCCGTTAGGCGACTCTGTGAGTTTGGGCAAGTCATATTAGCTGCGTCACAATTTATTACCATTTCTGAGGTGTATTGTGAGGCTTAAAAAGTAGATCAGTGGGTGTCAGACATAAGTGTATCAGCTTGTGCCCAGGAGAGTCTAAGCCTTCAGGGTGGCAGACCATGATGAGATTTGCGGGGTAATCTAAAAAGTGAAGCATTTTTCATAAAAGAAAGAAAGTGAGATATCTTTCATCTGAGAGAGACAGGAATTATTTGTAGAAAATGACCACGTGCGCAGAGGGAGAACCATGCGCAGACAGGGCTAATGGGGTATATCTAGGAACTTCCTCAAGAAATTGTTCTTAGAGGAATTCTATCATTATTGCCGGCATTAGCTGAAAAATACGTTCTCATGCTATATGTGGCTAGAGATGGGATCCAGCTGAGTGTTTTGTTACAGTACCTTAGACCCAGGAGCAAATGTTCTGTGTTGTTTAGAGGCTTTTGAACTAACAAAATAAAACCGGAGACCAACCATTAGTTCTTCACCAAAAGTGAGCTTACAACTTTCTTACATTTATGAACCAAAAAATGTCGTATGTGACATTTAAATGTGCTGCTTTTCGATAATGTTATTACCAATATCATCAATATAACTTGGGCATATTGGTAGAGCAGTGATGATATCCTGCCTGACTCCAGAAGCATGAACGTGAGCCATACTCCAGACTTGTGCCAAAGGCTGCCTCCAGCAGACCTAGGTGTAAATGGGTACTTGGTCTTTCAGATTGGGGAGTTAAAGATAACCAAATACTAGCCACATCACTCCATTCTGCCATTAAGATCAGGTCTAACTATTGTGTAAAAGCCATTATGGTCTGTATTTCTACCCATTTATCCACTTGTGGCTTCTTTTGCATCCTTTGCCAGACTGAGGAAGGGAAGGAATGCTGCATCCAAATTAGATGATGACATATAACAAGTGAAAATAGCATCATATTAAACCATTTTATAATAATTAATCCTCCAGCGGCTTCATTTTGACTGATCTTTTTTAAGAACATTCAGATATGGTAGAGGCCTGACCATTTGGGGAAATGAATTTAGAATGACCTTTGTTACAGAATTGGCTTTCACAGGAGCAAAAATCCCACTCATTTTTGCTCTCAGTAAAACTGTTTTAATGGTTTCAGTGGCATGATTTAACTATGGTAAATGGTTTGAAATTTTAAAGCTGCATTCATTCTCTGAGGCTGATGATCTGTGGTATTTCACACAGGACTGATCCATGCAGGAGCTCTGCAGATATTATACTCACTTCTCAGGCATTGCTATTATGGTTTATGATGTTCACAGAACCACTTGGTTAAACAATTTCCTTTCAGTCACTGTAGCTCTTTTATTATTATAGATTTGGCTGAATTAAAATGGACAGGTAGAAAAATTGAGCTTTTTTGAACAGAAGACCCAAGAGTGACAGGCATTAAATGAGGTAGTTCTCCTGGGCTGAGTCCAGGCAGTCAAAAAGCCCGAGGCTGAATCGATTCAATCTTCGCAGGTTAGTCTAAACTGCATAGGATGAACCGATAACCAAGTGAACAGACATTCCCTTTTGAGTCAGGAAATGCAGCCACATGTCTGCAGTGGCCCAGGCCAGAAACCCCCTCCGTGGTGGGGAGGGGGGGCACTAGAGCATGCCTCCCTGCTCCACTGGAGCAGACAGCTTGGGCCAAAGCTAGCTGGCCCACCCTTTGAGGGGGGATTGTGAGGGAGGTGCAAAGCATCCTGGGATGCTGGAGGTTTGTGAGTTAACTTGAATCTGGAGGGGATGTAGAACAGAAATTCAATAAACTGATTTAACCTAAATCAGTTAAGTCTGATACTACATCCATCCAGGTTTCTTAAACTGGTGTCAGCCATTTGGAAGTGGTTTATGTGCACTGAACTTCTGTTGAGTTACAGATTTGAACTGGTTTCTGATTGCTTATACTGGTTTATCTGTAACTTCTGTCCCTAGTCATGCAGTTTGGCAGCTGATGTAGACTTAACTATAAATCCTCACTACCTTCAACTATGACTTCTCCGGTCCCTACAAATGTGCAAGGAGATAAAGAATACAAAGACTCTATAAAGAGATGAAGAATGGAGCAGCAAACATAAGGCACCAGGCAAACCTGTTGAAATCAATGGAAAGATCACTATTGACTTTGATGAACTTTGAATCAGGCCCATAACAGACGTGGTCGATAATATGCGGCAAACTTTCCTGTTGACAGCTACAGAAGAAGGACAAAGCTTTGCTAGTCTGACTTGTAGTGACACATAACTTTGAGCTGAAACTTTCCATTTTCTAGTGATTGCTTCTGTCAGTCTGTTCAAGGCTGATGAGCCAGGGTGGAAGAGGATGATGTTGCAGACTGTCATCCCATTACTAGAGCCTTGCCACATGCCAAAATTGCGTGCCAAAGATGTAGATGCCTCAAATTTTCTTGAGATGGTTATTATTTAAATTCACTTCCCAATGAGTTTGTGCATTCAGGCTGTGTTGTCTACAAAGACTTCCTGTTTATATTTGATGCTAATTGTGCCTTCTACTTGATTCAATCACTGGTTAATTTGATTCTCCATCTGATTTTATCAAAACCTCAGTAACCAAATAACTTGTATTAAAACAATACAACTTCCACTTGCTAGTCCGATCAATTTTAATCCTTTGGGGCACAAGGTTTATTGGGTAATCTGATCACTGGCTAACAAAGAGCTGTCATTAAATTTGCAAGGAAAGGCTGCTATTCAGAATGAGATTTGAGAAAAAAATCCCAATGGAAGCCTAGGGACAAAAAATAATAAGCTGCTATTTAGAAATCATTGGTAAAGAACTACCATGTATGATGAAAGCATTCTGTTTGGTCATGGGAAGAAAAAAGATCAATGGCTTATTTAAATCAAAACAGTTCTAGCAATGAGCTGCATTGACATAAGTAAAGGCACCATTGTTGGAAAAAGATTGATTGAGCCTCTTGCATCCAATTTTCAGCTCTCTGACTGAATTTATCTAGCTGTTGTTTAAGTTCCCCTCTGTGCAGTGAGCCTTGTTTTCTAAAAGCTGAACAGGTTGCCGAAGTGAATGGAAAAGTTCTCCATCCCATGCTGGTTATCCAATATCACGTCTAGAGGAGGCCACTCACATGGTCAGGGGACAGCAGGGCAGGCCCTACGAGGGGAGGCTATGGGACCTGAACCTGTTCAGCATCCACAAGAGAAGGCTGAGAGGGGATCTGGTGGCCGCCTATAAACTTGCCAAGGGGGACCAGCAGGCAACGGGAGAGTCCCTGTTTCCCCAAGCACTACCAGGGGTGACAAGGCACAACGGCCCTAAGTTGACTGAGTGTAGATTCAGGCTAGACATCAGGAGGTGCTACTTCACTGTGAGGGCGGCTAGGAGCTGGAGCCAACTTCCAAGGGAAGTGATGCTTGCCCCTACCCTGGGGGTCTCCAAAAGGAGGCTAGACAGCTACCTAGCTGGAATCATTTGACCCCAGCATCCTTTCCTGCCCATGGCAGGGGGTCGGACTAGATGATCTGCTTAGGTCCCTTCCCGCCCTACCAACTATGAAACTATGTGACATAAAATCTCACGGGTCAATGATAGCATATATGAGTCTTGTCATTTCTACCCCCTCCAGGTCAACACTTTCATCTCCTTTGTGTTCCCGATGGTTGTCATTTCGGTGCTGAATACCATCATTGCCAACCAGCTCATCGTCATGTTCAAGCAGTCAACACAGGAAAACCAGGTCTGCACTATTGGAGGCCAGCAGACGATGCTCAGCATGTCCATGGAACCCAGCCGGGTGCAGGCCCTAAAGCACGGAGTGCGAGTCCTACGTACGTACCTACGGCTTCACATACGGGGAGAGTTAGAGAGACAGTTTGGGATGTATTTGGGGGAGCAGCTGACACCTGCCATTGAGCTGGTCAAAACTGTCATTCCAAACATTTTGCAATTCAGATGGATTTCTTTTAAACCAGAATCAAACCCCCAAATTTCAAGCATTTAGTTTTCATCTTTTGTTATGGTAGTGGGTTGAGGATTACTTAGCTCAGTCCTTTATTTCCCTGGGCACTCTTGCCTCACAGGAAACACCATAAGCATAAATCCTCAAATCAGTGAACAAATATAAATGTGGCCCGCAACGGGTTAACTCATAGTTCATCCAGACCCTGAGAAGGTGACTCCAGCTCTCTGCTCCTTTCTTAGCCCCAAAGTCTCCTCTCGCTCTGGAGTTCATTCCCTGGTATGCTGCTGCTGCTCCCAGACCCCAAGAAAGTGCCCTGGCCCAGTGTTGCAGCCATCACCTGGCACCTCCATCTATCTATTCTTCTGTCCCCCCAGCTCCTTTCCCTGGTAGCCTTTTAACTTCCTTTGGGCCAGCCAGTTAGTCATATCAGTTCTTCAAGCAGGCCTGCAATTAACTTTCACCACTTGGAGCTGGGCTGTAGCCCCTGCAGGCCTATAGACTGCTGCAGTCTGACGTGTGCAACCTTCTACATGCCTCTGCAAGTCAGCAGCCCGCTACAGTTATTTTTTCATTTCCCCCCTATTTACAATCAAATGAATTGTGTCTCAGGTTTCAAGGGCTCTGCTCATCTTATAGATTTCTATTTTCATTTTTGGTTTGCCACTCTGTATATTTTCCAAACTCTCACATTTTGAAAAATTGGAGACTAGCAAAAGGAAATGGAAATTCTCTAATTCCATAGTTCTGTAGCTATTGAAAGTTGGAGACATTTTGAATTGTTACACAGGGGGTGCATCTACACACGTGCTTTACTGTGGAGCTGACTATTTAGCTTTGCAGTAAAGTGTCACCGTCTACACGTGCACTTGTATTAGGGCACAGTAAATTAATTAATTCCGCTGTAGTTTAATACTTTCCAGGACAAATACTGTCCTACAGCAGAGGAGTTACATGCACTGAAACACATGCGTAGATTGTGACTGGGGCTGGCTGGGGCATGACGGTGCTACAGTGTGTGGGCTGCCTGCCAGCTAGCCCCGCACTGTAGCACCCTTATGTCCTAGTCAGCCCCTCTGTAGCATGTTAAGCCGGGGAGGAGCAGCCCCAGGCTGGCAACTAGGACCTCCTACCAGCCAGGGCTGCTTTGCCCTGGCTCAGCATACTGCAGTCCCAGGTGCACATGTAAATGCTATGCCCAGGAGAAATAAACTCTGGTGCAAACTGCACCAGAATTTATTGCTATGAACTAATTGCATGTGTAGATGCACCCAGTAACATAACAAAAAAGTGAAAAGGTATTAATCTCTAAATATGGCTTTCTAGGGCTGGCTAGCATGTGTTTTGCTGTATTCAGGGTAAGAAAAAATAAGAAAATGAAAATTCATGATATTGAAAATGCACAAAAAATGCATGTTATACATTGCAAAAGGAAACAACTTCAGAGTGTGCTGCAAAATTGTTTTTTGACCAGCTCTAACCAGCACACAAGCGTGCTAGCTGGTAGTGGTTAAGTGTCATCATTATTTGGTAGGTAACAGAGGTTTTACAGTCACAGTATAAGGTCTTAAATTCAAAAACGACATTCCTAGACCCATAACTATTAAAGAGACAAATACACGCGTATCGTTTAACACATACTGAAGTGCTATGCTAAATAAATAGGCTTTTATGGATGACGATCTAAATTCTGACATTAGTTTAATTGGAGAAGATATTGGACATGCTTTCGGGCTCAAAGTGATGTGAAGAAGAGCACTTTGCACCTGAATGCTTGTATAACATTGATCTAATGAAAAATATTACAAAAAAACCATTTCCCACCCCCGTATGTTTCCAAGACTTTCACAGCTACAACAGGTTGGGTCTGTATTCTGAATCACTCATACACAAGAAATGTATTACTAAATGTGCAAAGTTGTCTCAACTGCATATATAATTATTGCAGTTGCGTATGCAGTCATAGTAATTTTGGGCACAACAAATTATGCATGTAAATGCAATTCACTTTTGACGTGCAAAGACTGTTCAAAAGGCCATCTCTTGGTATTTTCTAGTTTAATCTATTTTCTTTATGCACATAAAATTAACAACGCTGTGAACATCTTCTCCACTGTAGCAGAGCTGTCTAGAAAAAATCAGGTTTTCAACTAAAAGGTATATATGTATTGAGAAAGTTATTTCCATGTATATTCCAAGTTCGGGTTCAGGGTTTAACTGCACTGTTACTTTTGGTACAAATGGCAAAAATCAGACTTTTTCTGCAGCGATATGTTTCCACTTGCACGCCTAGCTTGTACTTTCACAGCACTTTGAAACAAAAATGTTAGGATATCTGTTTCCATTACCTGCCTAGCAACACATTTTTTCAGTCTTCTACACTTTATGTTCAGTAACATCAGTGGAGTAACTATAGCTACAGGCTCCAAACCTAAAGGGAGTTGGTTACAAGAACAATCATTGTATTCTCAACAGTGATATAATTCTCATTTGTCTGTTGTATATAAACAACGGTCAGTGAATTGAATCTCTTATGTATCTCTGGTTATTACCATACCAGATTATAACATGTCCTCTCTCCAAAAATCAATGAGCCTGTATAATACCCTAATAACATAACAGAATTCTGCAGCAATTTGTTTCACAAGTGTCCGGTCATAAAAAATGCAACGCGTATGGTGACAAGGGAGCTTGTTAATAGAGCAAGCTGAGGAAAAAAGACCATCTTGAAATGCAAGAAAATCCCAAAAGACTGGTTTTGAATAGGGCCAATCTAATGAAGACACTGGGGCCAAGTCAATCCCTGGGTAATTCCATTCATTTGGCAAGAGATATATTTGGCCAAGTATTTTTTTTTTTTTTTTTTTTGCTATTGTACTCTGTCTTTTCTACTTTGACTTTCAAACTTGATGGGAATCCTTTAAATCTAGTAATAGTAATATTTAAGTTGTTGGTAACAAATGGGATTGTTTCCTTTGGAAGGGTAGGATTGCTTTCTCTCTTGCTTTGTTTTCTGCTAGCTAGCAAAAAAAGTCCCTTCCCCATAACTAAAATGAATTCAGTCACTATGGTTTTGCTTGGAGAGGTGTGTTTGAGGTCTGTAATTTGGACTGAGTCAGTTAGGAAGGAGAATGGTGCGGTGGAAAGAAACTGTGGCCTGTCGTCCATTGGAAAGGGTCAGCCCTGGCCCATAACACTAGGATAGGGTGGGAGTTGCAGCCAGAGCAGACAAGGGATGTGCTGCATTAGTGCATCCTTTGAGCACAGGCAAAGCTTCTGGGAGGGTCGGCTACAATTCAGAGCTGTCCCATGCGTGGAAACCACAAAGGACCTGCTCCTTCTCAGCATGAATCAGCAATGATTCAGGGCGCCATGCTGGAAGGAGGGGCAAAATACATGACAAATCTAGGCTACTATCTGAGATCCACCGCCCGCTTCCACTGTTTTTGTACCCATAAAGTGGCAGAAACTCTTAAGCAGCGCAACCAAAATATCGCAAGAGAAAGTTTCTGTCCCCAATGAAAATGAGCATATGTCAGAAATCTTATGGGGAGGTCTTTTTGTTGCAAAATGTACCAGCCAACGTTTTACAGCTCTTCGAGATCTGGAAGATTAAACTGTCCTTCCCCTACACATCCAGACACAGCTTTTACAAGCACATTCACCTGTGTTTTCACGTGTAATCATGGATGTGCATTTGTACGTGCAGTTTTTGTGGCTGTCATCATTGTTGAGTGCTTATGACCCATCAGATGTCTCATCAAGCATTTACACGTGCCCTCATGATAACTTAATGGAGAAATTAGATGTAATTATGGTGTAGATGGACGCTGATGCTCAGAGACTTATTAAGTTCACCCATTGTTTCTAAAAAGACTTGGGTAGGATCTACACAGATAGACAGAAGTACACCAATACAAATTATTTTGAGGAAGCATTTGTAAATGAAGCCAAGAGCAAAACTGGCATTTTAACGGCTCAGTTAATACCAATTGAAGCAGTGCATAACTTTTTTCCAGCTACTCAGTTGGTCTAATAAAAGAGATCACGTCTACTCAAAAACTTGCCCGTCTATGTCCGTCGACCAACACGACTACAACCAAAAACCCAGTAACTTGCCTTATTGCCTTTTTTTTCTGAAGTTCTGTGCTTTGGATAGAGGTTACCTAAATAAAAGACCCTGAACTTGGTAATGGAGCTGAACCGTGGAAGACTTGATGTCTTAATTTAATGAGACAAGGAAAAGGCAAAAGAATCTGGAAGTACAAACACGGACGAGGAAGCAGAAGCAGTTAAAAGGAATAACACAGAGAAAGAGTCTAATAAAATATGCCCTTTTCTGCTTTAAGTGGTGACAACCGCTGATACACAGGATAGCGTGAAGGTTTCTGACAGCTTGGCAGGCAGCAGCACGGATCAGTGCTTTCTTCATGGCAAGCTTGTTTGAGGCTGAAATGCTTCGGCTGATGTGATGTCTGTTAGGTCTTGTTTCACATCAGGAGCCGAAATCCCGTCCATAGTGAAATCAATTAACCTTGGGAAATTTCAGGTCCATTATTCCCAGTTGGCGCAACTCAACAGGGGGTGGTTGCGATGGAGGCTGTAGTATAGGCCAGGCTGAACTGTAATATAGATAAGACTTTGAACGCTACATTGTCTAATGCTTTAATGAGAGGAAAGGTGTGCTTGTGCGTAAGGAATTAGACAGGGGCTCGGAAGGCATTGAAGAGACCGTGCTAATCCCTGGAAGGCACTTACACACCTAAACAGTTTTGAGGATCGGGTCTTTACAAAACACTAGGGCTGGAGCTACGTTCATGCCTCGTGGGATGCATACATATTTTTTAGCACTTCCGCCTATCTCTGTTAAGCAAGAATCTGCCGTTTCTCATTTGGATGCAGCGCTTCTCATTCTCCGCTGTCCTCTCAGTAATTTCACCACTTTATCAGGAAGAAGGTAGATCTCTTCATGAATAATAATGGAGAAAACTAAATTTACACCTGTCATCTCCGTATCTCTTACAATACCGACTCCCTGATGGATGAGATCAGTCACACACAGGCATGTCTGATAGACTGGCGTTCCAAGAGAGTTTTTTGCCTAGTAAAGAAAGGGCTTATTTATTTCTATTCTCTAAGCAAATCTTCGCTTTAAAAGCCACTACGGAGGCTCAGAAAAGTTATTGCAAGGTAGAGTTTAGGTATAGATTATGCTGGGTTTGAATATCGGAAACAGGGGCAGAGGGTATCAGGCAGGAACAGCTCTGAGTCAGGGGTTTGCAATCCCAGGAAGCACTGTATCTCACAGACTTATATATGGTCCGGCTGTACTACCTAATAGGCAACACCCTTTCCTTGCTGGGGTAGTAGCAGGGAGTTGGAGGGTCCTATGGCCCAATCTATACCCATAAGGGAGCAAAGGGATTGCAGCTGCACGTGGATCAAAAGTTGTGGCTCAGAAGGGTGTAGGAAAGGTCCCAAGCTTTCCTAGATGGGAGACCTGCTGGAAGAAAATCCATAAAATAACAAGAGCTACTAGCCATTTGACATCAGCCTCTTCCCTGGACCTCCACCCTGCTGCCTCCACCTCTCCTCCCATTTATAAAGCCTGGATCAAATTTAGTCCATTCACATTCATGAAGGAACAACTTCAAATACTTGTACAAAAAGTCCCAAGTGCCTTTGTTACCCATTAGACTGACAGTCACAACTGATGACCACCCAGGAGCAAAAAATAGTCATATCCAAACAATGAAGGATCTTCATTATCCAATAAATCAGAGCAACAAAGAACAGCCCCCCGAAGTCCGATTAGCTGAACCTGCCCTAAAACCCTATTAAGTAAATGGCTGCTGTCACCTGCGCTCCAGAATCTGTATTCACCATTACATTTTATACCAACAGTCATTTTTTTTGACCAACTTAAAAAAAAAAGGCCAAAGATTGACCGGGATATAAAGATTTAAGAGGTGACCCTGCTAGAGGAGATAGCATTGTGGGGAAGTTTGTGTTACTGTTTCTGATGTTTTCCTTCCAGCGAAGTCAGTAAGAAATCTCTCACCCCTTTGACATTAGTGAATGCTCACTAACAGATTAGGCTTTGCACATGAATGGCAAATAAAGCAGGTTTTCACCCCTCTCATTAAAACAAGCCCAAATTCACAGGTTTGCTGGCTCATTTACAGCCTATTCCTCAGGGTTTGAAGGCTGATTTTGAATGGGGGAGAAGTTCCAGTTCCAAACACAGATAATCTCTTGGCCACGGAGATCAAAAAGCACCCTGGTTTCAGCACTGTTAGACCTTGCCTGTGGTTCAAAACCTTGATCTGGACTCTGCAAATGGTCCACAAGCCACAATTCCAGATGCAAATTCTCCTTAGCCTTGGGATGTTTGGCATCCAGATGTGGCAGCCACTTCTGAGTTGTTAAAACATCTTGTAGAGCTCAGCATCTGCATTTTCTTTTCTCAGCGCATCCACAGCCAACGCACTTCCTTATTTGCTATTTGCCTCTTCCCTGCATTCCCGTCGCTGCCTGCCTGGAGAGGGACTTTGGCCCAGATTTTTGAAGGGATTTTAACTTAAACACCTTTTATAGTCTGTCCCTTTATCCTCAAGACCAGAGCATTGCCACTTTTAACCATCAGCTATGCCCACATTGCTAGTAGATTGAGTGACCTTGAAAGAGACCTGCCATTGCTTCGGCTCCGCGTTGTGACATTTCAGTGTGAGGTCATTGCTGTAAACTTCCTTGCCGTGCCCCCAGCGCGTGCGTCCATTCAACCATCACAGCCTCGCCGGTAACACACGGCAGCTCTGAATTCAGCCAGCAAAACAGCTAGAGCCATATTTTACCAAGATCCTCTGAATCACTGGCTTGTGAATGAAATCATCATTCCCCGTCACTCGCTGTCTTTGCTAGCATGCACATCTCATCTCCTCTTGGCTCCGTTTTGTTTTTACTTGCGTCCAAAACAATTAGGAAAAGCAGTGCCAAAGAATTTATTAGTTGTGCCGCTGCGTGAGCCAGACTGGGAAGTCATTCAGTGTGTCGATGTCTGATGCAAGTCCTATTCTGCTGCCAGTGTTCACCAGGTGCAAGAATCCACATTCAGAGCACTCAAAGACTTGGCCTCTTTCCAGTGTTTAGTGAGGACGATTTTGGGAGACTTCTGTGTGTCGGCCTTTCCGCTCTAAATCCCGTTGATGAGAGGCCAATTGCATTCCCCCTCTCATCTTCCCTTCCACTTTTCTCTGATTATAACAATTTTTCTTTCCCTTTCTCTGTTTATTTTTTATGAAATAAGGAAATAGCTGTGATGCCTAGAAGTTGAACACTGTTGGTATTGATGACCCAAGAAGTGTGAAACTTCTGTGAAGTCAGATTTTCTGATATTCCAGGAAAGCTGTTGCCTTCACAAACCACTTCGCTGTTGGCAAATAATGTATTTATGCATCCTTTTCTAACTACCTTTTAAGACCAGAGTCGTGTGTGTGTGTGTGTGTGTGTGTGTAAGGGTGTAGGTTGTAGCCATGTTGGTCTAAGGACATAGGCAGACAAGGTTCGTTGGGTGAATCTGGTATCTTGTATTAGACCAACTTAAACAGTTGGTCTAATAACATTTCCTAGTGTATAGACTTCTACCTGACAACTTTGCCATTTTGTCATATAAAAACCATAATGGCAATCTTTTCCAAATATATTCAGCCATTTTTATGGTAATAGGCCAAGTAGTTCTCATATAACACCCTTCAGCCCATTTTTTAAAAAAGTATTCATCAGTCTTTAAAAAATATTTCCACTCTTTTAAATGTCCTTACATTTAGATCAGCCCTTTTGCAGATTTGGATCGCTTCCCAATCTACAGGCATAATTTTTGTGCTTTTGGGTAGATCATGTACAATTTGCATATTTTTATCTGCAATGTAGCATTAGAAGAGCACCACTGCAATGGGGCTTCCTCCTTGGGTTTCTTTCTTCCCCTCTGCTGCCTTGCACACCCAGAGGGAGACACAACCCTTGTGGAAGCCAATGAAAAGTTTGCCACTGATTCCAGTAGAGCTGAGATTTCACTTCAGTGGAAGTTTGAGAACCAATTTTGAGGAATAAAAAACCAGGAAAATTATCTTGTTATTCTGTGAAAATAGAGTATTTTGTGATTCATCGCAATAAGTGCCATGCGGCAATCAAGGCAGGAACAACTAGGGGAGTGTGGCTCCTTTCGAACAAGCTGACTTCCTTCACATGAGAAAAGGCTTGACAAAGGACACCATTCTCCCACACGCGGGGAAAAGAGGGGAAGCACAAAGGTGACCGAATTATGGAACCTGACCCATTTTTCATTTTGTCCGAAGGGAAGAAATCTCAGCAGTGATTTATTTTTGTGTCATTCCTTTCATCAAAGCTGCCTTATGAATTGCATATTCAGCCCTCCTCCCCTCCATCTGAAACGCAGCTACTGCAGGGATTGCAAGCAGACAGGTAATTCATTGATACGAGGACTAATGCAAAGTCCACCAAAGTCAATGAGAAGCTTTCAATTGACGTAAGTGCTTAGATCAAGGTCAGGGTACACAGTAGTACAGGGAAGGGAAACATTGCTGATGGAAACCAGGGGAAGCACATGGCCTCATTTTGCAGTGTAATCCCACAGGAAATCCCAGGAACTCATCCCTGCTACCAGGAAAATCAATGGGACTCCTTGGTGAAGGAGCACTGGTCACTTGGGTACCAAGATCATCTTTAAAAGCCCTCCAGAAAGTTAGCTCAGTTCATCTACTTTGAAAAGTGGAAGACTGTGAGCTGAAATCTGTGGCTCCACACACTTCAGGGACCCAAAATTAAGACTGATGCCACTAGCTCACTCCTCTGGCAGCTCAGAGATCATATCCTGCAGGGTAGCATCTGTCTTCAACTCCCAATGACTTCTAAGAGAGCGACGAGCAGTCTGCGCCTGCTGCTTCTCTCCACTTCTCCTAGAGTGGTGCCCACGCGTTCATTCGGTTGTGCAAATATTGCCTGCAACATGTCACAAAACTGTTCTCCAGGAATTATTTTGGTAGTCACCACCTCCCAAGCCACCGTTGGCACAATCCTATTCACAGTCTTGCATTTCAAATAGTGCGTCATCATTTGTTCTCTTTCAAGATAACGGCATTGGCTAAATAAGCATATAAACCCCAGGGATTTTGAATATACAAACACTGTGTCTCCAGAAATCAGCGCTCTCATAAATCCCTGACGTAAGCCACCCGGTGTGTAAGCGGTTCGATAGCAGACAGTGCGCGCATTCCTCGAGCTGTGTTGGAGACGCACGGTTGCTGAGGGTTGAGATTTCATTGAGATATGCCTGAGAAATGTGACTCTGGATGCAAACTGCTTCTGCCTTTGCTCAAACATTAAGGGCCAGACTCCGTTCTCATTTATTTCTGCTCTTCTCCAAAAATACCAAGCGGAAAAAAACTGGTCTGGCCAAAATCAGGAAGAAGAATTGGTTTTGAGTTCCAGCAAAGGCATTAGCAAGAGTAGGGAAGAATAAAACATATAGGGACTGGATCTGTGTCCATCTAAGGCCTCTCTACATTGCTCTAGAGGTACAAAGGGGTAATATAAGGGAATACCTTTTAAAAGCCACCTGCTTAAAAGTCCCAGGGACTATCCCTTGCTAATGAGGTGAGGAAGACCTGTGGTTTCAAATGTAAAGGATGATGGTGGCAAGTTGGGGTAGGAAATGGGAGGAAGACCGGGTCAGACTGGTCACCCCGTTTGGGGTCAGGAAGGAATTGTACCCCCGGTCAGACTAGTATGGACTGTGCAGGGTTTTGCCTTCCTCTCTTCCTTGGATTTGTCCAGTGCGCTTCAACAACCTTTGCAGCAGCAGGATTTTGGCTTACGTGATCCTCCTGCTTTACCTGTGGCAGGCTGGGGTGCTGTGTCCTGTAGCTGTGCAGCAGAATGGATTGTGTCATTTTAATAATGGGTTAGGCAAGGATTTGTATGGGATGGTTTGACTAGGGATGACCCACCTCTGTAACTTCACTTTCCTCCAAAGCTGGAAACCTGCTTAGCTGCAGTGGGTGAAACAATACCCTGAACAGCCATCCATAGGGCTGCATCCAAAGCACCCTGAAGATGATGAAAGTGAGGAATGATCATAGAGCCGTGGTCCGTCACACCCGTCAGAGAGGACCAGACAGCAATACTAAAGCAACGCTGATAACGGTGGGGACAGCCACAGTAGAGAAGCCAAATTACCAGCCACAACGGGCACATCCCTACAAGCAGGAACGTGCATTTTTCCGGGGACAAATAGCAGTGGCACTGCCGCTTGTCCCCAGGGAACCCCCATGCATGCACGCTCTGGCTCACCGCACATTGCCCCGGGAGGGTAGGGGGGACTGCGGCCAGCACTGACCTTGGGTTCTGGGAGCTTCTGGGGGCTGCAGCCACGGCGATCCTACGGCAAGGATCCTCCAACCAGCCAGGCTCTCATTTTGGGCGGCGCACGTGTGCCACCCCACTTGTTTTAGGCATGGAGCTTTTTAACACCCAGCTCTCCTGGTGTCAACAATGCTGCAAATTAGCTGTGCGGGGAACACCTGCTTGTGCAGTGCATGTGGTGTGCATGCACATACCGCACGGGCACGCTCGTCTGGATGTGCCCAATTGTTTCCATTATCCGTCTGTCTCTCCATCTCCTCATCCACGTGAATGGGCTTGAAGTCAGCCCTGAGGTAGAGAAGGGCATGTGCTCATTAAATCAGTCCTCATAGCTCTGCACCTCTCCTGTGCTCTGCTATCGCACTTGCAAGTCTGAAGTGACATTGCATGAATGCCCCCGACTGCTTCATTCTTCTCTGAAAACTTTAGTTAATGGCTGGTGCTTCTTGGCTGAATTATGCCACGACAGAGACCTTCTCTGCCTCCTTGAGAAGAGACCCAAGAGTGAAGGCCCATGGGGCTGACACTCCTCTGAGCCAAAAATAATTTTCACTATCTATTTCACCTGGCATCGCTGTTATATCCCAGCTCCTTTCCCTACCAAATACATAGCTCAGTGAGACATGAGGAAGGGGAACCAGCTCCCTGGAAGGGAAGTGGAGAGGTCACATTTTACTGGCACTTTAGATGAAAAATGACATCTTCCTGTGTTTGCCATTGGAAGTCAGAGAGCGGATGGAGGGGACAGGATTGTCACCTTAAATCTTCTTGAGCCTACGTATAATAAAATTGAAACATAAGGATTAAGGATGACAAATACAGGTCAGGGCCTTCTAATCGCAGCTGCACAGAGCCACACAGGATGAAAGCACAGTGGAGGATCTTTGCTGATATGCAGCACAGTGTGCTACACAGCTGGGATTTAAAACCACAGCCTAAGTGCCTCCAATATGCTTTGCTATGTATCTAATCGCATTTTAATTGCAGAGTGATTGCATGTAATGTTATGAAATTACCATCGCGCATTAATTGATTATTCGCGTGTGGAAACTGAGCAGCTCTTTTACTTGGATGCATATTTTGCCATACAGACCCTCCTGCTTCCATAAACCTCGGCACAGAATTGCATGCACACAGGAAATGCTGGTCCTTTCCAGGTGTAAGATTTGCATGGTTCACAAAGTCTCGAGCCAGCACATGGCCAACCATTAAACCTGCTTCTAAAAGAAACTGAGATGTCACCGTTGTTAAAACCGATCTTCCGCTCTTCGCGGCTGAAATTCACGGGGGCATGTGTGCGTACATGTCTGCACGGAAGACGATGCACACACACGCGAACATCTGGCGGATGCCAGTTTGAACATTTGCTCCAGGGCCAAATATTCAAAGGTGGATTAAATAGATGCACCTGCAATATTGTACATGCCAGGCTTTGTAAGGACAGATCTCAGGGTATGACCCGGATGGGTGAAAGTAATGCCAGATATATTACTCCGTTGGGTGCTGTTGCTACAGAAGCTGACGTGCTGTGATCACACAAACCCATTGGTCTTCTTGGAGCTAAAAGGCATGTGGATCACTTCCCAGTATTTCAATTTCTGGAGATTGAAAGTGTTTTCCAAGAATAACACCTGGCCTTGAGTCCTCCACAGACATGCTGCTAAAATATTTGCCTCTCTTGCAGTGACTTTCATTACAAAATCCCAGTTCAGCTGACCCTACAGAGAACAGAGTTTACCTCCCTCGTTCATCTCTACAGGATGTGCAATGTGATGCTCCATGATAATCATCCCAATGATTCTCTTTTTTGACCGTTTCTCTGTTGATTGCTATAGCCAAACCATCCAAAGAGGCAGCTTATGCCTCAAACCCCAACCCCACCTGCTCACAGAGCATTACCTACCTACAAAGGCTCTTCTTCCTGAAGGACACTGGTGTCAGTGCACACTAAAAACCAGAAATGGGAGGCTGGCTTCCAATAAATTGAACTGAATGCAGTGATGAATAGCACTGAGGATATATTGCAGGTTCCTTTTTTCATTTCATATTTAATTCACTAAAAACCTCCATTCTTTTAAACCATTTGCCAGAGAATTTCCTATCTGCCCCTCTGAAGTGTGCAGAATCTAGAGGCGCTGCCACAGAGCTAGGGTCACAAAACGAGGCTGGTAGGTAGCTCTTGAGCGCTGAAGTTAGGGATACGGTCTCTGAATGAGAACTTCCTAGTCCTTCAATGCTGGAGGCTGCAAGGGAGAGAGAAACAATGGGAAAAATCCTGGTCAGACCCATTCATTCTTCCTTTCAGCATCTGCTCTCTGCCACTGTGACACGGGAGACTGGGTGAGATGGACCTAGGGTCCGACCCCGTAAATGCCAGTTCTTATGTTCAGGATTCAGGTTATGAATGGTACACCTATGGTCTGTAATTCTCTTACTGAGCTCAGGAGGGCAGCCCACCATAGAGCTGGTCCTGCCTGCACAACTGCTGATGGTACCGACTCAAAGGACTGGGAAATATGAGTGATTATGGCTAATATGACTTGGGCATTTTCCTATAAAAAGGAAAAGGCAAAACTGAAGGACATAGCTCTAGCTCTGGAGAAGAAGGGTGATACATTTGCACTTTGCTCCTGGAAATGCCTCACCCTTTTTTTTTTCACTCAGCACAGCATGAACCAGAGACAGGGAATTGGTACTTATGTGAATTGCTGGCATGTAGATAGATAAATGACTTTTCCAGAATGCCTAAAAAGTCTTCAGGACTTGTGGTAGAGGCAATAGCTTTTCTTAGATCAGCTAGATTTTTGCTGAAAAATGTAATTAATTGCAAGCTTTCAGGCACAAACGCCCTTCTTTAGATATCAGAGAAAAGATTATAGAAGTTCTCCTGGGTAGAAATGAAAGTTCGTATTTCCTAAGAGAGTTGAAGGTGTGATAAAATCTCCTGTTTGGAACAGTTAATTTTATAGAAAGTCTTGACATCCTCTAGGCTTTGGCGAAATGCATACACTCCTCTAGCCTCCCCCCTGAATCTTGTAATTATACTCTAACAGAAAATTAGATGGAGAGCTGGGATGGTTCTCAGGGCTAGGACCCCTGGCCTGCTTTCCAGTAGCAGGCCAGACATTGCTTTCTGCACAGCTTTGGGTAAGATGCTTTGCCTGGTTTTATTCCCCCTCAAAATGCAGATGCAAATACGTCTCCCTTCCTCTACAGGTGCATTGGGGAGGGTTATTGAAGGCTCTCTCTGGTACGGATAGAGGTGAGGTGGAGCTCTTGGGGTTTGCTTTTATATTCTGCTTTTGAATCCCCCTCGAGCGCTGCATCCCCCAGGAAGAGCCTGCTGCTGCTGCAGCCCTGCGTGAGCCATAAACTACTGTCCTCCACCCACCAGTCCGCTGGGGAAGAGGGGAGTGAAGAGACAGCAGTTGAAAGGGGGATTGAGATAAAGATCCTTCCTGTCTTTCAGGCCCAAATGAGCCCACATCGTGTCCAACAAGAGCCTAGCCACCCCGCTCAGCAGAGCACTTTTCAGATGAAGAACTACCATAACTGTTTCCTTTACCTTTGATTCCCTGTATGGCCTTTATTGTATTATGTTTGGACTGAGGTTTCCTTTATTTCCTGCTGGAATTTGGCCAGAAGTGTGTCATCTCACACCGGGGTTGAAGTATGTATTGTAGCTGTCCTTTGTCTGATCGTTCTTAAATCCAGATTGACAGGACCGGGCACCAGCTGAGCTTTCATCATTCACCGTGTATTAATGTCATGCTTTATTTGTCATTCTTTTCTGTGTCTTGGCTAAAATCCTCCACTTCCTTTTCCCTCGTCACCTGATTATTATTAATCATATTTAATATGACAGCCCAGAATGGGGCCCCGTTGTGACTAGGTGTTGTACACCTACGGGGGGGCTGGACCCAATGATCTTATGAGGTCCCTTCCAGCCCTAAACTTCTGTACATCTGTGAAATACAAACTAGCAAGTAGTCTCTGCCCTAGAGGACTTACAGTCCAACTAGAAAGTACAGACGCAGACTAGGAGGACTGGGTAGACCGCACAAGCAGACAGAGGAGCGATGGCAGCAAATGTCAGGAATGGCAGCAAGTGGTTCATTGAAGAAGGGATAAAGTGAAGACATTGCCAGAGATAAGAGTGAAAATCCACACTGGCTTCTCTCTGAGAGAAAAGCAGGTTGAATACTGGGCAAACACAGTATGACGTGGAGCTCCTCTGATCAAGCTTGCAAAGGAGAATTTGTCCAACTATTCGAGTTGGTCTAATCAAAGAGATCAGATTTATGCAAAGGACCTTGTCTGCCTACGTCCTTAGACCAACACGGCTCCAACCTCCACCCCAATCAAGGTGTGCATTTGCAATAAAAACCCCATTTGTACTACAATAACAGCTGGAAGCATCACCATCCAAAGCGGATTGCTCTGCTCCTCTGAGACAGGTCCCAACTAGGTTTCCAGGAGGCCTGGTAGTATTTTTTAGTTTGACAAAGAAAGTAGCATGTCTGACAACTGAAGTATTGCAAACTCCTGCTGACAAAGGTGCCCTTTTGGGGCTAAAACATGAGCACTGATAGAAAACCCTTTGCAGGCCAGTACTATCTCGGGGTTCCCGTTGTGCACCAGCCCCATTTACAGCAGGCGCGGTACAGACCCAGAACAACAAGACAGTCTCAGTCCCTGCAGCTAAAGTCATCATTTGTTGCTCACAAACACTGGGTAATTCAATGGCTTTATATACTTGACACATGGCTACATGCAGGTATGTGCTGTGGGCTACTCAGGCAATATTATTCCTGTTCCATCTGCCCCCAGATGATGAATCTGCTACATTTATTTCTTTAGTACTATTTGAGGCTGAATATCGCTGTTTGCTAAAATACCTGTCCAATTCAGGGCAGACACAGATTTTCCTCGAGCAGAATCTGAACTAGGTAATATAAGGAGCCCTTTGAAGACCTGTTGCTTAATATTCCTGTCTATCTACCTCCAGCATGTTCCCCCCAGGCTTTCCAGTCTAGAGCCTTTCTGTTATTTCCATTACTCTTGCTTTACCACAAACAGATGATAACCCTGGTGTTATTAATGCTTTGCGCAATGGCAAAATAGGAGTGTCCTTATGCATTTAATAAGTAACACAGCATTTAATGTGCATAAAATGATTAGTTTTCTACTCCCAGAAAAGCACATCACACACGTGGCGCGCTGTAAAATCAATGGATATTCTTGTATCTTGCAGGTGCTGTTGTAATTGCCTTTGTGGTCTGTTGGCTTCCTTATCATATACGGCGCCTCATGTTTTGCTATGTTCCTGCAGATCATTGGACAGAGTGAGTAATTATTATTTGTGGGCAAGATTATTGTCATCTTATTCCCACCAGCAGCAGCATTGAAGTCATGAAGATAACAGAACAAGGAGCCATGGGCTCAAGTTGCAGCAAGGGAAGTTGAGGTTGGATATTAGAAAAAACTTGCTCACCAGGAGGGTAGTAAAACACTGGAACAGGTTACCCAGAGAGGTTGTGGAGTCTCCATCCTTGGAGGTTTTAAAGACCTGGCTAGACCAAGCCTTGGCTGGGATGATCTAGTTGGGGCTGGTCCTGCTTGGAGCAGGGGTCGGACTAGATGTGACCTCCTGCGGTCCCTCCCAACCATCATTTCCTATGATTTCTAAGATCATTCAAGGAGTACAGCTCTATTTGATACCAATAAGGACATCCGAATCCATCTCTTAAGTTTGTCTGGGAAAATGTGAATGTAAGATGTTTTCCAAAATAGATCTTCAGCTTGCTTTTACTTTGGTTTTTAACAGCCAGGTCTCAAAGATGTGTGTGAAGGAAACATTATTTTGCATTTAAATGCATCACTAGCATCTGATCATCTCCTGCAGTGACAAGTACAAAATTAGCACTTGTTACCAGTAGTGACTAATTTTCCCCTCTGACAGTCCCTGGTAAATCTGAGGTGGTATTGTTGTTCTTTACCTCCCTTAAGCTGATAGTTGTCTCCCTGACATAGATATAGATCAGTAGCTCTAAGATGGAACAGCTCATGTCAACACACAATTAGTTCTACAAAGCTAAATTTTGCTGGTGACAGGAGAGATTACACTGTTGAGAAAATGATGGCATTGGTTATTAAAGCATAAGGTAGCTTGCTTGCTAAGTGTGGCAGTGAAAGAGCCAGAATTAAGGTGTAGGGAATCGTTGTCCACTGGCAGCGGTCAGGGACCGGGTATTCAGACAGCTTAGGTGCAGTTATATTTGCAAATGAATGGCTAGTTTGTGTGAACACTTCTTGCCATTGCTCACATTAATAGCATAATAGCACGTGCAAATGCATCCTGCTGGCTCTCTGCTCCGGCAACTGCCTGACTTTTCTGCATGGCCACGGTAAAAAGAACGATATAATTGAGCATGCATTTTGCATATGCAAATAGACATCTAAACTTCCTGCAAATATACGTCCAGTATGGTGGAGCTGAAGCTGGCAGGAGATGTGTACAATGAAATGCCTGACCTTTATTCAGGTGGGTCTCCTACCATGTTACATTCTCTGTTCTCTGCAAAGTGCTCTGTTTCCTGCAGGGAGCTTTGAAAAAAAAAAACAAAAAACTTCTACCATGTTACAATGTAGCTAAGCTAAGAGGCTGATTAAAATCTCATGAGCATCAAGCACAAGTAATAGTAATTTGCAGCAGGGCAGTCCGTTGAATCACATTGTACATCCAGCCATAGTAAAATCCAGATCTTGCATTTAATCATGGGGCATACATGGAGCAAGCTGTTGTTTCTTGTTTGCATTTCTAGAAGAAAAGCACTTGAAGTAGCTATCAAATATGCAACAACAACATTTGCTTAGGCAAAAGGGGCAGAGAATTTGATCGGGAGTTAGCAAATTAAATTTTTTTGAGCTTACTGCATGGCGGCTGCCCCCTGGAAACTGCCCACATGCACGCTCTTGCCCTTTAGGAAATGCACACTAAAATGTCCAATTTCAGGCTGCCGCAGAGGTACTGCAGGTGCTATGGATGGCTAGAAGCCAGTGGCTCTCAACCTTCAGCCCTCAGGCCACATTTGACCTGTGAGGCTTTATCATCTGGCTCACAGGTCCCCCTCGGGTCCAGAACTTCGCTCTGGCAATTACCATTGCTACTGCTCCCTTGCTGCCAATTTTCCAGACCGGTAGGGAGCTCTGCAAGGCAGATGACATGGCCCCAAATGCTGCATCATGCCAGTACATGGGGTTGGATCAATGCATGCGGTTGCTGCACGGCCAGATCTGGCTCACAGGGTTAGGCTGGCATGTGGGGTCGCTCCGTAAACTGACCCCCATGCACCCACCCATGCCGGATCCGTCTATGGACTGGCCCCACACCTCTCATACAGCCCATGGGTCTGGAAAGTTGAGCACCACTGCAGTAAGCCATAATTATAAACACCTTATTGGCCAGTAAAACTGTGACAAACCTGCATTTTAAGATAATCATGTATGAACCCTTGACTACTTACGGTATTTATCAAAGGAAACTTAACGTAACGATTGACCCTATCAAGGTATTGATGGTAGGAACCAAAATATATCCAAGATATGGGGTGTTTAGATGCCCCAACTTGAGACATGCCCCTTTAAAATGTCTTGGGTTGGGCATCCTGGAATCAACGCCTCGAAAATCACTTGTGAATGGACAGGACCGGTGGAGATATTCCTCTGGGCATGTCAGAACTTCAGTCCATGTCATTAGGGACAAACCACAGTCAGTTATTTGGACTGAATAGACCAGAGCTATCATTTGACTGATTTTCAAGAGCATTTAGATGGGAATTGCTTGGAAGGAGGCTTACTCCCATAGTTCTTCACACTTTCTCCATAAGTTGGTAATAAGCTCGCTCTGTCCAGAAGGCATTCATTTCTCCTAGGAAGTGTGTTCTTGGCTGCTCGAAGCTGCAGCCATATCCTAGCAATTATAGCCTTTTATTCAGCATCACCACTACGACTTGTACTTTAGCATGTGATTTTTTGTGTTGCCTTGGCTATAAGCCACGGTCCACTGAAACTTCCAGCTGTTGTCCTCAATCGTTGATGGAGCGCATCATAAAACAGAAATGCACTCCACCCAAGAGAACAATTGCACAAACAGATATCGTTCTCACTGGCTCGAGAGAAGAGATGACAATATATATTATGAGGCCTCATTGTGTTTTTATGGGCACTGCAAAGCAGACCCAGCTCTGCTGGTAAAAGCGGAGGCACTATTTGCATTATAGAGGGCAACATGCTGGTGCAGGCTCTTGGATTTCCAGCAGGTCTGTTTTACAAAGCACAAAACAGATGTACAGCTTAAATATATCAAACCTCCTATTTCAGGGCTTAAATCCATTTCTGACTATTTAAGGATGAGAGTGGGAAATTTGTTGGAGGGCAAGTATCCTTCGTCTGCCTATTATATCTCTTTTTGTGTGGGAAGGAGGATGCGGCATCGTATCATAGGTCTCATGTGGCAGTTGTCCTGTTCCCAGATAGCGAGACTAACAGTTGAAACAGCTCGTGTTTTCTTCATACATCCTTTACATTTTCCCTGTGTCACTTAGATTTTCTCTCTGTCCTTGTTCTCTTCCATCAGGTTCCTTTTTAACTTCTACCACTACTTCTACATGCTAACAAATGTCCTCTTCTACGTCAGTTCTGCCATCAACCCCATCCTCTACAACTTGGTGTCAGCAAACTTCCGCCAGATCTTCATCTCCACCCTCACCTTCCTGTGCCTGCCCTGGAGAAAGAAGAAAAAGAGACCCACCTTCACCAGGAAGTCCAATAGCATCTCCAGCAACCACACGTTTTCCAGCCAAGTCACTAGGGAAACGACATATTGAGACCCAAGTGAAGCCAAAGGAAAGGAGAACGTGTTTCAAAACTTGAGAGAGACCCCTGGGACTTTAAAGCATGGTCTCCTAAACCACATAGCACGAATGTGTTTAGCCGAATAATTTTTGTTGGAACAAATAGGCTTCGCTCTGCCAGTCTCGTTGAGGTTATTTTAAAGCATCGGCCTTGGCTCTTGTGAGTAATGTCTATACATTTTGTAACTTCGGTCTGGCATAGGTTCAGATACTGTGTTATCCGGGAAGCCAAAACATGTCTTCAACCTATGAATCCTAAGCTTTGGCAGCTCGTTCTGCAGTTCACTCATTTCTCAATGCAAAGATGCCACGTTAAAGTCTAAGAGCAGGAGATCGTTTCTCTTGGTGGCACTAGGCTGAACGAGGAGACAGCAATTTTTTTATGAAACGGGATTTTTTTTGAGGGTGAGCGTACTAGTTTTATTAGGTGCTAAAAGAAAGAGGAATGGAAAACTTTGAATTCGCAGGGAATGTAGCACTCAGGGAGCCAGGCGGTTTTGTACAGAACTACTTTTGAGTTCTGGTTAATAAGACCATTCGGGAGAGACTCCTGTACAAGAATAGATAATGCCTTATGTAGATTAGGATGGGCACAGTGCTCAGGCAGGGTTATCTGGGGCTGGAAGCATCTTTTTAAATGTGTGTGTACACAGCCTAGCACAGGGGGACCACAAGCCCTGTTGGGTCCTTAAAGCACTACAGCAACACAAATCGAAAACATTGACATCAGCAAAGTCTCGAATGCCTAAACTGAGGCATACCCAAATGTTGAAACCTAATGAGGAGGTTGTCATACTTTTGCCTAATAGCCAAATCCCATTAATTGATCTATATTAAGATCTGAGCACGTTCCAGAATCAGGATGGTTGACGGCTGCTGATGGGTGAGCTTCATGAATGTCATGGCCCATTGATCTTTGAGTTATTTCTCACTCTTATTCCAGTTTTTCTTCTTCTTCAGCTCTTCAAGTAGATGGCTGATACCCCAGAGGGCAAGCTCAGTGCTTACGTAACTTGAGACCATGTAAGAGGCTCGTGCGTTTTCCTACGTTGGTGCCCTAATATACTGTTTTTCTTTTTCTTTAAAGAAAAAGAAGAAATTGCTTGTATTTCCTCTTTGATCTGTTGGCCATCCAGGCTGTAGCCATAAAAGCACAGATCACACAACTGAGCAATTAAAAGAAGCAAGACAAATTAATTTCCGGCTCCAAAAACAGGCTACAAAAACAATGGGCAGAATTGTAGGGTGCGAAAGAATCATTCCCGTTCCAGGGGAGGAGGCAGCACACGTACAAACCGCCCCATGTAATAAAGCCTCCGGTTGAAATAAGAGAGCTTACCACAAAAGTTCATTCCAGAAGCAAGGAGTAAATGTGTATTGACCCCTGGCTTCATGCACAAAAGAAGCAGAAATCATAGGCTGATACATAACGGGGCCCGGATCTGACCCTGTCTGATAGCTTGGGATTTGCAAATCCAAAAGGACTAGGCAGGCTGAGGTTGTTGAGTAAACACCATCTCTACCAGGCAACCCTAACATGCAACAAAAGACTCCAGAAAGCTTTAGTTTCAAAACGGAGGCCCCAGGTGATTAGCTGAAGAAATGTCTCTACCATCAATGATCTTCTATTCCGGTGACCTATATGCACATGGGCTTGGGCAATTTATGTTGTGGCCCCATACACAGATATATACGGTACAGCCCAGGCCACTTGGTCATTCTCACCATTGCTTCCCTTGCCCTGGACCCAAGTTCATAAAAATCCCACCCAAGAAACCATGTGTCAGGTATCCAGGGTGTAGCCATATTGATCTAGAGGAAAAAGCAATTAAAGAATTTTATTTTTATTTTTTTTTGCAAAAATCTAGTTGGTCTAATAAAAGATATCACTGCTACTGCAAATCCAAGAAACCGGTCATTCTAGTCAACTGAAAATAAGCCTAAGAAATCAATTTTTCTCCAGGTTCACTCTTTAGCGAGTGATGCTCTCTCACGCTAACGATGGTGATTTGAATGGGCTGTAATAATAAGGCCACAAATTGCCATGTCCTGCTGAAAAAAATGATTGAATCTCATCATAGCAGAGGGCAGACTGACTGGTATTCTAAGTGAAATTATTTCTTAAATTAGTCCACAGTCATCCTGGAACAGTTACGTTAGTGGTGAGGACAGAAATCAGGTCTTTTTGTTTCGAAAGCACAGGACCCGCTCCCTGAAAAGAAGGGGATCTCTTTTGGGGTAGCAGTACAGAGCCGACGGCTTAGGGAGGAGCAGTTCTGCTCACCTGAGTAAGCATCGCTGGTGTATACCTGCACACATGCGTTGTTAAACAAGCCCATGAAAACAAACAGCCCAAATGACTGTACACGGGATGCAGCTTTTTCTGCCAGTTGTTTTGCTCTGTGCCGAGCTGACCGGTAGGAAGCGTACTAGAAAGCACTGGTCACTTCTATGTTCGGTGACATTGCAGTCCCTTCCAGCTTTACTTCTCTATGAAATGTTTCTCTGAGATACTTTTGCCCGGTGACCGACTGCACAGAGCCAAAAAGTCTCTTTCCAGGTTTTCAACCTTTTTTCATTTGTGGACCCCTAAAAAATTTTGAATGGAGGTGTGGACCCCTTTGAATTGTAAGTGTGGGTGTTTGCATACTTTTGATCGATCATCATCATCATCATCTTTCACAGACCCTGTAGACATAGTTTGTGGACTCCCATAGGATCCGCAGACTACTGGGTGAAAACCACAGATCTAATAGATTAAGTCCTAGAGAGAGAGAGCTACACGTGAGAGCTAGGTCGTGTAAGGCATTTGTGGCACGCCCACCACGACAGTGTCAGGTATTGAAGAGGCCCAGCCATAACATCCAACAACACGTAACAGGGTTGGGAGATTTTATACCTAATACAGACCGTCTAGGCAATAAAGGGCTCTAACCTGAGAGTAGAAATGGTTGTGCACTTATTTTCATTTGGACGCTACCAGGATTGCAGGCTCTGGTCTGTTGTGCTTTCTCTTATTTATTTCTCAGGTGGTCCCTAAAGCAAGACAAAAATTACTTCTGAACCAGCGCCTTTATATTTTATGTACGGCTGGCTCCTGGTTAAGTAGAAAAACAAGCTTTTAAATTTCCCTAGAAAAACAACCCAAATGTTAGAGGGGCCTCACTTTATATGAAAGTTTCTTTTGTGAATGGTTTATACATAATGAATAGATGTTGTGAGCATGCTTTCACACCTCACTAGCATGCATTAGAAATGGTAATAAGCACAGCAGCAGGAGTTATCGATGGTTATAAGGGAACATAGCAAACCACCTATTGCCTTTGTTGGACTCTTAATAATATTTGATAATTGGCTGACCATTTATTAATACATAATTGACTGTGTCTTTCTCTTTTATTAACTGCTTAAACCTTCACGTAAAGGTAAGAGGACTGTTTGTGAAAGCTATGCAAATAAAGAGGCCACCTAAAATTTAAAGTAACAAATGGAGACAGGGTCAGTTCATGTGTGTGTGTGTGTATTTGTGTGTGTGTATATATACATACACACACACTTCTATCTATCCATCTATACACACACATACACACACACACACACACACACACACACACACCTATTTATCTATCTATCTGGATAAATAGATATGTCCTGTGGGCTACTCAGGCAATATTATTCCTGTTCCATCTGTCCCCAGATGATGAATCTGCTACATTTACTTCTATGGTACTATTTGAGGCTGAATATCCCTGTTAGCTAAAATACTTGTCCAATTCAGGGCAAACACAGCTTTTCCTTGAGCAGAATCTGGATGGATAGATAGATAGATAGATAGATAGATAGATAGATAGATAGATAGATAGATAGATAGAGTGGATCCTATTTGAAAGGAATGCAGGAATTTTCATTGGACAGTTACTGCTCAGTTTGCTTGGCAATGTTGAATATCTTCCCTTAATCCATTGGAGTTCATAGGGTCTCTATAATCTGCTCTATAAGTTTGTACCTTAAAACTGCCTATCCCATTTTTGCAAGAGATGCAGTAAAAGATACTTATCCAGATGTTTACCCAGAAATGAACCTAACAAGCAACATTTTCAGCCTAACTGAGCCTATGACATTTTTCCAGTTGTAAATAATTCTCTGACTGCATGAATAATTTCCATCATTCATGCCTGCAAGGCAGGGAGCTCAATCTCTGAAGGGCCCAACTCTCACCTGGAAATCACTGTTGATAAAATATTATTTGCTCCCACAAAACAGAAGCTGACTGTCCCGGGCTAGGATGATAACCTTGCTCTCACTTAGTTTTATCGTGTGCCGGTAGGTTCCTTAAAAGAAAATTAACGTGTGCAAAAATAATCCAGAAAGTTCAGGAATCGGCACAGAGCATGCAACTTCCAGTGATGTTAACAGGCAAAAAAGGCACAGAGAATATCATCAGACATGTAGCTCGGCCTGAACCCCAAGGATAGGTAGAAAGGATGCAGTAGCCAGATATATATATATATATATACATATATATATATATATATATATATATATAAAATCTACTACTTTTATGGGTTGGGAGTAGTTTCCCACTGACTCAGAGCTCAGCGGAGACAACTTAAACTGATCCAGTTCAGACAGATCCCTGTGCAATCTCATTAAGATGCACTCTCCCCGCCAGTCCAAAGCTTGCCGTCTTGCGTGGCAGTGTTAGTGTTAGAACAGGGGAAGAAAGATCATACACAGAGCTTTGAGCTTTGCAAAAAGGAAACCCCAAAGCCCCACACTTCCTTTTAACCATGTCCCTAAAGGAAGCTGACAACTCAAGGATGGGATTTCAAAAGCACCTAAGGAAGTCAGAGTTGCCAGGATCATTGCCTTTCAGCAGGACTTCTAACTCCCTTAAGTGCATTTAAATTTCCCATCCTGCATTAAATCATGATGCAGGTGTGCAACTTCTTGAATATTCCTGGTAAATATTAATCTGGTGAAATGAGTTTGATTACCCACTATTCAAGCTGCTGGGGAAATAAAAGCACTGGGTAAGAATCATTGTCCCACTTGATGCTTGTCCTTGTTTTTCCCTCGTGAGATACAGCGGTAGCACTCACAATAGTTGGCTCTGTTCCCGACAGGTTGATGGGTTCCTTTTGGATCCTGCTCTAAAATAGGGGAAAAGCTAAACTGAAAATGAAACTCTTATGCTCAAGCTTTTGTGGCGCATTGAGAGCACCAGGACCATCTGGAAGAGTTCAAGGTTTTGTGAACTCCTCCAAGAATTTTCTGGTTCCCAAACCTTCATTTCTGGATTTGAAAACAAAGAAAGGCCCGCGCCTGGTTCGATATTGCAGCCCGACACCTGAATAGTTGGGATTTAGACTTGATTTCAGCCACCAGACTTCTGATGTGTTCGGATCCAGGGTTTTGGCTCTGTTGAAAACTCATGGGAGTGAGGAGATGACTTCAAAAATACCATAACTTGAAACAAGTGCATGTGATTTTTTAGCTAAAAGAAGCCTGTGCTGTATTGCAGAGAGGACTCCAACGGGTGCAAGGAGAAGGTATGGTTTGCATGGTACACACACCAGTTTGCTGTTTTATGCAGCTCCCTTTCTGCCCCTTTTTAATGCAACAAGGGCTGGGTTTGAACCAGACTTTTAAACTGATAGTGTTGAAGCCGGTTTGACTTTAGGCAAAAAGAATTCACTTGCCCTTAATGTTTGTGTTTCCTCTAGTGGTTGTGACTTGATTGCTTCTAAATTGCATGTAAGGACAGAGATGGGCGAGCATCTGTGAGCAGCAGACCTAATCTCTGTGACTTTCCTAGGAGCGTTCTGCAATGTTCACGTCCACTAGGAGAGTCCCGAGACCCCGCAGATGCAAAATGCTAGCAGGTGGACCCGAGAGGCGCAGTCTAATGAGACTTGGCCAGGCGACCTCTTGAAATAGAGTTTGAAGGTTTCATTTATCTTCCCGGTGCTCCTGTTTGTGCCCGCGTGTCACCATTTGCCAGCACGCAGAATCAAGTTTCCAAAGTCATTCTGTTATTTAGAAATGTCTCCCCGACAGGACTTTGCTCACCCAAGGTCCAGTCCACATCAGTGTTTGAATGCTCCGCTGACTTTGGCTTTTTGTGACGTGCATGAGATTTTGCTTCAGTGACTTTGCCCTTAAAGACCAGAATGAAAAGGGAGGGACGTCCAAGAAGGGTTTCAAGACACGTGTTATAATAACAAGTGCTGATTAATCTCAAAGATTTCTCACAAACCAAAAAAAAGATGGGTTTTTCTGATGGGCAACTTGTGGTGCGGGTTGAAAGTGAATGTCCTTTAGCCCATGTGTTACCAGGGTGTGCGCCCTTTGTGTAGGGAACACTCATTCACAGATGTTTTGTGCGCGTGACATAATTTCTTCTGCTACTTTGCTGATTAAAATGCATTGTATGGTAATTCTGTAAAAAAAAAGAATTAAAGTCTGTATCTCTTAGACTTGTTTCCAGCGTGGAAAGTACAGCTGAACAAAAACTTCTGTTTTAGTTTGGATGGTTTTAGCAGTCAAATAGCAAATCCAGTTTCATGACAATGTCCCAGCTTTGTGCTTCTTCAAGTCAACAGCCTTGCACATGTTGTACCTGTGGTGAAAATAAGAAAAGTGCACATTTCTTTTCTATTTAAATACAAAATATTATGTGCTTTATTTCACGTGGCCTGTCATGTGTCAGGAATAATGAACATCCTGAGTGTGTCAGAGTTGAACTTGTAATAGTTGCTTTGGCAAAAGAAAGGGCGAGGGGTAAGAAATCCCTCTACGTAGCCGGCTAACAAGCTCTTTAAATGTAACATGCCATTATTTATAGTGTAATTTATGACCAAACTGTAATGGAAAGGTTACTTCCTGATATTAACCTTTGTACTATATGGTATCTTATTTGATTTTTTTTTTAATTATTATTATTATTTGGTCATTTGTTGATCTTAAGAAATAAACAGCCACATGTAAAGTTGGGTTGATTGTGATTAAGTGGCAGATGCATCTTAATGACACAGCCTATTTGCTAGTGTTAATAGGTCGTTCCACTCATGAAACTCTATTGCCTTGAAATCCAGTGTTGCTAATCCATTGCAGAAGGAGCCATGGCATGTGCGGGGAGCAAGAGGCTGAGCTCTCCGTCCCCCCGGGTGCTGGTGCAGTGTGTTCAACAGTCAGACCAAAACTGCAAGCCAGGTGACATCCATATCACAAACCAGGAAAGTAGTCTTAAAGCAGTAGGAAATACCAGGCTGAGTCTGATTCAGGGCAAGGTCAGCCATGACTAACCTGAGAAGATGCCAACAGAGACAGAGGAGAGCAACGAAGTGCCTCGTCTTGCTCTTCATCACCATCATTTGCAGAAATGGCACCGAGCATCCCGAGCCAGCGCTCTCCATTGGTGAAAGGCAAGATCTTTGAATGGGTGGCATACAAGAACAGCAGTGGCAGGGGGAGGCTTTTTTTTTTAATTAAAGGAAGAGTTTCTGCAAACCTCACATGCAAAAGCACCCTTTTCTTGTGTGTGTTGTGCAGCTATCATTAAAAAAAAGGTCCCATGAATGCAACTCGGTGGTATCCTGCAACCAGAGCATGCCTTTCTGATTCCACCCACATAGTTTTATCCCTCAAAATGTGTTTTTTTTTTTAAATATTACATTATTGTCATTCTTCATATTACAGCACAACCCCAGCTGACATTGGAGCCCTGTGGTGCTAGGTGCTGTACACACCCAGGGGAAGAAACCCAAGGACCTTAATGCTAACCAGACAGGAAAAAGGAGGCAGGGAAGGAAGGATTAAGGGTTATTATCCCCGCTTTGCAAAAGGGGAGCAGAGCCAGTGAGCAATCTCTCTAGTCACACAGGCATTTCATGGGAGAGCCGGGGATTGAGCCCAGATCCGCTTTGTCTAGAGCTTTGGGACGCATGATACACCTTCACCTTGGCCTGCTTTTTTATGTGAACAGTATGCTTCCCCTCCACACAATCTCATTGATTATTTTCACTGGTTTTACCATGTTTTTCTAACACATGCCTATTCAGAGGGGGACTTGTGCCTCTTCTTGTCTGCTCAACAATGCTCTGAAACCTAATGCTGAGTGTGCACCTTCCCTCCTCCAGACCCCAGCTCCTCCTTGCTCAAGACGTGATGTTGAGAGCTCAGCTACTTGTGAGACAAATCTGCAAAAGCTTCATTTCTCAGCCAGTCGCCTCTGATGATTGCCTGTCTGCAAAAAAACCCAGTGCTTGGAAGAAGCTAGAAAAATCCTTTAGCATTTGGAATCACTCAAAGTTGGAAAGTCAGCTTTTAAATCAGGGTTAAAATTTACAGCTGCTCAAAACCAGGAGCAGGCATTTCACAGCTGTTCTGTGATTAGGATAGCAAAAAAGCAACTGTTGCCGTCACAGCGGGAATGAGTAAAGAATGAAAGAAATGATTAGCCAAATCCCTGGCACTCAAGCTGCTCTGATAAAAAGTTAATTTTTTCTGTGCACTGCCCCCAAAAATGGACTCCAACATCTTTCAATCATGGAAATCCCACAGCACTGAGTAAAGTTCATCTCTGCCCCACATTGCACCCCACATCTTATTCATGTTTGTGCATACGCATGTACAGCCCTTGAAAATGATGCCTTTGTTAGCTGCACTGATGCTATAAATGCACTCGATACTATGGAAAGCTAAAATTGCAAGGGTTGAAAAATCACGTTTCTGATGTGCAACCCCCCACCCTCCCAGCAATGCTCTGTAAAAACCACCCAAACAGTATCCCACCTAATCAATGGAAAGAAAATTGGAAGTAAAAGTCACAGCGCTTTTTCTTTTTTATAGATGGAAGATCAGTACTTCTGTATTAAGCAGTAGTCATAGCTTATTTATAACGTTCACTAAAATGATAGTGTAGAATTAACAATAAAATTATGTAATGAGAAAATGGCGCGATTTGTGGATATTGGTAAAAGCGTACAATAAAATGACACAGTCTATGGATTTAAACAAAGTAAAAGCGAACACGATGTACGATAATACATACAAATAAATGAAGCAATATGAACTACCTGAATAAAAAATATAAATAGAGCACGTATTTGATTTTGGCACTATTCATTGCACAAATGGTTCAAATACACCTCTGGACTATAGGACAGGTGTCAAGTGTTAGAGAAGAATCAGATTGTTTCTTCTTCGTTAGCTCAATACTTACAATTTTCCACTAATGGAGAAATCCATTTCCCTCTTGTTTCTTCAAAGAATGAACAAAATATCACCACAAATAGTGATTGACGCTATCTATCTCATTCTTCCTGCACGAGCATATCCTGTCCAACGGAGGGTCTGACCCCCTCTCCCCGTGGCAAGTGCAGATCTCATTAGAGTGAATCACGGTCTCATAATGGCCTCTTATTGTTCGTGGTTATGCACTTCAGACAGATATGCCAAAAGACTGCTTTATTAATTTCATAAAAAGGGAAAATTTGAGGAAATCTCACTGCTTGCAAAACCGACCACATGCTGGTATCTTTAATTCTTAAATTGGTATCTTGTTTTACAGCTGGGGGAAATATTGGATCAGTAGCTGTCAGCACATTTCCCAGGCCACTTGTCTGGAGGAAGAAAGTATAAACGTTATTTAACTATTCAAATAGGGGTATTTTTGAAAACAAAGAAGCTTTTTAAAATGCACTTAGGGTATCAGATGGGGGTACCAAATACCCCTCTAATTTTAACCGGTAATTTCAGGTTCTCAGTTGGGCTAAAATGTTCACATTAAGCAGACTGATTTCAGATCACACAAGTCTCGTCCCCATCTCTGTATCAAACCAGGAGGAACAGTGTCAAGCGGGCCATATTTCTCATTTCAATTGCAAAAGTAATTTTCATCATTCACAAGAAAGGACTTTCATCATCTTCTCAAAACAAATGCTGTACTCAAGTATATGGCTCCATAAAACTTGCTAAACAGCAGTCTGAAATTTAATTTATTTGCACTGCTTTTAAATCCTCCTCAACCTTATTGAATTTGTTTGAACTGTCAAGCGGGTTGGAATAAGTTTATGAGAGTATTTAAACAATAAGGCCATGACAGGCAGTGTATCTTTGTTGTTATTGCAAGCCTCGGCTGGGCTGCAAAGCGTGAAGTGGAGCATGAAGTGACTTTGGGCACTCAAATGCAAAACCCCTCTAGAAATGTACTGCCCAGAGCGCAGCTATTCAACTGAATTATACAACATCTTCCTTTTGTGCTTGCTCATTTTGCACCAATCTGCAGGAACTTCATACCAGCCTGTGCCCAGTTGCAAGCAGGAGGTGTGACGGTGTGGGGGTAACATACTCATGCTAGCTTTCATCTGGCAAGGAGACCCTCTGCCCCTGTAGCTGTCTGGGCAGACCCCACGAGTGCCTACTGATCGAAGGATTTCTTTCTGTCAGCAGAATAACACTACCTCCCCATGCAAAACAAGGTGAGCTGACAGTAGCCCTCTTCTGTCTGCACACCTGCATTCACACCAGAGGTTTTGCTGGCCTTGCTATGTCAGATCAACTCCACAGTCATAAACTCCTAGAAGAAGGTTTCAGATTGGATATCAGGAAAAAATCTTCCCAGTTTGCTTGACCAGACTGTGGAATAGACTCCCAGCGGGGTGGTGCAGGCACCTGCCCTGGAGATCTTCCAAAGGAGACTGGATGCACACCTTGCTGGGGTTATTTGACCCCCGTCGTCATTCCTGCCTAGAGCAAGGGGGCTGGACCCCAGGATCTCACAAAGTCCCAGCCCTAAGTTTCTGTGAATCTGAGATGGGGTGTGCCACCTTGTCACACCCCTAGTCACTATGACTGTGTTGGAAGCTGTGTAACTCAAGAAACAACTTCAATAAAGATGCACTGGCAAGCTTCAGCACCAGCTATGTACCCCCCGCAGGCACCCTGGGGTGGCCGAGCTCCATACCGTTGCTTTTATCACCACAGCTAACTAGATTTTACCTTGTTAAGTCCCTACAAACTTTGGGCCCATTGCTGCTCCACTAGTAAGCAATGGATGCATGTTCTCTCATGCACTCTTTCCATCTCTGGTCTTTGAAGGGGAGACTGATGAGCCAAGCAGCAGACCAAACTCATTAAATGCTGGACTTATGTGCATTCACAAGAAGGGGAGAGAGAGAAAGGGAGGTCATCTTCCCATAATACTTTGAAGTTGGGTTTTTTCATTAGGCACCCAACTCTCACTCCAAGTCAGCTAGGGATAGCGGTTGATATGAAGCACAGAAAGTCAATGAGCTCTGAGTCCCTTTGGTGCATGCCTGCCAATGAGCTCTGCGTCCCTTTGGTGCACGCAAACCAATGAGCTCTGCATGCCTGTCTCCCTTTGGTGCCTTGAGAAAATCCCAGCTTGAGTGTGTGCATATCATCAGCTGGATACTCCTGGATATCAAAATAGCCCAAACACTTCTACCTACTGAGACACTCACTAAGACATTTCCGTCCCTCCAATGGGTTTGCCTTTTACTTGAAAGTACAGGCTGCCCCGGCTGTTTTATATTTGCAATTACATCCGGCTTAATTACACTTGACTGCTTTTCTATGAAATCTTTGAAGTTGGAAGAAATGGAAAGCAGTGTCCCCCATTTAACCACAAAAACGCAGGATCGTGTTGCAAAGCACAAGCAACTCACTTTGCTTTCGTGCCACAGCTCCGTGCGACAGACCGCTCATTGCGCTCGCTGAGCTCGACTAGGCTGGTTGTCAACAGAATCTGAGAACAACCCGAGGCAGCGATGGATGCGTTGCCTTGAAGAGATGCTTCAAATTGTTCAACGAGCTAAAAATGCTTCCCTGAAAAGAATGGGAAGTGCTGGTTAGACCCCCCCCCCCCCTCCCCTTTTCATGCCAGCATGAAAATACCTTTTTCTTTTGGGACACAAGGAAAATCTCCATCCTCCTTCATCCCACTGCTGTTGATTAAAATACACTGTGTGGAGGGGCAACTATTTTATTTTACCTTACCATGAAATTCTCTGGAGGCACAACAAAAGCTGGACCAAAGAGCTTTTATTGAGTGTCCCTCTCCCCTCCCCTTCCTTTGCCCTGTTTGTTTAAATCTCAGGTGCTTTAGAAGCGGTCTGCTCTCCCGTGTATGTGCAATCCCCAACGCAACGAGGCTTTTAGTACCTATGCGCTACCTGAATTAATCATCATTAAAAATGAAGGGTCAGCAGTTCTATATCCCAATACTAATTTTCTGTACTATCTAAACTCCCTGTGAAAAGCTCCGCCATCAAATACGCCAAGTGTGAAGAGGTCCTTTAGGCTAGGCAATGTATTGCCAGCTGTTTCATGTGCTGAGCATTGAAAGGACCTGCCTCAGCTCCCTGTCCTAAGGGGCTTGTTCAAAGGAAGAGTCCAAAAGTCACACCAGAGATGTGTAAAAGTGACGTGGGGGAAATCCAGCGTGAGCAGGGCTGGTGTTGCCCTGTAGCCACAGCAAGGGGTTGTACCGGGTTCCTGAATGTGACAGGTGGAAAAGCATCCACTAGCTCCTCTGATGTCTGCGTAGGCCCCAAGGACATCCTTGTGCCAGTCCCATATGGAGCTATGCCTAGAGAAGGGAAATGAGTATGTCTGCTTCTACTGTCACATGTAGTTAGTCCCTTGGGCAGCTCTCTGTCTGGCCCTTCACTGCAATAATATAATTAAGTCCTGATCAAGCTCTGTTTGAGGGGGATTGAATGATTCCTACAATCTTTAAGGTATTCCTTATGACACTGTGCTAGTGAGGCAGGAACATACTGTTACTTCTCTTGTACAGACGGGGAACCGAGGCACAGGTGGTCTAAGTCATTTGTTTTACAATCCCCTGTGGAAGAGCAAAGACACGAACCTGGGTGTCTGTAGCCCCCTAGCTTGTAGGCACCCCTCTTTTCCTGTTCATTCCCTTCCTTGTCAGTGCCTAGTCAATCATCCCATGAACCACCCAAAGATCCCACTGGAAAGTCACATTGCCAAAATCCACCCGGCATTAACAACTCTAAATCAGCGGTCTGGTTGCTACCCAGCAACACCGACGGCCTCGGCCTTCCCAGGTCCTTGTTGATGAGTGTCCATGTCCTGGGCACACGCTTCCCTCGCATGGGCTGTAAAGATTGCAGGAAAGGGCTTGACATTGTTATGAGCAGGCTGTGCAGGAAGTGGGAGCAGAGACAAAAGCTGTTAAGTAGCAGTGACCCCGAGCAACGTCTAGAATCACTGTACCGTATCCGCGACACTTGGTTTTCAGCGGTCTGCTCTTTCGTCCCTATGATTGGAAGGCACCGCCACTGCCGCTGGTATTTTTACTGCCCCTTCTGCTACACCGTCCTCCTTGCACAGGTCCCTAGGGTAGCAAGAGGTGGTTGCTTTTTTCTAATGGGACATTCATATGAGTCATTTTGCTTTAGCACCGTTGTGAGAGAGTCTGCAAGCAGATTGCTTGCCTGGGGAGATCCTTTTCTGTGAGCATTGTGGAAGGAAAGAGTCAAATCTCTTCCAGACCCGAAACCACCATCAGTTGGGCTCACCCAATTGGGGCTTCATCTGAGACTGCCTGTGAGAAGTGAAAGATGCAGGGTAATAAACCTTTCCATAGCATCTCGGTGATTTATTCTCTGGGGTAATGAAGGAGCATCCTGTCTGAGTTCCTGATTCAGCCAAGCCCCTCGGACGCATGCTTGCTTTCCTGCCCACGCTGAAGTGCTTTGTTTGAATCCAGGATCCAAGCGGTGCCCTTTCCTGAAAGGGACTCTCCATATTAATTAATGTAATTACCACTTTCTTGAGCACGTATAGATTAACTACAGACCCAGATGCCTGGCTGATATGGAGCACTGTGCGTCAGCTGCAAGATCTAATCCACCTTTCTTTAAGGAACTCAGTCTGTTTCTATTTGTTTCTCTTTCAAAGGACTTTTATTTTTTTTTAATACCATTTTGAAAAAAAAAAGACTGGAAGCAGTTCATTATGTTAGCAGCTCCACAGCCACTCTGAAACACCAGAGGCTCTCATCAGATTAAAACAGAAATCACATTTCATAGCTCGTGCCTGGAAGCGACAAAGGCTCCAGTGCTGAATTTGATTGAATACAGGGCAGTATCTCTTGCTTATTGTATACATTGCAATGTAAAAGAGGAAGATAGTTTATCAAGGCATGCTTCAGTGCTTTTTGATGGCATGTATAGAATACAAGGCTCATTGCCATCCCTGAATACACTCGTAATTTTTACTTTGTATCTTAATAAGATTACATGAACTTTAGGGAAAAAAAATATTTTTTATATATTCCTTTATATTCCCATAGGAATATGCACAATATGTTCCTATACTGGGGATGTTACTTAATCTGAGCTGTGTAAGGACCAATGTCCCACTGAGGGGCAAGGATAAAATATGCCCAGAATTAGCGTGCTCCTTTCTGTAATAAAAGATTAGTGGATCTCACACCAGATCTATTTCTCTTCGGATCGCGCTGGCTGATATTTATTGGCTCCAAAGCAATCTTGTGTTCAACGCTGTATGTGGACAAAAGGCTGGGAGCTTAAGTGAGGGAGAGTTAACTCCCTCCTCTTGGTGTTATCCGGAATAAAGACTCTGCTCCCAAGGGCTTTAAATGTACGAGGAAGGCAGAAAGATGGCAAGCAAGGAAAAGCAAGAAAAAGGATGAGAAGAATGTGAAATGATGCACTTATATCACTGTTGTTATTAGGCCTGTGTGTATTTTAAAGGAATTCCTCTGGATGTGACGTCTGAAAAAAATTCTCCCGCTATTTCTTTGTCATTCGCCAGATAACTAAAAGCAAAACTTTTCATGGAAACAGTCAGATTTTGATGAGTTTCTGTTGGAAGACTGCTAGGTTTTGGCCTGGGTCTGGGACCACAAATGTTGTAGGATCTGCTGGGCCAGGGCACCGCCACTTCTGACTGACACTGGTATTATTCTGATCAGTTTTGCTTTTGCCAATCACTGAATACCATCTTGAGACGGGAGATGTGACCTGGGGGCTGTTTGGGGTTTTTTTTTGTTTTGGGGGCTTTTTGGCTATTGACAAATGTAAGCTAAATATCAAATTGACTGATAAACAAGAATATTGCACCCAAGACCTCATCGAAGAATACACCCTGCAAGTTGCTTGTACAGACATCCCCACTGAAGTTAGCAGGGCTCCCTGAAGCTGCCCATCTGGAGCATCTCTTGTACAGGGCTCATTTTGACTCGTGGGAAGTATGCTAGTGAATGGGAGTACTGCCAGGGTGAGCTCCTGTAGCACAACCAGTGCAGGTACTTAAACCACTTCACATTTCAGGCACATTTGTATTCCTGTTACTAATTAATACATTAATGTTTTCATTCTCACTGGGAAGCCTCCGATACAAAAGCAGCTGCTGTGGCAATGAACCAACATGACAAAGAACACAGACCATTTTAAAACCTAGCCCACTTCTTTCCATGCACCTCGACTAGGACTTTGAAAAGAAAACACCGGTCTCTAATGCAATGTGACATTCATAAGAGCACTCAGCATTATAAGTATGAATCAAATCCCTGTATTGCAAAGACCATGCCATAGACAGACAATCAAAAGACAAAGCAGTTTGGGAGAAAGAAAAAGAAATTTAGCATTGTCTACCCAGCTGCTCCCATATTCGGAAGCTCCTGGGACATGTCGTGGGTATTAGCTGGCAGGCAGAAAACCATAGTCATAGACATCGGAAACAGAAAAGGCCTCTCCAAGCCAAGTGACAGATGTTCACTCCAGGAACATTTCTACCACTTTGTCCAGCTCTGTGATACAGTGATTTCCTCTCTGATAAAAGGGCAAGTTCTCTTTTTTGAAAAATGGCACTTGTGTGTAGCACAAGGTGAGGTTATGCCTCCAGCGCATCAATTCCAGCTCATTGGCCTTTTATTGTGCTCGGTCAAAATTTGTCTGCTTAGACTTTGTGGGTGCGCTTCTGTCCTGCATCAGGAGAGTAATGGGGCTGGATTTAATTAGGAAGCCAGTCAAAAGTGATCCCTATTACCACCATTTTATTTTAACGCAGTCTATAGAACAAATGCAGCTCAGAATGGGAAAGTAGGGTAACACTGCACCACAACATGCCTGTTTTATTGGTGTGGTTGGCTCAAGAGACAAATATAAGGAGCATTCTCCATCTCCAGGAGAATGTGCTGCGGGAGATTCTGGTTTCTTTGCATTGAGTTGAGTTGAGTTGAGTTGAGTTGAGTTGAGTTGAGTTGAGTTGAGTAAGACAATCCAGGCATGTGCCATCAAAGACCAAATTCCTTCATCAAGGACAACCCTCAAAAGGAATACATGGGTCTGTGCTGGTTCCTGTCACATATATAGGCATGAAGCAGCAGCTCAGCTGTGCCCTCCATACTGTGGAAGTCTGCTAATTGTGAGCTTGCTGGTAGGAAAAAAAGCCTCTGCTATGAGCAGTTTGTGCCACAAATTTCTGCCGTTAGTGTCAGTAAAAAACTATTGTTTGATTGTCCTGATTGAAATATAAGCTAGTGTACAAGGAGCTATCCCTTACTGTTGATTCCCTTCCACTGTGGACACATTGGAGACCAGCAGTGGTAGCACATGGTCAGCTCTGTTTGAGGCAGATGAAATAGCATTAATGCAACTTCCCTTTTAATCCCGTCAACAATTTGCAAGACTCAGAGCTCATGGGGTAGCTGCCCTGTAGTCCATGAAAGGATGGCTTGCTCTGCTAACAAGTCATTAGTTTAATTCAGAGATTAAGAAAAAAAAAACAAATCCCCCCACACTTTAAACTCCTCCTTGGTACTTCCAGAGAGTGTGACAGGAAGCTGCAGAAAGAACTGCTTGGTGTTCACATGGTATGACGGGTGGTGACCAGCTCCTTCCAGAGCTCAGTTTGAATCATCCACTGGATTCACTGCTTTGTGCGACTAGAGCATGAGAGTAGCCTAGGTCTCTGCGTGCATGACCTGCTTGTCCCAGGGAGACAGCAGGGCCTTTGCTAACCCCCTTCCTTCCTGGCAGAATAAGCAACACTAAAGCACCATCCTTCCCCGAACTATGCATGCACACTTACTGCACAGTAATTCAGGTTACTGTGCAGTAATTAAACATTACTGCACGGTATGGGTGCACGTCTACACTGTAACTATGATGACTTTCACCGATTTGGGCTTCAATTTGCTACCTGCATCATGCAGGTAGCAAATTTACACCTGAGCAGTTAATGAGCGGTAACACTGTGTGTGTGGACTGACTTGGGACTCGATTTACTCCAAAATCAGTCCACATAGTGTTACTGTGCTGTAAAGGCTGCACATGTAGACACCGGCTTAAAAACCATAAATTACTGCACAGTAAATGCACATGTAGACATACCCCCTGGGTCTATAAACAGGCTTTCTCCCAGTATAATTATGGATATTAAAGCCGCATCCAGATGAGTGTAGCTGTGCAGTAGGTGGTACTGCAAACAGATCTGTGGCGCCACATACTGCACATTCAGATGCTCTCCACGCTGCAAGGGAGCACTGCCCGTGCATGCACTAGTCCGCAGCATAAGGTATGCCGCTGCTAGTTGTCCCCAGGGAACCAAACATCCATGCTCATGTGGACACATCCCAAGAGCGCAATTTTGTTTAATTGATAAACCTAGCAAGAGTAATTTTTTTCTAGTATAAAGGAGCCTTATACCAGAACAGTTTAATTCTGCTCCCAAACAGGAATAAGGGATACCATTATAGCCATGTTAAACTCCTGTAAATGCATCCATACCGGAGGCTTGGCTCACTTTAACTACCATTCAAACTAAAGCAATATGATTTTTGCATGTAGGAAAGGAATGAGTATCGGTCAGGGGGGTTAAGTTAGACCTTGTAGGATGAAGGGCCTGTATTTGTGTTCACCAAGAGTCTGCAAGTTCTTGTATCCATGAAGAGTCTTTCTACAACAGCATGCATTCATTTCAGTCATTGTGTGTTATAGATATTGAAATAAAGGCAATTAAGCTTCATATTAAACTCCATTTTATTATTCAGAGGCTTTCCAAGTACTATTAAAAGAGCAAAACCTGACGAATAGTGATTAAAATATGATACTTGACAGCAAAAAAAACCCCACTTAGTATCAGCACAGTTATTCATTGCTTACTTAACCTCTGCTACCTGGATGCATTGCTTGAGCCAAAATCTTCTATTTCTGTCCTTTATGGGGTATATTGCAGCAGCAGTATAAAATAACTCTGCTAAAGTTGGGTTTTCACTATGCTGGTTGCTGTCACAGCACAGAGCAGGCGACAGCTCCTGACCTGAAGAGTTTATATTCTAAAAACAAGACAAAAGATGGATTAAGTGGACGGGGGAGGGAACAGCCTAGAAAGGTGAAGTAGCATGCCAAAGGTCACACAGCAGCTCAGTGGCAGAGTCAGTACTAACTTCATGATCTCCTGACTCCCAATCTTGGATCATATCACCCATCATAGATACAAACTGCAAATGATCTTAGTCTACCCTGGCGTCAGAGCCGTACAGAAAGTCTCATAGGTGTTTTAAGCAGCTCAGCAAAAGCAGCATTGGTAGTTTTTGGTTCTCAGGATGACTAATGAGTGCCCTGAAGTGGACGTCAGGATGAACAATCACATCTCTTTCCATCTCAAATCCCACCCAGCTACATATTTTTAAGTCATCCTCCAACAGCATCCTGGAGATCGGTGCATAGGTGCAATTGCTATTGGATTGTTTTTAGTGCCCATCACCACACAGACATATAGTCGCACACAAAAGCTTCAACAGGCTCCAAGGGTCATAAGAAAGCCGGGAGGAACCCAGTGCTTAGTGATGACCTTTTTCTGCCTTTAATACATCCTAATGTCTGGATACTCTTTCCAGAACAGCAGACAGTGGATTTACCAGCATTTCCGTGTAATGAAAAACACATTTCATTGTGCGTCTGCCTTGATTTCACACATTCACAAATCAATCCAACTAACTTCTCCCTAACTGAGCTCTCCCTTCCACTCCCTTAAAATGATTTATACCCCGGCACTATTCATTTTTCAAGCAGTATATCTGCAGGGATCAAGGTCGGCCTCCCTTTTAAATTGATTCCCTGCTTGGCATCATAGTATTTTAGGGCCAGCTTCTTTGATCAATGTAAAAAGGCTATTTTCTGAAAGGCAGGTACATGATTCATTATGAGTCTTTCCTGAGGTTGGTGTACTGCTCCGGCAGCTGGTACCAGAGCAGTAGAGAACTAGGAGTTCAGGGCTGAAATCTAATATTGAATCGGACAGGAGGGTATATCAGATATTTTGTTGGGGCCATAAACAGTAAGGAAAGTTTACAGCATGTTAACTTGGAATTGGGTTTATTTGAATGTGTTTATTTCCTATGGTGTCGCTGAAGCCCATGGTGTAGCTCTTTCTTTGCGCGCTGACAGAGAAAAACAACATATGACTGCAATCAAAATGAAACGTGTAGGAAAGAAGGTTGATTAGCGGTTGTCATAGACTGGGGGAAAAAGCAGGTGCTGCAGGGCAGGACTGGGGAAGCTGCAAGATAGCCCAAGTGGCACGTGCACGGGGAGTAACACAGTCTAACGGAGAGCTGTACTCGGCCTTTCTGTTTTTCTTCATGTTGGCTAGAAACCGTCCAGCCTGAAAGAGCATATTTTGCTCATTGTGTGCAGAAAACCTTGACCCTAAGGACTAATTTATTTGTCACACTGGCTGTGTCTATACAAGCTGCTTTCCTCCGCAGGAGACTAATCTACTGCACAGGAAAGCATCACCATCTACACATGCAGGTGCTTATTGTGCAGTAAATTTACTGAGCAGTAAAGCCAACTACCATTAATTGCACGTATAGACGTGCCCACTGCCGAGTACTTTGGTTTGTTTGTTTCCAAAGAAGCCTGTCATTTTAAAACACTAAAAAAACCTCAAAGCCTCAAAACTACTGTATATTTGATTGCCATGAATTCACTTCTCACAGGCTAGAAAGGAAGGAAAGAACTCAACATTCAATTAAATTCAACATTATCTCCTATCCTGCTGTTATCTAACAGCCATAAATGAAATGGAGTCTAAAACTCAATTCAGCTCTAAGCATTTTTGTCGTGCAAATAGTTATTGCTAATAATCCCTGCCTTTTTTTAAGCTACTGTTTATTGCTATGAAGTACACTGAAGAGTTTCAAGGAGCAACTTTTGAAAGCAGAGCACAACAGACACTCACAAAAAGGTGCGTGTACCAATTGCGCATATAAAATATGGTATTTGCATGTGCAGGCTGAGAAACTGCTCACACAAGTACTTGTGGACACACTTTTTGAACGTCACAGAGGAACCAAAAGGATGTACAAGTCCAAGAAACCATGCTGAAGGTCTGTGACATAGAGGCGTCATTCAAGGGAAAAATGGTCAAGGTGATAATTTTGTTTAAGAAGTACCTTGCAATGGTGGTGCATGCTTGGATTATGGTTTTCTATGCAGACAAGTAGCTATAGATGCTGCTTATAGAGATCTCTACTTTATAGACTGTCTTGATGTAGTGCTTGAGGTATGAAGCAGATAGCATTAAAGATATTTCTTGACAGCATGCCAAAGCAAAGTCAATCCTGGGTGCTGTGCTCACTCTCATTCCTGTCCTTACTCTTCTCCATACTCTAGCTGCAAATAGGCATTCATTTCTAGGTGCTGGGTGCTGTCAAATAATCCTGGGTGCTGTCAAAGGATTATTTGACAACAGAGGAAAAGATTATTTTAGGTATTTAGGTGACCTGAATATTAATCTCCCCTTTCCTTTTACCAGACTAGATTTGTTTCAGTAAGGCTGGTTTCATCTGAGTACGTGCTCTCCAGGGAATTCAAACTGCACAGATGATACCTGATCCTCTAATCATGCTTGTCATTATTGCCATGGTTACGGGGCTAGCTGTCCCCTTGATCCCTTTCCAGTATCTCTTGCCTTTACCTGTTTGAGGTACCTGTGCATCATCCCTGGAGGAGAGGTAACCAGTGGTGACCAGACAGCGTCCTTAAAGGATTGTTTAAACGTAACACTGCAAAATTTAAGGGAAAGACTATTAAAGCAAAAAAAGGAGCAGGCTATAAAATATGCCTGTCTTATTCACCTAAGTGCAATCTAAGGGGCTTATCACTCCCAGACATTTAGGAAGACTCACCTGCATCAGATTCGTCTGCGGCTTCTGTCTCTGTGTCTGCCAATTCCTAATGAATACGCCTCAGATAGCTCCCAGGAGCAAAGAGCTCACCTTCTTTCAATATTAACCTGGCAGGCTATCTCAGCACAAAGTAAGTGATGCCTTTTTTGTGGGTCTCCCCTCCAAAAACGAACCATTTCAAACCCTTCTCAGTTTAAGCGACCGCTGGGAGAAGGCCAGCGCAGTCCTCATCTTTTAAGACCATATCGCTGCAAGGGAAAGGAAAAGAAGCACTAAGGTATCTGATATATTCAGCACAAGAAAAGCTGAAAACTCATTTTTCAAACTTTTACATCCGTGAAATAGCAAGGCATTGAGCAGTGAGGACACCAGAGTCGATCAGAAGATGCTATATTGTCAAATTTAGCTCTTCCATCCCCATCCACACATATTCAGTCTAGTAATATGTAAATTATTTATTTTATAAAGCAAATTTCTTCCAAGCAAGGAAATCTGCAATAAAATGAAAAGGTATTTGCATTGAAATATAATCTAACTGGAATTGCACTTACTTCTGTAGCAGTAAAAAGTCATTGGTATTCAGCTGAAGTGTATTTGTCTTTAATTCAGGCAACTCTTTGCCTCTACTGTTACAAATATGCTTTCATGTTCTCTGGTTTGTATCTGGAAAGTGGTCCCGCTGCATCACACCAAGGATTAGCTATGTCGGTGATAAAAAGCTACTTGCTTTGAGGCCCGATCCTGAAAACACAGAGACATGAAACTTGACTGCCTTGGGAAGAAAATCCATTGAAGACCAATCCAACTGCAAGTAGTTACTGATTCATACAAGCGTTTGCATGATGGATCCCTTAGCTTTCAGAAAGCTGCTTTCAGAAAGCTATTTTGCCCAGAGGAAATACCAATAAAATAATAGCTGTCTTAAATGACCAACGATTATGAAACCTGGTTCTGAACGTTGAATATAAAGTATACTTCCTGATCACTGGGGTACCTTGGTAGCATACCAGGGATTGAATCAGGGGCCTTCATAGACCAAAAAATGAACTGCTGTAGCTGAATGCTGTAACAACGCTCATGATCCACGCATCGTCCCAAGGTGAAATCTGTATCACAGGCAGTTTGCACCCACGGAGACGGAAGACGAGGTAGACGACTAGAAAGAGACTCAGGAAGGAAAAGCTCAGTGTTTAAATTCCCTCAACTTTCAGGTCTGGAGTTTTATGCCATGCATTCTCCAGGGTCCATTTTGCATCCCTTTCCTTTAGCAAATAGCTCACCCTCCATTTTTAAATCTATTATATGGTTGAGATCACTGGGGAGTCCTGAGCCAAATGAATGATACAGGCCCTGCCTGCCCCTGCCTTTAGAGGTGATATCTTCTGTGTGCAGTCGGCTGACAGGCAAGAAGGATGAGCGGGGACATTTCTGTGTTGGACTGCCGTGAATAGCCCGAACCAGGTACACCTTGTGCAACTCCGGGTTATCTTCAGAGACTGAAGTAGAAATTGGTTGCTCAATTCAGTGTGTAGGGGAGGGCGAGGAAGGTCAGGTCAACCTATGACAAATGTGAAGATAGAAAAAATTAAGTTATTGTGCACAATGATGTTACCATGAAGGATAAAGCATTTAAGCAAGTAATTGCGCCTCCTTTATTTCCACTGCTGATTCCAAAGTAATACAATTATTTAGGAAGGCGATGTCTCAGTTCTGATTCGCATCAGGGAGCAGTACTCTGTGTGCCTCATGAACTGTTAATTCAACATGACAGTTTTGACCCGAGAACACTAATAATGTTGTCATCTCAGTTGCGTGTTGGCACAAAGCTGGACTGCTCCGTTCAGCCTCTCACTAATTCCCGCAATTTTCTGGGACCAGGGAGCTCTCAGGTGACAATCGTGTACAAAGTCCTTTTTTTTTTTAATGAAGCCAGCAGGCTATTAAAAGCATTTTCCTTCTGAATGAAAAATCGTGTGGTTTGTTTGTGGGGGTTTTTTTAATATGGTTTCATTGAATAAGCCATTTCCATATCAAAGGTTCCAGAAATGATTGTGAAAATGGGATGCATTGTGGAAATGACAGACCCGCCGACCTAAAAAAGAAAGAATCTACTTTCCGTTGACTACTTGCTGAAATCTGAATCCTGCCCAGCTTTGGGATGGATGGGCGCCCTTGCAAAAATCCCAGCGTGCACACGCAGACACGTGGGGGCACTTTCCCACACGCCTCCCGGGTGCTGCATTTCACTTCCACGTTCTGCTTGTTCTAAGGACGAGCGGACAAGAAAAATCAAACAAAGCCTTCGATGGCAGATGCATCATTCTGCACAGACGAAGCGAGTCTCGGGTGGGGTAAATGGGCGTAATGCCACTGAAACTGCTGGCTTTTTGATCACGCTGCTTTGCACCAATGGTGAATCTGACCCGTGCCCTTGAAGCGCTCCTTCTCACCTGTAATGCAGAGCCGAGCATGTTTGAGTGGAATAACTATTTGCTTGATGCTGCCAGTCTTGAGCAATTGCAGTTTACAAGGCGGTAGTCTGCACTTCCCACACAGCCTCTGACACTAGAGATGGATAGAAAATGATCTAATCAGCCGTTCCCCTGCAGTGCAGCATCTCATTTGCCACCTTCACTTTACTTTGGGGATAGATTACGAGAGATCTCTGTAAGATAAGTACCATATTCATAAAAACAGCAGAGATCTCTGCCGGGTAACAGGAGAGCGATGAAAGGTGTTTAGACCACACGCGGGGTGGCCGTGCTGGTCACTAATCCCATTTCTCTCCAGTTGTCTGACTATGAATAATAACCAGGCTGGGTGCTGCCCTGAGTGGAGAGGCCTTCCTGACCTGGGGCCTAGCACTTGTGTTTAAGTTTTAAATTGCTCACCTTACCATCCTGGTACTGCTCCTTCCAAAATGTCAAGCTGCCCCATCCTTAATTTCATACTGGCATGGATGAGCTAGGTAGTGCCCATATGGACTTATATGTCCTCTAGGAGAGCAGATTCTCCCTCTGTGTCTCATGTAATTCAGCTTGCATTGACTTCAGTAGTTATCTGTGGTGCATTATAATAAAGTTTTAGAGGATTGCTGTCGCCCAGACCCAGTCTCATAGCTGGGTCCTTTGGCTCCTCTCACTTCCAGATAGGTAGGCAAATTTCTTAAGCATCCACTCGGCTCTCACCACATGCGTCATTCCCCCTCCTTTCAGCAAAACACTTTATCCATCACCTCAGGGGCACTTAAGCACATGATTCACTTGAAGCAAATGATTGGAGTGACTTACTTAACAGGGATGAATTTACACATGCCCTGGAACGTGAGCATCCTTTGTGAGTTGAACGAGGCAGCCACAGCCTTGTTGAGCATCCCCGCATCTTCAAGCAGCAGAGACAAGTCGCTAGTATTTTAATTCTTCTTTAATTATCGCGGAGACATTGCTATATTGACATTACCACTCAACAGTCTTTTCTCTTTACTTCATCCCAATTGCAAAGACTGCCTGTCTCTAATCTCTGGAAGCGCAGCCGGACGCTGTCTTCTGATCTCTGAATGTATTTCGTTCAGCGGTTTGCAGCTACTCTCTCACCAGCCTCACGCGCGGCCTGCAACTATTTCTGCCCGTTGGTCTTGTGCTCTGCAAGGTACAAACCAGGCATCTCTCGTGCTTGAATCCTCTCTCAGTTCACCCTGTTCCAGAAGCAAAAGCACTTGAGGATACAGGGGAAAAAAAGGAATCAGAGCTAAGTGCACCGCAGCTTTTGTTTCAGAGCCTCAACTCTGTTAGAAACTCTTAATTACCCTTTTTCTGAGCCTTCTCACTTCCCTTTGTTCTCTATAGCTAGTACTACAGCCCTGTGGATGGATGCTACATGTAAAACAGGTTGCCGTTGTTATAAGTTAATTTGTTGTGACTGCCATTCCCCCATGGGTCCGCATGAAAGCTACTGTACAAAAGTCAATTAGGGGGGTGTGCCAGCCATTTCCAAGACTGATGGATTATCCTTCCCTGCTTGGGTGATTCTTACACAAGCGTTGTGTTAGTATTAGCCCAGCTTGGAAGTCAAGTCGCTTCAGCGTGCAGCCTGGAAAACGAAGAATGACATATTTGAAAAGCATTAGAATGAAATGCCTCTCAAACAGCAATCAGACACAAAACATAAATCATACACCAGGAATGAGAGACGTGGGCTGCCTCTTCTCGCACACTCCTCCACTCCTGCTGACAGCGGGTGCTGAAATAAACTTGCTCAGATGTCAAGTCAGCCGTCAGAGAAACGCGGGTGGAGAAGGGTGGGGAAAGGATTTCTTCTCTCTTCCAACAGCCACTTTCCCCAGTGACATTTCTGATAGGCAGAAGCCAGTAAAAATATCCCTGTTCCCAGGTGCCCAACTGCCTGGGAAGACACGTTCCTTACTTTTCCTCCCTGACGGCAGTCACTGTAAGGTGTGTGCGTAAATGCATTTACTACAGTGAGCTGGGTTTTTGGTTGTAGCCATGCTGGCCTAAGGACATAGAAGCAGGCGAGGTTCTTGGAGCAGATGTGATCTCTTTTATTAAACCAATTGAGTAGTTGGGAAAAAGTTTTTAGCGAGCTTTTGGGTGCAATCACCCTTTTTCAGACATAGGGAGTCTGCTGTTCGAGACTCGAAGGAAACAGCAGACTCCCTGATGAAGGGTGACTGCGCCCAAAAACTTGCTAAGAACTTTTTCCCAACTGCTCAGTTGGTTTAATAAAAGAGATCGCATCTGCTCAAAGAATCTCGCCTGCTTTACTACAGTGAGTCATTTCAATTTGCTGGCGTCCTTTGACCCCAGCTGACTTCCTGCCCCTGGGGGCAATGATCTTTGAGGTCCCTTCCAGTCCAGCCCTAACGTCTATGAAATCATGTGCCTTAAAGCTTTCTCGGGCTAAGCTAATCAAGCTCTGAAACATGTCAGGAAGAGACGGGCTGTTTCAGTTCAGTACTTACTGGAGGATACACCATAGAAAAAGACAAGTATAAGAAGCCAGCAGATCTTGTTGTGGAAGCCTCCACTTATACCAGGAGCTAAAAGGGATTGAAATGAAAATTTCTGTGCCAGAAGGTGAGAGCCTGCCAGCAAAGTCTCTGTCTGCTGCATGCATAAAAAAAAAAATAGCTTTGCCAGAAGCTGAGAGAACCGGCCCCTATGCACCGCAGGGTGAAGTGTGAGTTTTAAGCAGCTGGGCATCCCAGAGAGTTGTCACAGCGAGCAGCAGTCTGGCACAGGCCTGCCTTTTGTATGAGTTAGGACAGCTGTTGTGTGAGCAAAATGCACAGGCATCCAAAAAAGCAATCTGGGCAGGAAAGCACCATGTCATTCTGCATACACCACAGAGGTGGGAAACCTGCCTCCACCTTGCAAGAGGGGGAGCAGCCACCACCCCAGTGAGTGAGGGGCATCAGTAGCTGGCAGGATGGAGGCCTTCCTGAGAAAGGAAATGTGCACCCCCCAAAAAATCATCTCTTTAAGGAAAAGTATGAGACCTGAACACACCAGAGAGGCCTGGCAGGTGCTTGGGTTCAGCGTTCTGTATAAATGATTGTATTGTATCATCCAGATGTTGCTGGGACTTGTCTTGGGGGTGATGCTAATCCTCACCAAGAAGAGCTGTGCGCATGGCCAGCAGACAACAGTCCTATGCCTAGACCATAAGGCTGAGAGCCGAGGGACATTTCTAAAATGTTTGGGCTTAGGGGTCTAGTCTAGCCCTGGCTCTACCAACGATCCTCCATTGAGGGCTGGGCAAACTACTGGCAACTACTGGGCAAACTACTACCAACAGGGTGATGACTGCAGTTCATTCCTGCCAGGCTGAAACAAAAGCGTGCACACAAAGACTGTTGATACACAGTTAACTGCAGCTGTGTGGATTATATCAGGAACGCTAAAAAATACGCCATTGCCATGGTCTCCAGTAAATACGCCATTGCCACTATCTCCAGTCCTAGTGAATATTGCTCCTCCACGGCTCTGCTGCGAGTGTGAGGGAATACCATAAGGCCATTGGTAACCCAAACCTCCCAATCAACAAGGACACCACCACCAGATAGGCTCATATCTAGAAAATCCTTCTGGAAATACACCAAGAAGCTGTACGATGATAACAAGAGCACCGCAGAACAGTGGAGGGCTGCCTGTGCAAATACCAACGTGCCGCAGGAATACATTGTCGGTGACCCTACAGTCCCCCGCCAGGATTTAACCAACCAAGAAATATTTGGTCCTCCTTGAACCGCATCTGGACACTTCATGGAAAATAAAATGGGGACACCTACTCCATAAATGAAGAATCAGAGAGTCCGGGTTGCAATGGTGGGGCAATTTTTCAGGTGGTGCAACATATTGTGAGCGATTGCCCAATTAGCTCGTTTAATGGCAATCTAAACTCAATCCATGCAGCTACCCATGGAGCAGTCGAATGGTTATCAAATGTACATATTAATCTGTGACTGTTGTAATCTTAAAATGTCATCTGAAAGAAGAGGAAGATGCCTGCCGCCGTGGCAGTCCAGTACCCTCGCGTGGAAGGGCTGTTATAGCAGTGACTGCAAGGAAAAAGTCACTTGGGTTATCTTAACAAATCGCTCCTGCAGAAATACCACTCTCACCCCAGGGAAAGAGCATGGATTCAAGCACAGGTTTTCCCCTCCTCTCATGTTGATGGCAGTTTAGTTTTTCTTGCCTCTTGGGACCTCCAGCCGCAAACTTAGATCTCAGGCGATCCAGGCTCGCACAGACAAGGATTATAAAAACATTTTCAGAAGTTTTTTATTTTTTCCGCCCACAGTGAAATCCACTGAGCTTTCCCTGCAGCAGCTTCTGAGTACCTGAGCCTCCTTGGACACTTTGTCGAAGAGAATCGATACCCATTAGCATGGCAAACCGTGTCTCGTACCTAGAATCCTGCCCCCCCGGGACAGCATAAAGCTCATGAATATGGTTCACATTGATCACCGGTCATTGCATTGTACAGTTGGCGTTTCCAGACTGTTGCCGAGTCCTTTCCCTATAAAGAGCTGTTGAATGAGACAGACGGCCTTATTCATCAGGTCTCTGAGTCCATTCTCATTAATTTTTATCCCATTCTTCTCTTTGGAAAGCTTTCAGGAAGCCCTTCTGATTCACCTGTAAAGCAACAAGATTGATCTCCCTCTTCTACACTACGTGATGTATTAACCCTGAACCTCCTTGCTGAGAACAAGGGATTTCTAAAGGCTCTAAAGTCAGGAGTTAATATTCTCTCTGTTGTCATGCATAAGATCCTATGGAAGGAGAATAGCCTAGGAGGTTATCGTTGACATGCCAGGCTTCATGAAACACCATGAGAGCCTTTATGGGCAATGAAGGAGAGTTAAAGGTAATAAAAAGGAATGTGCACCACAAAGCATCTCATTATAGGGAATGTGCTGTGCAAACAGAAGATGAGATGAGATGTGCAAGTGTCCTAGTTGCTCCATTATTCCTGAAGGCAGCCTGTGAAGCAGCAGATCATGAAACCTTGTTGGACCCTTTCCTAGGGACTTGCCTCCAGTCAGCCAAGGAAAAAAATGGGCTCACCTGGCAAAGCTTGAAACATTAGTCACTTTGTGGACAGGGGCTGCCCGTGATCAGAGAGAAAATGCACTTGGCTTTCTTAGGCAATGTTGCCTCTGATTCTCATTCCTAGCATGGGCAGCTAGAATAAAGACACTGAAAGGTCGGTAGACGGAGCATGGGTGTCGAAGAAAAACATTAAAGATGGGGCGGAAGAATGACAGGTTTCACGTGCAGTTCCTTGGCATGCATGGTTACCAAGCTTGCATACGCACATCAGGCACCTGGAGGGTCAAGCACTCCAATCCGTTCATTACACAGGAACAAAAATGTGCGTGCAGGTTTTGTTAGGAACACGCTGCAATCACAAAAAGAAAATTAGGACTCGACCCTTGACCTGACCGTGTGACCATTTCCTGTGCGTATTTAGTGGTCAGGCTAAAACAGACAGCGCTGTCATCCGTGAGTGGTATAGCTGTCCCCTTAATACAACACTTTAGATGTACGAACAATTCTGTACCAAAGCCTCTTCTATTCCTTGCCAATCCCATCTCTCCCCAATCCCATCCCAATTCATGGACTTATTATTGTAGTTTGAGCAAAAACTATTTTCTCCCTATAGATTATTGCTGCCCATTTCAAAGATTCCTCCTAGTCACCGCTGTATAAAGATTTCCAGTTTCACTCGAAGGCAAGAAATGATTAAGGAATCCACCGTATGACTTTCAATTTGTCGACCGTGTACAGACAAAACTAAAAAATGGAAAGAACAGATTAGTTATGTCAAGGTGAAGAAAAAAAGAAATGATCTTTAAAGCAGCTGGATGTCAAATTATCAGAAGGGCATGTTATAAAAGTGGGCGCATGCATTGCAAACCCCATTGCCCATGCACAACTTGGCTTTCACAGGCACATAAGAATATGTATATGTATGCACTGAGAAAGGTCTGAATGCATCGGTGAGAATGAGTGTATGGATATTTGAGGGCTTCTGAGCCTAGTGACTAAAGTTTCAGTGTTTATCTCATCGTTTTAGTCAATTTATGCTGCTTGGCTTACGGCTGGTGGAATTGCACCTTGATCTGTGAAAGAACGCACTTGAAATGCAGAGTTTTCTTCTTCCTATGGCTTCCTGCTTTATCTTGACAACAATAAACCTTTGCAAGCGAGATGCAAAATTCTTGGAATCGTGCTGAATGCCCTGTAGGCCCATTCAGCAAACCATGTCGTGATGCTACATGTGAAGGACACAGCAGAAAATTAATTGTATTGCATTAAATTAAGTTGCCATCTCTTTTCAGGTCTGCTCGGTACACACTTCTCTTCTCCATTGTCAAAAACCTGGTGTTGCTTTTTCCCTCATCTCTTATTTATTCTTAAATGCTCTCGCTAATTATGTTGCTGTTGTTAACTCTGGGAAGTGGTTTTTGAGGGAAATTGTTTGAGAAGCAAAACTCCAGCATGTTAAATATGTCTCCCATGGCCATGACCATCTACATTCTTTTCCAGCTCCATCCTGTGGATCTTGAACAGCCAGCACTACCAACAAATCCACTATAGGAGTTAAAGCAATATCAGGGAGTCTACGATATAATCAAGTTTTATTTCTCTGGTCACATTTGAAAATTAGGTGCAACTGAAGTCAGAATCAGGGTCTTAACTCCAGAGGGAAAGAATATTTCTAATCCATCTTAAGTATGCAGTTGTTATTAGCTTGTTTTATATATTACTCATTGATATACAGTATAGATTTACAGTATATAAATAAATATATAGTATATATTTACTCTCTCTCTCTCTCTCTATATATATATGTATATTGTGTGTGTGTGTGTATATACACACACACAATGTATCGTATATATTTACATATATTGTATATCTATAAATATATACAGTATATTAATGAGTAATATATAAAACAAGCTAATAACAACTACATACTTAACTCAAGATCAATTAGAAATATTCTTTCCCCCTGAAGTTAAGACTCTGATTCTGACCTCAGTTGTGCCTGATTTTCCAATGTGACCAGAGAGATAAAACTTGATTATATCTTAGACTCCCAGATATTCCTCTAACTCCTGTTAGGCATTTTTGGTAGTTTTTGCTGTTCAAGATCTGCAGGATGGAGCTGGACACACACATATATATGTACATATATATAAATATATACTGCTTATTAAATATATGTATACATGTCTATATCTTTTTCAAGATCTGCAGGATGGAGCTGGACATACATATATATGTAAATATATAACGTTTATTGTATGTATGTATGTGTATATGTATGTATATCTTTTTCAAGATCTGCAGAATGGAGCTGGACATACATATATATATGTAAATGTATAATGTTTATTGTAAGTATGTATGTGTATATGTATGTATATCTTTTTCAAGATCTGCAGAATGGAGCTGGACATACATATATATGTAAATGTATACTGTTTATTAAATATATATATGTCTGTATGTATGTGTATCTTATTAATCCTATGCAAAAGTAAGAGCACGTGCAACAGAAAGCCATACAGGTACAGTTACACTAGATGGATGGGGCTGACATGAAATGAATGGCATGCGACACTCCCAGGCAGTCCAAGACAAGTTCTGGTGCCACGTCCCATATGAGATGACAGGAGTCGTATCCCCTGCAGGAGGGAAATAGCTAGAATGCCCTGACCTGAAGTCACAGTAAAACTTGTCAACAGTAGCTGATTCATCTGCCATGGCTATGCCTCATTACTGTGTCTCAGCACCTGGGTGCCATAGTCTTACAACCAGTAACACACTAGCTACTAATATAATGGGCAAATGCTGCGTACTGGGCCTGTACTGATTTCCTATTATAGCTATCCAAAGCAACACAACATGCATTACTATGGTGATAGCTTTTCAAGTAGTCAGCGACACGCAGTCCACGTGAACGGGCAGCAGGAAGGAGGGACCTGCACGTTTTCATGATCCTTTCATAGAGAAATCCTCAACTCACTTTGAAGCAAGTCCCCTCGTAATGGACCCGATCCTGTCCCTTCTCATTCGAATTGAATTACGCAGAAGGGCACGATCACCTCTGGGAGCGATCATCCTCATCCATGAGGGATCATGGGAGACAGGTTTAATGATTTTTGTGACACAAATGCCAGAGCTGTGACTTTGGTGCAAGGCCAAGGCAGATCTTGTGTTCCTGTTTCAGCTGAAACAGCTGCTCTCTGTGTCTGTGTTGGTCCAGCGCAGAGAAGCAAGCCAATGTAGTAGTACCTTGAATTACATCAAGCCACTGTTTTCTTTTTCCATCAGAATTAAGGCTTCAGGGCTAAGACCTGTTCTTTGTCTGATTTTATTTCATGTCCTAGATCTAATTGAGAGCATCCTTTGTAAGTCCTGTTCATCCTCTCCATCTTACCCCAGATGCACAGACAAGAAACACATTATTCTTTCTCCTGTCACCCAGACTAATGATTTTCACTTTGTTTTTAAGGGATGCTGGCATCAGGTTGCAAAAACACCAGGTGAATTCTACCATCCAACCAAACGTGGAGCTGCATTTTCTCTTAATTCAATTAGTTGTCCCAGAAAAAAATCCAAACTATTTCCTTATGTCAGGGTAAGGAAATAAAAAAACCCTATTTCCTTCTGTCTACTCAGTCTACTGAGGCAGAGGCTCTGATCATAAAACCCAAACTCACTTTCCCTTGTTTTTCTTTGTATTTTTTCCAAGACTGTCTCATTTCTTCTCAGGCTCTGCGCCTTTCTCTCTGCCTGCATTCGAGCTGATTTTTTTATTGTTTTCTCTCTTTGATGCTTTCTTCCCAACCCCACAACCTCCTTTCGGCAGGTCCCATAATGAAGTGGGACTGAATGAGAACGCTGGAGCGATTCTGTACCATATGATGAGGCTCCTTGCAGCGTTTCAAGCATGCCAGTCCTCCTGGGAATTATGTCACTTGGCATGCCATCATTCAGGCCAGATATGTAATGTTCTAGCAAATACTGAGTCAAATGGGGGCTCAAGGTGTTGCAGGGGTGTGAGTAAAAATAGTGCGAATCTTATCCCACTACCAGCCCTCTTCCGTATGAACTATCTCCAAAGTCCATTGGATTCCCATGGCATGCCCTTTCTGAATCAGGCCCAGTTTGCATTAAACCATGCATTTGCACGTGGCAGGATAGAGAACTCAGTTGCTGCTCAGTGGAGAGGTTTCAGTTCAGCCGTGCTTGCAGGTGTGTTTTATTCCATCAGACCCACCAGCCGCATAGAAAAGGTTCTCATCTTATATTCCTCCCTGTCTGTGGCTTTGTCCCAGGATGATAAATTATTGCTCTCAGCTATACCTCCATGGTGCAGTCACGTTCTGGATGCTCTCTGAGTGTCTCCGTGGCTGTTATCGTTTCCTTATTCTCTTTCAGGAGCTTCTGTGCGTCTCCTGTCAAGTTGCATTGATTTGGAGATATCAAAACTCACATATTAAAGGGACAGGGAAGGAAGGCATGACATTTTATCCCAGGTGATTTGCTTTGAAGGGTTGAAAAGGAACAGGGATGTGGCATGGACTATCTAGGGACTTCCAGGAATATCCAGTTAGTGATGCGTGTTGGATTGAAATCTGGTTTCTATTCTGCCCTTGAAAAAATTGGAGGATTTTTCATGACCTGGCGGGTTGTCCAATATGCCATAATGTATCTGTTCTTGATTGATTTGACAGTCCTTCATCTCTTCCATGAGATGATCCTGACACAGTCTTCCTCAGCTTTCTCCGCAAGACTCCCCTATGCCGTGCCTACACTACCCAAACTCAGTGCATGATTATTTTAGGATTTCCACACATTTACTCACATTTCTCCAAACTGTGGACACTGGATTAGACTCCCTGACCCAAACTTACAGCAGGGACCTAAACCAAATTCTCACAGGGGCCTCACCTCAGTTAGCATAGACAGTCCTATTGCTTACCTGCATATAGAGGGGTTTTTCACACCCATAGTTGCTCACCCAAACGATGGCAAATATATGCACAGAGCCCACTAATGCTTGATTCCCGCAGGACTGGAGGTGCTCGCAGGAATAGTGCGCCACAAACTCCAGGTGCAAAGTTATGTAGACACAAAGAAAGTCCCCAGTTTTAAAACTGAGTCCAAAAAGTGAAATGTTTGCCAGGTAAATAGCATCGACTCCAACTGCCTCTTCCCTCTTGATGTCCCAATTAGTTTTTGTTACGTACTGTCAGTAATGTTGCTGCACTACAACCTCTGCGAGTTATAAACTACTCATTTTAAGGATGCGCTGTGGTGTCTAACACTTACTCCCCTGCATCAAGACTCTTTGAAGTCATTAATCCTCTAATGGGCATCAATCAGGCCCAGAATAGCAAAATGTCCTGTCTAGTAAATCCAGCCTAATTCACAGTGGCTTGTTCCACTAAGAATATCCTGCATTTGGCTTATGTGGTCACTTATTATTAATTATTTCTACAATGCCTGTCAGTCCTGCAGCTGTAATTACATGTGTAACAACCACACAAATACACGGCCAGAAGAGGTAATTGGTCCTGCAGAATAATAGATGCATTCTGCTCTGTTTTGTGCAGGTCTTCAGATTTGATTTGGGAGACCCAGGCTGGCTTGCGGTGGCCAGATTGTGTTAGCAGAATGCATTACCCTTTAAAATCCCTATCATTGATCAGGCTTGTCTTCCTGCGTGCTCACCTTTCTCAGCTCCCGCGCACGTCTTCAGCAAGAATGGCTGGACCTGCGAGCTCCCTGCCGTGCACTTGGTTCACTTGGCATGAATACATTAGGGAAACCTAAGGGGGGAAAATTTAGCATTTGGCTATAAACTAGCATGTAGCATCTGGCTCTACACAAAGCCATTTGATATTTAGGAATGGAAGTGGAGGGAATACACTGTGTTGATTGACACTGCGGGGTTGCGTTCCTACGATCAAGTGTGCTGATATTGGAGCCCAGGTTTGGTCTCTTGCTTCTGTCCATCTTTTCTTCCCTTCCCAATTATCCTCCCCTCCTCACTCACTGAGTATAGCATACTATGCTCTCTAGGTTGGGTGCATCCCAAGGCCAAGCAGGACTGCTGCAGGGGGGAGGAGGCAAATCTAAGGCAGTACATGGACAAAAAAGCAAACTGCCTCTGTTGTTACCTCCCCCGCGTATCTCCGAAGCCTCCTCTCTCCTTCACCTGCATCATGCCAGATCCTCAGGTTTTTCTGGCGAATAATTTCTTTTTAACCCTACCCACAACTGTCCTGGTCTTGCTCCTCTGGGTAGCTTCTTTCTATCGGGGTATAGGTTGTATCCGTGTTGGTCTAAGGACGAAGACAAGGTTCTTCTTTCTATCGGGGTATAGGTTGTATCCGCGTTGGTCTAAGGATGAAGACAAGGTTCTTCTTTCTATCGGGGTATAGGTTGTATCCGCGTTGGTCTAAGGATGAAGACAAGGTTCTTCTTTCTATCGGGGTATAGGTTGTATCCGCGTTGGTCTAAGGATGAAGACAAGGTTCTTCTTTCTATCAGGGTATAGGTTGTATCCGCGTTGGTCTAAGGATGAAGACAAGGTTCTTCTTTCTATGGGGGTATAGGTTGTATCCGCATTGATCTAAGGATGAAGACAAGGTTCTTCTTTCTATCAGGGTATAGGTTGTATCCGCGTTGGTCTAAGGATGAAGACAAGGTTCTTCTTTCTATGGGGCTATAGGTTGCATCCACGTTGGTCTAAGGATGAAGACAAGGTTCTTCTTTCTATCGGGGTATAGGTTGTATCCGCGTTGATCTAAGGACGAAGACAAGGTTCTTCTTTCTATCAGGGTATTTCTGGTGCTGAGGTTGGCCCGGTTCCTAGGAGATAAGTGTCTTTATCACGAACCCGATACTGTTGGAGGCAGTCACAGGAGACAGGCCAAGGGGCAAACGGGCCGCAGAGACTGAACTCCTCTGTCCTTGCCGGGCAAGAGAATAAGAGCAAGGAAAAATATGAGCGAGGCTAAGGACAGCCACCAGCTGTCGGGCAGGGGGTGGACTGCCATATGTTTTATGGCTAGTGTTACAGAAGTGCCTGGAAAATACAGCAAAGATCTCTTTCCCTTTGCACCGTGTGTGTTATAATGCACAGCCCGCAGCAGCCCCTGCCCCAAGAAGCTTAAGCTGTGAAGCAGACAAGACACGCAGTGGGAGGGAGAGCAGAGCTAATGAGAAGCAATTGGCCCAGAGTCACACATCAGAGCCAGGACTCACAGACTTCCAACACCCAATTCAGGAGACCGCACTGCCTCTTCCTTCTGTTTTTACATTTTTCCAGCTGCTGTTGCAGTGGCAAGAGGCAGCACACCTCTGGCATCGAGAAAAAAGAAATCAAGGGAGGCTTTGTCTGTGCAAAACCAAAAGCTAGCTAATGGGATAAGGGTCTCGTCTTCCCCAGGTTGCAGCAAACTCAGATCAGAGCTTTCATCTTGGGCCCAGCTTTCATATCAAATGACTTTTCTTTCCTTATTGTCTCAATCCAGGTTTTTTTACAAGCTGTCAGCATAACTTGTATTGAAGTTTTACAAAGAGGCTTCTATTGTTTAGGCAGTGTCATTGTCTCGGGAAGGGGAATGATTGTCAGTTCTGCTGTGGGCTGGCATTTTGTCTGGATTTAGAAATGAAGGACTAGTCTAAATTAAGAGTCTCCTGTAGAATGAAAGGGTGGCAGCAGCCAGCTGAAATTTGCCTCTCTGCAAAAAAAGAACCTGATAAAGAAGTTTGCGGCTGGCTGGGCTGTCGCTGGTGAGTCTGTCTCATGCCAGTGCCGAATACACCGGTGTCAAATGAGTTACACCGCTCTAAACCTGATAGTAGAGAGAGAGGAACAGGGCACCCTATCGATGCCCAAAAATAGTTTCATAGTTTCTAGGGTCAGAAGGGACCTGAACAGATCATCACCCTGATCATCAAGTCCGACCCCTTCCCAATAGCAAGCAGAAATGTCTGCTTGATTTGCTCAGATGGCCTATGGTCTTTTCCCTGAGGCAAAAGGGAAAGGATAAGGATGGACATTTGCAAACTGAGCAAATTTTAATCATCCAAAGGTGTATTAATAAAAGTGCTAGGAGAAGCAAAGAGCTGTTCGTATCAAAGAGCCGTCCCTTCATGGTTTCACGAGAGCCCAATGAACATTTGTGTGCCACCTATTTGAGCAGGACTAGCAGATCTTGGGGAAAATGAATATTTTGACTCCGTTTCATAAGAACAGTTACTAATACCTCATCTACAATGCAGATGAGTTGCTCTGGTTGCTGTGTCACTCTGCCCATCTGGCACCAAAGGAAGGCACATCCAGATGCTAACATTTATCATGGAAATCTTCCTGGGACAGCACCATAACTGCATGGTCCATTCTTGCTAGGCTTTGCAGAGTAACCCTTTTGCACACATCTAAACCGAGGCATTTGTACCCACCCACACGCTCTATCTGATACTGACTTCTAGTATTGCACGTGTACAAGGGAAAGAAGTCTTGCAGTAGAGTGAAAAGCTGTTTTTGCTTTCAGGATAAAAAGACAGGCATTAATGCATCTGGGAAGCTCAGCCATGGTTGTCCCTGAGCAGCAGAAATGCTTGTCATCTTGTTAAATTAATGCATAGACATTCCTTGAGCCTTATCAGGCATTTAAGTGAAAGAGAAACACTTGGAAGATATTATCTTGTTTGTGATGGGTAAATGAGATCCCTTGAACTAGTCTTCAGATATTTTGTTCGGTGAGGGTTTTCTTTCTTTCTAAACTGATGCCTTTCTGTCTTGTTACCAGCTTAGAAAGTGTTAGAGGCACCTGGGGGGAAGAGATGTGGGTTGGGGTGTCTGGGAAGTTACAAGTGGGACAGATGACGGCGCCCTTTGCAGTTAGTCCCCAAAAACTCGTCTGCTGGTCAGAACCAAAAGAGATGCTCATTTGGAGGAAAGCCGGCTTTCCAGCAACTATTTCTGACCTGCTTCCACTACCAAAGAGATCGTTCCAGGCTCCATAAGGGAAGGAAATAGCTTGTGCAGCAGAAATCCAGAGGGCAGCGTGCCATTTGGGCACCTTCTCCACTAGCATGAATCACATGACTGATGCGATGCGTGCCAAAGGACTGATTACAGATGGGATTTGGGAGACGACGCTGAATGGCAGATTATAGTGCTTGCTGGATTGCCTGCATTTCCCAGCTGTTTCTTTCTACCATCTGTGCCCTGGAGGACAACCATTCTGCTTCTCTGCAGCCATCTGGGTAGTCCTGTGCCGAGACCCTCTCCTGAGGCCCCCACACATAGGCTAGCTTCTTAGGAGATCCGGTCAGGCTTATAAATGTGCTGTTTTCAATCACCCGAAGCATCATAAAGCACTCAGAGAGGTTTTTCCCTCTCTGCTTCACAAGGATTTAGATGTGTGTGTGCAGTCACCAAGACCCTATCTCAGCAAAGCAGTCGAACACACGAAGTGGACGAGCGCTCTCGACCATCCAGGAGTTAGATCCTGTAGGTGGAAAAGACGCCTTTAAAACACCTAAAGGCTGGGCTGTAATGCATCCTGCTCAAGCAGAGATGTGTTGTATGGCAGGAATAACCCCTCAGTAGTCAGCTGCTCTGCTTCATAGGCACCAACTAGCCAATCTGCCATCTGGGCTTTGGATCAGGCCTTCTGTAGGCCTGCACTCTCTGACTGCGCTGGTGCTAGAATCGGGCCCCGGGGAGGCTAAAGCAAAATAGCAGCTGCAGCAGTGTGATTTGCTGGGTGGAGAAAGAGTTGGCTACCCAGCCCACAGACTCCAGCTGCAGTTATTTCCAGCTAAAAGCAAGGCACTGCCCACTTTTCAATGCAATGGAAAACTTCAAACCATTCAAACACAATCAACCAGGCCTTTCATTGCTATTTTTTCTTCCAACCCTAGATGCACAGCATGTTTTTTAAAGCTACAAGGGAGTGATAGAAACCCTCTCATCCCACTTCCTCCTGAAAAAAAACAGAGCGGTGGTAGTTTGGAAACTTAATGTAAAGGGGCCTTTGTAGGACAGGGTGAATATGAGACGTGTTCATTCATCAGCCCATCCAGTCCTCTTGTCTTGTTCCTCTTCCAGTTTAGTATCATCTGTAATGATGAGCTTTGGCAACATGACACCTCATCAACTAGGAATTAGATGATAACACCATCATCTAATAACAATAACCACATTTTGCAGTTGTCTCAAAGCAGCGCCTACGATCACCGGCAAATGAGGCTGGTTCCAATTAGCCCCCAAATGATGCAAGGCACTCTATATCCCGGTACCAATCCTAGAACCAAAAACTGCCTTGGGGAGTCAGCCGGATTCTCCTCCCAGTCCCAGCTCGCCGGGATTGTGGGTGACCAGAAGTGAACGGCGTTTTGTGAAAGGGTTGCACAAAGGAAGTGAAGACAGGACCAAGAATCTGGTCTCTCCTGTTCTAAACAATATGGGTTGTCTGAGGATTGAAGGCTGTTTTGCAGCACTCGTTTTTCCAAAGATGGTCTTCCCAGTGTCTACATTTTAGTCCATGGCAGCACAATGGAGCATGATAATGAAAGACAGGCCCCAATACAAGAGCCCCAAAGCCCAGTCAATGTGACCAGGATGGGAACAGGCCTGTACACTTAAAATCTATTGATTCCTTGTGGGCAAGGGAAAAATCCCTGTTGTGCTTGTTGTATCCCTTTGTGACATCTCTTAAATCATCACATTAGATGTGAGAGCTGCAGAATGAAAGCGGGTCATGGTACAACTGCAAGTGGCTTTAATTAAGCTCTCTGCAGGATCCATTTGTGATTGTGAAGACATTTTGCACTCGGGTTTTTTTTTCAGTTCTCACACTTCTAATTGAATATATTGAGGAGGGATGGAGGGGTTTATGGGTGAAGGGAGGGGCCTGCCAGGATCTTCCGTTTTTCTCCGTCTCCCTTTTTCTAGCCCCGAGTCTGCCATTACCTTAAGTCAAGGCTGCCTAATCTCCTCTGAAGGGAAGAGACAAGGTGACCTCAGGAGCCCATATGGCAGGCGCTGGAGTAACCAAACTATTCGAGCATGGCCGTGTCCCTGGACACGCTGTCTTCTTGGGGGGAGAGGAGGATTGTGACCACGCCGAGCTCAGCACCCACGCAGCCACTCCAGCGGACACACGTAAGGGGCGTTCGTCTCTAGCCATCTGCACAGCCAGAATATGGCCCCTTTCCACGGTTCAGTTGAGAATATGGGCTTTTTAATGAACCCTGTAAGCACACTATAATGCATCCCAGTCTAAAATATGGAGTTGGGTTGTGGTGCCGCCTACATCATAGTGTATTAGATTAAGCTGAACTGCAGGAGAGCGTGTTATACAACATCACAGCATATTAACTTGAATTTGTACTTAGTATATTTACATCATATGATAATGGATTGCTGTCAGCAAAGGCTGTTGGAAGAAGGAAGCCTATTAATAGAGGCTTAATGAAAACAGAGAGGGGGCATAATTAAATCTACCGGTACTGGGGCTCAAGTCGTGCCATCCACATGCTGAGCATGGCAGGAAAGGGATTTCAGAATAAAAGATAGGGAATTATTGCTGAGATTCTGAGCAATTCTTCTACTGTTTCGGACTAGGAAGCATCAAGTTTCTTCAGTTATAAACCACTGGAGGTATGTATTCATGTGTTTTGGCAACAGTCTCATTTAGATGCTGTGACCTAGTAAAAAATGAGTTTATTTTACTGCAGGGAAGAGCATGCCACCCTTTTGGGACAAGGGGCTAATGCTCCTGCCAAGATGCTTCTCCAGGGACTTCCAGCTTCCTCTCCAGAACAAGGATTAGCCCACTCTGGTTTAGCTACCACTGGAGATCAGGCATCAATGGGCCACGTAGAATAGAAAGCCAAGATAGGGTCAAGTCTTGTACCACAAAAATGGTCTTCACAGCTTTGAAAATAAGACAGTAAAGATTTTATCATAGCCACATTGTGAGATGGTTCATGAACGATTAGCAATTCATGTGTTATCATAGGCATAGCTTTCATACATACATAGTAGCCTTGGTCATCTGTACAGACGATGAAGGCGGCATTGAGACAGGAGCATGTGCGGCGTTGCTGACATCCCACCAGGCAGGGCATACATCCAACACATAGGAAGGAAAGCTGCTCTTGTGACTGAGACACAAAACCAGGAATTAAAGGCTGGTTTTCAGCCCTGGCCCTGCAAGAGAAGTTCAGCGTGACATTTAGCAAACTGTTTATTCTCTCTGTGCCTCCATCCCCCATCTGTAAAAACTGAGGATAATTATATTTCTGGGTTGGGAAGATCAATACATTAAACTGTTCAAGGCAATTAAATAAATACTGCAGTTGTGGAGGCCCTGGAAGAGCTCAGACGGATGGGCGGTGCCTTTCCCTCTTCCTCGTGTAAAGGGCCACAAAGGTAACACATCTCGTCTAGATGAATGTGACATTCCCATGATAAGTTGCAGGCCGGTGGAATAAATGGATTTGTCGTGTAGTTGTGACCACATCCCTTGCCCTCTACCCATGAATCTATTTATTTTGGACCTTTGGACTAGCTTTGACCTGCCAGCTTTTGACAAGTGAATTTCAGTTTTGATTGGAAATGTTTCTGAGCCTGCCTTATGAGACACACGCGGAGTGCTCTGATTTGTTCTTCCTCGGATTTCAGACAGTACTGGGGCGGGAGGAATCGCCTACATTTTCTTTCAGTCCATCTAAGTTATTGGTTTATGCCTGGAAACATTCATATGGCAATGCTACAACCAATTTTATTCTCAATGTAATGGAATAAGTTCCCATATGTTATCAATAGAGGCAAAAAAATTAATAGTTCCAGAAAGAAATGGCATCCAAATAGCATTCAAATGGATTCAGCTAGAATAACACATCAGAAAAATTTAACCTATTCTGTCTCCCTTACCAGATGTTTGCAGCAATGACAGTGAATAGTACCCAGGGCAATGCTGCCAGCATTGATGGCATCCTTAATTAATCAAAGCAAGACAAAAACAAAAGAAGGAACTCTCTGCTTTAAATATTTTCCTTGCACACTGTAGTCTTAGGCACACTGCTTTGTATTTGGGAACATTAAAACATAAGTACTGCCATTTACTAGGTCAGCCCATAGGTCCATCTTGCCCAGTCTCCTGTGTCACACTGTGGCAGAGAGTGATGGCTGAAAGGGATTGTAATCAGAAACACAAGGAGGTCACTCAATCCTTAAAGAGACTATTTGTGATCTTAATTCTTACTGCTCATCTGTGTTTTAGCAAGCGGCACTCTGGGGATTGTAAGAAATGCTGCTTAGGACCAGGATGCCTGGATCCACTGGACTATGACACAGTGATGGTTCATACAGGGAGCAGAGAATATGTAGGATGGGGTAAAACTCCAGATCCAAAAACCCTAAGTTTAGGAAAGTTTGGATTTAAGAGTGCAAGAATTGCCAGACAGGGACAAAACAAGGGTCCAGATAGCAGACGACCTTTTCCCAGCTGTGGCAAGCAGATGCTTTAGAGGAAGACTATAAGAAACAGGACATGTGTAGCGTGACCCAGCCCCTGTTGCGCTCCATCCATCCTCAGCCGTAGGCTGGATCTGTAACGGTTGTGTTTAATAGCCTGAATAAACTAGTTCTCCACAAATTTATCTAATGCTTTCTAAATTCAATTCCACTTTTGACTTCCATCTCAGATATGGATCTACACTACCTCTTCCTTGACGAGCATCTTGACACCCCCCAAACTGTGCCACTTGAATCCATTTGTAAGGGCTAATCCATTCAGACTATCTTGTGATTTCATCCAGGGCACGCAAATTATAAAGCACGGCAAACTCCGATCCTCAAAACGCTCCCTTGCTTATCGCTCAGCACAACTAGTCCCACTGACCTTATTGTGTGTTACTTTTTTCAGCAATCTACTCAAACGTAGTCATCTCCCAATATTGAGTCTCATCCTTTGTCCCTGATTGTTTTATTGTAATTGTCTTGTCTCTCTCGCTCCGTGCGCTGAATGCTTGAGGATCTGGGTTGTCAGAGGTGCAATGAATTTCGAGACGACGATGTGCAGAGTCATTGCTGTCCGTGTCGAGACAGCGCTCCATCACCTGCGGCTACCCCGATAGACGGCACGTCAGGAAACACAATCTTGCAGAATGCCATTCTCAAGAAATGAGGAGTTCATCAGGCTCTCTGATAACACTGTATTTTCCAGTAGTTGCCAGAACAAGTGCAACCTCATCTTCCAGTTGACTGGGCAGTCCTCTTTTCCTCTCACATTGACAGATCTCAACTGCAGCACATTTCCAGTTTTCTCAGAAGACAAGTCAAGGAATTTTGCTGTCTGAGTGGCCGCGGTCCAAATAAATTCATCACCTCATGCATGCAAGCACAGCTCCGAGGGGCGCTGGCTGCATTACTTCCAAGCCAACGAGATGTCAACCTGGTGGCAAATTGGTCATTCTAAAAGCCAAGTGATTTCAAACCATTCATCGGCCATGAAATATGGAGAAAAGCCCATTATCTAGGCACACACACGTATGCCCATCGTAATACATGTGAGTGTATGTATCTGCTAATGCATAAACGATGCTGGGAGATAAGGAAGTGATTTTTCTGCAAGATAAATGGTACGAAGGAAGTGAATACTCCTTCAAAGGATCTTCTCTTGGTTCATCGTGTTTTGCAAGCTTCTTAAACTTGTGAGGCAGGCTTCCCAAAAGTGTGAGAGTGGCTTAGCATTCAGATTTTTTTTCCCCACATACCTGTAATAAGCTGAGGGTTATCTATTTTCTGGTGTCTGGGGTGACCTAGACATGGGTCTTGTTTTTAATTTGTTCTGCACAAAGAGGATTAAAAACGTATACTGAATCTGCACCTCTTGAGCAAACTCCTGATGACTTCTGCTGGGCCAGCGCTTTACCCTGACTTTTTGGAAGAGATGAGATGCTCAGAAAAGCACCGAAGTTCAGGAGCTGTGGCTTAAAGACAAATACCAAATATCATGAGACCCACGATGAAAAGGTGAATAATAGCAGTACTACATGTCTGATATATAAATAACGGCAGATGGATAACGGCAGAGCGGCAGATGGATGGTTTGAAGAAAGCTAAGAGCTCCTACCAGATATGCGATGGACATCTCCAGGTCAGGAAGAAGGAGGGGTGGGATAAATTCTGCTCCAAATAATAAGATCAGCCTGGAGCTAGCCCTTGACCCAGATGCTGGCCTATTTATTCCTCGCTTGGACCAGGCGAGGAGGAAGTGGGTGGTGGAAGTCTTGGTCTCAAGGAGAGCAGCTGAGTCAGCGGGAGGAAGACAGAGAAACGTTTCACACCATGATCGACTACAAGTAACACGCTGCCTGCTGGGAGGAAGCATGGGAGGGTTCGTGCACAGAAATGTGCCTTGGCAGAAATTGCTGTGCTTGTCTTGAGCCCTTCCTTCATGCCCCGAAGGCTGGGAGACCTTTAGAGACAAGATCATTTTGTGCACCGTACTGGTGTTTTCCTCCTCCTATTTCTGTGCTGCATTGCAAGGCGCTAAGGGCTGCCCTCGGTTAATCCAAAGGCAATTACAAATCTTGTCCGAGCCCGTGCCGAATCCTGTTTCCTCCTTAAAGGATGTAGCAATGAAGCATCATCATGCAGTAGGAACAGCTATAATGAATGAACAGACTGCCCCAAGGTACGTGGCAAGTCCAAACTGACCTATGCAGGCTCATATGAGAAATGGAGGGTTTGGCTTGCAGGTTGTATGTGATAGAAGCAGTCATTTTGGAGGAGCAGGGGGAGTATGTCTCTTAGAGGAAACTGTGCAGGAAACTGTACCTTTAAAAGGCTCTCCCAACAATCACTTCAATGAGAGAAGGGGTGGGCACATCTGGGGCACAAAGCTCACCGGAGTGACAGCCTGCGGCTTTCCGAGGAAGCAAATTGCCTGCTGATGTGTGCTTCTTTCCCATTCTCTTCAGGAGGCGACTCGGTGACCTCCTTGCAAATAAATACGCCGCCACCCAACAGTACACCACAGCCACGTCCTCCATTTATCACGTTAAAAGGAAACAAGCCTGAAAAGTTCTACCACTTCAGCCGAAGGGACAATGTATAAATTGGCACCTCCAGTATGTTGTTATAATTATTAGCTGTTTGTTCCCTGCTGTACACTATGGAAATGGAGCAAAACACCACGATAAAGTCTGAATACAATGGCACAGAGTGGTGTTATCTCTGTGGGGTTCCTTGCTTCAGGGAGTTCATGAACGTTTGGAAAAACCAGGTGGATAATTATTGTGCCAACCAATAAAGATGAGTAAACTCTCCTGACACGGGCACTGCCGAAATCTTTCTGATAAACTGCAGTACCCAGGTGAAAGTTGGATAATATATATCCTCTTGGTTATGAAACAAAGACTTCACCTCGACCCCTTGACATGCAGCCCTGCCGTGCACATTGGGGGCGTGCGTGGTCCCATGCGCCGTGCCCGCTCCATTTCTGATGGAGACTGTAACTCTCCCGCCGTCGCTGTTGGAAAAGCCTCTTCGCTATACAAAGAACCACACTTACCACTTGAACAAATGTCAAATAAAGATAAACATTTTAGTCAAATGCACTTTGACAGCATTTCCGTGGCAAGTTTCCAGGCGATCGAAGGCAAAGCACTGGGCTAGGTTCCAGCTTCGTTTATACGGTAGCTAATCCCGAACAATTTAAGCGGCTCCTGTAGAATCACTCAGGAATACGATCGGGGTTAGAGTCGACCCATCTTACACCAAGTGACAAAGAAAACCAAGTCCTTTCACACCTCACCGATACTTCAGCAGACAGGCTGATCAAGGAGGCAGGCAAAAATATCTCACTTGGACCTTTTGCAGCCCTGCGTTACTATTTTTAATTCTTTGTATTGTGGTAATACCCCAACTCTACGCAGGAGCCCTTTGTGCCAGGTACTTTACAACCATCTAGCAAGAGATGGTGCCTGCTCAAAAGAATTTTAAAAGATAAGACTGAGAAGAGAGAAAGGTCATTATACCCATTTTATAGAGAATTGAGGCAGAGAAAGATGAAGAGACTTGCCTGACTTCACGTAGTAAATTGGTAGCGGAGATATGATGTCAATCCAGATCTCCTGAGTCCCCGTCTGGTGCCTTAACCCCAGCACCTTAACGTCTTCACTGTAGCTGTAAATAGACGTCACATTTGTCCCCGGAGAAAGCCTTTTGTCCCAGGATCCTACAGATGGACAGTTGTCCTGCTTCAAGTCCCTCTGAAGTATGTGGGATAAGATGTGCTAATGCTTTTCCCCCTGCAACATGGCTGTGGCAGTAGGGCTATTGCTGGTCTGCCCAAGGACCAGCTAGCCAGGCTGCGTGCTCTTGCTCAGCACTTCTCAACCCATGGGTTGCGACCCAAAAGTGGGTTGCAAGAATGTATGAAAGGGTCTTGAGCAATCACAGAAAAATGTGGAAAATCATAGATGTTCTCCTTTAAAGGAGAAACGGGTGGGAAACTGTGGGTTCCCCTTGCAAGCTGCCAGAGTCCAAGCCTGCAAGGGGTCGGGGGGAGCAGGAGGAAGGCAATCGGGCAGGGGGTGCCACATGCTTGTACACGTGCACACATGCACATGGCAGCCACGCAGCATAGAGAACAGCTCCTGCAGCTCCCCGCAGGTAAGTCTGTGGAGCTGGGGAGGGGGGCACAGGTGATGTGTCAGGGGGGCACATGCCCCACCAGATTTGTGCATCCACAGTGGGCATGGGGCTGCAGCCTGGCTGGACTGGCACCTCTGTGGCCCAGTGGACAGGACGTGGAGTAGGGCATCATGGCTTATTGCTGCTGCCGCCAGCAACCCCAGCTGCGCCGTCAGCAATGCAAGGAGTAATAAGTGAGGGAGGAGGGGTTGTGCTGCCCCCACCTCTTCCCACCACCATCGCTCCCCTCTGGCCATGGCTTTATCCAGGAGGGGTGGTGGGGTGAGAGGCATTGCAAGTGGCCTGAGGGAAGTGGCAGTGACCAGGCCATAGTGGTGGGGTACAGCTGCAGCCTGGCACACAAGCAGCTGGTGGCAGAAGTAGGTGAGAGCAGTGTGCCCTCCACCCCCAGTCCATTACTCCTCCCGCTGCTGGTGGCACAGCTGGCGCAGGGCGGTGGCAGCAGTAGCAATGAGTCTCGACACCCCACTCCGGGTCCCATTCATTGAGCCACAGAGGTGGCTCCTGCCTGTGCCAGTCCGGCCAGGCTGCAGCCCCGTGCCAATGTGGATGTATCCTTCACCCCACATTTCCAACCCCTGCCCCACACAGTGGGGGACTGAGGCCTGGGGCCATGGGTCAGCAGGTCAGGAGTGAGGGGCACCAGCCAGGCTAGGTGGACTGGGGGCTGTGGGTTGGGACTGAGGGACACCAGCAGGGCCAGGGGGCTGTGAGTCAGGAGTGAAGGGCACTGGCAGGGCCGAGGGGCTGCGGGTCGGGACTGAGGAGCACCAGCAATTTGCATTGTGCAAACTGCACAGTGATGAATGTCACTTAGGAGTAACGAAGGGCCACCGGTTGCTATTGCTGTTAATGTTTTCCTGTTGATTTCTGTCTTTAAAATTAAGACTGTGGAGCTGCTTTAAGTTGCAGTGTGTAATAAGTATTTGGGGGCCAAAATACTTGTGTGTTTTCTACTTAAACTATTTAATGGGCCAGGACTGGCCAAGAATGTTTACAAATGTGTCCTGGTACAAAAATCATTGAGAACCCCTGCTCTTGCTTACCACCTAATGACAGAGGAGCAGCAATGCAGGCTGGAAGGGAACAATCAGCTGCTTCCAATGAAATGCCTATTTATGTCCTATGATGGCACGAGTTCGATAATGACCCTCTAACTGCTCTCATTGACTTCATCGTTCAGGGTCCAATCCTGTTACCCTTAACCACTGCTTCCCTGTGCAAGCACACCTGCTTAAATCAACAAGACTCACAGAAAGTAATGCTAATTCACCTGAGTGAGGTGGCAGGATCTGGCCCGTAGAAGGATGGAAAGAAAAATGGAAAAAAAGGCTCTCCAGGGAAAGTAAAGTATCTGTCAAACACACTCCAAAGCACCATCTAAGTGGGTTGTGGAATATGTAATCAGATGGCATTATCCCAACCCGAATTCATTTGCTAAATGCATCATGTTAATGAACCTCAGTGCCGTTGTTGATCATAGAGTATCAGTGTGCATTATTTTGAGTGAATGCATTAGCCACTGCCAGTTCCTTAATTAGTTGTTTTAAAGAGCACCTATGAATGGAAAGGTTTATGGAATAATGAGTGATAATAGACCCTCATTTTATTTAGTGCTGTCTTCTAATTGGTGGGAAATTAAAAGACTGTTAAAAGGAAACAATTTCTTCTCATTAGAGTTGTAAATGTTGAATGGTGCCAGCAAAGGAGAAACTTGTCAAATGATATGAAACCTCCAGGTCTGTGCAAACTCTTCGTCGCTGGTGCTTCCATTTGAAGCACAATTCCTCTTCCAACAAAGGACTATGTTTTCCAGATCGCTTTGGAAACGTGGCAACCACGCCGCAATCCACTTGACTGATGCACTAGTTCCCTTTGAAAAGCAGGTCTGCATCTCGGCTACTTCACTCAGCAAGAACAAAGGAAGGAAGGAAAGTCTGAGAACTAAAAATCATGAAGACCTTGGTGAATGAAAGATTGTTTATGAAGAGATGAAGACAGGGTGCTGGTGAGAGCCTTGATCTGAAATAAGCCATTGGTGGGAGGAAAAGATGATTGGCGTAGGCAGAAAGAAAGGTTCAAAGGGGTACAGTGCTGGCATTGGCAGGGAAAAGCAATTTAGCTCTATAAAGCGATTGCTTTGTCAATTGTCACGGCATTCATTTTTAAAATTGGACTAAAGGGCACCAGTCAAGAGCAGAGCAGCGCTCCTATTGAATTCGTCCCGCTAAGATTTTGTTGTCTAATATGGGTCCCAGCTGTGTTCGTTCCAGCCTGACCCATCCTGAGAGGGTCTGGGTTAGTTGTCCACCCTGACCTCGCCCCTCACCCATTCCTGGGTCTCTGCAGAGATTTCTCTGGAGGAGGCAGGAACTATAGCAGATATGACGAGGGAGGACCGAATGGGTGCAGAGGGGTTGGCACAGAGGATAGGAACAAACCTTGTTCCCACCAAGAGCTACATGAAGATTTACCTGGAAAATCAAATCATACAGCTCAAGCACTGTTCTCTTTTCCATGCTAAGCAGGCTCTATATAAGCCTGGTCCCAGGATGGAAATATAGCCAGGGACACTCTGCTAGGGTGACTCCAGTGGCAGGATCCGCTGTGCCAGGCATAACGTAGCAGCATGGCTGGCCTTATACATGATTTTCTGCTAGAAAACAGACTAAAACCAACAGCTGGATGCTGAACCCAGATGAATCCAACCCAGAAATATGCCAGAGATATTTAACAATGAAGATCATGGACCACTGGTGGGTTCCCTCCGTCTTGGTATCTTCAGACCAAAGATACATGGCTTTGTCCAAACACAAATCACTGGACTCCATCCAAGGGTACCGGAGTTAAATTTAGTTGCCTGTCTCAGTGGCAAAGATCAAGTGTTATAATGGCATTTATAATTGTCTTCAGGCCTTTCACTCTATGAATCCATGAAGTCGGACTATGATGGTACAGTTCCTCACTAGCCAGGGGCAAGTTTAATATCACAGCTGAGCCCAAAGTCTTTTTCTTCAGCCCTGACCAAGAGCCTCAGCTGTTGTCTGTTAGTTCCCATTCAATGATAAATATATATATATATAGAGAGAGAGAGAGAGAGAGAGAGAATTATACACACACACACACGCATATATATATTTTTTTTAATTGTCTTTTAGATAAAGAAAATTTATTTAAAAAAGAAAATTTATTTAAAAAAGAAAATTGTGAAAAATTACAGCAGTGCATTTTTGGTGCGTGCACAATACCCATCCCTGAGAATAAAGGAAACTTACTGACCTTCATTTGACAGAACTATGAACTAACATTGTTTCTGAGGTGCCACATTTCCCTACTGAAAGACCTTGGGATGCTTCACCATTTCCAAGCTCTTTCTATCCCCTCAGGGGAAATGCAGTAACCACTCCAATGTCCTGATAGATCAGATGTCTTTTCATGACAGTAGATGACAACCTCCTCGAGACGGTTAGTCGGCGTTCTGCTAAAAAATGCCGAACCAAAACAGCTGGGCTGGAATGATGAGCAAGAGCCCAAAAAACTGCAGTATAATGCTGCCATTTCTATCTGAATTGCAAGTGTGGGAACTATATTCAGAGGTAATGCTTTTGAAGTGTCCTGCTGAGGAGCATTAAGGAAATGAGATGAGAGTTTTGTCCTCGATTGAGTTTTGTTAAATAAAAGATGCTTGCAAGTGTCGTCCTTTCTGGATAGTCTGTGGCGGGGAAAAAAGAAGATTGTGGCTCCTAGAGCATATTGCACATCAGGACAGCTGTCAACTTAATATCGGCAAAAAGCCCACTGCCTCTTCCTGTTCAAATACAGCCCATCCAAGAAAAATGAATCCATCTATCTGTGCGCTGACATGGGCCAGCAGTCACCCCACTGCCTGAGCCCCCCCAGTTGTCAGCAGTACAGAGCTGGTGTTACATCAGTGAGCAGTTTTGAATGCATCCATCAGCAGGCACCAGCTTGCTAAATTATTCTTGCCTAGTAGCTTGCTGGAACGGTAATGAGAAACCACTTTTTGGGAATTGGAGTAGATGATTAGCACAAACGTGAATAAGATGGCAGTCTGCTCCTGCCTCGATGGCATATTTCATGGGTGCATTTTCTTGTTTGAAGTCATTGCTCCATCCTTTATGTTAAAAGGTTGATCCTGCCTGGCAGTGAGCAGCTCCTGGATCTGCTGACTATATAAAAAGTCCTATGTGTAAAATGAAAGCGTTCATCACCTCCAAGCATTGTCCAGTATTTTGCAAAGCTGGGCCTAAGATGCATGTGAAACTAAACGTCTGTCCATCTGTCAGAATCAAGCGGAGCTCAGCTGCACAATTTGCTCTATTGACAAATTGGCTATATGATAATTTACCTTCCTTAAAAAAGAAAAAGAAAAAAAGGGAATCATACTCTAAATTCGCTCGGTAATGACAAAATGATGGTTGGAAGGAGTTGCACGAGCATATTGTTTTATTTATGCTTTGCAAATGCTTGTTATAAATAGTCCGGCCTTAAAAAAACTTGGCTGCTTTCTTTGGGGATGCTAGCCCATGCTTGCAGTAGTTCTTTAGTGTCTGCTGGGATAAGAAACAATTGCAAATGTTGAAATAATTTCATTTGCTTATCTGCAGCAGCCATTGTCTCATAGGAAAAGGGCTTGTGTTGAAGATGGAGCCTTCTGGTGGAGTTTGAATACTTGTTCTTCATTTTTTGCTTGTATTTAGCAGAAATCAGACCGAAGAACAACAATATCTGCTGCCTTAATCTGAAACCCTAGGCTGAGCCATGTGCTAATTTATACCCTGGCCTATGTGACCACAGTAAAGCAGAAGGTAGAAACCAGTGCAGATTTTAGGCCTTTCTGCAAAAAGGAGGCACAAAATATATTACTTTGCTATTAAATTATCCCAAATTCAGGATCGGGGTTATGCATGCTCCAATATTGCAATCATAAGTAACAGCAGGGGGTAAATGTCTCATCAAGCTTCTAGAGAAACAGAAAGACTGTGGCTGAATTATATGTGCCTGCTATTTAAAATATGATTCCAGCAGAAGAAAATAAAATGGGGACTGGGGAAGGAGAACAGACATTGAAATGCAGTTGCTAGTGAAAAGTCAGGGCCTGATCCTAGGCTTTGTCCTATCCTAGACAGAGCAAAGCATCTGGAAAAATAACTTCCTCTCTGCAAAAACAGAATAATCCAGAGATGTCCAGTGCTAGAATAAATCCTAGGGCCAGTCCAGGGTCCCCCCTCTCTGTAAGTGAGAGGAAAGTCAGAGCCAATGTGTATTGGAAAGAGCAGCCACTAGCACCAGCAGCTGCTGCAAAAATATACTGTAAGGCTTGTGGAAAGATCCTCAGTGGTTCTTTAAATCACAATTAAAGACAGAGCTTAGCCGAACTGCAACACTCCCTTGTACGATCAAGAGACTTTCTCCTCCTCCCAGTTAGATCAGCTCTTCACTAGGTAATTACATTGACTGGTGGAGTTATTCCCTGGTTGTACTAGTGAATGACCATTGCGCTTGGTCTGATTTTTCTGGTTTCATACCATGCAATAAAGGAATGAAACAGAGGCTGGAAAACTATTCACAATGGGCGCCATTTTTGATTGTCACATTGGATTGACCTAATTGGTTCCAGTGGAAACATTTAATATCCATAAATGTAAGAAGCTCGGTATCTCCCAAGGGACACTGCCCTTAAAGAGCTTATCCATTGATGCAGTGGGTTAGGAAGATGATCAAAAAGTAAACCTAGGTACTGGATAACATGGCCTGATGTTCAAAGCTTTCTAAAACACTTCCTTCTGTAAAACGCACTCTGGAAAAAGACAGTAGCACTGGGAAGATAACAGCTTTTCAAAAAAGAACGGGTTCTCTGTATTGACATGGCAACGGTGTGTGAAGAGCACCAAGATTTCCTTCGAACAGCATGTGACAAGGCTAATCAAAATAAACATCTAAAAAAATTAAGGATGTGCTGGCAGTGGGAAGAGCAGATGGTTATTTAATATAACTGCATCGTTCTGTGTTCTGCATGGAAATACAGTCCTTGTCACCAAACACAGTTGTTAATAGGACAAGAGAAAGAGAAACATCATTAGGGTATTTTACAGAGTTAGAAAGAGCATTGGGATGCAAAAAGGGAATTATAAGCACTCAAGAAAATCCACCAGAAATATTAGTAACAGCATGGCAGAGGCAGCAACAGCATAGATGCACGAGGGACAGCTGGAAGAAACCTGGCATGACAGCATAAAGTTATCTACCACAAGTGCAGGGAACAGACACCGAGTCAAAAAAAGAGCCTCTGTCTCCCCAGGAAAGTAACTGTTTGGGGTTTAAAAAAAAACTTTTCTTTGTGTTGTAGTTTCAAACCCCAAAAGCAGCAAGAGCAAGTCAGTATTACAGCTAAGCTGACAAAGGCATATCTCATAGGGTTTGCCTTCACGGCAGTGCAAGCTCACAATGTTTTGTTCCTAACACAACTCCCATCCGCATGCAAAAGTCTTCTGATTGAGTTACATGATGCTTGAAGCGCTCACAAGCTAGGTCGTGGTGGGGGAACAGGGTGAGGGAATTCAAGTGCTGCTGGTGCAACAGGGATGCAGAAAAGGTATGACAGCTCAACAACTACCAATACCAGTCACATTACTTGTCTAATGCAGTCATCTCCCTACGATACTATTCAAACCACTATGGATTGCTTGAGAGTCATACTATGCTCATGCTTGGATTTGTCTGTGCTGCACAATATACCCATACTCAAGCTAACTTGCAAAACCCAGCTTGGGTTTCAGAAGCAGCCTAGCATGGCACTCCACAATGGTTAATTCACCTTGCTTCTAGGGTGACTTCTGCATCTGATACTGAGCTCCGTGATACCATGGTGAGACCACTTCCAGCACCCAAGATAACCTTTGAAAAGCCAGCTTGGGTATTTCTACACTGCACTGCGTTGGGCAGTGAGAACATACTCCCTGACTGGTTTCATTTGAGTGGAATAAGTCAAGTGTTAACTTGAACTGTTATAGTGAAGAGAGCTCATAGGCTCTGTCTGTGTTTAGCACCAATGGTGGAGAGGAGTAGCTAATCAATCTAAATGATAGTAGCTGAATTATCTAAAAGAGCAAGAGGCTTCACCTTGCTCTGCATGAAGGGAAGCATCTGCCCAATGCAGAGAGAGAGCAATGGGTGTGTTAGTAGACAGACTGTATATGTGTAAGCCAAATCCAGCTGCTATGTGGCTACACCTCTTCATCTCTCACTTCAGGGACAATAGCATAAACTCAGAGCACTACCTAGTAGTCAGAGGGGCTGCTGCACATGTTTGCACCGGTGATTCATTTTGCAGATCCATTTTACCCCCATAAACCAGGAGCCTGGGCTGAGCCTAGTGGAACATATCAAAATATACCTGGCAATTAAAAAAGCCTTAAGGAATTTTCACTCCAGCAAATTAAAGTGCATGAACAAAAAGGCAACTCTGTGCATGAACCTAACCTCTTGACAACTGTGTAGGCAGCTGGGAGTGAGCTGGAGGGGGCGGAGGGCTCAAGCACCCAACAGAATTAGATTGTATTATGAACTCACAGCTGCAATATTTTGGTACGTGGGATACACTGACAGCGCCGTATCAAGGCGCCGGTTTTAACAAAGCCAGGGGGTGCAGCGTTATACAATGATAATGTTATTTTGAGGCCAAAGGCTATCATTTTCTGTTTCGGAAGCCTGGTTCTCAAACGGGCTGAAATGAAGAGCCGCACCTCTGCAAGACCTGTCCCTGGTGCCTGTGGACGCGTCCGTCTCCCGTGCAGAGTTAATGCAGGTGATCAGCCCCCAGGATGAACATCCGGCTTGGCCTCACTCAAGTGTGAACAGGCACGCTACACTACTATAGCCATGTCACTGTATCTTTTCTGGTGCTGCACTCGTCTCTGTGCAGAGTCCCGGGACGGTCTCGGATTATCTCCCAGAGAAGTGTGGGAGAACGTGTCTGTCCTGCTAAGTGCATGGGGGAAACTGGGAAAGCCCCTCTCATCTGTTCCTGAAAGCTTGCCCAACATCTTTTCCCAACCATACGGTGTATCCAGTAAAATATATCTTCATGCAAGGAGACTTGTAAACACATAAACAGCATTAACTGCAGATGTCAGAATGAGGAGGGATGGACCCAAACCTGCACTCCGGATCTGAATTTTAAAGGCTTTTGCCTCCATACGTCAAAGCTGCCTGCCAAGTGTCAGATCTCTCTGGCTCCCATACAAAAGTGAGTTTCTGCTTTGGAAGAAGATCCACATCTGCACCCCCTGCCTTATCCTGAGACCCAAATTGCCTTGCTATCTTCCTGAAAAGGAGAGGAGCTAAAATTTCTATCCTTTTTCAGAAGCTCCCTGGCTTAGTCTGGATGGCAACTCCCCTCCCACTTGGAGGGATTTCCCTATCTCATACTACACTCTCCATCCCCTAATCCAACATGCTGAGGATAATCACAGCCACTATTGCTCATAAAAGTGAGCTCACTTGCTTCATCAGCAAGCACCTACTCTGGACACTTTTAAGAAGCATTTGGATGCTTATCTTGCTGGGATCCTTTGACCCCAGCTGACTTCCTGCCCCTGGGGCAGGGGGCTGGACCCGATGACCTTACGAGGTCCCTTCCAGCCCTAATGTCTATGAAATCAGATAATCTTTTCACTACTGGTCTGTATGCATGGGGGCATCTGTCCAGGAGGGGTTGGGGATGTAACGATGCTGGCCAAACACAGAGAGAGTGCCACAAACATACTCAGCATGAAATAACCATTCCCTCCTCCCTTCTGATCTCACATTGCTTTTGCTGGGAGTCTTCCTTGAAGGCTAAACAGCCATCTTTTTAAAAATCAGGGAAAAAGCAACTTGATTTTTAGGGAGGGAAGTTTGGAAAGAAAGCGTTTAGTACACAGAAAGACTCAGAGCAGCCTGCTTCTGCCCTGGGCTGTTCAGTGTTTTGAATGTACTTGTCACCCAACAAGTGCACAGTCATTTTAGAAAAGCGACATTTCTGTCTCTTTGGGGCAGGGGAGGCCGAGGGCTGCATTTCACAGGTGCCTCGGGTGGCGGTGACAGCGGTGTTGACGATGCGCTCTGTGTCTCGTACGAGGCAGACGGGTTTCCATGGAGCTCACACCACACATCATCTGCTGCATTGCCGACCGTGCTGGGTAGCACCCACTCCAATCTGGCATATGAAAACAGTGTCAGGATGCAGGGACTCCATGCCAAGGGCCTGCATGGGCTGAAGCCGCACAGATGGAGCCACAGCTTTCTCCCTGACATCTTAGCGTTCATTTCTTAATTGCATCTCTTAGGAACGAGGCCCGTAAGCCATCTCATCCAGCATCCTGTCTGTGACGGAGGCCTGGACCAGATGCTTCAAAGCAAACGAGAAAAAACCTTATAGCAGATGATTAGGAAATAACTTGCCTGCAGCAATAGTTTATTCCTGATTCTGGACATTGAATTGTTGGTTCATGATCTGAGAGCCCAAATCCTTTTTATTTCTGGTTTTTGATCCAGAGCTCTGTCGCTGTTTCCATTAGCCGAGGGTTGGCTCGGATGGCAATTATTTCTGTCATCCTGCAGCAGGTTGCTAGAAATTCAACAGCACACTTGCTTCTGTTCCCTCTCGCTCTCTGGCACCTCAGTCCTCGCCACATTTGAACACAGCTCACAGCCTGCCCCAAATCAACCGCTTTTCTGAAAGCTTACCTGTTGGTGCTAAACCCTCAGCGAAGCCCAAGTCACTGGCTCGTTGACTGGTGAGCATCATCAAAACTGGTGCTCTTCTGTGTCCCGGGACAGGTAAAATAAAAGCATTTCTTCCAGTACCTCCCCCGCCCCCAAAATATCAATCTGGTAAAAAAATTGCATATCCCTGACCTGTGCTTACCATGACTATATCGGAGAAGATCACAGTCTGCCCACCAGCAGGAGATGGTTTTTTTCTGGTTGGATTACTGGTCCAGGGTTCTGGTGTCCCAGTACAAAAATACCCCTTCTGCCTGCCTGCCTAAGTAAAACAATGACCCTAAATGTATTCAGAGTATCCACTTGCCCTAAAACACCTTTATCTTATCTTAATATTTCCTACTGCCACTTACAATTAGTATATTGGGATACTATTCTCATAACATTGATTGCAACAGCCAAATCCCTGGCGGACTTTGTGGAAACTCTGTCACTTCTCCCTTTTTCAAGCTGCAGGAATGGCTTCTGGATTTAGTCTTTTAGATTTAACAGAATCATTACATTTCAGTGATTCTTTAATGTCTTCCTGTTTGGGTTGGAAAGGGTTTCTTGCATAGTAGGAAAGGTTAGGCTTGCGGTTGGTAATGCTATGGTGAAAAAAGGCTTTTTCTGTAGAAAAGGGTTTTGCAGCACTTCTTACAGCGGATCAGATCCTGCACCCAAACTCTTAATCTCTGAAACAGCATCTTGCTAGATTGTTTTAGTCTGGTTCATTCAGTTTTGCAAATATATTCTACATCAGTAGTCTGATGAAGCTAAAGATTGCAACCTTCTTTGGTGTTGAGGCCCTTGAAATTAAGTCACGAAAGCTTCATTACAGAATCATTTTGCTAGTTTTCATTAGGGCCCCAGGATCTGAAGAATGGACACCCGGTGAGCCTGTGTATTCTGTTTCCACGGTTTCCTGCGCTTAGCAGCATTTAAATATGTTGATTTGCAAATTAACTGGCAGCATAATAAAATTCTGGTCTGCATGTCCTAGACGAGGATTCGAGCACCCATCTGAATACAAACTGGCATGTAACCTTGCATTGATACAGAGGCAGTCAGGAGTTTGGCCGCTGTTTGGACCTTGGTCGTATCTGGAAACTTATCTGCACTTTAGGGCAAAGGATGAACTAGGGGAGTGTCGCTCCAGAGGCATAGGTCAGTATTGTGTTACCAGGGGATGGTTTTCTCCTGTAACTGAGGAAGAGAAAGCTCTGATCAAAGGTTACCTAATTAGCACCCGCTAAAGCTTTCCCACTAAGCACAAGTCATGTAGCAGGAGGCAGCAGCATGTTCATTTATTCATTTCCTTTCTTGGGAGACTCTCACAGTGTGCACTTAGTCAAGGGTTTCCCCTCTTGCTCTTTTAAGAGCGTGTGATTGTCTCTGATTTGGCAGGAGGGGGCTGTGGGGACTGTGCCTGAGCAAATTAACCTGAACAGGATTTAATTTACAAAGCCTGTGACTTGTGCCACATAGACATGAGCCCAGCCGTCTGATAGGTAATCATTAGGCACCACCTATACTAGGCAAGTCAAATAGTTGTATTCTTTCAATTGAAAAGCTCAACTAATCCAGTCTTTCCTGAAATCCTGCATTGTTTATAGATTCAGGGCTCAGGCTAGATGAGATTTATAGATTGAAACCCACCTTCTGGGAGCTGAGGATGACACTCTCTTACCCTATTTTCCTGGGGTTCCTCTTGCTGGCTGGGAAGGGCCAGACATTCACCACCAGTCTCCTGTGCACTGGCTAGATTGGCTGTGGTGCTTCCAGCCAAGTATCACAACCCACGCCCCATGAGAGGAGCCGCTCAGATATCCCACTGGATGCCTCTTGCATCTTGGTCCTGCGACTAATGCTCAGTTATCCCACTGGATGCCTCTTGCATCTCGGTCCTGCGACTAATGCTCAGATATCCCACTGGATGCCTCTTGCATCTCGGTCCTGCGACTAATGCTCAGATATCCCACTGGATGCCTCTTGCATCTCTGTCCTGCAACTTATGCTCAGATATCCCACTGGATGCCTCTTGCATCTCTGTCCTGCAACTTATGCTCAGATATCCCACTGGATGCCTCTTGCATCTCTGTCCTGAGACTAATGCTCAGATATCCCACTGGATGCCTCTTGCATCTTGGTCCTGCGACTAATGCTCAGATATCCCACTGGATGCCTCTTGCATCTCTGTCCTGCGACTAATGCTCAGATATCCCACTGGATGCCTCTTGCATCTCTGTCCTGCGACTTATGCTCAGATATCCCACTGGATGCCTCTTGCATCTTGGTCCTGCGACTAATGCTCAGATATCCCACTGGATGCCTCTTGCATCTCTGTCCTGCGACTAATGCTCAGATATCCCACTGGATGCCTCTTGCATCTCTGTCCTGCGACTAATGCTCAGATATCCCACTGGATGCCTCTTGCATCTCGGTCCTGCGACTAATGCTCAGATATCCCACTGGATGCCTCTTGCATCTCGGTCCTGTGACTTATGCTCAGATATCCCACTGGATGCCTCTTGCATCTCTGTCCTGCAACTTATGCTCAGATATCCCACTGGATGCCTCTTGCATCTCAGTCCTGCAACTTATGCTCAGATATCCCACTGGATGCCTCTTGCATCTCGGTCCTGTGACTTATGCTCAGATATCCCACTGGATGCCTCTTGCATCTCGGTCCTGCGACTTATGAGATGTTGTTTCCTGACTGCTCACAAACATGTGCAGATGAAGCACACCACCTGACAGTGATTGAAACCCCCAGCTCTGCCAAAACCCCTCTGGAAGGGCCTTGCCCAAAGCACTAGGGAAAGATTCCCCCGGATCTTAGCCAGCTTTGACTCTACTAAGCTTGGCCTTCTTCCAAAGGTGTGATGCCCTAATACCCCTGCTAATGAAATTCTATATAGACTGCAAAGTTATCTTCCACTCTTCCAAAATGATTGTCATTCCCCTTTGCTAAATGCATCTCCTTAATAGGCAAATATTGCCACCTCCACCTACCTTCGAGTCCAGTCGGAATAGGAAGGTAAAAACAGGTAAAAGTCAATAGAAAATATAAATGAGTGACTATAATTGCCCATAAAGCCTGATGAGAGGTACTCGGCTTCCTAATTAAGTTGATAATGAACTATATTTGAGTTTGATGGCTTCTGTGGGTCTCCTGCCAAAAGAAGTCATTTATTTTATGTCAGCTCTACAACTGTTGCTGCTCTTGGAGCCAGCTTGCCAGATCTGTGAGTTGCCTCTTTCTCCTCATTGTATCTCTCATCCCCTGAATAGGAAGAAATCCCTTCCTTTCCCTTTTCCCCTTCCCACTCTTTCTACCCGCACCATGTACACACTCGTCACAGAGCTGCTGTCATTGCTTCTGTCTAGTTCCTTTCATTTATGATCACATTGGGTGGGAGAAACAGGTTCCTTGTTGCTTTATTATGAGAAAATGTATACTTTGGCACAAATGGAGCTCACCTGGAAGATCCATTTATCAACACTGGGCCCAGTCTTGAGAGGTTGGAAATCCTTGATGTTGCAGTCAAAGGAGACAAACTGATTTCTACCGGCTCAGGATCTGGCACATGGATTTTCTGCACTGTGTTAATATTAAATGTATTGTGTCGCTGGGATGATGCTTCACAGGATAAATAAGCAGCTGTAGGCTGCGAGTGGGGTAAGAGCTCCAGTATCACTACTATAGGTTTGGGGCATGCTTGGAAAACCAGAGGTCTGGGTTACAACATCATTTGATACCATGTTCAAGGGGTGTGGGGAGCCAGAGCATCACAGAAAGGTACACTGTTCAGATAACAGTGGAGGTATGTGACACGGCAGGAAAAATATAGCAGGATTATAGCAAGGTTTTGTTGCCAATGGCATGCTATGAGATTTGTCTGTGAAGCTGAATCTAGCACAAAGCATTTCTAGTAAGTCTCATTTTCCTGAAGCACCTTCTGTGTACACCCCATTCTGCTGACTGCCTGGGAAAATTAAGATAGTTTTATTTTGGTTGTATCCGCCCAATTCAAGTTCATTCTAGTCTGTAATCCACCATCCAGAGAAAGAGAACCTGCAAAACCACTTTTTAGAAAGGATTTAGAGACTATAGAGGCAGAGAGAGAGAAGGTATAACACAAGAGCGTAGGTGTGGGAGTGGGAGCAGAGAGATGTGGGTTCACTTCCCACCTGAGACACTGGTTTGCTGTAAAATGGAAATAAAACTTCTCCCTGTGCAAAATGGAAATAATAAAACTTGTCCCACGGGGAAGCTAAATATTTCTAAAGAGTTTCAAGCTCTTCCTAAATATGTGTCAGCTCTGCCAATTATTTATTATTATGGCTGTTTAAAGTCCAGAAACTTTGTAGGGAGAGCGAGTTCTCTGCAAAGCAGATGTGAAAGAAACTGGACTAGCAGCTACAGGACAGGCAGCAGCGAGGCTTTCTGGCTGTAGGACTCCTTGCTGTGTCTGCTCATCCTGTAGCTTGAGTGGATAAAAGCCATGCTGACGGATCAGTCAGAAATCATTCAGGATCCAGATGCATTCCTTGCTCCCCCATGAAGATATTTTTTTCAACAAAAGGCTCTTCCAAACGGTGTAGGAATTAAACACCACGGGTTTGGCTGCCATTTCTAGAAATGCCTCACCTAAAGCCAATCAGGACTCATAGAAGACATGATATCTTTTATTAGACCAACACAATTTTTGCACACACACAAAAAAAAGTCTTTAATTGCAAACTTTGAGGCGCAACCCACCCAAAGCCATTCATCTGGGGGGGAAAAATTGCAGTTAGAGACACCAATTAACTGTCACCATACCGTGCTTCTAGGCAGTGCTATCATGCCATGGCAGTTCTTGCAGGAATAACATGGCCACTGTCTGCCATGCACCAGATCTGTTCTGGATGCTTTGGCCAATAAAGGAAGGTGCGTCTCACAGCTCTTAAAAGGCACCTCCAAAATGTCCAAGATTTCAGACTGCAATTAGCATGCAGGGCACATCTCAGGACTGGCTGTGAAGCTGTTCCTATGGCAAGTGTGACTGAGACACAATGGAAGTCCTGCTGGTATATAAGCAATGGCACCATCCAGTTCTCTTTTTATGCAAATGCTGAAGCAATAGAGCGCTAAAAAGCTGCTTTCCACGTACAAAGGCAATTAAAGGTAGTCCCCGTTAAATGCTCCAAAACCAAATATTTTCCACTTACGGTTTGCAAACCATCATGACATTTCCTAATGGATCTCACTAGGCGTTGATGACACAGGCTAGATGTGGGTGGGACAAGTCGAGTGTGTACATGGTGCTTGTAGAAAGAGTGGGAAGGGGAAAAGGGAAAGGAAGGGATTTCTTCCTATTCAGGGGATGAGAGATACAAATGAGGAGAAAGAGGCAACTCACAGATCTGGCAAGCTGGCTCCAAGAGCAGCAACAGTTGTAGAGCTGACATAAAAAAAAATGACTTCTTTTGGCAGGAGACCCACAGAAGCCATCAAACTCAAATATAGTTCATTATCAACTTAATTAGGAAGCTGAGTACCTCTCATCAGGCTTTATGGGCAATTATAGTCACTTGTTTATATTTTCTATTGACTTGTATCTGTTTTTGCCTTCCCGTTCCGACTGGACTCGAAGGTAGGTGGAGGTGGCAATATTTGCCTATTAAGGAGATGCATTTAGCAAAGGGGAATGACAATCATTTTGGAAGAGCGGAAGATAACTCTGGCCTCAGGGATTCGAGTGGGCAGACGCTGTTCCCCAGGTACGCTGTGCTCTTCCTGCTGAATCACAGTTGTCACACACTGCAGGTAGTCAGACGTTTTGCTGTATTACAGCAACAACCAGAAAAGTCACCGTTAACACCGTCATTACAGCCTCTGTTTCAAGATGGTCCTTAACACTTTGGACCTCTGAACAGATTGACAGCTACTATCATCGTCAGCAATCCCTCACACTTAAGGGTGATTGTCTTCCATGACTGCCTTATCTGTGGCTGACGAGTGCAATCCAGGATCAACAAGTTTCATTGCAACTTGGGCACTTTCTGTGCAAGGTGAGCGGCTCCAGATCCTTGATTCGGTCCTTGACGCACTGTTTCTGCCACTCTCGCTTTTTCGTCTCCTGGTGTCGTGGTGAGGTTTCAAAGTATTGAGATCCTTTCAACAGACCCTTCCTGCATTTGGGGTGGTCTCCCACCCCAAGAGCTGTGAGCTGTGAGTTAATGTCAATGTTGCAGGTTTTCAAGCTGTCCTTGAGGATGTCCCTGAAGCGCTTTCTCTGCCCTCCTCCTGAGCATACGCCTTGACTGAGCTGAGGGAATAAAACTTGCTTCGTGAGCTTGGAGTCGGACATCTGGATGGTGTGGCCAGCCCAGCTAAGTTGGATGCCCATAAAGTTGTATGCTATTGTACTTTCAACTGGTGCTCATCCCAGCAAAAAACATATGATGCCTTTGGATACTCATCAAGCACCAGTTGTATGCGTTTTGAAAAAGCTTTATAAAACAACTACCCAAAGATTGCAGTTCCCACTTGATATTAAGTGTTGGTAATCTGGGTTGAACTCCTGGTTTCATTGAAGTTAATGGGAATCTTTGGGAATGGGAAGTAATGCCATTGTCCAACCTTGGGATACCACCTGGCCTTTGCACAAAAAGAACGGTAAGCATTGCCTGTGATGGCTTGCATACAGCAACTTCCAAGCATGAAGGTTAAAGGGAGAGAAGAAATAAAAAGGAAAGACTGGCAAGGGAAACTGCAGGAGGGGTGAGAGCAGAAATACTGATTAAGAAGAAAAGAATTATTATTTGACCCCAGCAGTCTTTCCTACCTAGAGCAGGCGGCTGGACCCGACGATCTCCCGAGGTCCCTTCCAGCCCTAAACTTCTGTGAATTGAACTGTAACTACTACGTCTGAACTTCAGCTTAAAGGACCAGATTCTCCCATCTTCACTCGCATCAACCTCCTTTCTGCAGGAATTGAGTCATCCGCATGTAGTAATGTTCTGTTCAGCATGATACGGTCCCTGTTTTACCTTTGCTTTCAGACTGGGCATCCAAAATGTGGCCATAACACATGCAGAGAAAAAGAGGATCTAGGCTCTAAAATCCCATTTGCTAGGTGGGACAGAGCGAGAGGACAGCTTTGGGAATGTTTGTGTCGAGGCTGACCCTGAAGCACACAAAAGGCTAACGGCGTTGTAAAGAACATGCACGTTTCTATTTCTTGCTATCAGTGGAGTTTAAGCAGCAGCAAAAAGACAGCTGCTTCTTGCAAACAATGTCAGTGTGAGATCTGATGCTTGATCTCACTTGTTTTAATGATAACCTTTCATTAGGCAGCTAGAGAAAAAGAAAAAAAAAAAGCAGTTTTAATATAGTTGCTGTCAGCAGAAGATACAAATTCAACACCATATTGAGAAAAAAAAAATCAAGGAATAAGATGCAGTAAGTCATAACGACAAGCTTGATCTTCTGCTGCTCTCTAGTTAATGATAGCCACAAAATTTTTAAAATCAGATTCCCCTAAAAAGTCATCAGTGACTTTATGTAATGTAAATAGTAATTGTTATTGTGTGTTGACAATTGAAATGAATAGCTAATTTAGGGTTTGGCAGTGGGAGTTGTTCCCATTAGCACTTATCAAGCACCATTCACGGTTGTTAACATCACAGCCTCACAGAGATTAGATATTAAAAACTTTTTTTGGATCTGGTTGTCTTAGGCTCATAACTAGCAGAGAACTGACAACCTTTTAACCAGTCACATGGCCTGGATACAGTTTAAACATCTCATTTACAGATCCATGGAGCTTGCATTTCTCTTGGGCTGAAATCAGTGGAGACATGCTGTGTCAAACCGGTACAAGTGTGGGATTTTCATTGTACCTTTTCTATGCATAGGGGAGCTGTGAAAAAATTCACAGGTGGATCAAGATTTGTTTTTCAAATTACCTAAAAGAACAGGGCTGTCTAGGCTGGAGGCCCAGTTTATGCCTACCTCTATTTATAAAAAATGCAAATCCATTGTAAATCCATTTAAAAGAAAATGATTAATTTTTACCTGCTGAATATCTGAAAGGGAGACTGTGTACTGCTATGAATTCAGGACTCGAGTCTGTTCTTGTTTGCACCAGAAAGCTGAATGCAAATGATTTTTTTTTTCCCTTTGTCAGGCTAGAAACTTTCTGAACAGCCGCCGTAATGCTACTAAAGTTACCGGTAATTGATTTCTACCAGGCTCCGAACAGTGTGAGTTCAGAATTACACTCACAGTCTCTTGCTTAGAGTATTGGTCCCTGCTATTTAAAGAGCCAAGTGAAAAAGACAGTCTACCCAGTGCTCAATTAAGTTTGCAATGCTTTCTTGCTAGAAAAAAATATTTATAACTGTCCTTCATTATAACAAACTTGCTGGGTCCTTTAAAGGCAGTAAAAGAAATACCTAAGCACTGAAAAAAATGAATATACTGGGCGCATAATATAACAATCAAGATATTCAAATCAGCCATTGCCAGAGTTAGGATTTATAAATCCTGATTTGAAATGTAGGTACGAAAGTCGTAAGCAAGCACGCCTGTCACTAATGAAGGTGATTACAGTGGCTCTGCTCTGAATGAGCCCGTCTTGATCATGAGGAGAACAAATGGAAAATGTGCAGAATTGATTTGAGCAAATCAGGACACAACCCCATTATGGGGCAGACGCCAATGCAAAACCTAAAAGGGAATGGAGGCAATAAAAAAATAAAATGAAAAATGAATGGGGATTATTTTCGTTAACAACTCGGCCAAGTTTCTCTTTTTCTTTTCTTTTCTTTTTTTTTTTTTTTACGACTCACAAAAAATCACATAAAAAGTCCGAAGGGACAGAAGTAGCAGGTAAAAAAAAAAATCACTCTGTTCCTGGGCTCCATTTCTCAATCTAATGCAAGGCATTAAGGAAAATGTACTTGATACCCCAGTGTCCCACAGCATGGCGTGGCACCTTCGTATCTGCATTGTGTATTTCTGCATGCAGGTATGCCAAGAGCCCCTCACACCCTGTATTTGAAACATCTCATAAGAAAAGAGGAAAGGGTCTCTCTTGTACTACATCCCGAGATAATGATCACCAAACATCCCACAAAAAAAAAAATCACTCCATTTTTTTTTTTAAAGAAAAGTTGAGTGATTTTTTTTTAAAGCAAAGATCAATTTCCCTTTACATTTTTTAAGATGGCAAAGTCATTTTGTTTATTGCCAGGATTAAATCATTCAACTGGAAAATTGTAGCTAATTATATTGCCCATCACACACATGGGGGAAAAAAAAAAGACTTACAGTTAGTCTTCCAGGTATGAGAAATCAAAAAAAAATTAAAAATAAAGCAACTCGATAACAGTGTTTCATGATATAAATATTTATCATTGCAGGAGCGACTCAGAAGTCTGGTGTGCAACTTTAATAAGCCCTATAATATTCCACTGAGTCTAATATTTCCAACTGTTAGAGCAAAAAAGAAATTTTTTTTTTTTATTATTGTCTAGGAATACATCATACATTATTAAAAAGCAAGCTGCGTGGAGGTTCTGAATAAGCTTTCAACTCCTGCTGAAGGTAACTGAAGAGGGAAAACATTTGAAAACCAGCGATTGTTGCAAACTAATTCATATCTCTAGGCTATGGGCAACCCTCAGCCCTGATTCGATATGCGCTGAAGTCACAAGAAAATCTCCATTGACTTGAATGAGCACTGGATCCCACCCCTACTACCGCAATGAGAGAAGAGAGAAAGAAATACAACTCCGGCACTGTTGTAATATATGGTGACAATGCTCTGTGATTAGCTTTGGCAGCCTGAGGTGGGGCTGTCATTGCGGTATTGATTTTTTTCCCCCCTCTGGAGAGTCTGCGTGCAAGGAATTAAGGGTGGCAGGGTGGGGAATAAGGTTAGTTTTGTAATGACTTCTATAGCCCCAGCTGCCCAGACAGTTGGGAAGAGGGAAGTGCTCTGCTGAAGACTGTAGCTTCAATTTTTTCTTGTGTTGGACAATGTAAAGGTGCCACCCCCACCAAGAGCTTTGAAGGCAGGAGGCATGCGGGCAGGCGGCTCTTGTACCCAGTGGTTCTGGGCTGGCCATGGCTGCTGGCTGGTCTAACTGGTGCTGAAGGATGTACCGATAGACTCGTGGGGCACAGCGGTGGTAAGATGCTACCGAGTCCCAAATACAGCCACGAGTCTGGCTCTCTGAATCTTTATTCTTTTGCTCAATCCACAGAGAAATACTTCATGGGCTTTTAAAAAGAAACCTCTGACCATACTCTAAAAATCCAGGGGATACTTGTTTTGAAGTTACTCAATGATGACTTTCTCTATTATGAAAGAGGCTGGGGCTTCCTTCCATTTAGAAAATTACTTAAATTTTATCCTTTACATCTGAAATGGTGGCAAAGAGCCCCAAAACCAGCATGAGCAACTGAGGTGATTGAGACATCTTATACAGAAGGAAAAGCTCTGTATCTTCCTAAGTAGCATTGTCAGAGTCACGGCTTGCTGCAAAAAGCAGGGATAGGTATTAAGTGGCATTGTGACTAACATGATTATGCAAAAGAGAATATAGTAATAATAACCCTGTCTTGCCATCACTTACAATGGCATCTGCATTCTTTCAATTTTATATCATTTTCATGGGATTTCAGACACACCATGTCGCCTTGCTGTGTGATTCATGTGAACCTTAGATTAGTTGCAGCAAGGGAAGTTTAGGTTAGATTTTATGAAAAACCTCTCTCACTAGGAGGGTGATGAAGCACTGGAACAGGTTACCCAGAGAGGTGGTGGACTCTCCATCCTTGGAGGTTTTCAAGACCTAGCTAGACAAAGCCTTGGCTGGGATGATCTAGTTGAGGATGGTCCTGCTTTGACTAGGAGGTTGAATGAGATGACCTTCTCAACCCTCATTTTCTATGATCCCATAATATACCCAGAAGGAACAGGAGGAAGTAGGGTTCATATGTATTATGCAAAGACAATGAAGATTTCCAAAAACAGAGGCTAGAGGGTCGTACCCAGAGAGTGGTGGTGGATGGGTCGGGATTGACCTGGAAGGACATGGTAACAGAATCTGAGATGAACGTATGCAAAAAGGTGAATGGTGATTGGTGAAGAAGCCTCCAGAAGCTTTCAAGTTTTGGTCAAAGTCCACCCATTGACCGAAGAAAAGAAGTGAAGGTCTTAGACATGCGCTCCTAGCAAAAGGACACATAAATGAGTAACATGCATAAGCAAACAGTAAACCGAGGAGGAGCTTGAGATGGGAGGAGAAATGGGTGGGACACAGGAGGGGCGAGGGTAGAATGAATGATAATAAGCATAAACCAAAGTGTATAAATGTGGGAAAAAAAACTATTGTTCGTTGCTGCTCCCCGTGTTCATAGACTGGGTGTCTGTGAGGGAGCTCGCCCGAAGCGGTCTCCATTCTGAATAAAGCTGTTGCGAGCAATGTGTGCTGGTGTTTGCTCCCTGCTTGCTCTGGCTAATGAGTACCAGGATCCATGAGCTATTGGACCGTCATCTCCCTAGTCATTGGGCACTGCATGGAGTCAGGGTCTAACAGCCTGATCCCACATAAACATATTCTTGCTCTGATCCGGCTCAGATCAGACGGCAGTGTCGTGTGGAGTAAGAGGTACTGAGCAGGGCAGATGTTCTGGTATTTTTTAGCTGGGCACTGCTATTAGCAGGGAAGAGGAGTGCATTGGCCTACATCCCTCCATCCACATCTTGCCAGGTTGTACATTCACTGTTGTAACAGCATAATTAGGCAGTGCTTCTAGCAGGAGGTGGTAATTAAAATCCTCAGAGTGCAGCAAAGAAACACTGATCCAATGATCAGGTTTATGCAATTATGTCCTTACCGAACATAATGTATATCATTTGCCAGGCTTCTCCTGTAATTGCAGTTTTGCTTATTAACACCATTACATTTTTAAACTATTCATATCATCTATATAAAGTATGCAATATCACGGTGTTACAGTCCCAAGGCTGTGCAGCCTGCTGCTGCAGAAAGCAGGAGACGACAAAAATTTAGAGCCGTTTCTGATAAAAGGTGACTGTCTGTGCTTGTATGATGATACCGAAGCAATTAAAGCTCCTGTGCTTTCTATGCCTGCGTCTGTGAATATGCTGATTCCTCTTTATCAAGCTGCCAAAAAATCTGGTTGTTCTTCCATATGCAAATTTTAACATGGATAAAGAATTATTTTGAATTAATGTTCCTCTCAAGGCCAAACTGAACAAAAGGTTTATGCAAAAGAGAGCCTGTGAGGTCCTGGACTCCAGTGTGGTGTAGCTCACACTCAAAAGGAGTCTGGTTCTGCCCTTCATATTTTTAATGGACATTTGTAAGCATCAGAAAGCTGTTATTGGCCTAATTGTAGGATTGTAAGAGCATAGGGAAGTGGGACTGCAAGGGACCTCATGAGATCGTCTAGTCCAGTCCCCTTCTCAAGGCAGGATCATCCCTAACTAAACCATCCCAGCCAGTTATCTGTCTAAACTGTTCTTGAAAACTTCCAAGATGGAGATCCCAGTATCTCTAGGTAGCCTGTTTTAGTGCTCGACCCCACTCATAGTCAGAAAAATCTTCCCAGTCTCCAGCCTAAACTTCCCCTGCTGCAGCCAGAAGCTATTGCTTCAAGTCCCGTCCCCTACGGCCCCAAGGAAAAGCCCCTCTCCACTCTCTGCTCATGATAAGACTGGAAGATCAGCATTTCAAAAGTAAGATGTGAGAGCATCACCCCTCCTCTGACCCTGTAACTTGGGTAAAAAGGCTGGAGTGATGCAAAGGAGCCTTGTGGGATAATTATCTCCACACAGGTGCTGGAAAAAAATAGGATGTCCCCCAAAGAGGCTTCATGAGCATCAAGGTATTGCAGAAGATGGGGCTGGAGAAAATAGAGACATATGAGAAGCAGCACTGCAAAACATAATGCTGTGAAGTTTCCAAGGTATGCTACAAGCCATATGGCAGCGGAGGAAGGTTCCCCCTGGCAGTGTATACTGTAAATTGGAGTATTTCAAGCCTAGAAGCAGCCCAGGTACGAGGGTGGCTTCAAGCTCATTGAGGCTTAGGGCTTTGGGAATGTCTGCACTGATCAGAAAGGGCTGCTGGGCTGGGCAATTGGGAAGACTGGATCTCTGAAATGCACCCTATCGAGATAACTTTCTGACACCGAATATTTGAAACCAAAAAATGTCAGTCATGATGTTTCTTCCTCCAGCCTCTTTGTTCTTCCTCCATCAGTTCCACCTGAACTCCCGAAATAAAAGCTGACATTTGATCAGCCTATCAATAGAAACGGTTCTGTCGTGAAGATGATCCCTGGGTTTTGTTCTTAACAATATGGAGACGAGTCAGGGAAGGCTATTGCTATTTGTAGCACCTCTTTTTCCGTGGTATTTTGGAAGTAGCAATTGGCCTTGAGAAGCATGCTGAGAAAGAGAAGTATAACAGCTTAAAACAACACATAACATTTACTGCACTGCCGGGTACCAGCCTAAAAGCTATCATCAGAAAAAAGTGGCTTGACCTGGAATGACAGATGCATTACTGTTGAGTTTTCTCTCATCTTTTTTAAAGAAGACAAAACTTCATGTCTGGCTAATCAAAGGCTTTTCTCATGAGATAAACACTCCATTTGCCGGTGATACTGCCAGCGCTGGAAGGGGAAAAAAGGAGCAAAACGGGTCCTTTACCAAGCGCCTTGCAAAAATCCCCTGAAAGAGATCTTCATTGGTATCACAAATGAAAGCCGGGCATTAATCTTATTTTGACAATAGTGGCCACACAAATTAGTAAATATGCTAGTTATCTTTAATAATTGCTATTCTGTGTGGCACAAACACTGCACTGAGTGTTTGGCAGGCACCTAATGAAAAGATCCATATCCCCAAAAGCTTCAAAGCTAAATAGACAAGTACACTGCAAGGTGTTGAACTCCTGGTGTCCCCAGACTCTCCTGGGAGCTGAAAGCACCTAATAGCCCTTCTTCTTCCTGGAGAAGGCCTAAGAAAAGGATGTTGGGATACAACAAGGAGCAGTCTGAGCTGACAATTAAGTTGGCACTTATCTTTTTAGTGCCATCTTCTTTGCATGGGACTGTTGTTTTTTTTAGTTTTTATTTAGTCTTGTGCTGAAGATTTTTGCTCATTTTTTTCAGCGAGGAAGGCTAACATGGGTTATAGGGTTTTTGGTATAAGTGGGAATGAATAAAGGAAATGGTTTGTAGAGGCCTGTTCTTGAATTGTCCTAGGTAACAAATGTCCTGCTCAGCTTCTGATACAAACATTGAATAAAAATCAGAAAAATAAACACGGAATAGTAGCATTAGAGCTAGTGAAAACATCTCCTGAGACAACCCAAAAAATGAGTGTTGTGAACAAGAGCAAAGGAGGGCCAGAAGTCAACAGACCTAACTCTGTGTCAGAAATGAAGCTTAACTGGTGCACAAAATACTGAGAAAATGGATTTTTCTGTTTGGGGTCCACAATTTGAGACTGGTGCAAGAAGGATGGATGCACTCAAAGGAGTGATCCCAACATCTCCTGTAACCCCAGGGATTCACCGGGACACCAGCTGGCCTCCTTGTCCTAACCAGACATGGCAAGAGAGATGACTCAGTTGACACTGTTATTTCCAGTGGGAGTTAGTGGTAGAATGTGAAGTTTGGGGTCATGTTATCAGCAGGGATCCCAGTTTTCTGCGATTTAAAAAAAAATCCCCAATTTTTGGATTGAAAAAAGTAACCCCAAATCCACATTTTTCTGTGATTAAAATGAAACACCGCTATATACATATATACATACATACATACACATATACACATACACGCACACACATATGCACATATATACATACACGCACACACACATGCACATATATACATACACGCACACACACATATATACATACTAGCGGTATTTCATTTTAAGAAAAAATGTGGATTTGGGTTACTTTTTTTAATCTGAAAATTGGGGATTTTTTTCCTATCAGAGAAAACCAGGATCCCTGGTTATCAGCCACTGTCTCCTGTGCTATTTCTCTTCCATTTCATATTCCTTGTCTGTTAAGACAGTTGACTTAGTGAGCCAAGACTGCTGTGGACCATGACTAGAGGGGCAGCTAAAACCACTGTTGCGGACACCACAATGCTGATAGGAGTTCACCATATCTCAGAGTGGCTGATAGGACGGTATGATGCTCAGTCTGTATTTATTCACCTGGGAAGCTGAAAGCGTGAGTCAGCATCGGCTACAGAAGCCGCATCTTCTGTCTTTGCTCCTTTTCCCTCCCTTGCTATGTTTGTCTTGTTTCGTCTTCAAGAAAACAGGCTTGGACTCTAGCTACAAGAGTAGCAACAGCTCATCTCAAGTAGCTGTTTGCCGTTCCAAAAAAAGGACAGTTAATAACATCTTCACTACCAGTGACAAGACAGTCGAAAAAGGGAGTGAGGAGCTCCTTAGAAAAAATTTCTTTCAGCTAGAAGGGAAAGGGGATAACATATATGGTTAAAACAAAAGTTTGCCTTTGGATTTAAATGCTGTACATCTAACATCTCCACTTGTCCTCCTGTCTTTTGTATTTGATTTGTGGTTTTGTTTCCCCTTCACTTGGTTTAAGTGACTTGCTTCCTGCTATACAAGACAAATATTCAGGAGGATGCTCTGGCTTGGGAGTGATCTTCGTTTCAAATTCTTTTAAGGAAAATAAATGGATATTTACTCTAGTGCACAGGTTCTCAAACTGTGGTCCGTGAGCTCCATTCTGGTAGTCTGCAAAAAGGTTGAGAAACAATTGAGAATATCTGTACTTGGCCCTGCACTTGATTTATTTTTATTAGTTTATTAAGTGGTCCGCTGAGAACCTCAGCAATTTTCAAGTGGTCCACGAAAAAAGAAAGTTTGAGAACCATTGCTCTAGTGTAATTATAATCACAAGAGCCGGAGCTTAGTGCAGTCATTGCATGTCATCACCCTCAGGATATTTTTTCGAAGTTCAGACTATTTCTCACCCATCTAATTAAGGATGTAAAACTGTCAGAGGTGGGAAAATTCACAGGGTCATTGCTGGCATGATTGTAAAATCCCGATTCATTTTGCATTTGTTCTCAGAGATCAATCAACATTCAGTAAGTCATGCATTAGACGCCATCTCCAAAATACAGTCCCTTGCTTCATGTGATTTTAAAATATACATAAAGTTTTCAGCAAAAGTACAACTGTTTCGAATGGGCTAATAGCACGTTTAGCACTGCAGGGCTGTGAAATAAGTAGAAAAAGGAAGGGGCTCCAGGTCAAGTCCTAGCTCCATTCAAGAGTTTCTTCACTCGCACAAAATAATGATAGCAAATATTCTTTGAAGCATCAAGAGATTATTTGCTAAACCAGATCTACTTTAGGATTGATTTAGGATGCTTTTAGGAATCTTGTAGTGAATGGACTGAAAATGGCATAGGGCAAAACTCGCAATATTTAGAAGACTTGCTGAAGTCATTCTGGACTAAAGCTGGTAGACTTGAGCCCTGGGAGGGGTACCAATACCTACTATATAGGTATACTATATCTGCAGAGGTTCGAATCAGCATGGGTCTGTTCTGCTCCGAGTAATGGGTGCTGGATTTCCAGAGATTACATGCCATTGCTCACTCCCTGGGCATCATAGAGCTCAGCTCGGTGGGTAAGGCCATGCAGGCTAGTGCCTGGGTAGGAGCAGTGTTAATGTGGGGCAGATGAGGGTTGAAGCCAGAAGACTGGCAGTATAGTCAGGCTGGCAAAGCTACTTACCTCTGATCTCAGCAGGTTCTCCCTGGGGTGGGGAATATCCCTTCGTCTTTCTCACCTACCCCACAATTAAGCAAAGCACTGCACATTCAGAAATGAGCTGCTCACTTCCTTCAAGAAGTCAGGCCTTCAATACTCATGACATTTCTACCTTGAAAATGTCCTTGGGATGCTAAGATCAGATAAGACCTTGCTTTAAATAAAAGCCGGCAGGACAACATCTTCCAATTTATTTGAAACTATTGTCCCTAAGCAGCAGTCCAAGACTTAATAATCCAAGAATCTGCCAAAAGATATTACATCCTCCTACCATCGTAAATAAGAAATGGAAAGATTGATAAGAAGCTTCTTTTATTTACTAGCAACTTTGCCTTTTTTTTAGTATATCCTTCCTATATCGGGAATTATTTGTGATCAGGCTCCTGGTCAACTGAAAATGTTTGTCTTTGTTGATTCTTTTTTTTTTCCTACAAGAAAGTAGCTTTGTCCTAAATGTGCCTGGCATGATTTTGTCACTGTAATTTTCTTTGCAAAAGGAAGCTCGAAAAGAAACTAAGGAATCAGTGCTGTGGCCAAATAGCTTAAATTCAGAGTGAGTGCATGTAAGGACATGAACACAAAACCAGCATACATGAGAAAAGAATCAGGTCTCACATATTAAGTACTTTCAGCACCAACCCTGTAAAGATAATCTATCCGAGTAGGCTCATCGAACTCTGAAATCACTCGGGCATGTAAAGCTGCTGTTGTACGTGCATTTGCATGGTTAGGGCTGTCATTTATTCATAGACATTACAGTTGCAATTCAGCTCACGCGTAATTCCACCAACCCTTAATATAGACTAATCTGGAACTGACTTTTTGTCCATCTTGAACATCTATTTCATTCAATTGTTTCTACTTTAAAATAGATATACTTTCAAGATACATGCAGGAGGTGCAATATATTACCCTTTCATCACTACAATTAATCCAAACACATGATTCACCTATGTATACCAGTGTGAGACTGCTGATGTCAGTGAGGGGTGATTTATACTGGTCTGGACAAGATCAAAATCAGGCCCCAAATTTCCCAAAATAAGGAAAGGGAAAAGTGATGGAAATGACTGCACTAAAGTGTATGTTTTCAATTCATGGGGAGACTTCCAGTAGAGATTTGCTTCGAAATTCTCCCTGGGGGAATTTTGAAACTCTCCCTCTATGTTTTTCTGTTGATCAGCACCTAAAGTTGTGATTAAAATTTTCAGTCTTCCAGGTACGATACCTTTTAATGTGTCGCATCACCACTTGATTGACTTGTTTATTTGAGCTCAGATGATAATCAATGCCTTTGACACCTGTTATTCAAAAGCCTGTAACATATTATTGTGTTTGTATTCCCTGATTTGCACAGATGAGATGCTTTTGGTTTCAATTACTTTTGCTTTTCTCCTTCAGTTATTCACTAAGAAAATAAAAGGAAATAGCAGCTTAGGTTTGTTACGGGAGCTTTTAAATTCAGAGGTATTGATTCCTCTAGTCAACTGAAACGAACTAAGTCCCTGAAAATGAAAACATTATTAAGAGAAGCAAACTCATGTCTTCCTCATATTTGTCGTGAGTTGACAATTCCTTTGTCTTTTGATCTATTTATTTTTTTCTACAATAAATATAGCATTTTTATCCCTGGCTCATCGCTATTAAACTGCTATGAATATCAACTTAAAAAACCTGTGCTCTGTTCACCACTACCGAGCACATTAGAACAGTAATGATTTGCAACAATTTTGAACACTTACAGCACATTTACCCAGGAGCCAGTAGCTATTGGAGTCAATTATTACAATGCTGTAAGAGAACATAGTGCAGAGTGGTTAAGGCATCTTGCTCCAGTGCACAAGTTTTAGTTGTCTCAAACTTACGCAGATGATCACGGTCAAACTGACCCAGATGCAAACAGATGCCTGGCCAGGGAGATCAATGGCAGCTAATCATGGTGCTAAATCCAACACTCCCTTATGCGCTGTTGGGGACAAAAAATAGCATGCCTTAGCCTCACCCGAGGGACCACTGGGCTTTGACTGTTCTTCTTCTGTCATATACCTCGGTTGTATCAGCACCAAACAACTATTATATGTCTTCCATTACTATTATTCAGCTGTCAAAAACAGCATTGCTGGTATTTATTTGATTGACTCCAGACTAAAAAGAGGGCACTGCATAGTTTGAATTATCCCTGTGCTGTGCTCCAGCTACTTTATTTTCCTCATTAAAGATAATGGCCCAATTATACCCATTTGCTGCTTGTTACTGATTATTTTCATTTAACAAATGCAAATTGATCTGGCAAAGTTCTGCTCCTATAACCTCAGACACAACCGATTGGTGTTTGGGGCTGATGAAACTTCCTTGGGGAATTGGTCTACCTGTCATGTGGCTACGTCAGAGCATTGCTGAGAGGTCAGCGTAACAGAGAACACAAGATGGGGTGCCCTCTGCAATCATCAGGTCTTATCTCATGTAGGGCAGTGTGCTGTTTGCTTGTGACAGCAAGCCTAGAAATGTGTGGCTCTGGTTTGGCTGCCCCAGGTCAAGCACAGGGGCAGAGATTGGAATTAAAATAGAAGTATATGAAAAGAAAAAATCCTACAATGTGACAGAAATGCTCCTCGTGGCCACTCAGAATTGGAGCCCAACCTCTTCTTGTTGGGTCCTTAGCATCCTGGATGCATCAAAGATGCACGCATGGTTTCTACTTCACCCAGGTCCAACCTGTCCTTGGGAAGGACAACCTGATGCATCTGTGATAGGTAGATCATCTTCTCTCTGAACGAGTCTGCCAAGGTCTTCACATTACAAACTAAAATGACCTTGACAGAGTTAATTTCTCAGCATCATTACCACAACTTCTGGTAGCAACAGCAGGACTGGCTCTATTGCTTCTGACTGTTTAACTGATGCTTCATTGCTAGGCAAAGCTGCAAGTAATCCTCATCATTACTAAGTCTGGACCCTGACATGGCGCACTAATAAATGATAGGTAGACCTGAACAGCACCCATGGGGAAAGTTAATTAGTAGTCATGCAGAACTGTGCACACCTCTTAACTACACCTAACATCATTGGAAACTACCCTGACCTGCATACAGACAGCAAACACTTACCCTTCCCTAAGTGAGATACATGAACTTTTTAAAAGCAGGCCTCCGTATTATAATGAGTGTGAAGCACTGGTTATCATTGTCCTACAGTCACCTACTTTAGTTTTAGAGATTGTTTTGAGTTTTTTTTCTTTTAAGATAGATAAACTAGGTAATGTCCTGGAGACATCCACTCCAGATTCCCAACCAGGACTATGGAACAGCCAAAGTAGGGAAGGGAAACCCATTACCAGTCTTATGTTGAGCCTGCCGGTATTTTCGATATGGGCTCTCCAGACCCTCATGCACTGCCGATGTCCATAAAAAAAATCAGCATCAATAAAGCTCACTACTAGCAAGGCTGAAAGCTTTGATTTCAGATGCTCCCAGCAATTAGTGAACAAACAGGGAATTATTTCTATCAACCTTTAAATGGATCGTGCTAGGTCTTCTGCTCACTCTTCATTATCATTTTTGGAGGGCTTTATTGCACTGCAGACATTGAGATAACCCCATCCATACTCTGTAATGGAAATTCATTTTTAACTCTGTATTCACCCCCAACAGTAGTAGCAGCGAGTCCTCATGTGGGTGTGCTTTGAGCCAACTATGCACACAGTTTAAAACTCTCTTCCTAAGCTTGCTGTCTAACACTATATACTCCCTTGTCTCCTTGCCGAGAAAGAGAGCAGTGCAGATCACAAGGGAAAAGTTCACTTCAAAAACACATGTCTTAGCAAACTGAATTTACCTTTCGATTGCTGGCTGCTCCTTTGTGCTCTGGAAACCCTTTTTTCAGTTCTACAGTGAGATTAAAAGCCAGGCTGCGGGGCTGTGTTTTTGCTTCGGTGGGAAGGTGTAGAGGCCGAACTAGCAGCTAACATCTGGCTCAGTCTTCCAGACTGAGGTCATGCAATGGGCCTGTGAGCTGAAGACCCAGCCAGGAACTTGGAGGATAGCCAGGAAGCCAATCCAGCCACAGGGCAAAGGAGATCCAGTGTTGCTTTGAACACTGCAAGGATTCAGTATCTTTTCAGTCCTTGTTGAAGGAAAACCTCCCCGGTGGTTTATTGGTGTTATTCCCCTGAGGATAGAGCTCTGAGTTGGGAGTTATCCCTGCGTGCACCTACATGAGACATTTAATCTGCAGAGCTGCCTAATTAGCTCCTCAGTAAAGTCTCTATGTCTACACGTGCAGCCCTATTAGGCTGGAGAAAAGTAAGTAACTCCAGTAGATACAAGTAATATCTTGCAGCAGCATGCAGTACACAGCGATGAATCTGTAGATGCTGACGGGGCTGCCTGCCAGCTAGTCCCACACTGGCGCACCCTCGTGCCGCAGCCCTCCCCTCTGCAGCACGTTAAGCTGGGTCGGAGCAGCCCCGGGCTGGCAGGCTGACCCCCTGCCAGTCAGGGCTGCTCTGCAGTCCTTGGCACATGTTCAAATGCAGTGCCCAGGAGCAATAAAATCCAGTGCAATATACTCTGGAGTTTATTGCTCCATGCTAATAGCATGTGTAGATGCACTCGGTGAAACTGGGAGGCAGCAGCCCAGAAATATACTTCTAAGACCCTCAACTTATCAGTGCCCCTCAAAGCATCAGTGGATCAACTTCAGATGGTCTAATGAGGTATTACCATACTTGTCCCAGGAGTTAAAAGGAGCTTTAAAGCCCTCCGCTCAACACTCGTATAGGTCAGTTGTGTCAAAAATGGGCCTGAGGTTAACACCGTTGTTCAGACCCCTTCAGGGAAGTCTTTGGAGAGAGACATCAAGGACTGTCTAGACCAGGGGTGGGCAATTATTTTGGGCAGAGGACTGCTTACTGAGTTTTGGCAAGCCATCGAGGGCCACATGACAGGCAGCTCAGGGCAGATTAATATTAATTTTATAAATTTTTTAGGGGTCCCACAGGCCAGATAGAATGGCCTGGTGGGCCACATCTGGCCCCAGGCCACATTTTGCCCACCCCTGGACTAGACCAAGAGGACTGAAGAAGTACGACCACGTTCCTGCTAAACCAAGCAGCATCATGGTCCATCCTCCCAGCAAACAAAGGAGGTGCAGGGATAAGGTTTCATTTCTGGGGCTCCTGTGTAGAGGCTTAATTTTGTCTCCCAGTTCTTTACTAGAAGCCCATGCTAATGCCACCTCTGGGCATAATGCTGCTTTGTGCTGATCTGGGCCCAACTTTTCAAATTCAGGAAGGAAGTCCCATTGCAGGGAGACAAAAGGTTTTTGGGTAAATGTGATGTCTTTTATTAGACCAACTGAGTAGCTGGAAAAATTGTCCTTTGCAAGCTTTCAGGCACAGGTGCCCTTCTTTAGGCAGAGTCTGCTGTATTTGTCTTCTGTCTAGGGTCAAATAGAAAATTAAGCCAGTATGCAAAATGCAGGGAGTTCTCACATCTGCTGATATACAACCCTGAGGTTTGGGACTGTCCCCAAAAGTCCAGGACAGTGAGTCGTGTTACAGAAATTATCACCTCCATTCAGGTTTTTTTTTTCTTTTTAACGGAAAAAAACAATATGTAGATACGCAAGTCCCCCAGCTGGCACCTGCAAAGCCTAAAATTGCCCCTTAACAGGTTCTATAGTGAGATAACCAGGATTTTGGCAATCGGTTGTAATTCCCAATTAAAATTCAATAGCATTTAATTGGTTCATTCTTAGTCAGACTCATCTTTGGTTCATTCAGACTATTCTTGTCTCAGCCAGTGCCCTGCTGAGTGACCCTGAGGTAGCTTCACTCTTCAGGCCCCAATTTCACTCTCAGTAAAATGACAATAATGGTGCTGATATTATCAAATGCTATGAGACCTTACATTGTATAAGAGCTGGATATAATAATATTTATTAGACGATGGGTAAAGAAAATAACAGGTTCCAAGCTTCTGACATTTGTTTTCAGAAATGCTAGAATGCTTCCAGATGTTTTCTGCTTGAGTGGAAGCTGATGTTGTTATCAAGCCAAAAGATCTGAATTTGGAAGTATAGTGATAAAACCTGAAGAATCAGAAGAGGCTCCTGTTTTCAGCCACCTCCAATTTTTGCATGCAGAAAAGAGCCTTTTTCTTGAAAGCAGCTAGGCATTTATTTGAGTCAAGTGAGTAATCCCACAGCAATCCTGAATGGAAAATTCACGGCCTACAGCAGTTTGCAGGACTGCAGAGAAAAGTTGCCCATATTTATATTTGTAAAACCTCTCTTTCTACTCATTTTGCTACTAAGAGGAAACATCTGTGGTATAGCAGCCCAGTTTTGGTACCAGCAACTTCTGAGTACTAATCTGCACTCTGCCGCTGACTCTTGTTCATTGTGTAGAGCAATTTGTTCAAGCACTTCTGTTTCTCCATCTTCCCACGTGTAAAATGGAGTTTTACAAATGTGTTGTGAGGCTTATCTTGTGTGTAAAATGCCTTAAAAATGCCAAGAGTTGTACAAGACAGGTTAAGAGGCAAGTTTTTAGTTCAAAGAATGCACGTGACACGACAGGGCTTTCAGTGGCATTAATGCACCACAACGAAAATGCTACGGTATTCTGAATTAAGCTTTTATTCTGCTAAAGGTACTAACACATGGTTTTCAAAACCTGACAGAAATAGTTGTAGCCATATTGCTTATCACAGCAAGCTGATGCTTCTAAAGATGTTGCCAAATGCTGGGCATATTTCTCAGTTCTTCCAAATGAGAGAACTTATGAAATGTCAGACAATATCTCCGGAGGGGCCTAACCAGATCCTGCAAAATGCTGAGTACTCTCAGCTTCTATTGAAGTCAACTGGAATATTTTCTTATTGATTGAGCCCTACCTAGAAAAAAAAATTGTGCAAGAACAAAATGTTGCTTGTCCTACAGTGCCAATGCTTGTTTAAAAACATAAGCAAGATTCAAGACAGTATCCTGGAAGAAGGAGAGAAAAACCTGTCAATAGAAAAAAACACCTTATTGAGATATCTATATATGTATATATAAAATTCTTTATATGTGTGTATATGTATATATATAAAATTCTAAGCATAAATTAAGCACAGTATTATTCAAGCCTCATAACTGCATCTTGGAGGCTTTGAAAGAACACAGAAAATGTAAATATGAACTCAAGGAAATATAATTACTTGACAAAGAAACAGAGCCAATACTTTGAACATCTATCCACTAAGAGAGATCCTCTCATACTGTCAGATTGACGTTCTTTTAAAAAGATACCTTTCGCATGCTATTGTGCTTCTAGAGGTAGCCACATATTTTTTCAGGTATACATGGCTTTGTGTTTCAAAAGTTACTTTTTTAATCATCAGAATTTAATGACAAAAAAATTGCTATCTAGACTGACACAATTATGCCTGCTTGATAATAGTTTTTAAGCAGAAGAACAATTTGACATATTAGAATGCTGACTTGTATCTTAACAAGAGAAGTTTTTCACATGTAGTTAAAAAAAAAAAAGCCAACTTTACCTGGAAAAGAATCTACTGTGCAATAATTCTGCTATTCTGTAATTTATTTGCCTTTTCTTTCTTCACTTTTTTTTACTGTTTGGAACATTTGCCTGAAAACAGGACTTTTATTGTTCAGAAACGCGTTGGCTTCTGCTGTTCAAGTCACCACAGGAATTCATACTCCTCTTTTTGTGATGCCACGGTACGATAGGGTATCAGCAAAGATCACATCAATACATTATAAAAGCCTGCGAGCTATATGAGACTTAGGCGCAGGATCAGGGCTGGAGGCTACACTGGGGTAGGACTCCTCCCATTCTGGGTCAAGAGCTGACAAGAGATCTTTTATGAGATGTCAATGGTACCTAAAACAGGCCCCTTCCATTTTAAAATATTACCCGAGCCCAGACTGAAATGATAATTAGGATCCAGGGATTCAGATCCCAACCCCCCTCCCTGTACATTCAAAACGTTTAGATTTGAACATCTAAGTTCTCTCTAATGTTTATCTAATACAACTAATGTGGTTTATGTAGATCCGTCCTCAGCATAACAAGAGCCGTTTCAGTTCTTGGTGAGCCAGGACAACGTGAACGCTCAGAGAAAACTGATGAACAGTCCGTGTTGGAAAAGCTCTAACAATAAACTCAAGTTTTTCCTCCCTAGTTTTTATTACTAGCATCATTTGCATGTAAAGAGGGTCTTTGTGAGGTTCTGTTCCTGTGGAGATAGAATTCTTTTGATTGTGACATCACAGTTATTCACCGAGGAAATTATTTTATTGTCACAATGAGGATTAAGGTTTCAAGAAAGGAATGAGCAGGAGGGACTACCCAATCAGCCAAATAACAGAGGTCCTCCTTCATATCTGTATGTCTAATACAACAAAAGAAGAGGAAATAACACAGAAGCAATGATATCCTATATTAACACTTTTTTTCTGAACACAATGTTTCAGCTAGCAACCATCTCAGGAGGAATCAGTGAGCCACATGTTTATAATTCTCACTATCCTTCATTTTCAGTGTGGCTTGGAAAATATTCGCAATGTATCAACAGCGGTTGCAATGCTGCAGTTTTATCTGGGACAGCTATGTTTGTAAGTTTTTAATATAAATTGCATATCTGGCAACAACCTTCCAGGTGTTCTTTTGAATTTCACTTATCACTTTGTAACAGAAAAAACCTGAGCGCTTTGTAAATATTAATTAAAACCATATGGGAGTGATCCAGTGGGCATGGCACTGCCCCTGTGTGACTTCAGGCATTTCTTTGTTTCATGATCCACTCTTTGTCTGTCTAAAACACAAGCTCCTTGGAGCTTAGGCTTTTCAATATCCATGTGCAAACTACCTCCCTTTAAGTACTATTGCAATCCTATTACCGCTTATAGACAATCTTGTAGAACTGAATGTGGATGAACCCATTCAGTCTCCTCAGAAATTTTAAGTCTTTACGGGAAATACAGTGTACTCCACTTGTCTGCATACTGGGTAAATTTGTCATATTTTTGCCTTATTTTGTATAATTGTCTTAATTTGCATGACATAATACCAGTCTTAATTTTTTTGCCTATAGCTCGCATTGTAACAAATATTGGTTACGTGCACAAACTGTTTAAGTGCTTAGCATGTTTTTTCCCCATTGCCTCCTTTGGAACATAGTTGTACTCTGATTAACTGCATAGAACTAGGTGAAAGGAAAGCAGGTGTCAAAAAAGCTGCTATTAGAAGCCTTAAAAATGCTGGGAACTACTTGTTTTATGGATGCTATCCCTTGGCATTTTCAAGGAGACTAAAAGCACCCATGATGCTATTAGGAATCTTGAAAATAAAGCTGGTTTGTCTAGCAGACACCTGCTTGTTGTCTGTATGCCTTACAAAATGAAGCTAATCAATTTGGGGTAGGTGACCACCTGTCCCTAATTGGGTGGGACAGTCCCGACAAGGGAAAATTAAGTCTGGGTCCTGGCCTGCATGACTCTGGGACAGCATTTTTCCTGGATTCCCAGTATTACACAGGGATCTGGGTTTTGTGTTCACCATGGAAAAACATGTGAATAGCAGGTTTCCCCTTACAAGCTGGCAGAGCTCCAGGGGCTGCAGGGAACGGGATGAAGGGGGCAACATGTGCATGTGAACACGTGCACGTGTCCAGGAATACAGCCCCAGGCAGCAGTGGAGAGCATCTCTCCCAGATGCCTGAAGGTAAGTCTATGGGGAGGGGGGCAGATTGAGGCCCACACAGTGAGAGGGAGTGGGGCAGGTCTGGCAGCTGGGGCTGAGGATGATGCCCAACCAAGGCAATGCATGGAGCCCGGGGCAGGAATGTGAGACCGCAGAGCCCAGCCGGGTGCCGGATGGAGGCGCGGGCAGCTCATCCAGGAGGTGGAGAGGGGGAAAGCTCCCTTCTGCTGCATGCACTCCTGGGCAGGGAGGCATGAGAGGTGCCTGTGCTTCCCCAGATTTGTACATGGGGTGGGGAAGGATGTAGGGCTCTCCTGCCCTCAAAAGCCCTGCACCAGCCTCACTGCCTGCTCACCTGGCAGCAGTGGCGCAAAGTTGTGTCCCTCGCTGCAGCTGGGTGCACAGGAGGCACCTTGCCATGGTGGCTCAGCTGGCGCAGGCTCCTGGGGACAGATAGCAGAGCGAGGAGCCCAGATCCTGCAGTGTACATCCCACATCCCCCCACGGGCTCTTGCAGCTAGCCCTTGTTCTGCCTTGCTGCCGGCTGTTGGCTGCTCCTGGGAAAAAAGCTCCTATTTCACAGCCCTGCAGATGGCATTTAACACATTCTGGTAAAGAGATCCCAGCTTTTCCTTCCGTCTCAAACAGAATAACCCAGCTCTGAGCCCCGGCTTACGAGTGGAGCTTCTAGTTTAACAGGGGGAAAACCAGGCATTGCTTTCTACAGGACGATGCTGACTGCTGTTCCCCTTTGCAGATGCAACAAAAATGGTCCGGGGGTTGGGGCACATGATTTATGAGGACAGGCTGAGGGAACGGGGCTTATTTAGTCTGCAGAAGACAAGACTGAGGGGGATTGAATAGCAGCCTTCAACTAGCTGGACTGTTCTCAGTGGTGGCAGATGACACAACAAGGAGCAACGGGCTCAAGTTGCAGCAAGGGAAGTTGAGGATGGATAGTAGGAAGAAATTTCTCACAAGGAAGGTAATATAAAACACTACAGCAGGTTACCCAGAGAGGTGGTGGGATCTCCATCCTTGGAGGTTTTGAAGACCCAACTAGACAAAGCCTTGGCTGGGATGATGTAGTTGGGCCTGGTCCTGCTAACTCGGAACTAATGTTCCCATAGGAGCAATGTTATAAATGGGGGATTGGTTCCTGAACCCAGGTCCGAAACCCTGTTTTCACCAGAATAACCCAGAATGTTGTGCTCAACCAATTATAGATGAGTCATATAGCTACAGTAATGTATTTATATTGTAAATAGCAATCCTATTGATTTGCAAGGACGTCTTTGAGGTGACTTTGTTGGGCCTTTTGAAGGGCTCTTGGCGGGACCTTTCAAAGGGCTCTTGTTGGGAGTCTTCTCAGGAGTCTTGTCCACAGCTTTGCCAGGACTCCCATCTGCTTTCTTAAAGAAAGCATCCCAGGAAGTTGGCACAGATGTTCTCTGGGGAGAATGGCAATGCCATGAACTCCTTCACCGACGTGGCGTTGGGTCCAGCGTTGTCAAGTCAAACCCGGCGTCCAAAAGCGTCCACGTACAAACGTCAGAAGTGCCGTTTGTTGCAAGTCAAAATTGATGTCAAGGGGTCCGTTCATAAACGTTGTAAGTGCCGTTCATCACAAGTCAAGACTGATGTCACGGTGTCTGTTTTCAAATGTCCGAATGTTCACAAAAGCTGTAAGTGCCGTTCGTCGCAAGTCAAGACTGACATTGAGGTGTCTATTTATGAACATTGTAAGTGCCGTTCATTGCAAGTCCCGACTGCCACCAAGGTGTCTGTTTTTGAACGTCCTACATGCCGTTCGTCGCCAGTCGAAACCAACATCACGGTGTCTATTTTCGAATGTCAGAACTGCCGTTCATTGCAAGTCAAAACTGATGTCAAGGTGTCCGTTTTCAAATGTCTTAAGTGCCGTTTGTCGTGAGTTTTGGCTGACATCAAGGTGTCCACATACAAGTGTCAGAAGTGCCATTTATTGCAAGTCGAGACTGATGTCCCGGTGTCCGTTTTCGAATGTCCCAAGTCCCGTTCATCACAAGTCGAGACTGATGTCAAAGTGTCTATTTACAAACGTCATAAGTACCATTCGTCGCAAGTCAAAAGTGACGTCAAGGTGTCCAGTTATGAGTGCCGTTTGTCTCAAGTCAAGACTGACATCATGATGTCCGTTTTCAAATGTCCTAAATGCTGTTCATTGCAAGTTGAGACTGATGTTAAGGAGTCTATTCATGAACATCGTAAGCAATGTTCGTCACAAGTCCTGGCTAACGTCAAGGTGTCCATGCGCGAGTGTCAGAAGTGCTGTTTGTCACAAGTCAAAACTGACGTCACGGTGTCTGTTTTTGAGCGTCCTAATTGCCGTTCGTCGCAAGTCCTGGCTGACATCAAGGTGTCCATGTACAAGTATCAGAAGTGCCGTTTGTCGCAAGTCGAGACTGACGTCACGGTGTCCGCTTTCGAACATCCCAAGTGCCATTCATCACAAGTTGAGACTGACGTTAAGGTGTCTATTCACGAATGTGGTAAGCGCCGTTCGTTGCAAGTCAAAACTGACGTCACGGTGTCTGTTTTTGAGCGTCCTAATTGCCGTTCGTCGCAAGTCCTGGCTGACATCAAGGTGTCCATGTACAAGTATCAGAAGTGCCGTTTGTCGCAAGTCGAGACTGACGTCACGGTGTCCGCTTTCGAACATCCCAAGTGCCGTTCATCACAAGTCGAGACTGACATTAAGGTGTCTATTCACGAACTTTGTAAGCGCCGTTCGTCACACGTCAAAACTGACATCACGGTGTCTGTTTCTGAGGGTCCTAATTGCCATTCATCGCAAGTCCTGGATGACATCATGGTGTCCATTTTCGAATGTCCTAAGTGCCGCTCATTGCAAGTTGAGACTGATGTTAAGGTGTCTATTCATGAACATCATAAGCGCCGTTCATTACAAGTCCTGGCTGACGTCAAGGTGTCCACGTACACGTGTCAGAAGTGCCGTTTGTCGCAAGTCGAGCCTGATGTCACGGTGTCCGCTTTTGAACGTCCCAAGTGCCGTTCATTACAAGTCGAGACTGACGTAAAGGTGTCTATTCACGAACATTGTAGGTGCCGTTCGTCGCAAGTCAAACCTAACGTCAAGGTGTCCGTTTTCGAGTGTCCTAATTGCCGCTCATCGCAAGTCGAGACTGACATCACGGTGTCCATTTTCGAACGTCCTAAGTGCCACTCATCGCAAGTTGAGACTGATGTTAAGGTTTCTATTCATGAACATCATAAGCGCCGTTCATTACAAGTCCTGGCTGACGTCAAGGTGTCCACGTACACGTGTCAGAAGTGCTGTTTGTCGCAAGTCAAGACTGACGTCACGGTGTCCACTTTTGAACATCCCAAGTGCCGTTCATCGCAAGTCGAGACTGACGTAAAGGTGTCTATTCACGAACGTTGTAAGCGCCGTCCGTCACAAGTCAAACCTGACATCAAGGTGTCCGTTTTCGAGTGTCCTAATTGCCGTTCATCGCAAGTCGAGACTGACATCATGGTGTCCGTTTTCGAACGTCCTAAGTGCTGCTCATCGCAAGTTGAGACTGATGTTAAGGTGTCTATTTATGAACGTCATAAGCGCCATTCGTTACAAGTCCTGGCTGACGTCAAGGTGTCCACGTACACGTGTCAGAAGTGCCGTTTGTCGCAGAAGTGCACGGTGTCCGCTTTCGAACGTCCCAAGTGCCATTCGTCACAAGTCAAGACTGACGTTAAGGTGTCTATTCATGAACGTTGTAAGTGCCATTCGTCACAAGTCAAAACTGACGTTAAGGTGTCCGTTTTCGAGTGTCCTAATTGCCGTTCGTCACAAGTCCTGGCTGACGTCAAGGTGTCCACGTACACGTGTCAGAAGTGCCGTTCGTCGCAAGTCGAGACTGACGTCACGGTGTCCGCTTTTGAATGTCCCAAGTGCCGTTCATTGCAAGTCGAGACTGACGTTAAGGTGTCTATTCATGAACGTTGTAAGTGCCATTCGTCACAAGTCAAAACTGACGTTAAGGTGTCCGTTTTCGAGTGTCCTAATTGCCGTTCATCACAAGTCCTGGCTGACGTCAAGGTGTCCACGTACACGTGTCAGAAGTGCCGTTCGTCGCAAGTCGAGACTGACGTCACGGTGTCCGCTTTCGAATGTCCCAAGTGCCGTTCATCGCAAGTCAAGACTGATGTTATTCATTAATGTTGTAAGCTCCGTTCATCGCAAGTCAAACCTGACGTCACGGTGTCCATTTATGAGCGCCGTTCATCGCAAGGCGAGACTGACGTCAAAGTGTCTATTCACGGTTCGTCGCAAGTCAAACCTGACGTCACGGTGTCCGTTTATGAGCGTCCTAATTGCCGTCCGTCGCGAGTCAAGGTGTCCGTGTACGAGCGTCGTTAAAAGCGCCGTTGGTCGCCAGTCAACGCCTCCCGTGTCCGAGCGTGCCCCTTGCCGTGGGTGTGGGTGTGCGCGGGCACACACCACGTTTGCTAGTGCAAACCCCCCGCACTCGCGTGCGCTGGCGGCCCGGTGCAGGCCCGGGTGAGGCGCGCGCGGCCTGTGGCGGGCGGGCGCCAGGGGGCGCCGGGGCCTGTCGTGGCGGGCCGGGCCGGGCCGGGCCGGGCCGGGCGCCATGGGGGAGGCGGAGGGCGGCTCGGCGGAGAAGCCCCCGGCGCCGGCAGCGGCGGGGGGAGCGGGGCCGGAGGCCGGCGCGGCGGCCGAGGAGGCGGCGGTGGTGTGGAGCCCCGAGGTGGAGGTCTGCCTCTTCCACGCCATGCTGGGCCACAAGCCCGTGGGTGAGCGCAGGCCGCAGCGGAGCCTCGGGCTCGCGTAGCGGCGCCAGCCGGGGAAGGCGCGCGGCGGGCGGGCACCGTCAGGATGGACCCACCGCTCATCAGCAGCGAGGGCAGCCTCCACCGGGCGCGGGGACGCGGGGGGGGGTGCTCAGTGCCAAAAGACCATTCACAAAAAACCCCTAAAAAAGTAATTATAAATATGATAAATCAAAATCCCAGCATGATGCTTCTCAGCCAGGGTGTTGCAGCCCCTTGGGATCGTGTCGGGGTGCCGGCACGATTCCCCCAGAGGTGATACACAGGACAAGCCTTCAGACCCACATTTGTGACCTCTTTGCAACAGGAGAATTGCTCCGGGATGTTGCCGAAGTCAAATCATGAGTGAAAATGAAGAGCTGTCGTTTTCCAAAGGGGTCTTCGGGTCTGTTGTGGGGCGCCGCGAGTCTGAAAAAGTGTGAGAGCCGCTCTGCGCTTTTATTATGTATTTAAAAATTTAAAAAACCTGAGTAAAAGCCAAAAGCTGGCGTTTTCTAAGCGGCGTCTTGCGTTTAAAAACCTTGAGAGCCGCTTCTGTAGGTCTAGAGACGGCGCGGCGCGGCCTGGGGCATCGGGCGTTGCTGCCTAGGGGTTGGGAGGAAGAAGCAAGAAGACCCAGAAATGTGTTTATTTGAGTAAATACCCTTGGATAACCAGTCTTTCCAAACTACTGGTTTGCACGAGTCGAGGAGAGCCCTGTTGATCCTTATAAGTATACATTTATAAGTATATCAATATAGTTATAAATGTAGAAAAATGTGGGCCTATACGTATATCAATATAGATATAAATGTATAAAAATGTGGGCCTATACGTATATCAATATAGTTATAAATGTATAAAAATGTGGGCCTATACGTATATCAATATAGATATAAATGTATAAAAATATAAGCCTATAGGTGTATATATAGTTATAAATGTATAAAAATGTGGGCCTATATGTATATAAATATAGTTATAAATGTATAAAAATGTGGGCCTATATGTATATAAATATAGTTATAAATGTAGAAAAATGTGGGCCTATACGTATATAAATATAGTTATAAATGTAGAAAAATGTGGGCCTATACGTATATCAATATAGATATAAATGTAGAAAAATGTGGGCCTATACGTATATCAATATAGTTATAAATGTATAAAAATGTGGGCCTATACGTATATCAATATAGATATAAATGTATAAAAATATAAGCCTATAGGTGTATATATAGTTATAAATGTATAAAAATGTGGGCCTATATGTATATAAATATAGTTATAAATGTATAAAAATGTGGGCCTATATGTATATAAATATAGTTATAAATGTATAAAAATGTGGGCCTATACGTATATAAATATAGTTATAAATGTAGAAAAATGTGGGCCTATATGTATATCAATATAGTTATAAATGTAGAAAAATGTGGGCCTATACGTATATCAATATAGATATAAATGTATAAAAATATGGGCCTATACGTATATCAATATAGATATAAATGTATAAAAATATGGGCCTATACGTATATCAATATAGTTATAAATGTATAAAAATGTGGGCCTATACGTCTATCAATATAGATATAAATGTATAAAAATATAGGCCTATACGTCTATCAATATAGATATAAATGTATAAAAATGTGGGCCTATACGTCTATCAATATAGATATAAATGTATAAAAATATAGGCCTATACGTCTATCAATATAGATATAAATGTATAAAAATGTGGGCCTATACGTCTATCAATATAGATATAAATGTATAAAAATATAGGCCTATACGTCTATCAATATAGATATAAATGTATAAAAATGTGGGCCTATACGTCTATCAATATAGATATAAATGTATAAAAATATAGGCCTATACGTATATAAATATAGATATAAATGTATAAAAATATAGGCCTATACGTATATCAATATAGTTATAAATGTATAAAAATGTGGGCCTATACGTATATAAATATAGATATAAATGTATAAAAATGTGGGCCTATACGTATATCAATATAGTTATAAATGTATAAAAATGTGGGCCTATATGTATATAGATATAGTTATAAATGTATAAAAATATAAGCCTATAACTATATAAATATAGATATAAATGTATAAAAATGTGGGCCTGTACGTATATCAGTATAGTTATAAATGTATAAAAATATAAGCCTATAACTATATAAATATAGATATAAATGTATAAAAATGTGGGCCTGTACGTATATCAGTATAGTTATAAATGTATAAAAATATAAGCCTATAACTATATAAATATAGATATAAATGTATAAAAATGTGGGCCTGTACGTATATCAATATAGTTATAAATGTATAAAAATGTGGGGCTATAAGTATATCAATATAGATATAAATGTGTAAAAATATGGCCCTATATGTATATAAGTATATAAATAATACCAAGGGGGGGGGGCATTTTAACCTGGCATTTTACGGTTAGCCCGGCGTAGTTCAGTATGAATTACGCTGTGATGTGATCACCGCGTGTAAACCTAAGTGAATAGTGCCGCTCACTCAGACTTCTTCCTTCCTTCAGGTGTGAATCGCCACTTCCACATGATTTGTATCCGAGACAAATTCAGTCAAAATATCGGACGTCAGATTTCGTCCAAAGTGATTTGGGACCATCTAAGCACTATGTACGACATGCAAGCACTTGTGAGTATTGAAGCTCGGCGTAGGGGGAATACTGATTTTTCTTCTGTAGGCTTCACTAGCTTTCTTACAAGTGTCTTGGTCAAAAGGCCTGAATCTTGTGTCACGGCGGAAATTGGGACTAAATCCACTGGAGTTTTCCCTGTGTAAAATGTTACAGGAGGAGAGGACCCAGCCCGTTATTTTTGGTGTCACATCTTCATGGAGTTCTCTGGAAGATTTTTGGCCCTTACAACCCGATCTTGCAAGTCATCGGTTCATACTTAACATTACCCCTGTTAGTACGTCTACGCACTTGCACAGAGTTAGTATGCAGGGCCCAGGGCATTATTGCCATACAGGCATCTTGATGTCACTATTACGAGACTCCTGACCTCCCACTTATGAATGATTTAAACTTCTCTTGCATATGAAATGACGTGTGTGCGTTAGAAAACTTCCGGACTGATATTTTAAGAAAATCCTTTACAGATTTTTTTTTTTTCCTTTTTAAGCATGAATCTGAGATTCTCCCTTTCCCGAATTCTGAGAAAAACTTCATCCTGCCTGAGGAAATTATTCAAGAGGTGAAAGAAGGTGAGATTTGATACCAGTGTTTATTAGTCTCAAAACAGGAAATCTATTTGAACTCCAAAAGGAGTGAAAGCAGGATGAATGTACCAGCCTGAAGCCAAATCACTGTATTGTGATGTTAAGGGTCATGGAGTATATCCATAAGTGAAATGTAGATAGGATCTTTGCTACCTTGATTTGGTACCAGCAGATTCAGGTTAGAGACTTTGGGTATGAATTAGGTCTTTCACTTACTTCAGTGGGACCTGGGTGCAGAGATGAGAGAGGAATTTGGCCCTTTGGAAATAAATCCAGGGAATCAACAATATATTTGGGTGTGTTTTGCACTTCTTGGCTGCACTTCATCGCAGCTGTTGTCAGGACAGAATCTTCCTCATTAATACTTTGGTTATAATTTTATTATTGTTGTGCTTGAAAAAAAGACTTCGACAACATAGCAGATGAAAATCCATTGTACGCCTGTAGTAAAATCCTTACTGGATAAGAATTATTAGGCAATCGAACAGCAGTACAATTACTTTTTAAGCACTTAGGGCTCCTATACATGTGTAGGAAGGCTGCTCCAACATGCTGTAATTACAGCGCGTTAATTGAGTCTGCTGGAGCATGGTTATTACCACATTTCAGCAGACTTCAGCGTGGTGCCATGTGGATCAGTGTCCCCACGCTGAAAAATGGTAGCGGAGCACTTTAAACTAAAGCTTGTTTGATGAGCTTTAGTTCAAAATGCCCCACCACCTTTATTCAGCGCAGGGACGCTGATGCATGTGACACTCCGGGTGCTCTAAGAGCTGCACTAATTAAAGTTCCACCCCCCCCTCCCCCCCCAATCTCCCCCTGCCTCCCGAAGCATGTCTACAAGCACCCTAAAAGACACTTGCTCTTTGCCTGTATGCCTTACAAAACACCTGTGGTATCTGGGTATTTGGTATAATTATTCCATTTTTATTGTTAGGTTTTTACATTTTATTTGTGTGTCATTTTTAAGAGTGCTATTACTTTCGGTTAGATTTTCCATGCACCTTTTCTCATAGCTGTCTTACAAATAACTTGAAAGAAAATTTTAGCATATGATCTTTAATGTGCTTAGAGCATTAAAGCAATACTGTTGTATTTATATGCAGCTCTAAAATCTGCTCTCTTAATGTGTTTTTCCATGAATTTGACTGCCTGATCATTCCAAAACTTATTTCTCCTTGCAACTCCTCTCAGTATTGTCTTTACCGACATGACAGAAATTTTAGTTTAAAAGAAATACGTATAAAATTTGGGTACCTGACAACAATCTGGATTTTTAAACTACACCAGAATGCTTCTTAACTACTAGCTGCAATATACATTCCGCTAAAAGTTTATATTCGAAGCTCGGTGTAATTAACTAGTCCAAGCCATTGCAGTGTATTTTGCTTGCTTACCATCTCACTTTTGTTCCTACTAAAAAATAACTACACCAGAAACAGATAGGATAACATCTACCTTACTAATTGGTGCCATACTTCTACTTTGTGTATTGCTGTCAGCAATGATGGACATCTGATTGTTCTTTTCATCAAACTTTTTTGGGCGATGGGTGATCTATCTGCTTTGAGTTACAGTTGACTCTCACAGTGACTAGTTCTGTACCGTACATTTGTTGCTGGAATATGTTGGTTCAGGAAAAGGTATACTTTTATCTGTCAGTCAGTCATCAATTGCTTAATACATTCTTTTACAGGAAAAGTAATGATTGAAGAAGAGGTGAAGGAAGAAATAAAAGAAGAGCTAGAACCTCATGCAGGTCCAGATGAAGGTACAGTTATACTTTTTGGACTTCATAGCCATGTTTATTAGGGCTGTGCGAAGCTTCGGTCGCTGATTCGATTTGGCGGCGATTCGGCCAGTTTCAGCAGCTGAATCTCCAAATCAGAATTGAATCAGGAGACCCTTTTAACCTCTCCGAATCGTTTCGGACGTAGAGACAGCTTCAAATGTTTATTCTACATACCTCAAGGTACCAGGCGGCTTGTGAATGCTGAGATGGTGGGGCAGATGGAGCGTCCCACGGCAGCGCAGGGGGATCCCCAGCACACTTGGCAGCGGACCCAGAAGTGGACCATAAGCACTTCTGGTCCACTTCCAGGTCTGATGGGGAGTGTGCTGGGCCCGCCTCCCCCCCCCAACCCCGCACTCCCTCGGCTTGGCAGCTGGTACCTCCTGGGTCTGGGGGCGGCACCTGGCATCCTCTGGCGGCCAATTGCCGAGCTGTGGGGGTGGCTCCCCCGCACGCTCGGCAGTGGACCAGAAGTGCTTCCAGTCCACTTCCGGATCCACTGCTGAGCATGTGGGGATGCTCCTGTGGGATGCTTCATCCACCCCACCATTGCAGCATTCATGAGCCATGCCTGGTACCTCAACGTATGTAGAAAAATCTTTTAAAGCTGTGTTTATGGCTGAATCTCCAATTCTCCGAATCAGCATTGAATCTTCAGATTCGGATTCAGCCAAATCAAATCAGGACAGTGATCCGAATCAACGAATCAAATCACTGTCCCCTGAATCGAGTTGAACCCGAATCGAATATGGCCTGCTTTGCACACCCCTAATGTTTATCTAGGAGACAGCAGAAAGTTGTGAGGGCATTATTTCAAGTGATAGTCCAAAAATCTGATCTACTTTAAAATTGGTATGATGTGATGTGGATTCTCTAAGAGTATAAATCCATTGTTAAGAATTAAAATATTTTTTTAAACGCACAGAAACCATTGTCCTGGAAAGGGACACATTTAAATTCTATTTTGTGGCCTTGCAGTTGCATTGAACAATGTGTTTGTTCTAAATTATGTTGGTCTCTAAACAGCTGATTTAAACTACAGGAACAAATGGTAGAGAATAAATGATCATAGCTGACTGTGAGTGGCAAAACTGCATCATTGTAGAAACCTGGTCTCAAGATGACAAAGGCATTGATTACTATAACAAGGTTCACATTCAAAATAGTCTTCTGGTTAGGTGCTTATGGTAATTTCTGCTAAATCAGGGCTGTCTAACATCTGGGTAGCCAGGAGCTGCATGAAGTATGGGCCACAGTCCCTGGGACCACACAAGGCAGGAACTATAGATTTGGAGGTCACTTGCCACACAAGTCCCCCCTTCCGTCCCCCTCACCCCCCTTCAGTGCAAGAAGCCCATCACCTTCCTTTGTCTCTCACAGCTGAGCAGCCCAGCCCTCTCCCCAATGCATGGGCACCCTGGCCCCAGGAGGGCAGGGCCAGTGCATGGGCAGTTCTCCCCCAGGAGGAAGTAAAAGCTGGAGGAGGAGGAAGGGGGAGTTGGAAAAACCCAGCTGCCACAACAGGAGCAACAGCAGTAAAGGGCAGAGGTGTTTGGGGCTGCGTGTGCTCTGCGGGGCACCAGTTGGACAGCTCTCTGCTAAATGATTTTCTAATAGCAAGCACAGGCTCATAATATTATCACCCTAGATTGTGAACTGGAGACAAAGGGCAGATCCCATGCCCCCACTAGAAGGAATCCTTTTCATACCAGATCATTCTGTTTCTAACAGTTGCCCATATGTGAGGCTTTGGAGAAACTGCTCTTTGCTCCAAATTCAGTTGTGCAGCTTGTATGTTGAAGCAGGGAGATTCCATTCTTCTCTCTGAAAGTGCTCAGCTCACTCCTTTAACTGAGACTTGATTTTTCAACACTTGCGATAGAATAAGGTCAAATGAAATCAGTGAGAATGTTGTTATTTATTACATTGGGAGCAAGATCCTGCCCATTGTTACTGGTCATGAACTTATCCACTTAATATCAGAAAATCCTGATGTTCTTAAAAGAACTTCCTTCTGTAAAAATGGGGATGATAATTGTATATTCACAAAGTTGTGAGGATTAGCTGGTTTGACAAATGTTCCATAGTACGAGAAATTACATACGATCTTTTTTCATATGAACCTGATCTGGTATCATTGCTTTGATCCTTTTTCAGTTTATGGACCTTCAGGAAACTTGGGAAAAGCAACTGAAAAACCAAGCAGCAAAGAGAAAGACAAGACCTCATCAGATTCTGGGTCTAAAGAAGGAGCTGATAAGAGGAAACGTAACAGAGTCACTGAAAAGGTCTTAAATGCAAATAGCAATCCCTCCAGTCCAAGTGCTGCTAAACGGCGCAGAACATGAGGAAGTCGTGAAAGACTTTGTTTAAGTGTAGTCTTTAACTACAGAATCTGGGTAGGGAAGATTAGAAGGAAAGCCATCATAAAGACTTGTTCATTTGGGAAAAGTATGTCTGAGTCCGGTATTCAAAGCATCTGCACATTGGTGTTACATGTGGAAATGGACTTGCCTATTCCTTCTTTTAATTTACTTGGTCAGCATTGCATAGCTAAATGATGGCTATGTCCTCAACATACTGAAGGAGAAAGCTGGCAGCTTTTCAAATGTGTGTGCTTAACAAGTTGGGCGGTAGCATTTTAAAATATCAGTAACACACACACACACACACACGCACACGGTGTCGTACTTCCAAAAAGGAACTTTTGGGAAGACAAGAAGCCGCAGTTCATGATGAGTTTAGGTTATTTGCAAAGTTTAGATTCGTTTCATGTCTTCTGTTTGCTGCTTTCTTTGAGTACTTGAATCTCTTTGTGGGTGACGGTTCTAGAACATTTTACTTACAGCAAAAACAACGTTTTTATTGGACGTCTGACTTTGTTGGTCCAGTAAAATTAAGTTAGTATATTAAATACAGATTGCTGTATTAAGAAGAAGTAAAACCCCTTTCTGATGGAGGCTTGGTGGTGTAACATATTAGCACGTACTGTAAAAAAGTCAGTGTTTTGTTTCCAAATTGAATTTTTCATAAGTGGCCTAAACTAAAATGTCTTGTAGTGCCAAGTGGTATAAATGGGTTCACCTGGGAATGCAAGAACCTTGAGCTATTGTTCCACCCACTTGTATTGTAATAATGTATATAACAGTTGTTTTTGTATTTCACAGATTGCAATTTTTAAAACTTTTATTAGGGGGTTGTTAAATTGAATTAAGATTGCAAAATGTTAATCTTTTGCAGTTACTGTACTTACCTGAAGTTGTCTTAGTTTAAGCTCTTAAAGATTTATGATACTTTTCAATTTAATGTTTTGAAAATCGCAGGATTTTGCAGGTTAAGCTAGTGAAAGAAGCAGGTGGTAGTGTTGGTGAATTGTATCTCTGGCTATTAATCTTACTGTTTAATTAAAAAAATTACAATGCTTCTTTGTCTGGCAGCATTTCTGTCAAGTTGAGGAATTAGAGATCTAATAGCCTGTGTTTTACTGCATATGCCTAGCCAAATTTTTCACTGTTGACTCATTAATTTCTTTTGGTTTACATCAAGAATAAATTTGGCTCGTTGTGTGTAATTAGATGCTCGCTGCATAAGTGAGCAAGAAAACAGGCTCAAGGCTTGGTGTTTTGGGAGGTATTTAGCGACCTACATACTTGAGAAAAATCTCACAAGGCCCTTCCTCACTTGTATCATTAAAAGCCTAAAATACTTTTGAACATCCAGCTCTTAGTAGCTGGATTTGGACCTGACAAATTGCCCAGTGATGATTTATGGCATTTATGGCTTCTGCAGCACTCACATGAACACTGCCGAGAAGTACATCCTATCCCCCTGCTTCCACTCAGTATGCATCAGTCCCAGAAAGAGGGCAGTGAACCTGCCCTGAGGGTGGTCCCTGCCATAGACAGATCTCAAGAGACATGCCCTTAAACGACACGCCAGGTGAAATCCTGCTCCTACTGAACTACAGAAGCTTTGCCAGTCACTTCAATACAGCCAGGATTTCACCTGTTCCGATTAATATAGTTATCAAGTGACATGTTTGTCCTTCTTTTCACTTCCTTCTGCTCTTTTTTTTTTAAAGATTAAAATTAATAATAGTCTAGTCTGACATTATGATGTGTCTGATCTTGTGTTAGGTGCTAGAGCAGGCTACGTTCCCCGGTACTCTGGTACCAGAAAATATTGTCTACAAATGGCCAGTCAAAGCCAGCTCTCTGCCATCCCATTCCATTTGGTTTATTGAACTTCACAATGACAAGGGATCTGTAAAAAGCACTTGAGTTCATTTTGAGGGGAAATGAGGAGAAACAAGTCTTTAACCCATTGCAACCCATGGATTCAAGGGGTTGTAGGACAAGATGTGTGCTGTTAAACTTTACACCGTTCAAACTTTATGTAGATTCATGCCTGTTTGTTGGCATAATTTCCACTCTGCCCACTTTCACATGACCCCTGAATTTTGGCCAATTGAGTTTAATGGGAGTCTACGCTGGTGCCATGCTCCTTCTGGGGGAAGTGAAGATTGTAGCAAGAAAAGCAAATAAAAAGTGCGTGTGTATCTGCACGCACATTTTAGACTAACCCATATTTTAACCTGTCCTAAGGATATAGAGCAAAGTATAAGTTTCACTATGCATGTTCTGTGCATGCACAGATTGGTAAGTATAGCTTAAAAACAAGAGTTTAAGGGAGTCTGATTTACACCTCTTTCATGTCACACCTTTTTATTTTGGTGGTGGTGTGTGTGAGGAATGAGGTTGTCAACTGATGTCATAGGATTGGTTGTAAGCAAGCAAAGTGCTTCCTGCCTGACACCATGCTTCCTCTTAATGGATGTGATATACATTCCCCGGGATTCAGTAACTACCAATCAGACCACCAGAGTTCAATTCCAATTTAGCATTTCCACTGATTGCTTCAAAAAAATATATATGCAGCCTTTTTGTTATATTCCATAGCCCCGCCTAAAGCTTTTTGCTCAGCTGATTGAGAAATGAGGTCTACTGAAGGAAGTGCTGTTTGGACCGGCCACTCAGCAGATGCAGTGTTGTGAGACCAGAAGTCTTGTGAAGTTGAATGGTTAGTAGAAGGTTTGATAATGCAAACACTGAGACCAATTTGGAAGCCTCCTATGCAGAAGGAAAACCAAACAAGGCTCTGGCAAGGCTGTCGGTACTCTTGATTCTCGCCCTTTCTTGTACGATACAGTACAAATACAGAACCGGGACAGTCTTGAAGTTCAGATGCAGGTGTATTGTATACACAGTGAAAAGGGGAATTAAAAGATAGTTCTGACATTTTTCAGTGGGGAAAAATGCTTTGCTGCTTTTGACTATTTGCTAAAACAAAATAACTTGGTCTTTAATGGAAAAAAAAATTAAACTTACTGCTTATTGCTATAATGAATACCCCTTTATACTATAATGTTCATGTGGCTATAGCAAGTCACAAGGTCTGTTTTTAAGCCTTCATTTCTGATACTCTGCTCCCACATTTTGCTCACATACAAAAGGCCAGAATGAGTGCTGACGCAGAACATGGTAGAGCCCTCCAGATGCAAAGGTGGAAACTGGTAACACAAGGAGTAGCATTTTCCTCTCCATCAGACAAAGAACAGAGATCAAATTGAGAGCGCTTATTAAGAAGAGGATGTCAAGAGCTGCAGAGGATTGACTGAGTATTTTCCTTCAGAAAACACTGAGACAACACTCCCCTAGCCTCCAGGTCAATCCATTTGGAGTTCAGGGGCCAGATCTGTGCCTTCACTGCAAGAATGGCCTCGCAAAAAAAATTAAAGAGGTCTTGTTTTGCAGTTCTTTTGGAAGACACTGCCAGCTCCAAACATCACCGCACACCCATGCAACCTCCCAGGGCAGTCTGTGGTCTGCAGCATCTCCTTACTCACTCCAGGTAGCAAAGCCGATCCTTCAGGGCGACCTACAATGCTTTTCCAAATCAAGACCCTTCAAAACACCCTTACGAGCAACCAGCATGATCCCAGACTAGGGTTATCAACTCTGTTTGAATCTATGCTAGAAGGTTTCCAGAACACCAACATGGCCACAACACAACGCGAACGCGCGCGCGCTTCGTCTATTGGTTATGGATTACGGTGCACAGACTTTACACCAGGAAGGTAAATAAATGACGCTATTACGTTTTAAAACCCTCTGGCCTCCTGCATAAATCAGATTCGACATTTAGTATTTATTTTAATGATCTTAATGAACCTCTATTAAGGTTTGTATATAAGATTTTATTTTAAAGAAAGGTGAAGGCAGATCGTTCATCTCCCGGGTGACTCTGAGCAGTCTCCTGGGGCTTTATATCGCATTCCTGGAGGCTCCAGGACTGACAACCCTATTCCAGACGCCCCTTGCCCCAGCAGGGTGGTGGAGGAGGATCAAATTGCCTCTTGATCCTTCCCTGCCCCTACACGAGACGCTCATGGAGCGGGATTGCAGCGAAGCCGGCTGCGGCCGAGCCCTTCCCCTCTCCCGCCAGGGCTCCTGGCCGCGGCCGGATGGAACGCGCAGACAATGCCAGCGTTCTACCGGCGCGGCGCAGCCAATGAGCGGCCGGGCGGCAGGAAGAGGGGGCGGGGCCGGCAGCGCCTCGCCCACGTGGCGGCTGCTGCTCCGGCCGCTCCTTTCACTTTCCGTTTCCCAGCCCGGCTCGCCCATGGCGGCTTGGCTCGGCCTCAGGCCGCCGGAGGACGCGGAGGAGGAGGACGGGCAGCTCTGGCAGTACGACTCCAGCTGGGAGGACGAGGAGGAGGGCGGGCAGGAAGGGCTGGCGGAGGAAGAGGAGGATGGCGAGGAAGAGAAGCCGAGGCCGGTGTGTTCGCGAGGCTCTTCCCAGGCCGGCGGCTGGCAGGTGAGAGCTGGGAGGAGGGGGATCCTCTGTGTCTGTCTCCGCTTCTCCATGCAGCCACCCAGTGCCCTCCCCAGCTCCCCCGCAATGCATCGCATGTCTTTCCTCTCTGCCGGGTTTCCCTGCTTTGCACAAGCCTGTTAAAGGTCCTGTGACCCCCCCCTGTGCTGCATAACTTGCCTCCCCTCCCCCGGAGAGCAGCAGCATCCCCGGCTCTGGAAGGAAGCCAGGCATCAACTGTTGGTCCCTTTCTGAGCAGATCCATCTCTTCCCACCTTCCTTTCTTAGGGACCGGATCAGCTGAAAGCATCTCCAAGGTCCTTGCGCTCCTACCAGTCTATCATTTTTTAATTTTGTTTGCGATAAGGATGACCTGTGTTTTCAAACGCTGCGTGGAAGAGTCTGGCAGTGACATCAGGCATCGACTTTGCAGGGGGTGCGATCACCTTCCCTGGAAATCCTCAAGACAGTCGCCTTGCTGAGGTTGCCTGACCCCCGGCTGCCTTTCCTGCCTGGTGCCCGATCTGCTGAGGTCCTTCCAGCTTTACAATCTATGCATCTCTTTGAGCTGATCTATGCATCTCTTTGAGCTGGCAGAGGGGGGGTATTGTGAGTTATTTTTCGGTGAAAAATATTAAAATATCTGTAGCTGTTCCTCCCAAGTTGCATTACACTGCCACATGCTGCTGCTTGGCTGCTTTTCTTACTCCTAAGCCTGGATATTTTTGTTATGACCAGGCCTGGCCTTTTGTCTCCACTTCCTGGAGTTTTTGACATAATAATTCACAACGTTTGACACACTTCTGATGCCTTCAGTGCTCCAGTCTGCACTTCTTTATGTCAGTATTTGTAGTCTTTTGTTGGTGGCCCTGCTCTTCACATTGTCGGTTATTTGCCCTTAAGCCATCTGTCTTCCTTTTTTTTTAAGGAACAATTTAAAACTTGCTGGGATTTTCTAAAAGGCTTCTTCTGGGAGGGGAATTATAGGTCAGCTGTAAAAACTGGAAGCCCTGCCTCTTAATGGTATATTGCGCAGCAGATCTCTGTTTAATGAGTGGTTATGGTGCTGCAAAATGTGATCCTTTAAAGCTGATGTCTTCAGTAATGGATAAAGACCTTATTTAGTCTCCTCAAGTATCTGACTTCAGCAGCAAATGTCAGTAATTTTCCTGATACTGCTTGACAGATCTTTCATTCTGGATTTTGCCATTCAGTTTTAATAGGAAAGCAGAATCCTTCACTGTTGAGTTGTGGGGTTTTTTCTTCCCTTTTTATTTTCTTCTTTCATCTGACCACTCCCACCTAGAAGAAAGGAAACTAGTGTTTGAGTTAAGTTTCCTTTTGATCTCATCAGGGCAACGTTTAAATATATGACGTCACATATTTTCTCGTGTCTAAGGAAGTCGATCCTTTGGAAGCTCTTTGTAAATGAGCCTTTTGATCCCCCCTTGGAGCACAAACAAATCAAGCGTCCTAGTATTTTCTTTCAAGGGTAGAGACTTTGGCAACGTTTGCAAACAGAATGGAGGCTTCAGTGTGACAGATGAGGCGCAGCGCCCACACCGGGCTCTGCCACCTTCAGTGAAGCTCCGCTCATGCAGATCCAGTGGCACAATCTCATCCCAGATCAAGAGCTTTGCTGAAAAACCTGTCGTGACTCATCCAGCGTGCAAAACCTTTACCTCTGGTTGTTTAGCACCAAAGGATTGCCATTCAGTCAAATGTGGCCTCCCAAATTCGGTTTTCTTTTGAAGAGAGATTTTTTTTTTTTTTTAAGATCTTTGAAAAATTTCACAGATTTTAAACCCCACGGGAATGTTTTGATCATTTCTGTTCCTGCCAAAGCAATTTTTGGAACAAGCCAAATGCTCTCCTGGCTCGTGTTGATACATAGGACCAGAGAGCGACATAGATTACAAGCTGGTTCTCTTTTTCTCTCTTGCTCTCCACTGAGAAGATGACCTGTTGCTGACATCTGAGCATAAGAAAGGACAGTCTGCCTTCAGTGAGTGGGTTTTTTAAGCCCTTTTTTTTTTAAAAAAAAAAGGGATGGTTGATAACAGTGCACACAGTCTTGAATCCACACTTGTCACCAGAAATATCGATGCCTTTTAAACACGTTAACTCTTCTTTCATAACTATTGTCATCTCCTTCCAGATGAGGTCTGCAGTAATCTTGGAGGGGCTTGGAAGGACACTTAGACCAATAGAGAATGTAATTTTCTTGCTGTAAACTTAATCCATGCATCTGCAACTCAGTAACAGTGCCGATCTTTCTATAAAACCAGCTTCCCCCTGCCTCTGTTAAACTAATTTAGATTCATTTCTCTTCAGTCTAGATTGTATTCTTTGTTCATGAAGCTGTTTGAGTTTTTTGAGGATCCTCCTGATCTTTCCGATGCACAGGTAGAGCTTTCTTTTTATTTTAAATCTGCGTTTTCAAACAATTGGCTGAAACTAAATCTCAAATTGTATCTGTCGTTAAGTGGAGATGACTGGATATGTCTCTTCAGATTGCTTGTGTTTTAACGCCTTTAAATATATGCCTTTTCCATTAAATATCTGCATTCCTTCCCCCCTCCGACTCTGCCCCGATCTGATATTTTGGATTTAGTCTCGTTCTGTAAAAAACACTTGCCTGGCTTCCCATAGAGCAGCAGACCTCATGTGCCATACCGTGGCTTCCTTCTAATAACACAAATGACTTATTTTGCATTCTCCAGTCTGCAAGTAATTTTTGTAGGGGTTAAGGCTTTGTTTGCTCAGGTTTCTGTTCCTAATATGCTGTGGGCCCTTTCTCTGTCTGTGAGTCTTGCTGCTGCCTGCACATTGTCATCTTTCTTTTGGCGCTGGCTTCCAGGTCTCAGCCAGACATTGCTTGTATCCATCATGCCTTTCATCTTCTGCCCTGTTCTCTAATTTTTCTCTTGCTCTTCACACCAGGGTGCAAGGCTTACCTTGGTAGTGATATTGGACCGGTGGGTGGACGCACAAGTCAAGAGATGCGCGTCGGTGCATGGTGTGGACAGAAATAGATTTTGTTCCTGGGCTGGGAGGAGATCATAAAACTTCCTAGGACAGCCTATTTGGCATGAAATGTGGGTTGCCTACTACTTACCCAGCGTGCTTTGTCTGATCCTCTTCTCTTATAGCTCTTCTTCTTGGAGCCAGCTGCTTTTCAGTACATCTTGCTGCACTTCTGCTCCTTGACTTGGTTTGGCTTCTGCATACTTTTGTGCGCGTCTCAAATCCACATTTGCCTTTTGCTTTAACCCTAGTCTGGAATTGGAGTGCATCTTCTGTTATTTTGTGACGGGCTGTTTTGTTGGAGGCCAGTGCCCTCGAGGATGCTAGAATGCCCAGTACAGACAAGATGCTTGGCTGGCACTCCTAGTTTATCCAGTATCAAGGGCAAAATTCCTTGGGATTTAACACCTGGAGTTCAAAAACCATATAACCAAGAACATGCATAGGTTTCATAAAGCTAAATTAGGGTCTCCACTTACAACTCGAGCAAAGAACAGTACTTATCTCCCTAGCTGATAGCACATTTTGAAAAGGAGGCTCTTACAAACATGCAGTGTCACTGATACTCCAAAGTCAAATTTTGGGAAATCTAAACCCTGTACAGGCTGTTGATTTGTATGGTCATGGGCAAGCCCCACAGTCTGCGTCATCTCATGTCAAATGGAAATAACACTCATCTGCTTTGGGGGATTTATCAAGTACCAAAGGAAGTTCCAGTTCTGTCTGGTTAGCCCCTTCTCTTTACTGGGGGAGTGTGTGGGAAGGGTTTACAACAGGGGTGGGCAAAATGCAGCCCACAGGCTGGATGTGGCATGCCAGGCCATTCTATCTGGCCCGCAGGGCCCCTAAAGATTTAGAAAATTAATATTTATCTGCCCCTGGCTGCCTGTCATGCGGCCCTTGACAGCTTGCCAAAACTCAGTAAGCGACCCTCCTCCCAAAATAATCTCCCGCCCTTTGTTTGCAGCAAGAGGAGCTTTTGTTTTGGGGTGGCTGTTGGTTTTTTTGGGGGGGGGAGGGGGGTCCTCTGTTACTTTATCTATGGTTTCAGCCCTTGGGGGAGTTTGTCTAAAGATGCCTTGCATAAGCATGCACAATACATGAAAGACTGATGTTCAGTCTTTGTATTATTAAAAATAATAATAATTGGGACTGGAGTGATAAAACACTTGGCTGTGAGCTACTTGGTACAAAATCTAGTTCTACCCGAAAAATGCAGCAGGGAAAGTGATCTTTTTCCCCCATTGATTCGGTGTGTCGGGGTTTTCCCTTCAGACAGAAGATGGAAAGTAGCTGTATGCAGCGTGTGTGTGTGTGTGTGTCTTTTATCTGACTCTTTGGAGTGCTCATTTTCCAGGATGTGGAGTCCTCTGTCCCTGATCCACAAAGTACTTGTCTAATCCAGACTCCACTGGTATCGCTGCAGTTCTGCAGTACAATCTGCTTTGGACCAGGAAAGGTTTTGGTGCACGAGAAGCCCTCAGTGAGACCCCTCGGGTCCTTATAGATGATGCACGTTGATGGACCGAGGCCAGAACACTTGGCATCGTGCTGGATTGCACCTATTTGCAGTTCTCTGCCATCCAGGCTGAAATAAAAAATCCGCTGTCCTAACTCCTACTCCCATATGGTGCAGAGACAAGGGAACTCAGCTTTTTTTTTCTTTTTTTCCAGCGATTCTATCGAAATATTCTTAAATTGATAAACATGTCTCAGATCTCTGGGCCTGGTTCTTGCACCTGTTTATGCACCACTGTCATTTTAATCGACTTGCCTTAAATCTTATCAGCATCATGGAGAGAAGAACTGGGTATCAACTGGTCCGTGGCTTATTTTAGCAATCATTAAAAGGACAAACAAAGTGATTTTGTAATGAGTAGAATATGTTGCTCCAGTGATTTGAATATTAAAACATTGCCACCTGTTAATTAGTAGCAATCTGTATACTCTTTTTCTTTTTTTAAACTACTGTTGAAGTTTGGCTTCAATAGCACTGTTCTTAAGTTTCTCATTAAAGTACCTTTTTTATTTTTAGGAGCAAAGAAGAACAAACGTACCATACCTGAGTCAGAGAGGTTTTGAGGTAGGGTTCAAACAAAGCTTTGCTTGACTGAAAAGACAATGATGGTCATTATGGGAAGAAAGGGAAACAAAAAACATCTGTTGACCCCTCGCTACCTTACCTGCCTTTGCATAAGATGCCACAGTTGCTTCTCTTCCACAACAGAAGGTTGCTCTAGGCTGTGGAAGAGCCTGGGTCAGCAGAGCTCAATGGGAGAGACAATCCTGATAAGACACCTATTGAAAGGCTTATGGGAACATGCTCTATTAAACACGTGTGTAAAGAAGGCAAATGATATCTTACCACACAGGATTTCCTTAACCCCCCCATACAGGTGGGAAAAATCTTTCTTAAGAAACCCCAGACCTCTATTCCTATCCTAGACAAGGCCTCAAATATATGCCTTGTTCTGTTCATCCTTTCACATCCCCACATCCAGTGGTGATATTTGTAGGGTTTGGCCTTTCTCTCCTAAAGCTGGATAGGAACAGTTCAATCCCTGGCATAAATTGGGTACAAACTCAATTTAATCAAATGAGCTTCTGTAGTCTGGTGCTGGTTAATAAGACTAAGAAAGAACATGAGTTGCGTTGCTACAGAGGATGACGTGTAGGCATCGTAGCCCACAGGAGTGCAGTGGAAGAGCTAAAGTAAGATGGGAGCGCACCCCGGGGAGGTGGGATTTCAGACCGGTGTGGAGGATTATGATGGGGCGGGAGGGGGATGTTTGCAGGCAAGAGCTTTGTCACATTAGACGGCAGGGGATTTACAGCAGTGGTTCCCAATCTGTGGTACACATACCACCAGTGATACATGTGAACAGATTTAGGATAATTACCTTATATGACAATAAATTTGCTGGTGGTACTTAAAGTTTGTATAGTTTTAAATTGGTGGTGCGCAATCTGCCGAGAGTTTGGGAACCGCTGATTTACACCATCGTTGACAGCCAGCTCACCTAGAGGAAATGGGGAAGAGCAGTTTTGTTCGAGTTTGGTTTTTCCTTCTGATGAAAGGCTTTTCCTCCAGATCTTTGATTTGTCTTTTTTTTTCTCTTTCCTTCAGTTCTCAGCTGGACGCAACTGGAGAGCTGCGAAGGACTTGCAGAGATACAGGCGCCATTACCCGGTACAGCCTGGGAATTTATGGATGCTCTTTCTTTTTCCTTCATGAAACCTGGGGAGCAACTTGTGAGACTTTGGTGTGGTGTTTGATTTACCTGAACTTGGTAGAAAGGAAAACTTCACTTTTAAGTAATTCACTTATTTCACTCCCATCAGTGAGGTGCACCCATTGCCCCTGCCAGCTCAGAAAAAAACACTGCATACCAATACACCGGTATTCTCAGACTTTGTAGGAAGATAAAAGGATCCAAGGGGAATTGCTTTTATGTACATGTGGCATTTACTTCTTGCTAACGCTTCTCTTGCCTGCAGGGTTTAGAAGAATCGGAAGCAGATGAAGAAGAGGAAGAGATGTGGAATCTGAGTTTTTACAAAAACGAAATTAACTTTAAGCCTCGTGGTATGTATCTCACCTGGGCTTCCCTTGGAAGATGCCGTTTTAATACGCGGGAGCTCACAATGAATTGGTAGAAGGAAAATAACGCGTATATCAGTTCCCAGCGCTGTGCTCGGTCTACCCAAGCAATATCCTGTGACCTACCTCCATGTTGCACTAGTTGCATGTGCTCAGGGTTTTCTATTTAGCATACAGACTGTAAGCAATTGCTTGGTTGTTTTTTATCCTTTGTTTCTATTGCATGTGTTAGAGAAACCATGCATCCCTTAATAGTCTATTTGTTAAGATCAAACCAAGCTGATTTCCTTCATTCTCACAAATAACCTGGTAAGATATGGATCAGCTAAAGCTACTGAACCAATAGTCGGAAATCCATAGTCAAAGGCTAGTTCTCAGTAGGATGCTGTAACTAGAAGGATGGGGTTTCTCAGGGGTCTGCCCCAGGCCCAGTATTATTAAAGACTTAGTAAGCCTACCTTCTATTCCAGTTTTCAGATCTGATACCAAGATTCGAGCGCTTGCGGTTACTTTGGAGAATGGGATTTCCTTTTGAAATGAGCTTGGAAAAATCAATAAGCACAATATCATTTAGTAAGGGCAAGTGCAGTGTTACCTTTTCTTATCGAATGCATAAATGCAAAAGAGTTCTGTGGAAAATTATCTTGGAGATATTGTGGGCCACAGACTGAAGATGTGTCAACAATGTCCTGCTGTCGCCAAAAGCAGACAGGTGCTGTCCTGACCTACCGATGACATCACTATCAGAGGCTGCAGCTACCAGCTGTTACTATGCAGCTGCTACATCTGCATGTTATTATAATGATAAAACTGTAGCAAACCTGATAGGCCTTTAGGGTCTTCTTCCTTTAGGAGCAAAGTTAGGGTGACTGAGCTAAGTTGTATCGCTACAGTATCATGCAGCGGTAACAGTTACAGCATAGCAGCTCATGTGCATACCCAAGCAGCAGCCCCCTACCCCTCTTAAAAGATAATAAAATGTACATTTGTCCATGCTGGGCTGCATAAACAGGAGCATTTGTGTGTAAGACAGGTCAAGGTTATCAACGCTGCCTTACCAGAGTCTAGTTTGGGGTGCCACACTTCAAGAAAGATGTGAATTAACTGGGGAGAATTCAGAGAAGAGCAAATAATAATAATAATAAAAAAGTGAGCAGAGGTCTAGAAAAAATGATCTCTCATAGAAGATAGAAAGAACCGGCATTATTGCATCTAGTCAGTTAACTCCAAACGTTCTCATTTGGTGCATTTTCTTCTGTCACCCCAGGTGTATATATTGACACCCTCCTTAAAGATTGGTGCCATGATTATGAGACGCTGGAAGAAAACCATTCCTACATACAATGGTAAAGTTGCTACAAAAGGAAATGACTATTTAGGGATCTTCTTCAGATGTGTATCAAATATGTTTGCTACCGCTGGCGTTGTCATCTTGGAACGGTGTCAGCCTGCCTCCCAATTCATTCTGAATGGTTAAATTGATTTTTAGTCCATTATGTTCCCATGAGATTGAGAAGGCTTTGGGCATCCTGAAGTTAAAGATTTCCTGTACAACTGCATGCAGACTTCTATGCCTGGCTGCTGTACCTTTGACACGGACACTGTGGTGATAAATCAGTTGAATATCCAGATAGCTAAAAAAGACTGCTCAGAGTACACGTGGGTGCAGTGATTTCTTGCAGTGTAATAGCCTGTTATGGATTAAGTTCCCTGTGTAGTTATACAAAGTTATGTCCTATTTAAGAGGACATTAGTGCTTGGACTGTTGATGCACCTCGCAGTGGAAACCTGTTGTTAAGGAGCACGAACTTTGGGTTGCATTTCATATCCCCTTTAGTCTGATCTGCCAATCTTCTTCCCCTCCCAGGTTGTTTCCGCTGCGTGAACGTGGGATGAATTGGCAGGCAAAGCCCCTCACGTGTAAAGAAATCCAGGTGCAACTTTTTATTTCAACTTTTTAAACTTGGCAGGTATTGAGGGCTCTCCTAGGTAAAGTTCTACCCTAATGGTAAGGTTGCTCCATTGCTTTCCCCACATGCCCTCAGCATATAATAAGACCAGAGCTGTCTCCAGCGGCTGTTTTAAATGCAGCTTTTGACTCTCCAGTTCCTCTTCCGATGCCTTAAGCAGTAGATCATGTGCTTGGCGACATGGCTAATGAGCATCCCTTATAGGTGTCTTAAATATTATGCACTTACGTGTATGACGTATCACTGAGAAGTGCCTTAATGAACTAATACAGGTGGTTTTCAACCCTTTTTAGGTTGCCTTAAGTGCAAACTCCATTTCTTGTACTTTTCAGGCCTTTAAGAACTCAGAGGAAGTTATGCAAAGATTCATAAAAGCCTACGAACTCATGCTGGGGTTTTATGGAATAATTTTGGCAAATCGAGAAACTGGGGAAGTTGAAAGAGCAGAAAACTGGGAGGAGAGATTTCACAACCTGGACAGGTAAGACCCAATTTACATTAAGTGGCTGTTTCCTATGCTTACTGTTACAACAGGAGGAAAGATCTCATGGAGCCAAGGAAATTGGTTGGCTATTCAGGTATGGAGGTTTCCTCTGCTACCAGAGCAGCATGGTCTGACCTTATGGGTGGGAGCCAGTTACTCAAGAGCAAGGACCTTCCTTTCCTAGCCTGGCCATTGACTCGGCAGGCTGTCGAGCATTTTGTTCCTTTGCATTGTTTGGAAGCCCCAGCTGAGATTACCATGTATTATATGCGACTGCTTTGGCAATACTTGCCAAAGGTGATATCCATCTTCATCTCCCTGAGCCTGCAGTATAGGCATAAACACTCTTATAGAGCTACTGCAGGGTTTGCCAGGAATGAGTGTTCTCAACTGTGGTTTCAGAAACTATTGGAACAATTTTTACACACAACTCAGTTCTTCTGTACTGAGGAGGCTTTCTGTTTTCTAACCATTGCTGAGAAGTGTATTCAGTGTTAATTTTAAAATTAAAACATCAAAAAGGCACAGCTCTCTAGGTACAGTAAGAAACTTGGGGTCAGAACTAGAAATTCCAGTAATTTGAGGGGGGTAGGATATTAATATGTATCTAACAAGAATACTTACTAACACTTAGGGTGTTTAAAAGGCTCAGTTAATACTTGTGAAGTGCTTTAACAACCTTTGTTGAGCACATGCTGTCTAAAGTAGGCTTGTTTGAGGTGGATTTGATTTAAACCAAATTGATTTAAATCATTGATCAGGAAGCCTCAATTTAATCATTGTTTTCTACAAAAAGTGCACTCTTATTGTTTGATATCCTTTATTCATTTAACTTCTTGAAACTTTGCACTTTTAGAGAAAAGTAAGGGCTTGACTGTGTGTACGCAGACTTGCAGAGAGACAACAGGGCTAATGGTCGGGTAATCTGGTCTGTTATGGCTCATCTCCATATACTGCTGTTAACAAGGATGTTATCTCTGGAGACAAGAAACTCTCCCTATGCCTGTAGAAGGGTATTTGTGCCCAAATGCTTGCAAAGAACAATTTTTCCAACTATTTAGTTGGTCTAATAAAAGATATCACATCTACCCAAAGAACCTGGTCTGCCTAGGATCTCTGGAGACACAAATCCACACTGAGAACTGAAGCATCACAGAGATGCTTAGTGTCCAGTCTGGTAGATCCCATTGAGTCCCATTGGGTAGAGTGGTTTCCTTTAATCTTTACTAATCTATAGAAGAACCTCTGAGAACCCCATAAGATTGGACCCCTAATATAGTCCGCGTCTTGTTGTGACCTATTTATAAAACTTCTGAAAAGGTTACATGAATATATTGTCTCAAATAGTATATCATTAGAAGTTATAATCCTTATTCCATGATTATATCTTTGAGCTTTAACTTATCCTAAATTAAAACTATCTTTATATGTTTGTTTTTTTTAAAAAGCATCTTAAAAAAAATGTAAATGATTACATTTAAAAAATGTGATTTGAAATAAAAACCAATTTAAAAAACAAACAAACATTGGTTTTTATCCACCCTGGGCTCATTGTGAGTGGCATTATTGAGATATGAGTGTATAATGTCTTTTCTAATAAATAATCTGTGAAGTGAGACTCACTCCTAGTACTGAGGAAGGCACAACCCTCTTTTGGAGCTGGGATACTGTTTAATCAGTGATGCTGTTTAATGGGGCATTTGAAGCACAGATAGGAGAGCATGGCTGAAGACCAGAGTCAATGGGTAGATACTGCAGCAATAGGTGCTTTAGAAACAGGCTGGCATATACTTGATCTTCCCTTCAAGATGCTGTTAAAGACCCACCCAACATTAATAATGTTCACCATACCTGGGTTTTTTGTAAGCCTAGGCTATGTTGTTTTTCCCTAGCGATTTGATTTTCCTGTCTGTCTCTATTCTTGTTCATTCTTTCTCAGGTTTAGCCACAATAACTTGCGGATAACACGCATCCTGAAGTGTCTAGGTGAGATGGGGTATGAACACTATCAAGTATGTCTAGTTCAGTTTTTCCTAAAAGAAACCCTTGTTTGGAAGATGCTCCCCAACGTTAAGAGAAGCGCCTTGGACTATTTCCTCTTCACCATCCGAAACAAGGAAAAGAGAAGAGAACTGATCCATTATGCATGGCAGCACTTTAAACCTCAGAGTAGGTTTGTATGGGGGCCACATCAGAAGCTCCTGAAGTACAGACGTAGGCCATCAAAGTCTCAGTGCTGCCAAAAGACTGACGAGGAGCAGGAGCCCGTCAGAGGAAAGGAGAGAGAGGCAGGAGGAAAGGATGAAAGCAAACTAAATGGGGAAGAGAGAGCTGGAGATGCTGCAGACTTGCAGACCAGAAAGGTGACTGAGGAACACGAATCGGAGAAGTTAAGTGAATGTGATCGCGCTACAGACAAAGGAGACGGTGAAGAAGAGACGCAAGCCTTGCTGCCCCAGCTAGAAGAGAAGGATCCAGGTACTGAGGCTCTTGGCTTGGGGGATAGAGCAGAGAACGACTATCTAAAGGAAAGCAAGAAAAGAAAACTAGATAAAAACAGCAAGTGCACGGGTCTATTGAAAAGTCCCACTGACATTGAGAAGATTTCTCATAACCTAGGAGAATGTGTTCTCAATCAAGAGAACACAGAGCCACTACCAGCCTTGCAGAAATGCGATGCCCTAGTGATGCCTGAAGAAGACAGCGTGGGTATGGACAGCTTAATGGAGCCTGAATCGTCTGATGCGGCCATAAAGAGGAGGAAAATGGATGAGACGACACCAGAAAACGAGGCTTTAAACACGGCCGTAAACCTGAATACAGAGGCCCCTCCCTGCAGTGCCCAGGTAACCAGTCCAGATCCTGTAAGCCAAGGGGCTGAGAAAGGAGAACTGAGTGAGGAGAAGCAAGCTGTGGAAGAAAGCAGCGTGCAAACCTCGTGTAGTGCTGAGTTGGCTGGCTCTGAGGATGGCCTGCCCTCGCCAGGAGAGGACGACTCGGTGCCAGGCAGAGAAAATGCTAAAATAGAGAATGACAAGAGCCAGCCTAACAAGACTCTACCAGGAACCAAAAGCCAGGCACACAGTCTCGGGCTGGAAGAAGACGCAGAGGATGCGAATATAAAAAGGGAAGACAAAGCCTCAGGTGGGGTCCAGGGCCAAGCAACTCACCCTGAGGAGAGCACGGGGCATCTTGCCAACGCTGGGAATGTAATACAGGAAACAGGCAGCTCTGGGGATTCAGCAGGACCAAGTGACCTGAAGATGTGATGGAGCAACCCAAATATTGCAAGGGCACCAGGGCAAGTGGAGGAAGAGCCACTGGCATCCTAAACACCAGGAGCAAGGTGGGTGACTTGTGCACCAAAGACCAATGGAAGAACACATCTTTACAAGTCTAGAACAAACCCAGCCCCCCTGCCCCCTCACTCTTTTTTAACTACTATAATGACTTAGCTGAGAACTAGCCACTGGTTGTCCTCACCAGGAAAAATCTGCTTCCCAGGGAGAGCCTCTCGTCACCCGCCATCATATCGGTGTGTGATGTTCCAGACAGGCTTCATTCAAGAAGGGGGATGTCTGCTCTTTGCTGCTTTTCCAGTATGTTCTTTATTTTTTAAAGAAGAAAACAAAAAGTGTTTCCTCTTCTAATCAGTAGGTCAAAAGTCACGGATTAATGAATTAAAATAGTTGGGATACAGACACTTCTGGTGTAAGCCACTTCGCTGGATATGTTTTATACCAAGCAACTTCTCTTTGCCACATTGGAAGTGGTTGCACCAGTGCGGAGTTTGCAGGTTGGTCCCCTGGAAGAGTCTGATGCGAGGCCCCGGTCACCTTGGCGAGGCTCTGTGGAGCTGCTGGTAAAGATGTGCGGTGATCTCAAGCATCCTTGAAGCCTGGCACAGGACTCTGTTCTGCTGGTGTTTGCACATGAAATGGGGCGTGGGTGATGAGCTTAATGTGTGTATGAAAGAACAAATAATTTACCAGTGGGCAGGCAAGTTTTTTGCAGGGAATAAGACCGCTAATTCAGTTGCAACCAGCAGCCAGTGTTCACCTTCAAGCAGGGGGCTGTTCTTTCCAGCATAAGTGCAGGGGTATCATGTATTTGCATTTCTGTAGGTCCTGGCAGGACTCGCCCAGACCGGAGATGCGAGCGAGAGTTATATCAGGATTTACTTGATATATAGAGATAGATATATAGAGATATCTCTATATATCTATCTATAGATAGAGATAGATATCTTACTTTCTCTGTATAAGTAGATATATATATCAAGCAACCTTAAAAGGAAGGGGATGGGGAATATATATATATTTCCTTCCCCCTCCCCTCCCCCCGCTTCCTTTTAGGAAGCATCCAGCTGCCTAAGCCTTCTCTTTCAGAGACCTGAGACTCACAGATGCTGGTTTTTTTCCCCCTAGTTGTAAGCTCCTCTGTCTCCATGTTAAAATACAGGAACTAATATTTTTGCCATCCATTTTTCACAGCCTTGCTAATAAATCAAACTGGTTTCTCAGGTACGCTTTTCTACCGGCTTTAGTTCCTAGGGCTGACTTTCAGCTTTGATAACATTGACTTCAATCCCTTTTTGGTAGATCTACCTATAGTGGATGCTGGTAACGACCGTAACACTTGCTTGTCAGCTAGGAAACAGAACAATTGTCCCCTCTCCCGCCCCTTCCAGGTGGTGAAAAATTTCTATTCTCATTTCTTGCCACCTGCTATTTGCATTTACACTAATATCACCTAGCATTAATCATCTGTGCCCTGTATAGAATCAGCCAGTTCAAAAGAGTAATGTACAATTTAGCATTTTCTCTTGCACAAAGCATTAAGTTATTTTTGGTCGGGGATCTGTCATACAGAGCAGAGAAGAAAAATTCCTGCATCTGAAAAGACTGGGCTTTGATGTCCGTTTAAATGGCTTCAGCATTTATGGTTTTGCTTTTGGGGGGGGTTGTTTTTTCTTAATGCCGTATGGTTTCTTCGAGCACCGCTACTGCTTGGCTCAATCATCCAGCTGGCACGAAGATGGAGTTGCACAATGTGGTGATCTGTGCTACTGCTCTTAAGAAGCTTTATCTCGCCGGGAATTTGATCCGTGATTTGCCTTCTCAACTTGTGGGGTCTGAGCCAGCATGACACTTAAACACGTGTGTGATTTTGAGCACGTGAGTAGACTTCATTGCAATCAATGGGCCTCCTCAGAGCTTTTCAGTGCCATGTTGGATAAAGGTCTTAACGAATACATTTTCAAAGTGTGCTTTTCTCTAGTAAGGAAAAAAAAAAAAGATGTTAATGATCCAAAAAGAATAAAACTAGTTGTAAATATGGAGGGAATTTAGTGAAAACACTTTTGTAAAGGTCACATGCTTTTTATCATTCCTTTTTGTACATATTTGTAGTTGTGGTTTGTTTTTTTTTATTTGAGGGATGAAATTTTCCCTTATGAATACTTGGCACACTTCACGTATCCAGTGTGGCGATGTGTTTTAAAGGCGATCTTAATGGAAGCTTTGGTCTGGAGCAAAAATAATCGTCTGTTATGTTCGGGTTTAGGATTTCAACTGTCAAGTCTTTGAACGGGTTTGCAGAGGATATTTTTAGTGTTAATAGCTGTTCAGTGGACTCTATTGTTGTGTTTAACAGTGCATATTAAAGTACGACTTTGCAAACCGATTTCCAGTTTCATTTGGTGCTGTTTTAAAGGATGCCTCCTGAAAGGCACTCATTTGCAAGAACATTTTGAAGACAAGCTTTTCCACTTAATGTCCCCTTTGGTGGGAGTTATCCAGGTGCTTTGTTCTTTCTGCTAATCTGCTGCCTTCTAAAATTAATTCTGGCTTCTGAACCCACTGCTTTCCTAGCTTGCTTTCTCACCTGTGTGCACCCACCCTACCTCCTCCCATCCTTCTCCGTTTCTACCTCCCTACCCCAAACCTACAACATGTATTGGTGGCCTTCTCCAGGATAGTAACTGTGGCAAATTCAAGTTACAAAACGAGCGTGCATGTATTACGGAGGTAATTTTCTATCCCGACTGCTGGCAGAGACTATGGGGAATTTTCTCTCCTGCTATATTGGGAAGGGAGAGAAGATTGCCTTGCATCTCAGGAACTGGACAGGGATTTGGTGGGATCGGGATGAAATTCCTAGAAAGCCATTAGCTCTTTTGAGGAGGCTGCCTGTTCCCTGTGCCTCTGCTCCATGCCTACAGCATGGGAATGTGCATTGCCTCTAGTACTGGAGGGCTGTGAAGAGTGATCTAGTAAGATTACTGTGATCTAGTAACTTATATGTCCTTGTTACAAGAACTAGCTGGAAAGATGCTGCCACTTGTGCCTGCGGGGCTTATCCGTATCTGGGTACAATCATTTCTCCAGCTACTCCAAGAGAGGGCACAGCATACGTTGCACACACAACCCCCCCTGCCAAAATGGTATTTCCATTGCAAAGTCGAGCATTGAAAGTTAAGAAATGCTAGCATTTGTGGCACAGATGAACTGAAATTGGCTCCATTTGCATATGTATTAAAATGGTCTTTAATTGCATAATCTCATACTAGTTTTTGACAGAGAAACCTCCCACAGCATTTTCTCTTAACAGAAGTGTGTGTGATTTTTTTTGTGTGAGAGATTTTTTTTTTTTTCTTTTTTATTAAAGAAGAAAATGGGGAAGGAATAAACTTTATCCAAAAATAAAATCCCAAAATAAAATGATAAATACAATATGTTCTACAGTCATTGCCAAGCTGGGCACTTTGTAAGCCTTTACAGGTCTCTGCTGCGCTGAGTGAAAGGAATTGCTGATAGGAGCTGCAGTAGTGAATCATCCGGCAAGGGAGAGGAGGCTTGCTAATGTAATGCGTTTGATATACTCTGAGCCTCGAGTATTTTGGGTTCTGTCCCCGGTTTGGAAGAAGCGTGCGTCTAGTGTGGCCACAGGCCCTTCTTCTGCACTGTCCATGCGCACACCCAGTCCTCGGCCAGTCCCATCTCCTTCCCACTCCCTTTCTCTGCCGCCGCATTCCAGTAAATCTCTTTACCTCGACATGGAGCCAACTGGGCTTCTCATCCCCATCCCGCAGGTTTGGATAAACCCAATCACGTGCCAAAGAGTGCAAGTATCCTAAATCCCTGAATATCCCTGAAGTAAGGGAGGAACCCAAGGGAAGGAGCTCTACTGCTGTACCTGTCGATGGAGGTAGCACGGGTGGGCTGCCAGGGTGGAGGCAAGGAGAGAGTTGGCCCATGGGGTGGCAGATGGACTTGGGTGGAAGGGCTCCAGGGCCTAGTGTGTGAGGGGGAAGGAACTGGGTCCAAGGGTAAGACCTGCTCTGGGTGTGCGTCGGGGGGCGAAACCTGGGAGTTGCTGAAAAGTGTTGGATGCTGTGGGGAGGATGAAGGTGAAGATCAGCGGATAAGTCAGCAGCACGGTGTGTCGTTGCGGGTGAAACCTCATCTACCCATCGGGACCCACCTGGAAGCTTCCGCTGCCAGTTTAAGCCATGACATACCCCTGTGCGAAATGGAGGGGTTCCTCTTTTGCACCTGTTTTAAATGTTTCCTACTGCCCCCACTGTGGAGGTGCGGCAGTATCTGTTCCCGATGGGGAGTGGGTTGGGTGCCCACGCCTGTGCGACAGATAGGCAGGAGCTTCCATTTCTGGTGCCGATCTGGTGTTTTATGGTAATGTGCAGTGAACGCTGCTTTCCGTGAGAGCAGCCCTTCTCCTGGCACGCTGGGGCACGTGCATCCTGCAATGCTCTGCCTCCCCTTTACGGCCTGCAGAATGGGAAGAGCAGGGGTCTGACAGCAGCACTGTGCATGCCTTTCTCTGGTCTTGCACTGGTGCTAGCAGTGCTCAGAGGCAAATTAGCTCCATGTGGATTTGCTCCACGGTCACAAGAGTGTATTGTCCATGCCAGCACTTCAAGCCTCCAGCTCCCGCACCTCGCAGCGTGGGGGCATGGCAGAGCACTTGGAGCTGCCCAGCAAAGACGCCTCGTCACCTCAAGATCATGCTATGAACTACACTGGGCTGTTGCAGCTTGGCAGCTCCCCGAATTGTGCATCTTGCTCCAAACACATGCCAGGATGGCTGGAGGGACTGCTCCTGTTGCTTTTGGGTCCCTGGTAGAGTTATGGTTTGACAAGACAAGGAAGCACATTTTTGGTTTCTGTTTTTCTTTCCAGACATCCCTTCTTGGGACGAGAAGCAGAGACCAGCCATTCCCTGCCCCTCCTAATACCGAGCACCTCGCCTGGCTGTGCCAAGAAGAGAGAGAAACATCCGGCTAGCTTCCTGTCTGCCCCCTTCTCTCTCTTGGATTCACAGAGCAAATGTCTGCGTTAGGAAGCTACCACTAAGCGGTGCATTCGCTTTCTCCGCTTTGCGGGACGGTCTCTGTTCTGGCAGAACTTTGCATCTCTCCTTCTCCCGCCCCACCAGCTCCCTTGCCTGTGCTTTCTTCCAGCGATGTGTAGTAGACACAGCAGACAGGCCAGTGAGGTGGGAAGTCTTGTCCATCCTACAGTGGGACTATCCTCTCCGTGTCGAAGGAGTCTCCAGTGGAAAAAAGAGAAATAGGCAATGATACAGTTGCATCAAAATGAGCTGCACCGCTCCCCTGGTCTCAACACTTTTCTCTTCCTCGTGGATATTCTCCGCTTCCACCTCTTCCCAGCAGTCCTCCTCTTTGGATGAAAATCATCTTCCTTAGCAAATACAGGAAAGCACGTAGGACCATTGTTCATATGCTAATGTTGTGGAGGGCCCAAGATCTGTCGTCTCCATGTCATGCTCCTGTTGCGAACGTATGTCAAAGGCAGGTCTGGAGTTTTCTTTTTCCTTTTTAAGGCTTTTCCTTGGTCTTCGCTGTGGCGGCTCTCCTTTCGGCCCCAGGTGTAGCACATCTCCACACAACCACCCAGATGCTCTGTTGAGGCTCCAAGTAAAAATAAAGATGCTAAATATGTATCCGCAGCTAAGAAAGCACTGAGTGAAGTAAGGACCTGTGCTATTGCCCCTTTACAGGGGCCCATACATTTTTCTCAGGAAATAAAAGAGCCACAGGTGTTGAGTAAATCTTCATTTCTGCTGCCCTTCACTTCTCCAGTGGATCGCAAACAACTGGCATCTGGTCCAGACAAGACCAAATGGATGTCTACGTATGCCGAGAAGAGGGATCTTCATTTTACCTCCTTAGGTGTTCGCCACGTGGGCTGGGGCAAGTCCAGTCCTCTCCTGGTTCAAAGGGTCTCCTCCCTCGTGGCTCCTGGCAGGAGGCTGTGTGCCTCCTTTCATGACTGCCTGCCACTCTGCAGTTTGGCCCCTCTCCTTTCCCCACCTCCTCCGCCTGCAACCTGGTTTCTCTCCCTCTCTCCTTCCCTCTGAGCTCAGCCCCTCTCGCCTGCCTGTGTTTCCGAGCTCTGCCCCCTCCAGCTGGAGACTCGGGTTTATCTGGAGGCAGAGGGGACTCATTTGGGAGCTGAGATCCGGGACGTGAAGGAAGGAGCCGTTGAAACCAAGAGAAGAGAAAGGGTTTAGGAGCTACGAAGGGACAGAGCCTGGAGACCATGGCTGGCTTCTCAGCTCTGGGGCTGCTCTTTCTTTTTCAGCTATTAGCCACATCCTCAGCTCAGGTAAGAATTTCCTTTTACATCTAATGGCCAAAACCACCAGCCACTGCAGTGAGCATTGCATCAAGAAGCAAGAGTGTTACAGAGCTGCAGGGTGAAGTGCACTGCACATCCTGCTGCACATCTTATTAAAGTTTGTGTCTAAAACTAAGACAGGATACGGCTTGGGCATTTCTGTCTGTAGGTGCATCGCAGTAGGAGAAACAGTGTTTGCATTCACATTGGCAGGCATTGAATACATGCTCCAGGAAACAGACCCTGCTACTTTTGAAATGTCGCTACAGGAGCCATCCTCCCAGTTGTATCACTGCAAAGAAAACCTCCCAGACAAAAGACAGTGTTGACCTAAAGAAAGCAGTTTTGCTTTACTTTACAGTATCGTGTTGCTCACTAAACTAAAAATCTCTTGTCATCTCACTCATCATCTTATTCAGAGATTTTTTTTTCCCCCTTTTTCCCTAAGTTGGTCTATTTTTAAAGCATCTTTAGGAAAAGCACGTTGAATCCTTATTTGAAACTATGTGCATTCATAGCAAGCGCCCTGATCGTGGCATTAATTCTCTAATGTATCACGCGGGAAAACCTTTCCATGTGGGTTTTTGCATTGCATTCACGAAGGAATTTTTGCAGCCTGGCTCAGGAATTCGGAGCCGACCCTCAACTGGTGGGAGCAGAACTGGCTCCACAATGAACCTTTGTTCCCTGAAGCTGGATGGCAGGTTACTCTTGGGAGTCATTTCCACAGAGCAGGCATTTGTAGAGCCCCTCTTCCCCCACCCCTGCTCCAAAAAGCCAAACTTCTGTCCGGCTTAGAAAAGAAACTACCCAAGAGTGGTTTGTTTAACTCTGCTTTTCTGCACACTGTCCCTGCAAGCTCTCTCTCTAACTGGTCCCCCGTAGAAAGGGGCTCACTTTGAATGCCGAGTACATGCCCATGTGTATGCATGCTATTCTAGCACGGGTAGGCATGCCTTTTTCTTCTGTGTCTCCGGTGCAAGCTGGGTTTGGGACTTAGGAAGCCAGACCCTATCAAACCGAGTTCCTCGAGGGACCCTGCCTGTTTCCAAACTGACATGGGTTCAAGAGCAAATAAAATTGCTGTAAGCTTTTCAGTTCAGTAGACTTGCTCCTATGCAGAGGAGATGGGCTGGGTGTCCCGTATGTGTGGAAAATGTGCTCAGATTTTTAATGTGCAAGGCTTGAAAAATCCTATCCTGAGCTCTTACTTTCCCTGATCTCCGACCCGTTCTGCTGGGCTCTTCTAATGCAAAATCTCTCTCTTTCCCCCCCGACTCTCCCAGAGAGCAGGACCACGAGGCCCTCCTGGACCAAAAGGACTCCCTGGATCACCCGGCAAGGACGGCATCGATGTGAGTGTTGTACGGCAGGGGGCATCCACATCTGGGGGAGGGGAGGGGAGGGGAGCAGAGTGGAGGTGGAGCAAGGGGAGGACTCGTTTTCATAGAGGAGTTTTTCTACTTCTCCAGCCTTCCAGAGAGAAGCTCCAGCCAAAAAACAGCCCATCTGCCATATGCAAAGAGGCAAAGTGCACTATCCTGCAGGAGACTCAGGTGCTGAGTACCTGGAGATAGCTTCCAGTACCTTGCAGGTCCGAGCCCTCAGTGCCATCTAAGATTTCATGGTGCTTACAACAAGGAGGATTTCTGAACTTTCCAAACCTCTTTTAGCTCCTCTCTGGCACCTGGGTGGGACATAGTTTGAAGGCTGGAGGACAGCGGTGGGTTTAGTGCAGCGTGCGGTACACTGAACGGTGTTGTTGCATGCGTGGCATGTTGTGTATTTTGTTTCAAATATTTGCAGACCCCCCTGGGTCTCTAAGACACTCTCTGGAAAACAGAATTCAATATATAGGACTAGATTGCATCCTACCGGTGTTACAGCCCAGGCTTCAGTAAAGTTACTCCAGGTTTACGTCGGTGTGATGGAGATCACGATCCAGCCCATCAGTTCCTATGGAAATGTATGTTTCTTTAGTCATAGGAAAACACAGGAAAGTCTATAGACTATATTTTTGGGGTAAAATTCCTTATTATTAACCTTTCCCCATGGCTGCTGCAGGCTGTAGTGCACAAGGAAACCTTGTCCTACTGCTGTTAGTTGATGTTTCCACTGAGATGAAACACCTTGGCTATTTGTAGCTACTGGATAAAGACAGTATTTTTACTTTTCATCCTACTGCAGTGGATCAAACCGTTTCAAGAAAACTGGATATTTCAGATCCTATCAGCCAGATTACGTTCGTTCATGCTGTTTGTGCCTAATTCCGTGATCTGCTCAGCCCTTTAGGCAGACTTGCAAACTTCTGCTTGTCCCAGGGAGCTAATTTGGTTTCGTCTGAAAAGGCCAAAAAGCTAGACTTGTTCTCCTCAAGGTAAAGGGTGAACAAGGAGGTTTTGTGTCTATGACTGTACATGTGTATAAGAATTTTGCAAGACTGAACTTATATAAAAACCTCTCTGTTTCTGCAGCTCGTCCCCTACCCATGTTCCTAGATGAAAGGAAATCATTTTATTCAATACGTTTATTCTACTTTTGCAACAGTGGATGGTTTAGAGGAGGAAGATCAGGAATTCCTATCTGCCTTTGGGGAATATAAAAGTAAGGGGATGCAATTTAAAGTGATAGAGGGCAAAGGAAGCACTTGCATGATGCCCGATTTAACCTGTGGAACTCATTGCCGCAAGGTATTGCCACAAGGTATTGTAGATAAGGGGTATTCAGGGAAGGACTGGCTTTATCTAAGGAGAACAGCCAGAGCGATTAAAGGAAGACAACGAATCCTGGGAGGCATTGAGACCTCCATGCTTCAGGCTGCATTAAATTCTAGCTAGTTTCAGGCACTTCTCCCCACTTGTCTTATAAGAGCTTTTATGGGATTTCTTGAACTTTCCTCAGCAGTAGTTACTTCTGCCAGCAACAGGATTGTGAGCCAAGTGGGGGACTGGTATGATCCAGGGGACAATGCCAATGTCACAATTGCTAGGGGATTTATTGAACAAATTCCCACTGACATAGGAATTGGCATCAAACTGTATTTTAATAATCCAAAGATCATAATGCAGCCAAGCTGCTACTACTGGTGTGCAAGGATTGTTTAGATAGCTGTGTAGGGTGTGATGTCAGGTTTTCTCACCCAGAAAGAAAAAGGAAAGAAAAGATTTTTTCCCCCATGCCATACACATGGTGTTTGCTTCCAGAAACTGAGCCCCATGTCTTCAGAGGATGTGCTCTTCTGGGGGCCTCTGTCCTCGAGTCCTAGCCTCTTCCACCTAGCAGGCATCGAAGTGGTACTTTCTTAGGATTGCACATAGATGCCTAGTATCACCTCACTAGAGTCCCTGAAAAACCATTCACACAAAAAAGTGGGTGGATGGGTCTGCAGTGTTTATTGTGACTCAGTCTTAAGGCTCAGGTGAAGGCATATCAGAAAAGAAGACGCACCAGGGATCATCCAGGGACTCGAGCAGCATGGAATAGGATTGACCTTAAGCACTGAGATAACTAAGTGCCTCTTTATTCTACTTACGAGGTATCAGAGTCTGGTCTGAACACTGGTAGCTCTAGTCTGAGAACCCAAACCCTGTAGTCCTGGTCCAGGGCTGGCGTGTGTCAAGTTTGAGAGCGTTTACCATGTGAAGAATGCAGGATGTATCTCGTATGCTTCATTTAGCTGCATATGAGCTAAATGAAGCATGCAAATGAAAGACGTAGCAAGACCAAAAAGGAAACCATCCTTTCCTAGAGTCCTAAATGGGAGATGCTCCTCTGTCCTTCAGCATCCGATTTTGCTAGCACCTCTTATCACGATGATTCCCCTGGATTTGCCTTGAGCTTCCCGTGGTTGGTGTGCAGTGCAGTGGCATGGCCTTCTGCGGAAAGAGCTGCCTTTTCCCTGCCGCAGCGCTCTTAGAAGGCATTTGTGGTGCGTGCAGCCCCTTTTACAGCACTGAAAACCGAGGGTCCTGTTGAAGATGTGCCAGAGGTGCCTTAAACGAAGAGTAGCGGTGTGAAGTCTAACACTGCAAAGAACAAAACTGCTATTTTACTCTATACCAGTGAGATTTCGAAAAACACACACGATCAAAACTATTCTTGATCATTTTAAAATATTGCACTTTCTTTGTGGATTCATTTTGGGGGTGTTTTTTTTGTTTTCCTTCCTATTATTTCTCCAAATCATCCCAGCCAGGTTCTGTTTAGAGGGGGCGGTTAAAGAAACAGCAAAATCTCACAACAGCCTCTGCGGCTGGATGCATGCTGCAAAAATGTACAGCAGCTACCTTCATGTAGGCCCTACACAGGGAGCGGTACATAATACACAACTGAATTATTCAAGCCAACTGTGCCCAAGCCTCAGATGAACCCAACGCTAGATGCGCCATTGCCAAGAGCTCCTTGTTTCACATTTGCCTTTCAGGAGGTGCTATACCTTTCAGTCCCATTGAAGTCTCCTATAATTATACCTTTTAAAATACTGCATGTTCCATGCTCCGTAACGAGGTAATTGCTCAGCTCCCTAGAATAGACGGGGTGTGTTGTGAATTAAACCAGCTACCTAAGAGTTCCTTTGCATTAGCTCCAGGCGTGTAATGTTAAAGAAACTATTGTCAGTTTTCTAAAAGCAGTTTTTTTCCCCTTAATACAGTCTTGCTGAGAACAAGTAAACTGGCTTCCCTCTCACATAACACTGGAGACAATTATGCCGTTGCTGACGGCAGTTGCTTCTGATTCACTACCGATGCTGACGGTGATCTGCTAGTAGAGGGGTAAAATAAAATACCGGGCTCCAATTCTGACTAGACTTTGGTACCACAAACCCCAGCACCTCTGCAAAGTCCTTGGTTCAGTTGAGGCCCAGGACAGTGGCTTTCTCTAAGCTTGTAGCCTTACTGCCAGGTCTGGGTATCGCTGACACCTGTGAGGAAGGGGCACAGAGATGGCAATGTCTGGGGGGAAGAGGCTAAACCTACTTATTGCCATTCATAACTGCTATTCCAAACCAGCCGTCTCAGCAGAACTGCTCCCTTCATTTTTGTTAGCAAAGAGCTTTCCCAGCTTGGAAAACGATGTCTATTTATGGCAGGTTTGTGGGCAAAACACTGCAGTGGGATTGCTTCAGCAAGCATGAGCACAAAGATGCCCTCTGTTTGCTGCCTGTCCAGCCTGTGCCTGCTCTCCATCACTGCAAGATGCAAATCCCTGTGCTCTCACTGGAGGCAGTCACACCAAAGGTGGGGCCGTGGGGGTTGCATGGGCTTTCCAGTTGCTAATTCAGGAACTATAGAGTGATTATACAGACTTCCACGTTAGCTTGTGCCTTCACAGCTCCCTACTGTGAGGCCCACTTGGACAATCTCTCCCTTCACATCTTCCTCCTGCTAAGACATTTTGCACCTCGGGCCTCCCCAGCAAACATAATTAACAAAAGATTAGTATTAAATTACACTTCTTTCTAGCATCCTGCCTCTGTTTCCCTTCCCAGATATCCTTTTGCCCTTGGAAGTTTCTTTGCCTAGAGTTCAGTCATTGCATCGTCAGCCAAGAGCACTCGCAAATGAATTGCTTGCGTAGTTGTTAAAATCTGAAGGAGGATGGCTCGTGGCTTCACTCTTGCACATTGAGAGGTGGTCTTGCGGGTAAATCCTTGAAGCGATGTTTGCAGGTTCCTGCAGGTGGGCATCACTAGGGTTTGAGGCACAGGGAAAAATGATTAATATTCCTCTGTCTTCGATATTCTGCTCACATAAGAGAAACTCTCCGGGTCGTGTTATGCTCCAAGAAGCTAATGCCTCCCTTTTCTGCCCCTTGTGCTGGGTGCCGTGCGCCAGAGGGGATGTGACTGGAGGTGCCTCCAGCTTTAGACCCCAAACCATGGCAGCAGGGTCATAGGAGGAGAAAAGGTCCATTATGGCCATTGGTGCGGCCTCTCCCAGGGCCCAGCTCAGACAGATCTGAGGCATCTTGAATGTGCTTGAGTAACCCAGTTATATGCTTGCTTTCATTATTTAATAAGAAAATGATCCTTCCAAAGCACTCAAACCATTAGACCGCACTTTGCCCTTCTAGTTGTTCTGTAACAGAAGATGATCACATCTTTCAGGAAATGAAGATAAAGCACAAATTACACATGTTCCTTCCTACTGTTTTGCCTTGGGCCAAATATGTGCAGCATCCCAGCAGCTGGGAGCAGGCAGGAATAACCCCAGTGGAAGTGGCTCCTTTGTTGCAAGGGCTTAGCTCTAGTCATCCAGTTGAAAGTGTATTTCACTGCCTTTGTCCCATTATTTTAATGGTCTGAGTTGAAACTGGCTTGCCAGAGATGTGTCACCGATAGGGTGCAAAGGAGAGATGGAAAGCCCTATCTAGAAACTCGTTAAGCATTGGCTTTGGCCCTGATTTTTGCAACTGAATGGGATGGAAATCAGTTTTCTGTCCGTCTTCCCTTGAAAATTAAATCCTAATGCTAGAGCCTTTGAACGCTTCTTCACACATGTAACCTGATCAATGGTTTATTGTCTCAAGTCCTCTGGGGAGTGTCACAAGCCCTCGGGCTGCGCCTCAGCGTTTCACTTTGCATTTAGCTAAGTCAGCAGAGAAATATGCCCAAGCTTGAGCAGCCAGACAGCTTCTTCCCTGCTCCGTCTGCAAAAAATCTCTGGGTCTGAGATCACCCGCGCTCCTGGACCAGCCTCCAGAATCGATGGATGTACCTGGAGGAGCCGGTACATAGCATGTGGGTTTTGCTAAATCTGCTAGTGCAAGCATGGCAGATTTTGAAGGGCTCTGATCCCTTCTACAGTGTGGTGGGGTCAGCAGTTTTAGTGCATGATAAGCACCTGGATGTCCCTGTAATGGGCACTTCAGTCCAAATGACGGCAATTTTCAGCACAAGGCTGGAGAGAGATTTGAGCCTGCTGCTGCCTATGCAAATGGTGCCTGCAAAGATACAGGGTTGGAGAGAGATCTGAGTGCTAATATTGATGTCTTTTCTCATTCCCTTAGGGAGAACCTGGCCCACCTGGTTTGCCTGGCCCAACAGTAAGTATTTACGCAGCATCAACTATCTTATTTTCTCTTGTAAAGTTGCCACAAGGAAATAATGCTTGTGAATCACTCGTTTTCCAGCAATAAGTGTCATCAGCAGCACTTTCTCCCTCTCGATCTGTAGGAGAACTCCTACACATGTTTAGCGAGCAGGCTAAGGGGGAACGACAGCTTGTCGTCAGCACTGAACCTGAGAAGAAGCGTCCTCGTAGCTAGAAGAGCAGATGGTTTGAGACGAAGGCCGAGGAGAACAGAGTTAAAATCAAAGCATACATCTATTCTCCTCCAAGACCCAGTTTTTACGATGCTTTGTATGCCTGAATTGCGATTGTTGCTATGCACGCTCTCGGTTCTGGTCACTTGGCCGTGGTTTGAACTATTTGGCGTGTGCACAGAGGCAGGCTTTGCATGGGCGTAGCAGAAGCATGCCGCCTTGGCGTGTGCTTTTAGTTCCACCTGGAAGTGTGGGCTGCACCGCCAGTCTAGACGCAAGCTGAGCATTTGGATGACAGCAAAAAATACATGGAGAACATAGAGTCAAGCAGCCTCAGTGATGAAAGGAGATACTTCAAAGTACATCTCCAGGGTTGTCCAAACCCAGCAGGACTAAGGGCCTCCACAGTGGCCAAAATCTGCCTGTATAACACACCTGGCACCAAGTGCCTTCCCGGGCTATCCATTCCTGGCACCCACCAGGATCCATTTCACGGGGAGATGCTCCAAAGCAGGAATAAGCAGGTTCACAGGGAGATGCTCCAAAGTGTATGAGCGTGTATGGGATTTGCATGTGGATGAATTATGAAATCTAATTTATTTAGAAGAAAGTCTCCTGTGTCACAGGGCATGACATTAATATTTTAAGAAAGGATCTTATCACTGTCTCACTTACATCAGGGCATGTGTTGGTAATTATATTAACAGTCATTGTCTATTATCTGGTTTAGGGACCTAAAGGTGCACCAGGGAAGCCTGGAAAGCGTGGAGATGCTGGGTTACCTGGCCTTCCTGGAGTGGATGTGAGTATTTCAGCTTATTCTCCTGGATTCTTCAAGCACTTTCTGTTGGCATGGGCATTTTTCCAAGGCAGCTTGTCAACTTGCACTAAATCTATTGAAGCAGCAAATGTGGGTACTGAACTGAATCAGAGTCTTGTACGCCAGGAGAAATCTGAAGAGACAACTGGACTGTCAGCAAATCTGAATTATTGTTGGGGTTTGCAACGTGTTATTTCATGCAGCATTATGTCAAAACCTACAGCGTCGCTGGTGCACCATAGGACCGAGCTGTCTGTGACCTGTTTGGATCACAAGACCAGCACTTCATCTTCACGGGAACTCTGTCCAGAGAGCCGTTGCCTCTCGTTATAGTTTCAGATGATTTGAGACAGGTAAAACATTTGCATCGTCAGGTGTTTTTTGTGCTGGCAACTGAGTCTGCCTTTGCTTGTGTTCTTTGTACCCGGCTAAAGCAAGGGACAAATTGACAAGATTTCGGGTTTCCTTCAGCCTCTGTTACCAGTTGATCCAAATTCTCAAGCTTCAGACTAAGCATATTCAGTCCTTTAAGGATTTTGTTGGATGTCTGTGACTTTCCAGGACAGAAAAAAACAAGTTACTAAAATCTCTGACAGGAGTGTTGTTTAATCAAGTGAAGAAAGAGTTGCATATTTTCTGAACCAAAAATGGGGAAACAAAACATTAAACGGTTCAGGCTTGGTCAGCAAGCTAAGTTCTTTCCGAATGCAGGAATTTAGCCCAAATTCATATTTTTGAATCCCTCTGTTTTCCATGGCTTAGTGTGTGTGCACTCCTGGCTTTCAGGACAAATGAGGCCAGGCTGTTGTAACCATGCTACCAAAAACAAGGCACTTGTATTATATCTAGTAGCGTTGATGTAATAACAGACTGAACAGTCATCCATGGATGCACTGCAATGCAGCATTAGTCCTTACCATTCTTCTGCTCACTGTGCATTGTCTCTGCCTTTTAACTATCATATATTTACCCTTCTTGTGAGGACAGACTAGGTTCATGCAGAGATCTGCAGCTTCCAGAGTCGCTGCCTAGTTGCTGCCTGCCGGCAAACATCTAAGCAGGTGACATCCAGCTCTACATCCGTTGACCCAGACTCTGTAACATTGTACTGCTCCGGCAGGGTACAGCCCTGGAAGTGAAACCAGCTCGAAAGAGGCTGTGTCTGCTTTCATCTCCCTGCTAAAAGAAATTCTAGCCAAGCAAGAGTAAATTATCTGACCTGTGCAGGGTTTCAGTGTTTGGGCTGCAAACACAGTGAAGATATTCTCAAATGCAAGCTTATTTATCTAAAAAGTGTTATAAGAATCTTTTTATTACTGTATATATAGTAAAGATTCCTATAAAACTATATATATATAGTGTGTGTGTGTGTGTGTGTGTGTGTGTGTGTGTGTGTGTGTGTGTATGTAGCTGTAGATACTACAAGAGAAAAGGAAGGTGTTTTAGGGACAATCACAGTTGATTATGGGGAACAGTTCAACATCTTGGAGGGAGGAAGGAAATCACCACTAATGCACCCCCCCCTCCCCCCACACACACACACACACAGAGTGGTGATACAGATAGATATAGAAGAGGTAGATTGAAGAAGATGGCCTGGGCTTTTATATATATATATATATATATATATATATATATATATATATATATATAGTAAAGATTCTTATAAAACTATATATGTGTGTGTGTATACATATAGTAAAGATTCTTATAAAACTATATATATATATATATATATATATAGTTTTATAAGAATCTTTACTATGTGTGTGTGTGTGTGTGTGTACATATATATATATGTATGTATGTATGTGTGTGTGTGTGTATATATATATATATATATATATATATATATATAAAACCCAGGCCATCTTCTTCACTCTTCTGTATCTGTATCTTACCTCTTCTGTATCTGTTTGTTGTCTGCCACCCTTTTGGGGATTGTCTGGATAGGTCCTTATGAAGACCCTTTGAAATCCATAGCCACCTATTACTGACTTTCCTTCTTGTCTGTTGTGATCCTCTTCCATGTTCTTAAGTTCTGGTTCTTGAAATGTCAGAGGATCTAACACCATCACCAGGTCACTTCTTCAATCAAACCACACTTCTATTCCCTACTCTGGACACAATCTGTGAGACTGATCTTGCATTTCTCCCATCTCCGCTGCTTAGTGGTGATTTCCTTCCTCCCTCCAAGATGTTGAACTGTTCCTCATAATCAGCTGTGACTGTCCCTAAAACACCTTCCTTTTCTCTTGTAGTATCTACAGCTACTCTCTGTAAAGAGTTTCAGACAGAAGAGTGTCACATCTTGACATTTTATGTCATTTGAGTGCACGAGATAGCACTCTACTGGCTGAGTGACCTATAAGAATATTGTACTACATTATTATTGCTTGATCCTAGGAATTTACCATGATCCTAATTTACCGTGATCCTAGGAAAAGGATGGTAATTGTTGCTTGACCTGATGCTGCAAAGGTTTACAGACCTGAGTAACTGCATGCGTGTGAGCAGTTCCACCGAAATCAAAGCTAAGATCACTCAACGGGAGAAGTCTTTGCAGAATGAGACCTTACAAGACAACCTTTTCAACTTAAACTGAGCCTCAGGATTAAGTGAGAGAGGCTGGGAATTTATGGGCTGCAGGCAACAAATAGATGACGACTGATTTTTTTTTTTTTCTTAACATTTTTTTAACATTTTCACAATGTATTTTTAAACTTCCTGCTCCAAGTCGCAGGCAAAACGATCAGTGCAGTAACTATTTTAAAATGACTAATTGATGGAATCTTTTTAACAGCCATATGGGATTTGGTCATTTACTTAAGTGATAAATTAGACAAAACACTTTATTTTTTAAGAACCGGTTGTTATAGAATCATACAATTTAAGGGAAAACCCCTATGGGTAACAAGCGTTCAAAACTGGGTATAAAAGGTGCATTTGCTGACAGTCATATACATCCACCGTGCGTGTGAACCGTGCATGTGCAAACCAGGTACCTGCATGGGCTCGGTGGGTAGTGAGGAAGTATACAGACTTACACGGGCACCTGTTGAATCTTGCTTTGCCCTACATGTTAGCTCTAGTGAGCTGGTCACTGCTATGGTGTGTTTAATTAATATGCCACATGAGTAGAAAAATTTCCCACAGTTCCAGTTCCTTCTCTGATATCTGATTTAGGGCAAAGTGACCTGGATTTCCTAGGGTTTGGCTGCCTATGCCTAACCCCATAGAGCTCCTTTGTAACCATGATGGGCTGGGGTGGGTTCTCAAAGTGCTTTGCTTCCTTGTCTCATCCCTTCTTTTTATCCCTTCCCAGGGTTTAACAGGAGCTGATGGCCCACCTGGCTCAAATGGGCCACCAGGAGACAGAGTAAGTATGAGGAACCAAATTCTTCATCTGTTTAAACTAAAATGCTCCAGGTGCCATCCAACGGGGATTTCGAGTCTTTGTGTAGTCAGGCAATGCGCTGGTGTGGATGTGATACACGTGTGTGCCCCTATAAGCCCCTTGGATTCTTAAAACTAACATCTCGTTTTTTCCCCCAAATTGTTCCTTCCAAGGCATGCACAGGGTCAGGGGGCAGTATTGTATGTACATGCATTGCTATCTTTTCGCTGGGGTATTGAATTCCCCCAGGGAACGATTCTGGGGTTACTCTTGGACACCTTGGGTAGTGAAATACCATTAGCAGCTCAGATTTTATGATGTTCTGCATGTATAAACAGCTTTTTGAAGCAGTCAAGGGAGCCTGTATGAAATATAATCTCAATTAGCAATCAGCTCAGGTTTATCCAAGTGCAGCTATTTTAGGCCTTATTTGTGGTCTGAATGCACAGCTCGGTTGCATTTTTTTTGACTGCTGCTATATATAAACTGTTTAGACTGATGCTTTTCACCAGTTTTTGAGTGCTGGAGGTGGGTGACATCATTAGTGACACAGGTATGATACCAAAGCCAGTACAGTGAAGAGCAATTCCTGCCAGTGCCCACCATGCAGATCCATGGGAAAGAGACACCTCCATCCTAGGTGGTCCTGTGTGTGGGAGCTCTCAAGCAAACTAAGTCGGGGTGGCAACTTTTTCTGATTGCAGGCTGGAATGACTCGCTCGGTGTCATAGGTGGGCAGGTGAGTGCTAGGAGGGGAAGGGATGCTTAAAAGGAAGGGGATGTCCCTTGGGGAGCAAACCCCTGGCCCTGGCTTCTCTTCCAGGGATCCCCTCTGTGATTAGCATTTTCCACTGGAGAACCCATCCCTCACAACAACACGCAAGAGAAGGCTTTTTGGCTCCTGTACGATGAGAGAGGAAATCCTGAGCCTGGGAAGTTGTCATGCACTCACTTGCCTTGTCGCCCTTTTTGGACCTGAGCACATAGCCAAAGGTCAAGGCTTATTTCTGTTACAAGGAGAAAGTGGTGCCGGTCTCTGATGCCGTGTGGGTCCTGTTCTCATGAATGCAGTGGGAATCAAACCACAGGAGACGGCATCCAGGAGCAATTGTGCAAATGAGGTTTAAGATCTGTTATCTTATTAGCCCATGGTGGTGTGAGCACACCAGCACCTAATGGGCATGTGCCAACAGGGTAACAGCTTGCCATTTACGTGCGCAGGACCTTCCCTTCCAGACATTTAGCTGGAGCACAGAAGCATCTGATTAGTGTGCACAGTTGTCCGATCTGTGCACTCAGCTTGGGTTTGCATCTGGCTTGATAATCAGTTCCTACGACACGGTGTGGAAATTTGGGGGCTGTTGCCCATCACAGGAGTGTGTCGAGGTCAGCAATCCAGCTACACAAATCGGTGCGGTAAAAGCAGAGGAAAAGCAATGCATTGCTTGAAAACAAAGCTTCCCCTGTGAAGCATTGTTTCCTCACTGCATTTCTACCGGTCCTGATATAGGAAAGCATTTCAGCCTCATTGCACTCCATGAGCTATAAGCATATGTTTGACCACAGTGGGACTCAGGCTTGTTCTTCCAGTTACGTGCCCTCCTGAATAGGGATGGTTTCCTGAACTAGAGAGCAGCAAAGACTCTCCTGGCTGTCCTTCTAAACAGGTGGCTTGTGCATGGCAGGACATAGGATCACAGAAAATGAGGGTGGGAAGGGACCTCAGAAGGTCATCTAGTCCAACCCCCTGTTCAAAGCCGACCTAGATCATCCCAGTCAAATCACACTCATGAGAGATTTTCATTTTCTGTTAGCATACGACTAATAAATGTCTGCTCTCCCACTTGTGCTGCCGCTCTCAGTACAACCATGACATGCTCAGTCTGGCCAATGTCATCGTCCATTAAGTCTGGCACTCCAGGACTCTTCTTGCTGCAGATGCGCTCTCAGACACCACGCCCACCGATTTTGCTGGTAGGTCTGTGCAGCATCAGGTCCGGTTAGTTTTTAAACAGAAAGGCAGTTATTTTTGGAAATAAGATCATCGAATTGTTGCCTTCTTTCTGGCAACTGATGATCAAAAGATTTTAAAACCTGCTGGCTGAAGTTTAGTGTTTTTGAGCAGAAGTGATGCAGAGCGCATCCACAAACCAGTGGAGCTCTGAGAAATCGCCTCGGCTCTGCAACTTGCTAGCGCGCATAATCATTCCTGATGTGCGTCTGAATTCAGAATTCAAGCATTTTCCATGCCCTTATACTTATAGATTCAGAAATCATATTGCCTCAAAATGAAAAATTCCAGCAGGATAGTTTTTTGAATGATAAGAGAAAATATTGCTGCTGGAGAGAGTGGGTTGTAAGTCAAAAACACCGTATTACAATACTGATGTAAACCACTGCCTCTCCACTGAGCTGAATGGAGTGATTTCAGCTTGCTCAGGGCCCAGTGTAAAAGGAGGAGGAATTCACAGATTCAGAGAAGTTTAGGGCTAGAAGGGGTCGCATAATGTTCATTATTACCTACTGAGGGCCAGATCTTCAGAGGTATTCAGACACTTTGCTCTAATTCAAATGCAAGTTAGGGTTAGGCGCTGAAACAGTTCAGAAAACGAGGGCCAAAAGAGTCTACGCCCGAGCCCAGCAAAGCCAATGGGAGTTGTGGAATTGATTTCAATGGGGATGAGGTCTGGGTTTCAGTCAATGGATGTTAGGAAAGTTCTGGGAAAAGAGCCTCGCTCGTCCTGTAGTCATCAGTAAAAGCTTAGCGGGCTGGAGGCAAGAGATAAAAGCAGTGGAGGGAAAACAGGACGCTAAGTAGGAGGAAAATGACTGAGCTGAGATTTGCAACAGAGGTGATCTTTATTGGATTACAGTCTGGTCCTAGCAGGACTCTTCCTAATGAGGGGCATGGCTCCTCAGGATCTGTCTGTTTGCTTAGCCTTCCTCTGTGAACTTAATAAGGAAAAACACTTGTAATCGGGGCTGGAATGCCGAGAGCAGGGAGGGGGCCGGGACCTGCTGGGGATCACTGCACGGGCACGCACAACCGCGCCGCTGGGGTATTTTCGTGTCTGTCTGCCCGCCCTACTCCTGCGCCGCTTGTGTTGGGTACGGTTCGGACTCTGTCAGACTCAGGAAACGATGCCCCTTCCCCTCCCTCGTGAAAGAAAGGAATTGTGAAATGCCCTTTTGGAAATAACAACTCCCTGGCTAAGACCTTGGAGGCTAAATTATAGCCTCTTGTGAGGGGATTGTTTGGCTTCCTTTCACATCCTTCCGACAGCCAGTACAATGTCCTGCTTACCATCAGACAACCCCAAGGTAAATAGATTGCTCTTTTACCTGAGCCTAATTTGCACAACACGAGCTTTTCCAACCAGGAGATCTTACAATACTTTCAGCTTTCCTGTGAAATATGAATTTTCATTTCCATCTAGGAGAAATTTCCCAATCTTTGCATTCTCCTATGCCTGAAGAAGGGTGAGCATGCACTAAAGCTTGCAAATAAAGAATTGGATTTGTTTGCAGCTACCCAGTGGGTCTAATAAAAGATATCAGCTCTGCCACGAGTGCTGATTCCTTCTGGCAGCAAAGGCACTTGCGTGTCTCAGGAAGGCTCTGCGAGCCCTGGTATTCCAGCACTTCTGCTCCTGCTTGCAGCCTCTCCCGGGATGTGCAAAAGGGAAGTCATCGGAGCGATCTGCACCCTGACTGCCATGGTCAGAGGATCCTGGAGGAATTAGGCGTCCTACTCCCATGACTTTTGATGGGAGTTGAGGGCTTAATATTCTTCAAAAGTCCCAGACATGGGACCTGGTTCTGTTTCAGCTTCAGGTTGCAGATTGTGCGACTTCTTTTATCAGAGCTGGTTTGCCCCAGTGCAGTATTAATGAGGAACACGTCCTATATCTCTTGGATAAGCAGTCTATAACCAAGCAATGGGAGAAGACAATGGGTAGGTAGAAGATAATGGGTATCTTTGGCTGGGTAAGGCAGGTTATGCTTGAGATGCCTCCAGCCTGTCTTCTGCATTCACTTGTTCCCCCCTCGGCTCTTAATGGCACTCATAAAAGAGAAAGCAATTGCAACGTGATGCTAACCCTGACAAACTGGCATACGCCAAAATGGGATTCAGTTAGAGCAGAAATTGTAGGGAGCTGTTCAAATAGGAGCCTGCGGGCCACTGATACCTGCTGACGCAGAGGGAGCTCGGCTGGTGTGATTTCAGTGAGGCTCCACGCATACGGACCAGCTGCAGTTTTTGGGCCTATATATGTGCACAATTGCACGCACAAAGTAGCACCACCTTTTTGTGTGTGCCGTCATGGTAAATGCATAGGTTTTTCATGCAAGTGTTTTGTGAGCCTTTGGCAACAGAGACCGGGGAAGCAGACCTAGACTCCACTCCTGTGTCACTCCTTAAGTGGATGATGACGATGCTGCTGACTGAGCAACATTAGTTTAAAATGCCCCGTAAATGAAAGCATCGCTTTTGTGTCTGAGCCTTTCATCTTCTCATTTGCTATTCTAAATTCTGCCTTTGCTCTTGAATCGCATCAGCCAAGAACAATAGAAATTCAGAACAAAGAGTTATGCACAATGAATGCTGTTATATCTCAAATACTGAATGTCAATAGCACTTATGAAAATTCATTGCGAGGTCTGTGGGGGTAGCAACAGGCAAACATTATCATCTATACCAAATAAGAGTGGCACTTCTCCCCTTCTTTTCCTTTGTGCTGATAAGATGAATAACTAAATCACTGTGCTGCTGGCATTGTCTGGCTGGATTTTCTTTACCCTGCAATAGCTAATGCTCTTTGGTTATGAGTAATCTCGAAACTCTGGGAGCACAAGGCAGCTAAGCTCAAGCAGAAGCTGTTGGAAGTACCATGTAGTCATACGTCACCCTTAGTATGACTGGGGGGGACACATTTCACTGATTCCTTCCCCCCCCTCCACCCCCAAATGCTTCAGAGAGGGTGTTTATGGGGCTGAAGTTATGCAAGATCTGGGCTCCTTACGACATGGCAGTAGCCACGCTGTGAGAAGGCCAGATGCTGAATTATTTTGACCCCGGAGTGGTTTCCTGATGAAAATAATGTTGGTGAAAATTGAAAACATGAATAAAAATCCTTAGCACTTTTGCTCAAATATCAGGGAACAGCTCCTATTTAGGCACCTAATTCTTACTGGTTATAATAGGAGTTAGGCCTCTAAATATTGGAGATACTGGGCCTTACTACATAGCAACAAGTGTTCCTTCCATTTTAAATGAGAACTGAGTCTTGGAGCAAACTTGTGTGACCCCAGTCCCTTCCGCCGAGGCGTAGCACTTGGCAGGGAAGAGCACTCACTTTCTCTTGTGTAAATCTGAGATTGGAACGGCAGTGAATTTCCTAGGTAGAGATTAAGGCCAACAGTGCACAGTGTCTGTGGTTCCTGTGCACTCATCAGCTCCCTGTGTTGCACACACAGCTGTGTACCTGAAAGCTTGCAAAGAACAATTTTTTCCAACTATTTAGTTGGTCCAATAAAAGAGATCACGTTTACCCAAAGAACCTGGTCTACAGAAAGCATGCACACACGTGCGTGCACCTGTCTGTGTAAGCTGGTCACTCATCTGAGATCTGGAGAAACTCTTCACCTTGCACTGGGAGGTACTTACTTCTCTAGGCAGGTGCTGGCTCTTCTCTCTGGCTGAGACATTTTGAGCTGCACTTTGTGCTCTCTGTGCATTGCCCTCCTTCCCTAGAGTAATTTAGTACAGTCATTAATGGTCCAAAAGGGAATGGCTGGCATGGAAGGAAGGCCCTTCTCCCTGCCATGTACTCTTCTGACCCTGGCTGCAAAAGATGAAGCCTGGGACCCATGTTGCTGGGTCCTTGCTATGGGAAGATGTCCCTACAGTGAGCTGATCCTTCCATCGCCAGGTTTAAGGGCAAAACCCACCCAATTCATGGGAGCATCAGGACCACTGAGGTATTTCCAGTGCTTGTTTTTTTAGATTCCCCCTTCCTATGTGATGACAATACATTATTTATTGGCATGGCTTGTGGGGAGGTCCTTGCTTTTCTCTGCACTAGGGTGGACCACATGGGCCTCTTCCCTGCATTGTAATTTAATAATTAACTTCCTGTCCTTGCAGTGGCAGGACATTGGCACTGCCCTCATCCCTGTGCTCTTCCTGTAGCAGGTTGTATTTGATGTATTTGAGTGTATTTGATGATTTGTATTTGATGTATTTGAGTGTATTTGATGATTTGCACCCTTGTGCCTGGTAGCTGTGCTGGTAGCTGGTTCATGCCGTTTTAGGAGCAGGTTAGACAAACGCTTGTCTAGGATGGTTTGAATAGGGAAGGTCCTGCCTTGAGCCCTGGGGCTGGACTAGATGACCTCCTGAGGTCCCTTCCAGCCCTACTTCCCTACGATTGTGTGATTTGCCTTACATTACTATCGTCCTATACAATAGTGAGTTACAGTATCTCAAATTGCTGGGCAGCTGGTGGAGGACTGGCAAATTATACTCTTTCACAAATCATCATAGTCTTACTAATTGCTCCTGACCATTAGCAGGGATGGGATAGTTCGTTTGCATCCTCTGTGAGCTACTTTCTTGCTACTGGCAGCCAAACTTGCATTTTTCTGCTATGTCCCTCTGATTCAGGTCCCGGCTCTCCTCTCCCCTCCCCTCCCCTCCCCTCCCCTTCCATGGAGAATAATCTCTGGTTTCTGTAGCTCTGCAGCCTTGTATAACAGGGACAGCTGCGGCACTCAAGCAGGTCATAACCTAGCCCTTTAGAAACTGAATTGAAATGCAATGATTTACATAGCGGTTTACCATGAAGCCTGTTAGGAGGTCCACTGGGATATGAGTAGATCATGCAGAAACGTCTTGGGACTCTTCTTTTCCTTGGAGCACGCCATCCTATTGCCGGGTGAAACTGTTCATTGTAACAGCTGTTGACTAGAGGATCTTGATGGAGATTGGTTTTGATTTAACATTGGGCAAATAACCGACCCTGCAGCTTCAGTTCGATATTATTTCACTAAGGCTGTAGCTGGCAGTTGTTGTGGTGTGCCATAGATTTTAGTTTGATTAGAAAAAACCTGAGATTTGCTCCTAGGATAGTCCTGTGAGAGGCATCAGTCTCCCATTTTAGTTCAGACGGTCAAATCCAGATAGAAGGCTCCCAGGTTAACATCTCCTACTGACAGCCATGAAGTTTTGAGCAAATACTCTTTTATACTAAATATTGTGTCAGCGTGCAATCAATCCTGTAAGCTCTCCATGGTTCGGAGGACAGCGATCCCATGAACAGATATCGCTACGGTTCTTGTTGACTCCTACGGTTCACAGCACAGCAAAACTGGCTTCTAAATGATAGCGCCAAGTAGTCATCAGGATATTTTTTGTGTGTGTTCATGTATTGCATTTTCTGAATTTGCTCAATTGGGCGCTTCCTCACCCACTTGTCTACAGGGTAAAGTTTGGTTTAGTGCTGCCTGTGCTTGCAGGCTTGCTCTGTAGCATCCTGGGGAGGGGTAGTTTGTGTTTGTAGGCCACGATGGTTATGTTCTGCTTAGAAACATTTCTTTCACTGTACCTCCTAAGTGTACTTGTTGGTTGGTTTGTTTGGATAAAGAGTTTGTGGCATTCAAAACCTGCCAGCATGAGACTGCGTGTCTAGTCTGGACATGCAGGGCCAGAACCTATTCCACCAGCTAAGTGTGCAAGTGGCATTTGGTTGTCCAAGTTGATCCTCCTCCACCTTGTTCAAGTCCCTGGAAAACTCTTGACATCCTTTTGTGACACACCTTCTTCATCTTCGCCTGAAGACTAAAGCACAAAAAGCAGTGCAGGCCAATCCCCCTTTTGCACTAATAGTTTTTCAGGGGAAAGGATCACAAATAGGCACTGGGATGCCTAATAGATTTAAATCGGATCTGGCCTGTGGTTACCATGGTTATATGCACAACGAGCTTCGCTGCCCAGGCAAATAGCCACTCCTAGGGATTTTGCACACAGTTACCCAGTTTGATGGCACTGTGGACATAAGATCACAAGCCAGTTTGCATCTTTGGTTTTGCAAATCTGGGCTTGCAGTAGTGAGGACTCCAGAGTTACTCACAGACTTATAGCATCTCATTGTAGAAATGTCAGCTTTTTACCCAGGTTGAGAAAGTGGGGATGACAACCCTGTTTGCCATTACAGTCCCTCCGGGTTGCATTAATGTGGCTGGCTATGTCTCGAGATGTGTCCTACTGCAAGCTAATGTTTTATTTATAAAGGATGCTGCATTGCTCTTATAGATAAGCCTCTAATCCCCTGACTGTTGTAGAGAAGGTGAATGGGGACCCGTGGTATTATCAGCCACCACCGTGGATCACAGTTCCCCACTTAAATAACGGGGAAAATGTTTGACAACACCAATGCAAATAAACCTTTCCTATAACTGCACATGCTAACAAGATGGAGCGATTAAATTGTAGGAGGACAGCCATACTGTGCCTGGTTCTCTTGTCCCATATTGGTACAGAGGCTGTGGCAGTAATATGCACCATTCAGTGAACATGGTTTTATTTTGCATTTTTCCATTTCAATTCATTTTCGGAGCTGTTACCTATAATTAATTATACCTCCTGTTTGCCAGTGTTGGTACCTTTTGGAATACAACAAAGGGATTCATAGATTGAAGGGATTGAAAAGACCCATCTGCCTGTCTTGTTAGCTTTAATTAAGAGGAAACTCACCAATTTTGACAGTGATTTAATTTTAGAACCCAATTTAATATCACAGACACACTCTCCAAGCTGTAATCCAGGCTTAGGAGTTTGAATGCAAAAGCTAGAGGGAAATAATGCCGGAAGGGTTGGGGGATTTTTCAAGGGAAGTCATGAAAATGCACAAGTTACAAAAATTAAATGTCTTTGCTGGCAGAAAAATAAAATTCAGTTCAACTGTGTCTCAGTCCTGCAAGCAGCTTTAAAATCTATCATCAGGTCTACAGCATGAAGTCTTCAAGGGATGGAAGAGTTCAAATGAACGAGGTTCACTATGCAGATGCTTCATGTTCACAGACTAATCCATAGCTGCTAAGAAGTGTGGATTCTCATATTTAATCTCACTTAGGAGAGTCTTATATTTTAGTCTTGGTTCATTGTATTTGCCAAGCAAACAGGGGGGGGAAAACCAAACTTTGAACATCCAGCTCTGTGGTCTGGAAAACATTCTTGAGTCGATGAATTGATCAGAAATGTCAAAGTGTCCGTGAATAAAGTTTTTTGCTTATGGGTGTGAACTCAGCCTGCTTTTTCCATGTGTATGGGGTTTCTTTGAGCTTCCCCAAAGACAAGTAACCTCCGAGATCTGCGCAGATCTAGAGGGGCTGAAGTAGTGGGCTAGGAACAGACCTTATATGACTCTTGAGGCGACCTACCTGCTCACTCACTTTCTGATGTTTTAACCCCACAGGGTGCTTTGGGACCTGCCGGGCCCCCTGGATCGGCTGTGAGTAACTCTTAGCATTTGAACATTTCTTATCCAGCATTGATAAGCAATATGCATGAAGAATGCTGCACAGTAACATAGCAGCAAGGCTCCTTTCTAATGGTAAATGGAGATAGTTGGGAGCCGGGGAGCGTTCAAGGGAGCTTCGATTTATTTTGTTCGGGTTTTGGTTTGCAGCAATGATCTTCTACTTGCGTAGCCAGTTTCCAAATGCGTAGCCACACTATCACAGGAAAGTATGGGGGCTTCTACTGAGCCCGACTTAAACCAAAAACAAATGTGTATTATTAGAGGTGGCTATAAACATTATATGACCAGTGAGAGTCCTTCTGTTGCTTTCCTGGTACTGGAAAGCAACCCAGACGGCTCTCACGACTAGCTCATCAGGCATTTCATGGAGTAAGATAACGTCATTTCCAAAGAGGCAAAAGGAGCTGTCAGTAGGTTCAGCCCGCTAAGTTCTCTAAAGTTCATGGAAACTTTGTTCTCAACCCTGTGTTAGATTGCTGCGTTAAATGGGAGGTCACATTTAACTGCTGCTATTTGGATCAATGGGAATGAGGGGAAATGTTCATTATCCATGTCATAGTAACAAGATGACAGTCACATGTTTGGTGCTGAGCTTAATGGGTGTCTAAGCAGAGTCTCCCAACACAACTGCTGCAGTTAAGAAAATTTTTCTCCTTAAATGAAGAAATAATGAGTAGTGTTTTTCAAGGCATGGATTAGGTAGCGTCTTAGCCAGGTGAACAAGCAAGCCGGGTAGAAATAGCGTGCATCTTGCTTGACTCCTTTACTCTTCGCAGGCTTCTGTTCTTATAACCAAGTGTCACAATGCTGATGCAGGTAGGTGAGATTCAGAATAGGCAAGAGCATAGCTTATGTCATGCACGTGTAATATCTCGTTGAGTCTAATACTTCCTGCAGATTCGCCATCGCCTGAGACTGGGATGTGACTCTACTTACAACTCTTTTGTAGTAGCTTCATTGACACTTGGGAAGACACTGTATTTCTCTTAATATAACTTTTAGCAGGTGCCAAAAGGAATAGCTTGTCAACAGCAAAATACTGTAAGGACAACCAAGTTAAAAAACCTCAAAGGCTATATTTCTGCCTTCACATATGTATAGGTCATTTTTGTCCAGAGCAGAAAATAAGTCCTTAAGCAACAGCCATGGAAAGGGAGTGCACAAGACAAGAAAATGTCAGGATTCAGTGCCCAACTTCGGATCCAGTTTCTAATTGTAAATGGAGATAATTGAGAGTAGAGGAGCACTAAAGGGAAGAAGAGAGTTTTGATTAATTTTGTTCAGGTTTTGGTTTGCAACAATATTCTGCTTGTGTAGCCAGTTTCCAAATGATCTCTCATTGTTTTAACATTTTGTTTTCAGGCCAGAGGATTGCCAGGACCTCCAGTAAGTAAGAGCATCTTTCTCAGAAAAAGCAGTTCAGCTATTGCTTTCCTTTTCTTTTTCTTTTTTTTTTAATTTACCTAAAACCTACACACAGACCCCATTCCTAGGTCCTCCACACTGTGCAGAGAAGCAAGGCCTGTAGCTAAGGCTGCTCATATGCCACCTCTGTGATCACGCAGATCCCTGGGGCTGCTGGAGAAGGCCGTTTCGACTGCCTGCACTATTTAGAGCAGCCCTGGGCATAGCAGCTTTGCAACTTCCAGGCATTGACATTTCCTGGGGTCACTGGGGTCAGGTCAGAGCTGCCCTTCGCCAGGGTAAGGAGAGTGTTGGGAGCATCTCCCTGTTCCCTAGGATGGCATTGCTTCTGGAAACAGGGCGTATGCAGCCGGGTAAAGCGTGTGCATGTCTTTGTGTAGGGCCCATCTGGCTGTTTGAGAGCAAGATCAGGGAGTGGAAGGATGAGCATTTGCTGCTGGGCCTGGGAATGGTGTTGGGTAGCAGCACGTGTGACATTCGTGTCTCTACTTTACAGGGGCCTCCAGGACCCAGTGGACTCCCAGGTGGAAATGGATTTCAGGGATCCCCTGTGAGTTGCTCACTCTTCCTTTCCCATTTGTTGATTCTCCTACAGTGCAGGATGAAGAAGGGCTTGTGTCTTGTCTTTTGTTCTGCCCCGAAAGAATAATGTGTCTGACACCCTGCCTGCTCTGTGGAAAGGACAGCAGGAGAGGCACCCATTAGTGTAATGAGTGTGTGCATGAGCCACGTTCCAGGGCTGCCCAAGGATGCAAACCTGTTGCCCCCTTGTGCCCAACATCCAGAGCATGCATAAGACCAGACACTGCCCCAGCTTAAGGTGTCACCGCCTCTGATGCCACCGGAGCGCCTGCAACCCAAGTGTCCATTCTTTGTGATGAGGGACCGGCATCACCTGCATGAACATTACTGGGTGTCGTGGTTTGTAAGCAGGACCTCTCTTTGGCAGACGCCCACAGAATTTGCATTTGTATTTCTTTGTGCCCACAAGTGAATGAGAGGTTGCGGTCCTGAGGGCTGCACAAACACAGGTGCAAATGTGACGTTTCGATGTGCAGAGACAGTGCGGTCCGTGCAGACAGCCAAGCATCTGCAGAAAGAGGAACTCGGGCCTCCTGTAAAGGTGCCTCAGCACTTCAGCTCACTCCACGTTCAGCATACACAGCTGCAATTTGTTTCCCCCCACCCATACTTTCATTCCAGTGGTTAATAGGACCAGCTAGTTTCTTTCCTCCTTCCCTTACCCGTGTCCTATGTGATGCCTGCAGTCTGCATTGGTCTCGTTGTATTGAAAGCTTCCATCAGTTGGGAGAACAGGACTTGCTTCTTAAATGGGTTCTTCCCAAGAGAGCGTATGGTGCCTATGGTGTGGAGGGAGCTTCTGACTCTTTCTCAATCCTTTTAGGGACCATCTGGTCTTCCAGGACTCCCGGGACCAGCAGGGCCACCAGGACCTCCAGTAAGTGGAGATTTCCAGGGTAATAACTGTGAGGACTGAATTTGGTTTGACTCTGGGATCTTTTTCTGGTGCCTCTGAAGGCCACTAGCAGGGCATTTTGCATTTTATTTGAAGCGTGTCTGCTTGCTACAGGCAAAAAGCCCTGAATTTGAGGAAGGCAGTGACTACTTATTGCCTATGCTAGCGAGTATTTATTTCTGCCTGTTTGTTGTTCAGGTTGCGACAGGAGAGATTCAATGGCATGTGGATGGAGGGCACACACTAGTCCCTGGAATGAGTTTTCCCTCCCATAATAAAAGAGGCCATATTTTCACGGGCTCTTTCTTCATCTCTTTTGAAAATATGAGTGCTCTGACCAGATCTTGTGCCGAGGCCTGTCACCCTCTTGGGACGGTGCTTTTTTAATGCAATAACCCAGGCCGATCATCGCACGTGCCATACCTGATCCTACCTTCTTGTAATGTTTAGGCGTTGCCTGGGGGCATCGGTGGTAGGGACTGAACCTGGCACCTCCGTACCAAAAAAGGTGGGGTGCTATACCCTGAGCTAAAACATGCAGCACTTCGGAAAGCTTGCTCCTTGGGTCTCCCCCCCACAAACAAGAACCACATGGAGGTAGTGGTTAGAGCACATGCCCTTGTCAGGACCCCGGGTCCCCTTCCTTGGCCACTGACTCTTGTGGGATCTTCTCAAGATCTAAGTCCATGTTTGGAAGTGGTAAGTGGCTCGTTGGTTTTGTACTGGCCCCCAGCGCACGAGTGAATTTTCTTCTGTGAGACGTGGGGCAGCCCATGCAACGGATGCTGTGAAACGAGTGCAAAGAGCTTGATCTAGCCAACAGGGGCTTACAGAGGTAGTACAGGCATAGGAAATGCCGTATCACTAAAATACGTTGCCTTTTGGCCCTTTGTCTTTGGCATAGTTAAGAATCCAAACTTGCTTGGTTACAGGGGCTGCCCGGGGCTCTCCCGGATGGTGGTGGAGACCTTCAGGTAGGCTTTTCTTTTTGTTTCATCAATGTTTTCACTCTCTTCTCTTGCACACCATTTTAAATGTCTGTATTTGGGGCAAACACATGCATGTGCAAGGGCCCAAACCTGCAAACACCAGCAAGGCTAGCCCTGCCTACCAGAGGGACCTCATTCAAAGACTGGGGTCCTTGAGATGAATAAAGACGCCCACATGCATCAGTGTGCTTGCTGGCGCCTTCTTTCGAGGATGCAGAAACGTTACTGCCGGTGCAAGGTGCTCCGTGTCATTTCCTCGGAGATGTTCTTTGCTCCCCTAGTGTCGATTTTGCACATGCTTCCTTGCACACCGGTGTAACACATACAGATTTGGCATGTGACAGCCATGACAGGTTTTCCTGCCAAACTGCGCTGCAAACCAGAAAAGGCTGAGCTCTGCTCTGCTGTTTATTTTCCTGGGTGGCAGCACCTTGCTCCCCTGGGCTTTGTTTGCTCTTTCCATTTTGAGAAAATGTCTTGATTTCTTTATGCCAACAGAACGGCGCAGGCATTAAAGTAAAGAGCGCTGTTGAGTGACATTTTCAGGGTTTCACAGCTGTTGTTATGACAGCTGCTTTGGTTTCCTAATTGGAGTATTCAAAAAATACTTGTAGTTTGTTTGTGCTGCATTATGGAACAGCCGTGTGCGATACAATGGAAAACGATAACATTTTGGTCATTTGTACTTAGGCCAGCCCATCGAATTTAATAGAAAATTAAGTCCTTTTTGCAGAATGATATTCAGAGATTAAAACAAAAAAAAAATAGGGGGAGGATTGCATTTGTTGATGCATCGAGATTTTTAGAGGAGCAGCCATAGAGCCCTGTTAAATTCCTATGCAGCTTTTGATTTCTTCACTGTTACATTTCCGAAGTCCAGCGGGGACACACAACGCCAGAACTTGCTGTTGGGTTGCTTCATGTTTAGCTCAGTCTCCAGCCCATGGCTGAGCTCTGTTGTGTCTCACATTTTGCTTCCAAAAACCTGTGGCGCTCTGCTAAATTCAGACTTGAGAAAATACTCTCTTGGCGCTAGGAAGTGAGGAAGTCACGGGCAATTCTTCTTTTTTTGTGCTATCATCTTGACTAATGTAGGCCCAAACTGCATTGCAGCACCTTGCAGTACAAACCTGGTGCCCAGAAATTAGAACCGGTCTGCATCATTTTAAAATTGGGATAACCAATCGTTAGATGGGTTTTTTTGTCATGGACATGTCACCCCTTATCCCCTCAATAGCAATGAACCTACCTCACTGCAAACCCCCATTTGGTGTATTGAATAAACCAAAAACTTTTGTTTTGTGCAGTGCCCAGCTCTGTGCCCCCCAGGGCCACCCGGTCCCCCAGGGATGCCAGGATTCAAGGTAAGAGCAATATCCTCAGCAGGTGCAAGGAGCTCAGTCCGAATGTGTAACACAGACGCACGTAGGGCTGACATCAAGGTGTAGGCTCACACTACACTGCATGAATTGCCATTCTCCTTTATCCAAACCAGGAGGGTGTAGGTGTAGGAGTATATTACTTGTACCTACATTGCCATTGGCAGGCACTTGAAAGAGGCAATGCCCTAATCCTGCTCTCTGTGTCTGGATTTCCCCATTAGCCTCCATGGAAGATCCGTGGCCTCATGCTTCATCCTGCAAGATGTCCCTATCCAGCATCACTAGGAAGGTTTTTATGCTTGAAGTTCAAGCACATGCCTAAGTCCTGGGATGGATCGGGGCCTCTTGGCAGGACAGAGCCAGGCCTCTGCTGCGGGGGGACTGTTTATCAGCAGTCATTTTGAATAATGATGCTCATGCCATTTAATGATTGACTTGCACTAAGTGAAAGTTGCCCCTGTGTGCAGGGGAAGCTTAAAGACTAAGCACCACGTGAGTCCCCAGTGGAACGGGAGGCGGATTCAGTCCTTGTGCCCTGGTATCTGGAAGAGCTGTCTTGGGGCAACAACTTGTCCCGGTCCCGAGGACCTCACCCTGCTGTATTCAGAGAAGTCAAGCACATCACACGTGCCTACAGCGCGCACGTGGGAGCCACGAGTGCAGAGACAAATATTTCTTTGTAAAAAGACATAAATTACACAGTCAACTCTGACAATGCCCTCTTTTACACCTCTCCCCATTTTCGAACGTGCTGACCTCAGTATAGAGATGCTGAGCTGCTGTGGATCAGTGAGTTGTACTCAGTGGCTATATCTCTTATTTCCCCTATAGGGGTACTGAGCCCCATATATATTTCAGCAGGTGTTTGTGTAGTGGCTAGCTGAGAGTAGGACTGAAGTCAGCTTCTCAGCGAGCTGCTCTGCAGTCATTGCAACAGGACTTAGCAGAGGTAGGGTACGTCCTCGTGCACAAGGCACTGCCATGCTGAGAGAAGGTGGCTCTGCTCCATGTGAGCTAGCTCCCAAACTCGAACAAGTCTAGCCACCATAGTATGGCACTGTGAATAGACTGGTAAGCTTTGCCTTTGAGTGGAGCGTGTTTGTTGGTGGCTGCACAGCTGCTGGACCAGAAACCAGCATGCATGAGGCAGATGCAATGAGCTTGACACAGCACTGTCTTGTACAATGCATATGAGAAATGATGGTTGCCTTCAACCTTCCCATCCCTCAAATTCAGCCCTTTGAAGGAATGCTCCTGCCTTTACAGAGCTGAATCCTTGTTAGCATTAGGGACATGCACAGCTACTGCTTGGGTACTGACTCATTCCAACGGGTGACCGTCGAGGCCTATGAAATAGAAAGCTCGGGAGACGAGAACATGGTGCTGCCTCTACCCTGTACTGACCTTCTGCACAGGGGGAAGTTTTACCTGCTGCCACTAAAATCAGTATAGGCTTTCCTCAAGATAGCAGTAAGGGTTGACAAAGCAGTGCGTATCAGGCCTGTATATCAAGACTGTCCAGTTGCATCTGAGCTTCATTGGAAGCCTGATGGGTTCTCTCCAGTGGGTGTAAAAATAAGGTACAGGTGATCGACTAAACAGTGTGGAATTGGAGCATTAAAGGTGTGGGGTAAAATTTCAAAAGGGTCTCAGACGTAGAGTTCAAAGTCAAAAGATGCTTTTGCCAGTTCTCTCCTTTGACATGTAGGGGCTAAATTCTCATTGCACGTTAGTTTTGAAAATGGGACTTCGGCATTTCTTGAGACCCCTTTTCCTCATTCCAAACTTGGGTAGCAAGCTTCCCATGGAGGAGAGTGTGTTGTGTCCAACATGCAACTTCCATGCACGAAGAGAGGAATAATGCTACACAGCAGAGGTATCAAACCCCCTCCCGCTGAGTTCAGTCTGTTCCCTGCCTCTCTTCATATCCTGAGTTGGTCTAATACAAATTAAATTGCAAGAAGGCAAGATGAAGACTGCTCTCAATCTTGGTTTTATTTGCAGGGGCATACCGGTCACAAAGGGGAGCCTGGAGAACTGGGGAAAGATGGTGAAAAGGTAAACCTCGAATTTATATATATATATATATATATATATCTATATATATAGATATAGATATATCTATATATATATTTATATACACATACATATATATATATATATATATATATATATATATATATATATATACACACACACACGCACATACACACACGCATATATATATATATGTATGTGTATATATTCTTTTCCTCTTGAAAAGCATAGACTAAGGAATTTCTCTGAAGATGGAAGGACGATCTGGGCATTGGTTGGACAAAAAGGGGAAGCTTAGTATGGGATTGGGGGTGAAATAATAGGATACTTGCAATAGCAGGGGACTGGATTCGATGTCCATGGGGACTGCTCCAGTCCTAAGATCCTCGGTTTGCACTTGAGGTGTGGATTAAAGAGCAGGCATCACTGGCCTCTGCTTTTTATGTCTACGAGAATATTCCAGTGCAAGAAGATTAATCGTTCCTGTGATCAGAGATGTTCACAACTAAAACGGCTGCTGCAAATTTGCACGTGTTGTTGACAACTCGTAAATAAAACCTTCACTGAGCACAAAAGTTGGGCAGATAGTCATCTCCGTGGTCTGGCTGACCACTTCTGTGACATGGAAGAAATTGCATGCAGCAAAGCTTGAGGCCACATAATGCATGGGGGTGGGGGAGCGATTTACAAGGAAGCTTAGTTGGAGAAGATGCCAGGGGGGAATTAATCCAAGGATGCAGGGCAGCAGTTGTCACTGGAACATCTCTAATTCCCTTCTGTTTCCTGTCCTTAGGGATCTCCTGGCCCTCCAGGTCCTCCAGGTATTCCAGGCACCGTTGGCCTGCAGGTAACATCTACCTTTCCAGCCCAATCAGTAGCATTGCACCTGCGATAGTCACCCCGGCTTTTGGTGTGAAACTGGAGTGTCTGCGGTGGTTTTTTTCTGCTGCCTTCACAGCTCTGACCTAAGGAGCTCTGGGTTCAAGTCTTCGTGACCTTTGCTCATGTAAATGCTAGCGTGTGAGTCAAGCAAAAGACTGACTGTGCCGAGGCCCTGCTCTGATGATAGTTGAGGTCAATGGGAAGGCTCTCACTGACTTCACTGGGCTTGGTTTGGCCCCTCATAGCACTGCCATCCATGACTTAAACACTGATGTGAGACCTACTGTCTGCCCCATCTCTGTCCCCCAGTTGCAGCTGGAAGGCCACGGCACATACCTGGGTGCACTCTCTGAGTGCCATCCCCTGGGGGAGGTCCCCAAGCATGAGAGCAGGATCTGGCCCTATGAGAATCCCACTTGTGTTGGCTCATCACTGCTGACCATGGTTTTTTTGTGGTGTTTTTAGCCTTTTCACCATTGAGCAGGGGGCTGAACTAGATGTGACCCCTGAGGTCCCTTCCATCCTCATTCTCTATGACTATTTTCACAATTGGTTGTAACTAATAGCTTTTCTATTCTAGGGGCCAAGAGGGCTAAGAGGCCTCGCAGGGCCAGTGGGTCCAGTTGGGGACAGAGTAAGTAATGAGCACCTTCTCCAGATGTTCCCCCTGGTTAAATCCATGCAGCAGGCAGCGTTGGAGGAGCACCATAGGGGCACAGGCTGGAGGGCACCCCGTCCATACAGGGCACCCCTAGTGAGATCAGTGGCACTCCCAGTATTTGGGAAATGCTCCAACCAGAGGGGGCAAGCTGATGCCCTGCCAGGAGAGGGAGATGATAATGAGCGTTGCAGAGGCCATTTCACATGATGCCACTTGCATCTTCTTCCAAGCAAAAGCTGAAGGACTGTCGGAAAGACATGGCATTTCCCTATAGCTTCTGGTGCTGTATGGTCCAGGCTTTCACCATCAACCTCATCAGAGGATTAGGCCCTTACTGAGTAATACAGCTATCTAGTCCCAAGGCTATCGACTTGGGGGCTAAACAGTGGAGCTTGATGACATCGAGCCTTTCTGTAGGGACAGATGCACTATTAAGGCTATGAGTGCTATGAGTCTGTCAAGGAGAGGATGGCAAAGAGCCTATCTGGGTTTCATCCTCTATGCTGGAGACCATGAAGCATTTGGTCCTTTCCGGCTTCGTGCCTGCTTGCTCACCTTGTCAGTAAGTCAGCAAGGGATGCAGTTCGGAGTCAGTCTAGGAAAGCTCTGATGCGTATTTTAACAAGGTCTTGTTGTTTTCAGGGAGATATTGGTTTCCGGGGGCCACCAGGAGTGCCAGGACCTCCAGGGAAAGCTGTACGTATCATCTCACACCTTGCAGTCCTGTCCCGCAGTGCCACTTTTGAATCGTTAATGTTTGCTCTCGCCATGCCAGAGCCTCTGCTACCAGGGGCCAGTGTGGCATCTTAGGACTCGAAGGGAACCCCTGGTTGTCACACCTAGTGCCGTGCTGCTGCCACAGCTACATCACACAATCCCTAGTGAGAACTACCCAGATATTGCCCCAGAAATATTGCACGTGCACTGCATCATCTTATCATTACTGCAGCCAGGATCCTAGACACGCCTGCTGAAATCTGCCCTGCTCTATTGATTTAACAAAGTACTTCCAAGGTGCAAAGGGGGAGAGAGTCCCTGCACTGCGGGATTGTCATCAGAGCCTCAGGTGCCATGCATCCATATGTAAAGCACTGCAGAGTGTAACTGAGAAAGTACAGCAGCCTTTAATGTGCATCCTTCAACCCCGACACTGCTAATTCCAGAGAACAGCTCTCAGGAAAGGGGGTGGGGGAGAGTCCATACTCATGATCCAGAAACGTCAGGCTCTCTCCTCAAGTCAGAGATGGTTAATGGCTTTTCTTTGGTCATTACAGGGAGACCGAGGAGTAAGAGGGCCTCAAGGATTTCGAGGGCCTAAAGGGGATACCGTAAGTGCAATAAAACACTCCTTTTACTAAAAACACTGACTGGCCATTGGGAGGGTTTGTTAATAGTGTAGTGGGAGCTTGGCTGGTCTATCTTAGTGGCTTGTCTGGTGCAAGGAAGACTTTTCCAGGTAGATTAGCTTCTTTGTATCTCTGGAGAAGAGGCAGTAATGGACAGGAGTGCCAATTAGCCTGTCCTTATGCCACGTCACCTAGCCAGCCCTGGTGCCATGTGGACACAATTATGCACCAGCTAGTTAAGGAAGCAGCCTGCCAGAAGCAGCGCAGGGTACTAGAGGACGCTGATGCAGAGCACAACATATCTATCATAGGCATGCATGGCTTTTGTGTCCTTAGGCAAATTATTGAACATGTCTGTATTTCAGTTTCCCCATTAGCAAAATGGGAGAATGATCCCTATTTGGGGATCAATGAATAGAAACTATTGGAGATGTGCAAAGTAGTGGGAGCCTTATAAATCAATCACAGTATTTAAGATAAGCAAGAAGAAAGGCCTCAGGAAGGGCACTGTGATACCCAATAGCTTGTCTATGTCTGTGCCAGCTGTACAGGTAGCCCCCTAAAAGATATCACCCACAAGTCTTCTTGCTTCTTGCCATACCTCCTGGACTACCATGGCAGTCAGGGGCAAACTGCCCTGGATTAGCTTTCACTTGCCATGGGATAAGAGTGGACACATGAAGCAGTTACTGCAGAGCAGCAGATGTCTGATAAGTCCCGCCTGACCCCAACTTTTAACTCAGTATAATTGGTTCATCTCTCCACACCTATAATCCTTAAAAGCAATGACAGGACCAAATTTAGAGGATGCATTTGAAAATATAATTCTTGTTAAGTAATTTAAGCTAAAGTGTCGGAGTTGCTTTGGAAAAGGGGATGTACCCACTTGTAGGCATTGGACGACTAAACAAGCAGTGCTTAAATGCTTCTAAAAAAGCCTCCATCCTTGCAGCTTAATTCAACACGTATCAAAGTCACTGGGAATATATATACCCAGTGACTTCTGTCTGTGTTGGGTCAAGCTGCTAGTGCTGCGTAATGATGAGCACGCTACAGCTTTTGTAGATCTGATGCTCCAGGCGAGCTAGTCGTGCATCTCTAGACAGGTTAAGCTCAAACACAACCTGAGTCAAACCAGCCTCTGGGGTTTGCACATCACTGTAGTTTACTGCTCTGATCTGGGGCTGTTCCTCCTGATACCTTCAGTACTGGCTCATATGTTACTTGTTTGTTTCCAGGGTAGACCTGGACCAAAAGGAACATCAGGAACCCAGGGGCCCATAGGAGAACCTGTAAGTCAGCCTTTAACAATACAAGTCTCTCAGTTACCTTCTTCATGCCATGACTGTCCAGGTAATGATAGGAGAGATGCACCCCATTCCTGTTTTGACATGGTTTCTGCACCAAGGTAGATACTGTTGAGGTAACCTGCACCTGAGCCCATCTCTGCAACCCTTTTCGGCCAAATCCTGGTTCTGTTGCAAGCAATGGCAGATCTCTGTCCAGCTTCAGCGAGACTGAAATTTGGCCTCTTATAGCTACGGGAGTGAGGGGCGGGGAGTACTTGTCTACCAGCTCCCTGAAAGTGTTGAAGGCAGCCTAGTCTGACCATCCACTTGCACCTATGCTTTCAAGAAAAAAAAGCAGGTATAGGGTCAGCTGTGGCAGACGTTTATGCCTTTATTAAGGGCTATGCATTTGAAATTGTCATCCTTAAAGCATTTGAATAAAATCGCTTTTTTATTGCTTCCTTTATAAAATTTGAAGTGTCACCATCAATTATCTGAAATTCAGTTTTAACTGAAGAATTTGTAAGTTTTTTTTTCCCGCAAGTAAGATCTGGATTGAGCTTTTATGGTCTAGAACTTATATTTTTGTTAAGAGTAAGTGGTGCAGAATAGTCGATGGAAAATTGATGGAAACTTAAACCAGCATTGGGTTCAGAGGAACTAATAAAAGGGATTTCATAATTTATTCCTGAAATATTGATCGATCCTTATGTGTTTTGGGACCTTTGTGTTGTGCTTTGTCACATGCTTATTCTGCATTGCATGTGTTTTCAGGGTATACCTGGGAAAGATGGTCGAGATGGAAGTCCCGGACTCGATGGTGAGAAGGTTTGTAAAATCCTACTTAAACACCACGCGCAGCAAAACTTTGGTTGCTTTCATAAGCTTGCTGCTCTTCTCAAAGAAGAGCAAATCTTGAAAGGTTTTGGTTCAAGAGTGAGCTTTTTCTGTGATGTTAATAAGTAACTAGAATAAAGTTATTCAGAAGGATCATTCCTTATCCCCATGATATAAAATCAGTAGGCAAATAGAAATCCTTTCACTCTAACCACTTTTGGGGAAAGTACTATTAAGTGTTATGGTGCCACTTTAGGATTCAGATTTTTAAAGAAGGGCATAACATGACAGAGGATCCAGAGAAAAGTAGACATCTTGACTTGGGGGGAAATAAAGTGAGATCCTTCAACGTAGAAAGTTGTGAATGGGAATTTGAAGCTCCTAAATGAGTTGGACACCCACTGATGGTCAAGGTGAGTTGGGTACCTAGCCAGCTGCTTTTGAAGTCTGAGGCTTTGTGTGCAAACAAGCACTGTCTTGTACAATCACCCTTCTTGCATCTTTAATTGCCCACTCATTTGCACCCACATTTTATACAGACACAATAAATGCATGTGTTTTTGCAGGTGTGCTCCTGTTAACATTAGTCCTGGGATGTATGAGAAGTGCCTGACTGATCAGTTAATACTCCTTTGATATCAGTGTAATGGCATTGATTTCAGCTGAGTGGGGGTTTCCCCATTGATTTATACTCAGGTGTCTCACTCTAAAATTAGGCCCTAAATCAAAAGCTGCAGTGAGTAATTTTAGACCTGAATTTGATCTCACCAATAGTCATACACATCTGAAACAACTGAGTGAAGCTGAACTAAAGTGAAACTGGAGAATCCAGTCCAAAGTGTCCAACCTCACAAATTGACCTCAAATGTCTGAAGGTTTGGGGTGACTCTCAGTATAGTGATAGAATAAAAGAAGACTGGGGGCTTTTTTTTCCCCCGGCAGGACCTAACGCAGCTCGGAGTGGATTCAAAATCAAAACGATACGTGTGCCTCTTGATTCTGTAAATCATGAGGAAGGACAAATCTTGCTCCGAAAACACCTGTTTGCTAATAGTATCTACTTACTTCCTACAGCAGACTGTCCCTCTTAACCTGTTGATCTCCACAGGGGGACACTGCCCGCATGGGAGTGCCGGGAGAGAAGGGGCCAAATGGACTTCCCGTGAGTATTGCAGTGTCGCTGCCATAAAGGAGGTGACTGAGCTGGGGACAGAAGATCTGGTGTTTCCCACCTGAAGGCATTGCAGAGATTTAAGGCACTGAGTAATATTATCTTCCCATAACACCAAGGGAGAACAGTAACAGCGTATCTAGACACAGTACATCATACAGACTGGAAACACATTTGGGATGTGTTAGCTGGGGAGAGGCAGATATCCTGGAAAGGAGTCGGGTCCAAAAGCTGTAGCCTGCATCCGTAAAACAAGACCTAAAATAAAGAGGAAAATGTTAGGAGTATCATTAGGTACTTATCTGTCGACTGGGATTAGTTCTTGGGACAATGAATTAAACAGTAATTTTCCCCATCATTTGCGCACTGGAAAGTGTCTCTAATTGAAATGCCTTTATGTCTGCCACAGCTTTATGTAAATCTGGCCCTTCTTATGTTGAGCCAGACAGGAAGCAGTGAATGTTATTCTGCACCAGATCTAGGTATTCTGACTTCAAATTTTGTTTGTGTTTTTTTATTCCAGGGATTACCTGGAAAAGCAGGTATCAAAGGCGCAAAGGGTGAACCAGTAAGTGAATGTTATTAATGATTAGTTTTGTCTGGGAAAATACTAACTGGGTCACCCTAGCACACTGCAACTTTAGGCTCCCATCATGTGACACCAACAGTGCTGGAGTGGTCTCCTTGAAGTCTGTGCACTTGCATGAGTGCTTGCAAGAGTCAGGGCTTGCATTTCTTCTTGCATCTGATGTGTCTAGATTACCCAAATGCAGCGGGCAGCCTACTGACTTGACTCGAGCTGCAGTTTCATCTATTCCTTGAAAGACATTTTAAAGATCTTTGAGGAAATGCAAAAGTAGGTGAATCTCCAGGGATTTAACATGAAGGCAAATACCAGAGAAAGGGAGCATGGGCAGGTTTAGCTCTGTGCAGATGCCACAAGACAGGTGGTCCTTTAGACTGAATTCAAAGGACCCCAAAAGAGCCTCTGAGAACTGTGCCAGCGGCAGGATTTCGACCCTAATGGTGACTTCTCTGCTGCCAAAGTCCCATGCTAAGGCAGATCCCCGCTCAGTGTGTATAACATGATGCTCCAAGGGAATCTATACTGAGAATCCCTTCAAGGTAAGCTACTGCACAGCTTTATGCAGCGTGTGTTGGCCCTCACCCTGGAGTCACGAGGTTGGCCCTCAGCAACATTGGATGAAGGAGGGTTTCAAACAGCCTCTTACAAGGTGCTCGTCCTGTCTGTTCCTTCCTTTCAATCTTCATAATTTCCTGGATACCAGGGTTACTAGTCCTCATGCTTCAGGGCACCTGCTGATTACCGGCTAGGCCAGGAGGCAATATCTTTAAACAGCGTGTGGTTTAATATAATGTATTGCAGGTCCCGGCATGGGGGCTAAAGCATGACTCTTCTGTAGACATCTATGTTATCTGGAGTCTTCTCTTTATAGTTTTCAAATGTGCTTTGTTATCTATAAATCCCCCCCAGCAAGACTTTAATTTCATCCTCTCTTTCCATCTGCTTCCTTGAGAAATGACAGTGGAGTTGTGTCCTCACTGAGTGTTTGTGTCCCCTCCTACAGGGTAGCCCTGGAGAAATGGGAGAGTCAGGCCCGTCTGGCGAGCCAGGTATCCCTGTATGTATCTCATCGATTTTTTTGGATATCACAACCTCTGTGAATGCTTTTTAAATGACAGCACTAAGCTTCAGCTCACACGCTGCTTCTCTGGAGCAGCAGAGCTTGGAGTATCTGTAATAAGCACTTGTGTCTGTGAAATCTTTGATGTGACATTTCTCTGGGCAGGGTGAGGTGGGTCGCAGGTCTATAGCAATGACCATGTACAAATACCATCTGCGGTACTGCGATGGGAAGAAGCAGGCCACGCTAGGGCAGCTGTGTGGCTTAGTGAACAGCACATAGGACTGGGACTCAGGAGACCTGCTGGGGGCTTTTAGGCATGGCATTCACCTGTCTGTGCCTCAGTTTCCCTAGCTGTAAACAGCAGGGTGTTTACAGTGGGCTCCTTAGTAAAGGGTTTTGAGATCTGCTTCCCAGTCAACAGCTAGGTCTTGCTGTTGTTTAAAGGTCAATGAACATGAAAGGTAAGCCATGTGTGATATGAGTGCGGCCTCTGTGCAATGGGGCATGTCTACACAAGACGCTAAATGCGCAGTAGACGCATTCTACTATGCATTAGCACGGCCCGGCATACGCCATGCTAACACGCTAATGCACAGTTGAATTAGTTTACTGCACATTAGCATCACAAAAAAACTGTGCACCGGTGCTACTGAACAGTAGCACCAGTCCTGTGCATTCAGTTAGTCCCTGTTATTACAGATACTAAACTTAATGCGTTGTAACCACGGTGCATTAATGACGTGGTGTTGCAGTGGGGTTGGGAAGGCTGGAGCTGATGCCGAAGAACAGCACAATGACTTTTTGGTGGTGTTGACAGGGTGATCCCGGCACCCCCGGAGAGAGAGGCGAGTCTGGACCACGAGGATCATCTGTAAGTAGGACGCTACTGCTTGAAAGTATTGTGTGGCCTGAAAACCCAGCCCTGTGATCAGAGGTGACATCCAGCTAAGCCAAAAAGCAGTGTGCCCTACTGCTGTAGCATTGACGGCAGAGAGTTTAATCTGCAGGAGGTGGGCCCGATTCTGCTGTCTCCATTGCCTTCCACTACATGGAAGCAGCTTGAACCATCAGCACTTTCTGGATAACAAGAGACATTTCCCCCACTCCTTTCCTTAACACGACTGACCCTTAAGCCACTCCTATCATGAAAAGCAGGAAACCTTTCCTTTGATGTGCTGTTTTCCCCGTCCTTGTAGAAAATACTGAGAGCAAACCCTGGAACTGTACAGATCCCCTGCTGTAGTGACAGGCTTGATATTGTGAACCCGTATGTCAAAAGATTTGCAAATATGCTCCTTGCCCTCACTGTTATACCCATTTGGCCACACTGTGATGCAGAGCCAGGTTGGGCTGGTTGTTTTGGAGCAAGCTGCGTTTAGGGGATTTGTTTGCATCATAAAATTTGCCAAAAAAGCTTGAAAACCACTGAGTCTAGCTTTCAGAAATTTGAATCAATGGCTTGTGGGTCTGAGTCTCCCTTTCTAAAGGGACTTCTCAACAGTCGGGATGGCTCAGGCTCCACAGCCAGGAGCCCTGTGCAAAGCTTCGGTTTCAGGGCCCTCCTGCGATGTTGCCCTGCTAGCCTGTAACGCCGTGGCAGGGCCCCGAAGCGCCCGAGTTACTCTGAACACGGGACTTAGGCTCCTCAGTCACTTCAGGGCTTTTGCAGTGTTGCTCAAGGTTTAGGTGTGTGGCTTTTCCTCAGGGGATTATATCAGAGGCTCTCGAAAGGAAATGATCATTTTCTACTAGTCTTGTTAAAACATTGGGAGCAAACAGGAAACAGTTGCAGGTGCCGACTATGCCATTTGCACGTACGTTGTGGCAGGGGTGCAATGGCCAGGCTATCACGTGCAAACGCACCCCCGTGACATCTGCATGTGAGCATTTCACGGACCTCCTCCTACCTGCCTTTCAGAGGGGCTGCACAAGTCCCCCAGCCCTTTCTTGGAAAGCTGGCAGTGGGTTTTCAAAACTCCAGCCCGCACAGCCTGTTTCCATAACTGCCAGTTTTCTGCCTAACTTCATCTGACAACTCAGAGTTGAAAACCAGTTCAGTGACTCAATTAACTTCCCTTGCATACAATTATGCCCACGTGATGAAGTTGTTTTGGAGTTCGAAGCAACTCCATCTCCTGTTTCTTCTCCCTGAAACCCCTCCTTCCCAGCTAGAACAGGACAGGGACAGCAAAGGCATTAAGCTGCAAAAGAGGAAAGTGGGCTGGGAATTGAGAACACTGCAAAAGCATTTATCTTTGGCATCCAATTTTCCCCTGACTTTGAATGATCTCTCGAGCAGCCACTGCCAGAGAATAAAAATAACAACTGTTGAAATGCGTATTTTTAAGATCTGATCCACTACACTTAAAGCAATTCAGAAATCTCCACGGGAGATGCATTTATCACAAAAGCACCATTTAGGTGGTTGGGAGTGGTGGGAACCCACCTCGTTTCAGTGGGTTTAATCGCATGCTTAAACGCCTTGTTGAACTGGAGTATGAGCAGACCGCGTTGAGGATGAATGGCAGGGCTGTGTTGGATAGACGAGACTGGTGATGACAAGGGTGTACGCGGAAAGCATCCATAGCGCTTACCTCATACTTATCCCTAGGCATGGCCACTAGTCTCGTGCATTATTAATGAGCCTAAGCATTAAATACAACAGAAATAATCGTTGTCATTCCGGGTGACAACAGAAAGATCAATTAAGCAGTGCCATAGCAGCTGTTCAGCCTCAAGGCTGTTGGGAAGCCTGTTCTGGAGTATAGGTTTTGCAGGCTTCCTCCTCATCAGAACAAAACCAATTTAACTATATTCATGACTTCATTGGGCTTGAACGATCTTTCTTAATGATTTTTATTCTTCTCTTTTGCAGGGAGCACTTGGCCTTCAAGGCCCAATGGGAGCCCCAGGTATCAGAGGCTTTCAGGTCAGTCAACTAGCAATTAAGGTAGTTTAATACACATCCTGTTAACAACAGGCTGGTGTTTCCCCTGCAAGCCTCTGGGAAGGATAATTGGGGGGTAGTGACAAATTAGGACATAAATAGATTTCATTTAATCAGGATCCAGTTGCACCTTCAGTAATATGAGACAATAGGAAAAGAACAAGAGCAGCCAACAAGCCTATTGTGCCGCCTGTAGCAAATGAAGCCACATTCATCTAACAGATGAAGAGGGAAGCTGCCTGACTACAGCTCATTCTTTACCTGAACAGTCCCAGCCCCACTGTTTTAAGTGTCCTTTCCCCCTTGTGACCCTGGGACCCTTTTTTACCCCTAAGGAAGTAGGATGCTGGCACTGCCCAAAACTTCACTCAGGCTGGGGGCACAGTCCAAACTTGGCCTGGCATCATTATGTCCTCCAGGGGCATGATGAGGTGTGCAAGCTAGGCTGGAAGTCACCGTTGTCCTGGCAAAGTGCCTGGGCTGGAATCAGCTTCTCTGGCAAAAGCCCTGCGTTGCTGGAGTGAAGCTCGGGTGCTTCCCGAAGCCCAGGTTTGGGGTCCATAGCTTCCAACGACATGGCTTTGTCCAGTCTGGATAAGCAACATCTGGCAATGAATGGGCTGAGGACCTCAGCGATGCTTCCTGCGGGAGGTAGGGTCGTAGAGGCAGTGCAGGGCAGGCAAGAATAATAAGCAGCTGGAAGAAGATGAGCTGTGCTGGGATCGGGGGCAGACAGCAAGCTGATAGCTATACTTGGAAGAAAGGAGAAGAAAGAGACCCAGAGTTTGCAACTCGCTCAGTAAAATGAAAAGCTGCACGGGCTCTTGTGACTGTGAGATGTCTGCTTTTTTGTTCCCTCCAGGGACCCAAAGGTGCCAGCGGGGAACCTGGACTTCCTGGCCCGACTGGGATCCGTGGCGAGTCTGGCGAGAGGGTAAGGAAAGAAATCTCCCAAGGGGCCGGGTTTGCATCTGAAGCACAGGCTGCGGTCCCAGTTTGTGCCTTTGGGTGCATCAAAGCGAAGCCTGGATTCGGATCCTGGAATCTGTGACTTGTCTGAGTGAGGCTGAAGGAGCAATGTTGAATGCCATATCACACAAAATGTAGACAAATGAAAACTAAGGAGTGCAGGAGGTGCCAGACAAACCCCTGCCCCATCGCTGCAGAGGAGCAGGGGCAAGAATCAGTTGTTACAGCTGTTGCTGCGGGGGTTGAGGTCAGTTGTTGGACGGCTTCGCTCCATGCCCAGCACCGAATGGACATAGATGGAAAAGGCAGGGCTCGTCCCAAGCAGTTTCTCATCTATATGTACGAGGTGGATATAGCCAGGCTGGGGGCAGTGATGCATAGCATATACCTGATTCACCAAGCCATTAAGTCATCCCCATCCCAAGGCACTGCCCCTGTTACTCCCCCCACCTCTTCACTGGTCTTCCCCAACCTTAGAAATCCATAGTTGCTTCCCTGAGGATGAGAGAACAAGGGACTTTCCTATCTGGCAAGTATTCTCCACTCTGGGTGCTGTGCCGGTCCTTATGGGGATGCTTCGGCAGAGGGGAGCTCTAGGTTGCTGCAGCCTTCTGCTATCGGGGTCTGTCGGCAGCGCGCCTCTGCCTCTGCTGAGGTTAACGCAGAGACACATAGATTTCCCTGTGCTGCAAACGGTGCAGTAAAGCCCTCTGGCTGCACAGCGGGATTTCACCTTTCGGGGGTGTGGAGCCATTGCCCTTATACTGGACGACAAGAGCACAGCGACGCCGTCAGTGCAGCAGTTGCACGTGCCTGGCCTGGCAGACAGCGGAGGATGAGCAGCTGACTTTGTGCGTGGACTTGGCAGGGATGCCAGAAACTCTTGAGAGCCTGATTTTCCACCTGGCCTCTTGCTTGGCACTTTGCAGCCTGGGTTTTATGCCTGTAAGTGATTGTCGGTGCTGCAGTGGGCAAGCACAATCCTTAGAGGCTGAGCTCATCGACCTGCATGGACCCGGTTCATTGGCCTACCTCCATTTTCACCCCTGCAACTGCAGCTCACGGCAAAGAACTGGGGGCTCAGCAACCAAGCCCGACTACCCCTGGGGTCCCAAGCGCTGGGGATTCAGTGTGCTGTCTGGTCCTTTTGCCTGGGCTGCTGCAGGGTTGTTTCTTGCCTGGTGTTTTATGCTAAAATGAAGAGTGTTGCAATGTGGACAGTGCATCTAGCACTGGACTGATTGCTAGCCCCTCACCATGAACAGTCCCACACTAGGGCTGAGCCCTGCCCTAGCAGCACTGCATTGCAGAAAGCCCCTCAGACCGGGCTGCTGGGGAGAGAGGTGCGCTCTTCTCTCATGCTGGTGTCTCGGAGGATTTGTGGTTCAGTGGTTACAGCTTGGCTGGAGTCCATGCTCTAGCACAGACTTCCTGGGTGATCTTGAGCAAATTAGGGTGTCTGTGCCTTGGATTCTGACCTAGAAGATGGGGTAAAATGACAAAGTCTGCTCAAAGGAGCAATGTCAGGATAAAGACAGGGAAGCTGGCCAAGCGCTGGGATGCTACGAAGTGGGGACCTCGAACGTAAGGACCCCGGACATGGCAGCAGTTCTCCGGTCATATGGAGCTTTCCCGTCGAGGCTTCAGTTGCCTGCAAACCCAAACCGCAGCTGTAGGCTTGTGAGAGCCGGCTTCTGCAGGGAGCGTCCCACGAGCCAGGCTTTCCCGGGGTGTGTTTGGTTAACATAAAAAGCCCGAATGAAGGATTTAGAGCAGGAAAAAGGGGTGGGAATCATGAGCTTGTGAGTGTTTCCACCGCTCCACCCACGTCCCTAGACATCCGGCTCTGTTGAGATTGGAGGGCTCGTTGCAGAGCGCTCTCCGGACTGTACCCCAGCCAGGTGGACCGTGGCCTTGATAGTCTTCCATGCAGATTGCATTGACATGCAGGGTCCCTAGGTGTGCAGGAGAGTTGCATTTGACTGACTAAATGATTGAGATGCTTGTTTAGGGTTTTTTTCCCTCCTTTTTGACATTATTCTCAGTATTTCCCCTCCTTCCCTTTAAAAAATGGGACCTTCCTGGGCTCTGGAAGGCCAGAATTTAAGAAGAAATCTAGTTGTTTGATGTCAAGCACTTCCTTTTCATTTAGAAGAAGCCAGCATTGACTGCTGAGGGGTTGCAGGGGAACAGTGGCCGTGTGTTAAGTCAAGTCTCTGTGTAAACAGCCTCCCGGGTGTACCAGGGCTTGCACAATGGGCTTTCTGTGCACGGCCAGGAGGAGCCTTGGGTTAAGTCAGGTTACAGAGCGCTTCTGAGTTGCAGAAACTGTGCGTCTACAAGCTAGCACAGTGACGATATTATAGAGCCAACGTGTACTGCACGGATGCAGACTGATGCCGCAAGGGAAAGGTATGCTCCGAGAGAAAGATGCCCCTTAAAACTAAATCCCCATATCAAGAAGCAAACGGAGAACAAGGTGCTGTCAAAAAGTGTAGCAAGCCCCTCGACTCCCTGCTCCCATCACAGTGAGGTAGGAGCTGTGTGGATCTACTTGGTTTTCCTTAGATCACCTGGGTTTTTTCTCAGGGGCGGGGGGGGGCCCAGCCTCCAGGACAGCGGGTCAAGACCTGGAAAGATTGTTAGCTACAAAACCTAAGGTTTTAAGATGGGAAAGTCCAGGGGAACTGAGAGCCCTCATTCATTTCTGGGCCAGTCCTAATTGTGTCTTGGAAAATCCCAGCTCCTCACATACAACCAGTGGTTCCCAGATGTAAATGTTGATTGCTAGGTCAGAAAACCCCAGAGCATTAGCAGCCACATCGGGCTGACTACAGGAGATAGGCCCAACACTATGGCACTAGACTATAGTTTCTCAACCTGTGGTATGTGTACCCCTGCGGGTACGCAAGACACAGGCAGGGGGTACGCGGGTACCCTAACACACTCTCTTTTTCACCCTCTTTTCCTCTTTCTCTCTCTCTTGCCCTCTTTTCCTATGACAGCTATGGCAAAAGATTTGGTGCACCACACATTGCGTGGCATTTTAAATTCCCCAATCTCATTTCCTTCTACGACCAGGTGACCTATCACCTGGACAAGGGAGATGAGATTGATGTCATATATCTTGACTTCAAAAAAGCCTTCGATCTGGTTTCCCATGATCACCTCTTGGAGAAACTGGCCAATTGTCGCCTTGGGTCCTCCACGATCCACTGGCTGGGGATTGGCTCCGGGGTCGGACCCAGAGGGTAGTAATTGATGGAAGTCACTCATCGTGGTGTCCTGTGACCAGTGGGGTCCCCCAAGGCTCTGTCCTTGGACCCATACTGTTCAACATCTTCATTAATGATGTGGACACTGGAGTCAGAAGCGGACTGGCCAAGTTCGCCGATGACACCAAACTTCGGGGCAAAGCATCCACACCAGAAGACAGGCGGATGATCCAGGCTGACCTGGACAGGCTCAACAAGTGGGCGGATGAGAATCTGATGGTGTTCAACGCCGATAAATGCAAGGTTCTCCACCTTGGGAAGAAAAACCCGCAGCATCCTTATAGGCTCGGCAGTGCTATGTTGGCTAGCACTATGGAAGAAAGAGACTTGGGGGTCATCGTTGACCGCAAGATGAACATGAGCCTGCAATGCGATGCTGCAGCTAGTAAAGCGACAAAAACACTGGCTTGCATCCATAGATGCTTCTCAAGCAAATCCCGGGACGTCATTCTCCCCTTGTACTCGGCCTTAGTGAGGCCGCAGCTGGAGTACGGCGTCCAGTTTTGGGCTCCACAATTCAAAAAGGATGTGGAGAAGCTTGAGAGAGTCCAGAGGAGAGCCATGCGCATGATCAGAGCTCAGGGAAGCAGACCCTACGACGACAGGCTGAGAGCCCTGGGGCTCTTTAGCCTGGAAAAGCGCAGGCTCAGGGGTGATCTGATGGCCATCTATAAGTTTATCAGGGGTGACCACCAGGATCTGGGGGAACATTTGTTCACCAGAGCGCCCCAAGGGATGACGACTAGGTCGAATGGTCATAAACTACTTCAAGACCGTTTCAGGTTGGACATAAGGAAGAATTTCTTTACTGTCCAAGCCCCCAAGGTCTGGAAGAGCCTGCCACCGGAGGTGGTTCAAGTGCCTACATTGAACACCTTCAAGAGCAAACTGGATGCTTATCTTGCTGGGATCCTATGACCCCAGCTGACTTCCTGCCCTTTGGGCGGGGGGCTGGACTCGATGATCTTCCGAGGTCCCTTCCAGCCCTAATGTCTATGAAATCTATGAATAATTTGGCGTGCTTCACACGGCACTGGGTTCAGCCCTCCTAGCTTTGGCCAACATCTCCTCTAGCCCAGGTACATACTTGAGTTATGCACCCCTGGTGTAAAAGGTGGCAACCCTACCCACACCAGATCAGACATCTGTCATATCACAGCCTTATCTACACAGCCCTTCTTCCAACATATGGTACACATTAGTCTGTAACTATAAAATCCCCTGGAAAATTGAGTTTTGGGGTACTTATTAAAATTTGCAGAAGTTAGGAGGTACTTGCTACTTAAAAGGTTGAGAAACACTGCACTAGACTGTCCGTGCAGCCAGGTATAACCAAATCCCTAATTTGCACATCGCCTTGCTGTAGTTCTGGTTATCATTATGGTTTCAGTTATATACTGAATTAACTCTCTGTGTGCACAACTACTAGGACTGCCGTTAGGAAGGACCGTAGTTTGGGGAGTGGAACGTACCGCCCCTCTCTTTGCTGGTGCCCGAGGGTGAAATGAGGAGCCTTAGTCCCTACAACCTGAATTAAAAAGCCAAACTCTATAGCCAGCAGCTCCAATATCCTTTATTGCAGAGGACAATGTGTGTGCAAGCACACTATTGAAAACCTGGCTCTCTGGGTTGTGTCTTCCTGACAAACTCGCACAAACCTCCTGGCTTATAGGATGGATATAGCGATATTGTACCAGTATTTTGGCCAACTGAAGGTGTGGATGAATTGTTCTGCAATGGAAACTTATGCCTACCCCTGGGATTTAACAGCCACTGCCTTGCTATTTCACAGGCTTGCAGCCGCATGCCTCCAGAAATGCAAAGTATCATCTTAGCAAGTGTATTATTCTTGTGCGGAAAATACAGGCGCTTCAGGGTAGCGTACCATGACCTGTATGATGATGCTACAGTTATAGCTGGGAGCCACTTGGTGTTTTTCTATTTGCATCAGTTAGGGTGAGTTCACAAAAATATTTACCATAAGAATTCCTTTTAGGATCGAATCCCTAATAATATCCCTGAGGGTGCACACGTACTAGTAAGATGTCCTCCTTCTATAGCAATGTATCTGCATGATTGATTATTATGAGGCACTTTGAATGTGGTAAGAAAATGTCTTAATAGAGCCATGCAAACATGAAAACTGCCAGTGAATATGGAGCTGGTTGCTCTCAAAGGCTATTCTTGTCACTCCTGCTCCTATTGCCAGGAGTCATTTGTGATGAACCAGACGTTTCAGAATCCAAATGCATCGGGGTCAATCATTTCTCTTAAGAAACAGTCCTCAGGGGACAGTCTCCGGAGACTGGGCTATTTCTTATGCCATAAGCTGTCATGGGGCCCTGGATCTAACTAGTCTGCAGGAGCAGACTAGACCTAAAGGAAGAATCCTGCCTTTGCTACGGCTGCATTTCAAAAGAAGGTTATAAATGCCTGGATTGCTTTCTGCATTTCCAGGCTGTCTGGTTTGGTTTGCAGGGAAAATCATTTTAATAGAAATTTGAGCTTTTAATAATCTGCAGCCCTCTCCTTCAGTGAAACGACACACACTGACTCTGTGTCTGCGCTCTTCTCTCTTGGGACTGTTTCGAGATCCAGTTATGCAAAAATGACACATGTCCAGTGGCTATCACGATGAATGCCCCTGCCCCAAGTGTGTAATTGCTGAATCCACCCAGCATGGCAGACCAGACCAAGGTCCTCCAAACCTGGATTAGTTCTTGGCTCTGTGAACGAATCAACAGTCATGGGCCAAGGGCTTGAAGTGTCTGTGAGTCCCAAATAGGTGCGGTTGTTCATGAAATGCCTAAATTGCACCTGGCTGCAAAACTGCAGCTCCTTGGTCCATCACCTAAAATCCATGTATGTCTCTGGACATGCGGCCTCATCAGGTACCAGACCAAGTGTGTCCTCCTCACCCAGTCCCCAGGTTGTGTTTCTCTGTGGATGCCAAAGCCAGGAACAGTCAACCCAAAACCCTTATGAAAAATGATAGTTTGGCAAGGATCCTGTATCCTGAACATCAACCTGCCCTAGCACATAACCCAGTCTTCTATGATGATGATGAAAAATATAAAGCTATTTTACCTGCCCCTTGGAGAAGACTTCCCTGCCTTGAGGTGAATGAAGAAGTCGAACTTTGTAAGCCTGATGTGAACTGAAATAAATGCACTCATGTTAGCTATGTTCAGGGCACTGTGCAGGACAGCATAAAGCAACCGTCTCATACGGATTAGGCCAGCACCGGACCTGGACTCCTGGCGGCCCCGGGCAAACGTTTAGTATCGGGCCCCCCTTCGCCAGAGATAATGATAATAATAATGGGACAACAGCAAAAAAATGACAATTTTGGGCCCCCTTTCTGTCTGGTCCCCAGGCAGCTGCCCGGTTCCCCCATGCCCGTGTCCAGCCCTGGATTAGGCCTTGTGATGACCACAGTGAAAAAATGGAAGGGAGCATCTGACCCCCTTCCTGAACGTCATATTTAATGTTGGCTGGATGGAGCGACTCTGGGGGAGCAGGCTTGGGGGAGGATATAACATGCCTTCTTGTGATTGAGTTGTAGCCTAATTGCTCAGCAAGTAATGCAAACCCTACTCAGTCTGGGTCTTGCCATCGAGCAAACCGAACGCTAACATCTCTCGTTCCTTCTAAGTAGTGCGAGGTCCGATTCCTGTCCAGCCTCCCTCCTCTCTGCTGGCAATGGCAGAATTAGTGCCTGACCTCTTGCTGTGCAGTGAACTGCGCTAAAGGGTTTATAACAGCGCCGTGTTCACCCACCCTCTCTTGCTTTGTTCCCAGGGTGCTACCGGAGTTTCTGGCCCCAAAGGGAACCAGGTGAGTCAAGACTTTGAATTGGTCTTTTTTTATTATTCTGGTTGCTTTCACACTGAAGTTGGGTCTCAGCTCTCCTTTCCAGCTTGATCGCAGCCTTGCCAGCATGTCCCTCGGTTAAAATTTAGCAAGTTAGGCAGTCGATGCAGACGATGATTTTTTTTTTCCTTCCAATTTATTATCTGTGTGCAATGTATTTTTTTTTAAAGAAATGCGGAGATGCTCTATGTAAAATGTGACGCCCTTGATACTTGTCTTCCAATCCTCATACTTAGCAACATCGAAAGCACTCAAGACCAAATCCTCTTTGGTGAACTTATGCAAGGAGGTGTGTAAACAGGTAGGATTTGAAGACTAGCAGACTAGGAGCACTTAGTCTTGAGTAAATTTTTGCGGCTTAACTTCTGTATTTGGTTTAATTCAACAAATGATCAGCTGAGCCAACTGGTGGCAAGTATACAACGACGTACAGCGGTGGAGCCCTTATCTCTGCAGGAAGCGGCATTCTCTATACCCAACAAGCGTCTATATGGTTTCAAATCGCAATTCCCACTTGTAGCCACCTCTTTGTTGCTTTTGGAGGGCAGGCATGCTTTAAGCTCAACGGTTCTGGGAAATGTAAATCTTAACTGCACGTCTAAGCCTTTATAGGCAATGTAACGCTGCTTATTACCCGCAGGAAATGCGTGCTACTGTGAGCAGTGTCTGGAAGGTGTTCATTATCCTGCACACATGGGCAAGCAGCTCGTCCGGCGCTGTGCCCTTACGTTGTCTCTCGCTATCTATGAATTACAAGCTCCCTCTGTCGGTTCAGTGGGAAACAGGCTATCCTAATGGCTCAGCATCGCTGTACAGAGCCAGTCGCTGAGCAACTCTCAGGAGGCCCGTGCCCTCTTAACGAGCCTGACTCTGAAATCAAATTGCTGCATAATAATTAGCCACCAGGTTTCCAATATTTTTGCTGCTCGCCCTAGAGATAAACCCAGAGCTGTTGCCCATGGAGGTTTGGGTTTTAGTAAAGTTTAGGATTTGTAGGTTTAGTTTAGGTCTGTGTAAAGGCTTGTGCAAAGTGCCCTCAAGCACTTTATTTCAGAGGCCAGCTCGGGGCAGACCCTCCTTTAGACGAGGAGGTGATTTTTTTTGGCAGGGAATTGCAGAGCTATTAGCAATTCCCTACATGGGCTGCAGAGCGTTACCTGTGGATATCTGCTGCCATTGCCTCCGAGCTGCTCTGCAGGGACCTTGAACAGGGGAATCTCTTAGTAAAGTTTTGCCACAGCTTTGGCGTTGCGAAGAACACTTAGCGATGTACAAGACCAGCAATGCTGCAACATCTGTTTTCGAAGCAAAAAATCCTCCCCCTGTCATTGTGACCCTGAAAGGTTCTGGATGCTCTTGACTCCCACTGGGAGTTGAGGGTATTCAGGATGCACAGGTCTGTCTGGGTGCCCAGGAAGTAAATTCCCCCTGGAAAGTCAAGCATGTGATTGTGAATCACTGAATTATGCACCCACTGGCAAGGTTCCTGGTGTACTAACACTGCTGATTCCTTCCCAGGGCATTGCGGGAGCAGATGGCCTGTCTGGTGACAAAGGAGAACTGGTAGGCATCATTTAAATCCAAGGGAACCAAATCACCAAAGAGCTGGACCCAGAGGTGCAGGAAGCAGGCTGCATGCACTGCCCCCATTAGCCTTTTCCTCAATGCCCCTTAGCATGTCAGGTTAAGCACCCCTGAAGGGGCCAGCTTGGTGCCTGTGGACTGAGTCCAGCTGCAATATGTGAGCATGCAAGAGAAATCACCCTAGTTTTCCCAGCAAGGCTAAAGGGACCCATCCTTTGCAAGTGCTGTCTACCCCAGCACCTCTGTGCCCCTGCCCTCTGTGCTGTGCCTGGACTCATAGGAGCTATGCCCCTCCTTTGGCACCAGGAGAAATAGCATCCCTGAGCAGGTGAGCCAGCGCTGCTCTAAAGACCAAGGTGCTCCCCATAGCAGAGCAGGCTTGTGTGACCTAAAAGGACACGTAACAGGGTGAGCCTTCCTCTTCTCTGGGTCCTTTGGCTTCTCTGCTTGAAGAAGTATTGTTTGCATTGCTGGAGCACCCTAAGGTGTCACTCAGAAACCCCGTGCAGAAGTAAGTGCTGCTCCCAGGTCGATCGATCTGTCCGTCGATATCTGTCTTTGTTCTTGTTGGCTGTTCTTTCAAATATCCCCATTTTCCTCCTTTTCTTCATAGGGTCCTTTTGGTCCCCCAGGGCAAAAAGGAGAGGTACGTAGCAGCTGGTGCAGGCTCCGAGCCACAAGCGTTAATGCAATAAGTGTGTTTATCCCGATGGCTTCTGGTTATACAGTACCACGGGGGACGGTTTCCTTTTTGGTGTTATATTGTACCGTGGGTGGTGATTGCCTCTTTGGGTTATACAGTCCCATGGGTGGTTTATTCTTTTATTCAGGACTCTGAGTCTTTAATATATAATTGAGCCTTTAATATATAATATAGAATTATTATATATAATATATTTTGACTTTCATGGTTTCATGCACATGTTGAGGCCAGTCCCTAAGGGACTGCTTCTGCTTTGTGCATAAATCCCATGTTGGTGTGTAGCAAGGCAGGCCGAGTCACTTTGCACCCTGCACCCCATCCACAAGGCCCTTTGCACGTGCTTAGCTTTAAGCACAAGCAGTCCAGTTGCAAACTGTTTTAAAAAAACCCAGTGTCATGCATTAAGTAGAGGAGGGAAAATGTAGTTAATCAAAATTCTCAGGAAGGAAACTTCCTGCTTCCCAGCCCTTCTTGATGGGAGGGAAATGTGGCCCTAGGAAGAATAAGATGAGCAGCAACCTCTTTAATTGCCATCACAGCGATGCACCGGGAAAGACGAGAACATTTAGGCCTCTGTGCTCGAGGTCTAAGACCCTGTCCACACAGAGATTCATAGATTCATAGATGTTAGGGTCAAAAGGGACCTCAATAGATCATCAAGTCCGACCCCAGAGGTGGGAAGTAAGTTGGCATGAACCCCAGGAGCTCTGATGTGGTTTTGTGGTGCTGCGTTGTGCAGAGAACCACCCGACCCATGCTACTCCTGTGCATCGGTTGTGTCCTGGGAATGGTTTAAACTGTTGTTGCTGCTTGCATTGCTTCCGCTGGGACGGTCTGTAAAACATCTGTCACAGTCAGGATCTACATGCACACCCGCAGGGACTGCAGAAGGACACATGCAGTCAGGACAGCTGCTCTAGCAGCAAGAGGGAGAGTGCAGTCGCAGGGAGGAAGGCTTAGCGACAAAGTACCAGGGCGGGAGTAACACTGTGCCCAGCCTCCTCTTTTAAACCTGCTTTTTTTTCCCCTTCTTTAGGCAGGAGAAAGAGGGGAGCTGGGTCCTAAAGGTATTCAAGGACCCAATGGAACTGCCGGCGTGCCAGGAATCCCAGGCCACCCAGGACCTATCGGCCACCAGGGAGAGCAAGGTGTCCCCGGCATCGTAGGAAAACACGGCTCTCCTGTGAGTACTGCCGTTCTCCGAGCGCGGTCCTGCGTCGGGTGGGAACGGCTGATTGCCGACAGCAGCAGAGTCCTGCATTCCCAACCCCAGGACTGTTCTGCTTAGATTATGCCTACACAGCAGGTTTTTGTCCCCTTGTCCACTGCTGGCCATGCCTTGTAGTACTGGAAGTGTCCATACTCGTGCTGGTTGCTATGAAGCAAATCAAGCTAATGGGCCAAGAAGAGAAGTCCCCCTAGTCACAACCCCTAAAAAGGGAATCCTCAATGAAAGAAATTAATGAGAGTGCCAGGTTTAGGAGAAATACCATGTTTTTCCCATCTGGGTAGCTGATTCAAATGTAGTGAGCTATTAGGGACATCAGACCGGAAGGGTGCATGGAGTCTATGGGCAATTGGGGGTGAAGTTACCATCAGAAACCATGTGAAAATATATCTTATTCTCTCGGTACGTTCCCAGTGGGCAGGTGTCTATATCTCCAAATTGATCCCTGCTAAGTGGCTGTGTCAGAAGGGCCAAGGAAGGACGAGTGCAGGGAGGTTGAACTATCCCTAGAGGAGGTTGCAGCTGAGCATGGGGCAAGCATGCGTTGTCACTATGCAGGTTGCACGTCTTCTGTGAACAGGGGTAGGCCGTCTCCTTCTCAGGTGCAGAAAATACAGAAATAAATGAACATTGCAAATGTAAAAGATAAGAAAGAAAACAGGAGACTGGCCTGTCTCCCACAAGGATAACACAGTGTTGTGTAAATCTCAGTTGGTGAGTGTCCTCCGTGGTGGTGTAGTGCGTTAGTGGTCTCCTCTGATCAGCAGAGGTGGCTCACTGGATTTTAACACGTAGACATCATCAGCCAAGTTTAAAGCTGTCTTTAGCTGGGACTTAATTTGCAGGCATCAACAACTGTCCAGAATAATTTAACATCATCAAGCAAGCTTCTAATTTTGCATTTGTGTTAATCACATTTGTGTGTGATAGATGCATCGATAGCCGGCATCTATCGACTTGGCGAGACCAGTTGTTTTTTTGTACAAGAACACAGTTTGCAAGGATAGAAGGAAAAGTAACTTCCAAGGACTTGTCTCTTTGGGGTTTAGCCCACTCTCGGGATGACACATCAGTGACTGATGTACCATCCCGAGACAGGTCAGTATGATGATACATCTGGTTTCTTTGGAATGAGATGAGATAGGTGATAGTGCCAGGAAAGTGAATTAAGACATGTCAAGTCAGTACCTATCAAAAGCAAATTCACTCCTGGTTGGATTAAATGATTTTATTCCTCAAATTAATCTGGGGGGGGAGAGAGGGTAGTGTTTGTTTTTCAAAGATCAAGTTTCCCATTCCTATCAAGGTCAAAAACCCACAACTTAAGTATATGCCCTGAAATATTAATGCTACCCAGATAGCTTGTGGAGGGAGAAACAATGCTTTCTTCTCCATAAAAGCTCCTCTGTCTTATACTAGTGCTCACTCGGACGTGTGTTTTAAGCCCTGAGACAAGTAGCGTGATTATCAATAACATGATTGGTGTGTAAAATGGGATTATTTCGTTAACTGCAGGGAAAAGAAGCCAGCGAGCAACATATAAGAGAGCTCTGTTCGGAAATGATAAACGGTGAGTGCCGCCGGGAGGTGGCTGAACTTTAGTTACTCCATCTAAACACGAGGGTGCTTTATAGTTAGTGAGCAATTCTCGCTACTTATTTCGATGGCGATGGCAATAATCTGAGCCGTGCGGATCCCACCGCCCGGGGGATCATGCAGCATCACGTGGTGAGCTTACCTTCATCTGCTCACGTGGCCCTACAGCCCTGTTCTCGGATGCCAAACCCCATGGGATTCGAGTCTCGATAGCACAACAACATATTGCTCCACATAAGCTGGTTTTCATGTTTCTTCCCAATGTTTTTGCACAGTACAGCTGGGCCTTAATTCGCTGTGATGACAGCTAACACCAGTGACTCCGTTTCAATGACTTTACTATCAATTTCCATTCAACTTGGCTCCCGCATTATTGAGAGTGTTTTATTGTAACAAAAGCAATTGCTGAGTGTTACTGGGACAGACTCCAGCCTCGATGAGGCACGTGTAGCTCCTCTTGGAGCAGGCTGGCGTTGTGTGCATGCGCCTCTGAGAGCCATCAGTCTGCCCGTGCTGTGCAATCAGTGTTGTTTCACTGGGGGAAGCTCAAAGCCTGCACTTTCTCCTTTTATGAGCTGCACTTGCTCCCAAGTGTCACACAGCCGTAAGGCTGCAGTCTCCAGGCATCACATCAAGCAAGAGTTAACCTAGTTTTCATTCTGTTATCACTCTTCTCTTCCAGAACAAATTGCACAGTTAGCTGCTAATCTGAGAAAGCCTTTGGCTCCTGGGATGATGGGTCGGCCTGGCCCTGCTGGTCCCCCAGGCCCTCCTGGGTCAACAGGAACTGTTGGTCATCCCGGTGCTCGTGGACCGCCTGGATTTAGAGGGCCAACAGGAGAACTTGGAGATCCTGGCCCCAGGGGTAAGATGCATGAAGTCGTCAGCAGCACCCAATCCTGCGCCCACCGAGGAAATGGCAAGCCTCCTCCTAGCTTCGCTGTTGCAAAAGCAGGTCCTCAGAGGGGAAAGAACAGGAGGCCTGAGCAGGTGTCAGAGCTGTAGAAAGTAGGCGTGTGGTTTAGGAAGCAAAGTGAATCCTCATCACTGCGACATGTCAGTCAGGGCTTGACCTTCGGGACCGCAGCATCTACAGGTTGTATCCAGTCTTTCTCCCTCTATCCCTCCCCTGCTGCCGTATGTGCCTACAAGACCATCCTACTGGTGCCTGAATCACTGAGAAAACAGATGGTCTCCTATCGCTCCTTGCAGGAGAGGATGAAGAGCTGCTTCTCTGATTCTGTGCTACTGCTTTGCCTGGCCTCGCGCCACTAGCATGACGCTCACTGAGATGCAAATGCCAGTGCTAGTCCGGAGCATTTTACTCCACATTGTCTGTTCAAATGACTCGCACCCATCTCTAGGGTCCTGCCCTGCACGTAGAGACTGCAAACCCTCCAGACCAGAGACGTTGGCACTGACCTGTTGTGTCCAGTGGCAGATGCAGAGCCGTTCTTCCTATATGTTTTTGTCATGAGCCATCAAGCCTTTTTCTCTCTCTCGAACAACCAAAATGAAGAGTATGAGTTAGGACAAAGCGTGGGAAAAAAGATGCTGGTGAAGTATCTTGCTTCTCAAGCCTACTCAGGGTCTGATTCTCCAGCTTTCCTATCAGCAAATGTGCAAAGCTTGGAGTTTTATTGCTACCAACCTGTGCCTGACAGTTAATAGTAGTCAGTTGGCTAATGGGTTGCAACAGCTGAAAGCAAATCCAGCCTTTGAAGCTTTTCAGGCTCCTGCTTGTCCTGGCAGGTGCTCTAGGAGAGGAATGAAACGCCAGGGGGCAGCACGCTGAAGCATTTGCTCCTGCAAAAATGTAATTTTCCCTTTTCTGCCCTTGCCCGTTCGAAGTGCACTGGGACAGCGGGTGATACATTTGGCACGCACGTAGATCCGACAGTTATCTGTTCAAATATGCCATATATACATGTTAAGATATATGATTACCAGCAGATTTAGGACTTTTAAATTGCCTTTTAAAGATATTTAGCCACTTAAAGTTATGATTGGGCACTATCACCCGTGGGACTGTCCCAAAGCACCTAACTCGTATTTAAGTCAATGGACCTTCCTTCTTTTTTCTTTTTTTTTTTGAAGATGCAGGTGTCTTTGAAAGTCTGCCTTTTATAAGTACAGAGCATTTAAGAACTTTGTTTGGCTGGTAATAGTTCCAGCAGTGCGAACACAGGAGACGGAGATGCAGATAGTTGTAAGAAAGTGGGGGGAGGGGAGGCATCTCATGCAGCGAAGGAAGGAAATGCTTGCACACAAACTCTAAATCTGGTAACAGGGTGCAGGGTACGAGGGCAAACCGGATTGAAATCAGCAATGTCTGAATTAAATGAAAATGTGCATCCCTGCAGGTGACCCTGGTGACAGGGGAGACAAAGGAGCTACTGGCCAAGGCGTTGATGGGCCTGATGGAGATCAAGGACTTCAAGGTAAGTTGATGCAGCATTTAACCAAACTGTTAAACACCCAGATAATGACAGTACCCACTTGGAAAGTCCCAGCCTACTACACTGTTAATCAAGGAGGCAGCAATCGCTCTGGGTCAAAATAAAGGCTATCGGGGGACCATGTAGTGTGTGGTGTATATGGATTTTTTTCTCCCCACAACTACTATGCATCTCCCTTGAGTGACTGCTGCATAATCCCGGTGGTACCCAGCCAGCGCGGCCTGCTGGAGTGGTCCTTGGCCCTCCCGTGCCTCTCTCCCATTCCTCAGTGTTTTAGGGATGTGGCTGTTCAGCTTTCTCAGTTCCTTCCAACCCCTGACTAGGAATGGGTTCAGACCTTAGCTCATCTAACTAATGCTTTATGGGTCTTAGCTGGGGAGTCTCTGGTTCAAGCTGCTACTGGGATCCCAGCTGTGCTGGGCAGATTGCAGGGCTGTCTTCCTTCCCCTTGCCTTTAGGGAACAGTGGATGCTGCTGGAGTTCAGCGCATGGTGTTCCCTGCCCCGCTCCCTGGTTAGCAAGCTGTAACCTCCGCTCCTGTTCCTGTTGTCATTTGTTCTCCCAAAAAGCAGTAGTTGTCACCCTCCCTCTGACCATAGAGGGGGGTGGTAGTTCCCAGTGGGCCTGCACCCACGGTCTAGGCGTAACTATTTGCACCAGCACTGGATACAGCCAGGAATATAAGTAGATGTCGTAAGCCATCATTATCAGTTCTAGCATCCTCACCCAGCCTCACTCCCGAGGAGCTACACTGAACAGATCCCAAGTTGTGCAAGTGATGTCCAAACAGGAGAATCAAAGGCAGGTTTCCAAGTCGCTTCTAAGAAGATGTGTGAAGATAATGCAGTTTTTAGGTGCCTAACTCATGCAGTGGCACTCTGCTTTGCTTCACATGATGGCCTGACACCAACGTACATGGCTAAATGCATGCACGTGAGATGGTTATAGTTTCAGCCGGTCCAGCGGAGGATGCTGCATGCTCAGATGCAATTGCAGACTACCCAGAAGACTTTTAATGTCTGTTCATGCTGCTGTGGGCGTATAGGCAGGCAGCATAAGCTCCAAGAAGTGTGGCTGAAAAATTAAATGAAAAGCCCAGTGGGTATAACTAAATTATAATCAAAAAGCCCCTCTAGCCCAGTAAGCAGTACACCTACCCAGGACAGGAGAGCCTTGATGACCCATGTTCTTAGTGACCTGTAGCGCAGATACAGCCTGTAAGCCCCCATCTCCCAGTTTTAATTTTGCCTCTAAATAAAAGGCAGTGTTTCATGCTAAATCTGTTTTTCTTTCTCTCCTTTAAGGACCACCTGGTGTTTCAGGAATCAGTAAAGATGGTCGGGATGGTGCTCAAGGAGACCCCGGTCTCCCAGGGGATCCTGGAGTGCCTGGTGCAATTGGGGCTCAGGGGACTCCAGGAATATGCGATACGTCTGCCTGCATGGGAGCTGTTGGAGCGTCGACTTCCAAAAAGTCATAAACCAGCATTGAAAGAAGTGGAGAAGTGACTGAATATTTAAGTAACCAGTGCATTGTATGAAGCCAGAGAGGAGCCTCCTAGTGATAAATGGACAGAGGTTCCTTCTAGTAAAATGAATAAAGTGGAGACTTTGCCACAGTATTTCAGTTCTGTGAAAAAAAAAGCATCACGTGAAAATCTTTACTAGAAAGGTATTAAAGAAGTATTTCCCCCAATTATTATCTAGAATGTTTATGGCAAAACCACCTCACCTTCCCTGTCCCCGTGCTGGACAGACCTGCAGGAGAAAGCGCTGTTCCTTTTACCATCCGCTCCCTCATTGTACTAAGGCTTGTGGCAATTTTGAGTGAAGGCTTGAGCCAGCGCTCATTGCTTTCGGTGGTGCTGCTCCCATTGACTTCAGTAGTGCAGGGTACAGCAATAAGACCCCGATTCTCAAAGATACTTGGGTACCTACCTCCTACCGAGAGCTATAGGAGACTGAGAGCTTGAGTACCTCGGAAGACTTGGGTCTAAGCGAAGATCATTGCCCATGTATATTCGTTGTCCACCGTGACATCAGACCATACCTCAATCATTTGCCATGGCTAGTAAATATTAAACTTCTTGCAGTCTACGCCTGCAAGGGGTGTAATGTATATATTATAATTTACAAGGGAGATTTTCTGTATAGTTCCATGTTATAATAAAGGATATTCAGTAACAGCATTTTCACAACCTCTACTTCAGCTATTTGCACAGCATTTGTGAAAGAAATCCCAAGAGAAAAAAAGGATGCTCTTCTAAAGGCAAGCCAAAATTACTGTATGAACTGTTGTAAAAATAAAAGGATTTTTTTTAACCTTTTTTTGGGTGATGTTGTAACTGTCATTATATATATATATATATATATATATATATATATATATACTGAACCCTGTTCTGCTTAACTCCATCTTCCCCTTTAGAATTATTTGGAAATAAATTGCTGCAAAATTGTACGTATCCGTGATTTACAACAGTATTTATTTTGGGGTGACTTTTGTGTACTATAAACCTGTTAGCATCATCCACTTTCAGGGCACAAACTATATCAATTTCTGTCCTACATGTTGCAGCTTATTAACAAGTAGCACCATTACCAGTCTTTAATATGAAAGTATTTTGTACATTTAAATCATTCGCTGTTTACAATATACCACTTTTGGACTAAAGCAACAATACAAGAACTTGTTGGACAGGTTGTGCAAAACTATTTAAAACAGTGCCATATTTAAATAATGCAAATAGCATTGCATGGCATTTTAATTCTATGAGATATACATTTTTATATGCTTGGCAATCTGCTCTCCAGTACATACAATAGCATGTGCAAGTTATGTAATTATTGTGCAATCAAAAATCATTTCATTTTCTCACTGTTCCAATAACAAAACGAGCATTATAATGGCATCTTTATAATTTAATAGGCATGCTCCTTCATGACTGAATACATGCAATAAGAAAATGGATGTTCCATAACCTTTCTAACTATATCATGTTAAAAAAAAAAAATCTAATGGATTTTTTTTGATAGCTAATGGGGAAAATATTTAGTAGCTGTCATGACATTTCCTTGTTGCCTGCGGTCCCACACCTCTCTAAGAGGGCACTGATAAATAAATATTGTTGGTATCTTTCCATTTTGAATAAAGAATATTTTCTTTAATGTTCTATTTATGTATTCTTACAAACTGTATTTTTCAAGTCACTCTTGAATACTATCAATTCAAATTAGCCACGGGAGATGAAGTCCGGCATGTGAACACAGAAAAAAATATGCAAAGTTATTAGGTATCCATCTTTCCCACAAAATGCTGGGAATTGATACTATTTGCTCTCCACAGTTGTACTGTTCTGCACATTTTCCTGCACTGGACATGTTACTAGGGAGTCGGGTCTTGTCAGTTTTAGTCTTCTGCCTGTTTTACCACAGAACACCGTCTCAAATTCCTAGAATCAAAAACAGAAAGGGATTACTATCACGTTTAATGAAAAAAATAAGAAAAATGTTATTACAATACTATTGGGCAAATGCTGGAATCGGAGTATAGCCGAAAGGTCTTTGGGAAACTTGTTTCTTATGTCCTACTTTGCCACAGACGTCTTAGGGTTAGACAGCCAGTGGTATCTAGGCACCTGACTCCCACTTGACTCTCCAAAGGGAGTCAAGACACACAAATACTGCTGAGGATCTGGGACTCAGCCTCCCTCTGCCTAAATTTTTTCATCTGCAACCATGCAGGTAATATTCTGCAGGGGCAGCGGGATAACAACGCTCAAGGACTGTGATGATAACGGTGTGGCAGGTGCACCAGCTCACGGCTGAGTACAAGGGTGTCTTGTAGGGAACAGGACCACTCTGCCAAGCGGTTGAACTGAGCTGAGGTTCCCGAGACGCTGCTAGTACCAGAGGCCACAGCTTTTTACCACCTCAACAAGAGCCTTGTTATTAGAGAAGCCTTTGCAGCGGCCCCCAAACCTTCTGCATATTAGTACACGTGGTCCCCGTGCCTGGTGAATCAGTTCACAGACTCGCAGAAAAGCAGGGCTGGGAGGGACCTCTGGGTCTGGGACAGACATCGCATAAGCCGGTTTCATAGATTTCATAGGCATTAGGGCTGGAAGGGACCTCGGAAGAGCATTGAGTCATCTGCCCAAAGAGCAGGATGTCAGCTAGGGTCAAAGGATCCCAGCAAGATAAGTGTCCAAATGTTTCTTAAGAGGCCAGAGTAGGAGCGTGCACCACCTCCGGAGGAAGTCTATTCCAGGCCTTGGGGACTGGGACAGTAAAGAAGTTTGTCCTTATGTCCAGCCTAAAATGGTCTTGGAGGAGTTTGTGACCGTTCGACCTTGTCTTCCCTTGGGGCACCCCGATGAACAGGCGTTCCCCCAAATCAGTTAAGCCTGATACTACATTCAACCAGGTTTCTCTCAAACCGGTTTCAGCCGTTTTCAAACTGGTTTATGTGCCCTGAACATCTGTTCTGTTACAGGTTTAACCAGTTTCTGATCACTTAAACCAGTTTATGTGTAATGTCTGTCCCGAGCCCTGGAGGTTCTGGTCCAGCCCCCTGCCAGAGGCAGGATCAAGCCCATCTAAATCATTTCTCCTGAACCATGTCTAACCTATTATTAAAACGACATGGTTGATTCCGTCACACAGCCTAGGACCTTAACCTTTCACAAGTAAAGCAAGGGGACAACGGCGGACAATGTCCTGCTGCTGCAAGGGTTAAAATACGCTTTGGCTCCGTGAGTGCCCCCGGGGTTGGCTGAGTTATGAGACCAGCACAGAGAAAGCACCAATTGCCCATCCGGCTTGAACGTATCTGCGCATACATTGGGACATCGCAAACACATCTGGAGCGGCATAAACCGCGTATGTGCCAAGCCCCCCAAGCCAAACTTTGTTTGGTCTGAATGGTTCGATGTAGCACACAGCAGGAGCTCAAGTCAGGAAAGCTTTTTCATAATGCCTATTAAAACTGAATCGGAAAAAAAGGTAAATTAAATGGTATTTCTTTCGAGTGGCAAAGTCAAGTCCAGCAGAAATGTTTCATGCACTTTTAGTGATATCGTTATAGTTTTTTTAAGTAAAATATTTTTAACAACCCCACTAAAAAACCTAAAATTGGATTGTGGGATACAGACCTTTTTCAGAGAATCCCCATGCCTTTCTTGAATGTACTTCAGAAATGCTGTTGTCCACTGTAGGGTCGTTGCCTTATCGGTATCAGCGGTGCAGAAGGGAACGAGAAAATTCAATTCATCACAGCAAATCCGGATTCTGCGCCTAGAGCCACATTCAAAATGATAAATTTAGCAAATTATTCAAATAGCTTATACAGATCCTACACAGTGGTCATCTTAAGCCACAAACTTCTCCCTTAGGCTTTACACACTTTCTTTCAAAGAACTGGCCCCTCTTAATCTAAACCACAACCAAGGATGACAGTGGTTCCTTAGTACGCACAACATCCTAGGGCATTTTTACAAGCGCTGTGGGGGTAGGGGGGCTCCGAGAGCTGCTCTAACTAAAGTGCCACAGCGCCTTGTCTATCAGCATCCCTGTGCGTCAAAGTGGCAGCGGGGGTGCTTTAACAAAAGCTCATCAAACGAGCTTTAAAGTGCCCCCCCACGCACATCTTGAAGCACAGGGATGCAGATTAATCGAGTCTGCTCTGACGTGCTGCAATTACAGCGCCTTGCAGCAGCCTCCGGGCATGTCTACAAGCACCCTTAGTGCCTAGAGAGCTTCCCCAGAAAGTATGAAATTGCACCTCAATTCTTTCCTCTGCCTGCAGGGACTTACACCCACGTCCCGCAAGGACACCCCCACTTCCCCCCAGCTACCAAGCTAAAAGCTGGATCAGGGCACTTTCCATTCCGAAAGTGGCTGAAGTCTCCCAGTGCAACCCAGAGCATCGTAAAGGATCGTGTCAGCTGAAGTGGTCCTCCTTAGGCCACTCCGCTAAGACAAGGATCAGTAAAGCATGTCATACCCTTGGCAGGCCCGAGAACGATGCAGAGAAGATGGGATAAAGTCAACAAAAAAAAGCCAGCTTTTTTGGCTGACCATTATGCCAGCTTTCCTTACAGGCCAACTTTCCAAAAACCATGCAAAAGGGAGCTTGGAGTCAGAATCTGATTAATTATCATCTTAGGAAATTTCTAAATCCAGTTCAACCATAATGATACAAGTCTTTTGCAATTGTCATTAATCAGCTGCGAAGAGCCAATAAATTGGTTTATGGGAAGACAGATACATATTTTTAAATGACTGACATGAGATGTAGATCATGATTATACACCTGCCAGCTACAGATTTGAATTATACTCAATTGTTATAAAACGGCTATCCTCTGAAAGATGTTATTAAACATTGTGGATTGTCTTACAAATGTATTAGACTCAACAATATAAAAAGACTTTGAAAATGTCCTTACTTGCTTCCAAGAGCATGCCACGTATTTCACCCAAGGAACGCTATTTGCTCCAGATGACAAATGAAGCAAAACGTCTCCAACTACTCTCTTATTATAAAATCAGTCTTTTAAGAATGCTGAACTTCATTCACACTTCCAAAATATTTGGTATTGCAGCTCTGCGCTTAACGAGAGAAGTTACCTTCTGTCTCTTTCCATGCGGTTATGTCTCTCCCGCCGCTGAGAGATTCCTCCCTGCGTTCCATTTTGGGCCTGAACGCTTGAATTTGACTGTGCTGCCTGCCAACTACCCTGAGCAGATGTAGTATTTTGGCTATCACACATATTCTGAATTTCACCAAGGGGTTTGCGGTCTGCATTTGTGTCCAACTGGCGTAGCCGACTGCGACTTCTTTTATTTATTGCTTGTTTGCATAAAGCTTCTTCTTTGCAAAACAAGGAGGGAAAAGCAAAACTTTATTTCTGATTCTCCCACTCTATCATCATTTAGATGCAACCTTATTTTTCACATTTGATTCTGACGGGACTAAATTGAGACTACTATCAGAAAATGAGGCCTCGGCGATTATAACTTATTCTCAGTTAGTTTATACGGACAATGACACTGATAATGTTACTGAATCGCTATCTATATACATTTATTAGAAAAAGGACAGCATTTATATTTCATATTTTCAAAATGCAAATGCCTGCTGAATTCCAAGTGTGAATGAATGAGGTAACTAGCATTTCCAACTTCATATTCAAAAGGTAAAAAGGGATGTCCTGCAGGTCTCTAGACATCGCTGGAGGTCAGAAACAGAGGGACAGAGACAGAGGCCCAGAGCTAAAAAAACTACCATGTTTCCATAACAGCCTAGCTGCAATTATTCCCACCTGCCCCCTACCACCTCCAAAATGCCTGCAAATTTGGTATATGGGGAGGAACTTGCAGAAATAATGACAATTAGGTGGGTGTTCATTCAGGTATTCATAGTCCCACGGTCTACAGGGGTACAAACTGGGCTGGCTGCACTAATTCTTGGTATAACGTTACATTCAAAACAGGCTACTTAAAAAGGAACAGATTTTTAAAAGTCCTCTACAGTTTCAACTCTTCTCATTACAAGCTACTTAGCAGACAGCCACTTTGAAAGCCTCGCCACAGTTTTAGTTGTCGGGCACTTTTGAAAACCTCGTCTCACATTTTCTACAGAATAAGCGAACGGTGGGCAATGTCATCAGGTTTCATCGTGCCAACTCAGTAAAAACACATTAAGCCCAGAAAAATAAAATCGTTAAATCAGAACAAAAATATCATTGGAAGTTTAGGCGCACAGAAAGCACAATACTCAAAACCTAAATAATTTACCTCCAACTTTAATCCAAACTTGCTCAGGCAAAGCTTTATTCCTTGCACCTACTGTCTGTTTAGTGGATTCGATTTCCTGATGATAACAGAAAGAAAAAGCCCTAGGTAATCCGAGGTCTTGGTGTTTTGCAGCTTCCACGGTAGTACAAGATGCCCCCGAGCTCTAGAAAAGAATCAGGACATGTTAAGAGAAAAGAGGACATGACCTTTGGTCTTCTGATGCTGACATTAGGTGTTGACCCATGAGACAGTGAGCTAAAATTAATAAACTGCTTTTTTTTTCTGCACTGCAGTTCATGCCATTTCACCATTCAGACTGTGCGGTTTTACTACTGCACTTAGGACATTTCCTGCATGTCAATTTGAGTTATTAGACTTGGCTTGTAGCAACTGTAAGAAAATCAAATGACATTTTTTTTTTTTGCCAAAAGGAAATCAGAAGAGGGAACCAAGAGAAAACTCTTGTAAACAGCTGCTTGCTGTTGCCCATGTAGGCATGAGGGACGACGGTGCTTTGACTGAATAAACAGAAATGCCCTTTTGATAAGAAATCTAATGGTCATTCTAGCTAGGCCAGTTTTCGCACGCGGTGCGATTCTCACTTGGTCGTCTGGACTGAATACTTTTGAAGATGAAGCATAAAGGTTAAATACACGTCCCTCTGAACACAGCTGCTTACGTCACTTTCGAAACACGCTATTTCCAACTTAAAATGGTTACCTATCAGACTCAGTTTATATAAATCCTACAAGAAATTAAATAAGATGCAGAATAATGTGAATACTGAAAATCAGCAGGCTTACAAGTATCGGGGGGGGGGGGGGAAAGACCACCTACCTGTGTTTGCGAAGGGTTGGCGTTTCCAGTACTAGAACTCGCATTCATGGTAAATAACGGATATGCAAACTGCAGGGCAGTCGTTGTAGCAGTGGTCTTATTTTTCACCAACGTCGTACATTTGTTTGGCTGCTGGTGAAGAGGAACCCCCATCAGCTCCGACGGCTGACGAATCAGCGTTACTAAACTACACACACACACACACAAAAATTAAAACAAACCAGCTTACTTCAAGACACAACTGCAGAAAACGACAGCGACATACTCCTCTAGCGAGTCATAAGTCACTGCCACTTACTGCGTAGACCTACGATCACGAAGAGCTATGACCCTCACTCCCTTTTCAAGGACAAGTAAAGATCAGCTTCATACGCTGTTTGATTTGGTACGCTCAAGTGACGGCTCGGCTTTGCAAAATGTATTTCTGTCTGCTCTCTAGAGCACAAAGTTTCAGGACCCGATGCTGCTCAGGGGCAGGCGTGCGGGCTCTGCTCGGATCAGGCCCTTCCAGATTACACTAGACGATTTCCCCCACGCTTTTATTCATCAGCTGTGAAACCGAGGATACTTTTGCTAGAAGCAGCAAAATGTGACAGGTCTCACTCTAGGCCTTTAGCTTTATTTTTAGCTTTAAAAATAAAGCTGAAAAACCAGCCATTTCCTGTATTTATTGCAAAAGTAACCGAGTCGATGTACTGTGCGCACAACTAAACCAATTCAGACTACAGCATGAGCGGGCACGGCTCGGGGTCAACAGGAGTCCTGTCCAGTTCCAGCAGACATTAATTTGGTCCTAAACGCACCGTTAATCAATTTAAATATATTTTTAAAAAGCTGCCGTTCGTACACTTGAATTTCCGGAGTGATTCGAACTCTATGAAAACAGTTAGTGTCACCATATACCAAAGTAAAGCGAGTTATAACACACTTGTTAAGAGTCGCTCCAGGTTCTTGGGGCTCCTGACACCTCGGGTTTTCCGCCCGGATGCTGTTGAACCGGTCTTCCAGCCGGACGCGGACGGCGGATTTCGATCGCGGCTCAGGAGCCGGCGGCGAACGGTCAGGAAGGACGTTTTCTTTTTCGCCGTGTTTCACCCTCGCTAAACCGTGCCCCGCGACGTCTACGCGGCTAGCGTTGGGCGTTTTATCTCCTTGGCCGGCGGGGAGATTGGACTCGCTCAGCAGCATCATTCGGAGCTCCTGAAAGTCCACATGACCCAAGCACTGGTTTGCCCCCGTGCCACCGCTCTCGGGCGCCAAGCCCGACTGGCAAACCGCCGGGTACACCGCCGGGTTGGCGGAGGAATAGCCGGAGGGACCGGCGCTCGCCGCGGGCTGGTGCGGAGCGGCTTCGCACGCCGAGAAGAGCGCCGAATTGAGCCTGGCGTCCGTGTCCCCTTCGTTGGCTTGCGCCTCCATGTGCGAGTAGAGGATGTGCTGCAGCTGGGTGTACTCGATCTCCGTCATCTCCACCAGGTTGAGGTCCGTGGTGGTGAAGCTCATGTTGTGCTCGCCCAAGGGGCCTTCGGGCCCCGTCGCCGGGGAGAGGAGAGCTGGACGCCCTTTGGCGCCGGGCCCCGACATGGTTTGGGGACGGCGGTCGCCGGGTAGTGATGGATGCCGTGGCAGAGCGGGGGGCTCGGGGGTTGGTTGTGTGCCGCCCCGGGGAGCCCTGGGGCCAAGCAGCTGCCCGGGGCCGGGCGGGGGATGCCCCTGGGGGGATGCTCGGGGCCGGCCCCGCTCCAACCGCCTCCCGGCGCGGGCAACCGCCGCCGCGCGGGTCTTCCGCGGCGCCGCGACCCGGGCCCGGGCCCGGCACGGAGGGAGGGAGGGCGCGGGCAGCCCCGGGCCGGGCCGGCAAGCAGCGGCGCCGCGGGGCGACACACGCAGCCAAGCGGAGCCGCGTCGGGCAGGGGCCGCGCGCCGCGAGGCTGCGGGAGCCAACAGACGTGCGCCGCGAAACGGCTCCCGGCCGCGGCCAGCGGCGCCGGCGCGGGGAGGGAAGGGGCCGGGTCCGACCCTGCACCCGGCAGCCCTGCCACGCGCTGCCGGGTGGATGCGATACAGCCCTGCCCTTGCTACCCTCGCACGTATGGCAGGGCTGTATCGCATCCATCCTGCAATGCGTGGCAGCGTGGATGCAATACAGCCCCGCCCTTCCTACTCATGCATGCAATGCACAACGGATGCGATACAGCCTTGCCCTTGCTACCCTGGCATGCATGGCAGGATGGATGCGATACAGCCCTGCCCCTGGCATGCATGGCAGGATGGATGCAGTACAGCCCTGCCCTTGCTACCCTGGCATGCAATGCACAACAGATGCGATACAGCCCTGCCCCTTGCCATGCATTGCAGGGGTGGATGCGATACAGCCCTGCCCTTGCTACCCTGGCATGCATGGCAGGATGGATGCGATACAGCCCTGCCCCTGCCATGCATGGCAGGATGGATGCAGTACAGCCCTGCCCTTGCTACTTATGCATGCAATGCACAATGGATGCGATACAGCCTTGCCCTTGCTACCCTGGCATGCATGGCAGGATGGATGCAATACAGCCCTGCCCCTGCCATGCATGGCAGGATGGATGCAGTACAGCCCTGCCCTTGCTACTTATGCATGCAATGCACAACGGATGCGATACAGCCCTGCCCCTTGCCATGCATTGCAGGGGTGGATGCGATACAGCCCTGCCCTTGCTACCCTGGCATGCATGGCAGGATGGATGCAATACAGCCCTGCCCCTGCCATGCATGGCAGGATGGATGCAATACAGCCCTGCCCCTGCCATGCATGGCAGGATGGATGCAATACAGCCCTGCCCTTGCTACTTATGCATGCAATGCACAACGGATGCGATACAGCCCTGCCCCTTGCCATGCATGGCAAGGTGGGTGCCACACAGCCCTGCCCCTGCTACCCTGGCATGCATGGCAGGATGGACGCAATTACATTTCTGCCGGCCACCCCTGCGGTTCCCGCACCATAAAAGTGTCCATCCATTTATCCAGTGTCTAGCTAGCAAAAATGGCTAAACAGAGCAACCCGGCTCCCCGGTTAGTGCTTGAGCAGGTGGAACAAGCCTGTAGCTGGTCTCTAGCCCGTTTGAACTGGAAGATGCTTTATCCCTAATGCGGCAGGAGTCTGTTGCAACGATGGCTCAGCTGGGAAATAAAGCCTGAGGAAAGATCTTAATTACCTTTCAGAAGGGGTACAATTTTAGAAAGTTGCCAATTGGATTTATTTTGCAAAACACCATCCTTCCTTATTGCAAATGTTAAGAAGGGACATGGGCAGAGTCAGACCCCAGGTCCCTTTGCCCCGTCTCGTGTCACACCGTGGCGGAGCAGTTTGAAGCATCCACCAGTGTCATTCCTCCGGTGCCCCCCTCCGCCCTCTCAATTTATAATAATCGTGCGAGTGATACCCAATGCAACTACATTTATCTCAGGAAAAAAAACAACATTTCTCTGTAGATGTTTATTCTACTTACAGTAACAAAAACCTGTGAAGTCCCACATTTTAAATGTACAGTGATATATTTTGCAATATAAAATACAATGTACAGAAATTTCTATCAAGTCAACCTAAACAAACACACTTGATTTCTGCATACTTTTAGGTATGTCTTTAAATTAGAAACATCTTGTTAAAAAAAATCTTACACCCTAGTAGATGTTTGCATTTAATACCACCCCTTTTTGCATTTGAAACATTCTGACTACAGGTTTAGCATACAGGTCTTACTCAATCAGCCAAGTCCTTGGGTGTGCAAGGACTTCAGAGATGCACCAATGTAAAGTGTGAAATCTGTAGTGCTTTGTATGGGATAAACGCTACTTTTAATGTAGACTTCAAGGCGCAAATGTTAATCGAAATCTAATCTTACATTTGCAAAACTATTTTTATAAAAATATCAAAATATTTACCCAACTGTAAATTTACACGGTCAAATAAATTAGCAGGTCTTCTCTATTTCACATTTCAGAATGACGTACTTGAAGTATACATGAAAAGTAGCGGCGTACTGCATTTCACAGTGAATTGCTTTTCCCTCTTAGGTTAGGGCATTACGATCAATACCATCTTTTCCTTTTCGAGCTTTATTCAAATATGCATACTCCTGTGGACAACTTTTAAAGACATCACCAGCATCATTATGAACTGACGAAAAGCACTGACATTTTAGTTCAGGAGCAACACCCTTCTTAACTATAAATGAGAGAAAAGTGGAAAAATTCTTAAATTTCTAGCAACATTTTGCCCATACAATGTTCTGCATGAATCAAGGCCAATAGATTTCATAGCATATTTCACCAACTTGTTTTTCTTTCCTTCAGTTTCCCAATATATTCAAAATTTTAACTCTTTGCCAATGTGTTTCTGATGTTTTTAAAAGCTCCACTGATTATAGAGGTGTTGTATTTGCTTTAGTCATATGTTTGCAAAAAAGTGACATTTAAAACCTCGCAGCCTCATGAAAGTTATTTATGTAGAAGCCCGTGTTTCTTATCTGGATTTTTGATAGCTGGATTCCGTAACTCAAAATACCTTTCTATAAAAAGGAAGATAGTGCACTTTTAAGCTTAACATCATATTCAAATACTCCATCAGTTGCAAATAAGTAATAACACTGTTCTTCTGCAGCCATTTCTTAAATACACACAACCCATCCATTGTAAGAACACAAGACAGCAATATCAGACTCCTCTTGTAAAGCAAGTGCGGTAGGAACGATTTTTTACACTGAAACACTACATAAATGAGATGTAAAGGTATGGCTCCTAAGGTCTTGATTAAATTCTCTTATAAAATTACAGTTCAAGTTACTGGAAAACATAACTTTATAATCTTAAAAAGCAATATGCTCTTTGTAGGCTTTTTCCATTTCTGTAATAATTGTAAATGGAAATTTTAAGATAAAGATGCAAGTAGAAAAAACAAAATTTCAGAACAGTTAACGCTGTGAAGTTCTGTAAGAAAAACATTATGCACAAAATGCAGCAAGGGAAAGTCCAATATGTTCTTATTTATATATTTGAATATATTCACTCACAGTTCAAAAACTGTTCATTTGTCAACAAGTTTTGTAAGGCTGGCTTTACAACAGCGTTTTTGTGAAGATAAAACTATACAGTATTTACAGGAATTGCTATGTCAGTTCTTGCTATTATGCCTTTTTTTGTCAAATTGTTGCGTATGCAGTACAAGCTAATTACAAATTGTTTCTACGACTGATTAGCAGAAGATGATGACGCTTCTGTTTCGGCTGGCTTTTGACTTTCTTTTTGCGGTTCTGGTTTCAAATCCTTACCAGTTTCTTTACTTTTACTTCGATCTTTGCGATCTCTTCCCCTGTCTTTGTCACGGTCTCTTTCTCGATCTCTATCTTTCTCTCTGCTTCGATCCCGATCTCTGTCTCTATCGCGATCCCTGTCCCTGCTTCTTGATCGATCCCTATCACGCCTCCTGTAGGAGTCTCTCTCTCTAGTTCTGGCTCGCTCTCGGTCTCTGTTTCGTTCCCATTCTTTAGCCCGCTCTGAATCCTTTTCCCGATCCTTGTTTTGGTTTCTCTCTCTGTTTTTATCCCAGTCTTTGTCCCTGTGTCTTTCCCAGTCCCTCTCTCTATTCCAGTTTCTTCCACGGTCTCTTTCCCAAGGTCTGCCATGTTCTCGATCCCTTCGCCTGTCTTCAAACCCTCTGCCTTGTCGGTTCTCTGACTGCTGAGTCTCTGATGGATCTAATCCCTTTTCTTTATTTCCTCCCTCAAATCTCTCTCTCTGTCTTCCATCGAAAGCCTGACCTCTAAATTCAAGGTTTTTGCCCTCTCGGAAATCAGGTGACGATGACCACTGTGCTTCTGACTCGGGTCCTTGTCCTGAAAGATTCGAATGCGATGTAGATGGCCCACCTTCATCCCACATCTCCTTCCTGTGTGGTGGTGGATGACTTGGAAGGTCTAGAAGTGGTCTAGGGGTTGGCTTCATACCTTGTGGAGACTGTCCTTGGAAATGAAATCTAGAAGGGGGAGGTTCATTTTGTTCTGGAAACGCTGGTGTAGCTCCTCTTGGTCCTCCAAACTGAAGTGGTGCTGGACCTCTCTGGTTTGCAAATCGTGGCGGACTTCCTCTCCGTTCTTCAAACGGCTGTGGCAAAAGTCCCCTGGGTCCTGGCATGTGACTTGGAGCTGGACCTCTTTGTCCCTCAAACTGATTTGGATGAGGGCCTCTTGGTCCCCCAAAATGACTAGGAGGTGGACCTCTTGGCCCTCCAAACTGAGATGGTGGGGGCCCCCCTCTCTGTCCTTTAAATTGAGATGGGGGAGGTCTTCTTTGACCTCCAAAAGGAAATGGTGAAGGCCCTCCCCTGTTGCCCATAAACTGGGGTGGTTCTGGCCCTTCAAACTGTCCCGGGGGCCTAATCTCATTATACTGGGGATCTGGGAATTCCCTCTGTTCCATGTGAGGTTCCCTCCGATCTTCAAACTGAGATGGTGACATTCCTCTTGGACCACCCATATAAGAAGGTGAAGGGCCCCTATTATCACCAAAAAGAGGCGAGGGTCCATGCTGTGTAGAAAATAATGAAGGAATAGGCCCTTTTTGCCCTCCAAACCTGCCTGGTGGAGGTCCTCTTTGTCCATCATTATTCATAGAAGCACCATGCTCTTCTGGAAACTGTGGTGCTGGTCCCCTCTGCCCTAGAAAATTGGGTCCGTGAGGTGGACCAAACATCAAGGGTGGAGGCGCTCCTTTTTGCCCAGACATAGGGAATGGAGGCCCTCCTCGGTTTTCTTCAAAGTGTTGGGGAAGAGATCCTCTTTCTCCCTCATTTTGAACGGAAGGAGTTTCATTTTGTTCTGCAAACTGACGGGATTGAGCATTTCTTTGATCTTCATACTGTGATGAAGACATACCCCTCTCTGGTTCAAAGTGACCAGCTGGCTTTTCCTGAGGTATAAACATGGTGCCTGAAAAAGAATCCCTTCCTCCTGAGGAATTAATGTCTTGTGACTCATTTGACCATGGTGCTTTATGCATATCTTGCAAGGACTGACCATCATTTGACAGAGGGAAATTAGGCTGAAGCGATGTACTCGGAGGTGTTGGAAGCAAGACTTTACGTAAAGGTTTTGCCGCAGAAGTTTCTCCAGAAGCTGTTGGAGTCACAATTTCTGGAAGAACTTGAGAAGTTTTCTCAAATTTGATGTTAGGTGCATCTTTTGGAGACAACGTAGGGGGTTTTTCACTCGGCACCCACTTATCCTCACTGTAACCAGATGGAGCAGGAGAAATTAATGTTTTATCCTCCTTGCCCAGTGAAGTCTGCAATGAACCTGGATAACTCGCTGGAGGTATTTCTCTGGTGGGTAGCTCATTATGTGCTATTTGTGACTTTATTCGAGAATCAGCACTGTCATTGTTCTCTGCTACCATCCTTCTTGCCTGTCGCGGATCTCTAATTTGTCTTGGGTCACAGCCCTGGTTCACCACTTGTGCCTGCTGATTGGAAGATGAAGGTAAATCTGTTTTTTCTGCAGTTTGTTGTTCCTGCTGGAATAACTCACTCTTTGTTATGGATGATTTTGGTGGGGGTGACATTAAAGCATCAGACACCGAAAAGTGAGCCATTGAAACACCAACAGCTGCTCGTTGTTGCCTTAGGGCTTCTTCTTGTTCTTCCAGTTGTCTTTTCTGCTCTTCAATTTGTTTGTTTAATTCTTCCAGCATTTTTTGCTGTTCTACCAAGGATGATGTAGTAGCTATATCGGGCACAAATGGGGCAGATGTTTCCAAAACACTGCTTTTAGCATCTGCATACATTTTATTGGGTAAATCATCAACAGTGACTTTTGCTTCTTCCAGGATAGTTTCATCTTCTGGATCATAGGCTTCATCCTCTTGCTCTGATATTTCAGAGGGCTTTTCAAGATCATACAGTTTTTCACTTTCCCCAGTCTCTGTTTCAAAAGCTCTCTCTGGATCATACTCTTCTTCAGGATCATATGGTCTATCATCTTCCTCCTCTTCTATAGCTCTATCTTTCGACATCTGCCCAAACTGCTGTACAATGGGATCTAACAAAGGAACAGCGGATACTCCTTCACTAATGGTAGCTTGAGCTTCCTGATTCGAAGACTGCACAGTTTCAGAGTCCTTGGCAGCAGATTCAAAAGATTTCTTTTTCCCAAAAAGAGTCTGCAGGATGTGCTCAAGGGGCGTGGCTGTTTTTGAAGATGAAGTTGCAGAAGACAAAGCAGTTGTGGCAGTGACTGTTGCAGTCGCTGTAGTTGGAACTGGCAGTGTCATGGGGGAGGAGGTTCCGCTTTTAATTGATGACAATATTTTTAACACTGACGGTGTGACTGTAGATGGTTCTGGAATGGGAAGCGGGGGTGGGGGTGGTGGAGATCCAGGTGGTGTTGTACTTGCAGCTGAATCTGAAGAATAAATTGCATATTTTGGAAGTTTCTTTTCTTGCAGTGAAGCTATAGGCGCTTTAGAATATGCTGGTACATCAGTTTCTTCCTGTATTTGAAGTCTGCTTCGCTTTTCCTCTACTTTTTCAGACTCCAAGCCAGAGGCAGGGCGTTTTCCTTTTTGACAAATCACCAAACCAAGAATTAAATTTGGACGAGATGACTCAAGACCTGTAAGAGAAAAACAAAAATTATATGTATATACACACACACAAAAAACCCCAAGTAACCATGTTATCTGGAAAAATAGCAAAGCATAGAGAGACGATGGCATTTCTATCTGAACTGCAAATGATCCACTGCCAAGTCAGATTTTTCATCGGCACTAGTACACTTCAAGATATTTAAATTAAAAAGCTGTCCCCCCTGATGTTTTTCTGGACATATTAGCAATAGCTGGCATTAACAAATCCTTCTTAATATGAAAAAACTTTCTGTACTTGAAGCACTTATTTTTTATTTCATACCACTGTAACCTGTTCATTTGCAAGTTAAGAAGAATAATGTTGACCAGCAGTAAATATACTGTATAGAAAGATAAAAGTGGGAAAAGCCAGCTGCAGAGATCAAGCATTCAAAACATCTAAATTACAATAAAAATGCAAATAATGATTTAAGGCAGCAGTCTCGCATCATTTAAATACCACCAATCTATTATCAAATGCAGAAAATATGGTTCAGTTAAGCTTAATCTTTAACTACATTTTTATGTTGTAATTTGTTATACAAGCATAAAAACCAGAGATTCATTAGCGTATTATAACAAACTAATACACTCACAAGAGTGCAAAAAGATAGGGAGCTTTGTATTTGTGGGGGTTTTAAAAAATCCCCACCCTATATACTGTTATATGTTGATATAAATTGGGAGGAAAAATGTAAAACCAAATATTTGAGAACTTAATATTCTATGGTATGGAACAGTTCTTTGCACACAAGCAGTAAGATACCCATTATCTGAATCACTGGGCCAATACCAAATGAGTTTCAATTCTATTAGACTTGGAGACATCCTTAATTTATCTAATAAGCTGATTTAAATGCTAGGAAGACTTGGCTCACCTGGATTCTAACATCCTCTGAAGTTTGTACTGTTTGAAATATGGCAGTACTTGGCCTTACTCAGGATCAGGCCTACAAACAGTTACAAAGACAAGCTAACTGCCCTAAAGAGTTTACAAATTAAGATTAGACACAATACCTCAATATAGCCAACAATAAAAGGGAAAGGGAGGCAGGACAAGGGTATAAATCATAAAATCAAATGATTACATAGATTAGCCATTGTACAACTTGATCCTAGTAATCTTAACATATATATCAGGAATCTGCAATGGTCCTCTACATAGCATTATCTGTGGGCAATTTTTTGCAGGCTTTGTGATCAAAGTGCATCCGGAGAAAGTCAAAGGAAAAAGGCAGACTAAATGGAGCGATTTGGCCAGTGTAGTCCAAAAAGGGGCAACATGGAAGAGAGGTTCAAAATACTTATGAAAGTAATGGACAAGCAGGCAGTTATGAATGGGACTGGCATAGGAAAGCACAAGGAGATAGTCCACATTTTGTCATATTCAACATTAAATGTGCAGAACTGCAGCCTTCACACAAGTGTAGTTCCATCAAGTCAACAAAAGTACTCATTGAGTAAAGGCTTCAAAATCAAATCCTATGAAAAACCCATCCTAAATTCACAGGAAGGTTTATTATACCAAGTCATTGTGAACGATGTTTATGGATGTTTCAGAATATTCCGTTTAATTCTGTTCTCCCTTTCCTGCGCGCACAATCTTTTATTCATACTTATGAAAGCTATATCTGTTAATCCAGGGTGTACAATAGGGCACATTTCATTGTCATGTAAATGGAACGAGATTACATGTATACAGGCATTCAGTGCAAAAGGATTTTTGGAGGTAAACACTTATATTGGGGGGGGGGGAGGAGGAGAAATGGTTTTTAAATTTTACTATAGAGTCCCTATCGTTCCCACAAAATATTGGTCATCAGTTGTCATCTCTATCCAGCTAGTAAATTACCGTAGAGAATTTTAACTTCTAAAACAAACACTAAAACAACATTGATAACTATTCTTCATGGTTAAACAGCACATCTCTTGTTCATATTTTTCTGAGTTTAGATGAGGGGTACAACAGGTATAGTATGTTCATAAATATTAGCTTTTTTTAGCATTTAGTACTGAACTGCATTTCAAATGTGCATTATGGGCTGATTTAATTCTCTAGTTATAGTAATCCCAGATATCTTGGAGCTCAACATTAAGACTTAAAAACTGTGGAACTAAACTGTTTCCTAAGGGGCTCAAGATCACAAGTATATTAATATCCAAGAAACCAATGACTAAAAATTACATACATTTTATGTTTGTTTCATTTATGGTAGTAGACATCAAATCACTTTACATCTTACAACTATTTCCTTAAATTTATCTTCACGTTTTAAAAACCAAACATTTTCTAAATTTACTGTTGCTTAGTACTGCAGCTTTACACCCTTTGAGACGATAAAGCAATTTAGTTATGCTTAAAACTAACCATAACTATTCCCACTGAAGGGATGATATTTAATCATACGCTTAAATTAAATCCTTTAAAAAAGGGGGCGGTGAAAACTTGGCTGCAATGTAGACAAAGGCAAAACTTATTACTGACTTCAAACGAGGTCAGGATTTGAGCTTTAATGAGGAAGTTTACTGCAACAAGCTAAAAAGCATTTCTTAAATAGTTTAAGCAGGGGCATGGCAATTATTGTTGTAATTTATATGCTTCAAGCATAAGGATTTTCCCTCCTAACAGCCTTTCCTCGATAGTTGCGAGTGTGTGTAAGGTGGATTGTGAGATCTAATATAACTTAGTGTATTTAAAGCAGCTTTTTGTGATGACATTTCAATTTTAAATTTCTAACTTGTTCTCTTTAAATGAAGCCAGAGAATAAATGTCTTCATGTCCTTCTTTTCCTTGAGCTGATGAGACTTCTTTAAATTTTCTTCTGAGGTGACTGCTGCACATTTCCATTCATCAGTACTCTTGTTCATATATAAAACACCCATGCACAAAACATTTATCATTAGATGTTTCTTTTGGTATCCTTATATACTATTCTTTAGCTTCAAACTATTAAGGCACTGTAGCCTGTCAAACATTAATCCAACTGAGGCACTTGCACTTCATATGCCAGAGGTAGGCCTTTCTCCAAAAGAGATGGCTGTAGGGGCTTACACCTAAAATAGAGTACGGCTAAACATTAACATATCTTGCGATCTGTTTTTAAATGTGGAGAAAATGACACTTCTCTACAAGCTCAAGTGAACGTGTCTGAACGGAGCTGGACAACTCTGCTGTAGTTCAATTTCATGTCATTATCCAAGGAGCCAGCAAAACGGGGTTGGTCAGAATTCATCTTAATCAAAAGATCCAGCAAAAAAATGTAAGTGCCAAGACTACTCTAAAGCATTCCCCCTTAAGAGGTGTGCTACTGGAAACACTCCTCAGAACAGAGACTGGCAGAAGGTAGGGCAGGGTGACACCTTAGGCCATGTCCACATAAGCGTGGACAGTTGGTTCTCTGGGGACAACTAACAGCAGTGCACCTTGTGCCATCACTAGTTGTCCTGGGGGAACACCTGTGCCATGCCTCCTGTGGCACACGGCAGGTTACCCCGGGTGCGGGGTAGGGGAGGCTGGGGCCAGGACTGTGCTGGCCCCAGCAGCCTTACCTGGGATCTTGGGGGCCTCCTGGGGCTGCAGCAGTGGTGATCCTGCTGCTCGGAGCCTGGCTGGCAGCCGACCAGAGCATGGCTGCGGCTGGCCAAGCCCCAGGTTTGAGTGGCACGTGCTGCCCCTGTGTGCACCTCTCTGCTTTTTCTTTGCACATTTTTTTTGACCCCTGGATATCCAGAGGTCAGAAAAAAAAAACAACAAAAAAACCCCAAACCCAAACAACACCCATGCTGCTCCCTTGCAGCACGGAAAACAGCTGAACGTGCAGTATGTGACGCCACAGACATGTCTGCAGCGTCACTTACCACACGGTTGCACTTGTCTGGACGCAGCCGTAGTAAGAATTAAAAGCAAACGTTTAGAAGATTGTTTTACAGAACACTTATTTCATAGAAACAACATTCAGGCATAATGCTATAGACGCTGTCTTGATACATAAATCTGCATAGTTCTTCCCAAGTACTGCAGCTCAGACGTGGGCTAAACCGTGTATTGTTTGAGAACGCATGGTCTGTGATAAAGACCCCTCTGCATCCAATCAAAACCAATTCCTTGTTATAAATGGGGGGGCAAAGTCCCATAAGCAATGAGTTAAAATCTCTGTGTCTAGTGAGACAGTATTTCTCCCTATGACAGTAAGCATGCCTTTGTTTCAGTTTATTATACAAGTGCTAACCCTCCAGGTATTTGCCTGTGAGTTTTTCCTTGGATATCTGTATTTGGGTTTCATAAAAGTTCTCAATTGTTTTTTCCCTCTTGTATATTTTTTAGTTGCTGAAAATGATCAGTACTGGGAGAGAAGAGGCAGGCTGCACTAGAAGAAGTTGGGCTTGCAGATCATCTTTATTTTCGAGTGCAAAAGATGACATGGAGGTCGAGGTGAGATAGGAATCAGCTGGGACAGAACTTGACACACTATTATAGATTACTGTTCTTGGGAAAAGATAGTCTTTCTAGGATCCCATTGTCATAGGTGCTGACCACCTCTCCATGTCATACTGAATCAAGGGGATTTGACGGTGGATCTATACTTCAAAAGATCAGACCTCTTCTGTGTAGAGATCAAAATATGGCTTTAATGCCCTACTTATTTTAGGCACTAAAGTTTGAAAATTTTAGCTCCCATCTCCAATTATTCTATGATAAGTGGCTCTCAGGTGGTAAAGCGTTTTAAAAGTGCTTAAAGGAAGTTAGGCTGTACCATAAACAAAGTAAAATCAACAAGTAGATTTTAATGCTTAATTCTTTATAAAACACTTTTATTCCAGCATACATCTGAAAGTCAGCTGCCAAATTTGACCCAGACCCTATAATTGTGGCTAAGAAAATACGGATTTTCTAGCTTTTCACTTGCATGCATCTTTTCCAGTAAATCAAGTTTACAAACTTTTAATCTGGATGCATATGCAACTCCTGCTCCATTTAAATGCTTACTTGTAGCAAATCAGGCCATTTGAGTAGTTATATTTTAACTCAGGTATGCAAATTTCCACCCAGAGTTTGCAATGCTGCATTATGTTAACATACACATGCTGACTGAAAGAATCAGTGAGATATGGGACAGGTTTTTTTGTCACAGTCTCACAATGAGCTTTGAACTGGTGTTGTACAACTAGCTTAATAAATGATCCAGCAGCAATTATTAATCCTTTCATATTAGGAGCTTTAATGTTAAGTCTGCAAGAGATGTTGCGAGCTGCAGATGTCCACTCTGGCTCTATGATTATTTGCTGTTTTCTTTACAAGCCTAGTGGATGGGTTTGAGAATATGCTAATCCTATTTACAGGCAATAAAGAGAGGAGAGTTGAAGTCAAAGTCAGATGCGAGTGTATTATGATTGAAGGACCAAATAGACATGAATGTTCAGTGGGAGAAAACACAAGTGAAGAAGTAGGGAGATACAGATGTTTGTGATGGCATTACTGAATTGGGGTCAAATACAACCACGGCACAACAAAAGAAATTGCTACAAAGGATTGTAATAGAACTGTGATTGTAAGAATAGAACATATAGTAACTCCAGTTTCATTCAGAACACATTAGACCTGCGTGGGAATACAGTATCTAAAGCTTTAGATACTGTATCTTAAGAACAGACAAAATCCAGGAGCAGCTGAAGAATAAAAAGGATTTTTTCTCCCCAAATGTCTTACAATTGCAGTAAATTTACAGCAAAATTTAAAAAGGACTTTCAATAATATTTAAAAAGAAATTATATAAAATGGGCAGGGAGACATTGTGTGTCAAACTTGGAGGGAAAATAATAGTAATGGAGTTATGTTAAAGCAAGACACTAAAAATGTGCAGTGTAGTAAGCAGCATGGGCTCTTAGTCCAAAAGCAGGATCCATAGACATACAATACAAAAAATAACACAATACAGAAAAAAAAGACTATTGAAAATACCGTGACATTACCCTCACTAGATAGTTGAGATCAAATCTGACCCATTTTTTAGGGATAATGAAGATAAATGAAACCTGCTGTGGTGCGGCAGGATAGGTCAGATGTCCTAAGTGAGACTAACAAAAATGATTCCTCAAATAAGACTCCTAGCAAGTGAAGGGTGATCACACTGAAAAACACATTACCGGTAAACATGAAGCCGTTAGACGCACCATTTTAAAACTTCTAATAGGTCTTCTCATTTAGATTTGCGTTCCTGCAAAATTCAATCCATGCTATATGGCAGCCGAGTCCAGTGGATAAAGGCACAGTAGAACATCTTTGCACTTTTTTCAGTACAACTGCTTACCTTGCTTTGCAAAATGATTTTGAGAGCTTCAGATGAAAGGTGCTCCCCCCAAAGTGTTCATTGTGTGTGTATGAGAAACTCAGACAATTATTTGGATGCGAGACATCAACATACAACAAACTTCTAGCAGAAAAAAAAACACCTCCTAGAAGAGCCAGATGATAGAAGTGAAGTAGTCATTATCTGAAGAGTGGATATACCCAATGAACATGTCTCTGCCACTTTTCATTTTTAAACCCTAGCTAAAAAAACAAAAGGGGGGGGGGGGGGGGGAAGATAAGCAGGGAGATGTTTGTTTTTGTGAAGTTTCTAGGTATGACGTCTGTTCAGGATGTCATTAGATGTGTCCCAACATCAGCCTAACAGAAAACTCATAATCTGTAATTTTGCACAATTCTCGTACGTTCTAGCTAGTATTTCTGGAATGGCAGTTAAAAAAAATGTTATCTTGTTTACCACAGCTACTTGCTCGCTTATGATTGTGTTTTCCATCACAGACTTCCTGATATACTTTGTGTACTGTTAAACGGTAATTAAAGGTACAATGAGACTGTTACAAACAACTACTACAACATTCAATTAAGAGACAACAACCAGTTTCCATAAAGTACTTTTATTGATTATGAAGAAAAAGAATGAACGATAAATTCCATTTGAATATCTGAAAATGTGGATTACATTATTTTAAGGAATAATTTTAATACATTAGACATATTCAGAGAAGAAAAATGTGCTTACCTGAAAGCCCTCACTACTCCTTTACTATGTATTTTAAAAATATTAATACAATTAAGTATAACTATTAAAATCATTTCACATTTGTTAGTAAACTACTGGCAAAAGTAGAAGGATCATAAAAGTTAATCTTTCAAATTATTTGCCCTCTCCTTCTATACCTAAAAGTGGTATCCAATTCTCCTACAACTAAACTTTCAGACTCTCCTGTTTATAAATCAATACAAATGTTGGACTAATCCTATTAAAATAACAATTAGCTTAGTCTGACACCCCAAAATGTTTTCATTTGTGCATAGGCATGCTGAAGAGCAATATTACTAAAATATATTAGAAAAATCCTTTCAGATGTAACTATCTAACCTCAACAAGCTAAATTTTCCCAACACTAGTTTTTGATAACTAGGAAATATTTTGGCAAACTAAAACAGAGAAATGAAAAGAAGTCACAGTTCCTTAAATATTGTTATCATGACCTATCTAGAATAGGACATTTGACTGAAAAAAATCCCTTATTTCACCCCCTGCATCCCTACTAACAATTAAAGGTTGCTGGGGACTGATGTAAATTTTTCTGGAGTCCAACAACAAACCCAAAACATATATTTGAGTGACAAATGAGTTCCCCTTCCTCTAGAGACCCTGTGCTTCTATAAACACAAGAATCCTTGTCAGCCGGGGAGCAGAGAAGGTAAAAAATAATAATAATAAAAAAAAAAAAATCAGAGGTACCTGTACCACAAAGTACATATCACAACAGGCCAAGATTTTCCAGAAGTAACTAATGATTTGGGATGCCCAGCCTGAGACACCTTGAACAGACCTGATTTGCAGGCTCTGAGACTAATATTAAGGCCCCTACTGTCTCAAGTTGGGCATGCAAATCTGAGGAATTCAAAGTTGTTACCAACTTAAGAAAGTATGGTCTATACTCCCCCCCCCCAACAGAACAACAAAACCAAAAAACCCACAAGCAACCAATGTTTCTGTTCGTGAATGGCCAAATAGCCAATAAAAATAATGCTTATTTTAAAACAAGTGTTGGTTGAAATATCAATAATAAAGGGTTGATTAAATTTTGAAATTTGAGAAAGATTTCAATAGCAAGACAACGTTTTAGAAATATATATTTGTCTAACTATAGCCTAATTAAACTGAGAACTGGGTCTTGGATAAAGTTCACTTAAGTTTGGCACAAAGTGCTTAGGGTCCCTTAAGTGCTGAAGCGAGTTTCACCTTAGATCTGTCCCACCCCAATCAAGTTTTAATCAGAAAATGTTCACATTGCAAAATCCAACTAAGAAAAGTTAAGCGAAACAGATTAACCACATATACTATAGTCTTGCGATTAAAGAAAGTCAATTAAAAGAAATGGATAAAGGAAGTGTGTAAAGCTAAGCAAAGTCCGATTTTAACATGGCTTGTAGAAAAGACAGATTTTGCAGGTGCCTCTCTAAGGTATTGTGTTTAAAGGGAACTGGAGTTCTTTGGCAACAATTGGTAAGCTAGTCCTTTTCTTGGTCATCATGGAGAAGGCGGGGTAGATTTGCATCTTAGATGCACACTAAGCAAAGTAGATATCTAAATCTACTACTATCCTCTCTCTCTCTCTCTCTCCCGTACACAAGCTTTCGGGGGCTGAAGTCCATTTTATCCCGGCTCAGAGAGGAAAGGACTCTGTGTGCATTTCATTTGTGGTGACTGAAGAAAGGTCCAGTGGTTAGGCCACTCTGAAAAACAGAACTGAACCTGGGCTTCCCATGTCCCAGGCAAAGGTCTTCTTTGTGACCTGGACCATGTCGCTTTATACGAGTCCCTCAGTTTTCCAGGCATAAGATGGGGAATAACAACAGTACTTGCCTACCTCGCAGGGCACAATGAGGAGAAACGTATCAAGGACTACAAGGTGTTCAGATACCATACTAATGAGGATCATGTAAATACCCAAGACAGATAGAAAGGAACTGACACTGGCCTTTTAGCTGCAGTTGGATAGCTAGAAAGCTAAAACTTCTTGCTCACACTCTAAGGCTGAGGATCCAGAGATTGAACTTTTTGAGACAGTGTAGGACAGACACACATACACACACTTTTTTTTTTTTGTTAAACAGGGAGCACCAAGAACTGACCCAATTATGAAACCTCATCACAAGCAAGGGAGTGTATGAGAACATTTTATTATTCAAATAGACCCTAATTCCTGCTATATGTGAGTTGAGGACATTCAGTTTCTCACGAAAGGAGCTCAGCATGCTGCAGGATATGATACACGACTTTACAGCATTTTGTAGATAGCTATAATGACAAATCAAGTGATCCTTGGGTTGCAAATCATACTCTGTTAGCTTCTCAAGTCGCTACTTTGTGCCAAAAAAAATTCTCTTGTTTGGAAAATCAATTTGTACTCTTCTTAATTGTCAGTCTCAGATGGTGTCAGATTCAACACCAAGTAATGACATTTCAGGGCTGAATTCATACCCCCTCATTCTCACTTCTTCACTCAATTGCCAAGCCACACACATTCACTGAGGAGCAAACTCAAGCTAAACTTTGCTACCAATGGTTTGAGAAATAAATGTTTGATTAGGATGACGCGGCTGTACACTCATTTTCTGCCACCTATTACACAGCTAGAGTTTTTTAAATCAAGCTAGTGTGAGACTGAATGATTTGGCTAACGCTTGCTTATTCACATCAGAACAGCGGAGCTGAAGCATGCGTGCGCACACACATTCACACACACGCACACACAAACGCATGTCATACTTCACAAGAACTGATGATGAAGAGAGGCTGTTCCAAATATTACTTTTCATCTTAGTAGGTACCTTGACTCCTCTGCTTGGCAAAAGTTATAATTTCCCGTTGGCTTGAGGCTGTCATAGGCAGGTTGAGGCAGGTGGGTTTTATAAGACATCACTCAACATATCTAGTTTGATAGGGGAATTCAAACTCATAATAGTGGACAGGATTTTTAGAGGTAATGCTACAAAAATTATAGGCTATTTTATCTCGGGGGGGCAAAGACCTGACTCATTGCAACTCTACTACCAACTTACCAGCTGCTTTTTTTCTTTTTAAATTGCCATTATATAATGGATTACCTTTTCCAGTGGTACTTACATGAGAGCATCTATTACACCTAAATCCAGCATCATCATTTGGCTTAGATAGAATGCTTGTTGGTATGATTAAGAGGAGTACTATTTAACTTCCCACAAATCTGTTGCTTACCTGGTCCCTCAAAGGGCAAGAGTTTGGATGGAATTGGGTCCTTAGCACTCAGTGGGATCAGGTAGAGGTCTTTCACGTGTCTGTTGTTATTAGCTACAACACCAAAACGACCACGGCTGCTAAAATAGGAGTAGAGAGAAATATAGGCCACTTCTTCCTCTTCTGTTGCAGGATGGAAACGAATCAAACACAGCTCCTACAACACAGAAGTACAAGGGGAAAATGTTTAACTACTGCTACACTAGAAAAAAAGTGTGGGGAGGGACACTTTTGGGAATTATCAATATCTATAAATTGTGGCAATGACGACACTAATTTCCAACGTAAAGACAATACAGTAACCAACACTGGTATCGCTAACTCAAATTATTATTATTTTAATTTAAAACGCACACTATACTTTTGTATATCTAAATATCAGAGCTATTAACATTTAGAGAATACGAATGAAATGAAGACTCTTACTATGCATTTTAATAGCAATTCATATTCTATTATGCAAATTTTCCATTTTTGAAGCGTTTTTAATGGTAACATTTCTTGCATATATTGGATGATACTCCCTATTCTTTCAAACTCATGTTTAAACAGTTGATAAAAGAATTAAATTTTGTTTCACTTATTAGAACATTTACTCAAAGATAAAGAGAAACTGAGGAGCTTGAGCCATTTTTCACTGTAGAGCATCAAAAAACTCAAGATGCTCAGAATACAGAAGTTTAAAAATTGGATCTACTGAAAAAAAATCTGGAGTATGAACTTTTAATCAAATTCTTGGATCTTGGGTCATTTCTAATGTTATCCAATGTCTATCATCAAAACTGTAGTAGTTCTGTCATTTATAATATTATAATTTTCTTCTTCACTACTACACATAGGATTTTAAATGAGTACCTTAGAAATAGAAGATTTGAGCTTGCCAACATAATCCCAGACTGTCTTCGGCGAGATCCTCCCACCAATATGAATAGTATCTGGTAAATCCTAAACAAGAAGTATTAGATGGCAATATGAGACAAAGCCATATTGTTTAAGAGCAGTACAGATTCCCAATCCCAGTAGCCTAGTGTAACGGTGCCCAAATGTTGTTTGCAGCCAAAGGAAATTCAAATCTTAAAGATGGGGAAGAGTAAAGCATGCTGCTACCCATAGCAGTTTCCTTGCTTGGTAATATTGCCCCTTGGCCAGCAAAGACTGGGGACCATCAATCTCACAGATGCTGCACCCTAGGAAGCAGAGGCTTTAATGTAATTTAGGAACCAGTGACTTCAGAGATGCATACTGTTTTGACTGGAGACTGCCTTTGCTCAATGAGATAGTGAGTAGTTATTACAATTTAAATTTTATATAAAAAATAAAATAGTTGTAGCTCTTTTCATCAGCAGCTCATCAAGTCTAGCAGCAGAAGTATTTTTAAATGCTATCCCTAAAGAAGTTTTAAGTAGAGGCCATATTTTAAATAACTGTTTTTTACAAGAAAAGAGTGACTTAAGCACCAGCCATATCCTTTAAAACAGCATTTCACAAAGTGAAGCTGAAAACAAGGCCATAATTCCTGTTACAGGATTTCAAGGATCCCAAGGCCTTTTTTTCTGTTTGTAAATTAATTTTAATGGGCATCTGTTTTAGAACTGTAGAACTACACTTCATAGTTGCCCTAAAAGAAAATGAATGCATTTTTAAATGTGAAAAAAAATAGGCTGCAAACTGTTGAGACATTACACGTTTAGAAACCTATGTAAAAGTCATGCGGGTCAGAAGTAATATGAAAATCAAACCTTATCTTACTGGACCTACAAAGTTTCAACATTTCACTGGGTTTCACACAGGCCTAATCTGTGAATTGACACAGGCCTAACCTGTGGAGCCCACTGCAACTGTATCCACATAGTAAGAATCTTTCAATTTAAATAACTCTCCCATAGCACAATTAAAGATGGTTAAAAGTAAGAATACTGGTCACATAAAAGAAAACTACTTAAACTGTCCAGTGCAATAACTAAAACATGTAAAAGATGCTTATCTGAAGTTATCTATCATTGATTATCCTACAACTACTATGTAAACACTTGTATATTCAACAAGGAAGTTATGTTTTAACATTGTTACCAGTATTAAAGAAGCACAGAGGCTGTTTACACAAAATACCCATTCATTCAATATTGTAATGTTGTGTTTGGTGTTAGAGGAAGGGAAGTTAAACTAAATTCCTGAATAATTTGTTCAGGAATACTGCAGACGTGTTGAAATTAAGTAAATATCTGACAATCTCAAATCAGCATCAATATTAAATCAGACTGTTTTACATCAAGTGTGTACCCAGTCAATAGCAAATTAGAAATGAGAGTTGTAATATAAAATATTTGAGATATCTCAGTTTATTTGTGGTTAAAAGGCCTCTTACTTCTATAGCTTTCACATTAGCATGCTAAGGAAAACAATTTGACTGAAGTGATTAAAGTGATGCCATTTAGTTCTAATATATTTGCACTGTGACAACAATTAGCAAGTGACCAAAATCTTTATAATAGGAAATACTGGTTTATTTTATATACACAGTGTGTTCTAACCTCACTAAGATATTCAAAACACCCAGAGACAGGGTATGCTTTAGTGACAAATTTCGCCACAGTTTGCATGTTAATAAATCCTTTCCAAATGGTGCTGAGACGAGAGAGAAAGAGGGAAGTATCTCCATCCTGAGGTGACCGTGCCTCTGTGACACTGCAAGACACAAACATGGAGGGAAGAAAGTCAGAAGTGAACTTCCTTTTCTTTTTTATCTTCTACTGTCCACCCTGAATTATTTCATACATTTTTAGCAAGTGAATAAATATGCTACAAAGATGTAAACCTCTTTATTTACAAGGAATCCAAGTAAGTGAAAGACTTATGTAATTTATCTATATAAACTATGCTAGGAAACAAACTGGATTTTAGTAGAATGCATGGAGATTTCATAGATTTTTAGGGCCGGAAGGGACCTCAGCAGATCAAGTCCGACCCCCTGCCCTGGGATATTGAAAATAAAAGCATGTGTGTGGAGATGGGGAATAAAAGGATGCAACTGTTCTGTTGTACAACTGTAAAGTGAACTGGATTAAGCATCTTTCACTAAATAAGTACTAAATAGGCTTGTAAACTTCACATTAAAAAGCTAAATATAACTACAAGTAAAGGCTGGCTTTCAAAAAATGAAACAAAAATAAAAGCAAAAGAGGGGAAAAAAGCCTGGTTTATCAACATTTTAGAACTTTTTTGCATTTCCTATCAAATGTACACTGCATAAGTGATCCAATCCTTTTACTAAATTAATCTTGCTGTAAGCACAAAAAAGAAACAATAATGTAGAATGAAATTCTTTTGCTATCTCCATATAAATCTGGAGTAATTGCATGGACTGACTAAGAAAGGGTGTGTGTACACTTGTATGCATACACCACACACACACACACACACTACACTTTCAAGTCTATTTTTCCACTCACCTACATTTATAACTCAATTACTGTTAATGTAAAACATATGGATACTTTGTAGGAAGACTGTAACAACCAGAGAGGGCAAGCAGAGGATGATAAATCAAAAGGCTTTTGAGTCGGCTCACATGCATTCTGGAGTCTGAAATTCTCTTCTGAATACATGTAAAAAATGATAATAATGTTAAAGGGTCACTAGCTTGGGTTAGGGTTGACTTGGTATCAAATTTACGTACTTGATATTTGGTGACTGTGGAACAGCCAAATATCTTGGATCTGGTGAGGATGTTGGTTTTGTTAATATTGATTTGGGTGCTGTTAAAACAGATTTTGGTATTTCCTGTTTTGTTTCTCCCGCAGAAACTTTGTCAGGTGCAGGACTGGAACGCAGTGCTGCAGCTACAGCACCCGAAGAACTGCTCATTGCTGTCCTGGGGTCCCTGCCAGATACAGTAACAGTAGTGACAACCCCTCCAGGACAGGAAGTAGGATAAATGGAGGACTCTTCGGACAGAGAAGATTCTGTGTTATTCTGTCCCTGTGTTGCAGGAAAGTAAGTTCTTTCCAAACTTGTCTGAGAGACTGTTTCTGTTCCCGATCCAAGTTCAGTTTCCATTGTGTTTTCAGGTTCTCTCTCTTTATCAGGCTCTGCAGTTGTCATTGGTGTAGAACTTTCATATTTTGGCTGCATTTCTGATTTTGATTTTTGCTCCATCTTTTTAGTAGAAGTTGCTGATAATTTTGATTTCTTTGGTGCTTGTTCATCATCAGATGCTGAAATCTGACCTGTAAATTAATTTTAAAAAGTTTTAGTTACTGTTCACCACAGGGCAATACATATTAAAGAAAAAATATATATTTATATATAATCTGTAGTTAAGCATTTATCTATCATCCTTAAAAAAGGAAAATATAATTGGTTATATTCATCAAAAAGAATTTTTAAAAGTGTCTGAATAAAAGAACCAAGGAAGATATGGAAAAAAAGTGATTGCAATACAAATTTTACACAGCTACAAGGAGGACCAGTTTATATTCACTTAATGGTACATAACACAACTCAGGCTCAGTCCTATGTCTAGCAACAGAAGTCAGAAGGCATCTTCCTGTTGACTTCAATGAGTGTTGAATTTGCTCTTTACATGTAGGAATTCTTATACGCAGACTTAAGTTAACTTTTTCTCTAAAACTAATTCTTTTTACCCGTGCAGATCTTGCAGTTTAGGTCAAAAAGATGGGCTCGATGCTGACTCGTTGTGTCCTTTAACATACTGCTGAAAACATCCAGACAGGGAGCACTGTTTTGATCCATGGCAGCTCGGGATGACTCCTGCTGTTCCTGAGAAGGAACAAGTGTGAAAACAAACAAAAAATTCTAATCATTTCAAATATACCAGGGTCTTTGGAATCAATTTAGCTGCAGTTGTTTTAAACATAAAATAATGCCATCTCAGTTCCGCCCTCCACAAGATTACTCACAGAAGCATTCTTTATGACAACTAATATCTCTTTAAAATGGGCAAACTTAAGTAAATGCCTGATTTTAAAAGCATCTGTAATACTGTGCCCATTAGCATGGTGCTCTTCCCAACACTAAAAGGCAAATCCTTGAAGAAAATGCTTAGAAACTATATATTGCTGACAAACAACATGCAGTACCAGATGTCATCTATTTTCTTTAGTGTTTTGGGTGCTTACACAAATCTTTATACTTACATCAGAATCAGACACTGGTGGAGAATCTTCCATATTCACATCTGGTATTGTTTCTTGTTTTATGGCTGATTTTTTACTTTCACGAGATTTACTTCTTGACTCCATAATCTACAAAAAACATAACATTATATTGTAAAAAAAATCTCACATTTCATAGAAATCATAGAAATTAAGGGCTGGAAGGGGCCTCAAAAGATCAAGTCCAACCTCTCTGCTCTGGGCAGGAATACTGCTGAGATCAAATGATCCCTGTAAGGTGTCTTATGTTGGTATCACTTTTGTACTTATGACCTTTACTTCAGTACCTTCTGACAGCTACAAAATAGATTAGCCTTCCATTATTTTTGCTCAAGGCAAATATTAACAAACAAACCTTTGTGAAAAGAGTGCCAAAAAAGACAACTCTGGAAAGCAGTTGAACAACAAAAACCCAACAATCCCTTTGAAATATGTCTGAAACAAAACTAAATTACTTACTGATCTGATTGGTTTCTCTTTCCATGCAGATAGTTCTTTAGACAAAAGCTCTTCCGGCTTCATTCTCACTAGCTTTGTCAGAGAAATTTCTCCACGAAGAACACGATGGAAAAGACCCTGTAAACAAAAGTCTACTTTATTGCTGTGCATAAGAGTACCTGCTTAACCCGATAATATGGGAAATGTTTGGTTTTTTTTTCAGAAGACTGAATGTTATTCTCAGATTTATTAGTTCTAAGTTACAAAGAACTAAGCATAAGCAAAGTGGCAGGGCTTAGTAAGCACAGAGAGCAAAGTGAACGCGCATGGAGAATGAACTATCCTCATCACTAAGTAAATCTCTCCAGTGGAAGGGCTAAAAGTGTCAGAAATGGTGTAAGGAAATATTTAACAGTCACTACCTGTTATACTTGTTCTGGAAATAAAAATATCAGTTTCTGGTATTCTCAAAAGCTAAATCTTTTCACAACAGATCATTTTAAAACCATGTAGACATGACTACATGTCTAACAGCCCTGTGTATCTACTACAGGGGTGGGCAATTATTTCGGGCAGAGGGCCGCTTACTGAGTTTTGGTAAGCCATCAAGGGTTGCATGACAGGCAGCCAGGGCAGATGCATATTAATTTTCTAAATTTTTTAGAGGCCTCACAGGCCAGACAGAATGGCCTGGCAGGCCGCATTTTGCGCACCCCGATCTACTATGTAACATGTATCATTTAGTGTCATAAAAACAGAAACACTTGATGTTTCTACCACATATAGACAGGATCGTATTGTTAAATCACATAAAAATGAATGGGTCACACACAAAACTTGGTAAATCACTTTAAGATAAAAATAGGATTTTACGTCAAGATGTGAAAACATTTTAAATAGCTTTAGTTAATAAGTCTTTTCCCTTAAAATGTAGAATATTAAGGGGGAGTTTGACAGACTAAACTTTAAGATGCTTTTAGTGTTAAAAAGTTTTCATGCGTTTTAGTATACACCTGGTACTTCACTAGAACACAAACCTGATTTTTTGGATCCTTGAGATTGAACATGATGCTGCGATATTTACTCTTATAACGGTTGTCTGTAACTCGAAACAGGTTAAACATCTCCTTTTCAATATTTAGTGCGATCTTCCCTACTTCATTTTCTGTCATGACCAGATCATCACTATCATTAACCCTAGGGGGGAAAAATGCCAAATCATTATTATACAGGCACTACAAAAAAGTTTTGCAATCTTAACTACAAGTTTTTTGTAACAAAAATAATGAATTCATTGAGGCTACTCAAAATTTACCAAGCACAGTATTTCTTCCCTTACGAAAGGCAAATTTCCCAAGCACAAAAAATGAAAAGTTAAGATGATATTGAAACGGTCTTCATGTCGTTCACCAGCTTTACTTGCTTTAATTTAAAAATGAATAAATAGGGCTGTCAAATGATTTAAAAATTTCGGCACAATTAAAAAAAAATAGTCACTATTAATTGTGATTTTAATTGCACAGCTAAAAACTCAAAATTAGACAAAATTATGCAGGTACTTTGTATGGTTGGGGGGTGGGTGAGGGTGTGGGAATTTGTGGTGTGGAGGGCTGTGGGGGGGCTTGGAGCACAGGGGATGGGGTGGGGGTCCCAGCACACCCTGGCAGAATGCAGGGTACTGTGGTTCAGGAGTCAGAGGCAGCAGCAGGGCTGAGGGGGCTGTAGCTCAGGAGGGGCAGGGGCAGATGCGCGTGCATATATACACACCCAGCGCCCAGCAGGCAAGTCTGTAGAGGAAAGGGGCGATGGGGGGGAAGAGGCACAGGGGCACAGACTGAGGCCCCCACAGTGAGCGGGGCAGATCGAGACCCCCACAATGAGCAAGAGTGGGGCAGGGGCAATTGGGGCCCTGGGGCCAAGGCAATTCATGGGACAGAGCTGCAGGAGGCTTGTCCAGGGGCAAATGGGGGGCAGGGGGAAGTTTCCCACTACTGCGTGCAACCCTAGAGGAGGCATGGGGGGGGCAGGCAGCCCAGATTTGTGTGCAAAGCAGAGTTGGGCTGCCCACTGCAGGCTGGGTCTCTGCAGCCTGCTGCCATTGCCCCAAGCGCCACGTGACACCATGTTGTCCCTCCCACCGCTAGGTGGGCAGGGGATGCACAGCCCAGCCAGCATGTGGCTCCCAAGGGAAAGTCAGCAGGACACAGAACCCAAACCCACAGTGGGCAGCCCACCTTCATCCTGCACACAAATCCAGGGAGCATGTGCTCCTACCTCCGCACAGCTGGATGAGCTGCCTGTGGCTCCGTCCCACAACCCACCCCAGCCCTAGGGCCTCATTCACCTCTGCCCCTTCCCCACTCGCTCCCTCACCATAGGGGTCTTGATCTGCTCACCCCCGCCGTGCTCCTCGCCTCTCCCCCCTCCCATCCCCTCCACAGACTTACCTGCAGGGCACTACTCTAACACGCAGCCAAGCTGCATTCCTGGCCACATGCAGGCCACGGCTGCTCATTAGGCCTGTGCAAAGCAGCTAGTATTTGCTTCGGATTCGGACGATTCGGGGGACAGTGATTTGATTCGACTGTCCCAATTCCCGATTTTGGCTGCTGCCAAATCTCCTAATCAGCCTGGCCAGGCTCATCCCCCAGCCCCTCCATGGGTGCCCTCTCTGGGCCAGCTCCAACCCTTTAAGAACACCCCCCCCCCAAAAAAAAAAAAAATGAAGAAGCCCCCACACTCACCACTCCTGCCAGGTGGGGGATGATCCCCGCTGCCCCCCATTGCCCCGCACCACATGGAGGGCTCTGCACTAACCCCCAAAACCCTGAGGCCACTGAAGGAGCCATGAGGCCTGGGGCTTTTCTTGTGGTTTTTTTTTCCTTAAAGGGCCTGAGCTGGCCCGGGCGGGGCACCTGTGTGGGGCCTGGGGGAGTGGGGGGGTGGTCAGGGGACTTGTGCAGAGCCCCCCATGCAGCGTGGGGGAAGCAGAGATCACCCCCCACCCAGCAGCATCTAGTGAGCACCGGGGATTTTTTTTTAAAGGGGCAGGCAGGGCAGCCATGGCGGGGTGGGGGAGTAGGGGATGTCGGAGCAGGGGGGCTAGCAGGGGTCCCCCCATGGTCTCCTCCCTCGCCCCTAGTACTTACCAGCCCGGAGTCAGCTGCAGCTCCCTGCTGCAGCCACCGGGGACTGCCCGAATCATCAATGCTCTCCAAAATCTTTTCCGAAGATTCAGGGAGCTTTGAATCGATTCAAACCTTTAAATCGGTCCCCTGATTTGATTCGGAGATTCAGCCACTGAATCGGGCCGAATCTCCTCCGAATCGAATCACCACCCGAAGCTTTGCACAGGCCTACTGCTCGTTTGTGCCTGTGCCTCCCTGCCCCCTTGCTGCAGCTGCTCAGAGCCCGCGTTGGGCTGCCCTGCAGTCCTCTGTGGTGCCAATGCTGCCCCGCTGGGTGGGCTGGAGGCAATGGTGACAGTGGCAGAGTGGAGCTCAGGCGCAGGCTCCAAAACCATGTGCGATTAACGCACTTAAAAAAATGAATGCAAGTGTTAATCACGCATGTTAACTGTGATTGACAGCCCTACTAATTAACAATGCTTTGAAATTATTTGATACTTTAGTGTTTGGGCATTTATACACATGCCTTGGGAGTGGCAGGGGGAGGAAGTGCTTTAAGTAGAGCTCACTCGATGAGCTTTAGATAGAGCACCCCTGCCACCATTTCAAAGCACGGGGGAAATGATACATGAGATGCAGGAGGCTGCTGGAGTGCAGTAATTGCCACGCTCCAGTGTCCCTGCTCATGTATTTCTGAGTGATTTCTCACCCCTAGCATTTCTGAGTGATTTCTGCTTTTACATGTTGCAAGTACAACTGCTGTCCAGATCATCCTTAATGTCACAAGGAGAGTCAATGCTTCAGTGAGCTTCCAACCCTATGATAAAACTGGGAGGTATATTTCTCTTCCTATATTCTATATTTCTTACCCCACCAACACTCCCTCTCCTGATTTAGCCTTAAAAGAACTGTTATAGTTTGAGACGTCACACAAATTGCCTTATTAAATCTTCAGGCTTTCAATACGCTATTTTTAGTCTACGCACTGGGAATTTTACCATCCGAATCTCAAATATTACCAAGCTTTGATAAGTTTAAGTGGATTTAAAGTCAAAGAGTTTACTTAAAAATGAAGTCAATACCTCACTATCACTATTAAACATGTGTTTCAAAGTATGTGTTTTGAATTCCCACCTTTTCCATAAAATCTCTTTGAGAGATCGTCGAATATTTTGTCGAATTTGAGAGTTGGGTTGTGACTGAATTGTGTTGGCTGCTGCTTTTGCTTGTGCAGTTGCAAATGCAGTGGAAACAGAAGCAGAGGACATTGCGGGTTTTCTCAGGCCTCCAGCAAAGCTGGAAGACGCAGTTGATTTTCTGGAAATTGATGAAGCATGGGGAACTGGTGACTGTTTTGGAGAGGAAACACTGCCTGATGAAGACCAAGATTTCTTGGGAATAACACCTTTGAATCCTGCAGCAGAGTGTTTAATTGGATGTTTAGGTAGTGAGCTACCAGCAAAGGATGAGGGCTTCTTTGGAGGAAAAGTTTTAGGCATGGAAGACGTTGGTTTGTCAGATGAAGTCACCATTTTCTTTGATGCTGTTCCAGATTCTCCTGCTTTCTCTTCACTCTTCTTCTCTTCCTTCTGAGCTGTTAAACACAACACAATAAAAAGGTGACATAAAGTACCTTAACTGCAGGAATATGAAATCTTAATAAATATTTGAAGTACTTAATATACTTGGTGTATTCCCTTACCTTAAATTAAAAACTGGTGATTGCATGTAACATTTGATTAGATATACACTTTCTTATTAAAGAATACCAGTTATCAATTCTGAAAGAACAGTCTAGGAAACAATGGCTCCAAAACAGCAAAGTTTTGAGCAGGCAGCCACTTCAGTTTGTGTCATAAAATCTTTCACATGCTTACAATTCTAACACCTCCATTGACTTTATGAAGATACGAATACATGCATACCAATACATTTAAATTTGCTTTGGAATTAACTCAGTAGTTAAAAACTGGACATAATCTAAATGTATACAAAGAAAAGCTTATTGAGGAGACAGACCACTCGAAAAGAAGCTTTGCATGAGAAATTTATGAAGACTGAGTCAGAATATATAGAAACCATATTAAAAATTACTTCCACCTTCAAAGATTCCAGGCATGGAGTTCACTGTCAAGAATTAATATTCAACGCAAAGGACAACTGCAAAAACTTCACACCAGTGTGCTTTTCTGAAGTTTCGTGTCCCACAAAAAACTAATCTGATTTGAAAAAAAGTAATGACATTTACATAACATCTAGTTGTTGTCTATAGTTTGCAAGTTTGAAAGAACAAATTCAGTCATGACTCAAATCCAACAGTTTGACTGAACTATACCAAGCCCAAGCTAAGTGTTATTTAAAAAAATTTACAGGTTACAAAAATCAAGTTATCTGGCACTTGCAGTAATGAACTTTCACATTTTAATTTTTAACTGTAGAGCAAATTTGAAGAAAAGTAAAAATAATCTGACATCTCTAGCAATTTATAAATTAAACATTTTCAAGTCAAATTCCAGCTAGGCTTCTGAAAACACATACATTAACAAGCATGCATTTTAGCAAATGAAACAACAAATCAGTGAAGTAAGAATACTGTTGATCTCAAACCTCTCCCACTCCCAAGGCACAGATCTGGAGTTTAAATCAGTCATTTTATCCCACCACTAATAGAACAAAATAAACCTTTTACAGGAAATGTGTATAACATCAGAAGCACAGCAGGTATGTGGGGTGGGTCGATATCTTGCAGTTTCAAGTAAAACTTGAACACACTCTGTTAAGTGAAGTTCTACAATCTAGGTGTCTGAACACTTGTTTACGGAAATCAGAAGTTTTCCGATTGCTAATTTCAGCGTCACACCAATACTGAGATCGAGAAAAGAGTGCAAGATGAACCAGGTTTTTGCTCCTCCAATCCCTGGGACAGCCGGGAATGACTCAGAATGGGAAGATCAGTAAAATCAGCAAAAGCAGTTAAGGATATTTTCACCCTGGGGCATCAGAAACAGGAACATAACTTTCAAGGAAAACTTCTAATTTCTAAACACCATCTTGCATCTATTGAGATATCTCTTGGGGAAATATTTATAAGCTTCCCCTCTCATTTGAAAATATCTATGAACTGGTTAACATGGATCCTTCTAGTCTGATTAATATTTTCAATTAGATTTTCTAAATGTAAGCTATTCTAACAAATCAGGTTAACAAAATGATTTGGCATACTTTCTGGGACCTTGCCAGAGCTACCTCATGATAACTTATCAAGGAGACCAAATCCAAGTGTTTTCTCTTCACCCTTCATATCCAGCGTAGTGGCTTCAGAAATAGTCAAAGACACGATAAACAAGATAAATTATCGTCTTCAGATAAATATGTTTTCGTTAAAATTACCAGAGTTTTATCACAATTAGGGTAGCTGATGTTATGAAGAACCAATTGACTTATTACAGTTGAATATCCCTGAGGCTAAATCTCAAGCATGCAAAGTGAACTGTTGTAGGCCTAAAAGGTAATTTCCTGATCCACAACGTCCAATCAGTTACCTTCATTTGAGCTAAAATTACATTCCATGTGGACTCCTTCCTGAATTCCATGGGGTGAGTGAGATCTTTTTACATCTTAAGTAGGATAAAGATCAGTGGAGTAGGTGAGGTGTCTGAATTTCCCCACCGAGTAAACCTGAAAGATAACTTTGTCGTCCAAAAGAATAGCTCGCTATATAGAGCTCTTCCACTTTTATGTACCAGGGCAGCATTATCAATAACGAGGAACCACTGAATCGATGAAAAAACTGTGGGAAAATGGAGAAAGGAAAGGCTCACCAGTCTGAGCTGATGAGCTTTCTGGGATCCTGAATATATTCGTTTTGGAGTTAGCAATACTCGTATCTTCAAGTCTGACTGCATCTTAGGGTTCTGTATAAGACCCAACTTTATGGCATGTCAGCAGACTAGCTAAGTAGGCTAAAAACTGGACAAGAGGTGTTTCCTACCCTCTTGGTTTGGCCAAATCAGATATCGTTGAACCAGTGGAGGCAGACAGCCCAGATAACAGCCTTGGGAACAGGAAACAAATATAGCCAAGAGCCCTGTTATGAATGTTTAAAGAAACCTCACTTTCAGGCATCTTCGGTGATTGTTGCTTTTCTGACTCATTTCAAATCTGCATTTTTTCCTCTTTCCATCAGCCAGGGCAGAAGGACAGAAGTTTCTGTGAGTCATTACAATAAGGGCAGCAAGGCACATTTGGGATTTCAAAACAGACAGGGTAGATTGTGGACCCTTCGATGCCAAGATCTTTGGTGAATTTGATTGGTGGTTCTATCGCTGATGGGGTAACGGTGAATGACCTGGCAGTTCTTGAATAGTGCATTAGAATTGCAGAAATAAAATCAATGACTAGTTTGAAGAGATGCTGGCTTGTATTTGCTGCATTTTTAAAGTAGTATGCAGAATATTTAAAACTAGAAGAAATCCTAATGACCCAGAGGGTTCTTGTATGCAACTACAGCATAGCCAGAAGCGTATCTTATTCCTTCCAAGGTGCATAGTAGTTCACATTCAAATAGACTGACATTCTGAGAGGTATAGTGAAAATCCTCGTGCAGCTGGGATCTCATGGGGATATATATTAAGCCTCTGGCCACATGTTCAATTAATGGCATGATAGGAACAAATTAGTTATTTTATTACACATATTCTGTAGAATAACTTTGTGGCTAGTTACTCTTTTTATCACACCATTAATAGATTGAACGTGTGGCCAGGTGACAAATTAAGACGTGATTAACTGGTTAGTCACGTCTAAAGTGTAATAGGTAAATGGAGCCTTAGGCTTAGTCGGTAAATGAAGGGACTTGTGGATCTTCCGCTCATTTAGAATAGCACAGCCTCTAGATCTTCTTGGGCAAGAGATACAATTAGAAACACAGGAGTTAAGATGTGGAAAATGCCTTGTAAACCACCCAAATCTATCCCCTGTTCTCCCAACACACTTGCTGCTCCCTACAAATGTTTTAGCTTTTTGTCTTCAAAAAGGAGCTCTCACTCCTTTTCCCCGAAAGTCCTATAGGTATTCTTGTGCTATTGCATTTAAACCAGCAACCCATACTAAGGGGAGAAAGTTAACTAATAAACCCAACATAAGAGAAAAAATAAAAAGAACAAGGAGGAAAAATGAGGTAAATATCGGTCCCTGCATTCTGGCATTAATTAAATCTTAGGGTGAGGGGAAGTAAAAAATGTTGTCTTCTATCTACAGACAAATATTTTAGATATTTTTCTCATGTTTAGCTTAGATTTTTATCAATTTTGTGCTTCGCTTCCTTTTTTAGGGCATTTGTTGCATCACAGAAACTCACTGAAGCCTAAGCCATTAGTTTGATGTCTCCTGAAGGGAATACAAACTATTTTAGATATTAATAACTCCAAAATCTCAACCTTTCACATCCTCCTATTTGGTCACTATTTTTCCTTAAGAAGTGCCCTTTTGACCTAGTAGTTATAATATATTTACCAACACTTAATGATAAGTAGCATAACAGCAGCTTTGAAAAAGTTACTCTCATCTGGCAGGCATTATAAATTAAACCATATAAAACACTTTTAGGAAGGAAATGAGATGTGCTAAGCTTCATCCTATAACTTAGAAGTGTGCAATATTTACTCTGGTCCAAGTATTTCACAACAGTAACAGGCCAACAGCTCCGAAATTATCTCTCTTTGGACTTGAAAAAGAATAAAAGCTTTCTAACAAGATCATCAGCTAGTGAACAAAGCATAGATAATTATTGAATCCATATTAAACTAATCTTAAGTCTACAATTTTTAGGGATCTGGATGTAATGTATGATATTATTGTACAATGTATCTTGCTACAACAGCTACAAAAAACTAAATGAAAAATCTGAATATTCATCTTTTTGTCTCTCAAAGTGAGATCTTTAAATGCAGAATAGTGTTAATATACACAAACTCAAAGCTAGTAATATTTTTCCTTTAGTTCTTATTCCATTTTCACACTATTTAAACTAAGTCTGGAAGGTTTAAATTCTGCTATTATTTTTTAAAAAACTATTTAAATATTATTTGGAATGTAAAATCATGATTTTGCATAAAGCTGCAACACATGCTGCAAGAACGCATCTCTTCTACTTTAAGTACTTAGTCTTCAAGACTTATTTAGTGGACTAAAACTTAAATGCTGAATAGTAGATAAGCTAATCATATCTTAAATTTAAAATATGAGTACCGGTTTAAAATTCTTAGAACACTAACCCCAGCAGATAATTAAACAAAAAAGTTAGCCTACAGCAAATGTTTCACCAAATATTGTAATTTAACACAAAGGGAAAACTGTTTCAGCAAATTTAGGAGTGCTCATCTACATATTGGTTTCTGGTATGGGTAAAAGTTATTTTACCGTATTCAAGACAAGCTCAACTAAACTAACATTAGTGGTGTGTATATGTATATATATATATATATATATATATATACACATACACACACACACACACTTTTAAATCAGAGTTCAATATGGTTAAACAGCATTCAATATGGTTAAACATAATCGATATGTTTTTATATTTATCCTAGTTGCATATGGGCTTTTTCATTACTGTTGAAGTAGTTAAGTACATTAAGGTTATAGCGTTACTATATAAATTGAATGCAGCTAAATATTTGCTCATTAGCATGTGAGTGTGGGGAACACTTAACTGAACACAGCATTCAATATTGACTCCCATATTTTGTTTAGCATCAAGTTGTTTAGGGCAGCTTCTTGCAGGCTCTCTTTGTATTGTGCTGGCTTAGGCCCTGCTTCCAAAACGCTCATTTTACCAAGATGAAGCTCTGATTACCAAATCAACATATAAGCTTGTGAAACTGTTCAACCAATGCAACATTGTGAGTGTTTCACATGTAGTGTATGCATGTAAAAAATGTATCAGTCTCACCAATCCTTCCCACACTACTAATATAGCTGTCCTCTAAGAAGGGCCTTACGATCAAAGGGACAAAGATCACAAGTGCAAACACAGACTGGTTTCCAGGGTTGCAGAAGCACTAGTGTCCAGGAAGAAAGATGTAGCTATCATCAGTTCTAAAGTCGGAAAGGTTTCTGTTGAAGCGGTGCCCCATTAGCAGGCAAAAGAAAAAAAGTTACTAAACTTAGTAAAACTCATAAATTCAGAGCAGTTCAGGCTACATATTAAAACTATGTAAGCTCCGTGCTACTAACTAATTCTACCAAAGAGGACTTATTACAGGACCTGAAGTTAACAAGGTTTTTAAAGTAGAATCTTGTGTGTCCTCCAATTTCAGTCTCATGCAGCTAACCCCGTCTCAAAAATACTTTTCTTGAATACTTACTAATTTAACGGACCTTGCACTAAGCCATCTGAAGGAAAATATTTTAAGTTGGGCACTCATTTAAAATGAGGGCACTGCCGATGCGTTTAGGTATAGTGCGTATATAAAATTTGTGCATATTGAGTATATAGGCAGCTCATTCCGTTTGCTCTAAAAGCATCCTAGTATGAAAAGCCATTAAAAATTGTGGTCAATAATATGCCCTACGCAGTCTCCCAACAGGCACTGAACTGTGGTAGGCAGATAGCTGGAGCAGTTACCAGAAGTGTGCGCCCTCCTCCAAGAACAGTATGTCAGCAGATGTGGAGTTTTATTTCGGACTAGCTGCAACAGTGGAAAGGGCATTTATGAACATAATGGAGTCTAATGGACTACTTGAGGCTTGTAGATGGTTACTAAAGTACTGTTTTTTTGTAACCGATGAACCCATTCAATGGGTGGACAGGCCTCGGTATTCTATGCTCCATGAAGCTGCAGCGTCCTTGCAATGGCAGCCCCAAGTAGGGGATGTTGACTCAACCAATTTACCCACCCCTTTCCCCCCCAATAAATCCTGAATCCCAGCCTCTCATTCCTGTGGCAGACAGGGCACTTTCCCACAGATAATAGCTGGTCCCAGGAGGCAGCACTGCATTACAGGTGGTATACCTCTAGCAAATGATGGAACTCTGCTGGTTTCCAGAGAGGGAAAGAGAGAAAGACCAAACCAAAGTCCTCAGGCAGAAAAATGAAACCTGCTGTAGGGTTTAGGGTAATCACTTTGAGCAACCCCAAAATGAATCCTCTCCAGAGCTTGTTTCGGTCTGCTTTCTCACACAAAGTAACAAAGGTCATAATATTAAAGCAGCACCAAGAACGTTTAGAAACTCAGTTGATGGACATTTCTGAAAGTTGTAGATCAGGGCAAAACATCAACCTCATCCTATTGGGTATCAATGTGACTGTGACTGGGAAGCTTTGCTTTTAATTAAAGCTTCTTTGCCTTAATACAGGGCAGTGGGGCAGGGGAGGAAGAAAGGCAGGGAGGCAACTTTTTTGGCAGGCTTGCCACAAGGTAAGCCATGCACCCTGATCCTCCGGAGCCACTCTGATCCCCCTGCCCAATGTGTTTTGCCATCTGTTCCTTACTTGTTCTGCTGCTCTGCTTTCTGCACCCTGCTCTACTTGTTGCTGTGTTCCCTGCTTCTTCCCCCATCTGCCCTATGCCACACAGCAGCTGCCCATGCCATTTGTGGCATATGTGCCAAGATGGCCACCCTCGCTTTTAGCAGGTTTGAACACCGAGATTTTTATGTTTTGTAATGTGAATGTTGAGGCTTGATTGAGGCAGTTTTCACTGCCAGGCACCTGTCTCGTCATTTGACACTTTGCAAAGTGTGTGTAAAGTTCGGCCAAATCAAAGTCCTTCGTTTCCACTGAAGTAGGAAGACAATTAGCTGCAATTTTCCTACCACCTCGTAAAAATCTATGCTGCACCTGGTCCAGGTATTTTGCAGCCCTGCACCTGAATCTGCACCCCTCTTCCCCCCTTCCAATGACACACAGAAACTAGAGCTCCTTACTTTTCTTGCAAGTCTGATTTAAGGAATCCTCCCCCCCCACCCGCCCCTTTCCTCCCCCCCAGAAAAACTTCTGTGTTTCATGGTCTCTGCTCAGTAGATCATTTGACAATCTTCATGATTTCAATTTAGCAAGCTGTGTGGGACTACGTAGCTACTGCAAACTTTAGAGACCTTAAAATGAAGTCTGCTTCAGCTTACCAGGAAGTGTTTCTGCCATTTTTTGCTTTTAAATAATCTGAATCATAGCTCCATCAAATCTTCAGTATTCCTCTACAGTAGATGCTGAGTTTTCCGCTGTGCAACAGATACACAGCAGGCACCCAGTACTATAGTGAAGAGTCTACCATGCACAGACAGATGTTGAGAGATGCTTTTGCAGGTCTTCGTAAGATTTGAATTAAAAACCATTCTTTGATGTAACTAGTGGAAGACACTATTTGAAAGAATACGAAGAATCCTTTCATGGCCATAGAAGCCAAGCGCTGATTATCATGCTGTACTACTTCTGTAAGTTTTCCAGGATGCTTATAACAAAACTTGCTGTTGATATGCTGAAACTATGGTCTCTCATTTGGACTAATTGTTTCCTTGTGTTCCCCCCTCTGCATTCATGTTGTCTCATTCTTAGATTGTAAGCTCTTCAGGGAAGGACCATTTTGTGCTTGCACAGCATCTAGTGCAATGGAGTCCAGGGGGCTACAGCAATTCAAGAAAAATAGTAATAATAGTGCTGGAAATTGAATCCAGAAGCGTTACCTATGTTCTAATGTCACATGGATCTGGATACACTGTATAGAAAGTAAGTGTCCAAATAGTGGGAGCAAACCTACCACATGCTAATGTAGCACAGCCACTTCAAAAATCAAAAATTGAAAATCCCTTGCCAGGTGAGATGATGCAAGGGGCACCACAACCAGAAGCTTGTCTACAAGCTGACTACAGCTCTACTTTCTGAACATGGTCAGAATTGAATGCTGCAGTCTATGGCAGAAGTGAGTGCTTGAGGACGTGCACTGGAAATCCTCTGTGCTTGCTTCTTCCCTTAAGCCTCATCACTAGAATAATTAAGGCAGGGGCATCAAACATACAGCCAGCAGAGGTGCTCCATCAAGCCTGCCGAGCTACTGCTGGGCTTGTGGAAGTTGGGGGGGGGGGGGGGGGGGGGCAGGGAAGGTATGTATGGCCAGCTCCAGATCTTGGGGTCCTTTGGAGCCCCGGGCTAGCCACAGACATTGGCAGTGAGCTTGGGTTTCCATCACTGGCAGACCTCTGCCGCAACCAACAGACCCCACCACTGGGCCTCTAGTCACTGCACCCCCTGCTGCCCCCAGACCCACTACTGCCATAGTGCCACCCCCATCCCTGGGCTAGATCCAGCCCGCAAGGAGCCCCCCAATCCAGAATGCCCCAGGGCCCCAGATGAGTTTTGACACCCTTGGTTTAAAGGTCTCAAGCGAATGCAGATCAGAGTGGGCATGACAGATCAGAGGGAACAGCAGCCTCCAACACGACTCAGGCATTCATATAGTAACCAGCATCTTGAATTTCACCTGAAAGTTGACTCGCATTCTGCGCAGAGAACAGATATATGATGGTATGCCTTGCTCAGAGGCAGGCATTTTAAGTTTGAGTGAACTTTACCATTAATCTTAGTAGTGGCATCTACCATCTAATAGGAACAGATGCAATAACTTGGTCAGTTGAAGATGAAACAGGCATCCCTGACCACTTAATTCTTGAGAATTCAGCAGTAATAAGTCTAGTACAGGGGGTGGCAATCTATGGCCTGCAGGCCAGGTGCAGCCCACGGAACCATCTGATGCATCCTGCAGACACGAGGCTTTGGCGGCGAGGGGCGTCGGTGACAGTCGCTTTCCCCTGCCACCGTGGGAGAATTCTGGATCAGCAGCGAACACGCTTCCCATGCTGCTGCTGTGAGGAATGGGCGGCAGCAGCGGCTGAGTCCTGGTGCCCAGCCGCCTCTGACCTGAACTGGGTCACTCCGGCCTGCAGCCCAAAAAGGTTGACAACTGCTGGTCTAGTAAAACCAAAACTGTTAACTGCTTTACCAGGGGGAAGGCAAGCTCCATCAGTTTATTGTACAAAGGCTTCAAAAAGGATTCTGTCACTCAGCACCCCTACATCTCATCTGAAGTAATGGCAAACCAACTGGCTTTTATGAAGATGTGGCGCATACAGCCTCCTACAGGGATGGCGAATGGAAACACTATCGTAATAAAAATACTTTAAAATTAAAACCCAAAGGAATGGTTGCTGCTGAATTCTCAGCCATGTTTTACAAAAAAAAAAAAAAAAGAAAGAAAAGAAAAAAAGCGACTTTCCAGTGCATTCATGTAGAGCTGGAAACTAAAAATATGGAGGTCAGCTGCTGCTGCTTCAGATGTCAGTTAGAAAACACTCCACAAAGTGAAGTTACTTACCAGGAAGCGTGGATCCTCAAGAATGTTGCCTCTGCATAGTCACGCTGCTGGGATGCACGTCTGGCACCTCAGAGCTTCAGAAACTTGTAGGAGAGACATGCCTTTTTGGTGCCACTCAAGCACCCTCTTGTGGCACTGAACATTTGTTGCCTGAATCTCTAAAGGGAGATACAGCCCTCCACTCCCTCTTTTTTTAGCTGGAAGAACTACTCGCATGCATGCCTGAAGTCTGCTTTTCCAGACTGCCTGCCACTTCTCTCAAAAATGGTTCTTGGTTGTTTGCAATCACCTTTTTAATGATTTTGTAACTTTTAGGTAGTTTCAGTGTCTGTTTCCATTTTTTAATGTGCACTTGAGGTCATAGGCCAGTTTCCCCTTCAAGATTCAGTGAAAACTTAAGCCCTAATTCTTTTTGTTAAATGAATCTCTGGCTCATTTTCTGGAATTAGGTGTCTATTATGAACCAGGGTGAAGCCTCCCTAAACTGACCCTCCTTGTACACAAGGCCTCTATAACCCATACATGGGAGAACTAGCAAACCTGGCTTCAGGCTCTCGATTTAGGGAGTGCTGAAAAGTAGATGATTTGCCCCAGATAAAGCCAAAAATGTAGCTATGCAGACACAAATGAGGCTTTAGCACAGACAGGCAAAGCTGCTAACCGCAGTGTTAGAATCCATCCTCTGCTTGAGACCAGCCTATAGTAATTTATCCTGTCTACACTAGGAGATTACACCTATGGACCTGTGCCAGTGGTAGACCCACCCCTGGCTGAAGTAGGGGCAATACTCACTGTATACAAGGCCCTAGTTCTCCAGAAGTGCTTGTGGATTGAAGCGATGGTTCCATTCGGGGACACAGCAGGCCATACGCAGCTCCCAAACCCTGCACGCAACATGCATAGTGAAGCACCGGCACCCAGTATCCAGCTGTGGTTATATGCAAAAGACCCTCCTAAAAACCCTTTTCTTTTGGGGACAGGAGCGAAGGATGTACCACTGGTTATTCAACCAAGTGAACAAGTTAACAAAACTAATGTATTAGTAAAAGAATGCAAACAGCAATATAAGGTGGGGAGGTTTTTAATCAACTTCCATTGCTTTTGGTAGTGACAAAGCTAAAAGAACTGTCCCTAAAGGTTAATTTGCATCTAAAACTTGTTTGCACACTCCTATTCTTTTGTGGTGGCTCCTCACACAGGAGCCAAACACACATTGCGATGAGGAGTGCCAACCTTTCAATGTGCAGGAGCTGCCAGTGTGGTAGCTGCTTGAAAGGGTGATTCGTATTGCTTGCTTTCCAAAGGTGGCTAAGCTCCTGTTGGTCCTTTGTAGAAGTTTTGACAGAATCCTCTTGGGTACTCTGGCTGCGAGACAGCCCTTATGCACCCTCCTTGAAAGTTTTCCTACCTACATCTAATGGCAGAGGTCTAGCCTTACGTAAGTAATAGTGATGTGCCACATGCAATATGGACATACTCTGCCTTCTGTTGCTCAGGACCTACTTACTCAAGGCTGCTACTTACAGGGCATGTTTACATTACAAAATGCAGTGTAATTACATGTAGCTTCAGATGAGCAAGCCTAGTTATGACAGCAGGGTTCAACACAGGATAGCTGAAAAGCACTCAAACCATAATAAGAGCATCTACACCCAAACTTCCTTCCACCAGTTTAATCTGCAGCAGTGCAAACCACGTGTAGACACACTTATTTAGGTTTAACAGCAGCCTTTTTGGTTAAGTTTCGACTTGTATCTAATGGTTAAGCTGAACAAAAATAGAAGTAACTACATCAACTTCTGCACTAGTTTAATTGCAATTCTTTAATTTAAGTTAAAGAAGGGGGACCCTTGATTGTCCTTAATTACTGGTACAAGTTTGCTTGCTTATAGTGTTTTACTCTAGTCTCTGCAGTGTTGTTACAGGTTTACATTTTCTTTCCCTGGTTATTCTATTCTTGTTCTGTAACTCCCTCATTCCACTACTTTCTTCCATTCTTTGCTAAGTTTTTACATTATATGTATAAGAAAATATATTTTTCCTCTCCCCCCTCCTCCCCCCCCAAAAAAATACCACTTTCTTTTTTATGGTTAGAAAAAGCAATTAAACCATAATGGAATGACATGAAAACATACAGCTTTCAAATGTGTCACATTTTTTGGTTCTGGGCTTTTGTCTCATACTTTTCCTTGATAAGGGCTCTTCGTTTTGTTACAGCTGTGTAGGAACAGAAGCAGCCCAAAGGCCCTTTGCATTTGGAATCCTTTGAAAGCAACTTGTATAAGCACTTTTCAGCCTGAGACTAAGGTTCATAACTAGACAAAGCAAGTCATTAACCTGAACTGTAGACGTAGCTGAAAAAAAACGGGATAGTCTGGAGGAGACCTATATAATCAGGAACAGAGTTTTACAGATTTGGCCTCCCTGCTTCCCAGTAGGCAGCATGCTGAAGTTGTCTGCCCCTTAATCAACTGCTGCAGGACCAGAGGAAAGGGATTTGACAAAATTTAGATTGTTAGAATCACTTTAAACAAAAAGCTTCTACTTTAAAGTCTAACTCAATAAGAATTTGTCTGAATTGCCAGTATCAAATGGAATATTCCATTTAAAGGCTAAAAACTCTTACAATATTAGCGGTTGCAACTAAGTCAATATTTATCAGTTTTCTACTAGGGATTTTTATCACATAGACAAAATAGCTTTCTACTCAGTGACTTGCATCACAACTTTAGTAATAAGAATTAAATGGATTAGATTTCATGCACGTTATTTCACCTAAAGTAAGACCTCTTTGCTACATTCTGTGCATTCTACTTCTACCACTTGTAAAACGTAGCTATTAGTGACTATGTAATTTCTGTTTCTAGTAAATTTTAGCTGGTGAGTAAATACATCAGCTCAAATATCTTTTGCCATCTAAAGGAAGCCACCTGCCAAGTATACATGAGGAAGTTAAAGAACTGCCTGTGTATGCTCAGTCTGATCCAGTTCTTTAAAATGAGGATACTGCAGACCTTTACCTTTTTGCTTTCTCCTTCTGCCGACTATCTTCCAGCTTCAAACTGGTGAAAGATTTGCTGCCAATTTCCACTTGAGTAAAAATAGCAAAAAACTCTTTTATTTTCCAAACATTCTTCTGTCAGAGAACCTGTATTGAAGGGCTTTAGATAGGTGCATGCTGACGCACTGCTAATGAGCCTTAGCATCAGCAAATGGTCTAAAAACCACCCACATTCCTATAACTAAATTGTTCAACACTGCCTTATATGTTCTTTTATGCGCATGAAAACACAGGAGACTTCTTAAATAGTAGCTTTTCCCCAAAAAAGCTAAATGCCAGTAAAGCAGCTGGTGTCATATGAATGGACAAATTATGATCCTGATTTTCTAAGTACGATTAAAAATATGAAAGAACTAACTTTTCTGAAAGTAACCTACTTCTTGTCATTTTAGTCAATAACAGGTGTTAGAAAGTTACTATTCTTCAGTGCCATTCCTTAGGTCTGTTCAGCATCACTCTCTACTTTGGATCTTCAACTGACAGTTTCTCAAAAAATCATGGACATGAAAAGTAAGAAGCTTTATAAATCCCTTAGAATGCTACTCAATTGAATCTTACATGAGCAAGACTAAAAAACACTACCTTGCATTCCTAACTTAACTTCTATTGGTCTCAACAGGCTTTAAAAAAAACCCTAAAAGACTATTTGAAGGTGGGAGAAAAAAACCAAGGCCTATCAACTCAGTCCTAGTATGAGACAGTTACAGGAACGGATTGCATGCCTAAGTAAATGTTAATAGTCTAGAGCTTTGACACGACCACAACTTTCAATGCTGACTTTCCTATTAAAAAAAATAAATCTGGACCCAGACATCCTTTGAGATGACTGCATCATTTTAGGATTCTTCATTTTTCAGTTGCTGACTGCAGTGCATTTTTCTGTGATAATGTTTTGTGCAACTTTTCAAACACACTCAGCAAACAAGGGGCAGATCATGCTTTAAAATATATATGTGTATACACACACAAAATTTACAATTCACTGGTAAGCTGTGTGACAATCGGATGCATCAGTGCCATATGATCTGGAACTCCATCTTCCTCCTGGGGGAGGGTTTTTTTTTCCTTGAAATGCACTGACAGTTTGCATATTCCATTTCTCCAAGAAACTTTTTTGTAATTCTTACAAAAGAAATGCATGACATGCTATTATGGACAACATAATTTAAAGTCAAGAGCTCTTTCAGAGCCAGGAAAGCAGCAGATATAAATCTGCCTTTGTAGCCCCATATTTCAGGAAAAAAATGAGAACTACAATTTCAATATTCTGGATGAAGCACCACACTATTAAATGTATCTAAAAATCCTTTTCCTTTCCCAATAAATTAATTTTTAAAAATGTAAATCAGAAATCCACAGTTGTTATAAAAATGTGGGGTAGACCATTCTTAAATGACTAGAAATGTAATCAGGACATTTTAGAAATCACATTATTTGAAGCTTCAATTTTCCTGCTTGAATAGTTCCTCATTGGATACATGTTTTGCTGTCCTTTGCTATTTGATCCTCATTTTACTTCTGTTTTGACATGCCCTGAAGCTTTATGACTAACATCCATCTGATATAAAGGCTAGTGTTATGGGAATAAAACACCCCTTGGCAGAAGATTTAAAATAGTATGATGTTTCTCAGTGTGAAACTGAATTTTTGAATGCCCATGCTTTAACTCCCACCGTCTCAGTAACCCTTATTTTTATAGCAATTTTTGAAAAAGTTAAAATTCAGCTGGCATGTATGCTGTATACTGGTTACTGTAAAATACTGATCATCTAAGGTAAAATGGCTAAATAGCTAAAAAAAATATGATGTGTATGCATAGCTCTTCTCAGCTGGATAGCATGAATACTGCCTGTATCTTTAAAGCATTTTATTACTCATTTAGCACTACACGTGCATGATGCTTTCCAGGTGAAATAGCACAGCTACCCAACAAACCCAATGATTTTCAATGACACCAAGATGTTAGACAGTGTGAACCCATTTCAGGTTGTATGTTTTGTTGCATAAAAATACTTGCTAATTGGACCTTAAGCCATTGTGAATCTTAGAATCCATGAGAATTTAGAAACATCAGTGGGTGATGCTAGAGTAGAAGGGAGGTGAAAACACTCCTACAAAGCTGCATGTTATATGCCTTAAATAACCACATTACTAGTGTTGTTATATACACAATTAGATCAGGAGAAAAAAGATTTTTTTTTGTTTTAATCATGCAAGTATCAAATGCCCCTACAATCCAGGTTCTCAGAACATTTAGGAAAATGCCTAAACTGGTCTGACTCACACTTTCCTGCCACCCAATATAATTACCATTGCCGCCAATAAGTACATTGACATCTTACTTCCAATTAGGGCAACAATATTTTGTAGGAATTTGACAGCATTTTAGGTATACGTAATGCAGCATTGAAAGAACATTCTAAAAGAATAATTCTGCAAACCCGAACAAGTGAGATGCCTCATTTAATGTCTAGGGAACTTAATGTGCAATAAATTACTTGCATGAATAAGGATCTGCAAAAATCAGGTCTTAAGTTGTTGAATAGAGACCGATTATTTAGGTAAATTACCATTTTTGGTTAGTCCAAATTACATGTACTGAACAGGCTACAAAGCTGTAGGGCTCCCCTCCTACCTGTAAAAGCACCCTAGATAAAGAAATCTCAGTTGGCCTTTTTTTCTTTTACAGATACTGTAATACTAATTTCTTAGGAAATTCTACGGACCACTTAAATCAGAGCTGTCCAACTGGCGGCCTGTGAGCTGCATGCAACCGCTCAGGCTGCTACCCAGGCACCACTCCCCACACCCTGGCTCCTACTGCAGAGTGAGCAGGGGTCTCCAGGAACCATCTCCCCTCCCCACTTCATTTTTTGCTTTCTGCACATATCCCAGGGAAGGGGCCCAGGAAGAGGGGTTGGGCTGCCTGTACAGCATGTGTAACAGGGTGGGTGGCTAGGGAGTGAGGCTCCTTGAATGGCGGGTACAGAGGGACAGAAGAGGGCAGCTGCTACATGCAGCCCACGTGGGACAAGGCCTGTCAGTCGGTGACCTATGCAGCACGCAGCCTCCCATCACTCAGAAGCTGGACAGCCCTGACTTAAACCTTTGATCAAGGTTATTGACCAATAAAGTAGGACGATTTTTTCACCAAAAATAATTGTATTTGGTAGTTTAGTAATGGTACAACTGAATCCAAAACATTTTTAGAACTTACCTTAATTACAGCAATCTGAAGCTCCTGCTTTTCTGGTCATTAAGTGAACTCTTCATCCAATACATAGTGAATTGCCTTGTTTTCATAAAAAGGCCTGGTCTACACAGATTTTGTACCTACTTAACTATTTCAGTTATTTTCTATTGAAATAGTTAAATGTTCTACCACTAGTGTGGACCATGCATTCTCATATAAAGATGCCCTTTTCTTTTATAGGAATCAGCTATATAAATATCAGCACAGTTATAGTGGTGTAACTATTAACCCTAAGAGACTGTGAACTTATCCTAGACTGGTATGGGAAAAAGCTGTATAATTTCCCTTTACTTTCGATGTTACTTACTTAAAAAACAAACAAACAAACCCTTTCTGCAAAATATTTAAAACCTAAAATGGAAATTTAAAATGAATGTTTATACAAAACAAGCATTAAATCAATCAAATAAATAATTAAATGTCTACTAAAACAACTCCAGACTTATTCACTTAAGTAGGGACAAAAGGATCTACAGATAACTATAATTAGTTATCTATTACAGTTGTATTTCTCAAAGAAATGCAGTAAAATATAGGGGTTAGGCAAAATTTTTGAAAAAAGTTCAAAAGTAGTACTCTTGGTACATTAATTTGAATGTAAAGCATTATAAATGCTACTAAAATAGAAAAACTTAAGAAGGGGTCCCCTTGATGTTTAAAAATTCAAGATATACAGCACACTTGTCTTAAATCTGTGTCTCTTAATAGATCATTTAAAAGTTCAAAATTAAAAATTAAATCCTGCTAAAATATAGCTAATGAAAGCTGAGAAAAAGGAATATTTGTATTCATTAAATTTCCAAGTGAGATAATTTCATTAGACACCTATCTATCAGGTGTTCTATAAATGTGAAATGAAAGATTTCACATAACACCACTCTTTAGCCGGAGTCAATCAAAAGACATGCTAATAGCACAAAAGTCTTGTTCATATTACAAAGCAATATTTACTTACCTTTAAGCGAGCTAACAAGAGTTTTAGGATGTTAACACAAACCTAAAAATTATAATATGCACTACAATACCTTTGCCTTATTTCCTTCTTTATGTTTCTGTGTGTGTGAAAAATGTGTGAGATGAGCACACAGAAGGAAAATAAAGAGTACTAGTTCCACTTAAAGTATAGCATTAAGTGAATAAAAAGATAGGAAGACCACTTCTCATCTATTTAAAAAGCTAAAATTTGTTTCTAAAGCGAAAGTTCCATCGAAAACTATGTTGAAGAATTCAGTCTTTACACTGGCAATGCAAATATAAAACTTGAGATGTGCCAAAGCTAAATTAAATTATGAAAATAAAAGTTGTTAGTACAATGAAATGCTAAAACAGGTGTGCCTTGTACAATTTAGAATCTTCTGAATTTTAGCTTCTACCAATACTTACCTCCAAGAACAGAAATAGGTATAGGTTTTGGAAAGCAGAGTGTGGCTCAGCAGCTGGTTTACATCCAGAAATCAGTTGTGTACAGCTTGGTAAACCCTAGCCAAATAACATAACTTACAAATGATGCGAGTGAACCTTCAAATTTTCATATGTGCATGTGTGGAATCTTTGAAGGTGGAGAGAAAAAATTTAGAGTCATATTAAGAAGATACTAAGCTTCCTAATCTTGCAGAGGCAAGAATGGGTGGGAACTGAAATAAAATTAAGTGATTACTCAGGAATATCCCTATACGATACATACATTTGAACAACAGTGAAGATGAAATGGCAGCAGTCTTTTCTGGCTTTACTGCATTGTAATTATGATCGCTTGCCCAGGACGGTGTGCTGTTTTCTGAGGCTGGCTCTTTAGCAACTGGCTGAGTGTTTGCCTCAGTCTTGGGGGTTGTCACCACAGCCTTCTTCATGTTCATGTCTCTTTTCTCAGGAATCTGTCTCTTCTGTGAGGACACAGGTTTAATACCTGCCTATATAAGTAGTAAAATCTTCATTAGTAATACTTGCAAATCACAAAAATGACACATATTAAGAAACAATTATTTTTATACATACAGTAAATACATTTGAGAGTATACAATTAAGGGTTCAGATTCAGGTCTCTGAAGCTAGGATAAGGCATTAACTTAGCAGGAGAAACTGTTAAGTAACCTAAGTTATATACAGATCCTGCCAAGAAGTTGATACCGAATTGTACTTAGCATTAATTATGTAGACAATTCTGTACCCAACTATACCTGCCATTTTAAAGTAGATTACAGAAATGGACAACTAAAGTATGGCTTTAAAGGGTCTCTAGAAGTTAGCTTTTATTTAGCAGAGAAACCCTCTACCTACGTAGTTCCTACCTCTCATAACCCCACTACATTAATCTAGAATTCTTAATCTGTAAATTAGTTCTAATAAAAAAATCCACAAAATTATTTAAGAAAAAGCTGTTGATAGTGTTTATAGGGCATTTAAAAAGGAGGACATTTTAAAAGCTATCACTTTCCTGTTGTCTTCATGTTATTAAAATGTTATCTCGGGACAGAAAATAACAAAAATATGGAAGGACAGAGTTCCTGTCCAATATAATATCTTGCAACCATCTCCAAATTAAAAACTAATAACAACTGTGCAGAAACATATAGAAGTAAGTCACCATGCTTCAGGACAATGGCTGCCGCAAAGTTTTTCGTTATATCATGCACAGGCACACACTTACCTGTGGCTGAGGTTTTGGTACAGTTGATTTTTCAGATTTTGGTTTGATCTTCTCTTTTGGTTTTGCATCTTTGCCTGCACTGAGAAATTTCATAGTGGCTGCAGCGTGCTTAAGAATGCAGTCACTACTGCAATACACAGAATCAGGCTGAGCCACATTAAAACAGCCAGGACCAATGCATTTAGATGCACCCGGAGCCTCAATTACCTGAAGGGTGAAAGACAGAAAGTTCAAACTATTTTTTTAAAAAAACTAGTTCTCTGCAACATTGAAGCATCTATGTGTTAATTTTCTTTCTGTGTGTACTTCACGCATGCTTGGTGGTAGTGATAGATCAGCGTGTAAATGCTAAAATTAGAAGTATAACGGCATTTTTCAGTAAGCATCAGACACTACAGTAACCTATGGTTGCGTATAGGATAACAGCAGTCAGCCTAAACATTTCACTCTTGAAAGGTCAATAAAAGTATTTATACAATCATTACAATATAATCTATAAGAGGGTCTCTTGATTAATATTAAACAGAAAAACATCAGAGATTTGAACCCCATTTCTCACGGAATTAGAGATACTGGAGATGGAAGAGACCTATCAGAATAACAACACTGTCAGTCTAAAGGATGCTGTAAGGTAGAGGTTTTCTCCAGTTTTGTCCACCGTAGTTTAAGAATGAGGCAATGGGGAAGACTGTCACAGCCTAATGCTTCTCTCCCCGTCAGGTTAGAAAGTTCCCCTGACACTCAGTCCAAGATGACTAAGTTTCATGCCACTACTTGTAAGTCATACCAGTGCTATAAACTAAATAATTCCTCTCCCTCCTCAGCATTAAGATATACTAGTATAACAGCTGCTTTGAAAATGTGAGATAGGACTAGAAAGAAATCTACAGATATTTGAGGGATGTTATTACATTTCCCTTTTGTTACTGCTTAATTGCAATATATGTATTTAACTCTATGAATGGTCCAAGTAGACAGTGCATTGGACCAAGAGTCAAGAAGTCTGGATTGTAGTTCCTACTGTACTAAATCTACAGATGAAAAGCACTTTATTATTCCTTCCTCATGTATCATGTATTCCTCTCCCCCCTCTCTTCTTATATCCCTTCCACTTGTCAAAGTTCTTTCAATAGTGTGTTGATCAGAATCAAAAAAGTAACCTTTCACGTACAGTCAAAACAGTTGGGGGGGGGGGGGGGTTATGAGCTCTGCACTAGCAAACCAAAATTGCACTGGCTTTTTTAAATACCCTACCCCTTGCACTTTTTTCAAGTTATATCATATTTTGTTATTTCTGCTCTTGTTTCTAATCACTCCACACCCTATCACATCTCCATCCTCACTGGTTATTCCCTCTTCCAGACCATTAGCAAAGATGTTAAATAAGAACATGGGGTTGACTTCTACACTCTATCGACTTATATACCACAAAATACAATACCTAATACTTCCTATGATTAAACTCTATTAGATAGCCTTCCCCCACTCAGTGTAGTTTCCATTTATCATTTAACATTTTAATCCGCAACAGTGCAGCTAACCACAACAACCTGAATAAATCTTTCAGTTAAGATGTAATGAGACAGTACTAGTTGCTTAACTAAAACCTAAATACCACATTACATAGAAATGATTTTATTCTTCAGAAAAACCCCACAGTGTGCATACATTTTTCACACCTGACTATAATATAGAATAAAAATTAAGTAAATGTTCCTGAGAAGGAACTTCATACTTTAATTAAGTCTGTCTGTGTCAAAAAGGTCCCAATCCTGCACCACTCAAATTAGTGGTAAAATTGCCATTACTATTATTTTATTACCATATTTTATATAGAAGACCTAGCCATAGACCAAGACTCAAGTGTGCTAGTGCTATACAAACACAGAACAAAAAGACTAAATGTTTTCAGCCAGGACTAAGACCAAAGAAAGAGAAAAGACTGCTGAAGACAGATGGAAAAGCACAAGGAAACAATGCAACTGTAGTGATCAGCATAATAGGCTGCAGTCTCAGCACAGAAAGAGTGCTTATTTTGCAGGCATCACAGTAAGCAGGAGTTTAAGGAGGACTTGGGGCACCGGTTCACAAAAACCATGGGTCATGACTTCAAACGGAGTCACAACATCAGTGGATGGGGTCGCAGCACAGTGCTCTTTCCCATACCAGGTCTTACCTGCTGGGCTGCAGAGGCCCGAGGGAAGGGCAGCAGGGCGGGGAACCCCAAGTCCAAAGCCTACACTCCCCACTTTACAGGCTCCACTCTGGCCGTGCTGCCTGCAGGAGAGGGGACAGGGGTGGGGAGCTAGGCTCTGTGCTCTGGCCTCAGCAGCTGCTGCTTCCTGCAGGTAGCACCCAGGGCTTGGACACTGCTGGGGTAGGGGGGCAGGGGGCTGCAGCCGCTGGCCCTGGGGCACCCGGGGATAATGGGGGGCTGCAGATTGTGGGTGAGCGTCACTGGGATTGAGAGGGTGGAGTGCTGCGAATGGGGAGTGAGGGGCATGCTGAGGAAATGGGGTCATGCTGAGGAGAAGTTTGGGAAGCACTGGCTTGGGGAAAGTAATAAAGCAGGCTTGCTGTGTACACCAGTCTCCTTCCAAGCATACAAAAGCATGGGAAAAAAGACAAGGGAGTTGTGGGATTCCACGCTAACTGTATTACAATTATTTCTACATCAAAACGTGCCCAGTTTATCAAGTTAAAAAAAAAAGAAAAGGATCTTTTCCTCTGAATACTTGTTTCATAAACTCTACCTAAACTGAATCAAGCTGGACCCATCGATTTCTAGTACTAGATGGTCTGCAGGCCAAACCAGGCTTTTAGTTATACCTGTGCAATAAGGCTGCGTGAAGCTTCAGTCACTGATTCAATTCGGCCGAGATTTGGCAGCCAAATCTCCGAATCAAATCAGGAGACCCATTAAATCTCTCCAATTCGATTCGGAGAGATTCGATAGTTCAGACACAGCCACAGCTTTATATGTTTTTTTCCACATACCTCATGGTATCAGGTGATTTGTGAATGCTGAGATGGTGGGGGGGATGGAGCATCCCCCGGAAGTGCGGGGAGGTCCTCAGCGCACTCGGCAGCAGAGATGGAAGTGGACTAGAAGCACTTCTGGTCCACCACAGAGCACACAGGGGACCCCTCCCCTGCCCCCCAGCTCAGCAACTGGTGCCTCCTGGGTCTGGGGGAGCACCCAGGGTCCCCCCTGCAGCCGATCACCAAGCCGTGGGGATGTGGGGGAAGGAGTCCCCTGCACACTTGGCAGCAGACCCGGAAGTGGGTCCTGTGGGACGCTCCATCCGCCCCACCATCTCAGCATTCACGAGCTGCGCCTGGTACCTCGAGGTATGTAGAAAAAAAAATAAAAATGTAAAGCTGTGTCTATGGCCAAATCAGTGATTTTCCAAATCAGAATCGAATCTTTAGATTCAGCTGAATCGAATCAGGAAAGTGACCCAAATCAACAAATCGAATCACTGTCCCCTGAATCGGGCCAAATCCAAATCAAATACAGCCCGCTTCGCACACCCCTACTGTGCAACCTCATCTTTTTCAAACTATGTCTGCAGTGAAAACTGTATAACCTACTGCCATAGGGTTATTCGGTCATAAAACTATACAAATCTGATATTGAATGTGCTTAAGGAATAAGCTAAGGTAAGAATAAGAAACCTTATATATAGCCACTTTGAGTCGAGTTTCTTAAGAAGGCTCCAAGACGTGGAGGACTAAAATTTATTAACTAATCAATTGTGAATAGAATCAGTAGAGCAACTAGAATTTCACCCATTATTACAGTAAATAATCCTTACCTATCTGTAAAACTATTTCTGAATTTGACAAAATAAGTATCAAACACATGGGAATAATGCATTAAAACTTTTAAATATAAAATGCACATGTTCTTTTAAAAATCATTTAAAAATAAATATAATGAAAGGTATTTATTTTACAAACTTGTCTGTAGATCAGCGGAAACTTTCTATGCTTGTGTTACATAAAGTTTTCACTCCAGAGTTCTCACTTATCCCTGAATTTAGAACTGGAGTAGAATTAGCCAACACAGAAATCCAGTGCCAGTTATAAATTTTCCATACACACTGGCAACAGTCTGAAAGAATTACTAAAATATTAGACACATTTTAAGAGCCATTTTTAAACAACAAGCTCTACGTATTAAGAGCTTAAATGAGTTATGTGCTCTAACTACTTAAACTAACTGGAAGTAGACAAACTGGACTGATTCTGAGTATGAACTAACAAGTATTCTGACATTACTAATTGGATACTTTCTGCACTTATTTGAAAAAGGAAAAAAGTTTAAAATAAAAACCAACCAATCCGGAATTTTAAGAGTAATAAAAAAGAAAAGGAATTCAGTCAGTGCCTCGACTCCCCAAATTACGACGTTAAAAAGTCTAAGAGTTGCCTAATATGCAATTAAATTATTTTCCCTGAATCTTGATGTACGGTTTGTAAATTTGCATTTCAAAATGAAAATGTTCAAACAATTGTGCTACTAATTCAGTTCTAGGTCAGCATATTTAATTATAAGAGAGACAAACATCAATTTAAATACAGTTTTTTTAAAATATAAAAATATGTTAAATGCCATAGCCCACAGATGAGCTATTGTTCCAATATAGCAGGTAGAATAAGGCAACTAAAATACTTACAGGTTGAAATATCTTGAGTTTTTTCTTTCCACTTGGATTTGCAGCTTTTTCAATCCGACCTTTGATTCCTTGGTCTTCAACAGACTTCTGTTCGACTATGCCGATACTTGTGAGGTCTGTGCCATCAATATTTAATTGCCTTGACTTAGCTTCTTGACGGTCTGCTTCTGAAATGGTCTCATCTTGGCCCTGCAGAATGGTGCAATTTGGGCAGATGTAGTCCTCTCCATTCCTTTCCAACAGCCGCCCACGAGCCTCAGAAATCCCCACACAGTCACCATGAAACCATTCCTCACATCTGTCACAACAAATCATAAATCTGGAAAGAGATAAGATATTGAAGTGTAAGTAACACAGAATTCCAGAATAGTGATATACTTGCAGTAACTTACTATAACTTAGAAACGTGAATAAATAAGTATATGCATTCTATTAAATATAATCAAGTTAGATATTCTTCATACTCCCTCAGATTACCAAAAATATTTATCTGTCCCAGAATGCAAGCATTAACAGAAGACTTGTTTCCTAATGGAAGAGAAGCATTATTTAAACAGTATTTTAGATCAGGATTTGGCAAGCTACAGCCCATGGACCAGATGAAACCACCAAAAGTCACTGGATTTGGCCGGTGGAGCTGGGGCATCAGCAGTGATGTTGGGCCTCTGTGGTATTCGGCAGCAGGAGGCTCTGCCCGCAAACATGGACATATGGCCAGGTCCTAGTGCCAGCCCAAGCTGGCCCCAAGCTGGGCCATTCCAGCCCACCACCAGAAAACTTTGACGACTGCTGTTTTAGATAACATTTTTTTTCATATGTACAGCTTACCTATTATTGTGAGGCTGGCGACAGATACAGTAGAGTGTATTTGGATCATAAATCTCAGACTCAGGTTTGCTTTTCATGAATTCTTCAGGTTCTTCACCTTTGACCACCTTTGCTCCCAAGGGAGGTTTTATTTCCTTCTTGACCGGAAGTTCTTCTGTAGGCTCCTCAGATGCATCGGCTTGACTGTCAATCTCAGTGCAGTCTGTGGACTCGGGTTCTTGTTTGACAGGCACCTCAGCCTTCACTTGATTTCCTTCCTGGGTACCACCTGTTTCTGCAGGATTCTGTTCAAGGTGTCTTTTCCTAAGGCGATTCTGGATCTCTTTCAGTGTCAATTCTGCAGGTTTTTGTTCTACACGCTTCTTTCGTAGACGATTCTGTAGTTCCTTCAGAGTCAATCCATCGCTATCACTATCAGAGGTGTCATCATCATCATCATCTTTTCCAGCTCTGTTTTTTGAGACAGTCTGATCCTTACCGTCTCTAGAGTCCCTTTTTTGAGTGCTAGTTTTTACGTCTGGTGTGCTCTCTACACTGCCTTCAGAAGCAGTCTCAACATCTGTAACTGGACAGGATGCAGGTTCACTTGAATCTTCAAGCGCAGTAGGAACAATTTTCCTCCCTCTACGTCTTACAGTTGTAAGAAATTCTTCCACCCTTTCAGTACGCTTGGGTTGCCGTCCGCTACGTCGGAGGGACAAGTTTTGCTGCTGCTGCTGTGGTTGTTGCTCACTAGTGTCTATATCAAGGTCTCCTGCACCTTCTCGCTTAGCGATTGTAGTCCTTCGAAAACCCCATGTTTTCTTGAATTCCTTACTTGTGGGCTTGATGGCTTTTTGTTCCTCCTCATTGCTTTGCTCACCTTTATCGTCTAAAGCTGACGCTTAAAGAGTAAAATTTTAAGAAAGAATTCCTCATTTAGGGTCATAAGTTATTTACTTTTAACACATAATTTTTCCAAACCTAATTAAGTTTTCTTTGGGAAACTAGATGTATACGTAAAAGATGATATACCCCTAAGTGGGGGTGTTTTTCTGATGCACTCAGATTTCCTACAGAGATTTAGGGTCCAAGGTAGCAAAATTGTCCTATTAAACTGTCATGCAATTCTACACTTCATTTTGTGGTCATGATAAAAAAAAATAAGCAACCTCTCTCCTAAATACCTGTGGTGTTCCATCTGACAGCAGGGTTTGCTTACTGGCTCACCTAATGCTATGTCAACATAATCCATCTGCTAGGAATAGCTCACCCAATACATCCTTGTCCCTCATGGTTTAGGCATGTTAGAAGCTTCTATAATATACTAGTAGGGATGTGAAAGGTTAAACATGATAATGAGGGAGTTTACTGGATCTTCCCACCAGCCCAGTCTGGCAAGGAAGGGGGTCAGGGAAGCCACAGGATGCCCCAGCAAGAATCAGACAGCAGGGCAGGCAGGAGGGGTGGAGGGAGGAGCAAGGGACGGAGACTAGTACCCATAACCTGAGGAAAACAGGAAGCAGCCTAATGACTCAATTAAGCAATTAGCTGTTCTTCAACAGGTGCTCCCTCTTTCCCAGCACAGGGCTTCAGGTGAACTGACATCTGGCTGGGCTTGCCTCTTCCCCACCTACCCCCAGTCAAAGGGCTCCACGAGTTGGGAGCTGGTTCCAGCAGCTGTGTTGGAGCTGCTGTGTTATTGGTTAATCATTTAACTGACTGTTTAAACAATATCATTATAGGAAGGTTAGACAAGTATTTTTTAAACAACATTTACATCCCTGTAGTCTGTATGTACCTTAAATATAAAGGGATGTAAATCCTGGTTGCAGCGTCAATGGGAAAATTCCTATTGATGAAGTTGTTGCTTAAAAAAGCTTATACCATGCATCTTTGATTTAGTTAGTCTATAAGGTACAAATCTATCCTGCGTTCTGCTTGACTTAACACTAACATGGCTAGCTACCTCTCAAAATTCCTTTTTGGCCCTAATAACATCAGGATTTCATAAAGCAGGATGTTGTATTACTGTGCCTAAAGAACAGTCCAGACAATGACTACCCCCCCAATTAGATAAATGGTAGAATGGACCACACTACAGACACAATCAGTTTATAGTCATTTCAGTCAAATGTCTGTTCCCTGTTTACCTTTACTATTGTTTGGAAAAAAAAATGAAACTTTTAAAAGTTTAAAACTGATCGGGGGAGGGGGTTGTTGTTTTGATTTTTTTTTAATTCTCAACAATAAAATACAGGAAAAAATACACTGGCATTTTTTTATTTTATTTTTTTTAGCTTTTTCAACACTTGATAGCTAGTTTGAATGTGTCAAATACACTGAATTATTTGACAATGGCATTGCCACTCACAATTATTTATGAATTCTGAGAAACTCTCTCATACTGTGTGCTTATGGGTGGAAACATGAGGCAAGTTAGGACTTCCAGGTGCTACCATAATAAAAAGCAGCAGCTGCAGATTGGCTCATGGCAACAGAAACCTAGAGCTAACCTTTACAAATCTGATAAAAACCCAAAGCCATTAACGTTACAGCAATTTCAGTCTAGGTTTCTTGGGCATTTCTAGGAGGTGAAAGACACCAGAGTGCAGAGATTTATCAGACTATTGATCCAAAGATAAATCACGTAGTGATCAAAGAATGTATTCCACCCATCTTTGTGCAACATCATTCCTTATCAACTGATCCCTCCAACAAACCCTTTCAGTAGCGATCCTCCAAAGAGCATAAAAAAATAAAACTGTTAAGAGCTATTAATGCCGTGGATACACTACTGAAAACAGCAAAATTCATCGCAAATGGTGCTTCCTGCCAAAAGCAAATCACTATTTACTGGAGCATTGATCTATCAATTCAGCTTTTCCACAGCCCATGCTGCTTGTGGACAAAACCTAGATCTGGGGTGCCCAACCTGCAGCTCATCAAAAGTTAATATCATCTCCTTGAATCTTTGCACAAGCACACAGTGACCAGCTTCCATAGCTGTTAAGTCACATCATTACATATTACTGTGGCTTTTTGACAATGTACATTGCTAAATTCTGACTCTTCCTCAGGCTCAGGTTGGCCACCGCCTGACCTAGATAAACAGACTAATTGTCAAGTATAGGTAGAAAAGATTATTACACTATTCTTAATGGTCAAGGACTTCTCTTAAACCACTGCCCAGCTGCTAACCCTCATCTGTTTAAATCAGGGGCTGTTCGGTTGATCTCAATTGCTGCAGTAGCGTACAAGGAAAAAAGGCAGTTTCTTAGGTAACCAGTACTCAACAGTTCAAGATATCAATTTATTTAGAAAAATATAGGGGAGAAAAAAACCCCCATCTGCTAAGAATGAAATCAACCTCTGAATTAAATGTTGGATGTACCTGTCTATTCTGATTTGTCTGTGTTTATAAATCATCTCGGTAAGTGACCATGTCTTTGCTTTTTACTGAAAACTCTACACTGACAGGGGCATTAGAATATAGTGCTCTTCCTAAGAAATATATTTGGACATTAAATTGAACAGATTTTTTTTTAGGGTTTTTTTTTTGTTTTTTTTGTTTTAAAGAAAGAAAACTTACCAGGAGAACTGTTTTCCATGTTGTCAAGATTAGATTCAGATTCAACTGTCACTGACTTTGAACTTATAGCTTGTTCCATAGCAGGAACACCACTGTTCCCAAACTGCAACTCTAAAAATAAACATAGGGCTCAAAGCTTAATTGCTTGGTCTAGAGATTCTGCAGCATCTATTAACAGAGATTTAAAGCAGAAAATTCTTTGCACTATAACTGAATAAGAATGCAAACACAAAGATAAACTGAATGTACAAGTTGCAATTACAGAAAGTGCAAAAATACAAATTTCAAAGTGACTCCAGAGGTAAAGTATTACATAGTATTCCATATATGTGTCTAACTGGGCTCAGAATTATTGCTTGTTTTCCTTAAGCATTTTGAATAATTGAAAATTGAAGTATATACTTGGATAATTTATACACAATCAATGCTGTCAGCTATATTAAATGCTGCATTTAAGGCTACACAGGCCGCGTCTACACAAGTGGCAGCAACAGTGATGCGACACTACAGCACAGTAGTCTCGGACTCCCGCACAGTCAGCGTCATTAAAAAGCCATTCATTCATGCTAACGCACAGTAACTTGGGTTCCTGCAGTCATTTAGTACTTGATTATGCAAGTAGTAAATGGCTGCACAGTCAGCATCTCAGGTAGACGCAGCCACAGTGCAGGTATTTAATCCCAAAATGCAGGTTTTACAAAACTAACTTTTTCCAATTTGTTTTCTTTTTACAAACAAACATCTCCTTACAAATCTGAAAACAAAAATTAAATTTACTAATAGCAAAAGGAATTTACTGATCAATTTGCAAGTTTGAGAAAACGTGCACAAATAAACAGGTGTCATAATGGAAATGTAGAGTGAAAATTTCAAATATTCCTTAGAATAATATAAGGTCCATCAAAGAAACTGGGCACAGTTTCTGTCCTGTTTGCAAGCAGATTATAATGACTGTTTCAGCACACCTATCCACAATCCAGCACTGTGAGCGTGTGTAAAAAAGCAAACAAATTTTAAAAAACCTGTGAAATCGGTGCCGAATTAAACAAGTTTTCCCCTACACAACAAAAAGCTGACTCTCATCTGCTTCTAGATAGAAGAAAACAAATCTCACAGTCAGGTTTATTCCTAGAGGCACTTATTAGTATTTTCAGAACCTGCTTATTTAAAATTATAGAAGTACAAACCATAACATTTGAAAAAAAAGAAACCAATTATTCTTCCAGAAGCTTATCCAAATCTGTGGCAATGAAAAGAATGGTAGTTCACTGCTACTCTCCATGACTATAACGTACCATTTTATCAGTACCTTGCTGACATTATAGATATACAAAATTTGGAAATGTTTAAACATTTTAAAAACAAGTATTACATATTTTCTAGAAGGGACTTTTGGTGAAACATCGCTTTTCTTTCACTTGACCTCTGGACAGAAGATGAACCTCTATTTGAGGTTTTACAACCTGTGTTAATACCAGGAACATATTAAGAATAAGACTGAAAAATATTAAGATCCCATTTCTCCACTTGGACAGAGTGGAGCTTAGTTGCTGCTGGGATCTAGACTCGGAGAAAGTTGCAGCAACAGAGTAATTTCTCTCCCTAATTTATGCCCCAGAAAAGATGACTACCATGCACCTGCTTCACTCATAAAATTCTCCCAAAATAACTGTTTCTTTCCTTCACGTTTTTCTATCAGCACACAGACTAAACTTCTATTTGTTTTAAAAACAATTTTCAACTACCAAAATGACAGTTCCCCCAAATAAGCTATCATCACCCTATTACTTTCCAGCACATCATGGAGAAAAGAAGGCACACCACTGATTTTAAACACAGACAAACATGGTCTCTGAGACTAGAACAGAGCTTGGTATCATTTATTCCTTCTTCTGGAAAATTCTGCCCACTGCTCCAAACAGTAGGGAAGAAGCAAAGATGAGGTTTAATAGCCATCTTTGAGTAATGCATTCAGCACAGTGCTGGAAGTAGAATTAACTTAGCTGCTTGCACAGAGATCCCATTTGTGAAATCCAGCCTTTCTTATGAGAAAAACTGAATGAGGCCTCATTCTGCTGAGTCTAATTCTTGTCAACTAAACCCAGTAACTGGAATTGAAAGGGTGCTTGTTGCTCAGAATGTTTCTTCTGTGTGCAAGTGAAATGATCCGCTTCTGTTCACAGTATTTTGTCACTGCTGGGGCATGTTGGAGGTTTCACTTATCTTGGTTCAGCGAGCCTTGATTGACTACTTCCATCACTTTCAAGAGTCCCAGCTGAATAGATGGGAGGAAGTGGCAACATGTAGAGGATTCTGCTTATCGCTGAAAGTCAATTACCTCTTTCCTGGAATCTAAATAGCAGTTATCTTATCCCTCCTTTTTTGGTTTCAGCAATTACTTTATTCAGAGCTTCGTCAAACATGTCGCTCTCTCTGTCCCCCACCTGGTATACTTTCAAGACACTATAAGATATTAAGGAACCTGCCCTCAACAGCCTACTTCTGTAACAGTCATCTCATTATTGCTATAGGTCTAGTTGTGAGCCTCAGGGATTCAACAGCCAAATAAAACAGCAAAAACCTTGCCAAGATATCTTAAGGATCTGAAATCAGTGCCATAAGTCTTTTGAGATAACACGTGAGAAGACATCCATCAGACTAAAGTAGCTTGAGCAACACGCACAGAAGGAGAAAAGCTTTAATACTCTATATACTGCCTCAGAATTATAGGGCATTTGTACACATGCTTGTGTAGCGCATATATTTGTATAAATGGTGAAGTGTGCGTCAGCACTGAGAAAATGGTGGCAGCATGCATTTACATTGAAGGCATTTTATTTCAAAAGTGCACTGCTGCCATCTTCTCAGCACTAACATGCATTTCGCAGTTTATACAAATGCATGTAATGCAGCACCAGGCACCTCAGTTCACGTGTAGAGCAGACAAATGTACGTGTATAAATGTCCATAGTAAGGACTGCTCCCCAAGGTAAAATACTGCCTTCTAAAGCAATTTGCAGGTCATTCACAAGATTAGAAATGCCCAAGTTAGCCCATAGAACTATGACAAACCAACTTTTACTTTGTGGTTGCACAGAATTAATGAAGCACTCTGACAACCCCTTTTATGATTAAGCTTTATTAAGCTCCAGAACCATGTCAAGACGCTTAGGAGTTCTCTGGATAATGAAAGGAAGCATCTCTTCATTACCTAACTATCCTTTTGTGCACAGTAAATAGATATGGGCATTCAAGCCTGAATCCTAAACAAGATGACTATGCAAAAATTTGAAACCATCTAGAAAGCTCCTTTTGTAGAAATCTTCAGAATCCAAATTAGATGGTATGTAGAAATCCTATCTGAAAATTTCTTGTATAAGGATTTGCTTGAAAACACGCTTGGATGAACATAAATATCTTATTTCAGTTATAAAGCAGCTTTAAAAGAAGCTGCAAAATGTTTCATCTTCTGGAAACTGCAATAGTCTTTTAGAAGCTAAATTGTACCCAGCTGCCCCAAACTGCCTGTCACTTCTTGAAATCCTGATGGAATAATCAGGACAAGAGGTTAAAATGAAAATCTTTGAGGGAGTCAGCCTGAACAATTTGATTCAAGAGTCCAAGAGAAAAAAAATATGTTGATTTATTTGGAGAAGTCACCTCTGGGTATCTTCTCTGGATACTGCCCAAATGCCATTTTCTTTCCTCTCTGGAGGAGAATAGTTCAAGAAGTGGAGAAGGGACTGATTTAGTAATGTCAGTAGACAGCATTTCAGAAGATATTAAACATATCCTTCTAAAACTCTCTCTAATAGGACTGTTTGGATATAATTATGTTCAGCTGTAAAGACTTTTTTTTTTTTTTTTTTTTTTTATAAAGTATTATCATATAATTCCCTGGAGGAGAAGGGGGTAACTACAGAGAAAGTCTGTGTTGATTTAATGGATTTTATTTAGTTTCTGAGCTCCTATGAGATTTTCTTAGCAGAGAAATAGCAGAGATAAAATGACAGAAACAAACATGCAAGGCAAGGCCACTTTATAAAAAAAACAATTTGGGAGTAATCTTATCAACTGCTCGCATTAAACAAGCATCCATGCTACAGCATTTAAAACAAAATGCATGAAATGCAGATGTCCTGCCAAGATGAAATAATAATTGTTTTACTGTCACTAGGACATATGTTGTTGCTGCAAGGTTGAGAGATCCGATTTAAAAAAAAAACAAAAACCTAACTTGCAAATATTTGTGAACTATTTTCATGCCCTTTCCTTGGAAAAATTATGAACTTTTAACCTGGGTCAATGAAGAATTTTATATTACTAAATGCAACTGAGTCACAATTTAATTTTTAAATCCTTGTTAAAATCTGCTCCATACAGGAAACCTGAACATTCTATTAACACCTTTATGACTAAACTTTGGCAATTCTTTCAAATATCTTGTGCACTGTAACAAAACTGAATGATACATTTTATCCCACTTAAATTTAATGACAGAGCTGAGCAGATTTGAAATGTATATTTTGCTTGGTGTGAATTTAGCCAGTAACCACTCCATAAGGGGATTTCAGTATGCTGTTACTTTCAATTTCACTATTTTTAGGTCTTGCAGCGTGCACTGATGAGATGGCTCATTTCAAGAATTACACTATCCCTTGTGACATATTAGGCACAAAGCCCTCTAGAGTTCACCTGTGACCAAATGGTCCCATGCATATGTCTATTTAAATTTAAAAGAACACAAAAATGTAAACCTGATGATCTGCCATCTTTTTTTTAAATCCCCACATTTACAAACTAAATAAAATAGGGAACTTTTTACACAGCTGTGTTGAAAACACAGTGTTTAAAGGATTTTTCATAAGACATCTTCAGTGGGATGCTACCGTTAACAGAACCACCTAGACAAGCCTATACCGAGAGTCAGTATTGATAGAAACTGGCTATAACTTATGTTGCCACAGGAACAAAAATTAATTTGAAGCTAATACAGTAATAGAACACTGAACCATTCTCCTAGCTTTGCTAACTCAACACATTCATAATTTATTTCTGAACCTGACAGTCTTGTGCGAAAGGTCACCCTTGCAAATATCATTATATGCTTACACTCATAATTTAGTTTTATAATTTAATAAGGTTAAAATTTAAAAATATCAGAAAACTGCAGTGATACTCACACCTGCAGAAGAAATTGCAATAAAAACAGTTATGATACAACAGATTAAACAATTAATATTTCACATCTTTGTTTACCTTGGAAGATGAAGAAATGTTAAGAGTTACAGCAGAGGATATCCAAATTCTGATATTTAAATTCCAGATAAAATGCAAAGAAATAAGAAGAGTCTTCAATGTCCTCTATATGCTTTACCTGACACAGCATTAGAGGTTTGGATGGTTTCTCCCTGTAGATCTGAATGAAGACAGCCAGAGGAGGGCAGCAATAGATCAGTGTCATTCAGCATAATCTCTAAAGCACGGGCTGAATTTGACAATTCAGAAGTGTCCGGTTCATTCTGATAAGAACACGGAGACACAGACACCATCGATGCTTCTTTTGAAGCAGACTCCTGGGGGGGGGGGAAAAAAAAGGGAAGTTTATTTAGCTTATTAATTTACTTTTCCATTATACATTAGCATTCCCAGGGAAGTCTTCAGAATTTTAGATTGTCACGAAGTTTGTTAATAAAAAGGAACAGGTTCACTAAAATAGCAAATAAGTTTCCTATTTTCTTTCCTAGGAAAGATATTGCAACAGAAATGACGACTGCTGTAGAGGATAAATTGCTGTAATATTTTTTTAAGATTGATCTGTCTACTCCCTAAAGAATGTAGTCTCGTGAACTTGTTTAGGTGTCATGAACAGGTCTACATGGCAGGGTAGGAAGACTGAAAATAAACGCTAATAGAAAAACCTAAAAGTAGAAGAAATTCTTTTAAGTAATGAAAATAAAGAAAAGATACTGTTCTACTTTAAAAACTGTAATCAAATATGGCTAAATATCTTAGAAAAGATCAGTACTGGTTTTAAACTTAGAGTTTTCCCTAAAGCCAAATAAGAATGACCGGTTAACTTACACACACATACTCAATCCTTCCCCTGGTCTTGTGCTATGTTTTCAAGTAAGAATCAAGAAAGATTATGTTCATTAGCTCAGTTTCATGCATTATCGACACACACTAATTATTAAAACACACAACATTTTACACATTATCTTTAATAGTTTATAGTATGGAGTACTGTGCAGCAAATCAAATGCAAACTTACAAAAAAACCGGCCAAACAGTTATGATGGTTAAACATTTTAAGTATGTTGGCAAGGAACGTTATTTCATTTTTTGTTAACGAAGCAATGTTCCTAATTTTAATTTTAAAAGCATTAATGTAGATGCAATTAAAACAGAATAGTTTATTTAGCTTTGGCAAATTGTACCAGTGTAACTTTCCACATCTGGAAAGACTCGCCAGTTTTATGGCAAAAACTTACTGGGAAAAAAAAAGGCCACAGCTTCAAATCCTAAAGAGTTTCAGAATGGACTTCAGAAGTGAAAAGCTGCTCCTGTGGCCATGTCCTCACTACAAACATGAATGGTTTCATAAATATTTTGGGAAACACTGTTCTCTTAGATCAGTGGTTTTCAACCTAGAGTTCACAGACTATGTCTAAGGGGTCCATAAAAGAGGTCAATCAAAAGTATGTGAATACCCACACTTACAATTCAAACCAGCACCTCCATTCAAAAATTGTTATGGGTCCACAAAAGAAAAAAGGTTGAAAACCACCATCTTGTATCATTTGTGAAAGCCTGGATATGGCCAAATAAAGTTTGTAACAACTGTTTATTTGTTTACACCTCTGCTCTAACCACAGCAGCTGACACTGTTGGTAAAACCATTTTCCAATAAACAATTATGTAAAGTGTTTCAGGATCAAAAAACTTATTCCACTGTGCAAACAAAATAAATTTAAGTCCTGAAGAAAGGGCAAAGAAGTCTACCAAGCTGGAGGAGCGTAATGGGCAAGTCTGCAAGCAAGAATATTGGAAGATAGGAAAGCAGGAGAAAACAAGGTAAATTCTAAACTGCAGTGGAAGATAAAAAAAGTGAGTGTACAAAGAAGCTTTTCCAAGAAATGGAATAATGCTGACTACAGAGTTCAGGCACATGTTCTTCAACCTGTAGCTTTTTGCAGAAAACATTGACAAAGTGGGGATTAAGGGATTCTTTTTTCTTCTTTCTCAACTGTGTGCATCCTTCCTGCACTCACTACGCTTACACAACTATGCACTGTAGAATTTTCTTTTGAACTACAGCAAGCTTGCCACATTTCTCCAGGAGAGTATGTGTACATTGTTCTGGCTCTCTGATTAACTCCAATTGCTCATGCATGTCCTGAGCCAGTCAGGATGGCCTATTATTGTATCAGGTAGTTAGGGAGGGATATACAATATAGAAGATGTGAATGACTTCCAATATGGATAAGAATGGCTTCTGGTAACATTTATAGAAGGGGAGATAGACAAATTTAAAGATAATGATGTTATATAATTCTAAATATTTACAACATACCCCCCCTAACAATTTGATTTATGATAAAAAATAATGAAACTACCCCAAGCTCACAAACCCCAAAGGCTTATATTTGCTATTTTTAACCACTTGTTAATGCTAGGGAAATGATTATTTCTCCACTGCTAACTGAATGACAGAAATTTGCTATTCTTCTCAGTTTGTGTGAGATAAAGCTTTTTTTCCTGCAATTTAAGCCACTGTGACAGCAATCAAAAAACTAATACTACATACAGAAAAAAAGTCAATGGTCTGCTTTCTATACACTTGTTTAGTATGATGTTAACCTTCTCTCCCTTCAAAAAAAAGCATAAATACCACAAACATGAAAGAGTGGTATAACCTATTTTGAGAACCCTAGTACTGTGTATCAAGGTATTATATACCTTCACTAATTTGTACTTTGCTCCATTGTCCGAATCAGCAGCTACATCCAAGGAGTCTGCAGCTGATACTTGAAGACAGTCTGAGTTTAAAGTGCTTTCCTCCACGATGCTGCTTTGTAATAACCTCTCAATCTCCCTGTCCAGAATGTCCAAATCATCACTCATCACGCAATTCTAAGGAAATATGCCTGAAGGAAGAGGGAAAGTTGACTAAGCACTTCTTGATCAGCTATAATATTGAAGTCTACTATTTTTAGTTGTATGCCAATAAGTAAACACTAGAAAACAAAGTCTAGGTGTCTTAACATGCCCAATTTGAATATTTTGGCTTGTAGCAGACTAACAAAAGGTAGCCTGCTGATGGTATGGTTTCATACTTGCTATTGGAGTCCAAGAACCATAGGTGCAAAACAATCTTCAATATCTTTTGGAGGCACTGATCTGATGTTGCCAATGTATTTTAAATACATCAGTCAGAATTTCTTCTTAGTAAGCAATATTCTGATGCTTGAACATAATGAATGTTTTTATTTGTTATAATCACTCCATCAAGTGGCAAGACTGCATACTGCATTTTAAGCAGATGTGACTTGGGTATAGTTTTAGATGCTAGTGATCATAGAACACAATAAACGTGCATGCCCACCCAACATGCATGTGGAGAAACAAAGACATAACACAATGTACAATCATAAGCCCCACCCCCAACTATTCTTGAATTTTTAACCTATCAGATATGGTGGCCCTTATGCCCAAGAATATTGCTAGCATAAATAAAAAACTTTATGGGAACCCTAGTATAAACAAAGCTTTTGCACTGAAGCAGTTTCCATCACTACGTTGGTTTAAAAAAAAAAGGTATGTAGATACCTATGAGCAATCATAACCCCCACTGGTCTAATTAATGAACACTGATGAAAACCCATGAGTTTAAGAAGGGCAAGGAGAAAAAAAAGCTAGGCAAACTGAATCAAAATGTTACACTGTAACCACTTCTTTCTTTCTTTTTTTTCCCCCCTAAAAGCAAACCTATGGTTTTGGGATAAACAGCACTGATTACAGTTTTTATTTAAAAATAACTTCTGAGACAGCAGAAAAAAACCTTTTAGCAATGATTATTTTTTAACTGTACATTCATCTTGCCAATTAATCTCCTAGTTCCAGCTGGATGCTTACAATCATAGTCCTTTTCCTATTTGGGAATTCAAGGTTTATCATCCTATCACTTCCAGAGATTCATGGATTAGACATGTACAAAAATAGGTGATAAATTTATAGAATTTCATTTTAATGGAAAGTATATAAGAGCATTTTCAAAAACTTCTCAGTCTTGCTCAGTGTACAAGCTCTGATATCACTGACAAAAGAAGAAGTTGATAGAAGCTAGTTATAATCAAAACTTGTTTGAAACACAAATCAGTTTCATAAATACAGGAAAAATGCATCTCTTCTCAGGGATTCATTTAATCAACACCAGTCCTAAACCACTGGACTGTACATGGGTGCAGAACAGGTGGGGAGAAAAAAATCCCTCGATTGTTTACTACGATGCCAACCTTCTCTCCCTTAAAAAAAAAAAAGCACAAATACCACAAAATGGTGCAGGTCCCAGGTGTGAGCCTGCACTGTGGTGCCTGCACCATCACTACTCCATTTTATAGAATGGAAGTTGCAGCCACCGCATTTCTGTTTTACTTCAGATGGATTCTGTGGCCTTTAACCTAAACCTCAACTGCATCTCAATATGAAAGGGGAAGTCTGAGACTCACTTCCCTTAACACCCCCCAAAGGAAAGCCCCCTCTCTCCCAAATGTCCCAATGACAGGTCTTCCTAACTACACCACATCCTTAGAGGGTAAAAAAGCAGCCTTCACAGTTTTTAACCTGCCTCAGATTTGTACTATAACCCATGTCATGCGTGGATGGCAACACACATCTTTAGTCCACCTTCAAAAACAAAATGTTCTTACAAATACAACTATTTTATTGAACTACTGATATGACCATACCAATTAACTACTTTTGGCAAACCTGTCCCAAATTAGGGTCTAGTTTCCTTCAATAAAATATACGGAAACCAGTATTAATGAAAAATATATTTTTGCTGATGAAAATAAAAAATAACTGTAATAATATGAACAATCTAAAGCAACCTGAATATAGAACAGTCTCTTTACCCACACAAAAATGGTACCTGGACAGATTTAAGAAAATCTCAAAAACAATATCAAAAGAATTCCCTTTTTAATTTTTTATTTGCTACATAGTCCAGATACTTGAGTTCTCCCAAGCACCCAAGTTAAAAAGCATACCCTAACTGCCACCTGTAATATGCTCCTGAAGACAGCGGTGTTCTAAGCTGCAATGCCTGAGAAAGGCGCGAGTCAACATTTTGGCAACTACTTCACAAATTGCTAGTAATGTAGTTTTTCTTTCATCTGAACTGGGAGGAATACTACTTTAATGTATTTTGAAAAACAAGAGATAGTACCCTGAAGACATCCAAGCAACAAATTTATGCAGAGCAATTTTCTCCTTTTAATGGGAAGGAAATGTCCTTGTTCCCCTGAGTTCTGGAAAGTTTTTAAAGCACAAATATATCCAGGTAGATAAATACAACAACAATTCCCCTACTATGAAGGGAACCAAAAAAAGTCTTTAAACAGAAACATATATAATTAAACCCTCATCACCATCTAATAGGAAAGCTGACAAACCCCTTGACACTTAAATTCCAAGTAGGAAGCACAAGTTGCTCTACTGGTCTCCAACTGGCAACAGCTTTCAGGAACATGCACGTGTGCCTACTGACAAGAATAGAATTAATCATTCCTTTGAATGCTGCAGCAACCATAAACTGCATTTTTGTATGGCTGGAACTCAAGACCAAGACCATCTGATGCAAAGAAACTCCAGGATTCTGTAACTAGGAGGAAAAGCTTCTGGAAGACCCTCCAGAACTCAATGTATATCCAGAGATGCCGCCAGATAGCTCCATGCCCTGGGCAACCATACAACGCCCAGGGCAGCACCACCAGCCAGTGCCAATGACAGGAGTGAGATCAGCTGCCATTGCATTTGCAGCTATTCTTGCACATCCCCACAGATGCAGTGCTGGGCTGCTGCCCAGGTCACCCCCCCATATCCCCAGTTATGCTGTGTATATATCTACAATCAATTGCTTCCTTCACTTGAACAGCCTGCATTCAATATATGCCCATTCCAAGCCTTTCTGCTAATTGCATCTTTCACAAATAGTAACATTAGTATACTATTATACAGGTATAGCCAGAGTGGCAAGACTAATGCATCTCATCATGCGCCGACACAGGAACCTCCCAGCTTACATCCTTCCTATGGAAATCCCCAGCTCTTCCAGGAAGAGCTATCAATTATACTTAAGGGAATAGCCCTTTAACTTTTTTTATTACATATACCACCCCTGTCCCTGGAAATTCAAATTTAATATTATGCCTGTTGTACACAGTTCATTCAGCCTCTGTATCACTACCACCAAAACAAAGGAAAACTTGCAGATAATTCCATCCTCAAATACCTCAATCTTCATTTCATTGACTAAAAAGCATCACAAGTGCATGTATTCAGAACCCCCTCTATGTAAATATGCTATGCTTTAATCTAATACTCAAAATGCAAAATGTATCACAACAGACTACCTTCTTTAAAGCCACAAGACTGAAAAGGTTAGTTTCTTGCATCTTTTCCCAAAAGGACCTATTTTCAGAACAATCATTCAAATAACTTAATAAAATACCAATTATAAAAATGTCATACTTCAAAATACAGCAAACAGTCCAAACATATCTGAGATTAAAACCCTCAAAGTTTCTTTCTGGAAAGAAAATCTGGAATAGAAACACTAATAATACATTAGGTGATGACCTCTAACACTGCAAACAGATATCTGGAGATTCCTGTATCCACAGTGTAACAATCTTATGAAATAGTAAAATTTGGCAACATGGTATTCCAGTATTACACAAATGGAACAATGCCAATGAAGAATGGTAGCGTTGGAAGGTTGGAAATGCAAAATTTTAACTGTCAGATTAAAGCCCAGATCCAACACTGCATTCATGCACCTGTAAACATGAATAATTTTACTAAAGTCAACTTCTCAACATTTATCATTCTATACACCCTGCAGAGGTAAATACGTGAACTCTGATTAAAACATGTAAACTTCACTAAGGTGTGGTATGTCAAAACAAGCACAGAAAGGTAGAATTGAGCACATGGAGAGAGTGAAGAGAGAGAGAGCAAACTAGTAAACCAAGGAGCTATTTCTTAAACCCTTAATGCAGCTCTTCCTCTCCCAGTACCAAGCTTAAAGAAAAACACTTTCACCTTAATACCTGCAAACAGCTATTTATATTTATCAACGGATAAAGGGAACATTTTCAGAATAGAACAGTTTTTAGAAATACCTGTAACTTCAGTATATCCAGTGAGAAAATAAAACCAAGAGGAACAAAAATCTTTTAACATGTGCATAATATATGCTTAATAAATCCACCTTCACAATTTATTCACAGTGTAATTACCTCAAGAATTTTTCTGCCTGCCTTTGGGGGTTGAAAAATATTTTCAAAGTGAGATCAATAAAGACTGCACTTTTTAAAAGAAAGCAGAAATATGAATATAAAACACTGAGATTTTCTTCATGGATTCTGAACAAGTAGGAAGAAAAACATTACATTACTGGATTGATCAGGTAACTCCTTTGTTGCTGTTAATGAATGATGATATCTCCTCTTGTTCTTTAAAAGTTTAGGAACAAAGATCATTAATTACTTCTTGTCCTCAAAATTAATCCCAGCTGTCAAACTTTACATGGCCAAATATTTAAATGGATGTGGTGTATGCCTGCATATATGTCTCTGTTTGGAAACAGATCCAATAAGATGTTTTTACATTTGTTTTCAACGTGTCAACCTGTAATATGCTACTCAAGCTCTCATATCATGACCTTTGTATTTATTTGAGCACCAGCCACTGCATTAAGCAAAAAAACTCAACATTTATCTCTGGTTTGTTCTCTTATCAACTCCTCTGTTATGAGAGGGTGTAGTGTCAGCTAGGAATCTAGATGCCCTCATAGACTATTGACTAAACTGACCAACTATGGATCCTAAACCAAAATAAACTGCAACTCAACTGTAAACTCTTTAAAATGTTTGTTCTGGTTTCTGCTCATAAGTTTAACCTCTGTCTTGCTCAGATTCAACTAGCTGTTCTTCATGCACAAGTTGATCCTGTTCAAGCCCTGGACCACTGTGACAAAATCCTGCATGAGGCTAGACGGTGTCAGTCATTTGCATCCTAAACCACACTTCAGCCCCTACAGATTGATAAATTCACCAACTGACTGCAAAGAAGTGCTGAAAGGCACAGAAGAGAAAACTGATGGTTGAAGGACTTCACAGATGAATGGTCTGGAAGCAGAGGTGAAGTTTCCCAAATCAACTCACTGAGCACACAACCTCAGAATGAACTCAAAACCACTGACTCAACACTCCAGCAAGGCTGCAGCATCCTGTTGCCAATCATGTTAAATACTGAAGAGCACCAGAAGCAAAAGGATTGGATTTCTGCCTTTTATCCATTAAAAGTATCCCTCAGTGCAACTGAAGTAGTTTCAGCTCAACATTTTGCTATGAATCTAGAATATGTGAGATCTAGGATTTTAGCTTCAATTATACGGCCTTGCAGTTGACCTTTTTCTGTCACCATGGAATTGCTCAGGAACAGAAGGTCTAACACTAGGCATTAGTTTGCTAGAACTATATACATCATGGGTGGGTATCTTTGATGTTGTGCCTTGGAAGAAAAGAATGAAAAGGTTCCTTTCCTGAATGAGGTGCTGAATATTATGATGTTTTAAAAAAGTGAAGCCACAAATTCTTTCAGAAGCCAGGAAAGGGCATGGTCAAATTCACAGGTCTTGGCTCGAGACCTCTTTAGGGCTTCCAAAATGCCGTGAGTGAACATACTGAACATGAAGAGTAATGGTAGTCTACTAATTGGCTTGTACAGGCAGAGCAAATTCAGGTTGTTTGGAAAGATTTCTCATACATGCACAATCTTTTCAAAGTGGGATGGCAGTTCTTCATTTGGTCTTTTGTTCTGATGTAGGCATTACACCCTCTAAATTAATTAAAAGCTTTGCTACCCTGGGATGGCTTCTTTGAGAGGAAAAGATTCCCTTGGCTTATAAACCGCATCCTGCCATCAGCCCAAGTTTCCATTTCACTCCTCTACATGGTACAGCATTTCAGGAAAAAAATATCTGTATGGCAACCTCATCTTAGATGTCTGTTCACCAGATCCTCAAATACTTATCCTGCCGGTGAAGTGCTGCCGGGGAATTTAGCAAGTTGGATCTAATGAAGCCCTTGAGTCTTTTGCGGTTGAATCAATATAATGAGTCTGGTCATGAGTTAGAAGACGTTTGAATTTATGAAACTTTAATATGTTTGATGGCCCGTCCAAGACACTTGCTGGCTAGAGGCAAAATATTTTCCTCTCTGTATGTTCCTTTTGGTTGAAACAGAAGTAACAGTTACATTAACTATATCATCTATGATGTCCTGGACAGGTTCTATCTACTGAGATACCTGTCATACAGGTGATACAGGTCAAGGTAGGGAGCTGGAAAATGCTTGAATTTCTGCAGGTTATTTTTCTCCTCCATAAAAAAATAAAATAAATAATAATAATGTAATAGTTACATGTCTACTATGTACTAAAAAAAATAACACACTCATATAGACCACCACCAACCAAAACACATATGCAAATGAGCATACATCCTGATTTGCCAACTCCCATTCTGTTATTCCACAGCACAAAATGGTACGAATTATTTGTTGTCTTGCTTTTAGCAAATAATTAATCAATTATTAAACTTAATTTATACCTAAACTTTAATGCATTTTTTTTATTCAGATTTATTTAGAAATTCATGCCTCCTTAAATGAAGCACTAGGAATCAGGTCTCCTATGAAAAACTCGGTAAATGCTGGGGGTACAGATAAACCACTTTTGAAAGGAGGGAATGGAAAGTGGGTCATTGGATCTGTATAAGTGTCAGGAAAGGGCAGAATAAGGACTGGTTTAATTATTTTCACTGGTTTGCATTTACACAATGCTACATGTACACTTAGAGAAACACACCTTAAGGGAAAGATTTTGAAACAAATTACTGAAGTCTGACCATCTCTGAAATGGACCCAGCCAACAAAAAGAGCGGGCTTAAGTTATCAATTACAGTCATTTTATTTGTTTGTATTAATAAGAAAAAAAGTCCAGTTACAAATAACAAAAACAATTCAACTTTAGATTTTTCCCCCCAATTTCAATATCTGCTGAAAATTTAAAACTGGATCCATAAAGTTTGGTCTCTCTAAATGTCTTCAAAATGCTGATTAAGAAAATCATCTCTTCAGCACTAAGAGGACTGCTACACTCATTTAATATGTGTTAGCAAACTGAAAGGTCAAGGTATTGCAACAGTATATTGGAGATAGCAGTTGCAAGCAAAAATTACTCCATTCCCTTCCTTTCCCTCTGCAAACGAAGGCCTAAGCCCACTACTACACTGCAAACAACTACTTCCCCATTCCACTGGAGGTCCTGGTGTTAAGCACTCGATAATATTTTGTTAGCAGAAAAACATTGTGGCAGTTTCAAATGATCAAAAAGGGGAGTCTTCCAGGAAGTGTTACATTGTTGGATGGAAAATATCCTTTCTGCAAGCCTCTGCAGTCTGTTACTGATGAAAATGCAAGACTTCAGATGACCAATTTCAGTATTTAATAATACACAACACATATTTATAAACTATTTTTCCAATTATGCTCATTTACAATTGTCTTGCATGTAAACATTGACAATGGACTAACCAAATTAAAACTGGCCACTGTAACTGCATCTAAACTAGGACCACTCTGCCTGTATACCTGCATTCATCCGTATACCTGTATAATTAATACATCTGTAGTGTAGATATGGCCTTAATTTTTCATATGAATTAGAGCTAATACTACCTGCCAAAACTCCTCTTTAAGAATGACTGATTTTTTTAAAAAAATGTAAACAGTAAAATAAATGGGCATGTGACTGGATTAATTAGTGCCATTTACAATTAACGAACATAAACTAAGGAAAAACACTACTGCCCATTAGAACTGTGGTCCTTTACCATGCTAAAAGGAGTTTTATTACTAACTCATGTAACAGTTATCACTCAGTATTTGCTTGTAGCTTTGGTTTATAGAGGAATCTTTAAGTTGCTTGATCAAATTATCACCTTTAAAAGTTCAGGGTTTGCATTGTTTTAACTGGCCATAAAGAAATGTTATATTATGATTAAGAAACTTCATGTTCATGGCCCTGCCACAGAAATTTTAATATTGAACCCCATTTTACTGAAGTAGTTAGACATCCTAGACATGGAAAATATTACACAAGTTCTAATGACTAAAATGTTTTCCTTATATTTGCAATATTATCACGTTAAAAACCCCAGAGTGTTTTTTTTTTAATATATATTTCACACGGCTAACAATTACACCTCATAAAATAAATTTCATATGCTCAAACTTTTGCAAATTGCAAAACATTTATTAAACAACTATAGATTTGGCAAGCTGTAATTTAATTACATTGTCTCCTTTTATTCTTATAATACTAACTGCTTTAAATAGTAATTTCACATTAACTGATTGATGTATATGGACATTGGTGTACGTCCATGAAACTGCTCTTAGGGATTATGTTCTTTTGACTACTGGACATCCTTGGAACTTGCAATTATGACATTTCAAGAAGGGTTTTTGGTCTTGAAAATACTTCTAATAAATGCATCATATATTTCCAATGGTTTCTATTCTGTAGAACTGGAGCTTATTAAAAACTAATTTACATTTTATCCTATCTTTTGATAAATGCAGGTCTGATGCTAAAAGCATATAAAATTAGAAATGTACGTATCTAGCTGTACATTGTTTAAATGATCTTTCAGACTCTAATAACAAATATTTTCACATTGATTTTTCTTTTATAAATCAGAATATGCAAGATACTTAAATACTTGCAGATTTAATTTTTCTGAAGCAAAAGTTCTGTAGCAAGTACAAGTACATTAAATTGACCATATGTGAATTTTACAGCCAAACTTGTAAAGCTCTTCAAATTAAAAGAGGATAAAGGTACCAGTTAGCAAGAGCCACATCTAAGGATGGAGCTGAAACTAACACGCATTCCACAGCAACTTTACAAATCAGTCTCCCATATCCCAAATTCCATAACAGAAACAAATAAATTGCTTCTGGCAATTGGAAGGCTGTGACAAAAGCAGTGTTGGGGGGGGGGGGGGGGGGGGAAGGGGGGTTATTTCCTAATCATTAGCTTGCTGTGTGTCAAGCTTTTATCACTGCCAAAGGGGAAAAAGACTTTTCCCCACCCTCCCATCAAAGATTCCTTCCACAATAAACTTCTGAAAAGAAAAGTAGTTTAAATCTCAGTGGGAAAAGACTTATCTTGCACATTTACACAGAGAAATGAAAATGAAATCAGTTGCCTGATTGGGTCACTCCAAAAAGGGACAAAACATCTGTATAAAAAACCAGAAGCGTGGTTAAAGTCTGATAAATAAACAACACGGAAATCCTGTTTTCTTCATAAAGTATTACTATCAGCAAATTACCTAATCTGCACCTGAATGTCATTCAGTAACCTTAATACAGCAGGAATTCTCTATTTAAATTTATGAACCCAGGAATCCAACTGCTAGATACTGCTAGACTCCAATAATAATAATAATAATATTACTACTGATAAATGGCATTAATAACAGTAATAATAATAATCATAATTAAATCTATAGCAAATGAGGAAAATTCAGTGAATAAGCTACTGTGCATTAAGCATCACTAAAAAAGCATGTGCTTGTGCTACTGATCATCAGCACAGCTTAATGCACATTAATATGATGTACTAAATTAATGTGCATTATTAAAAGTGCATTAATAAATGTGTAGACGTGCCCACTGAGTTTATATTTACTGCTGAACAGATATTACATGTAACCTGACATAGTATCTGATACTAGATTTCAACCATTACTAATTGAGGTCAGGGACTCCAAAAGACACACAAACAGCTACCCAGATAGCGTTATACTGGAAGTCAGACAAGCCTCACCTACATTAGATCCCTTCCCTTTAAATTCCTCCTTACTGTTCTACTAGTGGTAAAACAGTGGAAGTGTTAGTGAAGAAAGCCACCAGTAACCTAACACTACCTTTGCCACCACTGCATGTATTAGTTGGAAATTTTACTGGGGGAGAAGAGGAAGGAGGTCAGTCAAGCCTAGCTAGAATTAAAGAAAGAAAGCCTCTGCCTGTCCCTGCCCCCAGCCAAAAAGAGAAAAAAAGTTTCAGAAATTGTGGTGAAAGCTTGTAATACTTAACTGAAAAAAAAAAAAAGAGGGAGAATATAAAGAGCGTACGATAGGAAGAGTAAACAGTCATTCCTCTGGAAAGTTCTCCCATAACTTCCTTTAGCTTTTTATTAAAATTAAGACCTGCAAGCTCTAAGTCCTTATGTAACGCTTTGGACTCAAACTGCTTCACTTGCATTACTTTTGTTTAAAGCAAAAGGAACTCACGAGACAAGACATTGTCTCACCCCCATCTGTATTATTTGAAGATTTAAAAAGTGTGAAATAATCATCATATTATTTACATATTAACTACATCTTAAAAACTGGCAGATCAGGGTCTACATTCTGAAATTTAAACTTCATGACAAACCAAAGTAAATCTGTTTGCCAAGGCAGAATACTTTGCTTCTTCTGTGTCCCTCTATACTTCAAAACCTTAAACACTTTTCTGAAAAAAGGATTCAAAGCTCTAATCCTGCTCTCTTCCAAGTCCATTACATGGCTTTTGACAAATAATTAGGTTATTTGAAGGTTAACAAAAACTTTCAGTTTGGAGCAAAAATGAAGGAAAGCCCTTTTCAATGCAGTGCATTTCTAAACTCTCAAAAAACAAAAACAAAACAAAAACCACCTAAAAGACTAAGCCCAAAAAGGTGTTTTGAGCATACCAGCAAATTTGTTAAACAAGATCTTACAGGAAGATCCAATGGTCAGTCTCTTACTACTCTTTTACATGATCAAATTTTTTAACATGACCTATAACAGCTACTACAGTTGGCATACAACCCTCCATTTATAACTACATGCATTTTTTCAGCTTTATATTTTTCCTCAACAGTTCAACTGTTTATACAGCTAATTAATTTGCAAGGAAGTCAAGAAACTAAAAAACATAATTGGAGATGTTGCGTAGCGCAAACTAGTTCAAGTGACTGCTTACATGACCTGTTCCTAAAACAGGCAATAAAGGACAACGTCCTTTTAAAAATAAATAAATGACACAATTTGGTGGTCAAATGCAAACAAGCAATTCAGATCAACAGAACCATTGTTGATTTAAGCGGTAAAAGCTATAACTATTAAGGTTTTCTTGGAAAAGCAAAAGACAACTAAATCCATCAGGATCTGGGGAATCATGGAGACAAAAAATCTTGCAGTGAAAAAGGTGATGCCAAAAGGAGGGCAGCTCTCCTCCCACCTCCCACAAAGAAATACTTCAAAGCCAAGAGAACGCAGGCAGAACCCCCAAGGAAAGAGCGCGCTATCCCCGGCGTTACAGAAACGACTCTCAGCTTGCAAAAAAATAAGTAAATAAAACGTCCTTTGAATGCTACAGGACGCTTTTCATCTTCAAGCGATGCCAGTTCAATCTGACGGGAGGCATAGGAGGAGTTACTCAAACAGTTGGGAAAATTCTTCTTTGCGAGCTTCCAGGTATAAATACCCCAGGGATTTATTTATACCCGGAAGCTCGCAAAGAAGAATTTCCCCAACTATTTGAGTCGGAAAAATTCTCAGCAAGCTTTCAGGTAATAAAATACCTCAGGGACGTGTTTGCACCTTTTCGTTGCAAACTCCGTCTCTCCTTTGCGAGTCCCCGGATCCTGATGGATTTGGCTGTTTCGGGCTTGTCCGAGAAAGCGTTAATAGTTACAGCTCTCAGCGTCGCTCCGCTGATCCGAAGCGCTCCGAATTGCTCGTTTACATTCAGACCACCGAGGTGTCTTTACACCCGAAAGCTCGCAAAGATTTTTTTTTTTTTATTTTGTCCAGCGATTGGAGCTGGTCTATACAAAGATATCGGATTTACTCCAAAGGACCCTGTCCTTACCTATGTCCTTAGCCCGATGCGGTTACAACCCCCCCCCCAGGAGGACTCGCGGGCTCTCCCTGCAACTGAAGAAGGGCATAGTGCCCAAACACTTCCCGGGGATTAATCCCCCCCACCCCCACCACTGAATTGATAAATAACAAAAAAAAATTGCATTTACCCAGAGACCCTGGTCTGCCTAGGAGACCCCAAAAATGAGCGGCCCCTGGGGAGGGGGAAGCCTACATCTCCCCCCTCCCCGTCCCCCACTGTAAACACCACCCAGCCGTGCCCGAGGCCGCATGCCGCTGAGCCCCCCCCCCCCGTACCCAGCCCGTTGGCGGCCGTTGCGCGGGACAAAAAGAGGGGGAGACGGGGCGTGACGTCACGGAGCGCCATGACGTCAGCGGGATTGTGACTCCGTCCTGGAGGGGCCCGTCCCCGTCCCCAGGCCGCGCGGCCTACCCCGACTCGCCCGCCCGCCTCCATTTTCTCGCCGATCCTCCAGGCCTAGGCCGCAGTCGCCGCCTCGCCCGCGTCGCCTCCGAGCGCCCCCCCCCGCGGCTCTCCCCCTCCTCCCTCCCCCGCTGCCTCCCGCACTCACCCGTGCGGAGGGCGTGGGGGGGACGGGGGCGAATCCAGCCGCCGCCGCAGGTCTCAGCCGAGCCCAGCCGCCATTTCCTCCTCAGCGCAGGGCGGGGGCCGCTACCAGCGAGACTGACATGGCGGCCGCGGCGGGCTAGAGCGTCCACCGCCCGCCGCGCCGCTCTCTCCGTGGCACGCTGCTCGTGGAGGACTCGCGGGAGCGGGGCTGCAGGCTGCCTCCTGCCACCCGCCGCAGCGCTGGGCGCGGGAGTGCGGGGCCGGCCGCCAGGGGGCGCGAGAGCGCGCTCCCCCATTGGGCAGCTCCAAGGAGGAGGCGGGAGCAGGCCGCAATCTTCGCTTCCCGCCAGCTCCTTCTAGGGCGCTTCTACACTTCGATTACGGTAAGGCATTACGGTAGCAGGGCAGGGAAGCAGCAGCTGGCAGCCAGCCGCATGGCGTGATGGGTGGCTCTTGACTTGATGCTTTTATTTCTTTTCAGAAACGCAACTCTTGGTTCAGAGATGATACCTTTTGTTAGACCAACTGAGAAACTGCAAAAAAAAAAACACCCAAAAAACCAACCCCCCACACAATTAATATATATTAGTTTATATAATATAAATTAAATATAATATAATTCATATAAAATTTGATATTTAATATATTTTTTTGCAGTTTCTCAGCTGGTTATATACAATTTAAATTGAATTTATATATTTAAATCTATTTAATTTAAATGCAACTTATATAGGTAATTTATTTATATTTATATAATTTATTTATATTTATAGATCATTGTATTTAAATTCATATTAACTTAAATGTAAATAATTCATATAATTTATTTATGGTTATAGAGAATTATATATAATTATATTTAATATGAATTTAAATATTTAAATTCACGTTAACTTGAATACATATAAATAAGTTATTTATATACTTTATTTACTTGGAATTTTACTTATTTATTTATTTATTTATTTTTGCAGTTGCTCAGTTGGTCTCATAAAAAGGTATCATCTCTAAACCAAGATTTTTAGAGTTTTGCATTTCTTTTAGTCTCAGACCAACACAGCTACCAAATCCATCCCTTATTTCTTTTCATTTATTTGCCCGAAGAAGGGTGTTTGAGCCTGAAAGCTTGCAAAGAACAATTTTACCAGCTATTTAGTTGGTCTAATAAAAGATCTCACATTAACCCAAAGACCCTGGTCTACTTATGTCCTTAGACCAACACGGCTACAACTAACAACCTTGTTTCTTTTCTTGTTACCTGGTTTCCAGCCTGATGTACCTGCCCCTGCACTTCCAAGGATGGAGCAATCCCCGCTGCAGCTCTCCCTGGGTCCAGCACTAGTTCTTCTTTGCAGAGGCATCCCAGTTCAAGGCTAATTGGACCCAGGGCTAACTTATCACCCAAATGCACAGTTAAAAATAACCTAAAAATACAGCTCGAATAATAAATAAATGAACTCTGCCATTAACAGACGAGGCTTTTCTAGCGGGGAGTTGGTTCCGATTGCCAGCGTTCTTTATTCTTAGGGGCAATGTTGGCGGTATTAGCAATTCCAACCACTGATGTTTTGCAGCCAGTCAGAAGCCACCAGAGTATGAATAGCCATCAGGCAATGCAAGTCCCGGCCACACGTCAATACACAACGTCCGATAAATCCAGCAAGGTCTTATTTTTGCAAGCTACTTCATGGGAGTGGGCCGACGCAGAGCACCCCAGTGATTTCAGTGGGTTCCATGCACATGCAGAACTTAACAGATTTTAAGGGCTGAAAACAGATCAGAACTCTTTAGGAATATGAAACGCATGCTCTGCACTGACATTGTAAAAATGCCCACTTTAAGCAATGCTCAAAAGGAACTTGCTGTGGTGGTAAAAACCCAGGACTGAATGTTAGAAAAGCAGGAGCTCCAACTTTTCCTGTCGACCAATAACTTCCTTGCATGATGTTAACTATGGTAAATCATCCTGTTTCTCCACCTGGAAAACAACATGGTAATACTTACCTGTCTCCAGGGTGTTGTTAGGTTTAATTCATGAATGATTTTTAAGGTCTTGAAGATCCCTGTACAAAAATACAAGACATTAGAAGCAGAGAGCAGCATTTAAATTCTGAGTATAGCTAGAAACAGCTTTAGTAAACCAAGTCTTATTTGGGAGAAGAAAAAAAAAAAAACACTAAAAAGCTTTATTAAACCAAATTTAGCTACAATATAAACCCTGGAATGAAGCATGAACTATACCAATTCAGCATTTTATGGATAGGTAGCTTGCATAGCAAGAAATTAAAGATGGGCATCCCATAGAAGACTACTACAAAACAATTCATGCCATACCGAAAACCTTATGCCCTTCTAGTAATTGCATTTCAATTACATTATTCACCTACTAGTGCCCCTTCAATGTATTGCTGTTCATTTGTCACACCCACTGAATTTAGCAGATGCTTTATTTATATTCAAGCCAGTTATGTTTGCAACCAACCTGATGCCTACAAAAGGAGTTCGCTGATTATTAGGCAACCAAGGGTACCTCGATCTAGCCTTCACTGACAGAGAAGCAAGACTTGTCCGCTCACTCCTAATCCCATACTGTCATAAGAGAGCCAGGTACTCTCAGGAGCATGCCACAGCCTGAGGTCCTGAGCACATGCCAAAAAGCAACTATACAAAGTGTTCTGGCAAGTGACTCTTGAGCAGTTGGAATAAGTAGGCAAGGCTTGCTTCTTGGCAACAGGTATGGAATCACTGGAGGCAGTAGACACGTACCCTGATGGGCTGTGACAGTTTATCAGCTCCTTGCCTTGTCTTGTCTCTGTCTAGAGCATTCATCTTCTAAAATACAGACTCTTGGCAATGGTGCGTACTCAAATGGACACAACCTAAGTAACAACTCAGAGCAAGTTAAAAAGGGGGCTGGTACTTACTGCACATCAGCTGCTCTGCAATATCTGTTCGAGTCCCTGCTCTCACTCCCCAGTGAGCAAAAGCTAAACTGGAGTAAGAGGCAGATTTTTGGGGTGATGCGTTTTCTTGGACTAATAGCATGGTTGGGACAGCTTACCTCAATGAAATGGGGCCGAGCGACCACAATTTAGCTTTTGCTTACTGAAGGGCAAGAGCTGCATCCAAATGGTTGCAAATCCAATGGATCCAAAATGCATCCAAATCCAACAGAGCAGCTGACATGAAGGAAGTCCCCACCTGCTTTTGTTCTCCAGACCCTTGCATTTGTACAGAGTCTAGAGCAATGAGGCTTTGACTTTTACCTACTGTTATAGCACAGTTACCAACAACAGGCGTGGACCTTTCACTCTGCTTACTCCTATGAACGGCACTTTCAGCTCTGGGCAGCAGGTGCACTGAAAGGAAGAAATGGTAATGTGATCATGCAAGTCCATTTTTTCCCCCACCAAAATAGCCCCATATTTTTGGTGTTCCTATAATTCTGGAGCCCTGAAACAGGGAGTTAGGCTCAACACCTCCCTGTCTCTCCTGGCAGGGGAGCATTACAGCAGGCTCTGGAAAGGCATTTGGCTGTTGGGAAGTCAGGCAGAGGCTGGGGACAACAGTAATGGAGAAGGAACAAGCTCATCTCTGAGGGGTGTCTGATAGATGGTTCCTCTCTGTACTTTGCTAAATAGATCGTGGGGACACTGGGATAGCACATATTATATTCGTTCTTTACCTGTTCTGTGGGCAAAGTTCTTTTTCTCTGCAGATAATCAGTCCAACACCTCTCATGAATATGAGACTCTGCAAGTTTTTCCAGCATTGGATTATCCAAGACCTAGACTTGAATCACCACGTTTCACAAGCACTAGAGTCACACACACACAAAATATTTTATGCTCATTGTAATGCTTTTCATGTAAGCAAAACAGCTTTGTTTTTTTTGGGGGGTGGAAAAATCAACAAGGAATTTTAGCAAATCTACTCACTACATGTGGTGTTTAACAAGGATTTTAATAGATTTTTTCAGGGATGTTATTTCTTTTGGCTCTATTTGACCCCATGTGCCTCTTTTAATACCCAGTGCCACTAATGCGCAGGGAGGCTTAGTAAAAAAAAGTTAGACATTTCCTTTTGCTGGACCAAATTCACAAAAAGGCTAAAATTTTTCATACCGCACTGCGTTCTTCCAGCACTTTGAAATGGATTACATTACTCAAGTCCCTTCAAGGTCCCAGCTGTTTGAATTAATAAAAGACTAATGACTCGCCTTACAGATCTCAGGTTTCTGAAGGATGCAAGTAAATGGAGAGACATGGATAATATCATTAGGTCCAATTTCTTGCTTTCCAGGTGGGAAGTACATAGTCAATTTGAAGTAGCCTCCAGAACACAAGCACTGGGCTTGTTTCCATGCAGTCCCATCTAACCCCACAGTTACAGGTTAGCATTTTAAGGCTTTTTCCCCAGATGTACAACAGACTTTTGACAGATAGGGTGGTGAAAATATCATGGGTGTGGGCACTGGGCACTCATCCTAAAGTGTAACAGGTGTTTAGCATGTGGAGATGAAAGAGGAATGAGACAGGAAACGTTTGCCATTGCCCCTCCTTGGTTTCCAGGCACCTCTACTTCACAGCTTCATTTTTTTTTTGTAGGATTTAATCTCTCAAAAAAGTCTTTCACACACTTTAATCAAAAACTTAATGGCTAGCCACTCACCTCCCTTCCAAATCCTGTGCGTGTTATAGCTCAGAGCTTGTAAATCTGAGCGCTCCAGCCCCTGCAGCACTTGAGAGCCTGGATACCCCACCGAGTACAGAGGTCACTAGAGAAGCCAGCAGGTGTTACACATTGGGTAGTTCAGCACCCATCAACCTGAGAGAAGACAGAAAAGAATGAAGATGTTGATTACTCAGACACCTTATTTATTATACCTGGTAACTGGGAAGACCCTGAATTGCTTTAGGCAACACCCTCAATCATGCAGGATTTTCTTTATAAGCCAGGCTAGCAGTAGAGGAGAAGGGTCTAAAATTCAGACAAAAAGCAAATATAAACTAAAACAGATGAATTAATTATTTGAATCGTTGATGCTTATTTTAAAAGTTATGCATACTAGGTACAATGTTTTCACCTGGCAAGTGAAAGACTTAAAACAAACATCGGGGTCCAGCGTTAACCCCAAGTTAAAAATAAATGTTAAAAGTTCACAGTACTAGCCTTTACAAAATCATTAAGATGTTGTTTTATCAGATAACATTCAAACTGTTTTCATTGCAATTCCCTAGTGTTTTACTCATAATAAAAGCTGAAACACAGCAATAGGCTTAAGTCTGACCAAAAACAGAGACACTAAACCTTCAAATACAGTGCTATTGCCAAAAGCACTATTTTTCACTCTCAAAATAGTACTGTGAAGCACCAGTCTAATACTATAAATAATAGCCATAGCCCAACAATACTTTAATCTCAATTTTATTGCCATTTGCAGTGCATATAAGGAAGGAAAAATGAACAAATTCTTGTTATATTTGGCAGTTTGTCTGAAATTCTGGAAAAAGCAGGTATCAAAAATTTTAAACCAATATACTGCATACACCTGGCCAAACTTGCCTTAGTTTGTTCAGTTTTTTAAAGTGATTTAGATGCTTTTATAACTCTTACTCCTTTTACCTGTAGTTGAGCTTGAAGCATATTACACCACCCTCCTCCTCCTTTCCCTCTGTTTGGGGTGTGACTCTCCCTATACTAGACTCAGAAAATGCTCCTAGGGCATGGACCTCCCCACTACTCCTCACTTATATGCAAATCTCCTGGGAAGCTCCACCTTTTAGGGAGGAGCTTCAAATACAGTGCTGTTGCCAAAAGCACTATTTTGTGAATAGTGCTTCACTAAGGGGTGAAGTCACATCCTTGAAGGCTGGAGTGTTTGAAGACGAGAATGTGTTCAGTAGTTCAGGCTAAAAGAAATGCATTAAAGAAAAAAGTGCTTAGGAGTCAGAAGCATACTGGGTTTCCAAAAGAGCAGACACCAACTCTTTAGGCAGCTATCTATTCAATACCATTAATTTTAGATTATGCCCTCAGAAAAAAATACAGGAGATATGAATGAGATCATTAGACTGGTTAGACAAATGTGGACAGCTAGTATGTGCTGTATGATGAGATTATCTATACCACAAAGCCTCTACTATCATAGTGAGTGCTGAACCCCCCTAAATAGGAGCATAGAAGGATGTCAATAGCAATGTACCATGTCACCTTCCCAAACATTGCCAGTTAAGCTGACAAAAGCATTTTTCCATCAGCAAAGCTACATCAACACCAGGTTTTTGACCCGTACAAATTTCTATACTCCCAGCCAACACAGCTAAGCCGGCTACAATACTACAGCTTTGGTTGGGCACCTAAAGACTTTGGCGTCACTCTTTTGGAGCAGCCGCAAAAACCAATGGTGCAACATGAGCAAAAGCAAACACTGACACCTGCTTTGCATAAGGGTGGGCGAAAGAGGAATGGTGTTTTCTTGGGGAACAGACCCCTTCTGCGTATTGTGCGAAAGCAGCAGCACAAAATGGATCAATGTTTGTACCAAGTCAACTATGGGGTCGTTATGCCTTCTTTAAAAGTTGATTTCCATTGGGACAACCAATGTAATGGATGCAGCACCATTGCTATCCAGGTTCACTCACCCCTTCATAGAGATTTCCATGTCCATTGCTGGGGGCCTGTATGGCTGCAATACCACCAATACTTGAAATAAAGCACATTTCAAGTTTCAAATGTCAAAGTTTGGTTTAAAACATGGCCATTTTCCCCGCCCCCTGGACTTGAGTGTAGTGAGCAAACCAGACTCCCTGCACAGCTGGATTTAAACAGGGGGGCCACACGTGGCCTGCAAATGTGCCAAACAAGCGTAGGGCTTCGTTGTGTGCATTTGGTTTGACTTCCATGCAGTGCTGCCAGGTCTTAAATATGAAATGATCGTATTGGAAGCTCAAAATTATCGTATTTGCTAACCAATGATCGTACACTGAAATATATGCAAATCAATATGCAAGTAAGTCTTTACTTTATATTGTTCACTGTACGCCAGTGAAGTGAGAACTGGGCCCTCAAAATTGAAGCATTTCTTTATTTTGAGGTGAGCCATCATAAGGAAGTGCTGACAGCAAACCCAAAAGTCAGTCAAGACTCCCCGAGAATCACTTTTCCATTTGCAGCATCAATGAGCTACCTCAAAAATCATCCAAATACAAAACACTAAAAACTCTTGGTTCAGAGAGGACACCTTTTATTAAACCAACTGAGAAATTACAAAAAAAAAAAAAAAAAATGTCTATTTTACCAAAGACATCCCTCAAGAATTATTTTGTATTGTGATAAATACAAATAGAAATAATTTGCATTGATACGTAAATACAAATAATTTGCATTTATACAAATTGATACAAATGCAAATAATTTATATTTTAGTAAATACAAATCATTTGTAGTGTGATCAATATCAGTACAAATGATTTGTATTTGTATTTAAGCAACTACAAATAATTTGTATTGATCAATACAAATCATTTGTCTTGTGATAAATATCAATAAATTGTTTGTATTTACTTAAGCAAATATAATTTGTATTGATCAATACAAATAATTTGTCTTGTGATAAATACAAATATAAATCATTTGCATGTATAAGTAAATAGAAATCATTTGTATTGTGATAAATACAAATCATTTCCATTTATAAATACAAATAATTGATATTTATACAAATACAAAAGTATATAAATGCACATAATTTGTCTTGTGCTAAATGCAAATAGACATAATTTGCATTTATAAAGTCTACAACTTTATCATTATTTGAACGTTTTGACTATTATGAACCGTACACGGGTGCAACGATGGCGCAAACACGACCATGCTCAACCCCTGTTGGCCACACTGGGCCTGAGCGCAGCTAAGAGCCAGGCAGCAGCGCATGCGCATTGTCCGCCTTTTGTTTCTCCCCCCCCCCCCTTGAGTTCTCCTTTGAGCCTACTCTCGCCTCACTCTCTATGATCCCTAAAGTGTCCGCTCTGCCCTTCCCCCGTGTCACCTCGATGGTACGAACCCACATCCGGTTGTGAGTTTCCTCTTCCCGGTGTGGTGGGCGGGCACCCCTGCGCTCTGATTGGCGGAGCGGGCCGTTCTCGCGAGACTTGCCGCTGGCGGCCCGGCTGAGGCGGCGGAGCGGGTGGGAGCCGTGTGCGTTGGAGCCGGCGGCGCGGCCCGCGCGGTAAGATGGCGGCGGGGGCGCCGGGGGGAGGAGCGTGGCCGGTGGGGAGCCCCCCCCACGTCCCTTAGCCAGGCCTTGGGGCAGCGCGGGCCCGGCCCAGCCTCCCCCAGCCCAGCCGGGCCCTGGGGCGGCGCTGCCCGTCGTGGCTGGTTGTGTTGAGGGCTACACGCAGCGGAAGCTCCTCTTACACCTGCTGCACGTGCATGGAGGAGGCTCCCACACGAGCCCGGGTGCACGGGGAGGGGCTGCAGGGCACCGGCCTTCTCCGGCGGGTTCATCCATCCGTCCGCCCGCCCGCCCGCCCGGCAGGAGCGTTTCGGGGTGCTGGTGCTCGCCCAGAGACCGAGGTTGCTCGGGTAAAGGCCATCTCCTCTATTAAACCAACGAGATCCTTGGTAAAATTGCCCTGTGCGAGCTTCCAGGGGGCGCCTGTGCCCAAAAGCTTGCAAAGAACAACTTTCCAAGTCTTGCTTTTTTTGTTTTTTTAATAATACATCACACCTAAATAGTTGGAAAAAATTGTTCAGTGCAAGCTTTCGGGCGCAAACACCCCTCTAAAAGCATAGAGATACACCAACAGACCCTCCCTCTGCTTGAAAAAGCACGTTTGTGCCCGGCAGCTCGCAAAGAACAGTTTTTCCGACTATTTAGTTGGTCTGATAAAAGAGATCGCAACTAAATCATTGGAAATAAATGTTCTTTGCAAGCGTTCGGGGGGTGCTCGTGCCTGAAAGCTTGCAAAGAATATATTTTCCGACTATTTAGATGCTCTGATAACAGAGATTGCAACTGGATAGTTGGAAAAAATGTCCTTTGCAAGCATTCGGGGGGGTGCTCGTGCCTGAAAGCTTGCAAAGAATATCTTTTCCATCTATTTAGATGGTCTGATAAAAGAGATTGCAACTGGATAGTTGGAAAAAATGTTCTTTGCAAGCATTCGGGGGGTGCTTGTGCCTGAAAGCTTGCAAAGAATATATTTTCCGACTATTTAGATGCTCTGATAACAGAGATTGCAACTGGATAGTTGGAAAAAATGTTCTTTGCAAGCTTTCGGGGGGGTGCTTGTGCCCAAAAGCTTGTAAAGAACAACTTTCCAACTGTTTAGCTATCTTTTATTAGACACTGCAATTAAATAGTTGGAAAAATTGTTTTGTGCATGCTTTTAGGTACAGACATCCTTCTTGAAGCATAGGGTGAGTTTGTTAGTGCCCTTATCCTTGAAGAAGGGTATTGGTGCCTGCAAGCTTCCAATATTCATTTTTTTCCAGCTATTTACTTGTCTAATCAAAGAGATCACAACTAAACGGTTGAAAAAAATTGTTCGTTGCAAGCTTTCAGGGGTGTTTGTGCCCCAAATTTTGGAAAGAATAATTTTCCAACTATTTAGTTGGTCTAATAAAAGAGATCATAAATAAGTAGTTGGGAAGATTGTTCTTTGCAAGTTTTCGGGGATGTCTGTACCCAAAATTTTGCAAAGAACAACTTTGCTGTCTATCTAGTTCTCTAATAAAAGATATGAATTTTCATTTCTACCTAGGAGAACTTTTATCATCTTTGCAATCGCCTGTGTCCGAAACTTGTGAATAAATAATTTTTTTTTGCAAATATCGAGTTGGTCTAATAAAACATATCGCCTTTGCCATGAGTTTTGCTTCCTCATATAAGGTAACATATTTACCCAAAGAGCCTTGTCATCACACGATTGTGGCTTTTATGTTTACTTGGAAGACCCCTTGGGAAGCAGGTAGTTTAAAAGTCAGCTTGAGTTCAGCACTCTGGCGCGTTAGTGACCGCGTCAAATAATCCGCTCGTGATCAAGAATAAGTGCGTTTCAGCCTCAGATCTGTAACTTTTTTTCTGAGCCATTGCTCTTTATTAGTAACAGGTGTTCTTGAAGGCATGTGAAAGTCTGTGCCTTGCACGTGTTTGTACCAAAATGCTTTTCCTTTCCTTACAGTGAGAGTTCAGAATGAGCTATGCAGAAAAACCTGATGAAATCACAAAAGATGAATGGATGGAAAAACTCAATAATTTGCACATCCAGAGAGCAGATATGAACCGCCTTATCATGAACTACCTTGTTACAGGTAATGGTGAACAGAGGGTATTACATTTAGGAGGGTGGACTCTTCTGGATCAGATCCTGTGCATCAAACATCATAAAAATGAATGAAGTTTTATTGAAATGTATTATTAATTGGGTGGCATTAATTGATATAGCAGACACCAGTATTTGCTGTGGTTTCTCTTAGCAATATATCAGTTTGCTAGTGTTCTTTTGAGCAAAAATAAAATGTGTTGGCTTTGGATATAATGTTGAGATCTCCCATCTCTTTTTAATTGTAATAATTTTATGTCTCTTATGGCCCTTCTGCTTTGGAATATGTCATTACCCCAAGTTGTATAGAGCTTAATATCACATTGTTTTTATAAAAACGGAAAATTTTGGTGTTCCCTACCAGTTTAATTTGAATTGTGCCTTTCATCACAAAGCAAAAGAGACTACTGGAAACCAACTTTAGCTAATTTGACTGAACATAATTGCAAGAGGACACTGATCTCCTAAACATTTTTATCCTTATAAGCTTCTGTATCAAATTTGCCATCCAGACACTGAACTTTAAATTGAGAGGGACAAAATCCCCTCAGAATTTGGCAGTTATGACATGCAGTCTCTTGGCAAACTGTACCAGGGTGGAGCCATTAACAGCCGGTCTACACCCATATTTATGTCCGTGTGCAACAAGAATCTGAGTGATAGGAAAACAATTAAATGTTCAGCCATGAATCACTTGTATGTGTGTGTAAGTCAGAGCTATATGGTTTTGATCAGGGTCTTTTTTTTTTTTCTTTCACTTCCCCACTGGTGAACAAGAAACTTGTGTAGTGTACAAACTAGAGTACACATTCTCTTGGTTTTTTAATATATGTTTACTAAAGATATTTAAATAAGTCAATGCCAACTTTTGCTAAGGTCTTTTCTGGCAAGGAATAAGCAAGCCTACCTATGACTGCCATTCTGTTTTCAGATATGGGGTTAGCAGAAGCTTTCTGAAGACATTTTGGTTTGGTTTGGTTTAATTCTACCCTTCAACTCCTTAGAAATGACATAGAATTTAGGATGTAAAATGTGAAATCTTTCAAAAAATACTATCTTAATTTCATTCTCTGTCTCAGATACCTAAAAGTTAATTTTTTTTTTAATTTCAATTTTTTTTTTTACAAAAATTCTTACTCGATTGAAAAGATTCCAAATAAAATTGGGGGCCTTTGTACATGTTTGAAAAAGTTGGTTTATTAGATTTTGGAGGTGAAATGTTTTTGTTACAGAGGGCTTTAAAGAGGCAGCAGAGAAGTTTCGAATGGAGTCTGGAATTGAGCCCAGTGTTGACCTAGAGACTCTGGATGAAAGGATAAAAATTCGAGAAATGATACTGAAAGGACAGATTCAAGAAGCCATTGCATTGATAAACAGTCTTCACCCAGAACTGCTGGATACAAACAGATACCTTTACTTTCATTTGCAGGTAAGACCCAGTGGTGAGCAAATGCTGAATTTGTTTTGTATCCGGAAAAGCCTGGAGGTGGCGAAGAAAAGTTGTAATTGCAAGAGCTTTCTAATACGCAGTGGGTTGCAGTTTTAAAAGTCTGTCTTCATACATTAACTGCAAGGGGAATTTTGTGGCATGGAGTGCAGTCACGTTCAACTTAACCATGTTTTACAAACTCTCCAATTGCCATTGGTTAATCATGTTTCCTGGCAGCACTGTACACGAAAGTTTTCTTTGAAAAGGTTTCAGAAGATTCCAAAACTCTTCTGAAAAATAGGGCTAGCTTTACTATTACTTGTCGAACGAGGAATGCAATTGGAATTTCAATGCTCGGAAATACCACTTTTAAAAGTGTTGGTATATAATGCAGTAGTCCCTATACATTAAACACTTACCCAACAAGTACATAGAAAAATCTTGCTTTCTCTTTCACGTACAGCAGCAGCATTTGATTGAATTGATTCGGCAACGTGAGACAGAAGCAGCCTTGGAATTTGCCCAGACTCAGTTGGCAGAACAAGGAGAGGAAAGCAGAGAATGCCTGACAGAAATGGAGCGCACCCTGGCACTGCTGGCTTTTGATAATCCTGAAGAATCACCATTTGGAGACTTGCTCAACATGATGCAAAGACAGAAGGTACAGTTGTCTCAGATGAGAAGCTCTTCCCATGCATGTTCTCTGTGAGAGCTGGGATTTCAGATTTTGTACAAAGTACTTTTAAATGTAAAAACTTATGCACAGAATAGAATTCTAGTGGCAAAACTTGTTATGATAGCAATATTTTTGAAATACGCATGAATTCAGGTCATGTGAAATACTCCATATTACATTATTGTTTTGCCCCTCTCTTAATAGCAGAGTTTTTGTTTTACCTCTTAATTTTTGTCCACTGTAAATTTCAAAGTGTTGGAAACCATGCCATTACACAGCTCCTTTATTCAAAAGTAGGAGTGAATTTCCCTTTAACCGGCTTTCTAGTCTCTTGCAAATGCAAACCAAAACCACTTTGCTGTTTTATAAAATCCCTTGAGCTTGTTGATTCTGATCAGCTCCTTGACTTGCTGCTGCTACCTCTAGAGTTTTTTGGGGTTTTTTATCTGGGACTTTTTTGTACAGTACTTGATTTGTGGGTTTTTTTGGGGGTGGGGTTGATTGGAACTCAAAAGCCACACAGAGTGAGATCATGAGAGCAGCACATCATGTATGTTGGGCATTCTCTGTCAATTAATCTAGAGAATTACTACTAAATTCAGTATTTCTTTTCCAGGTATGGAGTGAAGTTAACCAAGCTGTTCTAGACTATGAAAACCGTGAATCTACGCCCAAGTTGGCCAAATTACTGAAATTACTACTGTGGGCGCAGAATGAGCTGGACCAGAAGAAAGTCAAATATCCCAAAATGACAGACCTCAGCAAGGGGACAATTGAAGAACCCAAGTAAATGTGTGCAGATGGACACCAAGCAGTTTAAGTTCTGCACAGTATACTTTATATCAGTCTGTGACTGACATATTTTTACTACAGTACAGCACTCAATTCAGATTTTTTTTTCCAATGAACATCTTATTTAAAGGGAGAATCCCTTTTAAATGCTGCAAAACTGCATTGAAAGGCACTGTATCTCTTGGAAAGTCTGATTTAGGCTATGCACTATAATACATTTTTAAAAAAAACAACTAAACAGGAACAGAAACAACATTTTTAAGAGTACAGTACTCAAGGATTCTAGTTGGCTACTGATGCTTAGTTTAGTGGCCAACCAGTTATATTGGCAACAATTCAGTTAAGTTTAACTGTCTCCCATTTGAAATGTATATAGAGCAGTGAATATTTTCTACTTTAAGTTATAGGCAGACGTGTATTCCCCTTAAAACTAACTACTGGCCAATTTTCATCTATAAACATAACTTAAGGTCAATGTCTTGCCTAGGAAATAGTGTATAAACTTGTAAATCATAATTTAAGGACTTGTTTCTGACTCTGGTGCTTTATATGGTGAGAGTTATGTTTGCAATGGATCAGTGACCCACCTTTTTACAAAAAAAGTATTGCTGGAAATAAGTTTCTTTTTAATTTCAAGAAAGACCAGAATGGCCTCTTCAAAGCAGGCGTTGCATTATATTTAGTAACTGGGGTTTTTGATGAGGGATTTATTTCCCTGTATAAATGTCCACCTTAGACATTGTTACAATGTCAGCTGGTTACTACAGCCTTTTGTAAACAAAGGATGTGATGCAATCCCCAGAGATTGAGGTCCATTGTAGGCTTGATTGAGCGTCAGCTTTTGTACAGAATCTGCCTTTCTACTTGCAGATTGGCTCTTAACTATAAGGGATGTCGTTTGTAAGGCTAGTTATTCTTGCATCTTATGCCTTGGCTAAACAGAACAGTTGTTTGTAAAACCTTTTTCCATATCTGTTCCAAGAGATAGAATTCATCTTCCCCTGCAATATTGGTTGTTTTTTTCCCCTCTCCAGTTAGGAAAGTTATAACAATAATTCTTATCTTACATGTGAAGCCCTGATCGTTTTGGGTTGGTTTTTTTTTCATCTGGGTATAGAAGGTTTTGCCGTATGTGTGACTTTTACAGCATGGTGTACTGGTATATTCAGTAGTATTTAGCACTAATCTTGCCAAATCAAGAGCTAGATCCTGTAAAACAGTGTATTGAGTTGTTGCAAATGGTATTGAGTTATTGCAGAACTGCTGAACAAAGACCAGCTTGGAGGAAATAGCAGAACATCACAATACGCAATACAATATGAATTATGTCATACCAGTCACATAGCGTAGATGCTCTAGTCATGTATGGTAGCTATTACCCTGTAGAATTAAACTTAGTTTTCACTTACTTTACTGGAATACTTACGCATTTAACTGTATAAAGCTTTGCAGATACATATGATTTAGGGAAACAAGCTAACAAAATCTGTTACTCATTGCATTACTGTGAACACTGTTTACTTGTATAGCTATTTTCTGGGGAGACAGTTGTCTGTAAAGCAGTTAGAGAGATGCAGAACACCAGGGATAAGCTAGATGATGGGTGTAACAAGGAGACTATGGTTCTGTCCCATTTTTACTACTGATCGTTTTGCCACCGAGGCATTCACCATGCACAATTATTTTATAATCCCTACAAAACAGTAGTGAGCTATCAATGGCTCCCACCTGCTGTAATGGGTAGGCTTTACTTCACCCTGGTTGATTATTCTAACAGCTTACCTAAATGTCTATGATGTAAATTTGTTTTCAGTCAGTTGCTTTTTAAAGACCATGTATATTACTCTGTTTGCAATAATCTGTATGGTTAATATAACCTTGTTTAATAACAAACTGCAAAAATGAAACTGGAACTAGATTTAATTTCTTCATGTACAACTGACAGTTTTTCTCCCATCTGACCCTTGTGTGCTGAATCTCATCTAAAGCTTCTCCAGGATGAAATGGAAAGTGCATTTTTGTGGCATGACTAGCATTTTTCTCCATGAGAAATGCAGTACTGCAGTCCTGGCTGAGAAGTTCACTATACTTTTAAAATGCTCCATTAATTATTAGAGTATATTGGGCAGATACTGAGCATAGATTACTTGAATTTTCACTAGCTTGGTTTTTTTCCATTAAAAATAAACATGTTTTTCTAGGGGGTTTAATATAAAATTTTAGTATAGGATTATTTCACTTTGTTTTTATGAACATGCCACATTGATAAGCAGCTTTAATCTGTAAAGTTTTTGGTAACTGCAAGAAAATATTTGAAAGCTATGCATTTTACAGAAAGCATAAAGGTAGTCATAATGGTACTTCTAAGGATCTTTATATTAGTGTATATAAAATAGTTTGCATATACAAATATAATATATTATCTGTTTGAAATATTCTGGAATGGTAGGGGCTGTGAAACGTAACTTATGGAAATATTGTACACAGTAAACAGACCTCTGTCAATACACGAATGAATTTGTCATATGCATGAGAAATGTCTTATTTGGTGACTACTAATGAATGGGTTTTTGTTAACCCCATTATTGTTAGATAACCACTTTGACAAATAACATTAAATGCCACTTCGATCAGTTTGCTCTTAGTGTAAAATATATACAGGTATATTTTTGTTCCACTTTACATATCATTAAGAAGGTACAAATAACTTTTGTATGAATGGCGTGGCAGCATCTATGCTTTGTTCTGAACTCAGTGGCGGCAAACATGTAGTAATGAAATGTCAGGAGCTACTCACTCACCCCTCTCCTACCCTCTTCCTTGCCAAAAACAAAGGCTTTTTTGCATTAATGCTGTGAACATAAAGTAATTGCATCATTGTGGAATATCCTACCTTGTCCTTTGTAAAAAAGAAAGAAAGAGAAAAAAACTTTGGCAAGTATATTCTGATTAGGAGATAAACTTTACACCTCTCAGAGTGATAAAGCTGCCTAGTTATTTCTACCTCTTGGTAGTTACTATATTTCTGTTTTGCCAGTCCAATTGGAAAGGTACATTTGTACTTGCGTCTGTTGTACATTAGAGCCATCCATGAAGGGCAGGAAGTGATGGATTTCTATATATGTGAAATACTAAGAGAAGAGCTTTTCTTCCAAAGTACTCTTTACAGAGCTGTCTAACCTCTTGCATTACCAGGGAAGAACTGGTAGTTGTTGCCTGGAAACCACTATGAAGGAGAACGTAAGGATGGAATTTTTGTCTTGAACTCTTGGAGAAGCAGACATAACTCATTAGTAGGAAGCTATCTGAAAAGCAAACTGAGGTGGAATCTCGTCTCGAGTAATGTCTCACTCTCACAATTTTAACTTCAACAGCCCAAGCACATGAAGTGTGTGCGTGCGTGTGTGTGTGTGTGTGTGTGTGTGTGTGTGTGGCTGCATATGAAATTTTTTTTTTTTTTAACCAAACATGAAGATAGCACTGACATTTGTTCTTCAGTTGTACTGTCCCAAATGCTTCTTTTTGTTCAAGCTTTTTTTTTTGTAAAATCTCTCTGGTTTGTATAGTTGAGTGCAAGTTAAACTATGTTTTTAAAATTGTGTTTTGCCTCAGCTTATTTCAAAATACCTTCTAGCATGAAGACATTAAGTTGGAGAGCAGTCTGTGTCACAGATTTTCTTGATGGCCCCAGCCTGCAGGCAGCCTTTTTAGGAATGCCCTTACTCGTTGCCAGGACCTAGTCTTAACTTGGTCCTGTTGTTCCTCAACTGGCTTCCAGGCTAGAACACCCTTGCTTGTTATGGCTGCAAAGCAACTCCACGTGGGTTCAAAATCCTTTCTGGGAGTTCTACATCTTAAAGAAGTGATGCAGCCAGTAAGTATTTGCAGCAATACAGCCCAGCCTTTTCAAAACAAGCCAGCAGCTATTAACATGTAGAGTCCTTAGGCTGGTATGAAGCAGCCACATTTAACCAGAGCAGTCCCTTTACGTACAGAGCCAGGAGAGTGTTGGGGTGTTTTCTCCCCAGTGGTAGTATCATCATGACAATAAATCATCTGTCATCAGAGGAAGCCACTTAAAACATTTGTTGCCCCTATCCATATACATGGATTTAGTTTGGTACTTGAGTACACATTTGTACTAACCCAATCATGTTCAGGAGCTAGTGATACAAAGCCAGTGTGTAAATTGTCATAAATGGGTCAAAAAAGTTCCCACGCTTGTTACATCCAAATATTTCTATCTGGACAAGTACTTCCTAGTGGGTTTTTTTTTAATGTGAAAGTGATGATTTGTAAGGGTTGCTTTACCTGGAATATTACTGTTCTAGAGCAAATAAAAACTTACATTAATATTCAGTTTTCCTTGCCTGCCCTATCTTTCTCTACTGTATATAGCAGCAAAAAAGGAGATTAAGTACAATAAACTTTGTGTCAAATGGAGCATATTCTTCTCTAGCCTAAGTGTTTCAGTACTGGGGATGAGTGATGGAAGGAGAGAATTTTTTAGCTGGAAATAGACAGTTTTACCAAAACTGTAGAGAGAGCTTAAGGCCTGGTTCACAACTGAGCCTTGTAAGTGAAAGTATCACTTGTTTATGGTGCGAAGCTGGAACTTGAGAGACAAAGCCCGGTTTTCTAAACATGTACAGGCTAGCCTCAGGTCCAACTTCTCCACATTGGCCTACCCCAGTCCCATACTTCTTACCTATATTCTGAAAAAAACCCACTCCTGAAAGGAAGGTGGAATACTCAATTGTAATCAGTAGTTTAGTTAGGGGACTGATACAACAAACTTACAACTTTCAATCATTGCGGAATTGGACCAAGCAGGAACTAATACTATGAGGTAAGTTGTCTTATATCAAAACCAATCTTAATAATCCCACCCTCCATTTATTTGTAATGCACTCGGGACTCTGCACAGGGGCATAAGATAACCTTTTCCTTGGACTTCCACACCAGCATCTATAGACAGTGTCTTAGTTAACTATATTTTCCTTTGATTGTTGTACCTGGCTTATCCTCCTAGCTAGGTCTTTCCCATTTTGCAAGTGAAAGCTGTTCATGTCAGCAATGGGTTAACATTTTCCAGTGGAAGACTAACTATGCTTGAAGCATGTCTTTAAAAAAAATGGATGGAAAGTATACAAAAGACTTAACAATTTTCATGTGGGATTAATTACAGGCTAGAAGAAGCTGAATAAAGTAATAGCTTCCATTCTAGCGTATGTGTAGGGTGGATGAGGTGCTTGGGTCTAGCATAAATGCCTAGATCGGTTTTGCTGTATTACCCTTCCAATTTCTGCCCTGTCTACCTTCATATGTGCTGTTTGTACTTTGTTTCTCCTGTAAATATTGATCTATCCCTTGAAAAATCTTCTTCTTACAAAATTATGATTGCTTTTTGCAACCTGCCCTAGCTCTGTCTGAGTTTTTACACCTCACTTTTGAACTTTGGTTATTTGCATGTAATTTGTAGCATCTTCCGGTCTTCGCTTACTCTCTTCCCTCCTAGAATTCATCTCAAACCCACGTTATGTTTTTCAAAAGTATCAATCTGATTTCCTAACCTTTGCCATCACTGATAAAACTCTTGATATTACCTTGTCTTATGTGACACAGCTCCCTCTTCTGGGAAAAACCGAGTCCCTCCATCAGCATCTTTGAACAGTATCTAAATATCATTATAAGGATTCTGCCCAGTGGTTAATAGTTCATTCGTTCCCTACTGCTACCAATCCCATAACTGTCACGTAATGCTCCCAAAACCATTGTAAAAAATAAAATTGTTACCATACGCTCTTCATCATTACCACACCAGTTACTGTAATGCAAAGTATTATGTCAACATCCTTTCAAGAGAGTTGTCTGGTACATCCCTTGCCTCAATATTGCTACCCGAAGGAATTAAAACTAGCAAAACCAACCCTTTTGTAGCATATTCCACTCTAGATGTTGTCTCTGAGCATTAACCGTAGCACCTTCCTTAGGTGCTCAAACTCTAAACCTCATCTCTGTGATATTTTTAACCCAAGCAGCTAGTCAGAGTTCAGGGGTTTTTACATTTTAAATGAAGGAATCGGGTACTTGAGGCAACCCTGTGTGGTTACATGGGACGTGTAGCTCTGGTTTCATAGACAAATTAAGCCAGAGAGACTTTGCTTGCTTGTAGCATCCTGCTTCTTTTACGGTGGACCCACCCCAACAACTTTTGCTTTTCCCAAGACTCAGGTGCCAGGCTTGTTCAAGTCATCCATAAGCTTCCCCTGCAGTTTCTTATCCACACATGTAGCCCTGCCTAAAATGCTGTTCAGTAAGATCCTCTGTCTTGATGGTTCAGCTTCCTAAAGGGACTCTCATATCCTTTTGCTTTGGGTGGAGACATGGCCCTGTGTTTGGCCTTCAGAGACTTGGTATTTCACCCCCTTGCTTCCACACAAGAGTCTAATGGCAGACTGGAAGCCTAGAACCCGTCTTAATACTCCAGTCCTCCAGCCTTTCAATAAGACTGCATGATCTGAACTTAACAAGCTAGCCTCACTGAAATAAAAGTGGGTAAAAATCCATTCATTCACTCACTCATGCGTGCATGCATGCATGTTCTATTCTTTTTATTTTGGGTGCTAAGTTGTATTTAAACTAACCGCAGTGAATTCCCCTAGTCTGAGAGCTGCTGTCTGTTGTGGAGGAGTTCACCTGCACCTTTGTTTACCTTCCCCCTTGGAAACTTGAGGAACCATTTGCTTCAACTTCCAAGATGAAATGCATGCAGGCGCATTTCCAAATGGACATGCTAATGTCAACCCATAAACAGGAATCTCAGTAACCGAGAGCACCGAAGGTAGGCACTGCCCTGAGATGGGTGGAAATGGGGTTGTCGTAATCGAAGAATGGCTACAAATAGTTTCATCGATTCATAGACATTAGGGCTGGAAGGGACCTTGAAGACCATCAAGTCCAGCCCCTGCCCCAGGCGCAGGAAGTATATCCGAGTCAGCCTGGATCACTAGCCTGTTCTCAGGTGTGCAGTTGTAATTCCTTCTACGGGTTGTGGCTCTTGCTGTTGTGGGGAGGAACTGCTCTGAGTTTGGCAGCCCCAGATCCCTTTGAAAAAAATCAGCAGCCTTAAGGCTTAAGTCACAAGATCTTTGGGGCTGTATTTTGGACTGGCAGCACTAGGGAACAGAGGCTGAGTATGGAAGGCAGCTTTAGACTCCCTCTTCCTTGGCGTTGTGGGCAATCCTTTGATTCAAGAAGGATCTCTACCATGGCTCATTGATGGGTTTTGAGGTGACTTAAGGGTCTAATCCTTGAGCTGCAGCCACAGCCGCAGAAATCGCAGGTCTTTCTGCAGTGGGGGTAAGCCATGACCTAGGATTTCTCTCCTTTTCCTTCCTCCACTTTCTCTTCTCTGCTTCGTGGGTGAGATGCTTGCTTGGTTGAGGTAGCAGCACCATTAGAGTTGGTTGGCAGCCAGGTCCTCCCAAGTCTTGACACAGGCATGCATTTTCTTGAGATCTGACTTCAATATGTCCTTGCAGCATTTCTTCTGATCACCGCCAGATCTCAGGCCCTTATGGTGCTGGATTTAGGCTTAAACTACTTAAGATACAGTTTAGGGCCTCACAATATCAGGCTGGACCCGATGAGCTGCAAAGTCCCTTCCAGCCCATAACATCTATGAATCTATGAATGAATATGAGCGGCCTCTAAATAAAAAAAAACAAGCCTGACTCAATACCAAGTTTTATAATAATCAGTTGGTAGATAAAGGAGATACATGGACGTTTTCATTCTAATGTGACAAAAATATGCATACATTGGATTATTTTTATCAGATAGGGGACATAGTCTAAGGCCTCAGCATGTCATAACCTGGCACTGGGCCCTTACTAAGCGTCGGTTTTGGGAGCCAAGAGTCGGGCAGCCGTCCGCATGCGATATCAGGTCCAGCGACTCAGTGCTGGCAACACAAATCTCTTCCCCAAACATAATGCCATTTGGAGGAAGTTGCTAGGAGCATGATTGGGATTGCTCACCTACTTGCCTTGCAGACATTCAAACCCATCTATGCTGCATGGGGCCGATCCTCCGAAGTGCCAGGCACCCAGCCCAGGCTTGGTCTTTCCACCTTGCAGGATCCGGCTAATCTGTGCAGCTTCAGCACCTGCGAGCACCTCTCCTGGCACAGCTGGATCTTTCTGGGCGGGCAGGTTGAAGTCGCTTCCTTCCTGGCTCCTGCTTGTCTGCAGCCATCCATCCCCTTCCTTGGGTTCTTTGGGTAAATGTGATCTCTTTGATTAGACCCACTAAATAGTTGGGAAAATTGGTCTTTTTTGGGGGGGTGAATGCCACTGAGAAAGGGGATGGATGGCTTTGCACCCCCTTCTGCCTTGCTTTGTTTCTGCTCCTCCCAAAGGTCCGGGTCCCAGCGCGGCACCCCTTGCGGGGAGACGCCCGCAGACCCGCGCCCCAGCCCGGCTTGCAGACGTCCTGCCCCCGGGCTGCAGCCGCTTCCTGGAAGCGCTCCACCAGGAAGAGCCGCTGCAAACTGACACGTGGACTTTGTATTGCACAAAATCCCCCGCAGATCGCTGCCATGGGACCTCCCTCCTCGGCCTGACCCCCGCCTGTTGCTCCGGGGACTTCTCCAGCCTTTGTGCCAGCATCCCCCCGGCCAGCATCCTTCTTCTGCAGCTGCAGCAGCCAGCCGGCCGAGCCCTGCCACTCAAAACCCCAGTTACAGATCTTTGAATGGCCTCGAGTGGCAGCAAAAATGCTCTCCAGGTGTACGGCTCTTTGCACCACTGCCACCCCCAGCAGCCTGGGAAGCCTCCCCGCCAGGAAGGCATGAGAAAAGATGGGAATGCAGATTGCTACTGGTCCAGGTAAGATGCGGGGCTTCGGCGGTTTTCTTCTTGGGACGCTGAGAAGTTTTGGCAAGCCCCTGAGCTCGAGGGGTTTGGTGGGGAGCTGAACGTGCCCGCTGGAGCGTGTAAAAGGGAGGGGAAGAGACGCTTGCTAAGAAGAATTGTTCCAACTGTTTGAGTTAGTCTAATAAAAGATTTCAGATTTACCTGTGTCCTTAGACTGACACGGCTACAACCTACACCCCTAAAAAGGAGGGTGGCAGACAAGGTTCATAGATTCATAGATGTTAGGGTCGGAAAAGACCTCAATAGATCATCGAGTCCGACCCCCTGCATAGGCAGAAAAGAGTGCTGGGTCTAGGTGACCCCAGCTAGATGCTTATCTAAGGTTCTTTGGGTAAATGGGATCTCTTTGATTAGAGCAACTAAATAGTTGGAAAAGTTGGTCTTTGTGAGCTTTCGGGCACAAACACCCTTCTTCAGGCATAGGGAGAGTCACTTTGGAGGGGAGGGTGTCACTTTGTATGGAGAGGCTAGGTGGGAGGGTGCTGGCTTGCTTCTCAGGAGACCTGTGTGCAGCTCTCTGCTTTGCCACAGACTTCCTATGTGACCTTGGGCAAGTCACTTATTCACTCTGTGCCTCAGTTCTCCCACTATACGGAGGAGATGCTAGTGCTGCCTATCCCCCTGGGGTGTTAGAAGACTTATCCTAACCCAGCTGGTGAGCTCCTCTACGCCTGTGGTGATGTGTCTAAGATGGACACAAGCTGCCTTCCTTATAAATCACTGCTGCTTCAATCAGGCAGTATTTTAATAATAAAGATAGTGCTGAACTACTTGACAGAGAAAGAAAATGCAACGCTTACATGTACAATGCAAAGAGTTGAGTCATGATGGATCTATATTTAGTTTGCCCTGCATGTCATTTAAGCCATTATGAGCTTTTTAATAAAATGTCTTAGTAATTATGTTTACTCTGACAATAGTAGCTGATTGAGATTTAATGCAGACTGCACAATAGTTGTTCCTCCAATTAAAAAAAAAAGAAGAGTAACTTAAAAGAAAAAAGTAAACAGCTGTTTCCTGCCCCCAGCCATGTGTCTGTGCTGAGTGTCCTCAGTGGGGTGTCGATTGTAAGTGTTTAAAGCTAGACCCCTCTAAGAAAATCATGTTTGAGAAAGGTATCACTGCTCAGTATTAATTAGCAGGGGCTTCTGCTGCACTGGTAGTTTTCGTTCGAACCCGAGTTGATTTGGGAAGCATTACACATATCCCTGGTAGTTTTGTATTTTGCCCCACGTGTACATAATATTGAACAACTGGCTCAAATATTGTGAAAGAGCCTAGTTGTATAAATCTTGTGCCATGTGGAGGTTGTATGTTTTCTATCACAAGAGGTACCAGCTTCTTGATGGCCATCTCCAGATGGGCTCAAAAGACTACTACTGCCACTACTACTCATTTATCTTGTCTGAGACTCTGTAACTAATAATCCGGGCCTGGGTAACGAAGCAAAAATGAATGTTTTTAACGACAGTAACGTATATACATTCAGGGCGCTCTTGTGGTCTGAGCACAGTTTTAGGAGGCAAAGCAATACCATATTCTAACATCTAATGACAAAGTGACTTTCTCTGCGGTGTGAGACCAGTTCACTTTTTGGCATCAGTTTGCAGCTGTTCCAGTGACTTAGCTGATTGCTGTGAGAGTTATTTGGTTAATAGTGAGATGCTTGGGGCTGATAAGAGCTATGCCTAATGGGTAGATGTCTTGCAAAACTGAAATCTCCTGGTGGTGGGAATTTGTATTCTTATTTCAAAAAGACGTGTGATCCTTAGGAAACAATGAATGCACAAGTGTCGGTGCATGCGGGGGGAAAGAGGTGGCTTGTCTCCTGCCTTGTGAAGAGCAGCTGAATCTAAAACCTTCCCTACCCCACACAGTACAACGGCTCTGTTCACTCGCTGGAGTCCAGAGGTGTTGGGAAATCTGTGGGTGTCAGGCAGCTAAATACATTTGAAAATCTGGTTTGATGAGTCTAGGTTTTTGGTTGATTGGTTGGAGTCTAGTTATTTAATGAGGTTTTGATCAGCCTCCTGGGAGAGCTATTAAGAGAACAGAAATAATCAGTTGGCAGGAGAGCTTAGTTGATTGTTTTCAGTCAAAATCAGGAGGAAAAAAAACTACTGATGAAAAGTTTCCAATGGCTTTTACTGAATGTTTGTCTTCCCCAAGAAGATCTTGGCCCAGTTGTGCCCGGCACTGTGGCTAAGTACAGTAAAAAAGACCAAGCTTCAATCTCCACAGGTTAGTCTAAGCCAGGGGCAGGCAATTATTTCAGGTGGAGGGCCGCTTACTGAGTTTTGGCAAGGCAGCCAGGGGCAGATAAATATTAACTTTCTAAATTTTTTAGGGGTCCCACGGGCCAGATAGAATGGCCTGGCGGGTTGCATCCGGCCCGCGGGCCGCATCTTGCCCACCCCTGGTCTAAGCAGTGTAGATTGACCCCATAAACAAGTGAACAGACATTCACTTTTGATTCAGGAAATGCAGCCACATGCCTGCAGAGGCCCAGGCCAGAAGCCGGGGGGCGCTAGAGCAGACCCCTCTGGCCAAGTCTAGCCCACCCACCCTGTGGGGTGCAGGGGGTTTGCAGGGAAGATGCAAAGCATTCTGGGATGCTGGGTAACTCTGAGTTTACTTGAATTTGGAGGAGATCTTGGACAGAAGTTCAATAAACCTATTTAACCTAAATCAGTGAAGTCTGACATTACATCCATCCAGGTTTATCTCAAGCCAGTTTGGGCCATTTGTTGAAAGCGGTTTACGTGCACTGAACTTTGTCGGATTACAGATTTGTACCGGTTTCCAGTCGCTTATACCGGGTTTTGTGTAATGTCTGTCCCTACGTGCACATGCACCGATATGTCACCTGCCTCGGAGAGCTCACCTTCGAAGCAAACAAGACTAGAGCGGGAAAGGAAACAGACGGGCAGCAAAGGGAAGTCTCTCGGCCGGCCGCGGCAGGTCCCTGTAGCGGGATCTGCTGGTGCTCTGCACAGATGGGTGCTGTCAAATGTGTTGTACAGAGGTTTTAAAATAAGAGATAGAAACAAGCCAACACCACGCTGCGGATTGAACTCCTCGCCCAAATGAATGAGTTTCCGTCACAGAGATAAGGATTATGAATTGAGGAAAGGGACATAGATTTTCTTTTCAGACCGAAACAAAAGACATGCCAGGCATCTACCCAAAACCTTCCTGCAGCTCAAATGCAGGGGGCGAGATAACCACTTATCTTTGCAGCTTTGGGGTTTTTTCCTGTCTTTGTCCTCCTCTTAATGCTGCTGCTTTTGTTTGTCATTTCTTCAGTGTATTTTTTACCTCCCTTCCGCAGTTCTCCTCGTGCATTTTGTCCTACTTCTCCAGCTGCCCTCCCCAAACTTTCAGGTAACTTTCCGGTGCTTCCCTGACCCCGGCCCTTCCTTCTCTTCCCAGCAGCAACACCGGCAAATTCTGCTTGGTTCTTAGCACTGGGAAAAAAAAGACACCGCAGTCCCATGTTGCAATGGCCCACACGGACCATTACTTTGGTGATGAATCTCTTGAGTGCAAATCCAGTCTGTGTGGCTTCACCAAGCAACCTTCCCAGGGGCCAAGACTTGGGTTTATGCTTCCTGCTACTGTAACCCCTTGTTAGAAAAACAAGCAGCAATTGTCTAAGGTGGCTGGCCATGGAGATGAAGGAGCCTGTTCTTAGCCTTGATGTCTAAATACCACTCTTTGTCCTCCTAAAATGATATGCACGTACACAACTCTGACTCCAGCAGTAATTGCAGTCTCATGATAGCTTGACCTCCCTCTAGTCCATTTGAAAAGTGGCCTGAAATGGCTGTAAACAGGCAGAATCGCAAAGGGAGGGAAAGGAATACGGCCAAGCGAAGAGAAATAAAGTTGAGCAAATATTTGCTCGGTGTCAGCTACTGGAGAAATTCCTCCGGCACGAAAACACGTTGAAAATAGAAAAGGCGCTCTGTTGCTGGCTTTCTTTGGACTCGAACGAAACACAAGTAATTTTTGCCCTGGGAGGCTCTGAGTCATCCTAAGAAATCGATAAGCACCTCCATCGGCTGATACAAACATTGAGAGCCGGGTTTGCTTTCACCTAAAGTATTCGACTTGTTGGGAAAGGACTGGACACTTCCAAGCTGCGCTGCTACCAGCCTGAGAGCTGGGACTGCTTTATAGGTGACAAGTCTGTGTTACAGAGAGAAGACCCGAGGGGATCACATCTGGCAGCTGGAGTCAGCAAACCAAATCAGCGCCGGGGTGGGTAACAGCTGCTCCAACATCGGTGCGTCTGAATGAGCAACTAGATATTGCTTTCCACCAAATGAACTTCCTTTCTGTATACACGTGCCCCTGATAATGCCCCAAAGTGCTGAAGCTGTGGCATTTTATTTCACATTTGGGATCGCCCTGCAATTTTGAGGAGCTAAGCTTTCACCCAGGCAAGGCTTGCTTGACTTGCATCTAGTTCCTTTCCAGAGCAAATAGATTTCCCCTCATTTTCTGCTGAAGTCAGAGATTGAAGACACTTCAGGATCTGGCCCTGCTGCCTGCCCGTCGCTCCCAGCACCTCCCCGACTCCTACAGAGAGCAAGGGACTGAAGAGTCAACAGAGCATGGGGCAGGGAGTCAAAACCTGAGGATTCGTTCCCACTTGGCCATGTAGTAACTTTGGCAAGTCACTTCTAGATCTGCCTTTTTGGGACTTCTCTACAACACATACATTATATTTGCTTATCAAATGAGGGAGACTTACTAATATCTGTAAAGCCCCTTTGGCTGATCAGATGAACAACGTGATGGACATGCACAGATTTTTTCCAATGAATGATGGCATAAGGTTTTTGTGTGTCCCCATAAAGCCAGCAGAGATTTCCTATAACAATCTGGCCTGTTGCTGTTCTGAACTGGGCAGAGCATTGACTCATCTGCCACTGCTATGATAACTATAATTAGGAGAAAATGCATTGGCAATGCTCTTTCCTCTGATGTAAGCACATCCCTGTCCTTGCAGGGTGCTTCAGATGGGTGTGGGCAGTGAGTGATGGATTATAGTTGGCGCTCCATATTTTGTGTCGGTGGATTTTCTGGCTGGAGAGGTTACTTAACAAGCAAGTACTGTTCTGGAGTCATCTTTGTATTCCTCCACTGGATTTCTGCCTCTGTCTATGGCTATATACTTAAAAAAAATCAAAATAAATAGGGGTAAACAGAATAACCATAAAAAATATTCCAGTCTCGTGAGCTAATCTGCCATTTATTTATTTTAAAAGAGTTTAAAACAAACTCAGCAGAAACTGTTCATTGAATTTGGTCTAAAATCCGGTGGGAAAGGGAAGTGTGGAAAAAAAGAGACCTGTATTATTCAGGATTTCTATTACAGACAGCCAGCGGGTGTCGGGGTTCCCCTGGGCCAGGCCATCCACAGATACCCAGTAAGAGAGAGCTCTTGTCCCTAAAAACATATAAATGAAATGGAAAAGAAAGAAAAGTTCATTTACATCTATAAGAAACAGAGGTTTTTAGTGGCTTGCCCAGACACACCAGGAGTTTTTTTACAGAGCTGGGGATTAAACCAGTATCTCCCAGACCAGTACCCAGACCACAGCACCATCCTTCCTCACTCTTCTGTTTTCCTTTCTTCTTCCATCTGCACCTGCAACGCTGTAGGACTGTCCGGCAGGTTACCTGTGCAGTGTTACATGCATGAATCAAGGGTAAGACAGGCAGACACAGGAAGCTGAGTCACTGGTAATAAGAGGGCTGCCATTCATGTACCTTGTTGTTGCTATTTAATTGCAGAATCAGGCTGAAGAGGGAAGGTTGTAAGCCAGCTCCTCGGCCTGCTGAGGATCACATTCCCTGCCTACATCTGGGTCTGATTCTCCAATAACTTGTACAGCCATTTGCATCAGTGCAAAGTAGGTGTAAGGTGCTCTAGGAAGCTTTGCATGCATAGTATAAGCCCTCACTTCTCTCTGAGCCTGACCCAAAGCCAGGGAAGCCTCAGGAGGTCTGTCCATTGGCTTCTTTGAATTGTGAACTGGCTACCAACACCTAACCCCATGTGCATCTTCCACCTGTGCTCTCAGTAGAGTGCAAGGACCTCACACTTCCACAATGCAAAGACTTAAGAGAGTTCAGCAGCATGTAGCAATATTATAAAGAATAACTTAGCACTCTAGGAATGATTCTCCTGTGCCTTGCACCTCACACAGCTTCACAGAATTTAAGATCAGAAGAAACTACTAGATCATCTGATCTACCCTCCTGTAAAGCAGAGACCACTATGTTGTATGTGTTACATCCATACTGAGCCCAATAACTTAGGTTTGACTATAGCAGTCCTTAGGAGACTTAACTGTTGTATGTCCAAAGGCCAGCAATGGCAGGAAAGTGGTTAGGAGAGATACATAAGAGTCACTTGCTTCTATGCAAACAGGGGGAAATCCCTACTGAATAAGACTGGTAGCATTTTGCTGCCTTGTGATGATGATACAGGATGGAGTCAGGCTCATTTTCTCTTAAAGAAGAACCAGTCAAATGAGGATCTTTTCATCACGTGGTCCATAAAGTAGCTTGTTTTTTAAAGCACTACATTTTGTAGCCGCAGTCTCAATATCCTGTCTTTTATGGTCAGACCCAATGGTTCAAACCTGCATTTGGACTAGTTTCCCTAATAGCTTTTGTAGCACTAAAGCAGAACTAGGTCAGAGTAGCTTCTCTCAGAGATTTCTGATGTAGCACCAGGGTTGGGGGGAAGTGGTTTTACTTGCAGGTTAATAGAAGATTGTCGTTGGCTTGGTGAGAAAATGCAACTTTCACTGCTGCCTTGTCTCCTTCTAACATCAGCTTTGAAAAGTGCTTAAAAAGCCTTTGTCACTGTTGAGGTTAGTTAAGTCAGTAAGGCAGGCTGCAAGTTGGTTAATAGGCAAGGCCATGCAACTTTTTCAGTTAGCATGTGTGTGTCTGTGCGTGCATGTGTGTGTCTGTGCGTGCATGTGTGCATGTGTGTGTGCACGTGTGTGTGTGTAGGGAGAAAGCTTCCAAAGCACAGGGTGAAAGACTGCCAATAACTCCTGCTAAAACTTGGCATGGAGCTCCTCACCCACCCTTTCAGGAAACAAATCATCAATTATATTTCCAGTGGGTACAGGAGTCTGGCATGTTTTCCTGTCTTTCTATACCAGGGCTCTTTAGCAAATTTGTAAATGGTTTGGTTCTGTATTGGGATAACTAGACTCTTGTATCTATTGAGATTTGTTCTCATATCTATCGTAAGAAAAATAAAACACTCTTTTTTTAATAAGAAAGCTGGACAAAGTCATTTTGAATAGAGAAAGCTGACATGTTTATGAGGTTGGAAAGCATGATGGCTTAATGCCCAGGTATGATATAGTCTCAATATTTGTCACACATCTGTACAGTGTCCAGTCCCTGGGGTGGGGCACTATCCTAGGAATAAATAATGATTAATTCTCCATCCTGTAAGGCATTTACTTCCTCTCCAGTTTACAGCACAGAGAGTGACCCAGGCTGAAGTCAGTGAGCTACACCAAAGCACAGGGATCCAACCCACATGTTGCACATTTCGCAGCTGGGCCCTACATTTGCAGGGAGAGCTTCGTCTTTGCTGCAGAAGTATTCTTCAGAAGCAAAGATGTCATTTCCAATCTACTCCAAAATCCAGACCAAACCCTGCGCAGAGCACAGTTCACCTCTTCAGCGGGGCTGGTATTCTTAATATAAACACTAATAATAACATGTTAACCAAGTCTTACCAGGTGTGTGTCCTGGCCTGTTTCTTCCTCCCTCTGGACTGATGAGCCCACACCCTGTGTCATCTCTCTCACTAAGAAGTTATTTCCACCTCCCTTCTAGTTGGGTGGTGCAATAAAGTACCTAAGCCTGAATCACCACTCCCTTTCTCAGCTAGATCAACACATTGCCGGGACAGGGAGCCTCAGGTCTGCCACCTTGGAATGCAAACTTTTCATTTATCTTTTACATTTTAAGAACAGTTTCTAATAGTATTGACTGTGGAAGCAGCCAATGAAGTGATGTGTGCTCAAATTCACAGACTACAACCTGGGCTAATTCATCTATCTCAAATGCTGTGATCCTTGCTATGGAAACACTTAAACAAAGGATTCCTCCCACTATTGGATTTAGGTTAAGGCAGGTGCTTGGAGCATCAGTGGCAGAATGTAAAGCTGCCATTGCTGTGACCTTTAGCTCTTTGAAAAGAGACCTGTCTGACTTGCAAAGACATGCAACAAAACCCGCCTGACCCGTGTATCTGCATTGTGAAACAGGAATTGTCATCCGGTCAGCTTTAAGGTTCATTTATTTCCCTGTCTCTCTCTTGACCCTTGCAGGCCTGAATCTCGAACCTGGACTGTGATGTTACTGTTGGGGACTTGCCTTCTGTACTGTGCCAGGGTGACCATGCCCATCTGTGCCGTGGCCATGAGCAGTCACTTTGAATGGGACAAGAAGCAGTCTGGCATCGTCCTGAGTAGCTTCTTCTGGGGCTACTGCTTGACTCAGATTGTAGGCGGGCATCTCAGTGATCGGTACTGGAAATTTCTCATCTATTATCCCTTGTTCAGGGCTTTCAATAAAAACTCTTGGCAAGTGCTTATTGTGTCTAACCCCCCTTCCCTTCTGTCTAACCCCTTGCCTTGTGTCTTACCCTTCCCCATCTTAATCTTATCGCTAGCCCCTTGGAGGGGAAGAGGGCTGAAAAACGAACTCTGAAGTGCACTGACCACATCTAGTCCACCAAATGACAGCCCCTGGCAGAGGACTCAAGCACAACACAGCTGCCTCCAGAACTAGAAGCAGTGTAACCACATCTGTATGGTGCTTTTAGCAGGCTAATTAAGGGGGGGCTGTGAGCTAACTGGGCCTGTCACTCAGTGCTGCTGGTTACCCTGCTTATTGTGCCCTGTGGACATAGCTATGCTCCTTCTAGTCCCAGAGGCGGCCTGGGTGGAGCAGCAAGAAAGCTTTCTGGGATGGATCCGGACTCTAATAACTCAGTCGGTGTCCTTCCATTGATTTTAATAGATTTTGGCTGGCTCACGGGTGGTTTGGATCATGGCTTAGATGCAGCAAACCTTGTTGCACGGTCCACATCTGCTGCTCGCAAGTGGTTAAGCATCTCTCCAAAGATTAAGCACCGGGCTTGTGTAGATAGCAACTTTCAGACGGTTCATAGCCAACCAGAGAAGGCAATGTTCCATGCCATGCAAGGAAATAGCTCCGTATCTCATCTGCAGATCTGCTGCCTTCCTCTTCATTGCAGCCCCTCTGACCCTTTCCACCCCCCAAGATTTCTGCACAGCTCCTCACACATCTGTGCTTGTTCACCGCCCCCAGTCATGTCTGGGTGAAGGACGTGATGCATTGTTTGAGCGGGTTAATGACATTCAAAAGAAAAGCCTCAAACCCAGTCAACTGTATGGTGGGGATCCTAGTAATTACCTGCTTGAGTTCCTTTCCTGAACTGCAGTATCGTCGAAGAGGAAGGCTTTCCCGTAAATTCTCGTGCAAGAAACACATGCCTGGAGAAAGCCATTATCTGTGCAGTACCCTGTGCTGTTTCATTATGTTTTTTAATAGAGTCTGCAACCACGATGTCTGCAAGAAACTAATGTTAACAGACAAGCAGCGCTGATGCTAAGGCAGATGAAACAGTGAATGCTGTCATCCGCTAAGAAAACAGAGCGGGGCCAATGACATGAATTTCCACTGCACCGGAGTTTCTCAACCATGCACTCATGACTGCCTCCTCCTTACATTGCTAAATGGATCCTGGCTGGGGGTGGGATTCCCTGATGGGAATCTCTGCCCTGCTCCTGAGCTGCTGTCTCCTGCTTTAAACTCCACCTGCTTTAAACTCCCAGCTGAAGCCATCCTTGTTTCTATCTGATATTGGCCTCTGGGTCCTTTTTGTGCTTCTCATGTGGCCGGGGTGTAGATTGGAGCCGTGTCGGTCGAAGGACATAGGCAGACACGGTTCTTTGGGTAAAGCTGATATCTTTTATTAGACCAACTAAATAGTTGGGAAAATGCTTCTTTGCTATTCATTCCATCCAGGAGGAGCACGCACCAATTGCGGATGCTTCCTCAGCCAGACGAATGGTATCGATACCCAAATGCTTGCAAAGAAGAATTTTCCAACTACTTGAGTTGGTCTAATAAAAGATATCACATTTACCCAAAGAGCCTGGTCTGCCTATTGTGGCCTGCATTTAGCACCCATGCTGGTGCCTGAGCATCTCTGAGGAAGTGGTTACCCTGGCTCTTGGCTACTTAGGCACTATAAATGAATAATCATTGGTCCCAAACAGTGCAAGCTGGAATGCCGTCTTTCATCCCGACTGTGTGCAACTGCTGCTGGAAACAAATGGGGATTTCTCCGATACCCCTGCTCCCACTCTGTGTAGTTGGACTTCCCAGCCCTGCGCTGGGTGTCATGCATGTTGCCCTGCTGCACGCTGCCCTAACCCTGTCCTGTGCCCGTGTTCCCTCCTCGTGTAATGCTTGCCTGTCTTTCAGGATAGGAGGAGAAAAAGTCCTCCTCCTCTCTGCCTCTGCCTGGGGTTTCATCACTGCCATCACCCCGCTGCTCACTTACGTCAGTTCAGCCCACCTGATTTTAATGACTGCCTCCAGATTCCTCATGGGACTTCTGCAAGGTGAGGACATACGCTGTGCAGATGGGTGCGTCCCAGCCGTCCAGGAAAAGGCTTACGGTGCAGCTCTATCTACGGGATTGCAAATAACAGTGAAGTGGATGCATGGCAGGGTTGGTTAGAGTGACCTGGGTCTGCACAGCCTTTGGCATCGGGGCTTGCTAAAAAAAGCAGATTGGTTATCAGATTGACCCCAGGGAAACATTTCCCCATGACTACGTGTCACTGTGAGAAGCCGTCATGTAGCGGTTGCTGAAGCGTAAACATTTCATTCTGCTTTTTTCTCTCTCCAAACTTCCCCGAGCACCTGCATTTTGGGTATTTTTAAGAAGCTTTGATCTCGGGGTCATTTTTCTTCTCCTTACTGAAGTAGGTCTTGGAACTACATAAGCCTATTCATTGCTGAAAGGTTAATTTTTGCTGCTCCTTTGCATATAACCTTTTGAGCTTTTGCCTCCACAATGATGGGTGCCTGATACTTCATTAGACATAACCACTTAAAACAAAAATCACACTCTAAAATGTGGCTCTGCAGCGAGGGCCATTTCTCCTTACTTATTTTTAACCCCTATTTTTCCACATCCCTTTTTATTATTCTGTAGTCAAATGTTTACCGAGGATTAGATTCATCCTGAATAGCACCCCTCCAGTTGGAAATTACCCAGTGGTTTAGCTACCAATACATAAGACAAAATTGGCAACTGTTTTGGAAGGGTTTAAAAGTTTTCCAAGTATTTTAGTCCCTTAAAAAAATGATCAGTTTTGTGGTGCTGAGCAGGGGTGGAAGTCCGGCTATGTGGTTACATCATGAGATTCAAGTCCCAGCTCTGCCACAGACACTCTGCGTTACTTTTGGCAAGTCACTTCATTACTCTTTCCCTCGGTACCTCAGCTGTAAAGCAGCTGCACGTCAAAGTTGGCAGGGCAGACGCATTCATCTGAACACCGGGCTCAAAAAACGACATGAGTGGAGGTCACAGAATAGGTGGATACAGAGAAAGTCCAAGCTAACTTGTCTGTGGAGCAATGGGATGCCATCAGACACCCTCTTGGCTCGGTGGCTTCATTCTGCAGCATTATTTTGGATAAGCTGCACAACTTATTGATTTGCCTGGAGCTATGGTTGGGTTCCCTTTGATTTGATATGAACTTTCCCATGCATGTCTCACTGACGGTTCACTGACGCTTTCCTCTCCATTGACACTAGGGGTTTACTTCCCTGCCCTAGCCAGCCTCTTCTCCCAGAAGGTCCGAGAGAGCGAGCGAGCTTTCACGTGCAGCACGGTGGGGACCGGCTCCCAGTTTGGGTAAGTTCCCCTGGGTTGATGCTCCACTGGCTTTGAGCAGTGAGTGACAAAGTCTTGGGACAGCAGCGCCATTAATTATTGGGGGCAATAAGTCCAGCCTGAAGCGCAGCTGGAACAACGGGAGCTTGAAGGTATCCGTTTCAGCTGAAGAGTCTCAGGCAGTTCCTAGGAACATGCAAGCGTATGTGGAAGCCTGCACGTTGTTTGAAAAGCAGTTTGCTCTTAATTGTGTCAGTGATTAGTGGGGATTGGCCTTTCCTGCTGGACAATTTTGATGAATTTGCTGCTGCTTTTGACTGCAAAGGGAAGCAGTGTGGCCCAGTAGGAAGAGCAAGGGATCGGACAGTTTAACATCCTTTGTTCTGCGCGCAGCTTTTCCACTGCCGTGTCCTGTGACCCAAATACTAATACATCACTAAACTTTTCTGCACCTCATTTCCTTTCTCCACGAAGTGAGGGCAGCAATACCGTCCCACCTTTGCAAAGCATCCTACAACAGATGATCTGGCTTTGACCTGTGCTGAAATGGGAAGTGTTTGCATTTTGGTGCATGTGGTTAGCATGCATGTAAGAGGTATGTAAGATGCCTTGTAGCGTCTCATTGGCAGTTGTTCCAGACATCAGCAGGAAGCAAAGAGATTGATGTGCAACTCGTGCAGGTTAACTCTGTTCCATCACTTGAATGAAGCAATGCTGATTTATATCAAGCGATGATCTCTGGCCCTGAGTATTCAATTAGGAACTTTGGCAGTAGTAAGTGGATGGTCGGTTGGATGGCAGAGCGACTTTAATAACAGGGCAGCCTCTCCATTCAGACTTGTGGTAGGAAGGATGAGACAGTGCAACAGTATGATAAGATGAATTGCTCCCAAAGGGCTTTATGAATAGCATCCAGTGACCCTCAGCTTGCTCTTACTATTGATTCATGGGCTTGGAGTTTGCCCAAAGAACCCTGTCGGGCTCATGATGTGGTTGTCCTTTTCCTTCCAGGACGCTGGTGATTGGTGGGGCAGGGTCCCTCCTTCTGGACTGGTACGGCTGGGAGAGCGTCTTCTATTTCTCCGGGTTCCTCACTTTGCTCTGGGTTTACTGCATGTGCAAATACCTCCTGAATGAGAAAGGTAATCCCCTTGCCATGCTTGCTCATATTGACAAATGTCGATCGCCAGGCTGCACATGTGGAATTCTTTCTGTGCATAGGGAAGATATTTCAGACCCATTAAAGCATCCAAAGCCAGCGAATATGTTTTTACATAGTACGCTGATGGTTTCTCTACTACAAAATCGTATTTTAAGCGGTTATAAAATGAAGTGTTTAAAGGCCAAGGGGCCATTGAGCTAATGTGGTGAAGGGACATGTCGCCAGTGGTGCACAGAGATCGACGTCATACTTGGCTGCCTTTGAGTCTTCAGCTTGAATGACGTGGTCCCCCTTTATGGCAGGCCCTGGGCAGCCTTTGCCGGGAATCTAGAGCAGGGTTTGAATTCAGGCCTCCAGAGTTATAGCATCCCTTCTGCCATTGCACACCATGGGTTTCAAGTCTAGAATAAAGTAAATCCAGTGCGTTTGTGTAGACAATGAATGTATCTTTGAATTTCTCTCTTGCAGAACTCATCATCCCTTTTGAGTATTTAGCAAAGGGCCTCTCATTATCCAAACGCACCAAAGTCCCATGGAAGAGGCTGTTTAAAAAGGCCCCTATATGGTAAGTACACGTCCCCGAGGCGGGGGGTGCATTCGCTGTGTCCCTCTCTCAGCCTGATGCACAGACTGGTTTTGCTGCCAAGTTGCCCTCACTCGTTTCACATGAGCAAGTCTCTATGAGGTGAGGTGTGCACTGACAGTGTGGTCGTTACTCTAAAGGTAACTCCAGAGTAGCTGACCTCTGATGCAGCTTTGCATTTGCCACACACAGTTACCACAAAGCAATGCGGGTGATGTAAATTCACACGATGCGCTAATAGACTCAAGTCTCTGTGCACGTGGGTGTTACCCGAGGCAGCTCCAGTCCTTTGTGCATCGTCACAGCCAGCATGCAGGTGACAAGCACAGCTGGTAAAAAGTCAAGGGCTGTTCGAAGGGCATGGGTGCTGCAATCTTTGGTTGTGGTGCAGAGAGAAACCACCCTAAAATGCCCTTGTTCATTGTCCCCCCTTTTTTTTCAAATAAGCAAACTCTGGAAACATTCAGTGCCTGTAGATTAGGGCTCTGAGTTTTATATTGAGGATCATCCAGCCTGGAAGCAAAGGGGCTGGGGGATGTTTTGTGTTGCTTGTGGCTATTTAATGAAGGCCTAGTATAGGAGTTGGGGAGACTTATCAAATAGGGGGCTTCAATGATGCCTAGGAGATAGGAGGAGGGCCCTTCTAGCCTGACTTCTCCTATGAAACGGAGGACACATGGAGTACACTCCCGGGCTCTGGAAGGGGAACAGAGGACACACAAATGAGAGTGAAGCTCTGTTCATAACATGAAGGCAGTAATTCCTCCTTGCCTGGTCACAGGGCGGTATCCTGCCAGCTGTGGCTCTTTTCTAAACCTTTTGTGCCAGTGGTTAAGTACAGACACCATTCTGCTAGTTGCATGGAGGTAGTACTAGTTATCTCTGAAAACATCTCCATTTATAGGTTAATTCATAAGCCAGATTGCCTTGAAATATTGGGTCGTTGGGATTCCCTTTTCCCTTGTGTGTGATCTGCCGTCTCTAGCGCTGCTTTCTTCCATTATCTGTCTTTGCAGGGCTGTCATCGTAGCTCAGCTTTCTACCGGCAGCACGTTTTTCACCCTTCTCTCCTGGTTGCCAACCTTCTTTAAGGAAACTTTCCCTGAGTCCAAGGTAAGCAGAAGAGGACCCGCGAGTGCAATACAAGCAGAGGTCCGCAGGCGTCTCCACACAACCACATTGCTCCTGTTAGGACTGGGAGTCTCTTCACTGATTTCCATGGGCTTTCGAAGAGCTCGCACAAAAACGATCCTCCTGTTCTCCGAACCATTAACACCTGGAGGTTGATAGGGGTATCTTTCCCATCTTGGTTTTCATTTTGAATAGCCCAGTCCTTCTGTTTTGCTCTGAGTTTGCCCAAACTTTGTGTGGGCTCCACCTTGCCACAGGGATCCCTGTAAGAAGGAGACGGGTGTTGGGGAGTAACGCTCAGGTTCACTACAAATGGAAACCACGGGACCAAACTCCCAAAAAATAGCATCTTCTTCCTTGCCCCAGGCTTCCTTTGTGGCCCAGAAGGTCTACTTGGAGCTGGGGTAAGAGTGTGCCTGCAGGTTTAGATGAGGGAGAAGGAGGTGCAATAGGTATTTTGGGGGGAGATCAGGCTGAGAGGAAGGGAAAGTGGGTGAGGTTTTTTTCGGAGGGAGGTGGAGTGCTTTCCCCCTCATTCCCCCTGCATGTATCTCTGGATAAATGCTGATTTTTGCAAGTGAGGGCATTGGCAAGTCTGGAGCATCGGTTTGGTACGTGTCAGGGTGCAGAGAAGTTTGCACCTCCCGCACATCCCTGCTCCTCTAGGTCCTGACACATGGGCGCTCACACCTACTGGATCCCATGGCAGGATCCCATCCATAGTGCTTAGCTATGCAAATACATGAATAGCCCAAAGAAGTGATGCTCCTTGGGCTTTCCATCCCCTTTGGCGTCAGCTTGCTGCTCTTACCTCCCCTAGGGATGCTTTTCTCCCAGGGTTGCACGTGGTCTCTAGGTTACCATGTCCCTGGGAAAAGGATGGCTTTCAAATCGCACAGAGCTCACAGGAGCAAGCAGTTTCAAACAGCCCCAGGCTCCCCTGCTCATGGGGGGCTTTGTAATTGTTGCCAAGCTCGGAGGCGCCCTGATAATAATGATCATTAATAATTAATACGCTCTCTTTTTATCTATAAAGTGCTGAAGCCCAAGGGCTTCTCTGGGCTCAGCGCAAACACTCCCACTGCACTGAAACTGGGGTCTGAGTCTCTTGGGTTAAGAGGTCGTGTTTCTATGAATAATTCGCCTCGCAGAGATCCTCAGATTATCTTCTCTGTGGCAGCCCTGTCATGCACGGCTGTCATTTCCCTGGCCACTTACAAATATCCTTTTAACATTACATGCACAAGGCGCTTTATATCACGCATGATATTTCTATTGCAGCCGCGTATTGAGCCGGCAAGTGTATTGTTGTAACGAGATCTGCACACCTCTTACACTGGGCTTGTGTAGCAATAATTTAACCATCTGTTAAGCATCAGTTCCTGGTGCCCTAATGCAAGATGCTGCATATAATGTTCCTGCATCTGGCCATCGCTTCATAAATATTAATAAAATGTGGATACATGCTACTTGAATTTAAAGGGTTGACAAGGAAGCTTACTGTGGTAAAACTATGTCACCTACTGGCCAAAGAGACATGCTGCAGGTGAACTGGTTTTCTTCCTTTCTACACCCAGCTAATACTGAGCCCACGTCAAGAAAATCCTACAGTTTTTGGCTCATGTTGAACCCAGCGGGATTTTCCAAAGCACTGAAGTGCATTAGGTGCCTAAGTCTTATTTTCAGCTCTCAGTGGATATGTCTCTAGGTACCTAAATACCTCTGAAAATCTGGCACTTGGTTCTGTAGGAGCCTGGGTTTCACTGAAGACCAATAGGGTTTAGGCTCCTAAGCTACTTAGGTACTTTTATCTCTCCAGCTGAGAAAACCTGATACATTTGTGAGTGAAAAACAGCTAACAGCAACAATTCCAAACAAGACATTTCTTACCAGGCTCAGCACCCTGGCATTAGATGATTTAGTCCCATCCTCTCAGCTTCACAATAGTGCTGCTGATGTTACAGAAGCTGAAGGCTGAATTTAGCCGGCACTTCTATTCATGGCCCAGGAGGCTGAATCAAGTGTGCGGCCTCGTTTCCCCAGGTGTATCGGTTCAGGACTGCAGGAAACTTTTTTTTTACTAGTTGCCTTGACTATTGTCAATACGAACAGTTATGCCTCTCAATCACTGATATAAAGCCACTCAGTTATAATAATAATTATATAAATAGCATTGTAACTGTGCATGGTATATGATGGGCTTTATCCTGGGGTGCATTGTTATAAAGCCACTCGAATATGATAATTATGCATATAGCATTGTAACTGTGCATGGTATATGATGGGCTTTATCCTGGGGTGCATTGATATAAAGCCACTCGGATATAATGATAATTATGCATATAGCATTGTAACTGTGCGTGGTATGTGATGGGCTTTATCCTGGGGTGCATTGATATAAAGCCACTCGGATATAATGATAATTATATATATAGCAACATAACTGTGCATGGTATGGGATGGGCTTTATCGTGGGGTGCATTGATATATCTCCTTTCCAGGGCTGGGTGTTTAACGTGGTTCCCTGGCTGGTTGCAATCCTGACAAGTCTGTTCAGCGGGTTCCTCTCTGACCACCTAATAAGTCAGGGTAAGAGACCCTTGGGGTTTTCCCCAGCTCTCCCCTTCCACAATGCAAAACAGGGACCGGATGGGAAGAAGTGGGTTTGTTGGAGGGGGAAAGGCACTGGATTTGTTCTCCTGGGAGATACCAGGACCTCTGCACCTTTGCAGCTCCCTTTGGGCATGCATATGCACCCATCAGAGAACAGATTCTGCTTCTGTGCATTCACTTTACCATCCACACCCCTGGCACAAGCACAAAGCTATCTCTGTTAAAGTCTTCTTGACGGGAACGCTGCCCTTTTCCCTTTCAGGGTACAGAACGATCACTGTTCGGAAGTTCATGCAGGTAAGAAAGCGAAAGCCTGTGAATGAAACAACCGTTGTCCACGAGGCTGACCTGTAAAATAAGAGAGCTTCCAGTGAAAATCAGATTAGATCTCATAGGGGAGCTAGAGTCAAGACTTTGATTGCAGAAAGGATAGTGGGAGATGGGCTGATCGTTCAGAAATGGGCATCGGTGGGAAGGAGAATACAGAGATAGGGCATGGGGTTGTGTTGGGGCTTTGACATGCTATTATGCTTCAGCAGGGTTTGGAGATTTGTGGGTGTTATTGGTGGTTGGCGGGGAGGCGTTTCCACAGAGAAAAAAACAACAGCATCTTTTCCCTCTGAGTGCCTCTCTTCATTTTGCATGAAGGCAAATGTCAATCGAAGAATGAGCAAGAATAAAATCCGCATGTGAGAGGCCCCCGTGTCATGTTAACCCACTACTCGGCCTGTGTCTCACAAAGTGGCACCTCCCTGAGCAGGCAGGCAGAGGCTTTCGAGGTTGTCTGTATGCAAAGGCAGCAGAAGGCAGAGATGCCCACGGCCACATGCAGTCGCTCTAAAACTGAGAGCAGTCACCCAACACAGCCCTGCGCCTCTGCTGAGACACAGAAGTTGTTCGCCTGGTGCAACGCCATCCTGGGTGTGATGAGCAAGCACAAGCGTGTAAGACACTCAGGTGAATGTGAAGGTGTCGAAGTTGGGAGCACTGTTTAAGCCTCATCACTGGATGCCCCTTACATTTCAGAATCGCAAACATTGCCTGCTTCTCATCACAGCACATCCCTCGGATTCCCATTTCTCGTCCTTGCAGGTCATCGGCTCAGGAGTGTCGAGCCTTTTTGCCTTATGCCTGGGTCAGACCTCCAGTTTTTGCAAAGCGATAGTATTTGCATCTGCCTCGGTCGGACTTCAGACCTTTAACCACAGGTAATTCTAGAGCAGCGACACTTAGCTTCTAGAGCACCGGACAAGGTGAGCTGTCGCTCATGAAAACTTATGTATCTCTGAATTAATTAGTCTATAAGATGCAGCTCTGCCCAGCCTTCTGCCAGACTTCAGGTTAACATAGCTAACTACCTTTCTTAATTTCTACGGAGAGCTTTTCACAGGAGGCCTTATAGTCCATGGAGAAATTGAGATGCAAAGAGGAAAGTGACTTTTTAAGAGTCACTTTTCTATACTAAGCAGGTGATTAACCATAGGTACTAACTTCCTGTGGATTTGCCTTTTCTTGTTCTGTTCAAATCTAGCCTGGGTGCCTGTTTGGGTGCTTTGGTCAATTAGTGCAGTAACAGGATGAAACGCTATGGCCTGAGTTTCCCCGGAGCTCAGACTAACAGTCCCCTGAGACCTTGAGAGTCCGTGAAGCTAAGCACCCAACGTTGGTGCTGGATATTGGAGGCCAAAGGCCAGGAAGTGAGAACCTGTGCAGGGAGGCCTGTGTACTTATTCGAGCAGGGAGAAGAGTCCTGGCAAGGTAATGGTGGTGGATTTTAGTAGGCTAAAGATGAACATGTGCAAAAGAAGCTGAGTTTTGCTCTGGTCCTCCTAGAACATCTTCCCAGGTAGCTATGGCCATCTAGTCAGCTCTGCACAACCTGTGCCTTCCCACTTGTACTGAAGCACTTTGCTGCTTCTTGGCTTGGGTATTTTCACCAAGCCATCTCTTGGTCCCCGCCGGTTCCACCAGCCTTCTCCTTTTCCGGTCATTTATTGGGCATGATTATCTGTTCCCCTTCGTTTAGCAAGTAGCTTGTTTGCCTTGTGGTTTCCCATAACAAAAAACTCCCCCATGTGCCATTTCTCTTGTGTTTCTGAACAGCGGCATTTCCGTCAACGTGCAGGATTTGGCGCCATCCTGCGCTGGCCTGTTGTTTGGTGAGGATGTATTTTGTATGGTTTTTATCTACATAGAAAATACAGGCATACAGAGAGGGGATCCTTCCCAGGGGAAGTGTGTGTGTGTGTGTGTGTGTGTGTGTGTGTGTGTGTGTGTGTGTGTGTGTGTGTGAACACAAGTAACTGAGGACAACCCAGAGGCTGCACTAGAGCTTCAGGCATGGACAGGGGCTGAGTTTGGCTATATGTTTGCTGACACCCACAGCCAGCTTTGCAGGGGCAGAGCAGCCACCGTAGACTCATTGTGCATGTTTAAGAAAGGTTGACAGAGGACTACTTCACTGGTTTTCTCTGCAAGTGCATGTCCCAGAGGGAGCAAGATTCAGAAGTGGAATAGGGAGTGCATGCAGCCATGGCACAGACCTCTGCTTGTGCTCATTCACATGCTCTCACCTGCCCTTCGCTGGTGCAGGTCACTATATGCATGCCCTTCAAAGAGCCCAACACTCAAGCACAATCAGGGATCGGATAACTGAAGAGGCGTGTACGAGGGTTAGTATTTCTAGTGGGCATTTCCAGAAAGGAAATTTTGTCTGAATCCAAAGCAAAGCCATGGAAGAAGTGCAGACGATGGTGAATGAGCACCTGTCAGCACCTAGCAAGTATTTCATGCTGAGAAGCAATGCACATACTTTGAAGTGATGCAGTGGTTTCTGGTTCTTCTCCATACAGGTGTTGGAAATACTGGTGGAGCCCTGCTAGGTAAGGGACTTTGCTGAGATTACACCACCCACGGGGAAATTTTTTACAGCTGGTGAAGCTGATATGCTGGGGCCAGGATGCATCCTGGAGCTCTCACTTACATCTCCCTTCTCCTCTCTCCCTGCTCAGGTGTGGTTTGTGTGTACTTAGCTGGACATCTCATTGAAACAACTGGCTCTTGGATTTCTGTTTTCAATCTTGTGGCTACGGTTAACATCATTGGACTCTGTACATTCCTGATTTTTGGAGAGGCCCAACGGGTGGACACTGTCTCTGCATACATAGATCTGTAGTCCCGGTCTAGAGGAGCTTAGCAAATGAAGGCCATCAAGGAGGTTTCAGAGTGTTGTATCTATTTATTGCAGCTGTGGAAGTGATCCTTTGCCAAAGAGATGATTGTTTCTTTATACAATTTAAACAGGAAAAACAAACCAAAACAGAGAGGTAATATTATGAGCCTGAATGAGACCTATTGGAGGGGAACCCAGAATTAAAATTTTGCTCTGGGCAGAGCCTTTTGCCTTTCTATCACCCATGTGAGTTTGACCCATGCCACTGGTGACTGAGCAAAGTAGCTGCTGGCTCGTGGTAAATGAGCTGGTAGCTTCAGTCTGGTTCCTAACGTGGCAAAAAGCATCACCCCACTTGGTGTTTCATGGTCCCTTTGGTGACAGAATCAGCCAGGGGAGGAAGAGCCCTTTGAGAGCGAACGGCTGTCATCCAGGACCGAGCGGAGGGATCTGAACAGAGTGCGAATCGCATCCTGCGAGTGTCCGTCCTCTGCTGTTCTGGACCTGAATGAAGGACTTTAGTTTCCAGGGCTGCCAGTCGGTATTTGGCATCCTCACTAAATGAACTTAATGATCCAAAGGACTGTACGTGAGCCCTTAGCTCGCCCTTGTATGCTGAAGTATTGCACCATGCACAGCAGGGACTGTCAGAGCGTGCGAGGGAGCGGGTGAAGAGGCAGATTATGGCTTTGTCCATTCAGTGAGTTTCCGACACAACGTCCATTGCGGGCAATGGACGCACAAAGTCTTCTTCGAACTGTTTAGCCATACGCTGTGAGCGTGTCTGAAAAGCGGGTCCATTCTGTGCTATAGATGCATAATATCAAGCACCTTCTCCTTGATTAAGTGTATTCCCCATATGCATTCAGAGTTATTCCAAAGAAACTGAAAAGCGTTTATATGGTAGGGCTTTTTTTTTTCTTTTTAGATCCATGCTACTGAATCCTTACCAAAGGGAGATAACTAGCCATAGATGCTTTTGAACCTGAATATCTCAATTATTATTATTTATTCTAAATGCCAAAAAGCCATTTGATGCGCTCAGAGGCAGATTTTGCACACCCGGTTGTGTAAAATGCCTATTAAAAATCAACAGTAGTTCCAGGAAAGGAAGGCTTTCAACACCCTGCAATGTTGGTCTTGTAGGACCTCTGCTACAGATGAGAGTTAATGCAAAATCATTAAACATCTTTCCCTTTTCTGCACATGCCCCATCCTAAGAGCTTAAAAAGTTGCATTTGTTCATCCTCCATGTGCATGTTTTCAAGGTTTGGATGGTGTAGGACCACATCTTCCAAGGGACTGCGCTCTGGCTTTCATCTTCAGGTCTCTGTCAGATTAGTTGTTAGTTGGGAATCTCACAGCTAGGTCTCCGTCTGGTGTAAAACAGCACAGTTTCAGGGTGCAGAAAAGTGACAGCTGATATCAATTGCTGATCTGGTGTTCACTATCCCAAATCTGCACTCGAAAAAACCCTATGCATGCCAAATCTGCTCATCCAGATTTTTTGCCCCCTCCTTGCCAAATTTCTGCTCAGCACATATTTTACAGCCAAGTGAAATTTCTAAATGCAGAGGTTTCTAATGAAAATCCTGACAGCACTTTTAACTACAGAGATGTCAATGGGTGCCACTAGTATACCTTGAGCTTTTAGCTATAATGCTGTATCAGCAGATAACGGGGCTGCCGTCCAGTGTCATCCCAGCCATTTATAGCATGCTTGTGACCGGGGTTGGAGGCCAGAGAGATGAGAGCTGTCTTTCTTGTGTGGTTTTTTTTCTCTCCTCGTGGCAGGCTGCTGATGTGCACCAGTTGCCCCATATCCTTGACAGATGAACACTGACTGCTGGGGGGGTTTTAAAACTGGCAGGAAAATGAAAGGTGATGTGGTGACTATTAAACAGACCTTGCAGAAGAGAAGACAGGGCTGAGTTTTTGCAATCAGACTTCTCTTCTCCGGTCAAACATGTTGCCAAAAATGAAGCCGGAAATCACAAAATGCACTCATTGTTGCATCCTACATCCCCAGCCTCCTGGGGCTCATTGGTGTTCGAGTTGGCCCTGGATGGTGGTACTATAAAGAGCTTTAAGGAGATCTTCACTTTTATTCAATATATGCTAGCCAGAAATATTGCTGTTCATGGCCAAGAGCTCAAATTAGCCTTTTATTGCTTGCGATTCAATATATGTCAGGAGTGGTGTCAGGTTTTAACTACTTACAGAGAGGGGAGAAGTGGGAGACATGAGAAAGTTTATCCTCACATATAACTTTGCAACATTTCAGTTAAACCCATACAAAGCCCTGTGTTTCACTCTTCTTTCAGTTCAGTTTAGTTTAAATCGCTTAGGGATGGGCATCACCTAGCTTAATATCCTGGAAGAAGCCTCGTTTAAACTGAAATGAGTCTTCCCCATGCAGCCTTTTGCATGTGTTAAACAAGATCAGTGTAAAGCTATGCTTTAACTGCAACCAAGGCACATTTGCATGCGAGCAAACCTGAATTTCCCAAGCTCTGGGAAATTTTTAAGATGAGACGTTAGCAACAAAACCCCCAAACCAAACTAGCACTGCTGGCTGTGCCATCTTTAGTCTTTTCAGTGGCAGCTGACATTTGGTAGGTAATCTTGGATTATCAGTCTCTATAAATATACTGCCCTGGTATATCATATATCTAAAGGGGGTTTGATACATATATTTCATGCATTTTGGTAAGGTATTGACACCATTTTTACCTGGTTGTATTTTTGTAAAACAATCTTGCCAAATCTTGCTTGTTTGATGTTTTTTGTTGCAGTCAGAAAGACCTATAAATAAAGGAAGCCAGTCGGCTGGACAAAGTCTTGTCTTCATTTGAACACACAGGTTTTTCAAAGATATTTTGGTGACTTTTTCGACCACGTTTGATTTCTCTGCATCATTTCTGCACCTTATGAATTCCAAGCTTCAGCCTCAAACCAGGCGTTTGATGCTATAAATATATGTTTTTTACAGAAGGATGCTATGGATGGAGTCTCATAAGTCTAACTGGATCCTCATGTCTGAACATTGTTGATGAATCTTGAATCCTGGAAAGATTTAACTGAGGAAGCAAGGACTTTGTGGGGTAAGTAGAGAAAGACAGGGCTTTGAAAATGTCTTTGTGCTGTTACAGGGATACTAATACAATAGCACTTCATTATGGGAAATCTGGGTAGCTCAGTCTGCAAACTATGCTCATTGACCTTGGCAATGGGGATGTGAATCAGGGATATACAGCAGAAACTTCCATAAGCTCGGGTTCAGATGCTGTGAAAAGATGTGCCCAGACCAGTGTATCCAATGAAGAGAGTGATTTGAATGCAGAAGACAGAAAGGGAGGAAGGGAAAGAAGCAGGGGGCAGGGTTAGTGCAAGGAGAGGCAAGCCATCAATAAACCCATAGGGATAAAGGGGTCACAACATCTAACCCAGGTAATGGGATAAGAATAAAGTGCAAAATATACCCTGCCTGCTGCCTGACTTCAGATGAACCTGGTTAACTGCCTCTCTGCTAATGGGGTAGTGAAAAAAAACTTTGAATAATATCCCCAGCTCAGGGAAATCCAGGTGGCACCCCTGAAACTATTCCCCCCAATCATAGTTATTAATTAGAGCAATTACACACCAAAGGATCAAACTAGTACATCAAATATACACCTGCACCACAGACTCCATTAACAACACATGTCCTTTCTCGGGGAATGTACTGATGATCCCATTTCAGCTAAGGAGGGCCAGTCACAAGAGCACCATCGTGACCCAAGAAAGGGTAACGGTTTTTGAGGTGTGAGGGGAGTTGGGAATAGTTTTCACTTGGTAATCTTGCTGACCTGGAGACCATAAGACTCAACATCCCAGTTTGGAACAGGCATGCAGAAGAAGTGGTAAGTTATCAGATCATTCAGCTTTAATGCAATCCTCACACCAAACTTATTTACAGAAGAAAAACCTTATTAAGGAGAGGTAAGTCCCCCTGCAGCCTTTTGTATTTTTTTTCTGTTCTTCTATGTTTAAGGCATTCAGTAACACATGCAAATCAGCAATGGCATGCACCATTGGCCTATTATGCACCCAAACATGGCAACTACACGTGTAAGAGAGGCATTTGCATTCCCGTGCGTGGCTCTGAAGAGCCGTGGTAGATGAGGGCGAGATGGAGCTAACCAACATAACACCGACACGGCTACAAACGGCATGCAAGATACCAAGCATAATGTTCTCTCCCCTGTATGTAACTCATAATCTGTTAGCAACGTTTCCTATGAGTTACCTTCCTTTAAACAAGGCTCATTCTTATTCTATATAGCTTGGCAGCATCCCTTTAATTGGCTGTTTAATTATCCAAAAATAATAATAATAATAATAATAATACTACATTCTTATTTGAGAATTTATGCATCTGAATTTCCCTGTGATCCTATTAGTTGCGATTGTCTTTTATTGCATGTTTAAGACTCTCCAGAGAGTAAAATTCCTGTATGTTAACCCTTCACAACTCACATTTTGAGTTAACAGAGAGCACTCATTACTACTTATTTTTAATTGCACAAGTGACTGTGTTAATCACCAACTGAGCAGAGCTGTCCGTGCGTGTTTTACCCAACAGAGATCACCTTCAATAAGGAGAGTGCTGTAAAAAAACAGTCTTTCCAGTCCGAGCTAATAGGTTAGTCCAGATTCCAACAGAGGGAGCTATTAGATTTGGGATACATCAATTCACATCTAGATTGAAAACTTGTTGACTTGGTTCTGAAAATCTGGAGAAAACGGTGCAATTAGGATTTGAATGGTTTCCTTGGTCCTGAGCATCCAGAAGACAGGCAGGAATATTCCCTCCTGAAGTTTCTGACCTCAGGTATTTGTATATAGATACAGGCACATCCTTCCCTGGGTATATTCTGTTATTTGCTTTTCTTCTTCATATGCACGTTCAACTATTGCAGTGAGAAACGAGCTTAGGGAGACACTTTATTGGGGGTAGAAGTAATTGTAAATAGCAGCTGAAACCTGAACATTCCCGTCCCCTCCCAGATCTGTAACAGCCTGTGTGTATGGGCATTCAGGTTTAACGTTTCACCCTTGCCCCTTTGGGAAACAAATGATGAGTACAGGTAAGGAGTGGTTCTGGGATATTAGTAGGGGGAGTCAATAGGGCTGTTTCTATTTAAATTGCCCAGAGCACAGTCAGCAGATGACACACGCCCCGGGGTGCTGGATAGATAGCTTTCAATTGCAACTTGCACGCCTTTAAATCAAATATGCATTTAAGCAGAGTAAATACAACCAAGGTGCAAATATCTGCATTGAGAAAAGGTGAGCTCAGATGCCAGCGCTCTTTTCTACTAGCGCTTTCCTCCAGGACTCTGAAGTTGGATTTCGTCAGGAGAACAGACAGCGCCAATGCCCATCCGAGGCAATGGACCCCCCGACTTCCAGGGGCTCCAGAGCATGCCCCAGAGACACAAGCACGACCACTCTGCCACAGACACCTAGCACGATAGCTTGCAAAATGCCAGCATTTATTGCCGCTGTGACCTACTGCACACCAGGTCACGAGGAATTTTCCATTTCAAACTTTAATGTAATAATTAAGATGTCTATTAAGGCCTTTACAGATTGACTGCTTTGTAATTAAAACCTTAGGGGGAGGGAGGGGAGTGCAGCAAAGGGCATCAAAACCCTTGCCAGTAATTTGAAATCCCCCTCCCCGGTTTCTCTGCATTTATTTGAAATCGCTTTCCCTCTTTATGTTTTTGTTCATCATTTGTTCTCACCCTAGGTGATGACCAAAGAAAATCGAGGGAGCATCAACAGCAGCCTCTGAGAGCGCGGATGTGACTGGCTCTCGCTAAGACCATAAAGAAAATGACTTTTCAGGGTGGTTGACAATCATTGGGGCTCCATTCTGGCAGAGCATGGAAAATCACCTCTCTCCCCAGCTGCCTTGTCTAGTTGGACTGTAAGCTCTTCGGGGCAGAGACGCTCTACGACAGTGTGTATGTACAGCAAAAAGCAACTAGCTCTGCAGGGGCCCACATCTTGGAGTGATGACTTATAGGATACAGGAATACGACACACAACTTTTAGGATGACACTTCAGTGGTTTCTCCTATGGGCCCAGCACTCCAGCCTCTCCGATCAATACTGGATGAGGGGCATGCTAGCTTTTATTCCAGTAATGAATGGGGAGAACTTCCTCATACAGCGATACAATAATTTATCGCTCATTGTAAGGACTGAAGATAATTAGGATGAATCCTAATACAATTTTCTAAGTGTCTATGTGAACTAGCAGTCTACTCAGAACCCATGGAATTACAACTGGTGTATGTTTAAAAACCACCCCAAACACCCCAAACTTGAGATTTTGCTCAAGGTTGCAAATATAGATGCAGCGTCTCCGGGCGTGCAAGTAGATGCTGCAGAAGCATTAAGGAATCGCTGGAATCCCTTCCCAAATCCCTTCCACCCATTTTGTACCCCTGCCCACCAGTGCAAGTCATTCTTGCACGTTCAAGTCAAGACCCCGCGTAATCTCCCGGAGCTTTGTCATGAACCATTCTCTAATCAATAGTTTTTAATTTCAGCTCCGAAGAAGAGAAAAAAAAAAATCCCATTTCAGGGGAGACGGTGGGAAGGTACACGTGTAGCAATTATCTGCAAGAATTTTATACAAAGAATTATAAACCTACCAGAGCATGTCCTGCATTCTCATTAATGGAAAAGAGTTAGCGGTTGACAGGGGAATTTCCAGTGCAACTATTTCGGCTCATTGCAGCTGTTAACTTCCTTTCATGTTTTCTCTCCCCTATCGAGCGTCCTATAAAAACGCTAATTTATAATCTCTCCTGTGTGCGTGTGCGAGTTGGAGTGAGGGGCACACTTTCAGCAACATGATTGTCGGGCCTTTAAGTGTTCTGTCTTTTGGCATCTCTCCTGGGGCCAAGCTGAGCAAACGGCGCAAATAAGGCCCCTTCGTGCTTCGGGATTACCGAAGCGAGGTGGGCTGCCCGCTCTCCCTCCAGAAAGAGCCCAGTCCTGCTCTCGCACGCTGTCATCCTTGGCTAGCTCCGCTGACTTGGATGCGCTCGCCCCTGCTGCGTACCAGGCAATGGGAGAAGGGACCGATGCCCATAAACTCTGCACCACAAACCTTCTGGAGCCATTGCTTTCTCTTACTGACACATTGCGCTGCCTCAGGCCGTTGACTCTTGGACTGCCTGCCTCCTGCCATGCCAGTTCTGCGTTCCCGTCTCGCATCAAGCGGGCCTTTATTTCTCGCTTTGCGAATTGTCCCGGTGCCGTGTCAGGGATGGGATGGTTCCCCTGAGCTGCATCCTCTGCTCTTCCTGGCAGTTTCGCGGCAATTGCTTTGCTACTATTTTGCTTCTGGACACAAAGCCAGGGCTCTTGCAGCAACCAGGGATGCAGAGATGCCGCCATTTTAAACACGGCTCTCCCTGCTTCCTCTGACAGCACACCGCCGCTCCTCCCCGGCTGTTCCTTCACATAAATCACAAACCTGTTATTTTCTCCTATGCCCTTCATGCCATCACTTGGTGTTTGGTGAGAATTACACAGGTGCAGGGGACTGGACTGGGTGACATACTGATATCAGGTGTTTTGCTGAAAGCCTCGACTCCTGGAGTCATGGGATTATTGAAGTTACTGTGGTTTTGTTGTTTTTTTTCAAACTCCTACCACTCTTAGTTGCAGAGAAAAGCTTGACAGGAGAGGTTCAAACACCAGAAAGCAAAGCAGAGACACACAAGCAGTATCATTCAAAAAATAAATATATCATATATATCATTCAAAAAATATATATCATTCAAAAAATGTCATGAATCCTAATACAATCCTGTGATTTTTAAGCTTAACTCATGCTCTTGGCATTCTTGGAGCTGACCGTGCTGTGACTACAGCATCGCTCTTGATGTCATATTAGTTAAAGCAACTTTTCCAGCTCATCCAAGCCTTTAAATTTCATAGATTTTATAGATATTTGGGCTGGAAGGGACCTCAAAAGATCATCGAGTCCAGCCCCCCTGCCCCAGGGGCAGGAAGTCAGCGGGGGTCACAGGATCCCAGCAAAATAAACGTCCATTTGGCTCTTAAAGGAGTCCAGAGTAGGTGCTTGCAAGGTGCGGTTGGGTCAGCATCAGACCAAGAAGCGTGAGCGAGAATCCAGAGAATGGGTCGTAGCCTCTCAAGACCTCTAACAGACTCAAAATGATCTGCAAAGCAAAGCCATGCCCCTGCATATTTCTATTGTTAAAGTACAGTTTTGGAGGATTTCCTGCCAAACAGTGATTCCCAATATACTCCCAAGCCACAAGATTAAGTGAAAATGGTCAAAGAGCTGAGATTAACTTGAAGTCATTTTGTATCACACAATTGCTCCTTGTGGCTCTCTTAATAATCATGAAATCTGTATTCTCCAATTGAATAGCCTCCTTTAATACCAGATTTACTGGGCAAAAGAAAAAATTAATAACAGCCAGGACTCTAAGCAAGAATGCAGTCCAGGATCAGAGCGAATGGGGATGGGTCGAGGCAGTCGGCAGCTACTCATAACTGTGTCATTTATGCTGCTCCCTTGTCTTTACATTGCATTTTGTCTGGGGCACAATCCCACCTGTACAAGGGTTGCGGCTGCAGCTTCCTCCATGAGCCACGTAGGGCAGGGAGATCTTGGAATAAAACCCCAGTCCCAGCCATTTAGTGTTACATAAACCTACAAGTAGGGCAAGCACTGCAGCAAGGAGGGCGACCCGGGAAGCACTTGTGCAGATTTGGGCATAGCTGTCAGCAAGCAGAGGGAAGAGGCCGGTGTGAAGGTAGCCTGGTTGGTTCCAGTCTCACTATGGCACCCGGAGGGAGGGAGGGAGGGAGGTCAGGGCCAGATCCAGCCTTCCTGATAACATTTAGGGGCACGTTTTTAAAGGGGCCTCTTACTCTGCCTCTTGCTTGGTGCATGCAAACAGCAAAATTGTATGTAATTGCTTGGTGCAAATGGTGTGTGTCTCATGGTTAAACCATGGGGAAATGTGGATTCAGCTCTGGAGCAGAACCTCTGCCTGGTTCATGTCTTCACAACAAGCAAAACTAGACTCTCTCCTCACCAAACTCCGGCTAGCTGAGGTTCGAGCCAGTGCGCTGGAACGAGGTCTGTTCTGCATTCACTTTACAGGAGGGACTGTGAAAGAGGAACAGAGAAGGCAAAGTGGATTATAGTCAATGAAAACCAGATGCAAAGTTGAGCTGCAAAGGGCGAGCTGGCCAAGGTTCATTCGGTCCCAGCAGTCAGCATCTCCCATGTTCCCCCCAAAGCAAAACGGAGCATCCTGTGCTGTCTGGAGGAGGCTCTGTTCAGTGCCCGAGCATCACCAACCCAATCCCATTAGTCTGTGCTCATCTCCAAACTAACAGATAGGTCCCTGTATGAGGATGGCTGTGAAACTTAAGCGGAGCTGGGCCTACTCATAAACATTAAACTACAAAATATTAATGACTATTTTCATTCAAGAGGATGTAAGATTGCGGCTGGGACCTTCTGAAAAGAAATAGGGAGGCACCACTTCCAGTTTGCAGCTGGGATCTTCTGTAAAGCAATAATGAGGCATCACTTCCAGCTTATCTTACTATACCTATGATGATTTGAAGCAGGCTCCTACGTGTCTGGTATGTGAAGTGTCTATCCTTGATTAATTACTATAGTAAATATTTCTTTTAATTAACTAGTGTTTACATGCAGAAAGAGACAGTCTCCATATGGGTTTGATAGGTGTCTCCTCTTGATTTACTCTCGTTTTGCCTCAATGGTTCCCTTGATCTTCCAGGGACGACTCCTCAAAACCTTGGGTTTTTCCCCAGTTGTTAATCAAGTTCCTGATACGTTCCAACTCGGCAGAGATTGAGAACCTCCTGTGACTGAGGAAGGTAATTCAGTCAAAATTGGGACTTTCTGATAACCAATAATGAACAGTTTGATTAACAGGATCTTCCTCTTAGTTATTGCTTGGGCTTCTCCCTTGATTTACACATCTACAGGAATGCTTTGAAGACGCAGAGCTGACGGGTATGAAAGAGGAAGGAAGCAGCTAGCAGAGCATGCTTCAAGAGTGAGAAATCATTCAGCACAAGAAGTACGGCACCCAGCTGACCCGATCTCACAGGCACTGGATCCATGCCTGAAGAAGAAGCTGAGAAAACTGGGACTGCCTCTTTGCCTGTATTGGTGAGATACTATTGCTTTTACAGCTAAATATACTGGACTTTGCTTTAGTCTCATTTAATAGTAACTAGCGTAGTAAATAAAGTCTTTCTGTCATTTCTTGAATGAGTTGTCATGTCAATCTTGTAAGCATGAGTCCTGAACCCCATTTCATAACTCAACAGGTTATGAAACGCCTGGACACAGGAGGAGGGGTGGATGTCGTATACTTAGACTTCAGGAAGGCCTTCGATACGGTATCCCACCCCATACTGGTGAACAAGCTAAGAGGCTGTGACGTGGATGACTACACAGTCCGGTGGGTGGCGAATTGGCTAGAGGGTCGCACCCAAAGAGTCGTGGTAGATGGGTCGGTCTCGACCTGGAAGGGTGTGGGCAGTGGGGTCCCGCAGGGCTCGGTCCTTGGACCGATACTCTTCAATGTCTTCATCAGCGACTTGGACGAGGGAGTCAAATGTACTCTGTCCAAGTTTGCAGATGACACAAAGCTATGGGGAGAAGTGGACACGCCGGAGGGCAGGGAACAGCTGCAGGCAGACCTGGACAGGTTGGACAAGTGGGCAGAAAACAACAGGATGCAGTTCAACAAGGAGAAATGCAAAGTGCTGCACCTAGGGAGGAAAAATGTCCAGCACACCTACAGCCTAGGGAATGACCTGCTGGGTGGCACAGAGGTGGAAAGGGATCTTGGAGTCCTAGTGGACTCCAAGATGAACATGAGTTGACAGTGTGACGAAGCCATCAGAAAAGCCAATGGCACTTTATCGTGCATCAGCAGATGCATGACGAACAGATCCAAGGAGGTGATACTTCCCCTCTATCGGGCGCTGGTCAGACCGCAGTTGGAGTACTGTGTGCAATTCTGGGCGCCGCACTTCAAGAAGGATGCGGATAACCTGGAGAGGGTCCAGAGAAGGGCAACTTGTATGGTCAAGGGCCTTCAGGCCAAGCCCTACGAGGAGAGACTAGAGAACCTGGACCTTTTCAGCCTCCGCAAGAGAAGGTTGAGAGGCGACCTTGTGGCTGCCTGTAAGTTCATCACGGGGGCACAGAAGGGAATTGGTGAGTATTTATTCACCAGGGCGCCCCCGGGGATTACAAGAAATAATGGCCACAAGCTAGCAGAGAGCAGATTTAGATTGGACATTAGGAAGAACTTCTTCACAGTTCGAGTGGCCAAGGTCTGGAACGGGCTCCCAAGGGAGGTGGTGCTCTCCCCTACCCTGGGGGTCTTCAAGAGGAGGTTAGATGAGCATCTAGCTGGGGTCATCTAGACCCAGAACTCTTTCCTGCTTATGCAGGGGGTCGGACTCGATGATCTATTGAGGTCCCTTCCGCCCCTAACATCTATGAATCTATGAATCTAACACTGTCCCTTTCCCAGAAGGGGTACATGCCAGGCTCACAAACTTCAGCTCCTTCTAAATCCACATTGTACAGGTTATGGCTGATTTCCCAATAGCAGAAAGGGTGTGATTTCACTGAGGTCTGGTATAAGCGGCACTGAGGTCTCGTGTAAGTAGCTAGTACCACCGGCTAAGGCAGGAACAGGATTTGAACCGGTTGTAATTCAAGGGTTTAGAAAAGGGCTCGATTAAGAGACCCTTGCAGGCAGGTTATAAGGACAAAAACAGGATGAAACCCTTGTGCCACATGTACAAATAACCCAGATGTGCACATGCACGCACAATTATGCATGAAACCTGCAACTGCAATTAGCACGCACCATTTGTGTATGCACATGCCATGGCAGTCAACACATGTCTATGTAAGGAACTACAAGTGTGCCTCACTGATGTGAAAATTTGGGCTGAAAGGACAATCCTGGCCTGATTGCCAGAAGTGACACGTTCCAAACACCGCTAGAAGTTTTGAGCTCCTAGAACGGATAAAGACAGCATTCGAACAGCAAAAGTAATAATAAAGTATATCTTAAAGGTATAGATCACAGTGCCTCATCAACCTGGATGTCTGCTGATGGGGAGATATAAACTGTAGAGAAAGCCAGGGTTATCCAGTGAAAAAACGGGAATGATTACTACTGCCATGGAAGAGGAATTAAAAGACTATTTTTTTGGTGGAACTCAAAAACTTCTTGTGACTTTGAACGGATGTTGCATTTTCTACCAGCCTGTGTCTTGGATCTTCCTTCTGGCCCTTACCATCGTGTTCTGGGTTCAAGTCCAAGTGGGTCAGAAAATATTAGCAAATGCAACAATGATCATTTCTCCGTCATATCAGTTTTGATTCCATTTTGGCGGTACTGGTCCACCAGCTCCCTTCCCCTTGGAGATTTCTGGATTAAAGTGCAGAATTGATTTCCTTTACGTGCACTAGAGAGGATTAATGCAGACTTCTCCCATGTCTGCCAGATTAAATGTTGTCAGGGAAGAGCATCTCATGCTTCCACCAGTCCTCCTTTAAAACGGTGCTTTAATTCATCCCTTTCTTGAACAAATGAGCATCTACCAGGACATGAAACACAACAGCAGCCGTTCAGCGTGCATACTGGTCTGCTGTCTTGCAACACAAGCTATCGCGGTCCAGGCATCCTACACGCGAGCGTATGAAAGATGTCATGTGTAGAGTATTGCCTTTGCTTTGCCAGCATCAAGTGAAGAGCCCATGAAAGGGTTCAATGGGGTTCAGGAAGAAACCTGGCTCACACAGTGTCACTGAAGTCTGGTAGAAGTAGCTAGTATCATTGGCTCCTGGCAGAAAGCAGCGTTGGAGAGAAGGGGTGTGGTGTTAAAACAAAACAGGGATCTGTCAAGTTAATTGATTTGGCCTCGGTGTCCTGCACAAATGTAGCAGATCAAGGGCCTATTACATCACAAGACCAATCTGTGGAGCCCTTTTTTTTAGCGATGTGTGGCTCAGAATTAGGCTTAGGTTAACAGCTAGAGTAGAAATTAAAGCTCTGTCCCTCATGATCTGTCCTGTGCACGGGAAAAACACTGCATATAATTGAGCAGAACAGGCAAAGCGCTTCCCAGGAGAGCCTGCAGCAAAGCAGCACTGAACCCTAATTGAGACCTCGGAGACCAGCCTTTAGATGCCAGCCAGCCTGGCAAGAAAATGACTGTTTCTCAGTCACGCTTGGAGAGATCAGATGGGTTCCCCTGAATCCCCGCATTAACGGAGTTCAATCTCGTAACCACACAGGGGGAAAAAAGAAATCATTTGGAAGAAAAAAAAATAAAGGCCCTCAAAAGAGCTATTCATCTCTGTCTGCCCATCCTTGTGCAAACTTTTCTATGCATCCATTCATCCGTCTGTCTGTCCATATGGTGCATACCCACCCACCCACCCACCCATCTATTTATCTACTTTCTTGTGATGGCACATGTTACTGCAGCAGCTCCTCCAGGGTAGATGCTGGAGTCACAAAATGTATGAGAAATATAAAGAACAGGCTAGTGTGCCCTTGATCTACAGCTAGGACCTCCTCAAGTCAATACCTCTGAAAGCCAAAGGGGTTCAGTACATGGAAAGGGTAAGTCCATAGGATTAGGAAGCCTTAATAGTTACATATACATAGTCCTTCCTTCCGGTTTTCCAGGGATTTCAGGACACTTGGGCACATTTATGGTGATGACTTTGTAAGCCCATATCAATACATTGCAGTGCAGAGGCAAAGGCAGTTGGGTCACGTTTTGTCCTCTTCATGCATCATATCGCACCAGCAGCCGATCAGCCTTATCAGCGCTACACAATACACGGCACTCTGCTCCGTATCTAACCAGAACGGCAACAGTTAATATTGCACAACTAACCTGCCCACAAAATCTCCTTAGCAGAGCTGTGCACGGCTGCAAACAGTGTTTAAGCAAATCAAATTTCTTGCAACGCTTTTATTTATTTCTCTCTTTCTTTTCCCCCCAAAATAGATGGATTTAGATCGTTGTCCAACTACCAGGAAGCTTCTTATTAAGTAACAGGCTGTAAATATGGTGCTCAGAGGGTGGAAGACTACACCAGTTAAAAAATCATGTAAACCCCCTGAAACCGGATGTTGCAAGACAGCATAAACGCCAAGCTCACGATCCATTTATAGAACATTTCAGATTTGGCAATCACAGACAAGTGGTCTAAAAGGCACTGACCACACACAAGTTTCGAGTTGATTACTGCCGCTCTTGCTTTTGAATGGGAACTGAAGGCTGAGCAATGGATTGAAAGAAATGGCTCCTGTTTCTTTTTGTCCGACTGACTTCAACCCACCAGGGATATCTATAGGCTGGGTCTCAACCCCCCTTAAAGCAAGCAACACTTTACTCCTCCAGTGACAGAAGGATCGTCAAACCAGCTCATCCTGATGAGGCTGCTGTGTGTGTCTCTGCGTCTAAAAGGTGTTGGGAAAGCTTCGGAAACTTTTTTTTACGTCAAGGATTTTTATCCTGATTCTTTTGAAAGTTAAACAACTTTCAAAAGAATCAGGATAAAAATCAGAAACCAGAAGCAAAACTGAACAGAAGATTAGCTGCTTAGGGAAAAAAGAAAGAAAGGTAAACTTGGGTCAAAACAGCTATTTGCAAGGAACACTAGCATTTTGGTGGAAAACAGTCATTTTTCCAGCAAAAATTTAAAAATTCCAAATGAAACATTGCAACCATCTGGCACTCCAGAATAGATAGCAGCGCTTCTTCAGTGCTACAGGACCAATAAAACTTATTGTGCACTGCAAATGGCTTTCTTTATGTCACTCTTTATGCTCGCTTTTAGTGGCAACCTCTGCAGAGCTACAACTCAGTAATTACATCTTGCGCTTGGAGAGCACTCGCCTCAAAGTGGCAATGAAGCAGGTAAGTCCTGAGCATGAGCTGACCTTTCGGGACCAGGCTGCAAGTGAGGGGCCCGTTCCCATTAAAGTTTGACCCCAGATGGCAGTGGGGAGAGGATCAGGCCCTACCTGGAAACCTCGGAGGGAAAGCAGGAGTGAGTTTGCTTGAAATGCAGCTACGGCTGGTAGTAAATTGTAGGCGTGTGTAGCAGTGCAGCGTGTTCATTGCTCTGCTTGATAAATCACACTCCAGCCTGAGGTGTCAAACAAGGGGGAAAAAAAACCCCTCAATTTTTTCCCCTCATTTCTTTCTAGTTATTTTTGACAAGCTGGAAGGGAGGAGGAGTGGGGAGCTGACGCATGTTTGATATACACTTTTGACGGAGGTTTTACTTTATTATGTTTAATTGAAAAGTGTTAAAGTCATCCAACATGAATATTCAACTGATGCCTTTTGGTGCTGTTCCAGGAGTTATGATTGTCTGTGATTCCACAATGGCTTCTCAGCACGGAGCCCTGTCAAAGTGAGAGTGACAGTGGGGAAGCTATTAATTGAAATAGCTTCATTAATTAGTAATTAACAGCAGGGTAATGACTATGTCACACATCGTATTTCAATGAATGCCCTTCATGTGTTATGGGGCCTTTAATTAAAGAATATGCATTTTAATTAAAGGCAAGTTTGGCCCTTTGGCCTTTGGAATACAAAAGATGTTTCTAACTTTCAAGAATCAGAGGAGGAAAGGTTAGCTTTCAAAAAAAAAGGCCAAGTGCAAGTAGTTTCAAAGTTAAATCACTCCCGCTGCAATTACCAGCGTATTGTTCTAAGCTTCTCACTCCATGCATAAAAACCTTGTTCAACCTGGATGAGCGGGTGAGAGGGTGTTTCGAGGGATCCCAAATTCTGCACCCACCCGTCCTGCCCATGATCCAAGTGTCCCAAACCCCTTTAACCACCTGCCATTGACCCACGGTGGGGGCACAGGGTCAACTGCTTCATTAACCTGTATTCATGCTTTGCACTATGCCCCGTTGAGTCAGCACACAGGGCGTTTCTCATCTGCAACCTCCACGAGGATGTAGTGACAGAGTCCGCATGCTGGGGGCTTTGGAGTCTGCAGGATGAAGGGAAGGAAGCTATGAGGAAGGGTGGTGGGTAGGAAGAGCGAGTTGGATCAGTGAGATAAGGTGGACTGAAGGACGTGTGGGCCAGCTGAATTGATATTTTGCAGTCAGCAAAGAGGACCTGGAGGAACTTGACAGTGGCGTGCAATTTTCAGGCAACTTCTGTGTGTGTGTGTGAATGGGTACTGGTATTCTGTGCCTTTTGGGGGGGTGCAATGGGCAACGTAAGAAGAGAAGGACCTTTAGCGGTGGAGTCCAGCACAAGTGAAATCAAGCTTGTGGCTTATACAGTCAACAGGGCAGAAGAAAATATCCCTGGAAAAAAAGCCCCTGGAAAACTCATGGAGCAGGTCCATTTCTAAGTACTTGAAGGAGGAGAAGGTGGAACAATCAGCATGGATTCACCATGGGCAAGTCATGCCTGACCAACCTGATTGCCTTCTATGATGAGATGACTGACTTTGTGGATGCAGGAAGAGCCCTGGATGTGATACACCTTGACTTTAACAAGGCTTTTGATACAGTCTCCAACAACATCCTTGAAAGCAAGCTAAGGAGGTATAGGTTGCATGAATGAACTGTAAGCTGGATAGAAAATTGGCTGGATCAAAGTGTAGTAACATATGGTTCAACATCTAGTTGGCAGCCAGTATCTAGTGGAGTGCCCTGGGGCGGGTTTGGTTCAGTATCTTCATCAATGATCTGGAAGGTAGGCTGCAGTGCACCCTCAGCAAGTTTGCAGATGACACCAAGCTGGAGGGAGTTGTAGATACACTGGAGGGCAGGGCTGGGATTCAGCGAGACATCAACAAATTGGAGAATTGAACCAAAAAAAAAATCTCATGAGGTTCAATAAGGACAAGTGCAAAGTCCTGAATTTAGGACAGAGCAATCCCATGCACCAGGACAGGCTGGGGGCTGACTGACTGGGCAGCAGCTCTGCAGAGAAGGACCTGGAGGGGAACAGAGGACAATAAGCTGAATAGGAGCCAGCAGTGTGCCCTTGGTGCCAAGAAGGCTACCGGCATCCTGGGCTGCACTGGGAGGAGCGTTGCCAGCAGATCGAGGGAAGTGATTGTTCCCCTCTATTCAGCACTGATGAGGCCATATTTGGAGTCCGGTGTCCAGTTTTGGCCCTCCGCCCACTACAGAAAGGATGTGGACACATTGGAGAGAGTCCAGCGGAGGGCAACGAAAATGGTTGGGGGTCTGGGGCACATGACTGGTGAGGAGAGGCTGAGGGAATTGGGCTTATTTAGTCTGGAGAAGAGAAGACTGAGGGGGATTGAATAGCAGCCTTCACCTACCTGCAGGGGGTTGCAGAGGATGGAGCTGGACCGTTCTCAGTGGGGGCAAATGACCGAACAAGGAGCAATGGGCTCCAGTTGCAGCAAAGGAAATTGAGGTTGGATATTAAGAAAATCTCTCATGAGAAGGGTAGTAAAGCACTGCAACAGGCTACCTAGAGAGGTGGTGGACTTGCCATCCTTGCATGTTTTTAAGACCCAGGTAGACAAAGCCTTGCCTGGGATGATGGAGTTGGGGCTGGTCCTGCTTGGAGCAGAGGGTTGGATTAGATGTGACCTCCTGAGCTCCCTTCAACCCTCATTGTCTGTGCTCCTGAGACTCTAAGGGGTGATGGGCAGACTCACAGACATACGAGAGGCATGAAGGAAAAGCAGGATGAAGTTACAGATCACTGTAGCAAAGGGGACATTCGCTGGCTTCTGCTATGGGCAAGCAAACAAAACAGCTCACAGGTTTAGTCCCATGGGGCAAGTTTTGTGATGCTCAATTCCTAGCACATGTGCTGAGACAGGGATGGCTGATCAAATGAAACCCATAAAAGTTGGCAGTAAATGCATTGTGCCTTGAAGACTTCATGCTCTTTGCTGGTTGGGATATCCACTCCCCAGCTTTGGGATGGGCCCAGTTCTGACTATGAGTGATGGCTGAGTTTAGAGAGATCTCCAGCATATGCCTGGAAAGACAGCTCTGGAACCTAAAATATAATCAGCTATACACTAAAGAAAGATGAAGGGCAAGTTTAAGAAAAGTGATGTAAGGGCTCTGGCTCTATCAGAGTTATTTAAATTCTCAGGGTACCCACCCCCCCCACAACACACACACACACACACACACACACACACACACAGAGAGAGAGAAAACAGCCAACAAAAGGGTCTTTCTTTATTTTGAGAGCAAAAGCATTTGGATTTAAAAAAAAAATAAAAAAACTTCAAAGACTGAAACGTTCACTTCCCAAACAGGACCCAGACTAAATGAGTGCAGCATTGCATTTCAAAGAGAAAATGGTGATCAAACACCGCTCAAGGACGACACCGGGGAATTGAGAGCGGATGAGGCAGAGGTGGTTGCTGTTGATAATGCCAAATAAGGTGGACTGAGAAAGAGGCGGAGGGGCTGCTCCAAAGCTCAGCGGGAGTCTTCCCACCGATGTCAGCGTACTGCGGTCCAGGCCCTCGGAAGAAAGGGATGCTGACGTTGGGAAACTGCAGCCCCATGTTTATAGACCAGCCTGCAATGCTCACCTTAGCTAGTGATTTTATCACCATATTAAGTCCTTCAAGGCTCCCAGAGAAGGTCCCATGAGAAAGTTTAGCAGGAAGGCCATTCAAACTAGTAGGATGCCAGGACAGTTGTCATATTTGGGCTTCTCCTGTGCATCTCTCTTCCTGGTCCTCCTCTCCCCAGTATGCCAGTCCCACTACTCTGTTAAATTCCCTCTCCCCCTCTATCCCTGCACATGTCTCTGCATTACCCTCTGGGAGAAACACCGTCCCAATGTGCTTCACCAAGCCACTGTCCTATGCTTGTCCCTGTCCCTCACATACATTTTCTCCTTCTGCAGTCGGAAATGCACAGAGTTGGCTGGAATATGGCAAAAAGAAAAGAACAAATATCTTTGCCATTCCCCCCCGTGAAGTTTCAACTGTCTTGAGAAGCTGTGATCGTTTCTAGAAATGAGTTTTATAATCACTTAAACAATTAATCCACAGGATCCTCCCTACTTCTGCATTTCCTGAAGGCCTTGGAGGAGGCTGTCCTTTATATTGCAGATTTCTCCATTCTGTCCCTTTAAGGACATGGAGAGAGGAAAACAGGGTGTGTTTAAATGAAGATTTAAACTTTTGCTGGGGAAGCTGGGGGAGGGGACATGTGAATCTCTCCTAGTATCAGAGCCTGGTAATTAATGTTAATAACATTAAATAATTTAAATGGACAGGCAATATTTTATGTCATATTTCCCTGGCATTTTTACTGGTGTCACCGTGGCTTTGTCCTTGTGTAGCAGATCGCTATGTCAAGGAGATCCTATTTACCTGAAGCAGAAGTGATACATGCACTTTTTTTGTGTGTTTGGTTTAGTGATATTTCCTTACTTCCATTCCACAAAGTAAAAACTCAGGCCTAGTTTCCAGGCCAAGGTGTGCGGTGCAAACTGTGCACACACAGAGGCTTGTACACACTGGGTAATGGCACCAAGATAGGACAACCCGTGCTCACCGTTATTTAAGTGAGCAGATGTACTAAATGTGTGCACAAAACTGGGTCGGGGGGTATTTTGGGTACATGTTCTGCCTCCAGTCTTCCTTTAGATTCAAGTCCCTGATTGGGTTTGGCGTCTCAGCCTCTGCAGACCTTGCAGTATAGCTGGACAAGTCTGATGCCCACCTGCAGGGAAAGTCTTGGCGAGCAACATTCATTGCACCTCATCAGCACCTCGTTAGGGGCTGGACTTGATGATCTTCCGAGGTCCCTTCCAGCCCGAATGTCTATGAAATCTATGAAGCACCTCCCCTTCCAGTGGGATTGCTTGTCTGATTAAGCGCTCTCAGTATGCTCATCTCCAGACAAAACCCAGAAGAAGGCCTGCCCTGTGGCCCGTGCAGAGATGTTTGAAACATTTGCAAGGCTTTTCTGTTTTGAAGGAAAGTGAAGCTTTTCAACCAAAGAGAAATTTTGAAAAAAATAGAAATCGAATTTTGACGAATTTTTTTTTTTTTGCTTTGGCCAAGAGCTAGAGGGATTTTATAAAAGACGGGGGAAAATAAAAAATTGGCTTCTCCTCAGTTTCCTATGGAGTTTAGGGATGAAAATTGGTGAAATTTTAAGTCCTCCTCCCATGCTGGGAAAAATATTTCCTGACTCGTCCTGGAGTGCTGTGTGTTCGCATTTTCTGGATGTCGCAGAACATTTTCACTATAGGGTATCTTGGGCCATTAGTTTGTTTTTTACACTTGTACTTTTTAGAGGAATAATTTCATAAAATGAAGAGGATGACCATTATTCAAACGGGACACAGGCGAGCAGATCGTGCTCCGTGCATATTGATGGCCTCCTTTGTGTGGTATCTAGAGGGTGTTGGTTTTTTGGCTGACATGGCAGTCAGATCCTAATCTGGATGTGGGTTATTATTATTAAATTAGAGGGTGGTCTTTAGTTGGCCCCGACTCAGGGGTAGCATTAAGGTTCAAGGTCAGATTGGATGGGGCTCAAATCTTTCAAGTTGGTCTCAGGAGACTGATGCCCTCTTGGGATAAGCATGTGTTTCTGGTCACCTCCAGCTAGTGTAGACCTTGCTGTAAAAGGCGGCTTCATTTCCTGGCTGCCCAGAACCAGTGTAAAATCACGGGAGGCTCCCGTCCTCAAAATTAGTCACCTGTTTGAGCTCTGTGTTAGATAGAGCCTTAGACCCTAATTCAGGAACATAGTTCACATCATGGGTAAGTTTAAGCCTATAAAAAGTCCCATTAAAGCACAATGGCATTATCTGATCTAATGCTGGATAGGAGCGGATCTGATACCTATGGCAATATGCTCATTGACTTTGATGGGCTTTGAACTGGGCCCCTGAGCATGTAGGATGTACTATGCTTTTACTCTTCAAGTTGATCCTCCAAAGCAGGCTGTGGGCACAGCCGTGAGGCTTAAGTAGAGACTTAAGAGCAACTTCAGCCTCTCAAGCCATCCATCAGTTACCTCTCCCAAAGTCTCTATTCCCCTTTTATAATCAAATAAAGACAGGGAGAAGTCAAAATGGCTCAGAAGCTAGGAGGACTTCGACACTGCCTGGGAAATGCACCACCGTAAGAAAAATGAAAGAAGTATTCCCCTTACAGATTTAAGTGGGGTATGATCCTCTCTGCGATCCAGTGTAAACCCATGTAAGCACCCGACTTTGCTCCATGTTTTCTCTATTCTAAAATGCCAGGAGGGCATTTGACTTTTCTCTTTTTCATATTCCTCGTTTGTTGTATGCTAGCATCCGCCTTATCCTTTTCAAATCAAACTTCTTATTCTTCTACGCTTCCCGAAATTAAAATGGGGCAAGGTTTTTCTTTTCTTTCTTTTTTTTTTTGAACAGTAAGATGAAAACATGTTTGAAGAATAATGTTTTCCTAAGTTTTAGCTGACATTCAATTTTAATGACTTTTTAAACAAAGTAACTATTAACTGTGCATCGTTTTATGGTTTCCTGATGTCTGACAGGTGTTTTTGCCCATGTGGGAAACAGATGCTAATAACATTTTCCCTAATAGCTCATAAATAATAAGCATTTAGCATTTTCCTTTGTATACTGCTCTGTCAATAGCCAATTTACTTTTCAGAAGCCACAACGTTTTCCTGTCAATCAGTTTTAGCCCCGGGCATTTTTTGGTGATTAGAAACCCCTTAGAGAGCGAGAACTCCAAATTAGTTTTAAATAAAAAATAAGAATATTCATGCTGTTGAACATCTAAAGGTAAAAAAAAAATGATCTGGGTACATAAATATCACTGGTGGGGTATTAATACTTCATAGAAATGGAATGACCAGATACTCTCTGGAGAAACGCAGCGGAGACAAGCACATGACACAAAGAAAGTAATGAATGCAGGAGCAAAAAATATAACTTAAAAAAACAAAAAACAAAAGAAAGAAATGAAGGTAAATTAGGTTTTGGCCTTTAACATATTGGGCACCTTTTGCAAATATAATTAGCAGTAAAAACATTGCTGCATTTCATGTTTACCAGACTTTTCTGTTTTTTCCTTCCTTGGTTTGGTCTTGGATCGAGTCCCAACTACCGACTACATAAAAGGATTTCCAGAAGAGAAAGAGAAAAAAGACCGTCTCCTTGAGAGAAGAACAACTGTGGGCTTTGAAGAAGTTTGCAATGTGAGGCACAAAGAGCTACCCTCGAGGAGGGGGAGCAGCAGGGTGGAGCGACTAACTTTACGGAGGCTTTTCTTCTATCTGCTCATTTCCTGCAAAAAACACCTTGGTTTTCCAGGACACTGGAAATATCCGAGAAGGATTTACCTACCGGTCTGGCTAATGTAAGGTGCTTCCATTATAGAATTGACAGGAATACTCAATTTGCTGGTGGACTTTGGCAAATGTATGGCACTTTTCTCTTCTTTGGGACAAAACTCTATCGAGGGAATTTCCTGCATCCCTTTTGTGTACCATAACTGTTGTGGAGTCAATAGTGCGTAGAAATTGTACTGACACTTTGCACACTGCTGACTTTCATTCTCACTAACTGTTCTCAATAGTGCCAAGCATTTGGCATCAGGCAGGTGAAATCCATCCGCATGTCTACATGGCATCTCCGTTTGTCCTGAGGATGGTGGAGAACCATAGAGGAGGTGCAGCCTTAGTAAGATTCAAAGCCAGGCTGGTCATCACTGGTTGTGCTTCATAACTGTTAAAGAGAACAGATTTCCTTTTGGGGGGTGGGTGGGGAGAGGAACCTCATGGTTCAGATCTTTAACCAATTATCTTTAATCAAACCAATGATCTTTAATCAAACTATTAAAGATAAGAATGAGGCCTTCACGATTCATGGATGTTAGGGTTGGAAGGGATCTCAGCAGATCATCGAGTCCGACCCTCTGCCCTGGGCAAGAAAGAGCACTGGGGTCAGACGAACCCAGCCAGGTGCATGTCTAACCTCCCCTTGAAGACCCCCAAGGTAGGAGAGAGCACCACCTCCCTTGGAAACCCATTCCAGATTTTGGCAACCCTTCCCGTAAAGAAACGATGGCTCTTGAACCTTCCCCAGTAGCATCTAGTGATGGCCAATGATAGAGACCAGCGAACTATATGGATGTTGCATCTAATCCATTTTGGCAGTTCCTATGTTAGCTCAACTGACTTTACTATTTGGAGCTATTGTCATATTGTCGTACCATTTTCGCTGCTCTATTTTTTGTAGGGACTTTCTTTAAGGATGGAATTATTCAAACTTCATCAACAGCCAATGTAAAAGGTAGCAATTTTCTATCAAACCGGCCCTCTCTCCGTCATGTGCCCTGACACAAGACCAATGGCAATGATTAGCTGTCACAGTTCACCTCCTTCCTCCATGTAGGCATCCACTGAGGGATGACACTTCACAGGATGCTCCAGAGCATCAGATAAGTAGTTAGTAATGCTGCCAGTCAAATTATTTCCTTGTATTTATAGTTAGCAATGACATGGGGGAGGGCAGCAGAATTCAAGCCTCTCTCAGAGCTATTGGTCAAGCTGTCTGATTGCAGATGCAGAAAGAAAACATGGTTTAAATTCTGATTCCCATTTAGTGACCTTTTAATATTAGGGGAATTAAATGAACAACGGTGAACAATGACGACAACAACATCTGAGTAACAAGTGCCTGAACGTAAGGCTTCTTTCTACTCATACAAAATGTACCGCCGCATCTCCAATACCTACGTGGTGCAGAGCTGTGCGGGCTCTCAGCTCTGCACCATCCAGAAGGTCACTTTTCTGGCAGCATATGCCTATGGAAGGCACATTAGTTTTGTACTGATTTGGCCAGAAAAGTGCAGGTGAATGAATAATCTACTATGCAATTTACTGGTGGCTGTTCAAGGCAAACTAACATAAAAAGAAACCACTCGGATTTGGGGACTCTAATGACCTTATGACCAGAGCAAGTCAGGATTTTTTCAGCAAAACCATTGCACCAGAAAAGCCTGGTTCATCCCCACCTAACTGTCTGGGAAGGTAAAGACTGCTTCAACAAATCTCGTATTAAAAACTAAAGAGTTTTGCAATTGTCTAAAACGTTCTGTTCTTACCTTTTCAGAACCAGACGCCTAACATTGTTTGGTTCAGCTGTCTTCATTTCAAATTTAAAACAGCAATGGCAATAAAATTTAGATGGTCCAAAACAAACCAAAGCATTTAAAAATGATCCCAAATCTAACTTAAAAAAAAAAAAAGATTTATAAAAATTGTTGAGGTTTTTGAGCCTTTCTATTTTGAATGGAGAAAAATGTTGGAAATCTTAAAAAGTCTCATGTGATAAGAAAACATTTCCCCTCCAGCTGTAATTATAACACGGTGGACATGTCTACATGAGATGCTACGTCATCATTGTGATGAGCTACGTCACCGTAGCTCATTGCTATGGTGACGCAGCATTGGCAGGCGCTGACTGTGATGTCACCACTACTGCGCAGTAGTGTTGAAAACGACCCATGCACCACCGGGACTGCGCAGTACCTGTGAGTCAGTAGATGCACCCAATATGTTGCAGGTCATAAAAAAGGGGTGTCTATCTGAACCAACATCTAGGTCTTAAACTGAAAATGAATGAAGGCTTCTCTTGAGGACTGACTTAAAAGATCAGTTCACTTTTTAAACATTTAATTTGCACGAGCTCCTGGGCTTCCCACTAGGACCTGAGGCAGAAGCAAAACCATACGGAAAGGCTGTACTTAGCTAAAGTAGAAACAGGAAATATTGGGAATCTAAAATGCCAACTTGGTATCACAGGCCCAGATTTAAAATAGTTTGGATTTGCTCCTGGAGGTGTGGGGATATATCTGCATTGAACCAGAGTCTCATCAATCATCCATCGGGCATATTTGGCCTTTAAGTCAAAATCAGTGGGGAAGCACAAGTTGGCATCAGTGGGGCTATCAAGTCAGGTCTGTCCCAAGGCTGCACTGGCCATTGGGGCACCTTTGATGTAGCAATAACTTTCCTCCATCCTTCCCGGTCCTTGGCAATCCTGGGACAATCAGTCAGTTTTAATCCTGCCCAGTCTTTGATGTTGGTGGTCCAACTTGTGCTGGGTCTTTCTCCTCTTCTTTGTCTGTCCACAGCACCCTGCAGGATGGTGTTGGTAAGGGTGCTGGGCCTTCCTGTTACATGTCCAAACTGTGGTGCTATACCTCTCTCCACTTCATGGGCTTGACTTGGGATAAAAGTATCTCGGAAAATTTTAGAAGACTTGAGATTCTGGAAGGGAAGAGGGCCATCAGACCTGCCTATGGAAACTCTGGTGGGACACCAATGCAACATAATAATTATAGATAAAAACAGCCCGACCTGTGTTTCAGAACATCATCTATAAATGGCTGTGAAAGTGTAGATCTTTAATATATGCTAAGCAATTATTGCCTTTACATATGCAATCATGTTAACTGCATATGTGTGTGACCAGACAGCTTGTAGTTGCTAATTAGCCATTTGTGTGCACATTTGCTGTGTCTATATGTGTAATAATGATCCCTGCATGTACAGAATAAATGCACAGATAGATCATTAATCACAGGTAAATCTGAAAAGCTGATATATATAGTCTTTGACAAACCATAAAAGGAAGTAAAACATTCACATCCAAGCTTAACTTCAGTTCAAAGGTGCTGTTATTTGTGTGTGTGTGTGTGTGTGTGTGTGTGTGTAAGTGCATCTTCTTTTGTGTTTCCCTTTAGCAATTCTTTTTTGGCAGACACACTAGTCGGTTGGGGATTTATATCTAAAAGAGCCCCAAACAGCAAAGGAACACAAAGAAACTTTTGAAGGAAGAGCACAGTCAGATTTTTAATACAGTAAACCAAGTCAAGAATAATGCCAAAATAACAGGTTGAGATTGAATTTATTCGTTTCATAGACAGACAAGGTTCCTTGGGTGAATTTGATATCTTTTATTAGACCAACCCATCGTTTCATAGACGCTTTTAAGGGCCATAGATAAATGTAACTGTAGGCCTTTCACTCCCCCATTTTCTTTCCTGTACTATTCTTAGGTAGTTTATTGAATTATTTCCTTGAACTTAGCCCCGAATCCCAGGTGTTTTTAGCCACATCATTGCATCTTGTTTCACACTGGTATAGGCCCACTAAGTGACGGGACAGAACAGCAAGTTGGGATCCTTGTCTTTGCATATTCCAAGTTGATAGTAAACCTATATTCATTTATGATGTCTCCATTTCGAATCCAGCACAGGTTAGTATGGGGACATAGTCAACTGATGGCTGCTAGATGGCTCTGCAAAAACCAGTTGGTGGGTGCAGTCTATTTCCCAGTGGACAAATTTAACATCATAAATCTCACCACTATAGCGGTGGCCATACCTTGGATGTAAGGACCTAGAGGAAGGTCTGAATTGAATACAGTGTCCAAGGTTTAGACCTGAGCTGCAGACAGGATGGACTTGCCCTCTGCAGGGACTAAGAAAGATGGTAGCTGGGAGGATTGACACGGAGCCATTCATTTTCTATTTAAGGTGCATTGTGCTTGAACGGACAGCTAGACCTTGACGAGGAGCTAGATATCAGAGAGGTTTTGGTCTGGTGATGAGCTTGGAGTAGAGAAGTACATTTGTGGGTCACCTTCCAGATGCCAATGCAACTTAGCAGAGTAATTTCCCCCTGCTTTGACAGTCTCACCCGGTGTTAAAAGGACAGGGATGGTCTTTAGATACACACACAGATTTCATAGGACTCTGTCTTGCACATCAAAGTGGTAGTGACAGCAAAATGGACTGGAATCATGGTGTATTTATCTCTGACTTTTTACAATGCTGCTGCTTAAGTCAAGGGTAATTCCTGGTTATGTTACAGTCCTATCATTGCCTCCCTCCCTACACCCTTGTTTGGTGTCCTAAGCACACCAAGCAGTAAAGTATCCTGTGGTGCTACTTGGTTAGTTCCCCTTCCACAAGCCGTTGGGGTGAAGCATATGCCGGTAGACCTGATGTCCCCAGTTAAAACCCCTGTCACATCACTAAATATTTTAGCAAATAAAAATTTTTTTAAACATGCAGCCAGATGTCCACGTTGACATAATGCTTAAGGCGTTTGACTGATAAAAAGCCAGGGCCCTTGGTAAATGGGGATTTAAAAACATGTCCTGAGGCAAGTGTGTGATATTAAAAACATCCTGGGCTCTTTTGTATGGAGATTTGCATACGTTGAGGTTTTAAAGAGAGTGTCCATCTGTCACTGAGCATTCTCCCAATACAACAAAGCATTGATAAATATTTTGAACCACAGTCACTTTTCAGCAGGCACCAGCAATGGAGCAGAATGGTTTCAGCTGGGATATCCACGCTTTGTGCAATAAAAGGAGCTGCAGATTCACTTGGAAGCAGTGTTTAATATTTATGAGGATGACAGCCCTGTACAATTAGAGAACTACAACCTGCCCCTTCAGTGATTTTTGTTGGAAAGTGTCTGCCAGCTACTGCGAGAAGTCCAGCTTTTGTTTCAAAAAATCTGGTCCTAGGATTTAGGGATAGACACTGATTGCGCTTCATAAACAGCAGCATGCTTGAAATATGTGTGACAACAGGTCTGATCTACTGCCTCCTCCTGAAACCGGTGGAAAGACTCCTGTTGGCTTTAACAGGCTATGGAGTAAGCTGGGTATATTTACAATATTCCAGAAATGGACAAAAATGATCTTTTTTAAAATTTATGTGCTGGGCAGAGAAAAGTGAAATTGCAGCCACATTGTCGTGAGTTGCATCAGGGATTCATTTTGCTCAATGCATTTAACATTTTATGTTATTTTAAGGCTCCCCTTAAGGCACGGATGAGTTCAACATGGTAGAAAGGTTACTGCAGGGTGCCCAAAGTTGTACCCACCATTTTAGAGAGACAGCAAACTGCTCTGTGCCTTGGACAATCTGTCAACTAGTTTAGACACAACAGGATGAGTATGGGTAATTAGTAAGACTGTATGAAAATTTTGTAGAAAATGTTCAGTTTTAGATTTTTTTACCCAAACCCCCAAAAGTTAACAAAAATTAATTGGTCTGGTTTTCACTGATTTTTTTTCATGGAGTATTCATTTCATCTCCTTGAGCTAGTTCTAAAAACAAAAAGCAGGGTGAAGGACAAAAGTGGCAACATAATCATGGAGTTACTCAATTTAAGCATAAGCATGTCTTGAACAGATCATTTATCTCAGTAGATTTGCATTTCATCCACCCTATAATCTCCCTTGCACTTAATCTGGATCCTGTTCTGAGTTTTCTCCTTCTGATTTAAAGTGATCTTATCATAACACAGGTGATTACTATGAGGGATTCTAGTTATTGTAGGTTTATATATATATGTATTATGTATCTATCGATCTATCTATCTATGTATCTATCTACATACATACTAGATATTGTATTCTAGTTATTGTAGGTTTATATCTATCTATCTATCTATCTAGATCTATGTATCTAGATAGATGCATAGATAGATAATATATATAACTATTATTATATATTATATATATTATTATTATATTATATAACTATTATTATATATTATCTATATTATATATAATATATATATAATAGTATATATAATAATAATAGTTATATTATAATAATATATATATAATATTATATATAATATTATATATAATATAACTATTATTATATATAGATAATATATAATAATAGTTATATATATTTTCTATCTATATATCTATTATATATAGATAGATAATATATATAATATACAATAACTAGAATCCTGCATAGCAATCACCTGTGTTATGATAGATAGATAGATAGATAGATAGATAGATAGATAGATATCTTCCATGGACCCTGTTGTAAGAGTACAGTAAAATTCCATAGTGTTAATGGTGCAAGATGCTATATACTATATTTTCAGAGATATTATTATGAAGATCCTACATAATTATATTGTACATCTAGGTGACTGGGTATAAAGCTTGATTTTAAAGGATCTTTTCTGTATTTCTCTATGTCTCTTGTTCTGATAATGTATCAGACTGGAACTTTTGTTAAACAACTAAAAGAGTTTCAAAGAGCTTAAAAAATAATTTCTTTTCTCTGATTTGTTGAATACACACATGCCATAGGAACACATTCATTTCTTTCCCCAGATGGTGGGATGTTCACTTTTAGTGCAGTTTCTAGGAAGAAAGTATTTTATGTGCAAACATAGGCTACTAAAAAAGAAACTCTGACTTTACTCTTTATAGTGCAGCTTCTGCCCAAGCAAGACGGGCTTATAATAATGCCTTGGGACAAATTTGGTGTGTTCTGATATTTAAATGGTTCTTTCTATTTTGAAAATGGCTGTGCTGTTCAAATGTGGAGTCTTATGGAAGAAGAGGGGTATGGGATATAGAAGAAGTTACTTAGGGCTGTATGAACAGGAGGTAAGACCTGAAGAGCCCTTCAGAAGATTCTGTTTTTGTTGCTGGAGTTTTGACAAATGGGAGCACCTGACTTTTAACTTAATCCATTCTTTAATTTTGAACTACTTCAAATTGCAAATTGGGAACTGCATGGGCAACTGTATCTAACATACTCTCTGCATGCTCAAAGTCTGTCATCTGCATGTATGTTCAAGACAATTCTGTGTGTGAATATGAATAAGGCGTGTCATCAGATGCAGGAGTGCGCACTTCACTTTGTAAAAAAGCTGCCTTTGGCCTGTATGATGGACACTGATGTGAATCAACAGCCACTTCTGATCTCGGATATGAGGTCACAGTTCACATTTAAATTAGCTTTTCTACCTGGGATTGGATGTCTGGGAGTGTCCTTTATAAGAACGAGGAATACATACGGTTCTTATGCACCCATAGGTGGTGTTATAATATTTTTAAAACCGACTAATGGATTCATTCACGTGTGGGATTTGGTTTCCTAACGGTGCCAAACACAAGCTTCCTAAGTGCAGGTTTTGGGGTTTTTTTTTTTTTGTTTTAGGGTCATTGTATTAAGCACAATAGTTTATGAGATAGGCAGACAAGGTTCCTTGGGTGAATTTGATATCTTTTATTAGACCAACCCAAATAGTTTATGAGATGACATTTTGCCCTGTCTATGAATAGCAAGAACACAGAGAGGGTGTTTTTTTTTAATGTCATGGCTATTATGGGGGAAGCTGTATTAGCTCTTCATTTTGTAGTTGGGTACATTTTTGTTGCTGTCTAGACACCCGGTCTTCACTTGAAAAAAATACTACTTTTAAAGCCAAATAAGACCAGTTTGAGGATCTCTAGAAACCCTCTCTGAAATAGATTGGAAAGAAAACTAAGTAAAGGAACCAAACACGGGATAAAGGAGGAGAACCAGTGCTTCTAAGACAGCAAAGGTCAAACAAAACAACTAATCCTGTTACCCTTCTGTATTATTTTTTGTTAATTCATGTTTTTCTTTATTCCTTTTATTCAGAGGGCACATTTCATTTAAAAATATTTAATATAAAGATATAAAATCATTGCTGCGCATTAGTTGATTTCCCTGTGCAGGTCGGTACACGGCCATTCCTACAGCGGTGATGGGAGTCAGGTCAATGGGATACTTAACTTGCAGATCTGCATGACTCAAACTGTAGCTGTTGCACGCACATCACTTGTGCTGATTTCAATAGGAGTGACATGCAGTCAGTAGGTTGGGAGTGGAAGCATCTCAGAAACACTAGCTTGCTTCCTGCCAGCTACCTAATTATGTAAACTGGTCATTAGAGCTGAATTAAAACCTACAATTAGCAAGCCAGGAGGGCACGGCTGTAATTCAGACAGATGTGCCATTTAAAAATATTTACATAAAGTTTCCAGGATAACTAGCACTGCCACTGGCAACAGTGACAAAAATAAACCTGTATCTTGGCGGTATTTTTCTAAATACAGGTCAGGCCAATCCAGAGATGGCAAAGACTCAAAGAGTAGACAAAATCAACAGTCACGTCCATGATCCCAAGCCGCAAAATGCATCCACTGAAAAGCCTAAACATGGCCTGAGGTTTTCTGGCAGAAGGCAAGGTATATTTGCACATTATAGGGGTGCATGCACACATTAATTAACGCACCATAGTTACTGTGTATTAAGTTTAGTACTTGGATAACCAAGTACTAAATCAATGTGCTGTAACTTGTGCTATTGCACAGTAGCTCTGGCACACAGGTTTTTTTCAGATGTGAACGGCTCAGTAGCCTAATACGACTGCGCAGTAGTGTATAAGCACAGGTTTTGCTCAGCACGCTACTGCACAGTGTTATTAGGCTACTGCGCAGTTAGCGCCTCATTTAGATGCACCCATCAGCTAACTAAAACCAATGATGTATATAGCATAAGCTTTCGTAAGCAGAGGGCTTGCTTTATCAGATGTTGCGACTCTGTTTTTAAGCCATTGCAAATCACAAGTGCAACCTCATTGACTAGAAATCCAAGCATTAAATGCCAAAGAGAATCTACGAATATATTCCCGTTAGATCTTAGATGATAAACCCTTTGGGGAATGGGCATCCTTCTTTGTACAGTGCCTAGCATATACTCTGTACTACCACAGCCATCGTCTTTGTTACCATTGCTGTGTCTCATTGAACTGACAGGGTGGCGGGGAATATTTCAGCGAGTTCAACCACCTTTGCATAACTTGAGACCCTCTGAAGCATCCAGGCAACCTGCGCTGCTCATTGTTTTTGTGTGAAGATAGAAGAGAAACCTTTGTGTGCGCCTTGGAAGCCAAAACAAAAGGAACATCTCCCACCCCTTTGCACTCCTCAAGTATCAAGGGGCAGATCCTTTTCAGAGGGCACAGCCGGAGCAGCTGGGATGGGTGTGACAGGCTTCACAGAGAGAATTCACCCCCGGGCACTGGAGCGGTGGCTGCTAGAGCAGGTGCTGCTAGAGCTCTTAGGCTAGGTACAGACCGTCAAAAAGCCTGAGGCTGAATCAATTCAATCTTTGCAGGTTAGTCTATAGCTGCGTAGATAGAACCAAGAAGCAAGAGAACAGACATTCACTTTTGATTCCAGAAACGCAGCCACATGCCTGTAATATCCCAGGCCAGAAGCCAGGGGCGTTAAGTCATGAAATGGGGCTCAGGACTAGCGTATAAAGGATTGATGCGACAACTCGTTCAATAAATGACAGAAAGACTTTATTTACTACACCTATTCATTAAATAATGAGCCTAAAGCAAAGCAAAGTCCAGTAGATTTAGCTGTAAAAATGAGAGTATCTCACTAATACAGGCAAAGAGGTGGTCTCAGTCTTGCCTGCTGCTCAAGGTGTGGATCTGTCCACCAAAAGATCAGCTGGGCGCAGTAGCAGTTCTTGTGAGAATGATTTTTTATTCTTGAAGCGGGCCCTGTTAGCTGTTTCAGTCCTCTTTTATACCCTTTAGCTTAGCGTCTTCAAAGCATTTTTGTAATTGTGTAAATCAAGAGAGAAACCCAAGCAATAATTAACAGGGAAAATCCTGTAAATTAAACCGTTCATTATTGGTTATCAGAAAGTCTCCATTTTGATCAAATTACCTTCCTCAGTAACAGGAGGTTATCAATCTCTACTGAGTTGGATTATATCAGGAGTTGATTAACAACCAGGAAAAACCCAAGGTTTTGAGGAGTCATCCTTGGAAGATCAAGGGAAGCACTGAGGCAAAACAAGAGTAAATCAGGAAGAGACACCTATCACAACCCAGATGGAGAATGTCTCTACCTGAACATAAACATGAGTTAATTGCAAAGAAATATTTACTATACTAATTAATCAAGGATAGACATTTCACAGTTATCTACCAGATGCATAGGCCTGCTTAAAAACATCATAAATATACTATAGTAAAATAAGCTGCAAGTAATGCTTCATTATTCCTTTTCAGAAGGTCCAGCCGCAAACTTACATCCTCTTGCACTATGCAGCTGTCATCAATATTTAGTATTTTAACTTTTGTGAGTAGGCCCAGCTCAACTTCAGCTTCACAGTCATAAGGGGGGTGCTGGAGCACTCCTCCCTGCTTGGCTGGAGCAGACAGCTTGGGCCAAGGCTAGCCCACCTGCTGCATAGCATCCTGGGATATTGGGGGGCTGCATGTTAACTTGAATCTGGAGAGGATCTGGGATGACAGAAGTTCAATAAACCAATTTAACCTATATCACTTAAGTCTGATGTGACGTCCATCCAGGTTTATCTTAAGCTGGTTTCAGCCATTTGGAAAGCGGTTTGTGTGCACTGAACTTCTGTTGTGTTGCAGATATGAACCAGTTTCTGATCATTTATACCAGTTTATGTGTAATTTCTCTCCCTAGCCTCAGGGTCCTGGACCTCCTGAGGCCAGCGATAGTAGCAGGAGGATCTTCACAAGAACGTACCGGCCAAGCACCATCACGGAGCTCATTCACCTCCTTGGCATGACACAAGCATCGGGAGCCCTACTAGAGACATTTCCATGTCACAACACACATGACGTGTCCTCAGCCCCCGGACTTGTCACCAGGGTCTCCATTCCTCCGCCGTGAGCGGAGGAAAACATTTGTTAAATAGCCGTGCATCGCTGGTAAGTCAGAGACCAGAATATAAAGCTAAATTCAACAAATTAGCTGACTGAGAATGGTGATTAGCAGCAGGACGTGCTGCAAGTTAATGAAGCCTCATAGCAGCTTTTGGAAAAGGGAGATAATTGACTTTCCTAAATTCACAGCCAGCCAACAGCAATGCCAGGATCAGCACAAACTCTTGACCCTCTATCTCCTGCTCTTCCCTCTAGGCCTCTCCTTCCTCTGTGTATCGTTTACTGCTTGAATATATATTGCCCCCCACTCATCGGTATATGCTGTTGCTGTGTTCCCATGGGCTACTCAGAAAAAATGGCATAATATGGATGATTAACTGACCATTTGCACGTGCAGACATCTGAGTTGAGCACAGGGGGGTTATCTTGTACGTGCAAATTGGACACAGTTGCATACTTCCGTTGATTAAAAAATGGACCTCTATACCCATTTTTGATGATTATTTTTCAGCTTTTAAAGCCCTAGATTAAAGAAGCAAGACAGCAAGATCATCTTAACTCCTTCTGTCCTTGTCTTTTTTGGCCTCATTCATATTGTATTTTAGTACGGTTGGTTAGCAAGGGTTCTTTGTGATTTCATTATCTTGACAGACTTATGTTAGAATTTGAAAGCAGGCAGAAACTCAGTGAAAATGTGTAACTGTTTATGCAGAAAGACAAAGAGCTCCCGCGCTGCAAAACATAGACATGCTTAATACAGGAGCTTTGTAGTTCTCCGCTGTAACTGAGATATTGAAGAAGCGCCTTTTCCTGAATGATTTGGAAGGCTTACACAAAGAATCTTGTTAAGCACTGTATCGTGTAGTTCATTTGTTGACCTTTCTGTACAGAACATTTCATTTTTAATCTCCCAAGTCTCATGCAATTGGTTTGCATGCAGAAAAACCGCTGCCAGAAATCTTGGCTTCTAAGCTTGAGGAACCACACTTCGGATGCAGAAAATAAAATGCGACTACAAAGCTGGTGTGTAGCAAGCGTTTGGGAGCTGAGAGTGTTCCTGCCTAGTCTTCCCAAACATTATGTTATATAACATATAATGGAAAAAACCGCCACATTTGCCCATATTTCCATTGGTTTGTATATAATTTATATATATACACATACACACACAGACAAACACCCACATGTACATATGTATGTATGAATGAATGGATATATAAGCACAGTCTGGGCTTGTCTACATGTTCATTAATGTGCCTTAGTTACTGCACATTTAGTTTAGTACCTCTGAATGCGCAGTAGCTAGAGTTACTGCACAGTAGCGCTGGTGCACAGTTTTTTAGTGACACTAACTGTGCATTAGCCTAATAACACTGCGCAGTAGGCGATTAGCACAGTTAATAACCGCTATGCTACTGCGCAGTGTAATTAGGCTAATGTGCAGTAAGTGTCTCATGCAGACGCAGCCTCTGAGTCTAAACCACTTGCTTGTTTTACAAGTTTTGCTTAAGGCCTTGGACCTTTGCTAAATTTTGGGACAAATATTTAATAGAGTTCTGCTTCATGAGCCATATCTTGGCACAAGCCAGCAGCTGGATTTGTGCATGGGCCCTGAAGATATTGGGGAGTCTGCACATTTAGTAAATTCATTAGGGATTCAAATCCCTGCAAACCATTCTCATGACTATTTTTTGCACACTGAAATCTTGCTTCTTTCAGGTTTCCATTTATCGGTTATTCAAATTCTTTTAGCCATTAAGATGAAGACATCATTCTGTTCAGGACCGGTGGCACCATTCTCTGTGAACTCATTTGCTGAATTTAGCTTTTTATTCTGGTCTCTGATTTACCAGCGATGCGCGGCTATTAACAAATATTTTCCTCTGTTCACAGCAGAGCAAACTGTATGCAAATGAATTCCAGGCTTTGGGATGGACACAAACTGCTGCAAGTAATCCCCTACTGTTTGTTAGTCACCATTGGTCACGCACTATTGTTCCTGTTTGCTAATTGGATGACATCCGGGGAGGATCCAGAAGGGGTGCAGGGGTGCAGCTGCACCCCCCGTTTTGGATTAAAGTCCACGGGGGGAGCTCTGGGAATTTTTGTTAATCCCTAAAGCAGATGAAATACCCTCCTCTCTTCCCCTTTGGTGCTCAGAGGAACCTCCCCCCTTCTCCCCTCTCCTGCCTGCCGCTGATGCTTTGCCCACTGTCTCAGGGGTGGGGGAAGCTCCACAACCACATCTGCCTGCCCTAGCTGGGCTGCAGCACATCTAGGCTCAGCTGGGGACTGGGACAGCAGCAACAGCGTGGTGTGAGAGTCATCTCCCCTTCCCTGCCACATCCTGCAGGAGCAAGCCTGAGGAGGGGGAAATTTCCACCCATCCCTGCTTGTCCAGTCCTCATCCCCAGCTGACCCCAGCCCTGGCGGGGCAGGCATAAGGGGCTCTGGAGCTACGTCCCCCAGGACAGTGGGGCAAGCTGCAGCAGCGGGTGGGAGAGGGGCAGGAGGAGAGGGGACATGCGTCTGGGAAGGAAGGGAAAATTTTCACCTGTTTTAGGCTCTGGAAGTCCCTGGAAGCTCCCACTGCATGGGCACCATTAGGAGGGGGTGTCGGGGAGGGGAGCTGGGAGCAGGGTGGTGAAGCACCCCTGAGGTCTGCAGTGTTGCTTTTGCATCCCCCTTTGGGAAATCCTGGATCCTCCCTTGATGACATTTATAGTATTTTGCACCCCAAAAAATGTGATTTTACCCAAACAAATACAGTCCAACATTATCAAAACTATTCTTGCAAATAGGAGGGATTTTTTCCCAAACTATTCTTGTGAGCAAACTGTTTCCAAATGTCATATGAAAGACAGCTGGAAAAAAAAAGGGATGTATCATATAATTGGGTTTTTTGCACAGATAGAGGGGGCTAAAACCATATTTCCCTGGCTCGGATTTTAGTACCCGGATTCTCCTTTTGGTCAGCAATGGGCCTGAAAACTTTCTGAAATGAGATATACTTTCATTTTTAAATCAAAGTCACTTCATCCAAGCCTCCATTCACCTCCTGATCTGAGAGCGTGGAATCTTCTAGCAGGAGGGTTGCTTTGTTTCAGCACAATGAAAGCTAAAAAAAAAATACTGCAGACAAATTTTATTATTGCAGCTTTTATATGGGACATGAAAGTGCACTAGTTTAATACAAAGTCATTACTGCAGTTAAAACCATTAAGTTAATTAATATGGACATTTATTACTACCGATAAAAGATAATATCAGGGGATTTATAGAAACAATATATCTGTATATTTATACTCCTGAAGTCTCTGTGAAGACAGGAGTTTCAGTGAAGTGGAGTATAATGCAAAGGCACCTGTTACCATAACTTTCATCAAGCGAAGTTGAGGAGAACAGTCATGAAGCCCCTGACCCCCTGGCAGAGCTCTGAATTGGTATCCCTTAATGCTTTGTAGCATTGAAAGAAGCCCAAAGCTCTCAATCCTGCTAGCCCCATGAGTGCAGTATGGTTGAAGGCATTGGTGGTAGGCACGGGGAGTTTACTACAGGGAGATTGCCACAGTGAAAAATATTTCCTGCCTTGAGATGCTAATGGTCTAAATAGGCATTAAAAAAAAGGCAGAGGGTGGAAGGGGAAATAATCCCAGGGAGGCAAAGGGATTTGACCAAGCTCACACAGGAAGTCAGTGGCAGAGGCAGAAATAGGGACTAGTTCTTTCGACTCCAAATTCAGCACCCTGTTTATTATATACAGCCTGCAGCACAAGGCAGCTGCTTTCCTGTGTCCATAAGACCAGCATTCCCTGCCCACCTGCGGGGGACCCAAGATCTTGACTGATTCCACTATCGTGGCACTGAGCAGCGTAAAATTAATGATCGAAGAAGAGAGACCAACAACCAAAAAAAAAAAAAAAGCCATCCTGGTCTTCGGATGCTTAAAATTGAAGGCCCTGAGTTTGCAATGACGTCTGTAGGATCTGACCCTCATGTCTGAACCAAATTGGAGACTTGACTGTATCAAGGATGGTAGTGAACAGTGACAAAGCAAGGACAGTAGTGAAATACCACAAAATGTGCCCTATGCTACTGTATGATAGCTGATCGGAGCTTTTATTCATTTACTCATTTCACTAGGTAATTCTGCTCTATCTCCATCCATCGCGTGTATGACTCCTTCTTCCAAAAACACAGAAGCATGGACTGCGTTGCCAATAACCCAAGTCATTCTGTTCTCCGGTATGAAGTTACAGGTTAGCAAAACCTCAAAAGGCCAAGGCTTTTTTTTTTTTTAATTTTTACTTTCATAGCAGAAACATCCGAAATTATCATTATGATTGCAATTGGTCATTTCATTCCAACGGCGCTGGATATAACGCTAGGAGGACGAGGTAATTTAATAAAGCTTTGCAAATGTAGACAACTGCAAAATGTGATAGAGAAGGCTAGATCAATCATGGTAATGATAGGCATTAGTAGAATGCCAAGTGTTTTGGTCGGAGCAGATCTGTCACCGGTTTGCAGTCGGGAGTTTGCAGTACAGTCCTGTGCAGTGGCTGTTCTAATTTAGTGCTGTCTGCAAAGCTGTCATTTGAAGAGGAGATTTATTGGGCTGATGCATGTGATTTATGTCAGGCAGTTTCAGCTTTGCTAACTTGCGTGCAACAATAGTAGTTAACAAGCAATTAAAATCTTCTGGTCCATCGTGCTAGAAGCTACGCTATATTTCCCTTGAGCTAGAACTTAACCTTCTCCCCCTTTCAAAAAGAGACGGATTTCAAGAGCTGCCATCACCGGCGTGGTGACAGATTTTTCCTTCATGTTATGCATTTGCTACTGGACATCTTCCAAGCAAAGAAGTCTGGGGGATGGCCAACTACAAGGGCTGCTCTTCACTTTGATTTCTTCTAACTCCCATTTCTCTGTGGTGTGGACTGACATTGAAGCCTCTGTAGAAAGGAGTTGGGAGTGGACGTGTGTGTGTGTGTACGTGCGTGTGCATATGAGCCTGGACTCGTATTAGGACAAGCGCACGCCTCTTAGGCTACTGTGCATGCTGCGAGATGAGTCAGCCAGCATGGGGTGTCGTTAGACTTATGCCGCTGACCCCCTCCCATTCTGAGAGATCAAGTGTGTTGCCTTTACAATGCTGTTTTCTTAAGACCAAAATCATTTCCTCTTTATCTCTTTGATAAATCCAGCTCACCGCTGTGTCTTGCAGAAGTGAACCATCCCTGCCCCGCTCCCTTTCACAGCACTGACTTTTCAAGTGTCTCTTGCTAACACAAATACAAAAAAGCGGGTGACCCTTTTGCAAATGCACACAATAAACACATTTGAATTGAATCTGTCATATGCATTCCTGCAGCAGGGAGAGACGCACCGAGCTTTCTGCAAACTAGTTAAGGGAGGGAAGGCGGGGGATGGAAATGACTCTTCTGCCACTAAGCTAAAAGAATCGGCTTGATAATGTTAGCCAGCATCTTACCCTGGCAAGCAGGACTCATATGCCTGCTGCAGGACTGGTATTGCCTGCTTCCAAGTTCCCCATCAATGTGACTGTCAGGAGTTGCAGAGGCTGATTAGCGATAACGATGCTTTCCTCTCCTTCGAACCCCACTGTTAGGGCTCGGATCTGAAGTCAAACTGCTCTGACTGAAGTGCAGCCAGCATAGCTGGGCGGCAGCATGTTGTGCCAGTCTGGGCATTTGCAGAAACCAAACTCTTTTAAATCGCACAGTACTTGGACGATAATTAGCATCATTATATGTAGGCAGTGGTTCTTTTGTGGGGGGTGTAGTCTTAATGACTAATGACAGGGATTTTTTTTTTGTTCCTTTCCTAGAAGTGAGGCTGGCTGTAAATACTCACTTCAGCAAGCCAAATCAAGGGAAGTTTCACCTGCCAAATCCAACATTCATTTTTGTTCTTCTATTACTTGAGATGGGACCTGTTCCTGATGCTTTTTCCCATCGTTTAGAGTCCAGGACACAAGTAAAAGTAACTGTCTGGCAGGCTGTAAACGATGTCATGCTTTTGTCTGTCTTGCCCAGTAATTTTGCAAACCTTTCCTTGCTGTGCTTGATATGCAAACCCTAGTTTATATGTTAGTTGTAACAACAGATCACAGGCGCTGCCCTTCTCTGGTGGTTCAAGTCATCACTCATCCATTAAGCTCTTCGTGACCACTCCTGAATTGCCCCACAATGGCTCTTACTTACCCAAGACTTTTGCCCCACAATGGCACTTACTCACCCAAGGCAAGCTTGCAGTGAGATTTTGCTTCCTGTTGTCCAGCAGAGGCATGCATGAAACATCAGAACGGGGGGCTAGTACTTAAAAAGACCACTCCTCTTCCTGCCCACTTACTTTCATGTGGCCCAGGGACTCACTATTAGCCCAGAGATGTACAGTGCATCGTTTTCCAAAGTGCCTATTCCTGGATTAACGGACTAACCCGCTTTAAAGAGTTTTCCCTACAAAATACCGGACGTTTTCTGCTTTCTCCCTTGTCCTGGGACAGAGTGAAATGTTCTGAGGTTTTAAACTCTGGCATGGGCTATTTAGCTGAAATGTGCTCTGGACTTGGGAATGAACAGCTGTGAACTACAGTCATGTCCTGCCTTGCTACAGGAAACAGCTCTGATTTACGAAATAAATCTTAGTGCACTTTGTAATGATAAGAACCAAGTGATGAACGGATGGAAAGTGCACAGAAATAAGACTCTGGCGGTGTCTGCAGGGCAGCCTGGCTTGCTAATGCATCACTCCTTAGTGATGCATATCCTTTCAGTCTTCAAACTTGCTTCGTCTGAAGCAACTGGTTTCAAATTCTGGCCTGCTCCATGCCGGCCATAAACTGCCTCGAATGACATGTACTCTGCCGACCCAGTCTGCTTCTTACATACAGGAGGCAATGGGCAGTGTCTAAGTACCAGGACCGATGAAGAGGCTCTGGAGCTATAGTGGACCACAAATTGAATCTGAGTCTACAGTTTGATACCTTTGCAAAAGAAAAAAGGGGGAGCAAATGTCACCTGGGAGTTAACAGCAAGGACCATCACAGATGCGTCCCCTGGGTACCATCCAATCTTGCTGTTACTCTTCAAGGAAATTGTAGACCAACTGAAGAGGGCCCAGAGAAAAGAAACAGGAATGAAAAGAGATTTATAAAGCATGAAAAAGGACTGAAAGAACTGGGTTTGTTTAGTCCAGAAAAGATCAGATGGAGGGAGGATGGGGGCAGCATGATAAGCACCTTCAAGCAGGGAAGAGGCTGATAGAAAATAGGACGGTGATCAATGGCTCTCCATGTCCGGCAGGGCAGGGAAAGAAGGGATCAAGCTTATTTTGCTTTATTACAAGTTTTCCTGTCTCCCGGATAGGCTGTCAGGAACTTTTCCTGGCACGGGAACTGATTCTTTCTTCCTGGATTATAAGTGCTTAACCAACACATTCATTAGTTAATCCTTACAGTGCCCCAACGAGATAAGTATGTTTATTACAGTACTAATCCTGCAGACGGATAGATGGAGACGGGGGCATCCGTCCTCTGACATGGGAGCAGGCCCAGTAAATGCAGCTGAATTCAGCCCTAGCCAACAGCAACCGGACACTCAGACCTGAATAATAATATCTCCTGGTCCTGGTGAGCTTCATTCCTCCGCTCCTCGATGCTGAGCCCCACACAGCCTGTTGGACACAGCACCGCTCAGGAGCAGACTTTATTCCTTCACTTTTGCTTTCCTCTTACAAACAATCGCCTCCTCCAGATAAACTACGGTAGAGCAGAGGTGATCTGAGCTGACATTGAGAATGGCTTGATTTACAATAACGGCGCGATAATATTTTGCTAAGCCTACCTAGACTATAATGTGTGTCGTTTTAAATTCCCCATTACACCGAGCGCTCGAATAAATAAATGCCCAGCCTGCAATAAACACGAATCACTCAGACTGTGCAGGGGAAAAAAAAGCTCTCGGCCGTCTGGCAACAAATATCATCTTCCTGACGTTCTTAGGAGCCATTGATTCATTTGACTTTCAATTTACTGACTACAAAAGACCAGAAAGCCGGTCACTGCTGTCACGCGCACGCACTAGCGAGTATAACCAGCACCTTACCCTGAAGAGATTTAGCGGTAAATCAGATTTACAAATTAGTTACATGGCCACTCCTAAATGCTAATCACAGGGCATGAGCCGTAGGAAGTACAAATTGAACCGACTACTGAGACTTTTCACATCGTTCTTTGTGCTACGAAGCATAAATGGTTGTTTTATAAACTCCGGCAATGAAAACTCCCATAAAGCAAGAGAGAAGTTCTGGGTCATTTGTTTCCCCCCTTGCAAATCCTACAATTAACCTCTTCCCAGCGCCTGTGTACGGGAATGTATCGTAGCTCCGTACTGCCCTCGTGCCAATATCTTTCAGAATTGTTGTATCGAACTTAATATGTGTAATGTTAGGAGAAACAGGTCAGGGTTTCAGATTAACACCAATAACCATAATGAGAACAGATGCTTATATCCATCTGGAATGTAGCTTTAATATGTTAAATTCATAGCTCAGCCCATGAAATGCAATCATCAGATGTTTACTGGTCCCAATTTAATGAGCGATTTTGGATTAACCAGAGACCAAACAACAGGCCACCGATCTATATTAAATCTCAGCAAAATGAAAATTGCAAAGATTTACTTAGGGTCATTACACAAGAAAATTTAATCACAACCTCATCCATAATGTCACATCGTCGTCAGACTGATAATTGAAATGCCATGTGAGGGATTATGAATAACCCTCTGTTTATGAAGATAGCTTTCTGATTATCTTTATGTCCTGTGAGCCACATAAAGACTATTTGTAATAATGTATATGGTCTTTGCTTAAAAGAAGCTCCATGAGAGATCTTTTTGAAACAGTCCGGTCTTTACCATCCCTTTTTGGGGGCACATTGTTTCCAATCTGAATGCATCATTAACTAAGATTGCATAGGTACGGCTAGGCTCTTGAAAGGCTGTGTTGTAAGATGATGGGTATATTTATAATACATTTTATGTCATAGTGGAAAGACTTTAAAAAATGCCTGTACAGCAGTGCAGGTGCTATAAAAAAAATCTGCCCACAGCCTTACTAAACAAAGCATTACTGTGTCTAGATCAATATTACTTTGGTAATCTAATTAATATGGTAACATCCTTAGGGCAAGCAGTTTATCTTTGTATTTGTTAAGCAGTATTTGCTATTAATGAAAGCAAAAAAAAAAAAAGGATGATAATGTTTAGAGGATTTTATATAGAATGTGAAAAGCTTTTATAATGATATAATGTTTGTATTCTACATTTTACATATACACACTATATCTAGATATCTGTGATATATGTAGTGTATGATATCTTCAAAGAGTATGTATGCAGTACTATTTTATAACATTTTCTTTTATATAAAACAACTTCAAGAATGGGTCCTGTAGGATGGTCATGTGCAAGCAACCATGTATTGTTTTTTGCAAGTGTTTTGGCTGCAAGAATAAAGCAAGATCAGGTTCTCATTGTAACCTTTTTTTTTCATTTAAAGATCCTTAAACTTCTTACAGGGCTGAATCCTGCAGTTACAAAGGTAAATAGCACCAGCAGAAGAGGGAAAGTGGTAAAAGGCAACAGAAAAAAGACCTATTTCTAATTCAATTAATAATCACCGAGGAGGAGAAATACAAATTTTTCCTACATGTTAAGGTCCTGGGATTTGCTCTTTCTCAGTGATTTAATATCACATGCAGCCAGCTAACAAGCTGTGTAGAGAGGGAGGGTGGTTCAGTGCTTACAGTAGAAGTCTTAAGGGGTATCGTTTCATTCCCTGCGCTGCCACAGACTTCCCGGACAACCATGGGTCAGTCCCCTTGTCCCTTTGGCCTCTGTTAACCATCCATGAAACTGTGCTTTGGCACGCTGAGTGCAAAGACTAGGAGGTACCCAGATACCATAGGACTAGAGTCTCTGTTAACACGCTGGGCAGAAGCTAGTTTTCTAATTGCTTAGCACTGCAAACTAGATCTAGGCTTTGAATAATCAAGCTAGTTCCCCTTCTGACAGGTATTGTGTCAAGACTGTGTGGTCAGAAACAGAGACCATTGCCCCGTGATCTGAAACATGGCTGAGATGGGGAACAGGCTTTGGATCTTCGCTGTATTGGCTGCATTTCCTACGCTCGGTTTCTAAACCTTAAAACTACATGTTTCCTGGGACTCCCACTGGGTGGAAGGGTATGCTGTAAGTAGGACTATCTCCTCTCCACCGTGTAGTGGTGCTTCCTCCTCCTCGGTACTAGTAATAATAATATCTGCGTAGTGTTTTCAGGGGACTACATGTAACTGAAAAATTCATCAGGGTCTTTATTACTTTTCTGGAGGGATGCATAGAGTGGTTAAGCCACCTTTCAAAGGGGCTTTGCTCTGCACACTGCATTTAAACTCAGTTTATTTGGAAAGCTGGACATTGCTCTGCTGGAGCCATCTTTTCAAAAGCACTGTCACTGGTCACCACCATTTTTATTGGTCTCCCTTGGGTTTTCCAGCGTGATATCATGATGGCATCTGCAGGCAGGTACAAACCTGAATAGTGGACCTATTTGAATGCAGACACTAGTTGGGTGGTTGGTAGTAGACACGCACAGATTTTTATCTACCATTCATTTTGCACTTGCAGTTAAAGATGAGGTTGCAAAATGCAGATACAAAATCTCCCAGGTGCAAATTAAACTCATGGGAAGGAGGCGAGCACTCAGCCTCTTGAAAATTTAATTCAGATATACTAATAATTTTTAAAAATGCATATAATTCCGCACAAAGCATGCGCATGCATGAAAAGAAACTATATATTAAAAATATGGACCTCACATAGGGGAGCATATCATTAGTAGGAGGGTTGTTTTGCAATGGAGCAGGATGATGCATCTGTAAAAGCAAAGTGGATCCAGTGTCAGTGTGGCTTCTTGTATTTATTCTGTAAAACAGGTTGGTTTAGGCTTAATTATACCTTTATTACATGACATAAGAGTAGAGAAAATGGCTGCAGCAAGACTTAATTGCTGAGATTTTCAGAAAACGTGTTAAAGTTCTGTGCCAAGATTAACGTCTTGGGTGCCAGGTCGTGGTATTAGGAGGAGATTGCTATATTGTACCGAAAATTGGCTCAAGGGAAAGTGAGCACAGATGGAAACTTTTCCAGCTGGATGGCATGGATCAATAATGGGACCCCTGACTTTCATTACTTATACAAGCAACATGGATAAAGGTATTAAAAGCAAGACTTCCACTGAGAATAACGAGTCACGCACAGAGGATAATTTACAGCATCTTAAGCACCAGTGCTAATGCCTAACAAATACAGTTCAATACAGATAAATAACTCTGAACAAGAAATGAATGGAAAAAAAATATTAATGGATAGAAAAGGCACATCTTTCAGTGGATCGGGTACGAGAGGGGAGAGTTAGCGTAGAAAAAAATGAAATGAAGTTATGGCTGCATACTCATTGCAGATCACAGGCAGACAAGGTTCTTTGGGTGAATCTGATACCTTTTATTAGACCAACTTAAATAGTTGGAAAATAATTATTAAGCAAGCTTTTGGGTTCAGCCTACAACCTACACCCTCATTGCAGATCATTGCATTTGAAAGCAAAGGGCCCAATTCGACCCTTGGTTTCTATCTGTGTGACCCTTTACCCTGAGCACAATGCACAGAATGAACCATGGCTGGGATTTTACCCATTTACATTATAAGAGGCAAAGTGCATACGGTTGATTACAACAGGGTGGGCTCCTTTTATTGGCAAGACATAAATTATCATGTCCAAGACCCTGAGAACACGGTAATTTCCTTCTGCAGGTGTTGAGAGGACACATGATAACCAAGGCAAAAGGCAATGGGAACAAATGGACGCAGCACACCCATCTCACTTTTGCAAGGTGTTACCCGAGGGGAACAGCCCAGTACAACCATTACGGTTAGCTGGGAGACGGGTGCTTCGCTGGACCTGTTAAGGCTCCACTGAATAAAGGTGACAAGGGAGGCATTCATGGAGATTAAACAAAAATGGAGCAAAACATTTTCTGCTAAAGCATAAAAAAAATATCCTTTGATCCAAACCGTGGCTTGCATAAGTCCTTGTCTACCAATACCATTTTATAAGGCCGTTGTACTGAATGACTCTTGAAGTCCCTTTCAACTCTAAGATGCTATGATTTCTTCAGTGGGTGGTGGCATGCAGACGGGGACACTGAGCTCAGCAGTAACCAGTGGGCCCCCCTATCTTTTCATATATTTATAAATTGCCGGATACATTTAAGCATCCCCTCCACCAAAGGAGTTATACGATCAGAAACCACACTAAAGACGGGGTCTTAAGGACTTTCCTGCTGTGAAGAGAATAACCTCCTTGCTTTTTAAAAAAAAAAACCCAACACACCAGCATATGCCAAGGAAAAGCAGAGTCTGTATATGAATTTACCGTAATCGCATGCATGAAGGAAGTGGTTGTGCATGCAAATAGGTGTCTGCAGTCATTTTCATGTGCAATGATTTGATCCATCCATTTAACAGGTTTACAAAGCTTGTGTCATGATCCTCCAGTCCCGTCCTGCTAGTGACTGGTACTTGTGCCAGCTAATGGTCAGTGCCAGTAGCAAATGTCTTTCTGCAGTATTTAAACTTCTAGGTTCAAATCCTACATGCTACCTAAACCGGGCCATTATGTAGATAAAATTGCAACAACTTTGTGTGCAAAGTGTCTGTCCATTGCTTCCCTGATTTTATTGAATTTATATAGGAATAAGATGCTAGAGTGAATTCAGATTGTCAATGATTATATGCCATTATCTGTGACACTTTCATAGAGTCGTTGGGCTGCGTATTGTTTGTCTTATCTTAAAAGGGCAAATTAATAATGAGTCATTTGTAATGGCTGCCGGCATGCGAGACTGGTTCAGGTGAGATAATCTATTGTTACACCTCTCTGTATTTATATTTGAATATTAATATACATATCCATATAGAGAGGCAGCTTTTTGCGTGTGGAAGGACTGATCGCATGTTGAGAGTTCAAATGCTTGAGTGGGTCTTATTATATAATGCCGCTGTCCGAGCGTGGCAGCAGCAACAAGACAGAGTTGCTAAAGGGAACAGAGGCATCAGATAAAATTCAGCTGTCACCTGCAGTCATTGCCTCTTCGCTCCCCCTTGGCCGATCCTCTTCTCTTGGCTAAGCATCCCTAACTAAAAAAGGGCCAAGATCTTTGAAGGTGAAAGGAGGGGAAATGTTTTCAAAGATGATGCTTTGTAAGCAAGAAAACGGGAACTGAAACCTAGGAAATGTGAATCGTTCATTGTCCGCAGCATGGTTTTGGGTTTTTTTTTTCCTTTTAGGATGTTTGTTGAGCTCCTTTATGATGAATGCTACAGAAAAACACTGCATGACTTGTTTTTTCCCCACCCCAACTGAAAAACCATGAAATGGGAGGGACCCAAAGGGTTTTCTTGACCAAAAGTCCTTACTGATGTCTGCTCTTGCTAGATAATTCATATGATGACTCTTGCACCTCAGTGGCATTGTGGTCAGGTCACTATTTGGATGGGAGACTCTCAAAGACTTCCTGCTGATGTGGGTTGCAGGAAACTATGTTGGTAATTCGACAGATGGCCCTCTACCCTTGGAGCTAGTCTGGAAAAAAACACTTCTAATCTCCAAAATCGTTTCCCAGGGCTCCTGTGTTACTGGAGGTGTCATCTTTCAGCTGAGTTGGAAAATGCAGCTTCTGATTGCATCCAGCTACATTATTTTTCCAAAAGCTACACCTGTCCTGGACCAAATTTCAATGTAGATAATGGCATATGGCTTACCTCTGTTCCCCCAGCAGTGCTAGCTGGCTAAGCTATTCTTCACTCTCTCATGCACCTGTCACATTATCTCTTGTGTGTCACCCCACTAATTCGTGACATGATCTCACTGTGTTTTGGATACACTTTGGGATCAAGTCACAAGGATGTGTATGATGTGAGGCCTAGATCCCTTCACATGTGTACACGTGTGCATTTTCCTTCAGTAAAACGGTTTACCTATATAATGTTAAGCATATGTGTGACCTTTGGGATATGCTTTTTAATGCGCAGGAATTCATCCTTACCTTGCTGGCAGAATGGCTCTATTAAGTAAAGAGATCCCTATTCATAGATATAGATAGGGACTGATTCCTATCAAAGCTGTATTTTATCAAGCAGAGATGCACTGCAAAGAAAGAGGGTTATTCCTTTTAAAATGACCCCGTTCTTGCTGCAGGGACCTCACAGAGAATTGCTGCGTATGCAATGAAGACTGTCTCACTAACCATTAAGCACTAATAAGTACTTAGTAAAATAGACAGTACTTTCATATAAACAATTCATAATATTGTGTCTCAAACAGCCCGTCCTTGCCTGGAAGCTGCAGAATGAACATGAGATAAAATCTTGTAGACCTGTTCCCTTGACCTTGTTTTCTTTAAACTAATTATTTTGGAAGTGTCCTGTTCTCACACATGTGAGCAACACAACACACACACACACACACACACACACACAAATTGAAAGTGCCACATTATCTTTTAAATGACATATTTAGCCAGTTATTCAGGCTGTAATGAAGCAGCTTAATGAAGTCAATGTCCTTGAAAGTTCTTCATCAATTTTTTTCTCATCTGTCAGCATATCCACTTGCCGACACAATATTAATTAAACACAACATTTCCTGAAGTGTTGAAGTGAAGTCCCATCACTGATAATGAACAGGTTTAGGAGAGTCACATCCCAACAAAATTACTTTTTAAACCAGCCTTATTAAGCAGAAAATTAGACCTAAATCACCCTACAACATCCTCATTAAAAGCCACTGATCCTTGGCTGCTTCTATGTTCTAACATCTTTAATTAGCAAACTGCTAGTCTATCTGCCATGATAAATGCTATTAATCTTACCTTTCATTTACTTTCTCTTAACCTATCATTTGCCCACTTCAGGGAGACACATGCTTCTACTGGAATTTATTTTATTTTGTCTAATGTCCTTGTATGGATGAAAAATGTTCGAGCTATGGGTTAAACATCACTACGCCCTCCCCCACTCTCTGAGCCTCGTGATTTGTAGACGTCCTGGAGGGTGGAAACAAAAATACAGTCATTAATGTTTCTAGGAACGGCAAGTATGTTTTTTAGCAATGACCCGTGGACACTTTGGACCATCGCTAACTTGTCAGGTTGTAAAGGTGAAATAACAGAGTTACTGTAGAGCACTGTAGTAACTATTACCAGGCTTTGAAATTGGTAAGTGCAATGCACTCTAAGAAGGGTGTTTGTACCGGAAAGCTTGCAAAGAACAATTTTCCCAACTACTTAGTTGGTCTAATAAAAGATATCACATTTACCCAAAGGACCTTGTCTGCTTATGCACCCTAAGACATCTCTGTGTTTGCAAAGGCGCTACCCAGGGAAAACAGTGTTTTAAAAACATCATTGCACTTTTTCATTCTAGCAACCAAGGCTGGAGCTTAGAGGTAGCTTTTATACCATGTGACAGCTTCACAGCTTCCTCAGCAGTTGTTCACAGATGCAGTACAATACAGCAGGACAAACAACATACTGCATTAGGTCACGTTCACATTATATCCATCAGATCTATGCACATAAGGTAATGCAGAGCTACGCGGTATTTCAGAGACGCATTATTGATTGCTGTGTGCTCAGATGCAAAATACAACCTTACATCTATGGGTGCCTTCAGTTCTCCAATTTGTGAAAACAGTCTCAACTGGAGACAGGACATTTTCATAGGAGAGGTGCGACGGATAAAGCTGGTCGCTCAGTGCTGGTGGATTTTTGTACCGCCTATCCTACACTGCCGCTCGAGTAAAACGTCACCTCAATGCAGGGCAACAGCAGCCTCTTCTCCAGCTTGTCTTTACCTGTTCAGAGCTGGTAGGAGACAAATCCAGCTCTTGCACATCAGCATTCTTTATATCTCTTCCCCAAATACAAGCCCGGAGTCAGGAACGCTCTTCAAGCATCTGCTTGGATCCCTTTGGCTTTTACAGGATTTAAGCATGTCTCCGAACACCCATCCTGAAGAAGGAGGCTGACTCCAAGCATCCCTGGTTCTGCACTCTGAGCCCCTGTTCCCATATTGTATTTTAGGTGTCCTAGACACCATCGTTTTCCCTCTGTACAGTTTGCAGCATATTTCTGAAGGCTAGCTGAAACGTTCCTTCTCATTTCCTGGTACCTTTTCCACGTCCTTCCATCATGCGCTGCCGTACGTGTAATGTCTAAAAGCATCCTGTACAACCTACACCTCACCCTATGGAATGACCGGAGTACTTCTTTGCCATACATCATCCAATGTAGGAGCTACATGCTTAAATAACTTGTAACTTCAATTTACTCTAAATATCCTATGAGTTAAATCTCTTTCATTATTTTCATCCCATATGATGTCGTAGTTATACTGTTTTCCTAATGTGTGCACATTTCCCCAGTTGGTTACTTTAAGAATAACACGGGGCAGGTGTGAAATTCAAAGCGGCTATCATTAGTGCCAACGAACCATTTCTTAGAGGGGTCCAAGTTTATTGGAAGTGATTCTGAGTCTGCCATTAAACTCTCAGTGATTTTATTGGTCTAAAATGACTGAGCAATACTGTTCAGCTAGAATCAGGTTTCTAAAGCTGCTCTGTAATAAGACCTTTCTCCCCTCCCACCCCCCATACACTTCAAACTAGCTTTTCATTAGCAAATTCTTTTCACAGATGGCCAGACATATTCATTCACTCAGACACATGCAAAAACATAAGTGGATCTGTTAATAAATTAAATCAAGCTCTTTTCCTACAGAGGAAAATGATTGCTATTTCTCTTTTTAAATACCTGGATGCATTTAGATGCTGTATCCATGACAGCTCTAGAAATACTTTAGGTTAAAAGAAATTAAAAAAAACCCCCTGAACTGTGATGAACCGAAAGTGGTTTATCAGTAATGGTGAGTCTCTATTCTGTCACTAGATCTGATCAAGCATTGCTTCAACACTAAGGATGTTCAGATATTTCTTCAAATGCTGGGTAGAAATAGGCCCAGACAAAACCCAGGATTCAAAACAGGATTCTGATATTGGGGGTGTTTCGAAACATGCACCAGGGTCTGAATTTCCAGAGCTTGAACCAATGAAACTCCAGATCCAAATACTCCTGAACTTTGGTGAAAGCCAGGTTCGAACTGAAGCCAGAATAAAATCCCTATTTCAATTTAAGCAGCATTTTCCACTCCGACAATTGCAGCAGTGTGGCAAACATGAGTCCAGGAAAGAGAACAGACTGGAAAGCATCAAAGTAGTGTTAGGAAAAACTGATATCAAAGAGCATCGTTCTTTGCCAAGACGACCCGTGCTGTGATGATATGGCTTACACTGTCACTAGTCTGGACTAGTTTTTATTTGCTAAGCCCAGCCTTTCACACACACACACACACACACACACAAATATATATAATTAAGATATATAGTTTCTATTTAAAAATTATATACATACATATACACACACACACACATATATATTATATACACACATACATACATACACATATATACACACATATACATATACAAATATATAATTAAGATATGGTTTTTATTTAAAATTACACACATACATACACACACACACACATATATATATTATACACACACATACATATACATATACACACATATACAAATATATATATAATTAAGATATAGTTTTTATTTAAAATTACACACATACATACACACACACACACACATATATATTATACACACACACACACACATACATACACATATACACACATATACAAATATATATATAATTAAGATATAGTTTTTATTTAAAATTACATACATACATACACACATATATTATATATACACACACACGTACACTCACACATACACAAAATCTTTAAATAATAACTATATATATTAATTCTTGCTTACAGAGATAAAAAACCTTAAAGGTCAAGATGTAATTTTGCTTTGTGAAATGTCCCCTTGCCATCAATGGGGTTGCACAAGAATCTCTGGGGCGGGTGGGAGTATGAAAGCACAGCCAGTAAAGAAATGCTGAAAGACAACTGTAGCCACCAGAGAAATGCAGGTCCTGAAAGGTGACTATTACATGACTGAGTGTCTTCTCACACGCTGTAAAATCATTGAACAATATTGGTGTACAAGTGGTACAAAAGGTGGTGAGGACACATGGACTGGAAACTTGTTGATGGGTGTAGAGTTGGGAAGGGAGGTCCATAAATAAATTAAAATACCATGGGATAAAACAAAGAAAAACAAAAGGATTCGGTAGAAACCAAGTGACAGTCATACTAGGAATAGGAATACAAAAAAAGGATTCCTATCATAAGGAGAATATTAAGGGATTTCAAGGAGGAGAACAACACGAGACAACTGCAGATCAGTCAGTAATAGCACCTGCTCCCTGCATGGCCCCATTTATTTTTGGAGGGTCGTTGGCTTCAGGAACTCGTCTTTCTGGGGCAGTAGCCACATCTGTACCAAAGATGGGAAAGGGACTCACTGATGACACCGGATTTAAAACAGTGGCTTTCTGTATTTGGAGTTAGCACCTAGCTTGGAGCCTTTGTGGCCACCTTCTTCATTTGAAGAAGTGATGGAGATCAAACTGAACTCAGAACCAAATACAAAGATGCATTTTGACCAGACACACTTTACGGAAAGGCAGCTTACAAGCAAGCTCTGATTCTCTGGTGTAGCACAGCCATGCTCAGTGCCGTACCAGGAGAAGAGAACAGAGATGAGCTTTAAATCACTTTCTGTTCCTCTGATAAGGGGCCAGCTGAACTGACTGGTTCTCTGTGTGAGCTGGAGTAGCCTCAGGGTTGCAAGAGGTTGCTGTATTATTAGGAGGTTCCTGGGAAATAACCTTGACCCAGCCCTGCCTCTTCCCCAGAGGATGCCTGCTGCAAAGGGGACCTTGCTTTGAAATGGGTGGCACAGCACTTCAAGGGAGGCTGCATGCTGCCCAAGGATTTTGCCCCCCGAAAATGCATGTCAGTGCCAATGTGACCAGCAGAGCAGTGCAACGTGTTGCTTCTAGAAAACAGCTGCAATCCAAAAAGGAACCAGGGAACAAATCCGACGAGCCAGTCATTCACTGTCAGCGTGTGGCCGGGGCAACTTCCTTGATCTTCTTATGCCTTAAGCAAATGCAGCAGGAAAATGAAGTAAAAAGTAATTGGGCATCACCGAAACCCAGATGTTGCATCTGAACTTGGCTTACCTGCGGAAAAAGAAAGTATCGTGTGCAGAAGTGTGGGTGCGCACACGCACGAGTCCACCCACTTTGGATTAATACAGCTGAATGCTTATTTCAACTAAAACTATTGCGTGCACATTCCAATATATAGAAATGTTTCCTCCATCTAGGTTTGCTCTTTAATGGCTGGTTTGGACACCCTTCTTCAATGAAAAAAAGAGAGAGAGAGAAAGGGAAAGTTGCCTCTCAAGAGATTCCCCCCCTTTTTAAATGCAAAGATACATAAATGGTTATCAGGCTTTTGAGAATTAGGAAAAAATTCTATAAAGGTTCCCTCTTATAAAGCATTCAGAAAAAAGAAGTATATTTACACACGGCTACAAGCAATGCTAGTGTTTCTTCTGGCAAGCACCTGATGGAAGATGCGAGTAGCACAGGAATAAACTTGCCCGTGCGGTGCGTTCTCTTGGCACCTGTATTATTCCTTACAGTGCCACATTTAATCACCAAAACAGATGTAGGAGTAACAGAGCTCCTGTACCAAAAATGTTTTCTGTTCTCAAATCTTTTAAGAAACCAATGGAGGCAGGAAAGGGGAAAAAAAAGAAAGCCGAGGGGGAAAATCCTGTTATAAGTAAAATTGTATTTTCTTAGACATTGGAAAGTATGCAAACTAACCCAGAGGCCTCCAAGTCAGCAGCCATTTTAACATTTTGCAAGAGATTTCATCTTTTTCCCCTACAGCCTCGGTTTGCTGTAAACACGGAGCATGCCCACCCCGGCTGTCACTTGTGCAGTTTACTTTACACTGAAGCTGCCAGGAGATAAGAAATATTTATTTCTCAAATTGGTGGCATTAGGATTTTTCCAAGACCTCTCTGGGAACAGCACATCGTAGCATTTTGAGTTTTAGCACGTATGGAGGGAGTCCATCAAAATGACACACTGGTTGAATATTTGAAATCCCTTAGAAGGAAAGAGCCTCTGTTCCTCTTTCATTCCTAGCAGCAATGCTGCATCCATTATGACCAAATGGGAAATGATATAACCCCCCCCCCCACCAAAAACAACAATTATTTTCTTACAAATTATGTAAAAAATTGTCAGAAATATTTTCTCGGATCAAAGTTTACTTATTCATAGTCTCATCACTTTTTACAGGCGAACACTGTTTTAGTAGTAGTTTGTAAGCACATCCAGTTTCAGTTTCCATGAGCATCAAATTGTGCAGGGTTAATTTAAATATAATAATCCAACATGAAATACAAGCCCTCAGTGGCAGAAAGGCAGATATTGTGTGTGTGTGTGTGTGTAAAGAAATTATAGACACATCAAACACAGATGTTGCTTTTGTGTGATGTGCATATGGGGTGCCTACATGTGTGTGAATATATGCATTATAAATATCCCCATTTGCACGTACACACATGTGGGTGTGTACGTACGTAAGCATCTAACCACAAGTACAGATTTATCTATCGATGTAACTTATTTTTCTCAATCAGTTGGCTTGCTATTTGCTTGAAGGCAAATAAAAGCATGATAAAAATCTCCCTGCTGGTATCACAGAGGAACAGGAAAGATTTCTACGATCTATGGAAAAGTTCAGCACTAGTAAATTCTTACCAACACCATTACTGTGATTACAGTCTGTGCACAGATATGCCTGCCTTATTGTCATTTCTGATACTACATCAAGCCAAGGCTGGTGGGCTCCTAGTGGTGCTGTCGCCCAATCGAATATGACCTTTTTTGGGTGACCGCGTTCAAGTTCTGGTGAGGATTTTCCCCTTCTCCGTTGTAAACACGTTAATACAGAATAAAGGACGTATAGATCCGAGGATGCTCAGCAAGGTTTTAAATTTGGAAATTAAAAATGCATTTAATTTTTTTTTATATTAGCTTTGCAACTTTCGTGTCACTTGCAGTACAAAATGCACGGGGCTAAATATCTTTGGATGTGGCAAATTTTAAGCCACATAACGGAGGCGATAGAAATCCGTCATGGCAGTTGCCTTGTGGCAATCAACAAACATTTCACATTAAGCTTGCATCTTAGGGTTTGCGGCCAAAAACCAGATTTGCCTCCGTCTCATTAAAATAACGAATGCAGTCCGAATGGATCGGCAATGATTCGCTGTACGTCACACTAAATCACGACGCTTTTTGGAACCAACTGACTATGGCCTCATTACTTTAGACAAAAGTGGGCTTGGAGGAAAAACCTGTGGTGATTGTTGTTTTTTTTTTCTTTTTGCTCAGCCATGTTTTTCTCTTTGCAATACTTAAGGCAAAAGAGAGAATAGATTTATCCCATTGGTAGCATATGAGGACTGGGTTATAGCGACTCTGAATTTTTGCTTGGACAGAGGTAATTGCACAACATATTCGTGGCTAAAAACCGATTAATCAAACATGCATTTTATTTTTAAGGCCAAACCTATTTTGCAGGAATTGCTGCCGAGAGATTCAAAAGCGCAACTACATTGTTCAAAGGAAATAGAAATAAAATTGTAACTGTCCTGTCAATGTTAGAATATTCGATTGTTCTTATTCAACATGTTGCGTCCTTACGTATTTGTGGTTTATCTTCTGTTAGGGAAATTGGTAGAATATAATGTAATATTATCCCTAAAATCTAGCAAAAAGGGTATGATAAGCCTGCTTTCTCTTTATTTGTACAGGTAAGATTCTTTACCTAAGCCCATTTCTTTCAGGTTCAATATTAACAATCAGGACTTGGGCTTGAGATAAACGTTACATTTTACCAAATGCAGATCTGGTTAGGCATATGTTGATGATTCAGCTGGATAACTCTAAAATCATAATATAATTAGAAATACAAGTGTTGACCAGAGAATTTCAGAAAGTTAATTTTAACAAGCATACATATTTAATTATCACTAAAAATATTTAGGGCTTCTTTAAAATTAAGATCATGGTGAAAAATCTTATTTTGCTATTTCTGGTAGTGAATGACATAGATCTCAAATACAGGTGTAAAAAAAATAAAATCAACAAGCTGTATAGGATTTCTCACTTTGCTCATTGGTTGCTTTTCAGACTATGTCCATTTAATAAGAAAAGGTTATTCTAGTTGCTGCAAAATATATGTAGTTTTCAAATATAGGCAAGCATATATTTATTTGTTAGGAAAGTATTTAGTTATATTTAAACCGAGAATATGATAGTTCAGATAGAAAAGGAACTCAATGAGAAGGCTTCATGGGAAGACCGATTTGAAACATCATAAATCCCTCAATTTTTCATCTCTCTTTGAATGAGATGCCAAAAGGGGATTAAAGACTAAAGACATATCACAAACAAATTTACATTATCAAAATTACTATAATCAGAGTCTTTTCTGCATTAATCAGGATTTAGAAGGAAAAAAAAACATTTCTGTTTTGTAATACCAATCAAAACGGCAGTGGAGCAAAAGCAGATCTTTTAATTAAAATTATTTTGTGCATTACGCTGCTCTTTTAAAAAAAAAATATTTGCATTAACCTGGGATCAAACTGCACTTCTAATGTTTCATATACTGTAAAATGAGATTTTTGGCAATAAAACACATGTAAAAATAATACCTATTAGTTTAAATAATACTGTAAAACCAAACCTTTTACTTTTGGAATAATGCCAGTGGAAATTTGATTGTAGATTGTGTGCAAGTCTATCTTATTTTAATGGTAACTATATAATCATGTTTCATTTTGCAAAGCTAACTCAGTGCATTTCTGCTGAACCTGAATCTCCCCCTTAAACCACTACAGTAGCATTGCATTTTAAATGACTAAATATACAGAAAGGAGACAAATATTTGTACACGTTACTCATTATTGTCTTTGGTATTGACATTAAGATTGGAATTTTTATTAAGTACAATGTTTTAACCTTGACATCTTAGCGCTTTACTTTCTATTAAGTATTCTGGTATGTACTGGTTTTGCATTCGTAACACTGAATGCTCAATTTTGGCCTCATGACTGGACTCAGCTGAAATAGGTGGGGTTTTGGAAAGTTAAACCAGAAACTTAATGTCCAGAACATCATACCCTGGGGCGTCTTAGCTTCCAGCAAATGAACAAGTGCATGACCACTATATCTGTGATGATAACTGGGCTTGCGCAAAGGAAGCATATGGGGGCATTATTCTGAGGCCTGCATCTAACAGGGGTTCGTGTGTTTTGCAGCCCTCAGACAGGTCTGAAACAAAGGACTAAAATGTTGCAAGTAGATTTTCCTGGTTCTTCCTATTCTCTTACCCATAGCAAGACTTCCAGTGCTTTTCAGGCACCTGTTGAGGGCTACAGAGCTCTGGGCCTATTACTGCTGCCATTCAAGTCAAGAGAGGTTCTGACACTCACTGTATTTCAGTGAAAGCAAGGGTTAGATCCGACATCCACTGCACCCTCACATTCAGTCTACTAACATTTAAATCAGGGAAATTTACACATAAAGATTCATAAAGATGAACATCTAGAATTATACCCTAAAATGTGATGCACCTAATTGCTTTGGGAAATCATCGAGAGATGATCAACAATACAGAACATTGTATGGTGTCTATCAGAAACCAGGATAATTCAGATTAAAGCGTAATAAAATACATCATTACCTTCGCTACATTCGGTAAGTTGTAATTGATAGTCTCAGCAAAAAGATACTACAAGGGGGCTGCAGTATTCTGAACTCGCCATCTTCAAACCTGTTGCTTTCCTGTATTTGGTTAATCAAGTTTTATCTTGCAAGCTGCAAAATGCATCAGCAGAGATTTGACATTAGCAATGCAAATGCACAACTGTTTCCTACACACTGTTAATACGATTACATTGATTAGAAAAGCAGTAGTTTTGATCAGTGGCTAGAATGACATCTTCCAAGTGATAGGCATGTGAGGACTGTCTCCCTCTTTGCTTTGTCTTTCTAAAGGTATTTCACTCAGTCCAATCTTAAAAGTTTGGAAAAAAGTAACAAGGTTAAAAACCAATATCATGTCTTTTAAACTGGTGTTTGCTATGAAATCAAGTAGAAAGACAATGGTAATTAAGACACGGAAACTGCATTGCAATACCTTTTGAGCAGAGTCAAAGTGCTATTAAAAAAGGCAAGGCCAGATAAAAGGACCAGAGTATTGTAATAGAAAAAAAACCCACTACAAATATTGAAGTCCTTGTTTTACAACTCCCAAAACAATTGCTAAAAGCAGCAGTTTATATTCTCATGTGGATCATGAAATAGTTCAAATTCTATTTTTCCCCCCCCCAATGATGAGAGAGGGAAGTCGGCCGACGTGGATACTGTCCATGCATCTTCGGGGTTAAACAGACTATTATACACAATATTATAATGCAATATTATATACAATATTATAAATGCAGTATTCTAGCATTTGCTATTCTGAGGCAAGTGAGGACAGAAATCTGCTTCTTTCATACAGTATTACGTTCATCCAGATTTTAGTGGCAGTACCAATATAAGAAATAAAGGCAACCCAAAGGGACACTTTTTTGGTTAAGAAAAAAGAAGAGTTCGCAAAACGTGTTTCCAGCTGTTTGGTAATATAAAAGTTTCGGTAATGCTCCCTCTTAGCTGGAAACAACTAACCCCAGTGCCTAGCCCCAGTGAATAGCTCCGGTTAACTTAGATCAGCGTTATTCTGTTGCTGAGTGTCTGGGAGAAAAGGGTTATAGATAGGCACACTTAATCTTGGAAGTTGAGTTTCTCGTGTACTTTTAGTAACATTTTATGGGTTATCTAGCAGAAATGTGGGGAATTTTACAATGGTTTGTAATATTCAGGATTGTAAAAATACTCAGATGATTCTTCAACCAAGTGTATATACCCTACATAAAATTTCCTTCACCACAAGTGTTTGAAATTCTACGGTTCCCTTTTTGGGCATGAACACAACTCATTTAAAACCTGTTCTCAGCGCAGCCCTCTGGATATTTCAAGAAGCCTCCGAACATGAAGGTGTAGTCTGAGGATGGACATGGAAGGACAAACATTTTTTAATGGAAAACTCAGAGAAAAAAAGTTAGATAATGCAGTTATATTAAAAGGCATGTTTCCAAAATACAACTTAGATTTAATACCATTGGAGACTTCCTCATGCTCTGTATTTATCTAACCAGTCACTCATTGCTGTCATAATTATCTGTAAAATAAGCAATTATAAACCCCAGTGTCACCAATAAAGGCCTCCGATTCAATCCAACAAACTTGTTTTTCATATTAAACCCTTAAATACTTTATTCTGCAACCATTTTCATGCGAGTGGAAACAGAACAATTAAAGTATTCAACATTTAAATAACCCCAATGACTCCATTTCCAGTGCTTTCAGCCAGAATTAATAAATGTTTATCGTAAGATCACGATTTAGTGTTAAATTGAACCTTTGTTCAAAATAATTTCTGGCACTGTTTCAGCCTGCAGAATTTAAAATGATCTTTGCTGATTTGCATTTTCCAGTTACTTTTGCTTCTGTAGTGGCTTTTCCTGCCTTCAATTTTGTCAGACGTATTCCAAGAATACTTTTGAGACTCGTTCTTTCTGTAAAACATGTACAGCAGATAAACCAGGCCTCTGAAGAAGAGGAAAAAAAAAAAAGAGGAAAATGAAGAAATGAAAATGGAAATGAGTCGAAACTAGGTTTAAAGCATATGTCTTTATGAAGGAGGTTTAATCACACACTTCATTTTGCAAACACAAAAAGTCTTTTGGAAATGTATTAATTAAAATTAAATACTACAGGCAAGCAGATTTGAAGGGGCTGCAGTCCTCTTCAAATTAGCATAACACTAGCGACAGGCATGGAAATTGGTTTAATAACCCTAAATAGTTACACCCTATTTTTAACACAAATGGCCAGAGACAGGTCTAGCCCCTCGGGCTGCTGCTGTACCAGTTTACGTGGTAGCTCTGACATTGGGTGGCGAATATTCCTATCTGAACACAAATCACAGAACGCATCTCAATTATTATTATCTAATGAGCAGTGAAGCAGACAAGGCACCAAAGCATTTGAAAAAAAAAGAAAAGAAAAGAAAAGACAAGAAAAAGAATAAAGCCAAGACTACCTTAGGCACTACCTAAGAGATCACTTGGTAACTTGGACCGATGTGCGTCTGTCAATGCTTGATGATTTTAGAGAGAACTTGATGGCTCGAGCACTGCACAAAATTGTGGGATCAGGTTGCGGATACACCGTAGAAAACAAAGCAAAGAGAGCAGCTATCTCCTTCCCTGCCAGGCTTTACTTAGTTTAATCTACCCACTGCCAAAAGCTACCCACCCACCCCCACAATTTTTAATACAGCTGAAGTTTTGATGCGCTGCAGTCAGCTATGGAAAGCCAAGAATGAAAACCGTCCTGTCCCCAGCTTCACTCCAAATGACACGAGGAAGCCACCGTTTTCAAAATCAAGATGTATGTGACAAGCCAGAATGATAGATGGATTGACCTTGCAGACTTGGAAGCAACTCTACCTAACTCCCCCACCAGTCTAAGCCTCTCCGGAGGATGCTAACAAGCGGCTTCCCACACCCTTTACTGCCCTTGTGCATTTTCCTAAGAGCTCAGAGAGATGTAGGACAGAGCAAAAAAAAAAAAAAAAAAAAAAAATTATTATTCATGTCTTTTATTCAGTTATAAATACATAGAAATATGTCGAGCAACTTTCTCTTTCGTTTTTGTTTGCCCTGGTGAGTCATGACTTTGGAAAATCATCTGGAAAAAACTCAAGTTGAGAAACAGGCAAAAAAGCAGGCAACAGTGTACAATCAAATACTTATGTCAGTCCAATAGTGGGTCCTTAACTTAAAAAAAAAGGAAAAAAGAAAAGAGGAAAATCTCATTTAGAAGCATCCACAGTTTTACCAGCACCCTCTCCCTCCCTGCCACCCTGCAAACCCGTAGAAAAGTGCTCTCAATTTTCCCTACGGACAAACCCCTCCAACCTCCCCTTTGCATCTTAATTTTTGCATTCGGGGACAGTCGCATGGTTTTGAGACACCATCTCCGCTTTAAACCTTGGCTTATCCTGCTCCGCGACCAGAGCTGCGGTCAAGGTGAAATCCATCAAACCGGTGGGCCAGGGAAGCGAGAGAGCGGGGCGGCATCAAGCCAGGGCGAAGTGAAAACAGGATGGTGGTCCGCAGGTGAAGTTAAACCGGGACGGTGGTGCAAAGAAAGAGAAGAGAAGAGTCATCCGGAGGGGGAGAGGGCTGGAGGGGGAAGCAGAGCCGGCGGAGGGGATGGACCGGGCAGGGCAGGGCAGGGCAGTCAGGGCTTATCGCTACAGTGTTTGCAGAGCGCGGAGGCCCCCGCGAAGGCGCCGCACTTGTCGGGGCAGCCGGGCACGGCGGAGCCGGCGAAGGGGTAGACGGCGGACTGTCCGAAGGGGGCCAGGGGGGCGCCCAGCGCCTGCCCCTGGTTCAGGTAGGCGACCAGGCGCCGCATCTCCTCCAGGGCCTGCGCCTGCATGAGGATGTAGTTCTTGGCCAGCAGCAGCGTGGCGATCTTGGAGAGCTTGCGCACGGAGGGGCTGTGCGCGTAGGGGATGACGGAGCGCAGCCCGTCCAGCGCATCGTTCAGGTCGTGCATCCTGCGCCGCTCGCGCGCGTTGATGCTGAGCCGCAGCGAGCGCTGCTCCTTGGGCTTCTTGCCCAGCCCGCCCGCCTTCAGCTTGCCGCCCTTGGCCGCCGCCTCGAAGGCGTCCTCCTCCTCGCCGCTCTGCTCGCCGCTGCTCTCCGCCGCCTTGCCCGCGAAGTCCCCGCCGCCCGCGCCCGCGTAGCCCCGCGGGCCCTCCGCGCCGTAGGCGAAGGCGGACTGGCCGTAGCTCTGCGCCAGCGCCAGGTACGCCTCGCCGCCCAGCGACTTCAGCTCGGCCATGGCTCTAGGCGCCGCCGTCCATGCGCCCCAGCCCCGGCGCACGTGTGTCTGCGCGGCGGGGAGCGCTCCAGCCCGGCCCGCCCGCCCGGCCCGCGCCGTGCCCTGGCTGGGGGCGGGCTCTGCCTCGCCGCCCCTCCCCGTTATATTGCGCCGAGCGGCCCCGGGGGCGCGGCGCCCGCCCAATCGCAGCCCCGCGTGTCACGCGCGGGGTGGGCGCTCAGTCCCGGCCGGCGGAGGGGGAGCGCAACTTTCCCACTGCTGCCCCGTGTAGAGGAGGAAAATGAGCCTTTCTGCCCGCTTTTCCACTGATGGGAACTCACTGCCGGGTTAAGAGGAGGAAAACGATTCTTTTCCACCGATGGGAAGTTGCTGCCCCGTTAAGAGAAGGAACATGATCCTTTCTGGTGGCTCTTCCACTGATGGGAAGTCACTGCCGGGTTCAAAGAAGGAAAATGAGCCTTTCTGCCTGCTTTACCACTGATGGGAAGTCACTTCCCAGTTAAGAGAAGGAAAATGAGCCTTTCTAGTGGCTTTTCCACTGATGGGAAATCACTGCCTGGTTAAGAGAAGGAAAATGATCCTTTCTGGTGGCTTTTTTTACTGATGGGAAGTCGCTGCCAGGTTGAAAGAAGGAAAATGATCCTTTTCCACTGATGGGAAGTTGCTGCCCCGTTAAAAGAAGGAAAATGATCCTTTCTGGTGACTTTTCCACTGATGGGAAGTCGCTGCCCAGTTAAAAGAAGGAAAATGATCCTTTTCCACTGATGGGAAGTCACTGCCTGGTTAAGAGAAGGAAAATGATCCTTTCTGGTGGCTTTTTTACTGATGGAAAGTTGCTGCCAGGTTAAAAGAAGGAAAATGATCCTTTCTGGTGACTTGTCCACTGATGGGAAGTCACTTCCTGGTTAAGAGAAGGAAAATGATCCTTTTCCACTGATGGGAAGTCACTGACGGGTTCAAAGAAGGAAAATGAGTCTTTCTGCCCGCTTTTCCACTGATGGGAAGTCACTGCCTGGTTAAGAGAAGGAAAAAGATCCTTTCAGGTGGCTTTTCCACTGATGGGAAGTCGCTGTCGGGTTCAAAGAAGGAAAATGATCCTTTCTGGTGACTTTTCCACTGATGGGAAGTCACTGTCGGGTTAAAAGAAGGAAAATGATCCTTTCTGGTGACTTTTTTACTGATGGGAAGTCACTGCTGGGTTAAAAGAAGTCAAATGATTCCTTTCCACTGATGGGAAGTTGCTGCCCCGTTAAGAGAAGGAAAATGATCCTTTCTGGTGTGGGAATAAAGAAAAAAGGCACTGTGTTTGGGGAGGGCAGAAGGCACGATCCCTCCTTCCTGGCTTCTCTGGTGTCCCCTGATCATTTGCTGCCCTCTACCACTTTTTTCTTTCAAGTTCACACAGGTGCTTCGCGCATGCTGTGGACTGGGCATTGGGCATGGCTCTGTGCTCTTTACATGAAAAAAATGATCCTGGGAGAAAGTGCTGGTGGTTACAACATGGAAACACAAACCCAGGTATGCAGCGTGGGAAGGGCCTCTCAGGATGCATTGGGCATAGTTAAAGGTCCAAGTTCCTAATTTTCTCCATTCCTAAGAGGGCCTCTGGTCACATTTTTATGCCACAAATTCCGTAAAAGTAAATGTGTCTGGAACAACAAACAGGCACAGCTCCTTTTCAAGCTGCCTTCCCTCTTTTCTCATGCCACTGACCACCCTGCACCAAATGCACTCGGCAGAAAGGTAAATGATGTGAGGAATAGTTAAGCCATTTTGCTTTAGAGCTCATCCTGATAGAAAGCCGTGTCTGCTTTGCATGAGTGGCTGTTTTCCCCTTAATATTTTTTGGGTAGGAGAGAAATGGGGGATGGAGAATCTGACAAGGGGGTTATGGAAGTTTTCACTGCTTGATAACTGGTTTGCATCAGATATAAGCCATAACCATTGCAATATTCTTTAAAGTAAATTGGTGATCTCTGTGCAATTTTTAATGGAAAGACACGTCACAAAAAGTTATAGCTGTCATTAACACCCCGGAGGTCTCACTTTGCAGACTGCAGGCAGCGATCAAAGATCATGTGACAAGGGATTAGACCATTTTTTTGGCAGTCTCAGGACAGATGCAAAGGAGTGAATGGAAGTGGGGCCAAATTTATTCTTTCACCCTTAGGAAGAGTACTTTCCTACTGGGACTGGTGCCTGCTGCTAAAGCAGCAGAGGGAACGACCACCTGTAATCCCTGTCAGGCCAGGCCTCTCTTGGTCTGCTAGCTGAACCGGTACAACCTGTTTCATGGTTGGGTTGTGGGGAATAAATTGGCCCCACCTGGGCTGTCACTCTGCCCGAAGAATCACCAATGATGCAAAGCAACTCAACTAACCTCAGCGGTGTAGAGGAGGGTTGTTACAGCATCTCGGGTGCCCCAGCAGTTGCAGCAGCCTCAGGACTGATCTGACCTGACCCACTTCTAATATAGGGCATTTATATACGTATTATAGGTGCAAACATGTGTACAAATGTCCGTAGTGTTTTGTCTTCCCATCTTAGCTCCTACCTGCTCTTTGAATGGCAGTGGTTCTTCCTGTGTGTAATTGTGGGACTGGTAGAGCCTGCATAACTGGCATGAATTATGATATATAAAAAGGTATTATTAATTCAAAGTATATATAATACACCAAATTCATCCCTAATGTTGACTTTAATGGAACTACCCTGAGCATGTATTTAATGCATTATATAAATAAACCAAATGGTACCTAATGCAAAACCCACACTGAGCTGTAGATTTTACTTCCACAGAGTGACACCAGGGATGATTGAATGGAGGCCTGAAAGTGGTTTTAAAAACTTTGAATCTGAAGGTATACAAAACACCCATTTTATGCACCTAAGTGTCAGTCTGAAAGGGCTCAAACAAAAAATTTGGTTGCACGCCCAGTGTTTGGGATCTGAATTCACCAGTCACAGGTACCAAATAATGTAGATTCATCTCTGTATCTGATCTGTATTTGTACATACATTCATATAGTTACAAACGCACCGTTCTGTTTCATGACCCACCAAATGGGAATTTGAGGTAAGAATAGACTTTTATGCATTAGTTGGCTTTCTTGTATCCAGCTAAAGGGCTGCACTTGACTATGTTTTGGGATGTGTGTGGAGGAGGACGAATGTTCTTTGAAGCCAACATCAATTTTGTAGCACAAATAGGGCAAATGGTTGCCTGGGGCTACAAGATAAGGGGCAGTAAAATGTCCAGTACTAGTTTGTGCATTGGTAATGTGCCTGATCTCTTATTATTATCATTATTGTCATTGCTGTTATCATTATGGAATTTGATTATTATCATTGTCGTTGTGGAAAGAGGCAGTCGGTGCTGTTTTATCCGGTTTCGTTGGAGGTGTAACATGCTGCTGAGTGTATTTATAATATAAAAGAAGAAAACAAGAAAAGATGCGATGATCATCCAGGGAAGACTGAACTGTGGAGGAGGATTTAAAATTACAGATGAAAAACGAGTTTACTTCAGAGTTTCCTGGGTTTGTAATGCTTGATTTTGGAATAATTATAACATCCTCGGAATGGCTTTTTATTCTGAAGTTACTGTTGTGGACTGTCACGGTTTACCTTATTTTCAATGTGTCTTTAAAAGAAAATGTATTTATGAAAATAAACTGAGAAAAGGCAAATATAGATTGAGGAATAGAGAACGCTGATTGCCAAAGAAGAGTCTCCCAGAGGAGACAAAGGTTGAAGCCTTTGTCCAGCAGACAAAGTACTAATCTGGGGGTTCTCAAACTTGTTGCAATTATGCTTTGTATTTATGAAAAAAAGCAAATAAGATGGGGCTTCCCCCAGCTGTGTGTATAGATTCGTATTGAGCATCCCACAATGACCTTCTATTGCACACAAAAGGCTTTTATTGCCTTTAACTTGACATAGGGTGGTCTGGGGCTGGAGTGCTGGTGTAAGTGGTATCAGAAGTTCACCTCTGAACCCTTGCAGATGACGTGGGTCTCAGGGAGATATAGGATGAGAGGATGGACACGAAAGGCAGGGGGAACAAGGGGTTGGGGTGAAGAGGCAGGGGCATAGGGGCTATCTTCACCCACTCTTCTCCCCCTCGACACAGCAATGAGTCTAGATATCACGGAGGAGACACAGATTTTAAACCCAGGAGTTTCAGGCTTCTTTTACATGTATCTGCTTCACGTGCCTTAGGGCTGACTACCCAAAGAGTCATGCTTGCAGCCTGACTGCTGTATTTGACTTCCACGCGGCACTGGGAATACTTCAAAACTACAACTCCCAGATCCCCCTGCAAATCCCAGCATGACCTAATTGTAACAGTGGCTTCGGGAAATAAAAAAATAAATAAAATGTGGGGCTTGTAGTGGTTGCATTTATCAGAACTTATTATAGCAAGGGATTGAACAATTTTTTTTCCCCCCAGACAGCCAAAGAACAAGTATTTCTAGAGTTTAAACAAACATTTTAAAAATATGAATAAGGAGAAAAGTAAAATCAAAATCAAATTAAAAGGAAGGCTAGATAGAGATTAGCATTGCCACTACTGATATTCTGAGAAGTCTAAAGAAATGAGCTAGAGGACAGCCACAGAATCTCAAGTTTGATCCAAATGTCATAGTTTCGATATAGTTCATTGGTGTTTGGACCCAAAGTTTTATCCAAATCAGAACAAGTTGATGACCTGTGAAGAATTGCCACAGCATTTAAAAAGAAAGAGTCAAAACATCGTCTTGCTGGGGTCTTTTGACCCCAGCTGACTTCATGCCCCTGGGATGGGGTGCTGGACTTGACAATCTTCCGAGGTCCCTTCCAGCCCCAATGTCTATGAAATCTGTGTAAGCGAGGTTATAGGCTCATGGGCAGTGGGAAAAAGGATGGAAAATCCAGCAGCTGGAGACGAGTTTAAGAGGCATAATGAGCAGAACACCTCTCTTATGAGAAAGGAAGCAAACAAAATATGAATATAAAAGGATTTAAATTATGTACTGTAATGACACATAAACAGTCCATGAATTAAAATACTCTTTGCTTTTCTATTGTATTAGGATTAAAAAAAAATATATGGTATTCAGCCTAAGTACATCTTTCCTGTGGCTGTTATATATTTGGGGTTAGGAAAGAATTTTACCCCAGGGTCAGATTGGTATGGATGAGGGGGGGGGTTTCCCGTCCTCCATAGCGGAGGGTGGCCCTCGTCCTGGGGTCTCTTGAGCATGTGTTAACAAACTTTTACAGAAGCAGGATGTTGGCTGCTGTGGTCCCCCTCTTTACCGCGGCAGGTTTGGGGGTGATGCCTTGTGTTGTGTCAGTTGACTGTAATTTTGCTAAGACCTTAGACAATGGATTTGTACGGCGTGGTTTGCACAGGGCTGATCCTGCCTCAGGCAGGGGTTGGACTAGATGTGACCTCTGGAGGTCCCTTCCAGCCCCAATTCTCCAGGAGTGTAGGAGCGTGCAGTGAGCACACAGGACTTGTTTGGGCGCTGGGCACACGCTTGTGAAAGTCAGACGCTGACACCTACCGCCCATTTAGCAAATGGCACTTTTTGCTGCACATGAAATATTACAGGCAATTCACATTGGTGACCTCTGTGAATTTTTAAACTTTACAAATTAACCTGACACCCACCACATCCTTCTCATTAAGGGATGTACAAGATCCAGGCACAGATTATAAAGTAATAAAAATGGAGACAAAGAACCAACGGGCAAGGAGCAGAATAACTTCCTGCCCTGTTGTTGCACTGGCAGGACAGTGAATGCCGTCATCTCCCTTGCTTTCATTTGGGACACATTATAGGATCCTCTTTCTGTTTAAGCTATTGCTTCTTGTAGTTCTGGGTAAGGGTTTGAAGTAGCAATTTTGGGGATTCCTTTGGTTGATGATTGCCAGGGGGGCTGAACTGGATGGCCCAGGGGTCCCTCTTGCAGTGGTCTGTCCCTGCTACGAGTGATCCTTTTTTTAGTGCGAGTCACCGAGAACCACGAACACCATCCAAGAATCGGCACCCTGTTTCTGAGAGGCAGCTGTTACTTTGGGATGTCTGGCAACCCATCTTGTTCTCCAGAGTAAATGAGCAGATGTGAGAAAGAGAGATATGGGGTTAGGAACGTGTTGAAGTTTTGTAGGTGGATCCTCCTCTCCATTTCTGGCTCTGTAACCTTCAGCACTTTCCTTCTGAAAAGCCTTCAGCATCTTGTCTGGAGTCCTTGCTAGCCTAGACCCCTGCCAGGGCACACGCTGGCCTTCCTGCCCCTAAATGGACCGTTCCAGCTGCATGATGCCCTCTCTCTAAAACCCTTGAAAAGGACGGACACTTTGAGGGAAACTGGGTCAAATTGCTATTGGTTTGTGACTTTAAGAAATTTGGCTTCTTTTTTTAGTTCTGCTACACATTTGCTGTGGGTATATCTACACTGCAACTCAGGCATGCCTGCAGCTGATGCTTTAACTTAACTGACCTGTGTACTGCTAGCAGCACAGGTGGAGCCCAGTGAGGACTGAAGAACCCACCTAAGAAGCTGGGTAAATAATATAATGATATAAGCCTCTGTGCTTTGCCTGCAGAGTAGACATCCCCCGACTGGATACTTCCCCAGCCTTTGAGCAAATCACTTGATTTCTCTTGTGGCTTGTCTTTACTGTTGTTCCAGTGGAAGAGCGAGTGCAGTGTAGGAATATCATACTCTTCCTCTACTTTCTTTCGCTCTCATACAATGCACTGCCCCAAGCACATGTAGCTCTGATTCTACTTAGGGTCTTGAAGCACTACTGTAATCATTCCCTCCTATCCACTTGTTAGTTTGGTCCTATACACTTAAGCACAAGTTCCCTAAAGCCTTCTGCAGAGCACCTTGAAATGTCTCAGACAAGTTGCTGAAATGGCTGCATGTTTTGATGCTGCTCAGAGCCGCTGACAAGTGTTCTGGACATAGTCAGCAGCAGTCACTCAAGGGACAAATAGATGTCTTAGTGAAGATATATTTCTTAAGAGACCCTTGCAAAAAAGAGGCGCAGAAGAGCACACACCAATTTATGAAATATATTTGATCAGTCCCTTATAGCAGGAGCTAACCTGATTCATAGATGTAGGGTTGGAAGGGACCTAAGTAGATCATCAAGTCCAACCCCCTGCCCTGGGCTCGTATGACCCTGGCTAGGCAATTATCTAGCCTTCTTTTAAAGACCCCCGAGGTAGGAGCGAGCACCACTTCTCTTGGAAGTTGGTTCCAGATCCTAGCTGCCCTAACTGTGAAGTAGCGCCTTCTAATGTCCAGCCTGAACCTACTCTCAAACAACTTACGCCCGTTATTCCTTGTTACTCCTGGTAGTGCTCGGGGGAACAGGGACTCTCCCGTTCCCTGCTGGTCCCCCCGGTAAATTTATAGACAGCCACTAGGTCCCCTCTCAGCCTTCTCTTGTGGAGGCTGAACAGGTTCAGGTCCCGTAGCCTCTCCTCGTAGGGCCTGCCCTGCTGCCCCCTGAGCATGTGGGTGGCCTCCTCTGGACCCTCTCCACGCTGTCCACATCCTTCCTGAACTGCAGCGCCCAGAACTGGATGCAGTACTCCAACTGCGGCCTGACCAGTGTCACATAGAGGGGGAGGATCGCCTCCTTGGACCTGCTTGAGATGCATCTGTGGATGCATGGCAAGGTACGGTTGGCCTTCCTGACCGCGTCCCCACACTGTCGGCCCATGTTCATATTGGAATCAATAATGACTCCAAGATCCTTTTCTGCCTCTGCACTGATGAGAAGGAAGTTCTCCAGCCTGTAGGTCTGCTGCTGATTCTTCCTCCCCAGGTGCAGCACCTTGCACTTGTCAGTGTTGAACTCCATCCTGTTCTCATCCGCCCACCCCTGTAACCTGTCCAGGTCCAGCTGGATCCTGTCCCCTCCCTTCTAGCATGCCCACCTCGCTCCAGATCTTAGTGTTGTCAGCAAATTTAATCAGGGTGCTTTTCACCCCCTCGTCCAAGTTGCTAATAAAGAGATTAAACAGTGAGGGCCCAAGGACCGAGGCCTGGGGGACCCCACTGTCCACCTCCCTCCCGGTAAGCCTGGTCCTCCTGTTTCTCCCTTGATAACACTGTGGACGTTTCCACTTGTTTTCTGCTCGCTAGGTGGCAGCAGAAAGATGGGTATGAGAACATTGCATATTTTTGCAACAGCATACAGAGAGTCCATAACTGTTTGTCCCTTTCTTTTATTTTTTGGGATGGGTTCCCCTTGAGAGAAAGAGCAATGGGGACCCTTACAGGCCCCAGACTAACTGATGAAACATCTAGATCTAACCCGGGGGGTTTGAAGCAATGCTCTCTTTGCATGGGCTGTTGAGAGGAGCATGGATGTGGGATTCAGTGCACACTTCAGGACCCTACAGCGCGTTAATTGGTCTTGCAGTGCCCTCTGCTGGCTAATTACATAGTTGTATTAGCACTGATTTCAGAAGCAGCCAGTGCTTTAGATGGGATGCAAGCGTGGGAAGACACTGGCTCTGCGAGGCGTTCAGACTGAAGGAGCTGAAGAGAGACTGTGTCCGGCAAGGTGTGGCGTGGAGGGGACTCGAGTGATTTGTTGCACAGGTCTCCTTGGGCTGGAAGGTCATGGTGACATGGGCAAAGGTATGGCCATTGCTCGCAGCGGCTGTGCTGGTGGTGAGGAGCCTCTTTGTCTTCCCTAAAAGACTGACTGTTTCAGGAGGGTGAGGGCAAGGCGGGGGTGGAGGGGGAAGGCAAGCATGCAACTTGATTAAATGCAACTTAGTCCAGGAGCCAAAGGCACCACCCTGGGACCAAGGAGACCTAGAGTATTTCCCACTGATCTGCTGCACAGCCTTGCGGACGTCGTGTCCTGCCTCACCTTCCCAACCTGAACTCTGCCTGGTCACTTCAGATCACATGCTCTTCACTCCCAGTTTGCCACGTGCTCTGCACTACCTGCAACCTAAGGGTGCTCCTCTTAAAAAATGAACACCAGTCTTTTGCCTTCGCAGTCTCTGGGGATTTTTGCAGCGCTAAAGGAAGGGATGGACTTGGATATCTGTGCAACAAGCCACACACAAGCTTTCTTATGCAGAGCCTAAACCAGCCTGAAGAGAGCTTAGCTGAAAACCAGAAAACCCAGCATAAAGAATACCCTCACCCTTTAGAGGCCAAGCACTAATGTAACACAGCTTCCCTCAAGTGCAGTCTAAAAGCAAGGCAGAAAGCCTGGCTTACTTCAGCTGACCCTAAAGCAAGAGGATCTAACTCAGCTCACATTTAAGCATCAATAACTGTAGACTACACCACCGCCCCTGCTTCAAGCCCCTCTGAAATCACTGCCAGCAACCTCAGCCTCTCACAGCAACTCTCTTATAGTGTGTGAGGGTGTTAGCTAATGCCCTGCAGCTGACCAGGCCCGGCCAAATCAGCTGGAGCTGAGATCCAGCCAAAAGGCAGGAGTTAACTCTTTTGCTGCCATCCTCTAGAAGGGGGTCTGCATGCTTGCCCAGAGGCTAGCTGCTTTTTTTGCAGAGAATAAAAACAATAAACAGATACGAGAGCAGCCTGCAGGGAAAAGGTGGGTTGATTTTTTCACTGGTTTAAATTGTGGTGCCTTCTTATTACATGCTGCTTGGGAGATTCAAGCCTGAATACAAATAGGGGCCGGTTGATTTAAGCCAGGGAACAGAAGACCTGGCATCTCGTCCCAGGGGAGGCTAAGGATTCTGGTCGGGGAATCGAAGTTCCTGAAGCAGCGAGGGAGGGAGATGTGGCCGGATCATGCTCCATTTAGGACAGTGCATTTTAAAGGGGTGCAGATTTGCATCTCTCCTGCCAGGGGCCAGTTCAGTTCCTGCTGGTACAAGTTAAGGGAGCCAATGAAGACAGGATCCTAGGTGCAGGGGCTCTTCAATGCCTGATAGCACCCAGGTAAACCCTGAAGTAGAGGAGTGCCCATCTCAGCCTGTATGCTGATACCTGATGGGAGGTTTTTAGCCATATTTGATCAGCATCATCAGCATAACTGAGAGCAGAAGCTGGCCTGGGAGTGTAGACAGTTAGCTGTCTGTGTTTTTTCTCTGTGTTTGTACAGCACATACAGTAATGAGGTCTGGCCTGTGACCGGGGGGCTCCTAGACCCTCAGTGAAAAGCTCTTTCCAATTGCACCAAGGGAAGAGACAAGTACCATGTTTGCCTTTCCCCCGTTTCACACAGAGCATCTTGACCTTCTTCGAGGCACTTTTCCTCCTCTGCCGCGACCCGCGCGTCTCCGCTGTAGCAGAGTGTGGGAAAACTTGGCTGTTCTAATAAGACAGGGGAGCAGTTGAAAATGGATTAGGAAGGGATTGAATGTGTCTTGCGAGAGCCCGGCTATTGATTTCTATCCTTTCCGTTCCGACATTATTGCAGAAATGATTTTTGGCCCATGTGGAGATTAAATATTAATAAATAGAAAATTAAAAAAAAAAAAAGAGGGCGGGGGGAGAAGGAAAGACCGGATCCCCAGGCATCTGCTTACTGCACAATTAAAAAGCAAATGAATAATATTTGTAACGTGAGAGTTTGTTTTCTCAAGTTTTATGAGCCTCAATGTAGAAACGGCGTTGCAGTGAGATGATTATTAGTGTTTTTATTATTCGTATGGCAGGAGCAGCCTCCGGGCTGTAGTTCTGGGCCAGATCCCCTCCCTTACGTGAGGTGCTCTCAAGCATGGAGCAAAAAGATGGAGATTTACTTTCAGTCTGTTTGTGACCCATTTATTCACTGAGGATGAACTAAGGGGGAAGATGCAGGTCTGCTCTTCTGGACTCACTTAAAACCGTATCTTGCAGTCAGACTCAGTTCCATTAGGTGCCTATTTATTATTTAACGTGGGGAGATGAAGGGAGAAGAGCGCCCAGGATGACTTTTATGTCATAGATGCTTCACTTCTCACCAGCAATAATCAGCGAGGAGAGCTGCTACTCGTCGTGAACTCTGCCGCTCCAAAGGTTCCCTCGGAGACTGGGAGTGAATGAAAGCCACTTGCTGCAGGGGAAGAGCTGACGGTCTTTGTACGGAGGACCAGGACTCCCGCTGCATGCAGACCGCTTCAGGAAACCCGTTGCTAAGGAAAAGCTCCCCGCTTGGAGCTCTCTTCTAGGGACCGCAGAGTCCACCCCCAGGAGAGCCGGGCTTTCACGTTAATAAGGACGGGGGCTTGGCAGAGTGCATTTCCCATCCGAGTCGCGGGAGATCAATACTCACCCGGCTGTGGGACTTGCATGGAAAATGCAATTTTTTTTTCTGGAAAGAACCAAATATAGAGAAGTAGGTTCTGCTGGGGAGCCTTGGCCATTAAAAGAACGGCTCGTTAGGGCCCTATCCCGAGTGTGTGTGCGTGCATGCGTGTGGGCCACCTCCCCAAATTGACCAGTTTCCCCCCATACTGTAGAGGACTGTTGCCGTGCATTAGCTAACAAAGAAAATACCCCAGCAGTCCCTGTTGTGTTTCCATGCAGGGGCTCCCAGGTGGGGCCTAGGAGGCACCTTTTCATCTCTTCCCCGACTGCCTGCAACTCCTGTTTCTGCAGTTTGGGACACCCATACAAATGGGAGAAATATCTTCTAAACCTTGGCCTGCAGCACGCCACCTCCCAACACCCTCTCCATTTTAAATAAACCTTTCCCCCCCAATCTCAAGACACTATGAAATGTTAATGGTCAAACTAAGATGATGAAGCACTAATGCTTCCACCAGACAATCGTGTTTTCCTGTATTAAAAGAACAAATGGGAAGGGGAGTGGGGGTGTCAAACTCCATCTCCATTCACACCAGTGCAAATCCACAACAAAGCTACTGAGTTCAGGGGAGTGGCTATAGATTTGCACTGCTTTAAACTAAAGCTACTTTCTTTCCATCACACCCAGTATATTTGTGCCTTTATTCATCTTTTTAGGATGGCAATTGTTTTCAACATTAGTAGTAGGCAGCCTTCAATCCTTCTGGATCATGATGTATACATGAGAGGTCACCAGGACCTTCGACACATATGCCTAGGCAGGGGTATGGAGAAGTTAAGGCTGCCCAGGTCTTCCATCCCTCCTTTAGTCCATTGAGACAGAATCCAAAGGCCAGACCAAATCCAGACATTCGACTCAATGGCTGCAACCATATGCATGTCCAGGAATCAAACCCAGGTCATCTGCATGGCAGACAAGGACTCCACCACTGAATCACAACAGCAAATTTCAGCACTGAATGGCAGATAATGCAGCTCCCCATTTCTCAAGGTCCCTTTGCAAAGCTAACAGATGCCAGCAGAAGGGCTCTCATTGATTTTGGTGGGCTTTAGCCTTAAGGCCAGCCTTCTTCTGTTTCCCCATGGTACTTCTATCACTGAGGGTGCCTGCTTTCTCAGTTTGCTTTCAGCTGAGGAGGAATACATGGGACTTTGTTTCACCTTGACTCAGGTAACCAGCTTGTTGCCTAACTTTAACTGGCAGAAGGACAGCCAGATTTTTTTCCCTCTGTACTTAAGGGCCATCGCTGACAAGGTGACACGAAACAAGATGGAAATGGAAGAAGGGCCCTCTGTTTCAGACACTGGCATTGGCATTAGCCGGCTGATGTTCCTTTCTTTGCTCTCTCCCACTCCTTTGGATGGGCCACTTAAATCCAGATCCTTGATTTCAAAGAGAGTTGCGTATCTAAATACCTTGGAGGATGTGGACCTTCGGCTCCTGCTGCTTCAGCTCCCCATCTCTAAATTGGGATTCGCAGCAGTCCTGATCTCCTGGGTGGAGCATGTGAGGATCATGCATTAATGACTGTGAAGTACTCAGAGAGGACGGCAAGTACCTAGATAGATATAGATCCCCATAAATAGCTCCCAACATCGTTCAGTGAAGCGGCACAATAATAAACTGTGAGTAAACACCCTCCCTAGCTATATAAAAAGAATGCATGCAGATTATGCGCCGCGTCACACCTAGGTTTAGAAGCAACATATGGCAGCTTTTTGCAGATGCCAAGCAATATTTAGAGGATATTCTAGCTATATATAATAGAATTACAGAGGGTGTGAGAAAACAGCCCCTCCTCCCATCCACCCCCCTAAGGGAAGCAACTGCTTTTCTATCACACCATTCCCTCAGAGGTAGAACTTTAGCAAATAAGGGACTTTATTAAGTTGTTAATAAGATTTCATTTTCTCACTAATGCTGCGGTGCTACATTATTAATTTAAAACTGTATTTAGCCTGACATGCTAAAGTGCTAGGCCTCATTATTAATGCATAGACCCATGCCTCTGTTGTTTAATTAAACACCATGATTATGAAGTTCTGATATGTTTTAATGATAGCAGGCTGGAGTGGCAGCACGTTCCCGAGCGCAGACCCCCACCTCCCGTTATTTCCTTTTAAAAGCAGAAATGCCAGGGGTGTGCTACATGATAAACATTACATGGGAAAGGAGGTTGCTCTTTCCAAGGTGACACAAAGCCATTTTTATTCTCTTAGCTTTAGCTTTCTGTTGACCATACACGCCAGTCCCTTTTCTTGTATGGTTGTGCAGATAACTCTACTTTCCATCTCTCCAAAAGACGCCTGCGTTCTTGACCCCTCTGCAGTCAATGGGATTTTTGCCCATTGATTTTAAAGGGTCCAGGATTTCACTCTTTGCAGAGAAGAGCTGGAGGCAATTTATTTTGCTTCTCTGTGGTTAAGTTGGCCTGCTTATGGTAGTGTCTGTTGATTTTTGTTTAGGAGAAGCACTTGATCCAGTGGCTAGGCGCTGGTTCGGGATCCAGAACATCTGCTTTTTTTAGGCTGCACTGTGCCATCCTAGGCAAAGCTGTGATTCAGGAAAGCACTTCAAGTGTGTCACAGATTTGGTCAAACTCTTCCTCTTAGACACTCGGAGATGATCTGGTTGCTGAATCGCCTGTATCTACCTTAAGACTCGGGTGTCTGAACACAGTCCAAGCCCATGTCCTGTGCAGACCCTCTCTTGTGAGCTGAGGCCTCACTGTCCAGCTGCCGGACTCTCTGGGATTAACGCTGACCCCTCAGGCTACCGCCTGCTTTCCAGCATCAGCTCTATGCTTTACAGTTGAGCAGCATGTGATAGACATAACCAAATGCAGAGGTGCACCTCGTACAAAGTTTTTAAATGCACCACTGCTTTTTACTTAATAGCATTAGAGTGATACAGCTCTAGATGAAGAGAAACCTCCACCCACACACATTTCTTTGCCTCCATTTTCCCCAGGTCTGCAGCATGTCCTCTGGAGTGGTCCAAAATCCTTCTGTACAGCTTATGGTTTGTCTTCTCAACTGCAGAGACCCTTTTGGTCCAAGACTTCCCAAGCCTGTCTGTAGCTTCCCATTAGACTTGTGGCCTTTTTCCTTTTCAATGCTAGGCTTTTTTTGATAACTTTCTGCTGCACCTCACAGCCAAACCAGCAAAACTAGTTTGCCAAGGCTTCAGACAGACTGGTTTCCTGAGGACTCGATTAAATCATATGCATAAGCATTTTCCTGAATCACAGTTCAAGCAGTTCCCCGCTCCCGGTGGACATCTCCCTTTCCACCCTTTTGGCTCTCTGGTCTGTTCAGACTGAAAACTCTGGCTTTTATCATGGGTTGAAAACCTGACCCTGTTGAAGTCAAAGGGAGTTTTGCCCTGGACTTCAATGGAGCTAGAGAATTTCACCCCTTGTGTTTAAACAGTAGCTTTTAAATAACAGAGTCTGTGCCTTCAAATAACATTAGTGATGGCAATATATTCATTTCAGATGTGCTCTTGGTTCTTTTTGACAAGAATATCGAAAAAGGAACTTGGAAGGTGCAAAAAAACAAAGCCAAGCCAAACAAAAGAAGCTCCCCTCCTTCCACTTCTTCCATTAACTAATACTAAATTTATTTGTATGTTTGTGTGGGATACAGAGGTGTGTGCACATGATATAAATGTTACCACACTTACTTTCCTTATTTTAACACCCTCAAAATTATGTATTTAAAAACCAGGATAAATTGGATTACTTTTAAATGAGTTTGCACAGAAAAAATAACCTTCTTTAAGCTTCCTCTAACAAAGGGATGACCTTTCTGCTTTTATGTAATGCTTGTTGCTAGGATTTAGATCTTTTCTGAAAGCTGTTATTTCTCTAAGTACAGGAGAAAATGCATTTTCACATCCATTTGTGTAAACCATAATTTCCTACTGTTCTCTGCTTTTCTCGCCACAGCATCATGATGTGAGGTTCAGTGAATTTTGAGAGAAATACATTCCAGAAGTGCAGGGGGGACCGGAAAGTCTTCAAATATGTTTGCTGCTTGGAGGGGAGGGAGTCTACAATTCTTGGTTTCTGAAATATTTAAGCATTCTGAGTGTCACAGTCGCTCGGCTTCTACCATAAATCAGCTTCAATTTAGGAGGGTCATGCAAGTATTTCATAATCGTACACTGGAGGAAGCCATAGGTAGCTGTGAAGCTGTGTGTGTGTGTGTGTGTGTGTGTGTGTGTGTGTGTGTGTTGAGAGTACCACACCAGCATCTATGGAAAGCCACTTCGGGTGGATTTAAAAGATCCTGTCAAGCCATGATGATGATGAGTAAAGCAATAATTTAATTTTACTCTTTGCGCAGCTGTGTTAACAGTGGTATTATAACTAACGCTATTAATACCTGATGCTTTAAGAACGACACCACTTGAAGTGAAATCAGCTGCAATAAAGAAGCAGCAATAGTTAAATACATATGTGGGAATCACTTAATGGCATATATATCTTAACATAGTCTTTTCATTCTTTGTTATCTTTCCTGGGATTGGTTATTTTGGTTGATAACATGAGATTTGAAGAAATACATAGGTGTAGAGGGACCCAGGCTTAGCGACCACACACTCAAAGGGTATCTTATTCTCCTATTTTTGTATCTTTCCTACCATGACTTGGTGTAACTATAAAGGATATCAGGAGGTGATACCTAATCAGATAGGGTTAATTGAGACTGGAGTGGGTCACGATGTCCAAGAGTCTACTGTGGGGCTCCACCTCCCCTGCACCCCACCCCTCTCCATTTGGGTGTTATGTTGGTGATCAGAGTAGGTGCCTAGTCTTCCTAGGTGTCTGGCTTTGTATGCTAGGCAGAAAGGTATGTGAAGGAAGGAAATCAAGTGGCCTGGGATCAGCATAAATTGACTGAGCCTGGGAGTCTTGGTAAAGGTCTGCGGTTAGTGGCATCCAGCCCGTGTAAGAAAATGAATAAGTTAATACAACTTAAATAATGGTGTCTGTGACTGCTGCAGGCTGTGCCTCGGCCCAACAGCGTACCTTGGTCGCCTTTCTCCAGGCAGTTGGGGCTCTTCAGGTTTCACCCACTGTTACGAGCCCAGTCCAAGTGGGCTGGCTTGTCTTGAGCTAAGTCCTTTGTGTACCCTGGGGCCACAGGTATTATGAACCCCCATGCTACCCCTAAAGGTACCTGACCTCCAGCAGTTGCATGACAGTCTGGGTTCTGTGGGAAGAGCTGGTATTGAGCTGGTTTTTGATCACAGGTCCTTGGCTCTGGTGTAGGGATGTGGCATGGGCCAGTGCCCACACCAGCATTCCCCACCTTCTGAAGCTGGTGCTGCCTTATGCAGGAAGTTTTGGGTTGGCCTGGGCCAACCGAGATCCTTGCCTGCCACTATGTGTCTTGTGGCTGCCACCAGATGTTGAGAGCCCCAGAGAGCTCATCAGCTCCTGCACCTGCAGCTTCCAGGACTTAGGCATCACTAGCTGTGCCAGCTGCTTGCCTATCTTCTTGGTCTGGGACCAAGAAACCCATGTGAAGCCCAGCTTCCGGCTTTCCCTCCAGCCCAAGGAATGGGCCCGTGGAGAGTGCAATGCCCGCCAGCTGCCCATCCCACCCAGGGAGCGGGGGCATGGCGGAGCACAGTGTTGGTCCTCAGGCTCACTGCTTTTCCTCAGGGCTGACCGGGAGTCCACCACCTGCGGGGCATGCTGGCAGTCTTGGTCCTGGTAAGTGCAGGCTCAGCCGGGTCCCTGCTATAGAAAGGAACAGATTTACCAATTTTACTTTATCTCTATTTGCAAAATGAGTATGAAACAGATTCCCTGATTTCTTTGATTTCTATATTTCTTTGAGATTGTATGTATGTGTATATATATATGTGTATATGAACACATACACACACACATGCACATATGCATATATATATGGTGCAAGAGCCTTCTGTACAGTTTATGGTGTGTGTGTGTGGGGGGGGGGTAATTTGGTTTGCAGATCAGTTGCAAACAGCTGATTGTGAATATCTGAAATTCTCAGTTCTTGATAGGTTGGTGGGCTTACATCATCTGGTATTATTTCTGTTCCATGACTGACCAGTAATAAACCAACAATAACACCCTTTTCATACTCAAATTTGAGGGGGAAATTAATGGATTATTGTTTGAAATCCTCACTGTTCAGTGGGGAAATTTGCATTTGACAAATTAGACCGTTTGAGTTTAAAATATGCTTCTGGGGTTCTTCATGCCAGTAAAGTTCATTTATTAAAACTCTTGCAGAAAAAACACAAAGGAATGACCACTGGCCTACCAAATGCATTCAGGCATCAAAACAATATTTAACCAAACACTGAAGGACTTTTTCAGCATTCATTTAGGATCAGTCCCTAAAAATGGGTATTTAAAGTGCTTTTTCATAAAAAAACCCCTATTCATATTATCTACTATTATAGGAACAAAATTTTTGGGTGGAAACATACATTCAAAGTGGAGGAAACAAAAGCAGAGAGGCACTTATTGGGTGATAGCCTGGTTCCAGTGAAGTCAGCGACAAAAATCCCTCGAGTCCTAGAGGCAAGGCCATCAGATGCTACTGTCTCTTTGAGCTGCTCACGTAACCTCTGCTGAAGTCACTTCAAAGCCATATGAGAATGAGAGGAAAGTGGGTCCCTCAGGTTGGGAAGGGTGCCATTGCTTGAACTAGGGGAACATTTTCTGTCAAAACCGTTTTTACGGAAGTTTTATTGAAACCAAAACATTTCATGGGAACATGGTGATTTTGATGAGAAAAACAGAAATACATTATTGAAGTTTTCTGTTTCATTTAGAGAGTGGTGAAACATTTCATCTGGGTCGTGTTTCCAAGTTTTGTTTGACCTCATAGTTTCAAGTCATTTATTGTAATTTCAATTTTGATAGTAACGGCATATTAAAATACGATTTTAATATTGCATTACATTTAAGGTGATATGGCTAACACTTGAAAGTTTATCATAATAGTTCATTTCAATTGAAATAAAACAACTAGACATTACCTAGATTAAACATTTTCATGATTCTCGTTTTCATATGTATGTTTAAATGTTTCTTCCATGGAAAATGTTTCAATTTGGGGTTTGTTCCTAACCGGAGTAAAAGCAAATTTCAAATTGTCACTGTTTGCTATGGAAGGGCAATTCCATTATTCAGTGAGCTCTTGACCTTATGCATTCTAATGATAGGGAGGATTGGGACCGTTTGTAGCATCATTAGGATTGGACATTTTAATTACATCAGTGGGCAACCACAAGTGATTACATAATGTCAGCAAGTCACAGCTTTATCAGACACATGGGCTTACATGCTGTCATCTGTGCCATCATCTCTTCTTTGCTTGATAGTGTGCAATTCTCTTCCTTACGACTCCCCAAATTTGGCTCCTTAGAATCCATATGCCTTGAACAAGGCCACGCTTCCCATATGAATTGCAAAGGGTGACCACATCATTATCAGTCCCTAAGCAATCCTACTGGCTTCCCATTCATTAAAGGATCACATTCAAAATTGCCGTTATTATACATAAGCTATTCCATGGGTTTCCTTGAATCTACCATTCAATCTTTTTTCTATTTCTACAGAAATTTTCACATTGTAGGCGCAGGAACTTCCCTTTCTGGGGAACCTAGCACCCCAACAGCTTCATTTATCTCTCTGCTTCACTAACCTCCTGTGTGACTGCAAATCTCTGATGGAAACAAGTCTTTTCTCCATTGTCTATACCTCCCTCTGTGTGATTATTTTCTCTGTCAGTGCTATTATTTAACTCTAAAACATTTTTGAATCGTTGGCAGCCCCTCGGAGTCGAGGATGACGTCTTTCAGGCTTGATGAGTCCTCAGGTGACCAAGGAGCCCAATTCTGGATACACACAGCCTTTGGCAATGGGGGCATGTTGTTGTGCGGGGGAGTGGGATTCGCAGCCCCAAGTTGGTCTCCTTCTCCTTCCTCCACTGCCACCGTTCTGTTATTTAACTCTAAAACATTTTTGGATACATACTACATGAAGGGCATTATACAAAGTACAGCCCTGATCCTGTATCTGGGTCCTTTGGTACAAATCCCTATGTCTGTGAAAAATCCCCGGAGTCAGCTTACGGATACAAGTGATAAGCATTTCTACCATCATCACAGCATTAGCACATCAGTGTCATCTGGAGTCCCTGCTTACTGCCCCAAATAACCAACAATTACACGTGGACAGCACTGGTTGACTTGTAACATCTGCATGCAAGGTAAAAATTCAGAGGAGCATATTAACATCATTCTTGCACTGCTATTCTGACATTTTCAGAGTTGGATAAACATTTTAATAACATACTAGCACTTCAGACAGATGAAAGCCATAGCATAAATATTTATTCATCATATAAAAACACTAGAAGGCGATTTATTGCTAGAGAATGCTGCTCATGGCAGTGCGTGTTGAATACAGTAGCTGTAAAGAGGTCAAAAGGTACAGCTGACGGAAACCCCTCTTTTCTAGCCCCTCTCTTTACATCTTTCTGCCTGCACTTCACATGCACTAGGCAGAGACGGGGTAGTCGACACTTTCAGCAAAACTGAAACAACTAAAATTAATGAAGTCCAAATCCCTCCTGTCCAAGAAACCATGAATTTAGCTGGATCAGAAGCCCTTGGTTAAGCAGCCCCTGGAAGTCTATCAGAAGTTTATTAATATGGTAATTTATCCGGGTAAGCGCATAAAGATGCTAATTGAAATGATCTTTTTAATGTATTATTTTTTTAAAGGTGGAGTCATAAAGGACGGCAGTGGAATTGTTCCTTGAGTTTCATAATTTCATCCTTTTCTTGGAGTATCATTTTATATATATATATATATACACACATATATATATATAATTTTTTTTTTTTTAAATGAGAAGAACAAAGGATGGGTTACGCTGAAGATGCGGGCCTCTCATCACGTCTGGTTCTGGTCTTGATGCATGGAGATTGATGCATAGATTGAATTAATCAAACTTCTTCACACTGCTATTTAATCGGGTTTACAATTAGCTGAGGGCTGCAGGTCTTCTGGGCCTATCAGCTTTGCCAGCAGAAGCTGTAATACAGCAGCTCTGCAGCCACACACTGGGAGTGCTTTACAGACCAGATTGTCATAATGTGGCATGAAATTAAAGCATGATGTTACTTGACAACAGAATTTCAATTCCCCCTCCTCCTCCTTTTCCTTTAACAAAGTCTCTACCTAGAGATAGTCGTCCGTGTTACGCCGTACCCACCTGCTCTGACGGACACATCTGCCTTCAAAAGAGTTTTTGATACTATTAAACCAATCTGTGTTCCATTACAGTCGTTCTGATATTCGTCCCTGTCTGCTTTCAGACGCAGATTATTTTGCTGTGAGGAGCTAATAAGCATACCGCTCTTAACGTGTTTCAATTCTTACTCAAATGTATTGATTTCCTCTCTCAACAAGAAGGATTTGCACTAGCATTTTCCCCCACACCCTCCAAACCTGTATGTACATACACCAATCCTTCTCACCCTCTCCTCTCCCTACATTTAAATTCATTAGGCCCACTTGCATTGAGACAAACAAACATCTTCCTATCTAGTGCTATGACCCTGGAAAGAGGTTTTTGTATCCCCACTCCACCTTCCAAAGCAGTCTAGGTGAGCACAGAGGAAATGGGGTTAAAAAAGGAAGGAATCCATGATTTTGCAAACAAAAATAATAAGGCCTTGGAATAAAGGAAGGAATCCGTGATTTTGCAAACAAAAATAATAAGGCCTTGGAATAAAGGAATAAATCCATGATTTTGCAAACAGAAATAATAAAGTCTTAGACTTTGATGAATGAATTTGGGATATTTTATGGAGATTTGTAATGTGAACAATAGTAGCAACCCCAGATTGGGCAGTGGGGAAGAGGTGAAGATCTGGTCAAGTCCATAATGTGGATGTCCTCTCCAATGAACTGAAGTGCAATATAGTCTAATTCAATGTATACCTTTGAATTAATGGGCAAAGTATGCACAGCTCCCACAAATGAAAAGAAAAATGTTGGGAAAAGTTTCCTGATGGTGAGGCTGGGCTTCTGAAAAGGTTCTCCAGCCATAAGCTTGAAGTATTTAGAGCTGTGTTGAACAAAGCAATGGGGAATTCTTTTTCTCATTGAAATCAATGAGCAAAATTCACTACAAGAACAGGATCCTGACCTGTTTTTCTACATGTCTATTTACTGCAGGCCACATCCTGAACAGTGCTGAGCACTTGAGACTCCCCATTAACTTCTCTACAGTATTGCAGATTTTCAGTTCCGACTAGGATCTGGTCTGCAATGACAGAGCCAGTTGATTTTTTTTTTCTTTTAGCCCCAGCAAATGATGAGAATTGATTAAAATGTTGAAATTCGAGGTCATTTCAGTTCACCAGTTACCAAAAGCAAAAGCAAACCAAAGGCACTGAGCTATATCCTGTACGTGCGTGTACATCCGGAGCACGGGTGAATACAGCGGGATAGCACAGAAAGGGCTCAAGCTGAACAAGCAAAAATACATCTTTTCCCCTTCTGTTTTAACTTTATCAGCCCTTTCAAATGGCACAGCACTCAAGCTCCTCTTGACACGCTTAATCTCGGCGGTCTCCATTTAAATATAAATTTCTTAGGAACCAGAAGAGCTTTGATTATAAAGGTAAAATGAACTCGCCAACACGCCAGCCAACAACCACCTCTGCCTTCCTTGAGCAAAACTATCCCAGCGGCTGCTGCTTTCTTATGGACTGTAAGTCAGCGATGATAGAACAGGTTTGCTCGGGCAATGCAATCTCAGGCTTCCAGGTTGCAGTCAGTACAAGCACGTTATGCAATGAGGCAATGGCTCTGATGCGCCTCTCCAGCCTGGAGATCTTGGCTTGGAAGAGGAGCCTCCTTGACTATGCCCACCTTCCTGGGTCATTTCAGGGAGGAGGGGCACATTGCAGATGGCAGCGTGCTCCCACAAGCAGCATGGATCCTCTTACAGCATAGGCCTGATCCTGCACAGCACTGAGCATCATCCAGGGATCATGCGGCTATTCAGAAACTTGACTGTGCTGCAACAGAAGACGACTGCAAAACTCCCCCTGAAATCCAGGGAAGCAGAATCAAGCCCCTGGTCTCTGGGAGTTGAGAGCATTGGAGCAGCTTATACAGATGATCCTTTAAACACCAGTAGATGGCTTGGACAAAAGTAGCAACGCTCTCTAAACCAAGGATGCTGATAGCTTTTCGGCTTCCCTGCCGTGTTATAATAATAATAATAATAAAAAGAATATTTTTGTAATTGGGAAACATCAAACTTCATGAAATGAGCTGAAATTATTTCCCCACTTTACCAAGACATTTATATTAAAAAAAAGCTGAAAATAACCTCAGTTTGCAAATTACCATAAATATTTCAATCATTCCCTAATTTGTGGGAAAAGGGATGAAAACACAAGAGTGTGACTATTTAATTAAAGATCATTACTGGGAAGTCAGGCTCTTTGTTTCCTCCTGTTTGTGCTGGCCTGGAACTGGGACTTTGCAGAAAAAAAATGTTTTATATATATATCTGAATATTTATGAAGAGTTTGCTAGTGACAGACCAGGCAGGGCCCCGCAGGCCCAAAGGAATTAATGTAAATTCCAGTCAACCATGAAAACCCACTAGAATTGAACTGTATTTCAGTATGGTGGATAAAGCACATCAAAGAGCAGAACTTCTATAAGATAATTACACACAATGCAACTCTAATCACAGAAAGATTGTGGATATTGCTGATAAAGCGTAATAAATCTTTTATGACTCTGGCTTGTTCTGCTGAATCAGCTTTCTGTTTCCGTTACATGAAACTCCAGATTCTTGCCTTAATTTATATATTTGCTCGGGTTTTGTTGTTTTTTTAAAAAACATATCGACTTACAATTTACTCAGATTTCATGAAGGATTTGGGGGCTTTTCTTTACGCTGCAAAAATTCATACCTCCTGCCTGGTGAGTATAAGAAAATAAATAGCGGAGAACTGTGATTTCTTAAAGAAATTGGGACAGTTTCCATATTACCAATCCCGAATGGACAAAATACTCTATCGGCCCCTACCCCCAATCATGAATTTTTGTCTTAAACATCATGAAATGAGAAAAATACATTTATACTTGCTTCCTACCTTTTGTGTATTTATGGTGCCCTCAAGACACGTGTTCAAGCATTTTTTTCAGAGCTGTTATGGTTAAAAAAATTACTTTGATATTAAAAACCCCCCTGAGATGCTCATATAATCACATGACTCCAAGACCTGGTGCTTTAAGGAAGAACTCCAAGTTTCCTGACATTTCTGGCAATACCATGCCATGTTTATTAGTGTTTGAGAAGAAATGCCATGGCTCTTCCAACAACAGAGGAATTGTTATGAGCTGTCCTGCACAGCTGCAAAGGGAGTATAGGGCTCTGTGCTCTCATCGGGGCTACTTTATACCCGAGCAATGGCCAGAACTGGACCAGCACAGTTGAGACCATGCAGAGAGGAAACAATCAGCACCGGGGATCAAGTCTGGTGCTTTTTTTTTTTTTACCTCTTTTCTGTGCCCCCCGAAGGGGCGTGGGAGCTCCTGTGCATATACCGATAGCAGGCCTTTTGCATTTGCAGCATATCAGTTGCAAAGGCCAGGTTTTGCCTTCTTCACGTGAGCTTTGCCCTTCATTTGTCTTTTTGGCATATGGGCAGCAGAAGGTCTCTGCTTCTAACGTAGAGTGAGAGAACCTTGCATATGGTTTAATTACAGCAAATTAACAACAAAGAAAAGTGTTTGCAGAAGGACAGCTGAATAGCATCCGTGGACTCACTAGAGCCACACGGCATTTCAGCTCAGCCTAGGATTTGCCCGCTTGTCATTGGCGTAGCCTAATGCAAATACTGATTAGCTGAGAGGACGGAGGTCCCCGAGCGGGCTCCATCCTCCTCGTTCCTCCTCCAGGTGGGGGGCCCACTGCAAAATGACAGTCTAGAGAGCTGCTGCTAACATGCTGCTAAACTGGCTCATCATAGAGCTACCATCTGGAGCAGCCGTAAGCGCGTGTCCCAGAACTTTTTATTCTGCGCAAATCAGTCCTGTGTTGACATGGAGCGAAATTCAATAGGCTTGCAGATGTTTCCTCTCTCCAGGTGCCGTGATTCATTTCAGAATACCCGCTTGTACGTGTAATCCCTGGGTGGCTTCTACTCTGGTCTTCAGCTAAGATCACGTATGCTGCGAGTTGGACACGTGGTATAATGCGGACAGCTAAGCTCTCTTTTCCATATCTGGCTACCATACTCCTATGATCCTACCGATGGACAGGCTTGTTGTACTTGGGGCTTTTCACAGTCCCTGGTGAATGCACCACTGTTTCAAAGACATCTTCATATTAGCTATGTCACCCCAGTTAGCACCTAACGAGAAGTACTTTGTGCCATTCTCCAGTTAGATGTGAAGACACGAAGGGCTGAATCAGGACAATGGAGAGCTCCAGTGGATGTCCTTTTCCATGATTTACAGCAGGCCTTTGAAATCGTGCCCCCCCCGTGACAGTCTGAAGTGACTAAACACCGTTCCTGGGGAAATGGTGTACAGCATTCAAACATGCTGCTGAACTTTTATGTTCTCAAACTTGTAAGAAAACGACTACAAACCCCCTTGCAACTCCAAAAGAAGACCCTTCGCTCAAGGCAAGGTGATATTCTCTCATTAAAATATATTTCTGCAAAGTTAAGATGTCAAAGAAATTTCATTTGTTTCAAGAGGGGATAAAACCCAGGTTATCACTGATCAGAAGGGATGTGACAGCTCTTGTTTGCAAAAGCAGAAGGAAAAGGAAGAAAAAAGGAGAGTGGTATATTGTATTTGTGCATTTTATGCCACTTTAGAATACCTAATGCAATCACACATAAAAAAAACCAGCCTGCAGTTAACTGAGAGTGGACCACAGCAGTAACTTTTAGAGGAAATTCTTCCACATGTGGCCTTGGACTTCCCTGCACAACAATGCAAGCATGGTTTCTGCATGGACAGGGTATCATAGGTAGAAAATTTAGCCTGATCCTATACCACTGACTTTCATGCTAGGTGAACAGGGTACTTAGGGGCTGGGTTGATACCTCCTAGAATAGTAGCGACTTACTATGGTGTGGATAGTATTTACCCAACTGCTTCAATATAATAGGGGGAGCTGGTTGCAAACACTGTTATTATGCTTGCCTGATCTCTGCCATTCTAAGAACCTGTGTTTGGTGGCTTATAACTCTGCCAAACTCTAACTATTCTGGCTGCAATTTTGCATGCCAGGCATCTGCTACTGGCTGAATTGCTTTGGAAAATTGTAGCTGACCTATTTTAGCTTTGGCTAGAAAAGGAGGTAGGAAAAGTACATTGTTTCTCAATGTTAAAAGGAAAAAAACTCTGGCAACTTGTTCTTGGAAAAGCTCTACTATCCCTTGCAAAGGTTTGAAATTTGGAAAAAGGGAGCCTTTGTGTCACAAATGTGCCCTTTGTGCCCAACTCTGGCCCCATTATAAATCCTTGGAAAAATCACAATTTTTGTCTGCTTGGTAGGGAAGTGTTAGAGCTTAACAGCTAAAATCTCTGAAGATTTGATTCTTTCCGAGCTTACTCCATGCCCTCACAGCTCCTAGTGTTGGCCGGGCTGTGCATTCACCATCCTCACAAGCAACTCTGAATCCTTTCTCTGATCCAAGGCTAGAAACCAGAGGTGAAATTGGACCTTCCACAGTATTGCTGCTTTGGGCCCTGATGATGCTGGGCACTGACCTGAGAGCACTGTCCTTTTTGTGCTGTAAAAGAGAGAGTAAACTCTTACGATATATGCTATAAAACAGTATGAAAAAAAATAAAGGTTGTGCAAAGAGTTAGAAATACAAACATCCAAATACAAAGAATTGCTCTTATTTGCGGTAGCACTGCAGATTGAAATCTCAGATCCAGTTGTCACGTGCTGGTCACATTCATGTTATACAGACAATGGTCCTAGTCCTCTGGAAAGCTGGGATAGAGGCCTTTTGGTGTGCTGTATGCAGTCGGAGGTGGTCTCTGAGGACATGAAGTATTATAGGTGGTTGGAAAATGGAAAACCTGTTTTGTGAGACATTCTCACGGTTCAGTCAAAATTGGAACCAAAAAGCTGATTTTTTAAAATATCCATTTTAATGAAAAGTCTGATCACTTTCAATTCAGAACCAGTGGTATGTCTAAGTGCCAAAATGGTTGATTTTGATACTGCTAAAATTGCACAGGCTAATACAGGGGACTATTATATGCAGTCAATTGACAATTCATTTGGTCCCATTGGATGGATCCAGCCCGTGGGCTGTATACTTGACATCCCTGGTCCAAAATAGGGTTGGGTATTTGACCGGTCAAACAAAGTTCAGTCAATTGACTGGTCAATTGTAAAAAAAATGCCAATAAGTCCAAATAATAAACAGAAAAAACACATTTTCCACTAAGAAATGTATCAAAAAACAATTTAAAAAATCATATTTCTGTAAACCCCCCATACAAAAATTAGTTTTTTGTAAAATTGTTATAATCGTTGACTGATCAAAACATATGCAGTCAGCTGACAATATTTGCCCAGTCAGCTGACTGTCCAAGACACTAAACAAAATATTAAAATGATATTTCAATAGAGTATACATGAAGGAAAATATTGACTTGACATGAGAAGGCTGAAATGAGGAAGGAGAGTCAAGTAAAGCAAAAGACTGGATATTGAAAGAGGAAAAAAACCTGGATACTGCATTTTGAACTTTTCCCATCAAAACATTCACAAGAATCAATATGTTCCCATTAAGGGCTTTGATAGCAACAAAACTTCATTTTCCTAGGGAAATCGGTGCTCCAAGATTGAATTTTTCAACCACCTCTGTCAAAGATATGGTCCAGGTAAAATTACCCTTCATTTTTTTTTTGTCTTTCTGTACCCTTTTTGATTATGTGTAGACACCAGACTCTCAGCTGGTATAAATGAACATAGCTCCATTATTTCATTGATTATTTACAATGATTTATGGCAGATGAAAATCTGGCCTTATATTTCCAGCGACACGAGCATCAGCGAGATGTATATTTTGCATGCGACTGGCATGCACAGTGACAGCAAATAATACTGTGTATGCAACACCATTGGAAATGGTATACACTGGTATCTATTCACTTTAACATCCACGACTTCTAATGATTTGTTCTTTTGTTCTGATATACCTCAACGGTAGGTTATGATCTCTCTTGGGATTCAGAGCTGCGTTCCCATTATTCACGCATCTCCCACTCTATCTACCTGCTTTGGCTCATGCCATCAGTTGCCATTGCTTCTCTGGCTCTGCATAATAGAGATCTTGCACATCTGAGCCCCTTGCTGTAGTCAAAGGCAATCTTCTGTGTCCTGGGTCATCATCAAGAGCCATAAATGAAGGCACAGTTGCAGCACTAGAATAAATATTGCTGCTTCGTTATATGGAGCCTTGCTGGTTGCTATGCAAATTTGCATGCGTTTGTAGCAATAATAAGGTGTAGTTTCCACTTTCCTGTTTGGGAGTAAGTTTGGGAAGAGCTTTTTTCTTTCCATAGATTTATTTTTAACTCTAAAAGGATCATTGCCTGCACTGTCTATTAGGGCACGGAGAATGTTATTAAGTGTTATTCTAAATTAAATTAATACGCAGTTGAATTATTACTTACATCAGCATCTGGACACTTAAAGATCAAGTGTCAAATGCTCAGCACGGGTAAATCAATGTAGCCTCTGGGTGGGGGTTTGGCCCTAGGGGTGCATAATGTGCCATTGCATAAATATACGCGCTTGCGTGAAAAGAAGTTGTTTAAACATCCATGGTTAAAAATGCTGCATGGTCAGCTTGCCACTAACTGCTAGTGAGTGGTGGGGGAAATGGTTCTGGGCCTTTAATTCAACACTTCATGGTATATTAGCCATCTGCAACAGCAGGATAAACCATTAAAAATACTAGTTTGAAGTCCCTAATAAACCTGCCTCCAGGGGAAGGATCCTCGGTTGATGCTATCAAAAGAAACCATGGCACGCACGTGCCGGCAGAGTCCAAAGCCTCGCTGCAGTTCAGTCCAGCACGGACCAGCACAGGCACTTTTCTGTGCCTCCTTCCCCGTGCATTATTCCACGGTGGGATCTGCTGTGGATCTGCTCTGCTCGGCAAACTCGGCCCATCTTCTGCTGAGGGCAGCTGCGCGGAGCGGGGAAGGGAGGGACAGGAAATGGGATTGCACTAATGCACATGATAATGAAGTTCATGTTGCTGAGCTTACTGCTCTCTGGGGCCCTGTCAAACCTTGGATTGTTCCTTAAGTAGTATTTGCTCAGAATGTACACAGTGCTCAATGCACATTTTTTTTTCCCTGAGAAATCAGCAGAAATCTTCTCTCTGCCTAGGCCAGCTTGTCCGTCTGCTTTGATGGCTTCTTTTATCACTAAGCAGCCATCTGAAGAATGAGCACATTGAAAGGTAGGGCTTTCTTTTTCTTGCTGATAGTGGACAAGGCCCTTCCGGATGGTGCATTAATATAGTCGGGGACTGTGTGGCTACCGGCTGATTGCATTTGCTGGTGTTAATCATGGAGGGGCCAGATGAGGTGAATAAGCGAGCTACATTTTATTCGGTTTGACAGAAGGAGGAGTCGAGGGAAAATTACCTCTGTCTTGATTGTCACCCACCGAAATTAATGCCACCGCTGGTGCCGAGAAATGCTGAGGAGCAGATGTCCGTATTTTATCACTGTGCATGAAGGTGAACCTAAAATGAAGCCCCGGATCTGAATGGCTCTGCACCTTGGGGGGGAAATCAGATCCAGGCCTTTGTTGTCAAGGCTTGTGCTTTGGCCTATGTGTTATTAGCTCCTTCTCATTCATAAATCTAGAAGTGAATTAAGTGTAAGTATGGAGTTTCTCACCAGAATCAGAGGTCCATTGCCCTGGGCCTCACACACACCCTGAGTCTAAACAGACCAGGCAGACGAAGGGCTGGAACGGCAAAAGAAGCAAAGAGAAGTCATCGGTCCAGACTCACACAGCAAGTCCCAAGTGGAGGCAGGTATGGACCCATCTCTCCTCCGTTCCAGTCTAGACTGTCTCCTGAACTATTAGCAGTGCACACATTTTGGTACCACCAGAGGATGAGATCTTCATAGGGCAGCATCAGTGGGGAGAGGAGACAGAAGGAAGGGAGAAGGACAACCGCAGAGATAGCCCGGGGGATATGCAGGCATGGAGACATGGAGCTAGGAAAGGAAGTCATGTCTGGTCCTAACAAAGGAGAAGCTCCAAGCAAAGAGGAGTGTGAACGGGGTTATAGAGAAAGCACAGTGGGTCACAGAGAAAGTTTAGGCCAAAGGAGCAGGGAACCTGGGCTACACGTGTGGTACAGAGAAGGGAAACAAGCATGGAAACTAGCAGGGCATGGTAAGCAGGGCACGCACGTAGTGGGGGGGGGGGGTACATGAATGGAGACAGGGACACCAAGACTATTCATCTTCCTTTCTTCTCTGCATTGCACTGCTCTTCTCATTCCAAGATTGGTCGAAGTCTGATTATTTTCGCCCCCTTTTGCTGTAAAGATGCCTATTAATGTTGACAGCTTAGGTGGCGGGGGGGATGGGGCATTAGTACTGACAAATGCGGGTAATTTGCAAGCGATGTTTTCCCTCTAGCACCAGTGGGAAATCACCTAACCTTTGCCAATAATTCTCAACATAACTCACAAAACCTCATCTTCTATCATTACAAGGAGCTGCATTTCTGAAAATGATAAGCCTCCATCCACGCTAGAATATACAGAGGCCGTGATGTTAATCAGCGCGTGAGGGCCAATGTATTATTAAGGTTTCTTTTACAAGACCATTTTACCATATGCTCTCTGATATTATGCTTACTTGATTATGCTTTTAGATCTCCCTTCTTCTTCTTTATATTTTTTTTTAGAGATGTCACAACTTTTGGCTATATAAATATCTTATGCGGTGGGTTTTTTTTAAAGTGTTGTGGTTTTTTTTAACCATCACATATTTTACATGCTGCAAGCAGAGCCCTTGTGTATGTTCATGCTTTAAAACAAGGGTAATTGGTACATTAATAATCATAATGGACTGGTTATAGCATAATCATTGGGTGCAAATCAGCAACGCTCTGTCCACTACTGCGGAGACAGGGCCGTTTACACCAGCTGAAAATCTGACCCATTGTCTGCAGATGGAAATGTAAGAACCACATTATCCAAAATGCTCAGCTCCCAACAGCTTTCTTTTTGAATATGGGGAGCTGTTGGCCACTGAGGTTTTTTTGAGAATCTAACCCTAATTGTTCAAGTGAGGATATAGAGAGAGAAAGACATGCCCAAAGCAGAAAGAGAAACAAGACCCCTGTCAGGCATACTGAAAATCAACCATGAGCCCAGCATTCAAATGCAGCTTCATAACTCTCTTGTCCTTATTTCGCAAAAGCCACAGCAAGATGATGCTGATAGCAACGATTTTTAATCTAAAATTAAAATGTGATGAGGATGGGAGGTAGGGATGAGCTCACATGGATCATACGAGCTGTTGCAATTCTCGACTCCATCAGCACGGATGAAAGCAGAGCGCGGCTGTTGTGTTACTGATGCAGAAGGGGAGAGAGATTATTGCATTATTGACATACAGTAGGTGGAGAAAGATTACCGTGTTAGCAGTGGCAAAAAAAGAAGCGAGATTATCCGAATGCAGTAAGCCATTGTTACAGCAATGACAACCCCCACTCCCCTCCCGCATAATATTAAAGGTCAGTAATATCCTGACAGATGGCTGGGGAGGGTTTATGATGAGGGGCTGTGCTTGCTTTGGTCATTTTCTGCAATGGCGATTGTGCTCAGAAAAAAAATAGTTTGGTTTTCCAACTGGGATTAAATTCGTCTTAATGCTGCACAAGCCGAGAGAGAATTTGGGTTAGAATATTGCTCCGGTGCTGACATCTGCACTGCTCTGTATTACAAATCTGGGATGGGGAGTAAGGGGGCACCCAGGTTACTAGCATGGCTGATTCCCGGGCAGCAGAATCATCACAGCATTAATCCACAGGACTTTATTTAATAAATGGCATTTACAGAAAACCCTGTCCTCTTATGGGCTTATTATGTTATAGAGGGGAAGCAAACTTCATAGGAAAAGACTGTCTTTTTACTGTGTGTCCAGGCAGCACGAAATACAACGGGACTCTGATTTTGACTGAGTTTGTCTATCAGTTTTGCCTGCCTCCTCCAACCCGCTTCCTCCAAAGACAGTGTGGTTTGCAAGCTTTGAACTAACCCATGATCCTTCTTTCTCTGCAGCTGTTTGCATGCTGTCAAAGCAGATTCACTAATACTAATCGTAACAGACTTAAACCGTGGCTCGTCCCAGAAAAAGTATCTGACAACGGAGAATGACCTCTCCAGCAAATGAATCAAATGGTACTTATGGATCTGATCCCCAGCCCATGGAAGTCAATGGAAAGATTTGTCATGGATGCCAGTTAGTTTTGGATCCGGCCCCAGGTGATCAGCTCATATCCTCTTGGATTTAATTGGGCTATGGGGGCTACTTCTGATCCCTGATCCCAAGGGAGGAGGCCACAAGGATTACCCTGTCTGCAGCAATCTCATCTGTCCATGGTCCCCGGCCGGGAGAGAAGAATAGCTGCTTAATCCGATGCACAATCTGAAAATGTCACATTATTATTTATGAAGTGTTTAATAATCACACCGCAATCATTGAATGCACCGGGGTGGAAAGGGAAAATGTATTTTTTTAAATAATGTATTTGAATTTGGTTATTGAGTGAAAAAAAACCTAAAGTAAACACTTTATTTTAATTTGAAGAATATAGATCATGCTAGGATTGTGGTGATACTTCATTTATGCCTAGCATCTCAAGTAGTATACAATCAGAGGAATTTATCTTGCAGCAGCTAAAACCAGCTATTGACAGGCCTTGCCCCATTTTGCGGTCTAAATTCAGCGCTCACTCTTTTTACTGTTGTGAAATGACACCAAGTTTGCTTAGCTACCAACACGGCTGCATAGCTGTTAGGGTGTCTCCGAGGTGAGGCATGTCTGTAAAGTTCACACTTGGAAATGTCTGTGAATAAATAGTCTATGAAAACTAAAAGCTAAAAGCAAAGGTGATGGCATTTTCAGCTGGGATAAAAAAAGAGCATCCATACAAAGCAGGTACGTTGCTGTCCCAAGGTGCCTACACAATGCAGGGCTGGGGGCTGTTAATCTGGGGCTAAGGATGGGGCTGGTCTAACATCTTCCTTGATGTGTGTATATGTGTGTGCACATGCATGTGTGTACACAGGGTGCACATGTGTGCTCACTAAACAGGTGAGACAGGCCCGTGTGCCTACTGGTAGAAAAAAATACATAGTCTATAGTGTTCCCAGAATGATTATTGGAAAATATACCAAGATAGTTTTCACTGTGCATGCATATTTGTCTGTGAATAGGTGTGTGCATGCATTGGTATGAGTTTTATTAGATTTAATCTCTATCTTGCTCTCTTTTTGTCCCCATGCTGTAGGATCGTGTGTGATGCCTATTAAGCTTGCAAAATAAACAGGCTCTCATTGCTTCCTATTCACTTTCTTGGAAAACTAGCATTTTCCTACCCATGTTTTTTGAAAAAAATCATACTTTTTAAATCCGTGCTGTTATTTGGGGGAAAAGCCCTCAGCGAAGCTGACTGTGTTCACCTCTCCCTGGAAGAAAGGGGATTTAGGTACAAATGGTGTCCTGAAACAGTGGCCTGTTTGCTACTTCCCTCTTTATGTGCCAGGAGCATTATAGGGCTGAGACAGTCCTTAGAGCAGGCTTTGCTAGCTCCCTCTCTGTGCTTGCTCTGTTGGTGTTGGAGCAGTGTCTTACACATACAGCATCTCTTTCTCTAACAAACTAGTGACAGGGAAGCCAAGTTTGGAGACCACTGCCAAAAGAGTAGGTCTGATTGTACTGAACGCCTCATTGGCCACCAAAACCAGGGTGTTGTGGGTGCCCAGTAACTTATAGAGTTGGAGCGGACATCAGAACAGAGTCACAATTACCATGTATGACCCGTAGTTCCCTTGCTGCTGTGTCAGAGATGAAATGCATGTGTTGGCAGTGGAAACCAGCTTTGAACTACCTTAGCAGTGCCCTATTGTGGGGCCACTAAGGGCCTAGTCCAGTCCTCGCTGTAAATCCTGACCACACTCTACTTCTGCTGTTCTTTCTACAAACCTCTTTGGCCACTGGGAAGCAAAGCAGTGTCCTGGGTCCGAGCAGCCCCGGGCTGGGAGGCTGACCCCCTGGGCTCCCTGCCAGCTGAGGCTGCTCTGACCTGGCTCAACCTGCTGCAGCCCTGGGCACACATAAACGTGGTGCCCGAGAGCAACAAACTCCAGCGCAATATGCACCAGGGTTTATTACTTCAAATTAATTGCACATGTAGATGCACCCACTGTGCTCCAGGTGCAGAAAACCTTGCACTAAATCACTAGGGAAATCCATTGTGCATGAATTAGTCCTTAAAAGCATTTTAACTTACTTTGGAAGTGTCGGGATGGCATAAGAGGACATGTATGTAATTGGGAATCTCGAATAATAAAGCCGATTGACTGGTGCACTCCACTTGCTTTACGCTTCTCTGGCAATGTGGAGAAGCTGGTGCGTACCAGTGCCCCGTGCCACCCTTTTGATTGACCTGAGTTGAGTCAACTGAAGTTAGAAGCCCTGTAATGTGGGAGGCTGAAGTTTTTCATTTTCTTTTGGGTCATCTGAAACTTGGAGCAGGTTAGCACGGTGGAGGAATCCGAGATGACATTTCCATTTTACTAACGCTGTTTTAGCTTGGGAGGTTTTTTTGGATAAAGCCGAGATAGCTCTGTGCCTAATCTGTAGCTACAGAGCTATACGGGCATACGTCTTCTCAGCTCTGATGTATTGGACAGCCAGGAAAGTACCGCTAGTTTCAGGTTAATGCATTAGCTACCAGGCAACTGTATTTTTTACATGTCCGGCAGTATTTCACATTTCCTTACTTGGATGGGGAAATGATAAACTTCAAAATCTTTCTACCAGTAACTGAGTCATCCAGTAATTACAGGAGCTAGGAAATACAGTATGGAGGCATGTGTCATAGCACCAAATGAGGGCAGGGAAGGGCTGGCTGCTACCCCAAGGGATTTAGGATCCATCGTCAGACAGACTTCTACCTAGTTCCCAAAAGGTTGCATGCACCCAGATACACTCTTGCTAAAACATATGTGAGCTTGATTCTCCTTGGACTGACTATTATTCCTTATACCTAGGCAAAGGGATTTAATGGCATTTTACAACAACTCTGCACCCGCTCGGTTTGAATGGAAACAACAGCACAAGCCAGAAGGAGCAGCAGGCCCATACAGTCATATTTTTCATGTGTCTTCCCATGTGTGATCTCTACAGATTAATGCAGTGCAATCAACAGTTTAATATGTTACTACTAAATACGTTAATTATATTATTCCTTTCTGACACTGCAATCACCAGATTTTTATGTTTTGATGCTGAATCTAGTAAAACTTTAAATTAGAGTAATTAAATAATTAGCTATAATATGTGACGAGCTAACAAAACGATTGCTTGTGTTTTATTATTTTTCCATGACATGGTTGCTTGTACTTTTGCCAGGCAGCCAGCCTTTGCAAGGCAGCGTACGATCAGCGATATAATCCTACTCCAAAGGCAGAGGTGCAGTCTTGACCCGGGGGAATTTGTTTGCACTCCCTTTCTTGCATCCGGACGCCAACTCTCCGTGTGTTCATAACTCCTGATCCTTTGTCTTTAACTGTACTACAAGTGCCTCTCCTTCCCCCCAAATTATTCCTACTCTTTCCCTAAGCGCTACAGCTCCCCCCACCCTTTCTAACCTTACACTTCAGCGCGCTAGTTTAGGCCTTTATCTTTGGTTCAGAGCTTCGGCTGGCTTTTGCATGCCTTTTTATTTTTTTAACAGCATAGCATAGCCCCATAACAACTAAGAAAAGAAATATTCTTCTTTCTCCCCAAGGAATTCCTGTTAGGAAGCAATGGGCTTGGTGATGTTTAAACATGCAACACCAAGCACCTGAAATCTGCAGCAATGCAGGAGGAATAGAGTTGTTGCTGCTGCATTGTGGACAGTTTAGAAATCAAGCATCAATTTAGATGCACACAAGCAAGATTATAATCAGAAAACCTGCTCATATGCTCTCTCTCGCTCAGGCTGTCTCAGCTCTCAGTTTACATCCTTCTATTTAGACTGTCCCTCGTGCCCCAGCTAGAACCACACGTTGCTTAGGGAATCTTTGACTTTAGCACGTGTTGTCCTCTGTGACAACTCTTTTGGAGAACTTGTAGATTTTTTTTTTTGATGCATATGTAAACTATAACAACATTAAGGAAGCCAGTGATGAAGGATCTGGGTTGTTGTTAATCATTTTGCAGGGAGGGTTGGAGAGGAACCCTTGCTCTTTTCTTAACGATTTATGCCAACAGGAAATGCTGTTATTGTGCCTGATGGACAGATACATTATTGAGGTGAAAAAAGTTGAAAAAAAAGGTCTCAGTTTTCTAAGTAAATGCAGAATAATTCCATGGATAGAGCAGTGTGGCCCTGTAAATCATTGCTAGAGTCACGCTGAGAATACAGCAGCTCTGGGTTTCCCATCCTGTGAAGCAGACCACTAGACTGCACCTCTCTTTTGATAATTGAACGACGTCTCAGGGACTCGGTCCAAATTGGCTTTATTCTGTGCAGTGCCGTCACTCAGCAGAACTCCTGTGTGCTTGCTCTCTTCCTCACCCCACTGCATACCCCTCTCCAATCTCCCTAGCAGCTGGGCATTGCTAATTATTCTGGGCCGTGCAAGTCTCCGAGCCTGGGCGACCGGCAGCGCCTGCCAGCAAACTCGCTGTGCTGTTATGATATTGGGTTTTTTTGTCCAGCCCAATCTGCAGCAGTTTTAGGGCTCTCGACTGAGTCTGGTCCGCACATTGAGAGCGAGGGGGGAGGCCCACATATCACACATGGCTCCACCGCTGCGGAGGGGGCCAACACTGTCCGGCTTAACCCATCCAAATAGAGTTTACAGGAACGAAGTGATGCAAAGTCCTGGTCCAAATGCTCTGCACCTGAGTCACATTGATTGGGGTCAGTAGAGGTTATCTGTGTCCTGTAGAAGGAAAAAGCCCATGGAAAGGATCTGGGTCAGAACTCGTTGCCTTCCATATAATTTCCTAGTGCCTCCTGCAGACGCCACCGCCTTTGTTTTCAGCAGATTTTTGAAATATTGTGAACAGCAGGAATATGTTTTACAGACTTACGGAGTGTGAGGAAAGGTGTCAAGATTTTCCTATAAATATGACTCTAATCGCTCAAATGTGTAAACCCCTTAGACGAGATCCAGGTGAATTTCACACTCTTCTGGAGGCTTTTTTGTTGTGTCAGTTCCTGCTTAATTTTTCCAGCACTGCCACATCTTAACATTTTCTTGCAGGCGCCATCGGCTCAGTCCCAAGAAACTCTAAACGGATCCAAACACATAAAACTTCACATTAATACAAACCTTTCCTGTAACTAGCTAACAATCCCGATGCCATCCTTCTCAGCCTGCGAACGAAACATTAGCATCCCTATTGCAAACATGGGGAAGCTGAAGCAGAAAGAGTCAGGTTCATTCCTGTTGTCTAGTAACACCATTGACTTCAGTGGAGCTATACAAGGGATTACTTTGGCCTGGAGAAATTACAATTTCATTTTTCAAAAGGCAGCCTCGGCTTCATCCGTGCCTCTGCCTTTGTCTACATGTTGCAGATGCAAAACACGTGCCTCCCCCTTTAAACAGTTTAATTCCCAAGTACGCAGCAACTTAGAACTGATGCTGCCAACACTGTCGGTCCCACAATTATTAGAGAAAACTTGAACATGATACATATGCACCATACAGTCTAAACACTATATATTACATGTATGCATCTCCCTGCATTGCTGCCAGAGATGCTGCTGGCTGAATTGACTGTAGGAACCTATGTTTCTGCTAGACTCCCATTGAAAGTCCATACAGGTACTCTTCTGTGCTTGGGTTACTCCAAGACAGAAGGAGGTGGGGAAACTCTGCAGCACATGAAGGAAAAATATTTTTAAAGGTACTCCTTATTCAGAATAATTTGTTTATACAAAGAACAACCTTTGAAATATAAATACAAACACACACACACACACACACACGCGCGCGCACACACACACACACAAATATAGATGCCCAGCCAAGCTTTTGCACTAGTGCAAATCCAGTGCAGTGACATTAGACTCAAGGAATGACTCCAGATTTACAGACTAAAGGCAGAAATTACTCAGAAACTGGTATAAGTGATTGGAAACTGATTAAAATCTGTAACACAACAGAAGTTCAGTGCACTTAAACCAGTTTTGGCCATTTTGAAAGAGATTAAGATGAACTTGCATGGATGTAATATCAGACTGAATTAATTTAAATTAAATTGGTTTATTTAACTTCTGTCCCAGATCCTCTCCAGATTCAAGTTAACTCAGAGTCCCCCAGCATCCCAGGATGCTTTGCACCTCCCCTGCAAACCCTGTCTCACAGTGTAGGCGGGCTAGCCTGGGCCCAAGCTGTCTGCTCCAGCTCAACAGGGAAGCGTGCGGCCCCCCGGCTTCTGGCCTGGGCTATCAGAGGGATGTGGTTGCATTTCTGGAACCAAAAGTGAATGTCTGTTCACTTGCTTATCAGTTCAACCTATGCGATTTAGACTAACCTGAAAAGGATTAATCGATTCAGCCTCGGGCTTTTTTAGTGTAATTAGCCACATTGTTCTGAGATCAGCAAGCATTCAATGGGCTTGGTTTATGCACAGTAGGGCATAGGTATTACTGAAGTCAATTGGGTTACGGGGGAGAACGTAGAGCAGAGACATGACGATCAAAATTGGGTCTGGAAAAGACACATTTTGGAGACATAAAGTCCATTCTTTTTCCCTTTACAGAGGGGACTATAGCTTCTGTAAGGAGACTCCCTTTTGGGTAGAGGCCTCTGTCGTTTTGGCTATTACAAAACAAAGGGGCATTTAACTTTTTATCATCTTGAATGGAAGGTGTATGTTGTGCCCAACAGTTTCAGCGAGGTTTAACTCATCCCGTAACAAAACAGTATATGCCTCTACGCAGCAAGTCATTATAGGCTCAAGCAAAGGTGCTGTGTACTTAGCAGCAGGCAAATAGAAATAAGAGAGTGCTAGTCAGGTTTGTGATGTTTGGCAGCACGGCTCCATGCATCAGGGGAAGAAAAGCTTGCACTGTATAGAAATCTGGCCATCTTTCAAACATATTCATCAATCTATGTAAACCAGGAGGAAGAGTTATTTCACATTTGAAGAACACAACGCAGATCTCAGTGCCAGCCCCTTATGAAAGATGCAACCTTCCGAACCAAGCCATTTCTGAATACATCATCTAACTTATCTCGCAGCACAGCTGTCTTATGCGATTCCAAATGTCACCAAGTTTGGGGGAGATTTCTGAAAGGAAATTCATTCTGTATTTCTTTGGCTGCCTTTATTAATTGAATCTATGGGGGGAACAAGTGGATACAAATGGGGTCATTTGGCATGCGGGACACATTGATTCTGGTATCTTATCCCGAGTGTATTACCTTGGAGGACAAGTAGAACCAAGGCTGGCCAGTGTTTTTATTCAGCACGTTAAAAGGAAGTCGGCCCTGTTCACCATTCAACCTGCCACCCATTTGCACACGTAGGTCCTAGCAATGGTGACAGGTGCTCTGTGCATTCGGTGAGTGCAGGACAGGGGAGCTGCAATGGGACAGCATACTTTGCTTTTATCCTGTGCCTCCTTTGCTCCGTCCCACCTCCACACTGAGTGCCATACACAGCAACATTATGGATAGAAACATTGGGTGGTGGAAGTTGCACTAGCCTTCCTCTTCTAAAAGCAATGGGTTTTAGACTCTACTCAGGTCCTAATCACATCATTAGAGTCCTCCAGGCCACTGCAGCCCCCTGATATATATGGGAGGTAAAAAGACACAGATGTATCTTGTAAGAGGGGCTTCCTCCAAAGCTAGACACATGCCTGTCCCTGCCATCTGCCTCCCTTGGGGGGGACCTTGTGGATCTCTCTAAGCTCAGGACCTCATGGTTTGGTTCTGGGCCAAGATTGTGTTTATGGCACATTATAAACTGCCTGCCATCTGATAATCCCAGGTAACCTCTCTACATTTTACCAGCTACATTATATCACCAGGACAACATTCCCACTTACCCTGGCACCTACCTGTCTCACACCTATTGTCTCCCATGGCCTCTGATCCACACATTTGCATTGTCACAGACCTGCATTTTACATGCAGGAGAGCACAAAACACCACCAGACTCTCCCTATACCTGAAGGATGTTTGTGCCCAAAAGGTTGCAAAGAACAATTTTTCTAACTATTTAGCGGGGTTAATAAAAGAGATCACATTTACTCAAAGAACCTTGTCTACCATATACCATATCATTCACAGGGTGTAGGTGGAAATAGCTGGTCCCTCACAAAACAAGGCATTCACCTCAGCTTTTTACCACCCTGGATTTGTCCTCAGCCTGAAGAAGGGTACGTGTGGCCAAAAGCTTGCAAAGAACGATCATTTTTTTGTGTGATGTCTTAGTTGGTCTAATAAAAGGTATGATCTCTGAACCAAGACTTGTAGAGTTTTGCATTTCTTGTCATCTCATCTTGGCCTTCTTGCCTTCTTTTCGCGAGGGCTCAAGGGAGGACAACTTTTGGGAAACAGAAAGCTTGGGATGCACACTCGTGCTGAGAGCGCTGGCTTCCTGTCCTCTTTATGTTGCCTTATTACCTTGCTCATGCTAAGTGCAACCCCCTGGAGAGCAGACCTGGCTTGTTGCAGCTCCTTTTTGTTCATTTTCCTGCTGAGTCAACCCACTTGCTCACAGGAGAATTGAAACGGTGAACTCCGGTGCATTTTGCACACCCACTGCACTTACAGTACGCAGGAACACCACTCCTGTTGCACCTGCTGGAAGGCCCAACCATGGATCCGCAGTGACTTACATTAGCAGATGCAAAGCAGCCCGATAGGTCCATCTGTTAATTATACACACAATTTTCACACGCAAAGTCCTGCTTGTACTTGCAAATGCAGGTTCTGGCTGGCACGCTGGAGATCTGTATTTTGACAGCGTCGCCATTGTGTCTTTTGAAAACACATACCATTACGTGCGGCTGGATGATGCTGTCCCTTATATTAACACTTAACAGCAGCCCAATTACCAACTGGTGGAGAATCCCGGAGGCATTCTCACCCCTTTCATTTAGGATGCTAAATGCTGTAAGAACACGTTGAGTTTTTGCAGGCGCTGTTTTTAATTATTGTGCTCAATTAATTAATCATTTTCCCCTCCTTTATTTATCATTTTTAAGCATGAATCACTAGACGATTGTTGCCAAAAGCTTTGCTTCTGACAGATGATTCATGGAACAGAATCCCCCTCCTGATTTACACTTCCAATAACTTTGGGAACTGGAAAGCAAAGGTAATTTTCAGATGGTTGCAACCTCTTGAACTGGGGCTGTGTACCAGTAAATTACCCCGTCTGTCCATTCTCCTCCTCTGTAGTTGTTGTAGCACCTCCGCTTTCTGATTAATGTAAGCTGGGACAGGTAATATTAAGCATGTGGGGGGTTTCTGTGCGAGAAAGGCAAATCAAAGGGAATTTCATGAGACAGAATGAAAGCATTAAGGAAAAAAAATGTAGGTGCTGCTTTTTGATAAAAAGGCTGGAAGGTTTTTATTTTGATCTTTCCTGTTTAAGGTACTGATCCCCCTCTTGTGAAAGTCAGTGGAAACATTTCTACCTACCCAGCTTAAGTATTTATATGCACCATGCATTAACGCCCGTCCCCCTGCCTGTTACCACGCATTGCTAACAATACATACCCAGTCCATCTAAGTTCATGCTGTGCCTGTGAATTAGGACACTACTGGAAAGAGAGGTGCAAAGAAACCAAGGGCTCAGGCCAAGGCCATGCAGGAAGCCTGTAGCAGAGCATGGTCTTGAAGCCAAGCCTCCAAGTCCTAAGCTAGTGCCCTAACCACTGGATCCTCTTCCCTTTTGATTTCAGTAGGGTAGACGCAAGCACTAAAAACAGGAATCAACTGCAGCCAGTCCATGCGGCTAAACCTGAAGGTAAAAACATTTTGGGCATCCCCTGGTTTACTGCACCATACTAATAAGAGAGCGCTAAGCATGGCGTGAGTGTGCTTTTAGGATATACTGTAGAGCTGACACAATGAGTGACTTCAGTGGGAACGGAGGGGGCTCAGCATCTTTCTAGGGACACTCAGAGCTTGGAAGGATCATGTTCCTAGTGGCTTTTCTGTTCAAACCTACTGAAGAGGCAGGTGTAGTTTAACAGGTGTCACTGCCCACCGCTGACTGAAGCCCAGGTGTCTCAGCACCGCTGGCTCTGATACACCCGTCTGTTGCCGTCCTCCCTCATGCGCAGAAATCCTTTCCTTTTCAAGTAGCCCCATCAGTTTTTTCAATGGTCTTATTCCATAAGTGCTCTCTCTAATGGGCATATCTACACATGCACATTTACTGCACAGTACTTTAGGTTACTGCACAGTAACCGAAAGTGACTGCACAGTATGGGTGTGCATGTACTGCACTGTAACTATGGCGACTTATGCCAATTTGGGTGTAAATTTAATATCTACATCATACAGGTATCAAATTTACGCCCATTTAGTTACTGCGCAGTAACACTATGTGTGTTGGGGCTAACTTTAGTCCCAAGTCAGTCCACACACAGCAGTACTGTGCTTTTAATGGCTGCATGTGGAGAAGCCGGCCTAAAACCCGCTTACTGCGTAGTAAGTTATTGCACAGTAAATGCACGTGTAGATGCATCCAGTATGGATCTTATTTAATCAGCCTGCAAAGGTGTATATCTAACCTGCCTCCTCTCTCACTATTTCATCAGGAACAGAGGAGCAGCATCCTGCCCAAGGAGAGCAGAGAAACACAGCACCTGTCAGGACCTTCCTTTAGATGAATCGTTCTTGGGGGATGAGATGAGCAGGATGCAAGGTGTCAGCTGAAGCATTAGGGCAGGCCTTGGCTGCCCCTTAAACTGGCAGCTTCTGAAGCGAACAAAGAGAAGAAGTGAGCAGAGGTGTGTTTGTGTGAGCCGTGCTGGATGGAAAGAGGCTGGGAGGGAGACCTTGGTCTGTGCACCTCGAGCTGGTTCACAACGATGGACATCAGGTGCAGAAAGGAAACAGCACACCTCTCTGAGTTTCACCGTGCTCAAGATCTAACGTGCTTTAAAATTTGCCATAAACAGCGCAGGGCTTGTTAAAAGGCTTAAGAACAACAGATGCCTGAGCCTTTTCTTCATCAAATATCAAGCTAATTAGCAGCTACGTTCCAGGCTACAAAAGATCTGTGTTCCACGTGGTAAGGACTTTGTCTGAGACAGTGAACCCCACCTCCACTGATGCAAAGGTCTGCTGGAAATACCACCTTTAGCCTTGTTTTATCTTTCAAGGGTCCTTCTGATCTGGTTGTTAAAAAAAGCTAAGCAACCTGAATCACCCATCTCTGTGGCTCAAATCAGCCAGATGCAGGACACCCCCAACTTTTGCCACTGCCACTAGAAGTTACGATGTACTTCTTAGGCCTTCTTTCGAGCAGGTCTGTGTGCAGACATGGTGCCGTAGCATGTCTTTGAACTGTTTCGTAATATAGCTTGTCCCTCCCAAGGGATGCACAGGTGCGGGGGCAATCCAAGAGTCTGTATGTTTAACGTCTAAGCGGACACAATAAGCAAGACTTTGCAGGGGCCTTTCATGGGCTCGCATGCCAATAATTTGCAAATTTAAATGCTTTCCACCTGCATTGACAAAACTGGGCAGCCTTTAGCTGGTGTGGGCCTCAAAAGCCGTTGTGTCACTAAACTGGGGATGGTGAGACTTGGATAGAAAGCTTTGACGTGACAAGACGCAAAATGCAACAAAATCCGTTACTCCCTCTGTGCTAAATCCTGTGCAAGCTGAGCATCCTCTGCTCCTGCTGATGTCAGTGGGGATTCAAGGGCCTTCGGTACCTCACAGGATATGCTCAGTGTCTCCTAGGACAGAGCCCAATTGCATCAACAATCTGCTGACTGTAGGCGTGCTCTAGATAGCAAACTTCCTATGGGGGTTTCTGCCTTTTTTCAAGCCTCCCCCCTGCTTTATTTTTACCACCCTCATTAAAAATGCTTCAACAAAAGGCAATTCCCATGTTAGATCACAATTATGGAATAAGTCTGATTCAGATCTCTTACAACAAGAAGAAGCAGGACTTTAGCAAGCCCTTGTATCCGCAACGGTACGTACTGGTGGTACCGCAACACGTACCATGTGAAGCTCTTCATGCTGATCTCAGACCGCTGCAGCGTCAGGGTCAAGCAGAGCGAGTTTACGGTGGGATAACATTTCTAGCCCTGCTTTCTGTGTGCTCTGGTGCAACTAAATCAGACTCTTCAAGCCTCAGCTCCGTGCAAAAAAATGTGCCCATTCGTGGTAATTACATTTGGATATTTGTGAGCGTACAACACGGCAGCGATCCTCATCCAGTGCGCAGCTCTAAACAAATTGTTAATATTTTAAGTATCTTTCCTGAGCCAGAGTCTAATTAATTAAAGGTTTATGAAAAACAATTAGGTTTTGATAGGGATCACCTTCTCTTGAGTCCCATGTCTGCGCAGGAGGACAGAGAGGTTACAAAGGCTCAGGTTGAAATTTAGAACTGCAGTGAATAAGAGAATAGTCAAATCCCACATGGATTGGGAAAATTAGGACGTTTGGTACCAGATTGTCTGACTAATTAGATTTCTATCAAGTCTCGTGGGACTGGCTGATGCAGCATTTTAATTTAAAGCAGCAGCAGCTCTTTTTCTTCCCCTTGTGTCTTTTATCAAATTATCCATGTTTGCTTCAACGTGGCACCGATTTTTTTCCCTTTAATGATGCCTCTTAAAGAGTTTGAGGCCTTGCCATCCTGGGTTTAGCAGGACAGGCCTGGGTCAAAGCTCTGAGCAGGGAGAAACTCTCTATTTGGGGCTGGACTTTCCCCACAGAGGGTGGACAGATTAGGTCTTGAACGAGGCTTCGCAAGGAAAATGCGTGGGCAAAAAGCAAGGCAGCGAAGCCGTTCAGGTGTCTCAGAGGTGCTTCATGCAGTTTGCTTGACTTTAAAGCTGATAACTCCCTTTGCTGGAATACTGCACAGAAAGACAGGCCGAGGAAATGCCGTCTCTCTGTTCAGCCAGCAGCATTGCCTTGCGATTCTCAGAGCCTTGCCGCTTTGCCGTCTTAATGTCAAAGTCTCGATGTCTGATGGTTAGGCTAAGGCTTTACTTTTAAGTCAAATCACGGTGGAAGGGGGGACGATTCAGCATCTATGACAGTAGTCAATCTAGTGCTGCTCTTATGAGATATCTTCCCCAAATGCTGGAAATCCCAAATGTTAGTTCAATTCCAGTCTGATCCTGCTGCCATCCATCAGATCGGTAACTAAACTCCTACCAACTTCGGGGGGAGCAGAATGACATCACTTGCGTAATTTCTTCTATATTGCTCTAAAATAGCAAAGAGCAACTGTTCCTCTGAGATTATTATTTTGTCATTGAATTTGAATCAGAGCTGGGCTACATAGAGGCATCTGGTAACAACATCCTAGCGTGGGTCCAGATTCTGGGACTTAAAGGCAGTCTTGCCATGACATTTAAAAGGGTCCAGATCCAAAACTCAGTTCTTGAGCCCGTGAATATATGGCAAGACACACCTGCAATTATTCACAAAGCTTCACATCCTAGGGGCCTGAATTTCCCGCATGAGTGAGAGCTGCATGGTAAGGCCCTGTGTTTGCAAGCCTGCACTCAGCTTCTGTGCACACAGAGAGATGCATAAATGAGTGTTTCCCTGATCTGCATGTGCAAAGATGAGATTTAATGTAACTTCTTGTTAATTAGTAATCTGGTCCTTGTGCTTTGGATGTGTGCGTGTTGTGTATATTTAACGTAAACGTGTGAAATCAATGACACCAAAGACTCTGAATTCGTGCAGTCCATGTACAAATCGATTCTGAATTAGAGAATTGTCATGGCTCCAGTTAGCAGACACTACAATTTAGTGTTAATTACCCTAAAATTAGTTAGCATCACTGAAGTAGAGTGAGTAGAGGTTTTAAAGCCCTTTCTTATTTGAGAGCAGGAGATCGCAAATAGTCACATGCCCTGTTTAATGAAAAATTATTATGCTATTATTGCTATGTTATATGATGGATGCATAATTAACAGAGTCTATAGAATCACCTTTCCTCCCATTTTGCTCTACTGCTTCCTCCAGATTATTTTATCAAAAAAGATAATGGAATTATATCATACGCTTCAATGAAACTGAAAACTATTATTCCTCTCAATAACTGGACCCGGCAATGTCAACCATTTCAGTGAATATTAAACACAAAAAGTACATTTCAGACGCATTATGAGTCTGCCACTATGCCTTTAACTCGTGGCTTTGTGAAAAAGGATTACAGTAGCAGAGGGAGCTAAAATGAAAGGCAGGCTCTAAAGAGTTTGAATTTCCCAGCTTTTGTTGATTGAAATCAGCCCTCTCACATTATTGAAACAGTTTCATTTAACTTCATTGCCCTGTTATTATTTGGTTATGCTTTTATGGAAGGTTATATCGTGCTTATTTACCTCTGTTAGGGCTCCTTATTCCAAGATGCTAAAAATGATTTGGCCACACCGTGGCTTAATCAGATGCCTTACGCACAGAGCAACAGGAGTCTTGCTTGGATAAAGATCATCGGATTTGGCCTGATAGTTGTGACTGACAGCCTGTGTGCAAAAGATGGACAGATATTAAGTACTGTTATTATTTTTATTGTGAGAGCACGCAGAAGCCTCTGTAATGGACCGAGACCCTGTAGCGGGCGATGCACAAACACCGAACACAAAGGTATTAGCTGCTCCTGGGCACCCAGACTTTCAAAACAGCTCTTGCAAATCCAGCCAGGAGTCACAATGGGTGCTGCTGGGGTTTGAGTCCTTTGGAAAATTCAGCCTTTATTTGCGTCCCTAAATTGCAGCCGAGCTCTTGTGAAAATCTAACCCTCTGGAGCCAGGTTTCTTTAGCAGGTCTGTTGTGTAACTGCTCCCACCGTTTTGCATCTGCATTTTTTTCACCCTAAAACATCTCTGCATCTAGCAAAACTCAGGCTTTCATAGCGAGTACTGTGAATGACTGGTTTTCAATTTTCTAAAGAGATCAAATATACTATCTATCTATCTATCTATCTATCTATCTATCTATCTATCTATCTATCTATCTATCTATCTAATCTGTATATATTATGTGGACCAGAAATGCAAAGGTCTTCTATTCACTTGACAAAATGCACATATACATGCAATATTAATTTCATGCCAATTAAATAGCATGGTTTCCTTTTCCTTTTTAATGCTTTCTTTTCTTTTCTATTTAATTAAATTTAGGCAAGTTCAGTCTTGAAATGTTTCAAAATGAAAACTAAAGCTTGCTGTTTCTAAATATCATCAACTCTTTCTCCTGTCTTTTTTACCCCCCTGCAGAACAACCCATCGAATTCAGCCTGAATCCTACACTATCTTCCGTTGACACAAATGGTACCTTTTGGAAAATAAACTTCTTGTCCAAAAAAGTTTCCTCCACCTCTGCCTTCAAGAGACGTACCAGGGAGTTTACTTGCATGCAAAATTTATCTTGAAAATTATATTCCAGGAAGCACAGATTCATAGGCGCTGTTTCAAAGCTTGGTTCTGAAATTGTTGCCTTAATTTATTGCTGTGAAGTTATTCATCTGATTTTGAGGTAGCTGCAATTATGAATAATATAAAAAGATTACAGGAAATAGGTGCATAGGCAGTGTAGTGATGAGGGCTATAGAAGTACCTGGAGTGGGTACATGCGAGGACTATTCTGAAGTGCCAGCACAGTAAAGATATATGCTAGAGAGGGCTTATGAGCACGTGGAGATCCACGCAGCAAATGTTATCAGTGAAAACAACAGGTCTTTGAACGAGCTTTTCAGCTATCCTTTACATTTTAAGGCGAATCAAGGGCTCATGAAAGGTCTCTCACTGGCAAACCTTTAAGAAAGCTCCTACAGAACTGGTACAACAAAGGAAGTAGCTTTGAAAACACCTGGTTCCCTATAAGACATACTTGGTGTATCTCAAGCTTGACTGGAGGGAGCGATCTCTTTACGTAAGACATTAGCTCTGTCCCAATGTCCATTCAGTCCTCACTGTCTCCACTGTGTCTATTGGCTTCTGTGCAGATGCCCTTGGATCCAGAGACTTTCCATGGATTTCAAGGATACCACACCATTTAAGTGTCTCTACTGATGTACAGCTGCATCAAAAATGTGCATTTCCCCTATGAATTGTCCCTCTTGCACACTGTGACATGAGAAAGGATGAATTGCTTTTCTGCTGCCTTCCTAGGACCCAGTCACCCTGGCTATCTGAATACCGTGAAAGCACAAATCTGTGTCTGCAAAATGTAATTGCTTTTTTTAATAAAGCACCAACTTTTTTCCTCCTAAAACATCAGACTTATTAAAACTGCGTAAGTACCTTACAAACTTACCTTGTGCCATAGTTCCTGAACAAATTTATCATTAAGTTTTGCATGAGTGCTAAACATATGGCTGTGCTGTGACTGATACCAAACAGTGCTGTGGCCTTTCCACTCATTACTGAATAAAGTAGAGGCTCAACGGTTTCTGAAATGTCTAGGGTCTTTGCATCCAGAACCTGCAGTATTAAAACAATCCCTCAGCCCCCACGAAGCAAATGAAATCCTAGTCCATGCACTTTACATGCAAATCTTGCAAGGCATTGAGCTTAAGGTACCTGTTAGGTAGACTGACTGATCCCTTCCTCCTACAAATCTGTTTGCTGCCTGGTGGAGTTATATGCTCACGTGCTATGTATGTAACTCTCATTTCACCGCGGTATTTATGTGTATGCTGGGTACGCTCTGTTTTTATACCTGTTGCCCAGAGGAAACCCACACGATGCTGCCTCTTTTAGAGAATCCTGTAATATTTGTAACCAGTGCCCAAATTTCTAACAACCTTGAACCTATTTATGTGAATACAGGAGTGGAAAGGACCTCTGAGGCAGCATCCATATGAGGTAGGGTAGTGCTACTGTTGCCCTCCTACCGAGGAGGAAGTGAGAAGCTAAAGCTCAAATCCTCAAAGGTATTCAGGTGCATAGTTCCCACTGATTTCAAAGAGAATTAGCACGGAAACACCGGTGAGAATCAGGGCCGAGGTGACTTGCCCAAGAGGAAACAGGAAGGCTGTGGCAGAGGAGGGAACTGAATAAGCCCTGAGCTAACACCACCAACCCATCCATTCTGCCACCCTTTGGAAATGAATTGGGTTGTAATGCTTTCCAATAGGCCCCTTTCCACCGACCCATGCAAGTGAGAGTGTGCTGGGCTGCAACAGGTGCTGTGGATCCCCAAGAACTGAACACACCTGCCGAAACACTCTGGATCTACAGCTTTTCCCTTGAGCTGTACATAAACTCCTCGAGGACCCCAAATCTTCCAAAGAAATTATTCACTAGACCCTCTTCTGCAGCCACAGCCTCTTGGGGTGGTCCTGGGTAAGCTGCAGCCCAGCACCTGCAGTAGTAAAACAACCCCTCCGCCCCCATGAAGCAAATGCCATCCTAGTCTACGCGCTTTACATGCGAATCTAAAGAAGAAAAAAGAAACTAACTTTAATTCTTTTTTAATAAAATCCTGATGGACTTCATCCTGCGACAGTCCATCACTACCAACAAAAAAATTGCTTGCCAGCCTCTTGAACTGAGATCCATGCACCTCAGCAGCAGTTTGTTCCCCTGGGTCCCCAAACAATACTGCTGTAGAGGGTATTTTCTGTATCTTTTGGGGATCCTTCTTTGGGACTGAAGCATTTGTTTTCAGCTGAAACTCCATGTAGAAATCTTTGCTCCAGGCCACGCTACCATTGCTAGGTCTAGTGCATCAGTGGCACCCGTTTCTCTCATCTTTCCTGCCTGTCTTTATGGATGTGCAATTCTTCACAAACCAGGGGTCTTCAAGAGGAGGTTGGATAGATATTTGGCTGGGGTATTATGATCCCAGCACTCATTCCTGCCCAGGGCAGGGGGTTGGACTTGATGATCTGTTCAGGTCCCTTCCAACCTTAGAAACTATGAAACAGGCAGCGAAGTTCAGGCCTGCTTTGCCCAGGCCTTTGATTTGGGTGGTGCTGCGTACCTCTGGGCTGGAGGCTGCTATGTTTTCAGATATATCTGCGTCCATAATAGAGTTATCTTTCAGATCCATATCTGTGTCCATAATACAATTATCTTACAGTTACCATAAATGAAGGGACATGGTTATGCCTATGGCTATTCTATACCTATCCCAACCTATGGGAATCGAAGGTAGGATTTCCACTCCATTTCCAAAAGCAGAAGATGATAAAAACTCCCACCTTTTCTGCTTCTAGCACAAACGCAAACAGGGAGACGGTAGGTCCTGCTCCCTTCTGCTTGTCTGGCTCAGACTGAAGCTTCAGTTACCAATTTCCAGTTTCATCCCATGTCCACGAGCTCTTCTGACCTGCTCCATCGAGCCAATATACATCACTTCCCTGTGAACTGAAGGGGAATCTATTTTGTTTGTAATAAAGCTGATTATCATAGATAAATGTATCTAATTAGTCTCATTTGCTGACACACAAGCCTTTAATTGCAAGTTGAATAATTAGACATATCTGCATATGCAAATGAATAGGGTTATACTATGTCAGTCTTCAACATGATTTCTCTAGAGACAAATAACTATATTTCAGGAGAGAATATGATATATTAATTTACATAGATCCAATAACTTTATTTCGAACGAGTCGCTCTCATGTTTGTTTATGTCGAGCAATAAGTGAAGAAATGTAAGAGATTTTATGTCGAATGAAACAGCTGGAAGATACTAATTTATGAGGGGGAAATCCTTGCAAACCTTAATGTTTCTCCGTGCCATCAATGAGTGATGGGAGCCGTTAGCATTTCCCGTAATAAAAAAATCTCAGTGCTGGAATGAGACAAACCTGTAAGCCTTGTGGCTGCGCGGGTCGCGTTCACCTTACAAGGGATTTGGAGGTTGCAATGCATAACCGTATTCTCTGCACAGAGCCACTGCAGTGGGGATGCGCTGCACTTTTTAGAGCTCCCCTGCAGAGCATGTCCTACAACACAAGCCATTTTCCCCCCTCTTCTTTCTTGCCGGCATTTCTGCATCCTCCCCTCCCCCTATGGTAGAATATATGACGTTATGCTTAAACTGTTTGGCCTGTTGTTTTCTAACCAGATGGCCACTGCAGCACTAGCAATGGTCTGCAATTTTGGTCCAGGTGCATGCCGGGATACATGCCCCTCCTCCATCTGGATGCAAAGCGAATACTAATCAGGCCCCAGAATGGGTTGCTGTTATTTCTAGTAACCCCAATTCGGGGCGAGGGATTCGGGGGCAAGACTTAACGGAGCAGATCCGTAAGGTTTTGTGCCCCCCAGGTTTGCCGCGTGTGTTCAGGCTTGTGCCGAAGCAAGATCTGAGCCCAGCCAGCCAACACTCAGCAATGCCGCTGGGTGAAAAAAGAATACAAATAAATCACCTTGAACCAAGTGACATTTTGGCGCTGGCAGGTGATCTCTCTCTGTAATGGGACATTTTTACGAGGCTGCCTAGTACAAGAACAAAAATCTGTGCAAAAGCCAAATTTCTGTCCAAAGAACCAATGCTTTAAAAAAAACAAAACAACCCAATTCCCACTTTGCGGAGGACTGCATTTCTACACTGGCTATTGGCTAGCACTGCAGTGGAATTGTTTCCCTTTCTCCCCCCTGCTTTGTTGTACTGTACGAGTCATCTCCAAGGCACTTAATTATTTCTGAAGTGAGCCCTGATAGTGGAGCACATGGGTTTACGCTGCTACAGATGCTTAATAGTAGAAATATTGCTCTGAAAGAAGTCTGAAGCAAGCTAATTAGGAAGCCTAAGCCTAGGTGGAATTAATGGGGTTGCTAATTATGTCCCTGGTAAGCCTAGGTTGTAGCAATATAAATAGCGTTATTAATGTCCGCACCATCACTCTGGCCACGTGACAGCCCCGCTGCCTCTCCTGGGGCTCTCTGTTGGGGAGAGGGGGAAGGGTTAGTGGGAGACCGACTGGTGCATCCCTCCTACCTAGAGGCTTTCCCAGTTTGCTGCACTCCAAGCGAGCGGCGTTCGAAATCAGACTGGACAAAGCACTAGCACATCTACTGCGGGGACCCAACCTGCCCAGGCAGCAGGGGACTGGGATCTCATGGGTCTTTTGGCCTCTCTAACTTTTGGCACTCGCTCCTTCCCCTGCCTAGCACCTCGCTGTGGCCGGGGCTGGGAGGTGGGTGAGAACTTGTGATCCCCACACTCCCTCCGCTCCTCATCTGCCATTCACACTCCCGGCATCCTCCCCATCCTGCTGAAAGGCAACGAGACATTGAGCTGCACCTCTGCAGTCGCATCCTTCCCAAAAGCCTTTGCAGCAGCCCCCTTTTCCCGTTCCCATGGCAACCGGAGCGGTGATGCTGAGTGGAGCTGACACTGTCCCAATTCAACCCCCCTCCTCTTCCTCGTCATGCCTGCCCTGTCCCGGTAGGACCAGGAGAGGGCAGCACCGGCTTAGGCCTGCTGAGCGAGTGGGGGGGGAAGAGAAACAAGGAATATCACCCAAATTAGAAACATTTACCTTGAAATGTGAGGTCTGATCTATTAATGGACCTACACAGATTTGTGTGTACCCTGTGCATTGGGACGCCGTAGCGGGGACAGATGCAACTCTGTTTCGGTGGCAAGTTAGGTCTGGATCCCTGCCCCTTTTCTTTGTAGTTATAATTTTTAATTTTTTTTTGGACTCTTTCTCCTCTTGCCTACTCACTAAAGCCAGAGCTGTCTTGGCATTTCATTTCCTGACCAAACCGTGTCTGAAAGGACAACTCTATTTCTCCAAATGCCAGGGTGTGCTCCTTTAATGGGTAGCAAAGACAGTTGCAGCAACAATTACGGTTAAAGGACTGTGATTTGGGGGCTCATGTATAATGGTCTTGCTGCAGTCAACTGCATTATCCATTTAACAACACGGGTTTTCAATAGGGTTGGCGTCTGAGGCCAGAGCTCCTTATAGCTGCAGTTAAAAGTCTGGTGCTTTTCCACGATTTACACAAAACTCTCAGAGCATTTATTTATTGATTCAGCGAGGCCCATTAGCAAGGTCCAGAATACAGGATTTTTTAAAACTTCTCTATTTAAAAAATAATAATAATCCAGATTTAATTCAAAGGTCACAAGCGGAAGGAAGTGGATTTAGCAAGGTCCAGAATAAAGCATTTTTTAAAACTTCTCTATTTAAAAAAAATAATAATAATCCAGATTTAATTCAAAGGTCACAAGTGGAAGGAAGTGGATTTAGCAGGTGTCAGGACGTACTTCATGCTGCTGGTTACTAGTGCTCCTTAAAAGCAGCACTTCCCTTCATCTTTTAACAATTCTCCCTTGCTAAAGGACCCGGCAAATCTTGTGTCAGATCAGCTTTAAACCTGCGGGTAAGCATGATTATTTTCTTTCGAGAGGTTTATGGATATACTGGATGTCGGCCTCCTGTTATTTCTGATTTTATTTGATAAACGGAGCTGCTTTGTTCTTGTGGGGGTGGGGATGAGGAGCAATGAAACAATACTTTCTTCTTAATGATTGATAGGACCCAAAATAAAATCATGTTTTCTTAATCGGACCATTAAACACTTCAGGATAGGAATAAAAGCGGGGGAATGATTGCGATATGACATCAAGTTACGTCCTGTAACGCCATACAAGTCATAACTGATAAGCACACCGTGAACCAGGAAGGATCTGTGTTTTGCTAAAAGTTTTTGCATCATCAGGAGAATTGGAGAGGTGCCTGGAGAACGCCGGCATGATGTGGGTTAACCAGCAGGCAGAGAGGAATCTGCATCAGGATGATTTTCAAAGATAAAACCAAGCTCAGATGCAATCTCCGTTGGGTGGGATTTGGTGAATGGCACCTCCGAAGGGAGACCTGCCCTACATAGAGCCCGGGCTGTGTAACAGCACGGAGAGGCAGCACCAGGAGAAGGGCGGTGGTAGGACACGGGAGAGGAGCCTCTGCCATCTGGGGCCTTGCTCTCTGCACGCAGCGGTGGGAACAGACCCCGTATTTGCAGACCCTGCGCAGGGCTGGACAGGGAAGGCGCTGCACACACACAACCTGGGCCTCCCTCCCTCTGGGATGCCTCGTAGACAGAAAGCCAGGCCGTGCCCTGAAATGGGCTTCGATCCTGCTGGAAGCACCGAAGCGCGAGCTGCTGAAGTCACCTATTTATTTGCTTGCCTCCTTAGAGTCAAGAGCCGCTTTTTTTCCTGCTGAAGCCAAAAAGGAAGAGCTCCTATTAAGCAGAGCAGGATGTGGCCCGTCGTGAAATCTCCCATGTTGGGCTTTTCTGCTTCTTGAATTTCTAGGCGCGGGGGAGTGCGTATTCAGCATCACCAGCAGCTTCCCCGCTGGAAGCCTGCTCTTGTAATCCACAAAGGGAAACCGGCTCCAGCGAGCGGTATAAGGCCCTATAGATTATTTATCACTCCGTTACGCAGTGTTTGCTAATTTTACTTCAGCCTTCTCTCCCCTTTTTTCCTGCAGGTGACAATGACAGATGGACGGCCCCTCCAGCAGGCTTGCACATGGGTGCTGACATGTATGCAGAGCTAAGAGTAATGCCTCGCGTGTGACCCCGCACCGAGCCACCAAATCTGATGCCAGATCAAGCCACAGGCAATCATCTTTCCCTTTGCAGCTAAGTTGCATCGGTTTCTCTTAATGATCAGTTAAGTGAATGATCAGTCCCAGTGAATTATTACTATTACTATTAAACATTTCTAGTGCGGTACCATCTAGAAACCTCAGCTGGATCAGAGCCCTATTCTATCAGGCACTGCAGAAATATGCAGGAGAGGACAAAGGGTTTATAACATAAAATACATTCACTCCACTTTACTTCTTTCCCCCTGAGGATGGGGTGTGTGAGGTCCGTGTATGCACACACGCAGAAATGCAAATCCACATGCACGTCACATCACCAAATAAACTCGCCTACTTGAACGTGGAATTATTCCTGCTGGTCCGTGCCCGTGTGTCCGGCTTGATACCCTCCAACCTATGCTTTTTTATTTTATTTCTTTGAGTTCAAAGCAATTTGTTCCCACAGCTCAGGTTGTACACACTGTAGAAGCCATCTTGTATGCCTCTCTCTCATCTGCATAGAACAGGAAAGATTTAGTGAAGCTGGGCTCACACGCAGCACCTTTATCCGAAAGCCACCGAAAGCAGCTTGGCCTATACTGAAAATCTCAAGGTACACTGCAACAGATTAAATTATAAAAGGCACATGTCCCTACCCCAGCCTTTACAAGTTCAGTCCCACACTGACACTTTTATACTGACAGCATTTCAATCCACCAAACCTTCCCTGTGGATCTGAGAGCAACAAGCCTGCTCTCTACCCATATATATATATTCATGTATAGGGGAGGGTTTTTTTGGCAAAGCAATGTCATGTTGCCTTGTTAAAAACCGGCATGTTGTCAAAACAGTTAGTGCTTTTTGTAATCTCAGTGACATAGCAGAGAGGGGGATCAAGTCACAAGCTTGGATTAATAAAGGAAGCTGTGTGGCCATTTCTGTGTTGTTTCCTTTATATGATTTGATTTCATCTATTCTTTTCTATTGGTGTGATGCGAGTTGATCTTGGTGGCAGTTTCTTTGGATAAAAGGGATAGCATTTTAATATAGGTCATTCTGGCTTTGGAACAGCTTCTCTGAATCTTGACTGTGCAGAGCATCTACAAAACAAGTCCGTCCCAGGAAGAGATTAAACAAATTAGCTATAAAAGATGTAAAGATCGGAGAGCATTTATATCCCCCGACTGCTTTAAAACATCCCTCTTTGCCTGTTTCTTTGCCCAACTTTTGGCTTTAGTGAGCGCCTCAAAATGATCCTAGAGCAGGTAAATCTATCAGTCTGTTCCCTGCTGTTGAAATCCCGTCCCTTTGCAAAGGGCCAAATGCTATTTTCAATTCCGCTAGGTTACTCTAGAGTAAATCTATTGGATTAACCTTGCTGTACCAAGGAGCCTGTATTACATATTACAATACTGTAGCATCCTCCACCGCCTGCTAATTTACTAGTGAGGAGTTTTTTGCGGAGGTATAGAAATATACTCAGTGCAGCAAGATGAACCTTACCCCCTGCTCCCTCCCAGCAAGTGATACCAGGGGGGTTCATCACTACACTCGGGCCGTTCCAGAGGTGATGGATTCAGGCCGACTTTTATATTCATAGATCTGATTATGGAATATGGGCCACTGATTTTGTGCCCCTGGTGACTTGTCGGTATTCGGACTGAAAGCCTCGCTTCGTGGATATAAGAAACAGGATCCCCCAAGACTAGAATATGATAGCACTGAGCGTCTTCTTGCTATATGTAAGGAATTAGAAATGCCTCGCTGCCCGAAAAGGTGTCCTGTACAAAAATAAAAATAAAAAAAATCCAACCTCCCCTATCCTTTCCTCCTCTGTCTGCTGTGAAATTCAGCAGGGTCCTGTTTTATCTGACGGGGTTTCTTATATACCCCTCGACGCCGTCGACTCTGAGCACCTTCCATTGGTACCGCAAACAAGGGGACTAACATCTGTCACGTGACGTTTCCTTGTCCTCTCATCCCTTGCCTGCCGGAGAATGATGTGGACGGCAGAGTCTTTTGTATTGTTGGCAGCATTTTGTTTCCGATGAACGCCGTTAAATGCACAGATCCTCTGCGGGCTGCATGGGCCCGGGTGAAAACCCGAGCAAGGAAGAGTCCTATAGCAAACATTTGCCTAACCTCCTGCATATTTCCTAGATGACATCTCATTGTTCCCACTTCCCTCCTCCTTCTCTGGGGGTGAGATGGGGGCTTTGCCTCCACTGAACCAGCCGGAGGCTGCCAACACAGAGCCAAAAGGGTTGTTGCAGGCAATCAGAAAGTGGCTAGAGTTTAAATCTTTGCTAAAGTGGTGAATAGTGAGTGGAGAAATATATCCTGTGTGGTCACACTCCCTGCAGCGGGAAGGAGGTGAGCAACATGCACGACACCACCCCTGCAGTCTCTGCACAAACAAGAGGAGATGCTCTCAGCTTGCTGGGCAGCTAGTTGACCACCTAAGCAGAAATTCATCTTGTACCTGATCCGGTACCACTGAGGTCAATAGGAGCTTTGCTCTAGACTTAATAGGCACTGGATGCAGCTCATTTTGCGTGCACGCATGTTAGTTAAAAGCAAAAGGCTCCCGTGACTCGAGGTGGGTGCTCGAAAACAAAGAACGTGATGTTTAATGCAAAGTGTACGATGATCTTACACGACTTTGAACCGAGGAAGAGGTGCATGATTTGGCCTGCTATCCAGTCCAATGCCTGCGACTTTTTTTTTAACCTCGTCGCCTTGTGCATTAGGCTGGTGAGAAAGGCTACGCCACCACCCTTCTTATTTACATCTCTGTCTGATCTTCCCGAGTCAGATTTGCAACGGAGTTGGCGTCCTTTACCTTGCACGCGAGTGCAACATCCTTTATGTGATCCAGAATAAAACACTCGCCTTCCACTTCCTAGAGCTCTTTCCGTCTCCCTCATCAATATTTTAACTTCATAGTCATTCCCTCGCCCTCTTCCTTTGCAGGCTGGGTTATACAAGAGGCTGGAAAAATAAATAAAGTAACCCCAAAGATGTGTCATTGTGCTAAGTGCTTTCAAATCTTCCAGGATGTCACTGTGTCACAATTTCAGTTCATTAGGCAGTACAGGGAAGAATCTGTGACATCAAAGCACTCCTTTTCCCTATAGAAATGGAAACAGCTCTTTTGATCTCAACCCCCAATATCCCCCCCAGATTAATATTTACTTGTACAACTGAAACCTACAGGGGATCCCTCACTCGATTCCTCCATATGCTCTGGGGCGGTTTCAGTTGCTTTCCCAATTGTTCTTGGAAATTCAAAAAAATTTTTTTTGCTGTTCATTTTGCCCTCTGCATCTCTAACCCAGCAGGAGAAAGCACCCAACCCACCTCGAGTCAACCCATCACTTTGAAGCTTGCCACAATCAAATGCTTTTCTTTTTGGAGACCCAGCCAGCTGTTTGTTTGATTCCCTAGTTTATATTGATTCAAGGAGATAATCTCCCAGGCCGCACGCGTTTAATCTGTTAGCTGCTAATGTTGCATGAGGTATGAGAATGGTCCCTTCTCTCCCAGATTGCCAGGGTATTTATAGCTTAATGCAGAGGTTTACAAAAGAGCCTCCATTTTCAGAGCAGCCCGGGACGTGTGCGTCTACGCGCGTGTGCGTGCGTGTGTTACAAAACAACTCTCATTGACAAATGGTGATGTTGCGGTTCTAATCCCAGGCAAAAATGTGACGTGCGGTTTGTGTGCTAAGAATACATCTCCAGATAGGAAGCAACGTGCGCTACAGCTCGAGTGAATTCTTGTTTCACATCCCTGTTGCCTAATATGAAGGTTCAGAGGCTATTTATATCTGAGCAGGGATACTGCCCTGCCTATACCATATACTTCCCTGAGACGCAGATACACAGCGTGCAAGCGGGGATGCAGGATGAACTCAGGAGTGTGAAGCCCTTCTTCCACATAAAAACAGGGACCGGATCTTAAAGCCAATTAGTGCAGGATTTGGTTAAATTTGTGTTAGCTAGAAACAAAATGGACTGGTAATGAATTCCGTTCGAAAACATCTCATTTCTTAAGAGGCTGCTTTCAAGCGTTGAGTATTAAAAGGGGAAAAAGATGAGAAGGGATGATAGAAAAGGACCGCAGACCCTATACTACCCATCTTTCATTTAAGCACTTCGCAGTCCTATGTCCTACGGTCGAGACAAAATGCAAACACGTGGTTCAAACAGCTCACTTTCTTCCGTGTTGTTTCTGTCCTTAAGCAAGTATATAACTGCTTGGGGCGATGAGTGGAGGTTTTTTTTCAAGTGGGATGTTTAGCATGTTTTTAAACCCCTCTTACAACCCAGTGTAGAGAAAAATCAGCGGTAATTAATAACCTGCTAGCTCACTGCAGTCCACCCGACTCCTTGGAAATGATTTCCCTGCAATTGCTGGGTCCCGAGTCCTAGTTGTCGAACCAGCTCTAAATTCCATAACACGGAAGAGAGAGATTGTCACTAATAAGGACACATTACCAATTGCTATATTTTTTTTCTATCGTTTTTTTTCTCCCGTTGTTTAGGGGGTTTAAGCAGCCTTGATTTTCTGTGGCTGACAACAGCACCCCATATGCTATTTATCTTGTCAAAACTCTTTCCCTCTGCCCTCAACTCCCATTTTGTTCTCATTAATAGCGATTATGAAAAATGGGGCTAAATACTTACTTTCATATGATTTATCCAAATGTTGAAGTGCATAATTGGAGAAGCTAAGACATTATCCCTTCAGAGTCTGTCAAGACTCAATTTCTGCATTTGATTTAATTTTTAAACTCATGACCCATAACAGTATGTATATTTATTGCCTTTAAGGTGGCCTGGCTGAATAGCAGATCTACCAGCCAGAAAGGGGACGCTGCATACCTTTTGAGGAATTTAAACAGTCGTTTTTGTTACGAACGCTTCCTTTGCTTGCAGGTCTTAACACAAAACAACCAGGATCAACAGAACGGGAAGTCAACGGGATGGAAATCCGTAGGAAGGATTTTTAAGAGCCAGCATCGTAATCTGATGCCAACTGAGAGACTCCCATCGACTTCGGTCAGCTTTAGATGCAGCCCTTCATGCACTGCTGTACGTGCAGGGGTGCGGGAGCAAAACATCTGGACTCAAAGGTTCGATCCCTGTGTCTGCTTAACACCTCCATGTCCGGACTCTCATCTACCTTGACTTCACATTAATAATTGCTCATCTATAAAATGCATCACTGCACAGTTAGATTCAAATGAACCCGGGGGGCTGAGCTTTTCGTACATACTCATGCTTATTAGTGCACACGCACACAAACACACAAACAGCCTTGATGTGTGTATCACTGCAGCGCTGACATTTTGTGCGGCGCTGTCTGTCTTTCTAATCCAGCATTTATACTCCTGTTTGCTTCCAATGACTTGCACGTTGCTTTGGTCCTGATGTCCAGCTGAATGCAAATGCTGATCCTCGACGAACTGCCTTGCTCACAGATATTTCCAGTGTGCAACTCAAATAAAATCCAGGAGTCCCACTGACTTGAACAACTGCTTTACCTGAGCAAAGACGGTTAGCACAAATCAATGAACGAAGGAACGCTGCATTTTTTTAAAATGCACCATCAAATCCTTGTCGCCAACAATGCCACCCTGCTCCCCAAATCAACACTGACACAGTGTTGAAATCGTTAATAAAACAAGTAATCAAGCTGCTAATATCTGCAAGCACCATTTTGGAAAAAGATAATAGACCAACCATCAGGGAGTATAGTTAATGTATAAAACAATTACTGTAGTCAGATGCTTAAATAAGAGGCATAGTGGTAGCAAATGTGTTACTGTACAAGAAGGCAGTTTACACTACACATGATATTTCAGTTGTAACGCTGACATTAAATAGAGCAAATTCTAAGATGCAACCAAATCTAGTTATCTACCAATTGTCCCCAGCAGCCTTTTTTTCCTTAACATGAAATCTGTCATGTCCACGCACCCGCTCACACTCTCTCTCTCTCGCACACACTCGCACACACGGTTTTAACTTGTTATCCTTGCTCGTAGAAAAGTAATATAATTATTTAAAGCACACTCAATTACCGCTAGCTTGTTCGTGTCAGTAGTTGTCTTCCTTTTAAATACACATGCAGTAATCAGTCAGAAGAGCTTTCTTTTAAGTAGACGTTTTAAACAAAAGGCTCTCATTGCTATTTCTGATAAGGACCTAACTGTTAATCTTTTATTTTGCAGTCAGCCATAAGACTTTGCAGTGCTTCTTCCCTCCTTGGGAGACTCTTGCGGTAAACAATAAGAATATTGATATTTTTAAACTCAGGATGCCTTGAAGGAGGCGGCAGTGCTTTTGGTTGTAGTTTCTCTAGCAGTGGGTGGTTTTGACCAGTTTAATTGCTACAAAGCTCTCCCTTTTCTTTTATTATCACTATTCTTTACCTGCACCCTGCCGCATAGAAATGGTTAGAAGTTTTCATTGTTTCTTTAATTGCAGTTCTTCTGTTGCCTGTCCTCTGGGAGGAGAGACAAGGTAACAGGAACCAAAAAATGTGTGGCAAGAGGAATGACAATAAAGGGAAAACTGTGGCTTTAGCTCTCCTGCTAGTTCTCGTTGCAATGGAGAGGTCTGATTGACCTAGGAGCGCTACTAAGGGAAGGTTTTCCCAATTTTTGTTTAACTCTGGAAGGAGGGAAAGAGCCCAAATTGCTACAAGATCTGGACTTAATTATGCTCTCCTTACATAGACCTGTTATACTGAATGCATTCACAAACTGATTGGGGGAAAAAAAACAGGAAAAAATTCACAACTTTTAATTTTAAAAAATTTTCCCACATAAAAAAATTGAACATTTCTACATTTGAAGCATTTCAACTGACTTTAGAGTTTCTGGCCCAAGAGGCCTGCCCCCCCTCCCTCTCTCCACCCCCCACAATTTGATCTGCTTTCTCCAGACTTGAAAATTGAAATGAATTTTCAAAATGTGAAAATGTTGGGCCAGCTCTAATATTCATAGCGACTGTATAGTATAGGTGGGATTATCATTTTTTTTTAAATTGTATAAATCAGAAGGCAGTGAAATTAGACCCAATATAGCACTGACAGAGAGGAGAACTCTTTATGTACTGCCGGGTGTATTATAGGCGGTAACTATGCCTATAACAATAACAATGCCTATAGCCAAGGCTGCCTATCACTTTCCATTATTACCCTCCGCTTTCATTTGCTTATAACTTTGATGAATGTTAGCCTGAAGTAGGAACAAAAATAGTGCAGACATTTCTCAGAGCAAGGATCAGGAAAAAATAGGTAGCTTGCCTATGATTGGAAAAAAAAAAGTCCTGACCTATTTCCTACAATCTTTGCACAATATACAAGTACTGTATACTGTCCATCTATATAGGGATGCATAATGGAGCATATAGCCACATCTCAGACTAGGAGGGGCTTTGGTTCAAGTCCTTTTTGTAGCATTTTCCTGTAGTTCTTGCAGGAAATACTTTTAATGCTGCAAATAGTGTAAGTGTTAATCTTATTTAGTGCTATGAGGCACTGGCAGGTTTCTAGGCACCATGGGGGGGATGCGTATGGAGAAGAGGGAAGGGGCGCAGGGTGAGAGAGAGAGGTATTACGATTGTAGTCAGAAACCCTTCTTCACCCTGCCTGTGAGGTCAAGAGGTCCAGTGATTTGTGTGGACCACTAGCTAAATCTTGATTTGAACCTAATCCCGTTGTCAGTGTAACATCACTGCCTCTAGTTGAACCACATCAGGGATGCCTTGGGTCCTAAGGATTTCCGTTCAATATTCTTTGTGATGATTGTGGTTTCTAACATTGGCGTTTTATTATATCACTTGTCTTTGTTTGATAGTTAGACAGGAAAATGTCAGCAGAAATTATCCCAGTTACTATCACTGTATATTTAAAAGAGGTTTAAATATGAAAGTGAAAAGGAAATCATTCAGGGCCTGATCTGTTTCTGAGGTTTGTCAATAAAACCTTAACTCCTAAGACAGTTGTCACAATGCATCTTGGTGCTTTGCATGACATGATGCCTGAACAGCAATGTCATTGGGATGCTTTAAATGAGCAAGCGTGGCTCCGTTATTAATTGTTTTTAAGATCATTAATAAGAAGATAATTGTCCTGAAGGGGAAAAACCTACAACTGACTGATCTGAAAAGATGCAGTGAGAACGCTATTATTTTCTTTATGCTTAAACAGCATTGCTAAAGGAAGGAAAAAGCAACCGGTCTATAGGAGCCATTTACAGATGTAAACTTGATGTACCTAGCTTCCTTTATAATTAGCCCTTTTTCAAAATGTATTTTCAATGCAATCATGCAGCATTTTATTTATTTTTTGTCAGTGCTTGTGCTGTGCCATGGATTATACCTTTCTCCCCCTAATTGTTGGCTCTTGAGAGAAATGTCTCAGTGTTTCCTTCAGAATGGGAGGTCAATAGGTCATAATTTGTGATTTTGAACCTATAGCCAGACCTAATTTATGGATTGCTTTCTCATTTTTTTTGCAGTCTAGCTGTTTACGCAAGAGATTTTCATCAGAAAGTACAAAGCAGATCCATTGTGCATAGTAACTTGGAAAAGAAAATAGTCAGGTTTAAGAGCTCACGAGTAAGATATATATGGAATTTATTAAAATGTAATACCACCCCGTATTTAACCCAAATCTATTGGTCTATAATATTAGATAGAAATCTTGTTTAATTTATTTTTTTTGACCTGATCAAGATCTCGGCTAGTTTACTCAAACAAGCAAGGAAAGTCACGTTGAGGAAATGAACCATTTTTAAAAAATATATCAGTAATTAGTGTTTGCTGTGTGCAATATATTTTTTATCTTCAAACCCGGTATATCAAATTAAATATCAACAGAATAATTATGTGCTTTTCCAGGTCTCCAATCATTTCAGCAATATTTGTCTTGGATCACAGGTTAAGGTTTTACATTACGATATGCCTACATTTTTTTTTTTTTTTAATTCTCTTAACTCTCCAGCAAATTAAAACTGCTGTAGTATCTGGTAGTACATCTTCTAAATGCTCCTTCATAGATGCTATGATGTGTTTAATCGGTAAATGTGTTTGTGATTCCTGTTTAATTTGCTTTAAGACTATTTGGACATGCCTTCATTTGAGCTGTTTCTCTCCAGGTCTAAGATCAGGGCCTGATTCAGGCCCCCGGGGCAGGCATTTGGAAGGCTCCAGTTGACTACAGCGGGCTTTGGACCAAGCTCCAGACAAGCAGGGCTCTTGCAAAGCATTGAAGAGACTATCGAACAATGCTGAAATGTGCCTGTGGCATTCTGCTTACACAACAGGGCTTTTGCTGGTGAGGATACAAAGGGAAACAGTCTGAAGTAGGCCAAAGAAAGGGATGTAGCATGCTGCATGCCTCAGTTCATTTCTGACTTAACTGCCTCACCAGCTCCTGGGAGCGATACCCTTGTGCTTCACATCACCAAAACCATCTGCTCTAGTTGTGCCTAGAATCGCCTAGTCCTCTAGAGGCAGCAGGGAGAAAAAGGCAAAGTGAAATTCTTCTATGGAAATAATAAAAATATGTTTAACCCCTTCAAGCCTGGAAACTGCTTTCTCGGCCCCAGACCGATGTATCGCACAGGTTGGACCTGCTTTCGGAAACCACCGCAGGCGTTTGGTGCATTATGATTCAGTGGACTCGTGTGCAAACCGGTGCAGCCAATGAAGTCATATTTGCTCTTGAGAGGTAGTAATGAGGGACCGTCAGGAAGTGGAAGCCGGGTCACAACGGACGTGCTGCGTCAGCTCCAATATTTCCGCTGTGACCTCCTGTTTTGCGCTCGTGCACACACACAACATCCAGGAAACCCACTTAGAAATGAGATTCAAGCTTTAGACCAGTGGTCCTCAACCTTTTTCGGCTGAAGGTACCTCTCGCAGGGCTCGAGGCACCCTTCAGAAAATGCCGGCTCTTAATTTTCACTCATTTTTTGACTCTGGAAAAAATACAGCTTTTTGTTTTTTGTTGCAAAGAGATCAAAAAAGACCACCAGAGCCTGAAATTTGTTCTGACACTATGGATTCTTATTGCGTTTTGAATCACATTTGCATGCCTAACAGTGCGAATGTTGCATGGCTTCCTGCAGCACCCCTGAAAGGATCTCAAAGCACCTCAGGATGCCACGGCACCCTGGTTGAGACTCGCTGCTTTAAACCTTAAGAGAGGAAACAACTTGCTCCTGGTGCTCAGGTGACTTAGGCACCAAGCAGCAGGGGACTGCACGTAATAAAAAAATCTCTTCTCCCAAGGACGTCAACACAGACCTCCCATGAAGGGCAAATGAGGGCCCGTGCAGTAGCCAAGCGCAGTGAGATGGGTAATAGCTGAACAAACCACCCTTAATTGTGGATTTGCTGCCTCTGGTGATTTTAGGTGAACCCTGGAACGTTACAAGAAATGCAACTTTGGGGATTCGTAAACTATCCAAAGTCGAGACCTTTGCTGTCAAGATAACACGAGATGCTATCAGCACCAAAACTAACATGCATAAAAAACCAGAGGAAACCGCTTCACCTGGATAAAAACAGACACCAGGTTTACAGGGTTAATTCTGGATGAGCTGCATACAGACGCTTGTGCAGAGGCTGCTGATCCTCTGTTGGCGAGATAGGATCTCAAGGAGTTAAAATGAAGCACACCTCCTCCTGCATTTATGTCACAGCTCTCCCTTTTTGTGTGTGTGTGTGACCAAGCCAAGTTCTTTTTTAGCTCTACCCTTTTGAAAACTGCTGGTTAAAGATAAATTAAAATGCCAGAACTGAAATTGCCCACGTTAGGCCCTGAGGGAGCCTGCACTGTCATCTTTCATTAGATACTGATAGACCAAAAGCCCAAGGCAAAGTGAAAGCTGGTTCCTAAGAAAGGGCTGCAAGCCAGGAGCTGCATCTCTGTGCTGTAATCTTGCATCTCTGTCCTTTTAAGTTTAAGCTGAGCAATACTTTCTTCAATGTGACTGCTTTCTGACTGCTAATTTCAGGCCTAAAAATCAACAGGAAATCTGAATATAGCATGCAGCAGAGTGCCAAACCGGTGCGACAAGCAGTAGCATATTCTCCGAGGAATCGGATGCCTTTGTCCAGCGTCAGACCAGAGATGCTACGGCACGGACACTCGTCTGCGTTTGAACAAGCAGCAGCTATTTGGAGACGGACTCACAGATTCTTGTGAGAGAGCCAACTCATTAAACAAGTCCGTTTTGAAGTCACATACTTTCACCCAAACAAATGCACTGTTTTCATACTGATTCTTCAATCATTTCCAAATAGCTGCTCTCGCCTTTTGGGTTCGACAGCGTGGGCTATTGATGATATAGCTCAGAGATGAAAATATTTGATCTCAAATTACGTCTGCTCAGAAAGCTTAATAAGCCCTAAAGGTCAGTGACTTTTCAACTTGCCTTCCCCGCGCATTTGAGCTGGCAATGTGCTATGGTTCAGGAAAGTGAGGCTAGCTCTGAACGTGGTCCCTGATCCGGGCGCTCCAAGATAAACTGGATATGCCATTAAAGTAGGGGTCAGGAATCGTCTTAAGGGAGTGAACCAAATCTAATCTATTTGGATTGGGAGACATCAGACTGTTCTGCCCCAGGGGCAATCTTCTCATCCCCTCCCCCTGCTTTGCGCAGAAGCGTGCGGACTCTGGGGGAGAGGGGAGGGGCGGACGCAGCGCACAGGGAAAAGCTTGGCTGGGAGAGACTGCAGGAAAAGAATTAAAATCCAGGCAGAGGGGAAGGGAAGGATCAACACACCCAAACTGCATGCAAAATAATGTCTGCTCACCTGGCCTTTATATCACACGACACGAGGATAACTGGAAGTGGGGAACTCTGTTGCAATGGCCTTGACATGCATCTCCCTGCAGTCAGTGACATGCTTCCCACTGGACCTCCATCATTTCACCGCCTCCTCGTCCCGAACAGAAAACCAGCGCCTGCCAGCCCCATAGCAAAGCTGCCCCATAACCAATGCATGTAAAACCCTCCCTGCACTTGTGTGGGCAGTTACAGAAAGCAGAGCAATGTCCCTGAATGGGTCCACATGGCTACAGACCTGAGTCCTTCAACAGTTTATCAGCTCAGAACAGCCTCCTTTGCCCTTGTACCGAACTATCTGTGTCCCACCTCTCTTCTCCAACATAAGGAACACTGCTGCGGTAACTGTTTGTGAAACCCAGCTCAAGTAACCACTGCACATCGCTCAGCCGACAGAGGCAAAAAGGAAGCTCGAGACAAAGAACAGATTCACTTTTACAGGAAGTCTAAGCAATACCTGCTAATAAAGGTCTTGTCAAGCTGTCCCACCAAGTCACCGTAAGATCCTACCGCATGTCCGACCTTTGGGATGCAAACAAGGGTGCCCGCTATCACCAATTGGGAAGGTGGGATGGCATCTGGCAGGGACCCATCCACCTGGAATGGCATTGAGACCACAAATAAGTGGCCACCTTCTCATCATACCATAATCATTACTTGCTCATCACCATCCTGGACTGGATTCAATGTGGTGATTTACCTGCAAGGGGCCCCAGGATGCCCTGCACCATTACTAATCACCTAGGAAAACTGTCAACCCAGTTTGAGTGGGGGTGAGACCCCGCTGATTCGGCTTCTGGGGGTCAACAAATAGTTAAGTCTTTAGTTCCCTGACTCCTTTACTTTGGATGTCTTGTCTCACTAAGCTTCTCTGCCTGCTGCTATATTAACTTGTGCTCTGTATGTACAGCGCAAAGCAAACAACACAGCACAGGAAAGCCCTGGGTATCTTTTTTCCTGCAGTGGGCAAGACCACTCCACTTCATACACCATTCGCAATGGATTGAGTACATGAACCATAACACAAAGTAAAGAAGACTAGAGGAATATATTGTTCCAAAAGTTATTGTGCAAGGCCCCTGGGAATTCATTTGCAGGGCACCGAGACTTCAGAAGAGGCATCAATAATAGAGCCACATTTAGCAGCACACGCGTAAGTGCTCCTGATGACTCTGCATAGATGCAATGCCCTGCAATGCTGCCTGCCTCCAAACCCCCCACAGAAATTGGGCTACACAAGCTGGTGTTATTTCTGAAGTGGTTTTCCCAGGGGTCTTAATGAGAAGAATAGATGCTGTTGTACTGCTTGTGCTACGTAACTTGGCATTTTGACTGTGGCTTTTGTTTTACTGCATCCCTGCTTCAGCAGGCCACAAGAAAGGGGTCTCTCCCATAGCACTGACACTCCCTTGCCTTCTCTTTTTTAAAATTGCTTGGCTCTTTTAATTCAGGTGTTTTGGACCATGGGAAGAGTTTCATCTACCCAGCCGTCACCCTAGGCATTTCCCATGCAGTGACCTAAGTCAAGTCACAGCAATGGACATTAATATCCACAGCCTATTTCATGGCTCTGACTCCACAGATAATAGTAATATCCCACTGACTCCACGGATGCTTTGGTTTGATTGCATGGGGCCCACAACTACAGATGCTATTTTGATGCCCCTATACTTGCAAGCCCAGCACCCCTGGAACATCGATTCCAAGATCAATGTGCTTTTGAACAGCACCACTGGGTATTATTGGTAGCCTGTCCCTCTCTGCCACCCTCTTAAAGGACATGTCACTGTCTTGCTTTGCACAGACAGCGGGGTCAGATGCTAGTTATGACTATGCTCACCCCAGTCAGCTGGAAGTCCTCAGTGCCAGGGCCTTATAAACACATATAAAAGTATAATTCCTGGCAGAATGAGGTAGCATGGGGTATATACCAAGTAGGATTTTCCTTGTTTGCATTCCCAACTTTCCTACAGATTTATTGTGGGGTTTTTATCATTGTCTTGTATGACACTTCACAAATCCCAAATTTTAAATTGTATTCATAATTTTGGTGAGCTGCATATTCTATCATAGGACTCCCCCAAAGAATTTGTTTCCAATGGAAATGAATTCCATCTTAAAAACCAGGCCAGTTGTAGCATCAGAAAAAAAGGGCTCTGTTTGTTTGTTTGAAAAAAAAAAAATCAGCTGGAAAATGAGCCTGATCTTCCTTCAGTGTGTTCTGACCTTAGTGATATTTCCCCTGAAAATAGGGCTGAATATTGACAGTTTGCAACCGACTGCAAAAAGGACCTGTTCCACGCTGAGCTGTGAAGATGCAAGGCAGTTGTGATTTGCACCTGTGTAACTGGGAGCTGAACTCCTTCATCATCCGTGGCAGCTGCTGCTGCTGCCTTGGATCCAACTCCTCACCCTGTTTTCCAGGCAGCTGTCTTGCTGCAAGGCTGGACCAGAAACCCATGAGACTCCCCTCTTCTGAGTAAATCAAAGGGTCCACAAAAACCTTTAGCCCTGCCCCAGGTAAGTCCTTCTCTTCAGCTGCAGGATAGCTGCAGGTAGTGAAGGATACAGGCCATGCCCTACGTCTACCTCTGCATTGACTAATATCCTTGGGACCCAGAACAGCTGCCTCGTATGCATTTCCCTACTCTCAAAGCTGCCCTGTTTCTTCAGCCCCTCTCACCCACAGCAGCCAAAGGAGGCATCCTTGCTGCAGTCTCTGCAAAGCCCCAGGCCTTGCCCCAGCCCCCATCTCTAGCACCCTGCGAGGGACAGACTGCCCTTTTTATACAAGCCCAGCTGTCAGCCTGCAACACATGACCTCTCCCAGTCAAGTGCTGCTTCTCTGTCATGGTCTCCTTCCCAAGCATTACAACTGCCAGGATTGAAAGGACTTAAACCGTGGACTCGAGATATGCTCTTAAAGGGGCTGTGTGACTGCAGCAAGGTGCGACTCCGCTGTTACACTGGGCAAAATGGACTCGGAGTCAGGCCTGGACGATCCTGTATTCAATGCCATAGGATTCACCCCCTGCACCAGTACTGCCGGCTCATGAATCAGGAGGCACATGAGAGTGGCTAACAAAGCAGAGATTTAAATAACAGGTGATTAAATGCTGAGTAGTGTTAATTTGTCTTTTGGTCTTTGAGCTTTTAGGTGTGCTGGGGTCACGTGTTCAAGTTTTTCTCCAGCATCAGAAGGACTAGAAAATGAAATGAACCTCCCCCCACTCCTGAAAGCATCACAAAACCACCGAATTGCAGGAACGGGTACTGAAACCCCCCCCAAACCCCATGAGATGAGCAGTCTAAGCTCACAATAAACATCATGAGAGCTGACAACGCTGCACCTCTAGCAAGGCATCCTTCCCAATCAGCGCTGCTGCTTCATTAGCATGCATGCTGTAATCTCATTTGCTCCAGTACTGCTTTGATGTTAATTCCAGTGTTTTGGTGCAATGTGCTATTGTACTTTCTGCTTCAGAGCTAACGTCCCTCTCTTCTGCAGCTCCTTCGTCCTCTTTGTTTTTCCTGTTTGGTGACCTTATCCCTGCTTCCCCCTCGCTTGGCTATGCCACTTTGGACCAAGGCTCCCGTGTGGTCTTCCATGGGTTTGCTCACCTCCCTGAACCCTTGCAAAGTGGAGCTGTGTTGATTATGTTTGTTCTGCAGCTGATTTACTTAGTCGATTCCTTCACTGTTTGCTTCAGGAATCCTTCTGCCTGCCTCTCACATTATGAGTACCTCTTGCCTGGGTTTGCTACCTCCACAGTGAGATGTACAGCTTCCAGTAATTCTGTAAGAGAGTTTGTCTGGAAAGGGGTTGAAATTTCAGCATACCCTTCACTCACACCGTGTGATACCTGCCTTATCAAAAAAAAAAATCTATGCATGCTTCTATGCACCATAACCATTTGGCTTATCAAATAGTGAGCAAATCATCCAAAACTGAAAAGCCCCATCTCATGCAGTAACCTTCTTATCTAACCAGCTGGCATGGAGAAGTTCAACTTGTGTTTCCCTGCACCAGTCGGATACACTGGTACGAGACCCTGTCTTGCATGGGGATTACAGATGCTATTCCAAGTGTGTGTGTGTGTGTGTGTGTGTGTGTGTGTGTGTGTGTTTAAGCGGTATAGTCGTCCCCCCCCCCCCCCCAACAAAGTCATTCATTTCTAGTAGCATTTTTAATACCCATCCCATACATTTTAGTCACTTTGGGAGAGTATTGGCTCAGAACTATGGACCGATTTCATTCAAAACACAGATCTACAAGAGAAGCTGTTCTAGTCTCTGGTCTATGAAACCAAGGATTTTTATAATTAGTGTCTTGCTTAAACATAATTTTTATCCCCAATTTGAATATTAATTAGCGAGAGAGGCAGAGCTAAGTGCCATGATGCAGCAGAACGCTGTGAGCTTTTCTACCCCACTGAGATGAGAAGACCCTCCCTCAGGACTGCGCACAAGACACCAGGAAATGGAAGCTTTGCTTTATTGTTACTTGCCACATAATACATCCATCTTCTATGCTGACATTTCCTTCGATAGGAATTAAGTATAATACTCTCCAGGGGCAATACTGTACCTCCAAGTCTTCCGACGGTTTGTTTCCTATTTTCCTAGTAGATTCCAAACAAGGAGCATTGTTCTCAGCACGGAGCATCCTCCCTCTCTCTCTTGCTGGCTGGCTGACACAGCCCCCAAATGCACTGCTTAGGGAGACGTGGGCAACACCCACCCTTTCTTTGCATGCTTTCAAAGCTTTTTTTTCACTTGAAGGGTCAATTTGGCTTCTGTAATGCTTCCAGCAGATCCTCATGTTCCTGATGAGGACAAAGGCTGCCACTGAGAGTGAAAAATGCCACCACGTAAGCTACTCAGCACCGCTCTTCAATGCAGTGATGTCAGGTATAGATGCAGCCCTTTTCACAACCATCCTGAGAGGGATCTTCCTTGCAGAAGGAATGTGGTTCTAACCAGGTGATCACACACATATCCCTTATATACAGGCTGAAGCATATTAAGGCCTCAATGGCTGAGCTGATGCTTGCACTGATGAGCATTTGCTCATTCAAATGGTCTCATTGACTGTAATGAGACTACAGAGGTATGTAAATGCTCACAATCAGTGAAGCTCCACAGCTGACTATATACAGACTCTAAAAATAAGTGTGACACCCCCAAACTTGCACCTTAAAAAAGCAGGGGATTACCAAATGGCAGCACACCTTTTAACTATACACTTGTGCCACACAGACCACCTGTTCTCAAGCCACTGGGCCCCTCTGCCTCTCCCATCAAGATGCAACACTGCACAGCTGTACAGGTCAGCCAGGAATATTGGCTAATGCTGAGGTTGTAATAAAGGTTTTATATATATATATATATATATATATATATATGTGTGTGTGTGTGTGTGTGTGTGTGTGTGTGTAGTGTGTATATATATGTGTGTGTATGTGTGTGTGTATGTATATATAGTGTGTATATATATGCGTGTGTATATGTATATAGTGTGTGTGTGTATATATATATATATATATATATATATATTCTGATGGTACAGAATAGTCAGAATAGGCTGCTTAAATGTAGGCCATCCAGAGTTAGGTCCTGAATCATGGTGCATGTTCACAGGTGCTGACTACTGATGGCTCCAGATATGCATATATACATATATATATATATATATAGAGAGAGAGAGAGATCTATATCTAGATATAGATCTACAGATATCTATAGCTATCTATTTATCTATCTATAGATCTATATGTTGATATATATCTATATCTAGGTATAGATATATGCATCTCTGGAGCCATCAGTGGTCAGCACCTGTGAACACTCACCATGATTCAGGACCTAACTCTGGATGGCCCACATTTAGGCAGCCTATTCTGACTATTCTGTACCGCCTGTCTTTACATCCAGAGCCTTAAAGGAATGGACATTTTAAGCCCACCATTTTAATTAACCTAATTTAATGTCAGCACTTGCAAGGAGTTTGGGGCTGGTTTTCAGGCCGCAAACACAATGGAGGCTGCACAGTCGCCCCGCGTTCCATTGTTGACTGGCTTTTGCTCTCTGTTTGTGCAATAACCTATTGAACTTTTCCCGACTGTAATTCAATATAGAATAGATCCTTGCAGGAAGCTTTTTTGGCAGGGAGCACTGAAGGCCTTGAATCAATTTCAGTTTTCAGCAGGGTTGTTTAATGTATTGATACCAGCCAGAAAAAAAAAAACACAGAGAAAAAAGGATCAATGTTACTTTTATTTGTCCTGAGCTAAAGCTTTTTGGGCCTGTCCTTTGTGACACTGATACCATGCAGCGTGTGTCCATTGTGCCACCCTCATCGAGGAAACGCAAAGGTTATTAATGGGAAACAATTTAGTTTTGGTTAGGATTTCTTTTTTTTTTCCTTTTTGCAAACGTTTTATTCTTCTACAGAAGAAAGGGAAGAGAAATGGATGTCAGGTCAGGCAGGGGAATCATCTTCCAGGATAGCTCCAGGCTGCACCAGGGTGTCTCAGCTCTTCTGAACTATGAAGGGACCGAAAAGCATGGTTGAATCAGTACATAAAGGTACTGATACACAGGCTCCATGGAGCTGTTGTAGAGAAATCCTTGCAACAAAGAGAGGATGCCAAAGAAAAAATTGTCTGTGCATGCTCCAGATCCACTGACCGTGACCTCACTAAGGAGGGATGGGAAGGGAAGTGAGGGCCCGGCACCTAACATTAGTCCCGGCTGCAGGCTGGATGCCCTGGTTCCAGACTCAAGATAAGGAGGATTATTTTCTCCCAGGCCTTTCCCTCTGGCTGTGCAGAAGAGACAAGATTAGCACCTGCAGAAACCTCCAGCATCTGTACTGAAGTGGGAACGCTCTGCTTTTAAAAAATGAGGCATGTGCTTCTACAGTAGGCCATTCAGCCACGCCATTAGGTTGGTTTAGCAAAGAGTCTGTGCCAGCCCCTAGCTTTGCCCAGCATCGCTTGGTGTCAGAGGATGCCCATTCAGCATCTCCAGCCCTACAGGTCCTCTGCAACAGCTGGAAGAAGTGCTGCAATGAATGCATGGGCTTGCAAATCACAGGAGGAGAGGGAATCCTCCTCTTGTAAGTCCAGCAACTCAGATCTTCTGCGAGTGGGCAGAAAAACCATTCTTATATAAACCTCCTGCCGGGGATGCACGAGGACCGGCTGGCTGTGTGGTCCCAGAGCAGTGCGTGTACCTGTAGGTGGTATGAGGACAGGCAAGGGGGAGAGATTGGGAACCTGCTTCGATGTACATCCAGTGGCTCTGGCTCTCCATGCAAACAGCACAGACAGGCTGCACTTTCTATACCAGTGCCCAGAACGGTGGCTGGGGTTGGGAGCTTGGCTTTGAGCAGGGAAAATGAACGTCACCATCCTGCATTGCAACTGCCGAACGCTTTAGGAGCATGGAGAAAATTTTACTCCTTTTCTTCTTACCGGGCGGTTGCTTTTCACTGCCGTTGGTCTGTTTTACTGTCAGCAGAACATGGGCTGACCATCACAAAAGCTAACAGGATGCTAGCAGTCAAGAAAGGGGCTCCTAAAAAGGAAAAAAAGTGCACAAGTCCTTGCTACTGTTAATAAATTGTGGAAAGAAAGCACCTCCCTGTATGGAAGACAAGTGTGGCACATCAAAAATACTCCCACAGGACAGACATGTTAATTGTTACTTAAGCAATCAAGCTGGTTCCAGTTTGCCTGGGGTGAGGAAGCGGCGAGAGAAGGTGTCTTACTGCTCGGGTGATAAACAACGTGCGCGGGGGCCGCTCCTTGCTGGGGAACCTGGGCCGTGAGTGAGAATGAAAACCGTGGGCCACGGTGGAGCACTGAGGCAGACACTCCAATATTAAACTCAGCAGGTCGTATCCTCGTGCTCGGCAGACTGCTCCTGCAGCGCGTGGGCCGGGGAGGAGCAGCTGGCCTAGCTGCCAGAGAAACCAACCAAAATGCAACACGCAGGGGAACAGGAGGGGAAACCATACCACCTACGTGACTTGAGTCCTGCTGGTTTGGAAAACTTCTCTTAAATCATTTGTTTTCCAGAATTGGTCTGCCGTGAGCCAGAGAATCGCACCGCAGCACAGGAGCTGGGAACGGTGACTTGAGCGCAACTCGGCCGGTTTACGTCGAAAGCTCTCTCCTTGGGGTTAGAGCTAACTTTCTGCCACGCTCGTTTTCTGAAGTGGGATCAAAACAGGTGAACAGGTGTATATGTCTGTATATTCATCATATTCATCTCTCCACATAATTAAACACCCAAACTGATTGGAATCAAGTATTCAGTGTAGCGAGTTGCGCCAAAGTAAATTCGGAAACAAAGCCCGTGTCTTATACCGAGATGCTGCAGCGTAAAAACAAAAAACCCGCTCCACAAGGTGTTTGGGAACTGTGCTGTGTGAACGCAGTTGGACGGGGCAAGCTGCTACCCTGCTGGATGTTAGCAAAGACAGGAAGAAGATAACAAATACACTGCCAAAGTCGTACTCACAGTCAGAGATATAATGCAGAGAGGTGTCTCAATGAAGGCTGGGATAGTCTCAGGACGGGACAATAGGGAAGGGTTTTTTCCGTGCGGGGATTGTCTACTGACCTGTGCTGGATCAGCCAAGAAACCTGGTTTCTGGCAAAACGCCACCCTGTATAAAAGACAGGAAAGAGAAGACAGCCCCTCTTGTAGGCTGGGGCAGAGATTGCAGCAGGGAGACCCGTATCGTCTCCCTGCAGCATACAGGCCATAGCCTACAATGCGCTTCTTGCTCGTGGATCGCTGTGTCGGTGCAGAGATGTACTGAAATCCCCTGGGCTCATCCAGGCATGCAGCGCTGTCTGTGCGGAGTCCGCTGTGGGAGCAGAGCGGCATGTGCAATGCGTATGCACGTGTGCATGGGGGTACGTGGGTGTGTGTTTGTATGCATGTGTGTGTAAATGCACGCATCCGCACTTGAGAAATTAGGCAGGGACCCTGCCTTGCCATGACGCTCCTCCCTCCACTTATAAATCAGAGCAGAATTAATTCAGGCACCACGTTTTATTTGATAAACGTCAAAATATGTAAATACCGGGCTCTCTTCCTACAGTCGCTAAAACAAATGGAAAACACATTTATTAGCATAGAGATGAGTTTAATCAAATCAGCGGCGAGTACAAATTAGCCACAGGAAACGTAATGAGCTGGGAATTAATTAGCAGCATAATGATAATAACTTTGCCTGCTGATTACCTTGCGGCCATGGCGCTCCCCCAAGGGCCTTCCATGGGTTCTCCAACAGCTGATCTTTTCTGCTGTGAGAGTCCCTGAACTGGAACAGGATGGCCGACAATTCCCGTGCAACAGACTGGAGGAGGGGAGGAGGAGGAAGGGGGAAAAAAGCATGTGAAAAACACACCCAGGCTCTCTTCACCTTTGCCAGCCGCTGGCTTCTTGTTTCTATCCCATTTGCTGTCCTTATTTCTCCTTTCCATCCAAGAGCTCTCACCCCTCTCTCCCTTTTACTGATCCACTGGCTTCTTGCCCTGAGGAAACGACTCCTGATACAACACAATGCTTTACGGAGGGGGTAAAATAGCTGAGCGGCGCCCGCGGTATGAATAATGATGCACCGTCCAGCTGTAGGGCTGGTGCTGCGGTGCAATGTCAGACGCCGGGACAGCAGTCGCCTCGTGCCGGCACCATTATTTCAGCAGCTTGTGAGGCAGTGGGTGCTTGTAACACAACGTTGGCACCAGGTGACATTGGGTCCTGCTTTTTGGGAACCGAATAAGCCTGTTGGTGCTTTGCACGTGGGTTGTGGGGGTCTAGGGAATGGCGGTGTCCGCTCAAGACTCAGCTGGAATTTTCTCCACCGCACGGCTGCTACATGGGAGACGAAGAGTTGGCTGATGCAGAAAGTTGATGAAATCCTGAGCTTGTAAACTAATTGTTGGAGGCCAACGGTGATGGAGACCAGGGCGGGAGGCAAGAGCAGGAGCTGCAGGATGATGAAAAGGGTCCATTTCTCTGCTTCTCATGATTTGTTTGCATTTATTCCATAGTACTTCTCATTACAGCACCAGAATAATAGTGGGCATCTCCCCTGGAAGGAGCTAACGGCACTGTGAAAGCCTGGCTGAATCAAGCCTTGTGCCCTCCCTGCAAAGAACGATTATCCTTTTTGGCCCAGAGAGATTGGGACCCAAGCACTCCAATATGGCAACCTAAATCTTTTTTTTTTCCGGTACCTAACTAAGCAGAAAGGCAGCAGAGCTAAACACCAGAATTAAAAAAAAAAATCAGGCCACTCCAGATACCTCCAGAGAGAGGGAGAGTGGATGTCACTCAAAGCATCCTAGTCTGGAAATGTAATGTGGGATGATACTTCCACATCACGCAGGAGCCAGGAAGAGACTGCATGCCTCCCAAATTCCCAAGTACCAGGCCTTGGCTGATGGGCAGCTCCCACCTTGGAGATTTGGCCATGTTCTGCACAAGGGCTCCATGCCACGGAAACACTGCTGAGAGAAAGGGAAGTAGGGTAAAGTACCGAGGCTGTCAGATGGCCTGAAACAGAATCAAACAGGGAGAAATAAAGCACATAAAAAGGAAGGAAAGGACAGAGCCAAGAGAAGGACCTGTCCATTTTAGACAGCATCCTTGCACCTATGAGATAACTGCCCCAGCGGCATCAACTCCACTGGGCTAATGCAGAAGCACTGCCTTCTTTATATACTGAGATTAAACCAAAACTAGAGGCCTCAAATGCCTCCAAACACTGAACTTGGAGGTTTCCACACATTTGAGGTGTGTATGTCTATATACATACATAATTTAAACACATGCACACACAAGGACACACAGGTACCTTCACTGTATACCACTCGCTCAAATAAAACATAGCCACATGAATCCCTGTTTTGTACACGCAGGTGAGATTTTCAAAACTGCTTTTTGCCTAACACTGCACTCATTGACCTGGATGGGGTACATGCAACTGCCCTTAATGTGACCAGTGTTACGTCATTGCCTCGAAAAATCCCAACCCTATTTGATCTGTACATCCAAATCCCAGGTTTGGGTGTCTTGGGGAAAGGACAGCTGGGCAGTTTTGAATACATTCCCATGCTAACAGCTGCTTGCAGATATTTAAAGACTATATTTTCAAACAGAAATGTGCAAACCATGCGTGCACACCCAAAACTGCACCCAAAAGACCCACATATGCATAAAAGTAGGTGACTCCCCAGGTGTGCGACTGCTGGGCTAGCACACTACCTTTTTCCTTGCATAGTCACCTGTTTCCTTCTGAGCACATACAAATTCTGCAAGCACAAATCCCTGGACACTGGCCCCTACACATACTCTGCAAGAGCCAACACAGCCTTTTTTTTATACACTTGGCCCTGCAGATCTAACAAGGCCTCCAAACCCAGGAGGCAGTGCTTGCAGAGAGTAAAAGGATGAGGTCCTACTCAAAGCCAGATCAGTCCTGGCATGCTCCCTGGTAGAGGATGCACCACTCAGTGACAGGCTGATTTAATTAAACTCATGCAAGCACTTGAGGTAAGCGGGGATGGGGAGGGGGCCTTCAGTGGTTACCCTAACTGAATCTAAACCTGGATTTCCATTCACATGCATGGTATGAATCACCGATAATAATGCAGTGCTTTAATGCTACAGCTACAAACAGTAACACTTCAACCATAGGAAAGCTCAAAGCTCCTTTCCAATGACCACTATTATTATCTCAGGTAGAAGAACAGGGAAGTGAACTGGAAGCAGCAGGACAATGATTGAGTCAAGAATATTACCCAAGGCTGCTGCACCCCAGGCCCGGGCTCCATCCACTAGGCCATACTGCCTCCCATAAGTCTGGTGATTCATTGTGCAGGATCAGCGCTTTGATTCTTCAGTGTGCCCATTTCCCTTTGCTACCTGCAGGCACACAGCTTACCTGGTGATGCATGCAGGAGGCCAATATTTGATTCATGAGGAGCTGAATCAATATAGACCATAAGTGAATCAACAGTGATCATAACATATAGAGGATTTTGGACACTGAATCTATATCATGAGCCTTCATACTGGAGCCTGCGCTGCCTTTACCTTTTCTGTTCATTCAGCACCGGGAAGAATTCTTCCTGCCACAGAGGCAGGGGGAAACGTTCAGCTTTGATCCCCTAACAGAAACCTGGTAAGTTAATAAGAACTGAATGTGACCCATGACATTCAAGGCTACTTAAACCTACAATAAATTTAGGCCATCTTCCACTTTAAGCAGAAAACATAAGGCAATTTTGTTTTCATGCAATTTTCTTGCCAAAGCTTTTTCTTAAAAATCTGTATGGTTGTCATGTAAAATATGCCTTGGTTTGTTCTAATTTAGATTACGCATATTTGTCCTCAGTGGATGATTAAGTGCTCTGATCTTGACTGCTAAGTTAGCAGCAGGGTACCCGTACAAAGAGATTGGAAGTCTCATTGGATAAATTGCATAGATGTAATCCTAGCTGTTATGGATCTGGTTTTCTTTTTCATTTCAAAGGCAAGTGCTGTCTTCTTTGCAGTAATAAACCTACCCTCTAATGTATTGCAGAATGAGGCTAGGCTTGATCCTAACTCTGCTCCCAATGGTTTTAAAGCAGTGTAATGCCACTTTGCACCAAATTCGAATTTCAGTGACATCACAGTAAATCAGGATTTTCTCCATCAGCTCCAATGCATCACTTCGGATTTTCACAGGTCAAACTGAAAACAGCATTTGGCTCGTTTGGCATCAGTGGAGTTATTCCTGATTAAACCAAGCTACTCAAGATTAGGGAGCGAAGGCATCTTGTGCTCTCCGTGCGACTCAGCCCATTCAAAAAACTGCTAGCAGAGTTTTCCAAAATGGGAAAACACCCGCAGACTTGAAGCGTTCTGCCAATCTTAGTTGAACAACGCTGAGCGAGGAGTGTACACTAATCCATTATTACCTATGAGGAAGTGGGTGCTATTTTCATTATTCATTTGCATAATGTCTCAAATATGATTTGTTTAAAACGACAGTACAGTTTCTGACATATGCTGTACATCTATTAAACGTGTTGTCTTTGGAAAGCTGCAGTGCTCAGAAGCAACCGTAACAGGACTGTCAGGATCCTCAGAACACAAGGTGGTTTTTCCCCCCGCTGCTTTTTTTTTACCTTCTTGGAGGTGTAAAAAAGCTTTCAAGACCATCAGAATAAATGGATTGTTTACTGTGATGTTTGTAGCCTTGGAAAAGGGGGGTGGAGGGGAAGCCGTCAACAACTAGCTCCCAAAGGGGAACAGAAGAAGCATGAGCTCAAGCGAAAATATCCCAATTTTTAGCATGATGCTATTATAGCGGTGCAAAGCTAAACAAATACATGTGGATTCCAGGAGGATCAGCTGTGCACAAAGGTGCGGCTATTCGTGCAAACCCACACTGCCAGGGTGTGCGAGGCTTTGAAAAGACAAGCACAAAAGCAGAACCCAGAAATACAACACGCAAAAGAAAACACGTATTGATGAAAAATGCAGATACCTTGCATGAGACGGGTGTCATGTTTGCGACACACACAGGGATACACTGACCTTAGTCGGGAGTTCAGGTGACTTTTGATGCCATCTCCCTATTAGGTTACCTAAGCGCGAGCCGTTTCCTGGGGAAAACAATGGCCCGTGGCAATGTATGGAAGTGCTAAGCTGTGTTAATGACGCTATGTTATTATCGGGCACTAATGCTGCCTTGAATGCATGTCACCACTGCGTATGTTCCTGCAGATCAGCTGGTAATTACACTTGGATCTGAAGTAATTACCTTGAGACTTGCACTCTGGTTTAGAAGACAGAAATAACCATGTACTCTCCTTGTCCCCTGCATAGTGCTTGCAGTGTAATTTAATAGCCAGTCACTAACATGAAAGTAAAGAGGCATTTGCCTTCTATTTATGCCCTTTTAAATTAAACATCGGTGTTTTCTCAGATGAGAGAAACGCAGCCTACGTGGTACCAGCATCCTTTCCCCCCCACTAAGCATCTACTCCGGTGCTTTACAAAACGAGATACTCAGAAGCAAAATAAATATTTATAGCGTTTCCCGTTGTGTGATTGTTTTGACAAAATAACTCGAACAGGCCTTTCTTTGGGCTTACTCTGAACTCCGCTTTCATTTTTTCGGCAAAGAAAAATGTAAAAGCCGGAGAGAGAGGAGGTACTTGGCTAGGCCTTTTGGACAACCTCCCTAGGTGGAAGGAAGATAGATACTCAGGCTACTGGCCGTGCATGCATTGCATGTTTTTCCAGGTCACATCTGCCAATGCCTTTCCTCTTTAACCTCACAACATTGAACACCTGGACAGCTGTACCACCACATTGCACACCTCTTCTGATGCACAGCTCCAAGGCAAAGTGTGCTAAAACCCAATGCTCGCTTAGGGAAAGGTGCAGACTTTTGTTATTGTCCATCAGTGGAATAACGCTGCATTTTCCACTGTGTACTCCAGCAACCTGAATTTTCTTCATGTCATGTTTCCAAAACCACGTTAGTGCCTCTGCAAATGCATTTCTTTGCTTTAAGGCAATGAGTTATTTTGCTTGGAAAAGGGAAAAAGGCTCCTGCGATAGCTTTCTTTTAGCAACGTCTGCATATTGATCACTCATAGTAATGCTATCCCGGATGTTGACACATCTCCTGTATTAATTTTACCCAGAAGATAATTCCCCTTAGAAATCATTTACAAATCCCCCAGTTTAATTTAAGAATTAATTCAGTGCGCTAAATCTCAGCACTTCGTCCCAGAAATGTTTGTCTGCATCTGTTAACCCTTTAGATCTGGCACCCAAAAGGAGGATTTTCCTCTCTGTTCTTCAGTTCTGACTTTATCTGGGCCCAATAGTTAAAATGTTGGGTTTAAAGCAGAGGGCTCAAGCACCTCAGTTCTGCGCGAAGTTTATTATTTATTATCTCCATCGTCCAAATTTTGCAGTCAGTTATACTTGCATAAATCAGGAGTTGCTCCATGGACCTTAACAGAATAACTCTTCATTCACACTAAGCCAAATGTAACCTTGTGTGGCTCAAGAAGACAGAGAGGTCACTTCTGATCTAACTTCATCTCATCTACCTGAGATCAAACAGAAGTCCAGAGGGTCTTTAATGGAGCAATGTGATTCACTAAGCACCGCTATTCTGCTTGGAGAAGGAGTGCATCTTTTTTATTTTTGCTGTTCTGACTTGTACGGGTGCTCAGCTTTTTAAGGGAACTGCAGATATCCGTTTAGCTTAGGTTAAAAAAAAATCTTGCTGGAAATTAGCTCCTTGCTTTGGTCATTAACAGCCACTGCTGACATATGTACAGAAGCCATGTTAGCAAGGTTATGCATCCAGCTACAAAGTGTGCATGCAAAATGCCAGGGGGGGTCACAGACTTGACTCAGAGAGAACTGTAAATGTTTCTAAAAGTCTCTTAATTCATATTGTGCATGTGAGTTTATGATGGCTAAGGTCACTCCACATGTCCCACTTCAATGAGCGGTGTTCAGTGCAGTATCCAAAGCAGGAGGCAGGCCAGGGACCTTCCCCAAACTGACTCACTCCATTTCCACTTTATTCATTAAGCAAAAAGAGAGAGCACATGCTTGATGCTTTGGGCGTTACGTGCAGAGACTAGGCACCGTTATCTCACCGGGAAGACTGTGAGGGTGTATCTCTGAGGTGCTGTAATGATTGCGCTCAGGACGAACGCAACATCTGCGCTGCTGTCAGACAAAGAAGCAAGCACATCCCAAAAAAAAGGATGCAAGAAAAAAGGCATCTCAGTGGTGCAGGCACTGTTCTGACTCAGGACCTGAGGGGAGATTCGTCCAAGCCAGGGCTACAGGATTGGCCCGGATCGAATGCCTGCATATAGGCTTTGGCTGCTGGTTTAAAAATGCTGGTTGTCATCATATCAGACTCAGTTTGCCTCGCTACAGCCGTATGGAGAAGATTTATAGGGAGGAAGCCAGTAAGTTGCTACAGAAATCTAATAGTTTTCCTTAGGAAGTTCTCTTAGGGTACATCTCCACTGCAAAATACAGTGCAATGCAGAGAGATCTAAATTAGGTGTAAATGAGCATGCTCAGGGCCCAGAAGTGGCCTTGAGAGTTCGATGAACTAATTCATTAATTTAACATGACTTCATTTAAATAAGCCTACACAGAGCTCCAAGCTAACATGGCTATACTGCTCCTGGTACCTGAGCCAGTTCCTTTGAAGCTTGCTTTATCTCAGCATTGTAGGCACTGCACATGCTGCAGACATATCCCCAAAACCTTCTGGTCCATACATCCTACTCGTATGAAATGGAAGAGCTCCAACGCCCCTGTGCTGATTTATACCAGCTAGGACTTGCCCAGAGCAGGGAAAAACAGGCAAGAAAAAATGAAAGGCCTGTTCTATTAAGTTCTTACTTCTACATCCATCACTGTGATAGCTGAGCATTGCACTGGCCTTCTGGCTTCCTATACTTTCCACGTCGGTGATGGGAAAACATGCCTCTGCTACTAAACCAAGGCAAGGATCGCCCTTTCCTTGAAGGGAACTGAAACATATAACCCTTTGGAGTCATCTTTGATCCAACCCTTACTTGGGCACTCTTGCTTCATCTTGCAAGAGGCATCAGAAAAGCTGAAACTAGCCTTTAGGTTTCTTGTTTCATCTTACATTATTTATTCCTTTTTGCTCATTTGCAAAGTGATTTACCCCAAAGTAGACTGGAGACGCCTCTCTGTTCTTGAGTGCAGGAGACCAGGATTATGTTATTTTGGAATTTGTCAAGTCAAAGACTGCAGAGTTAGGTGGATTTATGCATCTGGTAACTCATAATGAGTGTTTCGGTTAGGGGACAGGCTGCATGAAACCGCGGCTTCCTCCGACTGAATTCATTTTTGGGATCTGTTCCAAGCATAAAGAGCTCTAATGTCAGGACGAATCCAAAACCCGATAGGTGCAGTGAGAAACAGTAGATGTGTCTCTCTAATGATTATATCTTGAGATACGTCCAGAGGCAGCAGAATCAAGTTGCTCCTTTATCTCTGCCTTGGCTACGAGCTGCCGGGACTTCCTTGTAAAATTTGTGGTTGATATATAGGGAGTAATAAAGGCGATGTACAATGAAATAGCAGAGTTGCTTGTATTTATTACATATTGAGATTTTATGAGCTAAAATTATAGCTTTATTACATATTGAGTTTTTATGAGCTAAAATCATAGTTTTGTTCCAGTGGGGTTGATTGATGGGGTTTTCCAGATAGATCCCTGTTTCCTGCTATGTTTGAACTCATGCATTTCTGACCTTTCCTTTTCCTGAGCAATTGGTTAGATCAGGACAAACGTCGTTGCGTGCAAAGCTCTTTAATCAGCAATTCACCCACAGGTTTCAATGCAGACTCTGCAAGGGTCTCCTAGTCCATCTGTAAGGCAACCTGCTTCTGCTTTGCTTTCTCTGATCCATACACGTAGCACATCGCACATCCAAAACAAATCACCATGCAATTCTCACTCCAGGGACATACGAAGTCAAGAACCGAAGTGACAGATGACTATCATGCCACGGACTGCTGTACGAGGAAAGCACTCAGATACTCCAGTGATTGGAGCAGTCTAGGGATTTGAACAGACTTGTCTAGTTCGTGCCCTCTGAACCTGCCAGATTTCAAGGAGCTGCAACCAAAGTTGTGTTTCTTTAAGGTTTTCCCAGGGTGAGTTTGAAAGCTCAGAGGAGAAGAAGCCCAAATCATTTTTTTTCCCTTGTAATGTGGAGTGATGGCATGGAAAAGGCTGAGAATGGCTGCCTGGTTGAAAAGATAGCTTCTGATCTAAGGGAAACATGTTGCTATATAGGTGTCATTTCACATTTTCCCTTGAATTTTCCGCAGGATATGAAGTTCTTTTGCTTACTTCATGTCCTTTAGGCTGGACTCTTTAGCCCTGGTACCAATTCAGACCATACAACCAATGCTTCACTGCGTATCTCACATTTAATTGCCCAAATATTTATATTTTCCCTCTGCCAGAATTGTATTAATGGTGATCAAACATAAAATATCGGCCTAACAAAAAAGACTGCTGAAGTTCCCTGGAAAAGGTCTAGTAGGAGAGTCCCGTATTTGCCACAACTGACAAGGAACCTGGTTCAGAAAAAACCCAATAAGGTTATATTTAGGGCCCTTGTTCTACCGTTAGGTACATGCACGTTTTCTCTACAGGCTGGAGAAAAAAAAGGCAACACTTCTGTGCATCCGTCAGCACAGACCATCACAGCATATATGCACACGGTGCTCTCTCTTCAAAACCGTACTTTTGGGACATTTTGTTTTGCTATTGTCCTAGTGGAAACCTCTCTCTCTCTAGGTCCCATATCCAACCAGGACGATGGTGACCATGATCTTCCAGAGATCTCTTCTCTCTGCGGCACGCACAATGTCCAGTGTCGATACATTCATCCATTTAGATAGACTCTTGACATGAGTTAACCTGTCTTCCACGATCTCTCCTTCCTTCATTCCTTCCGGTTATGACCAGGCTTTAATTTCCTCTTTCCTCATAACTTGTCCGAGAAACTCTGTCTCTTTCTGATGTTAATCAGCAGCTTCCTCCTGCAGCCTGCTCTTGATGAAATATCTGCATTTGAGGTCGTCCTTGTCCACTATACCTTCAGGATGCGCCTTAAGAACCACCTCTCAGTTGCTTCAATTCTCTCTTCCATACTTGGTGACATTGTCCGGCATTGATGCATACACGAGGACTGGTATAACACAGCAATCCAAAACTCTTAGCTTCGTCCCCGTAGAAATTTTACTATTTGCCTTTTTCATTTTCAAAAATGCATCTTTTGCCATCCCTATTCTCTGTTTTATGTCATGAGCACATTTGCCATCTGATGTCATCCAGCTTCCCGAGTAGTTAAATTTACTGACCTGCCTTATCTGTTCCTTATCGTCTTTGACATTGCATGCAGGAAGGATCTTCTTCTTTGTAATTACCATGCTTTCTGTTTTTCTACAGCCCTTCTTCTTGCTTTCATTAACAGTTTTATCTCAAATTTCTTGCAGCTTCTCCTCTGAATCAGCTGTTAAGACTGTGTCATCAGCATAATGCAAGTTGTTCAAATTCTGGCCGCCAGTGATCAGCCCTGGCAAATCCTCAATCTCAGTATTTTCTCACTGTACAAGTTGAACAAGTCAGGTGAAAAGAGACAGCCTTGCCTCACGTCTCTCTTAATTTGGATGAAATCACTTTAGTTCATTTTCTATCTTCACAGCTGCAGTTTGGTCCCAATAGAGGTTTCTTAAAATTCTCAAGTCTTTACCATCAATATCCACTTCTTCCAGCATTTTCATTAACTCCTCATGCTTGACTCTATCAAAAGCTTTGGTATAATCAATAAAACACAAGAAAAGGTCTTTCCACATTTCTGTTGCCTTCTCCAAAAGTATTTTTACCATGAAGATAGCATTTCTTGTACCTTGATCTTCAACAAAACCACACTGAACTTTTGAAATCTCTGATCTTATTCTACTTCTAGCTCTCATCATCAGCACCTTTAATAGGATCTTTGTCACGTGGCTCATTAAACTGATGGTGCAATGGACTGTGCTCCCCAAAAAACCTGGAGCCAGTGAATGTGAACTCTATAGACCCAAATGGAAATACCATGGCTGATTTCTTACATCGGGATGCAGCTACACATGCGCTTTACTGCAGAGTTGACTAATTAGCTCTGCAGCAAAGCATCACTGTCTACACGTGCGCTCATATGACGGAGCAGTGATTTAATTAACTCAGCCGTACAATAGTACTGTCCAGGACAAGTACTATCCTACAGTGGAGTCATTTATCCTGCTGCAACGCAGTTGTAAATGGTGACTGGGGCTGGTTGGGACATGAATATGATACAGTGCAGGGGCTGCCTGCCAGCTAGCCCAGCACTGTAGCACCCTTGTGCCAGCCCCTTTGCCATCCGATGCCACCACCTGGAACCCAGGGCTTGACCCCCCATGTGTCCTGCTAGCTCAGGGGTCCGGGAATTGCTGAGGGCTTGGGTATACATGTAGACGCTGCACCCAGGAGCACTCGAACTGCTACAGAGTTTATTGCATTGCATTAACTTCACGCACTATGCATCATTTTTAGTACACAAAGCACCCAGCAAAGGAGGGAAACAGTCACTGACCCCATTTTACAGTTAAAATTTGCATTTTAAAACAAAACCTGCAACGTCTGTGCTAGAAAGGCAGAACAGCCTCCCAAATGCATTGAACGCAAGACTGTCAGATGTCAAGACAAAAGCACAGGCAGTCTCAGGTGAGGTTTTGCATTAGAGCGAAAGTTAGATGGAACCGGGATAAGTACTACTTCTTAGCATCTGTTGGAGATGGAAGTCAAAGCCTTATGGACCATGGGAGACAAAGCCTCATGGAGTTCATTATAGAGAGGGCTTCAAGAGGCAAAAGACATGTCTCTCATCTCCATTTCTTAGTTGCGTTCATTGAGAGGATCCTGGCACAACCTTCCACGTCTTTAAGCATGGTTTTTACTTGCTAATTATTTGGGTTGTTTGCATTACAGTAGCACTGAGAGGCCCTTTCAGAGACTGAAGTACCATTGTGCTGGACACTGCACAAACGCACAGTGAGAGGTCTTGAACCAAAGAAAACATCTCGGCAATGGGCAAAAGAGGGAACAGAGGAACAGGTGGGTGAGATAACATGCCCAGGGTTACAGAACAAGTCAGTGGCACAGGTAAGGATGGACTACAAATCCTTTGATACCAATCCCCCAAAATGATGCTAATGCCCTCTTTTATAAATGATGACAGTACAAGTCATAGTGGAAGCTGCTGTGGGCAATAACTGCATGCTCTATTATTTCAGAGCAAGGTTTTAAAATTTGGGGCAGCCATATATTTGTATGATTCTCTGGAGGATGTTTCATCTAGAAATCAGAAGACAAAACTAATATTTTTTGCTGGTTTTAATTTTGCCATTAATGTAATCTTCAGGAATGAAAGCCTGCTCCGTTTACTCTGTCTGTTCATTGTAAAATGGCTTTGTCCTCAGCAATTTTAGCCTCTTCAGTTATATGGAGAAGGGTGTTGTCTGTGAAGAGGTCAAATTTATGTTCGATTGTCCCTATCTTAATCCCAGTGGTATTGAGGGTTTTGTGTATCGCCAAGTAGCTCGGCTGCTGTCCCAACCTAGAAGGCAGGGACGGATAGGGGGCGAAGGCACCCATGGTACATCTCTTGTCCTACAGGAGATGGTTTCTAGATGCTGAGGTTTCATGGGTGGACCAAAGGCTCTGCACTTCTTCCATGCCCTATTCTTTCAGACACAAGAAGGAGAAGAAGGAGGTATCTCTTCATTTCCTTTGTGTCACAGCAATGTTTGCAGATCTGTCCCTAAGAATATTTTCCATTGAAGGCTGTCATCAGATGTGCAAGAGGCTTTGGCTTCTGATATCAGGCATCATAATGATCTTTCCTACTTAATCATAATGATTTACCAACGATTAAAGGCAGTACAGTGCACAAACAGAGCGGAGTGAAATAAGGATATAAAAAATCAATCACATGTCTGGATTTTCCCGGTTGCTGCCGGAGTAAAAATATTAGCTGGGGACGTCAGTACTGTAAAAACCAGCTCTTTAAAAGATACAGGGCCATCTTTTGAGACAGCCTAGATGTTCATTTAGGGCAGGATCCAAAGATTATTGAAATCAATGCGATTCTTTGCAGTGCTTTGGGGCAGCCCCTTGTGCTGATGAGACCTACAATCACTCAGGTTGTGTATGCAATTGCGGGGCCATTGCACATAAATTACCCTAAAGCTGCATCTTTAAACTGCCCATTAATTCAGTGCTTTAAATGAGGAAGATAGTTTGCACAACGGACGATCCGCTCTGTCTTCAGTTTTTAACGCACAAAAGTAGAACTTGAAAACTTGGAGAGCTGCTGTCGGTGTGAGAACTTCCCTTAACTATCCCCTAAATAATACACGAATAGCGCGCCGCCATGTTGACTGATGACTCTCTCTGCTGACCCTGTTTTATTTTTATTGCTTGGCTCAGGCCAGTTCTTTCTAGTCCTGAATCATCAGAACAGAGACCTTGAGGTATTCCAGCCAAATCAATCCCTGGCCCATTGACATATTGCTTTACCTAACCAACCATACAACTTCTCTTTTCCCTGATAATTTCTCAATTAATTGCTTTTCAGGTCTCATTCGTTACAAGGTCAGGCTGTGACTGGGCTTGTACATTCCCATCTCTGATAAACTCTCCAGGCCCCCTAATCAGCCACGACTGGGATTTTAGTTCCATTAACTTATTCATCATCTAGACATTTTCATCTTGAAGAGTTTGACTCTTGATTGTATCTCTAGTATCTTCAATTATTTAAGAAGAATTGAAAATACCATTCTTGCCTAAAAGAAAAGTGTATTCCAAGTTCTGAAAAGGGATCTTAAGGAAGGACTACTGTATTTCTTACATCTCTGCGTGTACACCCATGCTAACCTGTTTTGGGAAGTGGGGTGAAACAATTTGCTGTTGTTGAACGTGTATATAGGATTAAGATGTCAGCTGATTTACTACCGGTTTGGTCATATGAAACTGCACCTAAACTTCTGTCCTTTGATATCAAATATCGATTCAGGTTTTGTGGGTAATTACAGGTTTCCCACACCAACCACGGTTTTGAGTATCCATATTTAATATTCTGTACCATTTTGGCTACCACGGTATACAGTTTTGAGTAACCATGGTTTTCCATGGCCATGCATCAGCCCACCACCCATTTTTCCCATAAGCCTTTTGTCTTGCCAACCACGGTTTTGCCAACCCCGGGAACTTTCCCTCGCCAGCGGTTGGCGAGGGAAACCTGTATCATAATGACGGCGCTCTTCAGTGATATCTGAAACTGAACTTGCTAGACAGAAAGGACTCATTCTCTTGGCAAAATACCCCTTTTTTCCTGAAAGCCCACAGTCCTGGACAGCGACATTTTCTATATTCATCAGATACCATTATTTTGAGGCGGCTACCAAGAGCAGGTTTCATAGCACACTTCTGTTAATCAGATACAAGATGGGAGCCAAATCATGGAGCTCTTGTATAAACCTCTATCAGGGCACATGTTGCATCCCTGTCTAGTGCTGGGTCCATTACAGGACAGCATCCCAGGACAGAGTTATTCCTGTAGCTCAAGCTGTAAAAATTTTGGGCACTGAAGGTTTGGTGTCAAACCTCCTCAAATATATATATTTAATCCATATAGGTTTTAGAACAGCCAGGTGCAAAAGAAGCAAAACCCCTAACTGGGTTCAAGACCGAACTTGATAAAATCATAACTATAATTACATAGCTGCAATGGGAATTGGACTGAGTTAAGAGAAGCCAAAAGAGTTTAATTTGAATCGGAACCAGAAAAGGGCTCCAAGTTTGAGCCTTTAAGTGTCTTTCTGGACCATTTGAGGCTGGTCACTTCAGGAGACTAAACCCAGATGAAGCTTGAACTAGTCATAGGGATGAACTGTCCAAAAGGGAACGCAAGTTCAACCTTTGAAAGGATGAAGAGCTTTCACACATGTTGTTTTACAGGAGACTTTCCCCCCCCAGGCTCGGCATAAGGTACGTGGTTCTCGGCATCGGAGAACCAGCGGGGTCCTCTGTGAATAGCTTGTGCTATACAGTGATGTAGTCTGAGCAGTCTGGCAGTGATCCAAAGCTCACAGATGACAATGGAAAGACTCGCCCGGCTTTGGGATCACCTTCAGCATGATTCAAGACAAACCACTTTCAGGTCTGCAAGGCTGATGGAGTCATTTGACCGGTCAAGTCGAGTGTTTTTGAAGACGTGCATCTTTTAAATGCAAAGATGCATTTGTGCCGGCAGAACATGGGTATCACTGAACGTACGGCTGTTTCCACACTTGTTTATAGAGAAAAAGGACATACCTGCCTATGAAACGCTTCCACTGAAAGCTACAGAAAGACAGACGAGTTCCCTGATGTTACTCCCAGAATTGGGGTGTCTAGACATATAGGGAAGATATCGTGATACAGTAGAGCGATGTGCTGCTATACGGGCCTGTTTGTGATTATACCATAACGAGGCAGGGAAATGTGCTTTCAGAGCAGGTCCCGTAACCCGCCTGAGTCACAACTGCCCTGATGCATCCAGCAGTCCTTTGCAAAAGCAACAAGGCTCTTACAATATTTCTGTGCTTGAAAGGGGAGCGTCTAAAATGATGGATTAGTTTAGCAGCACTCTGCAGCTTTCTTGCAATCTCTGATGCTTTAACTAAAACCCAAGAGCTGAGACTCAGCTTGCTGCTCCACCGACTCAAATGGGCGGCATTTTCCAAAGCCGGGGCCTGTGCTGAAGGGGTGTGCTGCAGAGGCAGCCCCCAGCAGGCGTTCTGGCTGAGTCAGCTGGAATTTCTCCTGGGGCTTTCAGGGAACGCGGGTTGCATTGCAAAACCCACGATCAAAGAGAGGAAGCGCAGCATGCCTTCGCCTCTGCAACCTGGCTCCTTCTCAGTTGGGAAGGAAAGAAAGATGAGCCCTTGGCCATAATTTCAATCCTCTGCCAAAAACACACACAGTCATGAAGAGATTACCCTAGTCATGAATAGTGATTGGGAGGAGGGATGCCTCAACAGACGGGTGCTAGGAATTTAGGAAACCTGGATGTAATTCAGGGATCTTCCTGTGAACAAACTGGAAAAAATCCAGTGGAGAGCAAGAGATTCAAGAACTAGAAACTATGATGGACAAGGAGAGGTCAGAAAAAACGGAGATGATTTAGTCTAGAGAAGAGCAGACTGAGGGAGGATTTGAAGACGGTCTTCCAATGCAAAAATGGTTGTTATAGTCATATAACATTCATATTATAGTGATTGATTATTCTGTGCCTGCTATGGACAGGACAAGAAATAATGGTCCTCAATTGCCACAAAGGAAATTTAGGTTGGGTAGAAACAGTTTTTTAACTACACGGGTGGTGGTTAAGCATCGGGGTAGATGATCTAGAGAGGCTGTGGAGTCTCCATCCTTGGAAGATTTTAAGAGTAGGTTAGACAACACTTGGGTGAAATGGTTTTGTCAGGAATGATCCTATCCTGAGCAGGGGATGGGTCTAAGCAACATCCTGAGGTTCCCCCTAGCCTGAATAGTCTTTAATTTCTATCTGCAGAAGGCAGAGAAGAGTTGCCAGCATTCATGGTGTTACTGGAAGAAAAAAACAACTCATGATAGTTGGTGTCTCTCCTAAGACCTCAGCTGCTGCAATCATGCTATTGTGTGAGACTATCAGCCTTCATTAAAATGCCAGGAAGGTAGTAGCCCTCATGATTACAGGGAAGATCTTGAAAATGTGAGCAAGAAAGCCTGAAAAGGCAACAGATAAATAACACTTCCGGCTCCAAACCCTTATCATCGAAAAGAACAGCTAGTCCCATGACTTTTAACACTCGTGGTTGCTAAAACTGTGGCCCGTGGAGCAGACCTGTTAGCGGAGCTGCGTAAAGGTGCAAGCTGAACAGTGTTTCCATGTAGCAGATGACTTGGGGAGAAAGCTGCACCCCATCCTGGATCTCCCCCAGGACCTCCTGTGCTGGGCAGGTCCTCACCCCGCAGCACGTGCTGAGCAGGATGGTAGTCACATTTGCTAACAGAAGCCCTGTCACGCTACTACTCTGGACAGTGTCAGGATTATGAGGAATAATATACAAGCTAGACATTTTTTTTCCCCACCCAACAGTGTGATAACATACCCATCTCCCTGGAGTTCAAGGTGTTTTGTGCCCTTTCCCTAAGACACCCTCTTTGCCGTCCGGTCCTGCCCTTTGCAAATGACTTACCCGAAGGAGCCAGCTTTATAAACAGCTTCAATAAAAAAGTACACGTCTCTCATCTTCGCTTTCCAAAAACCAGTTCTTTGAGCATTTTTGGTCGTCTTTTCCTTTCTGGCTTGACTGCTGGAAAACAGAAAAACTTTGCTTTCAGTCTCTGCATCATGCTAAACAGCTCCGATGCCAACTTTTACAACGTTGTTATAGTCAGACATAAAACCTTAATGTACTATAGTGCCTTGAATCTTACATTCTGCTGAAAAAGGTGAGTCCCCAGCAGTAAATGAAATATTAAATCTTATTAAATATGAAGTAGCTAAACCTGTATTCTATTAAAATGAATCTTTCATAGTTTCTCTAGGTTGTTTTTTTTCTTTTTCTTCCCAGGGTGTGCAGTGATCCCATGAGCTTTTATGTGTCCTTTTAAAGATGTAAAAATCACAGGTAATTTATGATTCTGTTCTATTCAGATACACGGTAGCTGGAAAACAAATCAAGGATGTGAAACTGTCTCCTGGTTGCATCTACCTCACTGAACGAGTTAACAGTCTATATCAAAGGCTCACCTAAAGACGCTGTTGTAATGCTTGCTGACATGTGCCACCTTTTTAGAAAGCGTGTTTCCAGTTACATACTCTACTTTCATTTATAGTGGCTTTAATCTTCCACATATGATAAAAAAAAAAATCCTTTCTTATTAGATGGCACACTTTTACGGTTATTTTTTGTTGTTCGTGCAGATTCTCTTTCATTTAAACTGTGATTTTAGTGGGAGTTATGATTCGTGTAATGGAAATTGGGTATATAAAAAGATAGGAGAGAGCAATGTAAGCGTACTCATTTTATAAAGTCACCATTTCCTTAGCACTGGCAAGTAGGAGATACTTTTCCTAATACAGGGAGGGTAGTGTAGGGGGGAATATGTGGTTTTCAGGTTAGGGTTGTGAGTAGGAAATCGGGGTTTTACTGACAACTCTCAGGATACTCATATCACCTGTATTTTGAGACTTAAATCATTAATGATGGTGATGCATCGTGAGACCTTCAGTCAGAAAATGTTATATGTAGTGTTATTATTATGTTAACACTCAGTGCACTGTGGTTGACAGGGAAAACCGTTCACTGATTCAACAAAATCGCTGCCTTTTCTGACCAAGAATATTATTACACCGTGATTTTTAAATGTGGATTTCTACACAGATAGGTCCAATCTATCTGGATGCTCAAATGGCCATTTTGATGTATATTCTCCTAGCCTCATTTTTAATCAAAAGGCCTGTGTAAACTCCCAGATCAAAAACTAAGGCCCTCAACAGCATTACGAATTGCCATAGACTCAACAGGAATGAAAGGTATTTTTCTAAAAAGGGTAAAGAAGTCAGAGACTGTATATACACTGACACATATCCATGGCCCTGTTCAAAAGTTAGACCTGCAAAGCAAAGCTATGGTTTGTGGCAATTTATATAACTCAAACTCTATTCTGGTGGATATGGTGACCCGCCAGCCTAGGTTGTATGCAGTTATGGGGGCGACGTGCTTCCAGATGTCCATGAACTCATCTCCCATCCTAAAGAAGGAGATTTTGGATTGCAGATTAATGGCAACTGATAAAACGGTGGTAAATCTTCAAAGATGCTCAAAAACACCAGATGCTTTTTAAAGGCATTGCATCTTGTGCAAAGAGCTTTCTACCGTGCTTTTCATTTGGTCACATCCTCTCAGCCTTCTTGAAGTCACTTCCTGCCTTGCACGGTTAGACAAATCGGAGGCTTTCAAGGAACTCCCCAGTGTCTCTGACTATCCAGGTAATTGCCAGGCAAATCACACCTATGCTGTTCCTGAAACTATACAGGGAGCGAAGAGCGACAAAGCAGGGAAGAAAAGAGCCTGATGACACAATGCAGTGGTAGATTGCAGGTTCTCGAGGGAGTTTTTTAAAAACTTTTGAGCCAATGCAGTCATTTTCCAAACAAGACAAAATGATTCTGGGGGTTTGTAAGCGGATATATAGGTGTTTCCTTTGTAAAGTGGTTCTGTTTCGGACGAGATGTGTTCAGCCAACTGCAATCTCCTCAGCCTGACCAGAAACACACACTGGTAGTCTGCTCTTGTACGGTCTTTGTGTTCGCCCTTTGGCCTGAGACCTTTCAGATGGAGAAGAATGACACATATACTAATATTGGAACGATACAGAGAAGATTAGCATGGCCCCTGCGCAAGGATGACACGCAAATTCGTGAAGCGTTCTTTCTTTCTTTCTTACGCAAATTCTTTCTTTCTTCCTTTCTTTCTTTGGTGGCTGTGTGGTAGTGTTTCTGCCTACCATGCAGAAAATCTGAGTTCAAGTCCCAGCTGTGGTGACTTGGGATAAATGAAATAACAAGGAGAAATCTTTCTTTCTTTCTTTCTTTCTTTCTTTATGTGCTTTAATGAACTGCCTTCGATCGACTCGCGTTTTCACCACAAAGATTTCAGATTGCCTTTGAGCAACAGGAAACATGTTGCAAACTACCAGGAAGCTTAGACATGAGCATGTCAAATACATGGTCTGTATAAGAACGGATAGACATGACATTTAGTAATCATCTTTTTTGGACCAAATGGGGGATGCTGTCACTTTAAGTAAATCTCAGTCAAATTCTGGCATTTTACCATAGGGAAGGCACAGGCATACCAGTAAATTTCTGTTTTTTTTAAAATATATAAGATCAGCCCCAGAAAAATGCAGTTCCCACAATTTAAAGTGCAATTCTTCATCCCAGCTTGGTTTGCCATTTACTTTCTGCTGATATCCATATGTCACCCCTAATGTTTACTGATGCTCACTTTATAAATGTCCTTCCCTAGCTGTCAGAATATCTGCCACCAGGATCTATTCCCCTTCCATGCATTTCATCCCATTTTAATAAAGATTAATATATTTGGGGTTCACCAGAAAGATCAGATATTATGTAAATGGCACTCTGGGTCTGATTTCTAACTAAGCAGGGCATGTAATTGCTGTGACTGTGTGTGCACACTGAGTAATTGCAAGCATAAACGACCATCATTTCCTCTTTGTGTGTTCTCTTAGGTTACATGCACATTCACATTTAAATGTGCACTCCTGCATACATTTTGTGAGAGCCACGGCATACCTAACTGGTTTGAAAATTAAGTCCCAGAAGATTCACTAACTTAAAAAGAGTAGATGTTCAATGAACAACTCTGGATTTTAATACGCTTCAGCTACACTGAAATATCAATATGTTTAAAGGATATTTATGGCCAGAATAGCAACTCTGTTAAAAAAAATAAATGACATCTCAGTTTTCCATATTTATTGTCCATCAATGACTTCTATATTAAATGTTTTCAGTGTACGCGTCCAAACAAGATTTTTCTAACTGTCAGCACCGCAGCTCAGCCCGGGAGATGGGATTCAAAATGCATCCTGTCTGCTTTGTACATCTTCCCTGACAAACACCTAGAATAATGATTCTGGAATGAGAATGCACCTGGCAGTTTTGTCGATGAAGCACGAGATGGCTATTTTGACTTTGCTACGAGCAGGTAGCAGGCATTTTCCTACTAAATTAGAAGATGTGACTTGGAAGGTGCAGAGGGACGGATCCTAGTCTCCGTATTCAAACCGTGCTTCCAATGCCAGCCAAGTGTTGCCAAGGTCTTTAGGATCAGGGCTGGAGGTAGTGGATACGTTTCAAATCCTGATTTAAAGAGTGGCTTTTCTGGCTGTTGGTTTTACACAGGAGGGCTAAGGGTCGGGATTGGGAATCAGGATACGTGGGTTTGAATCCATGCTTCTGGTGGGACTTCAGACAAGTCACTTCGGGAAGGATGTAATAAAGGAGCTGCAGTGGGATTCTTGCAGAATTTAGGGGAATAAATCTAAAATTGCAATCCTGCAAATCCATGCTTGGCTAGCGCCCTATCTTTTGGCTTTCTGATTCCCCAGCTGGTGAGAGCTGAGCCACGGCACATGCCCAAAACTGTCCCAGTCTCAACAGGGCTGAGCAGCTTATTGCCTAGCTTACGTGTAAACCCAGCCAGGAGAGTCGGTGGCCAGAAGTCACTGTCCCAAGAGACACTGCCTCATTCACCCAAACAGGACCTCACAAAATCAGCGGAGCAATTGCCACTTCCGCTTCCTATAATTGCCTCCTGGCGCAAAGCACCCGCCTGTGACGTGGGAGACCCAGGTCTGAATTCCTCTGCTGCCTGAGGACGAATTGAAGTTCTCCCCTCCTACTTTCTAGACAGGCGCCCTAACTTCAGGTTTTCCGGTGGGGTCACTCGCCCACCCTCCTGCTGAAGCTGTGCCATAAGGTGAAAAAAAAATGAGTTGGGTCAGAAAGTAGATGCAAGAAGGGGTACAATTTTCTACCCTAATGGTTAGGGCACACTTTGGAAGGGGGGAGTCCTAGGCTCTGGTCCCTCCTCTCGGGGCTGTTATGATGTTATCCAATAGTTGTACATGGGATTTTCCTTTTCTATGTCAGGGAGTGCTGTTCTGTAGTAGGGCTTCTAGGTGCACTACCAGCTCAGTTGGAAATGTTCTGGGGGTACAAGTCCCCTGTCCAGGTCACCCCAAATCTCTGCCCAGACCACTGGCCATTTCATATGAAATATTTATTGGCTCCAGCCATTAATTCCTCTGAGAGACATTTGCCACATGAGCCAATAGCAAATCACCTCTTGGCACCAGGATTTCAGTGTGTAGTCTACTCCCCTGAGTGTAAAATAGGGACATGCCTTAGCTATGTTGGTGCATAAACTGGTTAAATAGTGGTGCGGCCTATGCAGGCGTGTAGGTCTCATGTAAAGCACAGCAATGAAACTTTTTCAGTGTCACACAGGACTTTACAGATATTGTTTTATTCAGAGAACTGATCAACCCAAAGGGCCAGTGGGAGAAAGGAGCCTAAATACCATTACAAATCTCAGCCTGCAAACACAGAAAAAGCCCAGAGAAGCTTTGCTGGCTAGGAATTATGTTATAAGAGGTGGTTATAATTATAGCGTGGCCTTGGAAGGAGGGTGTCCCACATAAACTAGCTAATCATTTCCCTCAGCACACATTTTTTTACTGTGCAACTAAAAGCATGGTATTGAGCACTGGAATGTACTACAAGCAAAATCATTGGGCTATTTTATTTCTAGGAAGTTGATCACCTTATTTTTCTGTTTTTTAAAGAACCACAACTTAATATTTGAGATACAGCAGTTGCCTTCATATTACACGATACAAAAAAAAATCTAGGAACGGTATAGTAGACCCTAAAATGAATATATTCCCAATGTCCTTGGACTGCACGGTCGCCATTTTTATTGTAGACCGCTGATTTCCCAAAATCATGCGTGCAATCGTTTGGTTGAAATTTATAACTAACTTGATTCTTATTTGAGCAAGATCTGAGGCTAGCAAACCACGAAGAAATGTTATATTGCAGAATGCAACAAGCAGAGGTCTCTCTAGCAAAGGCATTGTTTTACAAAATGATGGATGTGCATATTTATTTGCTCGGTGCCTTCTATGTCAGGTTTGTCATACTTCCTCAAATTACTAGTTAAACCAAGGTTTTGTGTTTTGTTTTGTTTTTGTAACTACTGAAGCCTTCAGGCTCAACATACCTTATAAAAATCAAGCTGTAATTTATCTGCTCCATAGATCAAGTGCAACAATAATCGCTCCGGAGTCTGAGCTCAGTTCTGATGTCTGGCTTTGTTGCCGTCAATGTATGAAGTGCGCAAGGAGCGGTCTGATTTTCATACTCTGCAATAAACCTGCAACACAGAGAGAAACCAAACATGTATTTGAATTAAACTGTAGAAACAGGACCTAGGGAGTCACAGGGAGTGTTATGTACACATTATGCGATGGCAGAGGCACTATTTTCCAGCAGATGGACATTGTATCTGCTGTATATTATGCATATAGATCTAGCACAGGGAAGCTGGAGTAGTATAGCACTTCTCAACCTGAACTTATGCCGGTTAAAACTGCTCATATATAAATTTGCACTTTGCAGAGGCAAACATCTGCACGCACACTGGCACATGCAGGTACCAACTAAATAGCTTTGTATCTACCAACACCGAGGACGTCAGTGAAGCAATCGCTCCCACCAAACACATTGCTCTGCGGGTGCGTTGGAGGGGAAGGTTTAACACTCATGTACATACATGAAAAGGCTGAGAGCAAATGCAATAATTTTTGCAAGTGTTTTCCCCTGCATAGTAAGGGCACAGATTGCTGTGTGTACTATTTCATCCACACACAAGTGGAAACTGGATGAAAGCCCTTCTAAAGATAATGCCCAAATCCCCGTATTTAGGGCAACTTAAAAGTATTTCCCTGTCTCTGTCACTAAACTATCATGTGATATAACAAACCTCATCTCGCTAATGTTTATGGAGCACTCTCAGGGCAAGGGGGCTATCTAAAAAGATTGATGGACTTCATGTAAAGTGAGGTGAAGAGGCTTGTCAGTGTGGCATTATTTCCTTTTTTTCCTGAATGAATTAATAAGCACTGAAATGCAGTAAAAAAACTATTACCCTCAGATAATGTTTGCAATAGATAGTCTTTTAGTGCTTATGATATGTAATGGTGATGATGAGTGTGATGTTGAGACCCTCATTTTGCAAAGGAAGTTTCTTTTTTAAATTAGGTATGTTTTTCAGCATTTCCTTTTACTCCACAAACAGTAATGTATAATGGGGTAAACTTTCAGCAAAGCTTTATGTTGTGTCTTCCGTCTGAATCATGGAAGAAACTTTGAATTAGTCCCTCTTTCACCCCACATTTCCTTCTCGCTGATTTAGAGTCTTTAGAGTGAGTTATGACGTTTTAAAAACTGAAAATGCAGTTACACGCGGTCATGAATAGATCCAGAAGTCTGCACAAAGAGATCAGTAGATCCCAGAGCAGAGTAATAAGGCTGCAGGGAAGACGGAAAAACACACAACCTGTGTGCCATGCACCATTAAAAGTACAGGTCGGCAAATGTTCATGACAACTAAATAGTCGCAGAGGGACTCATTCTGAATTTGCTCATGCCAATGTCAAGCCAGTGATTTCAGTGCAGACACCTCGGATGTGCAGCACCCGAATCAGAAATCAAAAGCAATCCACGAAGCTAGTCTTGGACACCTTGCAGACGTATGGTAACAGCGCAGAATGAAAGCTGAAAACATATTTTGGTCAATGGGTCTTTCCCATTGTTTGCTCCAGTCAGCTGAGCTCAGAGCTCAAGTGCCTACAAACACTTCCAGGCTCAGCTCCAAGCATTATCCTGTGCAAAAGGGCTGTTTTCATGTGGAAGGATGGCCATGGCTGTGGCCATGCGGCTGTGGCTGGCTCCAGACCTTTGCATGTCCGAAGCTGGACCAGATTTGTGCAATCTGCATGATGGTGAGATAGTGGAAGGGGTTATTTTTAACGCTTCGCTTTCACATAAAAGAAAAGACACCACCTAACGCACATCTTGTCCTTGCTGTGTGCGGAGCCAGGCAGGCACTAGTATGGTACCAGGATGAAATCCTAGCCCTATTGAAGTCAGCAGCAAAACTTCAGTGGGAGGGGGATTTCCTCTCGGAAACTCGCCCTTCTTGCCATTTAAAATGTGCTGGTTAGCCAAATTGCAGGGAAAGAGCAAAGCCTGGACAAAAGGGCTTTCCGCTGTGCTAAAATGCTGCCAGATTTAAACATGTAATTTTTCAGTCACAGGTAGATGAGTGATCTGCAAAAGCTGGTTGCTGCTGCTCCAAGGGGAGATGGGACTGAAGAGAGCACGCAGTCCCTTCCTCTTCCTCTTCCTCGCTGCAGGCCTTCGGGCCAGGGACTCAGTGTGGTGTGGACATGAGGGCCACCTCCTGGCTATACTCTCCATCCTGGCCCCCCATGTTGCAGTGATTTTCAAAAAGGCGGTGCTGGATTTTCACTACGCAAAGAGCTCTGCATTATTTCTGCAAGGGGTGCAGGGCCAGATTAAATCCTACCTATTAGACAGGGAAGTGAATTTAAATGCATGCATGTGATTCTCTCCCACCCTGCTCCTATCCTTGAAAAACAGTTAATGCAAGACGTGGGTGGGTAGGTGGGTCCTTCTTCTCCTCACTGTTTTTTGTGACTCCAGGGTCAAATAACTGCGTGCTACAAAAGTGGATGCATTAACAGATTTTCAGGATTCGAAGAGGGTGGAGCAGAAGTGTACTTAGGTGCCTAAATACACGTGGACACCTACTAGGTGGAACAGGACCTGACACTGTCTCCAATTTCTGCTTGCCTCCTTGCTGTATCAGGCATTAAGCTGCTTGTAGGCTTTCCAGTCCCCTTCAGCTCCAACACCATTGCGAGGGAGGAGGGAGGCTTGTATCAGTGGTTTATAAATCTAGCACTACTGCTGCATGGTCTGAAACCTAAAGGTCTGAGACAGACGTTGCATAAACCAGTTTGACCCAAATCAGTTAAGTCTGATACTACATTCAACCAGGTTTATCTCAAACCAGGTTTGGCCTTTTTGAAGCTAGCTTATGTGCACCGAATGTCTGTTCGGTTACAGGTTTAAACCAGTTTCTGATCACTTAAACTGGTTCACATGCAATGTCCGTCCCTAGCCAAAAAGGCAACTCTGAACCTGGTCTGCACCTTGACTTGTTTGGAGTCACAGTCAGCGTCCACCCGAGAAACAGCACGGTGCTTCACCCATTTGGCATTTTCCTTCGCTGGGATTAGTGCATCCGACTGCGGGTGTACAACTGTACGACACTAACAGGATGTTGCTACACGATGCATTGCCTTAAGGATTCAAACAATCATTCCCATTTTTCTGCCTGTGGTTAGCAACACCCTCCCCCTCCCAACACCTTCTCCTCACCCCTTTTTTTTTTTTACGTGCATCTGCATATAATTATCACTCTCAAAAATGTAGCATCGTTCCACTAACAAGCTACTGAAGAAACTGTAGAACCAAAAATAAGCCATTTGGACTGAAAATGTCTTAATGCCTCAGATTTCCATTGGCTTGCAATAAGTGAGGCATGAACTGTGAAGTTTTGCACTTGTTTCAGATACAAGATCCCATCGTTCAGACACCCATCTCAAACTGGCCCTTGTTGGTGAACAGCCGAGGTTGGGAAGACCGCGCGAAGAAGGTGTCTCCGAAGATTACCAGGATTTCCTCCTACCGGTAGGGTCAAGAGTACAGTGAGAATAATGTTTCCCCCGCCATACGCTACGCTCCAATTTTCTATCCTGGCTGAAAGCAGAACGGAGGCGCACACCCTCCCTGCGCTGTATTCTTCTGGCTTTTAGAAATGTTGAGGATGACATTGGTGTGGTTCAAATTTTGGAGAAAGGTTTTTGTTATGACGTGGCCAGTTTATTCTTCTGAGTGAAAAGCATGTCAGAGGGAATCAGTCATCGTATAATTGCTTCACTTGGCGCTTGCAGGTTTGCTGGGCAGAGGCAGAGAGATGAGCACTTACATGTAGAAAGGCGGGGATCTGGCCCTATTTTTATACAGCACTCGGAAGAGGGGAAAATTCTTAAGTATTATGATGATTATTATTTCAAAGCATCAAGGGGCTTTAAAGCAGATTTTAATTTTAAAGTTAATGCAGCCTGAGGAGCTAATGATCAGCTAAAAACCAGGGGCAATACATTATCTTTTGGAGTAGGGAACTGAAGAAGTACTTGGTGGCTAAAGGGTTGATTCGGGAAAGCATTTAAGAAAAGGTTTAACTCGTCTGCTAACAAAGACACAAAAGAGCAAGAGCCCAAAGCGAAGCATATTTTTTTTAATTCCCTGCATTAAAAGTAGAAGAGAATAAAATCTGCTAACCTTATCTAGCAACCAAGAGGGAAAACCTGTCCCCATTGAATTCACTGGAAGAAGTCCCATCGCCTCTAATGGGGGTGAAATTCAGCAGGGACTAACCAGAGCTAATTGAGACCTCAGCCCTGTAAATGGATCTGGGTGGGTGAAGCCTAGATGTGGTCACAGCAAAGTCCACGAAGCTCCCTGGACTTCACGCCACGAACCTGCAGGGACCTGCATGCTGGGATCAGCTTGCACCATGGGGATTTTAATCTCTGGTTTGCATAGTTTTATAAGTCTCCGTTTTATATTTGATGTGAAAGTTGACTAGGAACTAAAGCCATGCAAAAGCATAAAAAGCATAAAAATCACCAGAAAAAACAGAAACAAAAGCACTATTCAGGCAAGAATCATTTCTGCGACTAGATGGAAATTCACTTTTTATTACCTTTATTATGTTTATGACATTTTATTTTGCCTGTCATTACAGTGTATATAGACAGTATTCCCCAGCTACAAAACCAGCTGTAATAAGATGTTATTGTTCAAAAGCATGAATGTGCAACAGTTTGAAATTCTCAGTTGAGATCACTATATTAATATTAATTTACATTATTTTCTGCTTAATTTATAAACCTCACACTACAAAATTAACTCTCAAGCTCACCTCTTAACATGCAATTTTCAACAGTGATTAATTCTCATTCACATTCCCCTCTGCTTTCTATATTGTACGGTATAGGAGGACGCTCAATTGCTATTATACATTAGCCAAGATATCAAAGTGATAGAGATGCTGAGGAAACTTAGAGGAGCTGAGCAAATGAGTTACAATGAACATTTTATTCATTCAATTTTTCCAGGTTTTCTATCTGCAAAACAGTTGGGACAGATTATGAAATTTTTGAATTTCTTCTTTATGCAAAATATTTTCAGACTTTTTTTGTGGCTACTTTATCTACCTAAATAACTTCTACATAGTATTATGATCATCCAATATTCAAATTTTAATTTGTCTGCAGTATTGATTAGCTAAATCACGCAGCCATTATTGAATATTTTCTGGAAGAGCCATAAAACTAAAGGTCTGAATGTCAAAAATCACAAGCGGTCTGTGATGTAAAAGCCACGTTGGTAAATATTGGCAGCTGAACTCAACATGCGTCATCTGTGAGTATTCTTCCTAGTAAAGACTGAATGGAAAGGGAATAAAAACAGAATTTGAACAAGGCTGAACTGAAAATTGTATTCAAAATCCAAGGATTCATAGCAAAAATGCTTGCACTACTTGCTCAGCTGTTATAAATAGAACTAATGTTCATACAGCGAGGTTACTTCTACAGCTGCCTGGGAAAGAGAAAAATGCACTTTTTCTTTTTCTTTTTAAATAGTATCATGTTCAGTAAATATTCTGACCTGCTGAATTAGGACAGAAAATGGGGCCAGGACAGAAATGCTAAAGATTTTCCTAAATTTTGCTTTTGCTTTTAATAATAATAGCGCTGTGACAGAACCAGCTCTCTTTATTTCTCAGAGACATTTTGCACTTAATTCTCCAATCTATTACTACAATTGCACCCTCGGGAAACCCCATCGATTCAAGTCGGGTTATGTTGGTGGGAACCTTGAGCCACAAAGTGTAGAATCAAATCCTCCGATGGCAACACAAGGTTTATTTACTTAAGAGAGGGTGCGGGATGCACATTTATTATTATTTAATTGTGATACAGTGGAAGGGCCTCTAGGCCATGATCAGGTGATGCTCCATTATGCTGGGGTTTGTGCAAATGCTTAACAAATTATAGTCACTGCCCCCAAAGACTGCACATATAACTACAAGGTCAGTAGAAAGGATCTGGGATGTGTTCCCTATGAAGAACTGAGGCTTTTACAACATGAAATAACTTTGATGGGACATGAACCTGAGAGATGAGAGTTTGGCTTCTACTTCGTATGTCACTTTTCTGGGAAAATTCCACAAAATGGTACAATTTGCTGTCTGCGGTCACAATTGCAGAGCTGCTGACACTGTCTCAGCATCCCGGCGTCAAAATACTGTGCTCGGCACTGACTGCAAGTCGTTAATCCAGAAATCGAATGCCAGTAAGAGAAGCATTTACAATACGTAATGAAGGCTGTTTTGTTTCCCCGCTACCTCTGAGATTCTTCGGCTCAGTTCATCATGCCTGATTCAAAATCCACTGGAGTCAACAGAAAGACTTTGGCTGACTGGAATGGCTTTCAATCTGTCCCACTGGCAAAGGACAGAAGTTACACGTAAACTGGTATAAGCGATCGGAAATTGGTAACGCAACAGAAGTTCAGTTCGCGTAAACCATTTTCAAAATGGCCCAAACCAGTTTAAGAGAAACCTGGATCAATGTAGTGTCAGACTGAACTGATTTAGGTGAAATCGGTTTATTGAACTTCTGTCCCAGATCCCCTCCAGATTCAAGTTAATTCACAAGCATCCCAAGATGCTTTGCACCACCCCTGCAATGCCCCCTTGCAGGGCGGGCGGGCTAGCCTTGGTCCAAGCTGTCTGCACCAGCCCAGCAGGGAGGTGTGCTCTAGTGCCCCCCGGCTTCTGGCCTGGGCCACTGCAGGCATCTGGCTGCATTTCTGGAATCAAAAGTGAATGTCTGTTCACTTGCTTATGGGTTCAATCTACGCCGCTTAGACTAACATGTGAAAGTTGAATTGATTCATCCCGGGGCTTTTTGACTGTCTGCATTTAGCCTTAGAGTTTGTCTAGAATAGGAAAGAGCTAACACCTTTTAGCCTAGCTAATGCTTACCCTAGCACAGGCACCTGAAAACATCTTTTAGGTGGACCCGGGTTAAAAGATATTAATTTGCATCTATGCTTGGGTGGTTTCACACAGATTTTTAGTTACCCTGACATACCTTCATCCACTTCACCTGCTTGAGACAAGTCCTAAGAGAAGCAATGTGGTCCAGTGGGCTGGGCACTGAAATGGGACTCGAGAAATATTATGAGTAGCTTTGTCCCTGATCTATTGATTGATCTTGGACAAATCATTTCAATTTCCCTTGAACACAGTTCCACACTGATCCTCTGGCTAGTTAGGCTGCAATCTCTAAGGCCGGGTACAGATATTACAAGGGTATAAGTGACTGGAGACTGGTCTCTACCCATAACAGAACAGAAGTTTAGCATACAAAACTGGTTTATATCTATAACAGAAGTTCAGCACACACTGATTGGTTTAAAAATGGTGGAACCCAGTCTAAGATTTGCCCTCCACAACCAAAGAGCGAATGTATGTCCTATTCACCACCGGTCTAAGCTATGCCGTTTGCAGAAACCCGTGCAATTTAGAGTGATTCTGCCTCGGGGGTTTTGAAACGTCTGCACCTAGCCTAAGGGACAAGAACTGGCTCTCACCATGCCTTTGTACAGCACCTAGTACAGTGGGCCTTTATGTTCATCAGGGCATGCATGTGCTACTACCATGCACATTATAACAATACCCCTGCTAATTCCAAGCTGTAACACAGACATCAGGCAAGCTGAATTACTTTAGATACACGTTGTGCATTTTCAAATGTTCCACCCATGTTCAAAGTGAGCCTGAAATATTTGCTCTCAACCCTGCAATTAATACGCACCCTCTTTGGGGCAGAACAGCACCCTCCCCTGCCCCCCAGCTCTGCCTCTCACAGCAATAAGAGCAAAATGCTCACTCTGAGCTGAGCGGTGATTGAATTTGTTCAGATTAGACCCGGAGCTGAGCAAACTTGAAATGCCTTCATTTGACTGAAGCGCTCATTTTTATGGAGATGTTTAGCTGTCTTCATATCTAATTTAAGGTCCAAACATTCCAATTTCCACATAAGAGGGTATTCAAACACCAGCTCCATCTCTATTCTTTTCCCTCTTTGCAGAATTGAGAAGTCATCATGTCTGATGAGAATTCATTATAAAGTTGACAATTTGAGATTTGCCCCTTCCCTTCAATAAACCTCTGCAGAGCTTCATTCCTTTCAGCCCACGCTGGCTTCCCTGCCGCTCCCGTGCAACCTAAAATATCTGAACTGGAGGATTCGAGCTATCCCTCCCCCTGCAAACAAACAAATAAATAACAAAAAAGGGAGGAAATGATCTCTATAGGGGAATGATAAATGTAAAGAGCTTATATGTTAATCATTAGCACAAAATTCTGGACTTGTCTTCTAGTACTATAGGCAGAAGGGGAGACAGGGAGAGATAAAGGAAAAAATATGAGGATCAAAAGGAGCAAGAATGGCAAATAGAGAGCGTTGCCATCAAGAATGCTGTTTTTCGACAGTGCAATATTGATCCCCGAGTCCCGGCGTGTCCGTCCCCGTTCAGACCGATTGACTAGATTATACAACTTCTTACAAACTTATTAGCTCCTATAATGAATGCTACTTCGTTTATAAGCTTCCTTCACACCTGGTCAGAGGCCACCCATCTGCAATCCGTTTCTGAAGCATCTCCTGTTTATTTGCAAATAAATGATCGTGGCAGTCAAGGCAGTAACGGTGGGAGTTAAAAATAGGGGAGCGAGTCCCTGATTTTTGAGATGCATATTTTTGTGCTGGAAATCGGAGCGCCTCTCGCCCTCTCCCCCCCGCACACCCACACACCTTTATGCCTGGTTTGGAAGGAGTTAAGGTAATTATCCCCTTGAATGTCCATAGCAGCAACACATCCCTGCTGTGCTCTATCAGAACTGCTGGGGCAGTTTCAGCAATGACTTCACCTCACTGCATTGCAACACTGCACAGTGCCCGACTGCTGGAGTTTGCTAATTTGTGTGTTTTCACTCGAGGCCTGCTGATTCAATCATTTTAAAGATGCCCATTTCTTCCAAGCCAGGGATTTTATGACTCTAAGGATTAGAAGCTGTTATCCCAACAAACCCTGGAGCTCTATATATTCTGATTTTATGGTAAGCTTCACTAATAAACTGTTTAAAACATATGCTAATTGTGTTTATTGTATTCTTTAATTATCATATGTATCATTAAAGATGTACTATCCTGTTTGGAATCTTAATACCTAATGCCCTTCTTTTTTTGTACCAAGACGCAGTACAGCGTTACCTTCAAAAATAAGAAGGGAAAATATAGAGACATATCTTTTAACAAGGAAGCCTGTTTTCAATTTCCATTGTTTATTTAAAAGTAGAGGCTTTGAATTCAATTTAAAATCCCTCTCCTGAAGGAAGGAAAGCAGAGAATGACACAACAAAACATGCCATCCTGTCTCTCTGCATTTTATTCCTTAATTTATTTTTAAATATGTCTCCCTCACATCGATTGTACTCAGCTTTCTCTGCTTCAAGACTGCTCAAAACACGATAATTTCTGCAGCCAAGATGGATTACAAATGATCAGAATAGCTGTCGCCTGATTTTGGTTACTGCTTTTTAAATAAGAATTACTCAAATTCTACACATATACCTATATACACCCCCCACACAAATGTATGCACCCATCCATGCGTATGTCACATGTCTGCATGTGTATTATATATGACCTCTGCCTCATTTGATGTCAAGTAGCTCACAATTAATTAAGAACTTCCCAAAAGAGGCTACAAGTTGTCATAGGGGCCATTTTTGACATTTTGCAGACTGATCCTTAATGTGACATTATTGCCCCATTAAAATGAGGTTTTCCCTATGTAATAAGATGTTTGTGCTTTGAACTCATGACATATTTCACTCGACTGCCCTACTGCAAACAGGTCACACATCTCCCTGGTGCCCTTTGCGACTGATCACAATTCTCTCCACCAATCTATCCACATATGCTTTGCCTGGGAAAATGAATGTGAACATGGACATTTAGCTCATTGTTTCAAAACACAACCAAAAATCCAGTTGCTCTTCATTTGCAAAAGCTTAGTAAAAATTGTACTTGGAGAAGGTCATCCATGCACTTAAATCAGTCCTTGCTCCTCTATATGGGAGATTAGAATAATAAACACATACAAGCACAAGGCAGCAAAACGTGTGCACACGCATTTATCACAAACTCATTCTTCCTTTTCATTGAGTAGTATGCAGGCATATGCTTTCACCTCTTAAATGGGAAGCCCTTGCACAGAACTAACTGCCAATGGGAGGAACTCTAAACTCGTTATTGGCATACACAGAGAGAAAATGGTTGAAAGTTAAACCAGAAGCTAACGCAGAGGAATATTAATTCTGTGTCTTATAAATAACAGCTGTCTTAAAACTAGTCCTTTATACTACTGGGGTTTTTTTTTTTAACTTACTGGACACCCTAAACAAAAAGACTATCAACCGACGGGTGCTCTGTCCGATTATAAGGAACATGGAAAATAGTGGAGTTTTCTTTCTGAGGACTTCATCAGATTTTTTTAAGTCTTGGGGGAATATTTTCTCTCGGGTGCCAGATGCTAATGCTGCATCATGAATGAAACATCTTCAGCAACTTGAATAACGTTATTTATATTCTCCCACGAAAAATATTATTGAAAAATGAAAATGAAGTTACACAGCTTTGCTAGAACGTATTTATTTATGCTCTATAGGATGGAGACAGTGCCTGCTAGTAGGGTTATGCAATGTTGAAAACAGTGAGGGTTTGATTTTCATTGAGGTTTCTATAATGTTCCTGTTAGATAATAATGCCATTGGCCCAATTAAGCATAATTATCTCTCTCTATATATAGATCTATATCTATATGTATCTATAGATCTATGATCTATATAGATAGAAAGAACTATATAGATCTATAAATATGGAGATATAGAGATAGATCTATATAAATCCATAAGTCTATCTCTATATCTCTATATTTTTAGATCTCTATAGATCTATCTCTATAAATCTATATAGATCTATGTAGGTAGAACAAAAATAAATACATTCTAGCAATGCTGTGTAAGTTCATTTTCATTTTTCAACAATATTTTTAATGGGAGAATAGATATCTATCTATCTATCTATCTATCTATCTATCTATCTATCTATCTATCGTTCTGCTTGGATGGGCCAATTACATTATTAACAGGAATATTATTATAGAAAGCTCAATCAAAATAAACTCTCATTGTTTTCAACACTGCATAAACTTACCAGTAGTCACCATCTCCATCCTACAGAACATATATATACACACATACATATATATATATAGATAGATATATTTATATATATATAAACTCCCAGTCCCATAAGCAGAGAACTTATTTAGTACTCAGATTTTAATTTAAGGGCATACTCCCAATATAGTTGGGGAGACGCTTTAGCGACTGCAGTGAGGTCACTTTAGGTTTATACCAAGATTACTGAGACCACAACCATGATTTTTGCCTAGGCTGGCATTAATCCTTTGAAAACATCTAAAAGTCTACAAGACAGTGGGCTTGTGTTTGCTACAATGAAATGTAAACACGGGGTTTTATTTTCAACTACAAGAAAAGTCCAGGTTATCTGGCCTAAAAACAAATTTAGAAAAGTGCAAAAGCTGTCCGGGCGAGAGAGCGTGTTTTGGACAGCACGGCTTTCATTTCAGAGGAAGGAAAACAAAATCAGGAAGGAACAAAAGTCAAGTCTCTTCAAGACAACACAGCACGTGGTTCTCCACTTCAGTCTGCTGCAACCCCAAGAACAAAATGGCAACTCCCTTTGGACTTGGCCAAGGCTTTTAGAAACGTAAAGGTACACGGTACAGGAAACAGAAGCCTCACATTTTTTCCTAGCTATATAAAAATACACAGGGTGAAACCTTTGCACCGCTGGGGTCAATAGGCATCTCACACTGACCTCAGTGGGGCTGGGTGATTGCCCAGAGGGTCTGGTTATCCTTTTGCTGCGGGGTAGTTACTCAGGATCCACCTGGGGTGTTGTGAGAGATGCACTACAGCACAGACAGGATGGAAGCGCGCACCTCATACAGGTCTGTGTTAGGGCTGTCAAACAATTAGAAAAAATGTGATCGTGATTAGTTGAGCGACTAAAAAAACGAGTCACAATTCATCGCGGTTTTAATTGCACTGCTAAAAACTCAAAATTATGCACAGAAAAATTCAAAATTATGCAGGTACTTTGTATGGTTGGGAGTGGGTGTGCGGTGTGTGCCCACACACTGTATATGGCACTCACTCCCCAGTGAAAGGAGGGTTTTGTGAAGGTGTGGGGGCCTGTGGAGTTTGAAGCCCGGGGGGGGGGGGGGTCCCGCACGCCCTGGCAGGATGCAGGGGGACGGTGGGTCAGGAGTGAGGGGCAGCAGCAGGGCTGAGGGGGTTGTGGCTTGGGAGAGAATGGCAGACCGACACACACATGCACAGACACACACAGCGCCCGGCAGGCCTTGTCCAGGGGAAGGCGGGGTATGGCTTCCTGCTGCTGTGTGCACCCCTGGATTTGTGTGCAGGGCAGAGGCAGGTTGCCCGCTGCAGGATGGGGCTCTGCATCCTGCTGCCATTGCCCCAGGAGGAGCGGCATGACACCACTTTGTGCCTCTCACTATCGGGTGGGCAGAGGACTCACGGCTCCCAGAGCCAAGGCAGCAGGGTGCAGAGCCCCAGCCCGCAGCACACATTAACTGTGATTAATCGACAGTCCTAGCCTGTATGCATGCTTGGGAGGAGAGAATGGGCGCCAACGAGCAGATACCACCATGGGCTCTCTAACGGGGCAGTGGGAAGCAGTGATGCACTGAAAGCACTGCACCGCAGTTCGAATGTCGGGGCAGCTTTGCACACTGGGGAGGACATGGGGACATTAAAGGGTGCACTGTTCTCTCCTGGCGTGGCTATACTGGCATGCTTTGCACTCCCTGAGCGCAGCTGTGGTCTAACGTGCCGGTTTGCCCTTTATGGAGCCGCTGGAAATTACCGTTCTGCACAGCCCCTAGCAAATGCAAGCATCACCCTCTCTCCCTATTATATTAATGGATTTTATGCTACTTTTTAAATTATGCTGTTTTCAAATATGAATACATTTGAATGTCAGATGCTTGCACCCAAATATAAATGTCAGGACCTCTGTGCACCTCTGGCATGTAGGAGCTAATTTAATCATCTCGGCGAAGTGATTTCAGTTCACACAATCATTTTGTTAAAGTGGAAGGGTTAGGAGGAGAGAGCACAGCGAAGGCAGAGCTGTTCTGTGTGGCTAAGGGCCACGTTGCATAAGAAGACCGGGTAGAAAACAGCATTTGCACACAAACACGAGGCTGCCTTTGCCAATGCTGCCGCTGCTAATCTGCAGCTGCCTGTTCAGGCTGACGCAGTGGAGGCACAAACAAAACCAGGTGTAATTTGGCATCCAGCCGAGGCCTCCAATCTCCAAAATTTAAGGTCTCGTTCCTCCTCGTGCACTTCGGACTTCAAATAAGACAGGATGCACAGCCCATGTGTTTTTAAAGGAATAACTCTGTTAGGTGAGAATAGCTTGGCGGTTCCTTTATTCATGTGAGAGAGACTAATTTTCCCAGTTTTACCCAGCCCTTTCCACACTTCTCATTAGGGAAAGCTCATTCTGGGTCTAAGGCTGGTGGAGTTCAAATCTCCATGCAGCCCATCCGTCAATATAGAAATCCTCCTACAAATGATCAGATGGGTTTTGTTAGCACAAAAGCCACTGTCCCCTACCGACTGAGTTCAAGGAATAATTTGGTTCCAGATCCAAAGAGTTATTTAAGTGTTGTTCAGCTCGTATTAGTGCAGCTCTGACCTTAAATCCACACAGGCTATTTTAGCATACTAAAAAATAAATAAAACCCTGAAAAATTGTGGGGGTTTATTTTGTGCAGATCCTAATATTTTTTGTCAGGGTCACTTTTTGCTAGGGTCATTTTCACTGTGGCACAGAGCTGGGTTTCTTCCCCATTTGTGCTGCTTTCTTCCAGTGAACTGGTTTTACCATCTCCCAGTGCATTTGCATCGGTGACTACATAAAATGCTTATGCAGTGGCACTGCACAAGGCTGCAGCCTGTATCATGCACGTCGCAAGAGCGGATGTCTCTTTGGAGCCTCTCTAGGAGGAAAGACATGGCTTATGATGAGTAAGGACACAAGGAGACTAGAAAGACTGTAGAGAACAGGAGAGATGGAGGAAACTGGTGGATGGCCATGGAGAATGTGAAGCAGCAGGAGACAGAAGAGACAATACAGATGGGGATTTGGGAGAAGGCCTCTCTAGGGCTGGCTGTCAGGAGCTGAAGCTCAGTAGGCTGGCGGTCAAGAGGATTGAAAGGACGTGCTCATGTTGAGAAGCCTGTGATGGAAAAGTCCCTGCTTGGTGCATGCCTGCGTGTTGTTCGCACTTCTGCCTGCTGCATGTGCAATTATCCCATCCGCATCTGTGGATCTAATAAATGCACATGCAAAACCAGGTGCATTTCTGTGCACAGAGCGTGGTATTAATCAAGTCTGCTCATGTGTGAGAGGTGTTTGCAATTGCAGGGGAAAGGAAGGGTCCTGTGTCGCTCCTCTCCCAAACTGCAGGATCTCCCAAACACCATATAAGTGATCCGTTTCCCATTCAGTGCATTGTAAGAGTCCTGCGGTGCCTGGACTGGATCGGGCCCATACTAAGTGAAGCTGTTCCCAGCAAACTGTTCACAGTCCACAGAGCTGAACAAAATTAGCAACAATATTTGTCGAATCACTTCAAACATCCCCACAGAAATGTCAAAGGAATTGCAATCTGGTTTGAAGATCGCTGGAGAGCAGGAAAAAAAGAAGCTAAATCCAATGGATTATTTGTGACAATTACAGGCTATAGATGTTATATAAAATTATATTAACAAGCTCTAACGTTTTGTAAGCGTTGGCGCGAACGGTACACGGCGGCGGTAATGAAAACATGCGCAGGCAAGCTTTGTAAAACAATCAAAAAATCAATCTGACATGTCAAGCTGAACATATCAATGAGACAGTTTGCAGTCAGAGGGTTTTCTTATGAAGTGCTGTCAACAGTCAATGCCACATTTGTCTGATCAGTCCGGCTCCTCTAAGTGGAAGGATTTTTTTTTTCCCCTTCCCCAATAGAAGAGAAAGGAAAAACAGGAAAATGCAAGCCACGGTAATTCATCTCAAGTATCCTAAACGACAATTAGTAACAATGGCTAGCAGTGGTAAGCCTGCTCTTTGGTGTGGTTTGGAGATCTGGGCTGTAATTATTGAGCCATCCTGCTGAATAGCACAATCAGTCCTTGATGGCTGCATGGCAGAGCGCCGGTGTGACGGCTTGAGCTCTTGTGTAAATGAAACGTCAGGATCAGGAAAATGGGGCCATTGTGTTTACGCTGGCTTTGATTAGCTTTTAGGGAACAATGCATCTTAAAGCAAATGCAGAGGACCTGAATGGTGATCCCCCTTAATGAGAGGGCCGTGAGGAGGGGAGGGGGAGGGAAAATGCAGGAAATGCAACCCCGAAGAGGACTGAGATTTCCCATAAAACCCCCTGGCTGTGACCTACTCTTGGTAACAGCACTCGTTTTCTACAATGGCCCGGCATGAACATTGCCATCAACACGAGGACGTAGCTGAACCAAAACCAGCCACTCCACAAAGGATCGAGGGGGAAATTTCAGGGCTCTGCCAAGTGGGCTCAACAGAGGTATCGCATCCATCGGAGACGACCAAGACAGCTTTTGCATCCATCTCAGCCTCCATTCACCCAATCGCCCCACTTCCTTTCCTATCAGAGTCCTCCCCATCCTCTATACTTGTAGCCTCGTGTCTCATGCCCTCCTTGCTTCTACTCCCACTGAAACCTGCCACTTTTGCCTCTACCTCTTTCAAAATCCACTCTTGTGTCTCCTTTCGATGAATTCCCCACCTGTGCTTTGGTCATCTTTTGCTTCCCCATCCCGCCCTATGGCTTCCCCACATCCCATCTTACTCTTCAATTGTCTGTACAAAATGATGCTGCAACCATCTAGCACTCGTGCCGCTCTCTCAGTCACTCTCCTCTTCAGATCTCTCAGCAGCCTCTTCTCACCTTCAACCTCAAATTCAAGCTTTTCACCCTTACCTTCAAAGTCCTGCCTAACTCTCTTCTGACTCACATCTCTGCTTTCATTCCCTATTATTTTTCTCTTTTGCTCCATAAATATTTATCAGCCTGCCCTCCTCTCTAGCCTTTGTAGCTTTCTTCCATTCTCATCACTTTTTCTCTTCCTAGGCAGCCCCTTGTATCGCACAAATCCTCCCTTTCCCTTGTGCACCAAATGGCCTCACAGCCTGCATTTAAACTAGAGCTGAGAATAACTTGCAAGGAACAATGTATTCGGGATCTGTCAGCAGCTTGTGATTGCAGCAGATTTTGTTTTCATTATTCAAATGTATTTGACAATCTTCCTTCCAAATCAATTGTGGACGTTCTAAATTCAGACCATGCTGCCTCCCGGTGATTGGGCAGGGAAGTCACATGGCACTGTTTTGGCTCCCGGATTGGGGGAGCTTGCAAGTGTCTCCTGCATAAATACTGAAATGTATTTTCTGCCAACATTTATGCCAGTCAGCAGAATGCTCTTGCATTCATGGAAAGGAAGCACAGAAAGGTGCAGTGCATAAACAAGGCTGAAAGTCAAATCACTTAATTATCGTTATTTATATTACAGCAGTGCCTAGGAACTCTAGCCAGCGAGAGGAGCTCTGTTCTGTTAAGCTTTCTAGCACACATAGCCGAGAAAATAGTTCAGATCCCAAAGAGGTGTTATTTGGGGAAAGGCTTTTGCTCTGTTCACTCGTATCTAATTTGCACACACTTTGGGTTTGTCTGTATGGCACAAGAGATACCTAATCTGAGCTAGTTCTGGAGCCTAAGACATTAGTGTGGTCCTATGCCCAGGTTAATTCTGAGAAGCAACATTTTTAAGCCTGTCTCAATTTAATCCTGTCCTAAAGGCACTGCACTAACAAAGCTATAGTGTTTCCAGGTCAGGACCTGGTGCGTGCAGAGGTCGCTTTGCATGTCGCAGTGAGGTGCTGCCTGGCATTGCAAAGAGATACCTCTTTTGAGTAAAACCTTTCGATTCTAATTCACCGATCAGGAGACAACATCATGTGTCCACCCTGGCCTCTGATCAGAACCAGCAATTCTGCCCTTTAGGTCTGATCAAGGCTTCAGTCTGTAAGAATAGTAGTGCTGTTGGCTTTACTAAACTAGAGGCAATCAGTGAGGAAGAGTTTGCAAGACAAACCTGTAGATTTGTAAGCTTCTTGGGGCAGGTACCACGTCTTGCATTATAAATAACCACAACGTGCTCTGTAAATACAGCGCAAACTCCATAGATGTAATTGATTAGTAACTATCATGTAATTACAGAGTAATCACATGGTTAATTTTTGCTTTGCAAATTAAATTGTTACCATGAGATTGAATAATTATACAGGGTAATTTTCCACTAATTCACATACTAATGCCAAGTAAAATCAGGTAATCCAAAGGTCATGTATCTATATATGGTAAGTGCGAAGCATTATTATTATTTTATTACTATTACTGTATAAAGCTAGAGTGCATATTATATAATCATGCATTAATGACAGGATGTTTGCATCCTATATGATAAAGTAGAGCTGACAGAGAAGAAGTTATTTCAGTTATTTCAGGTTTCCCCCAGTCTTTCTTATACTGCAGTTCTTGTTGGAGCTCTATGCAAAATAGGCTTATGTGAAATACTACTGACCACCAGCTGGTCCAGCTCCATTGCGATGGTTTATCCCAGCTGATGGTCTCATCCTATATCTCCATTTTTAATTATGAAAAATTAGAACAAGACATTATGTCTGTTGAATTTGCTTTGTAACGGTCACCTGAGATCCTGGCTAAAATCAGTGTCTGTTGGGAAACTGTCATGTTCAGCAACTCCCTCAAATACTTCTGGATCAGACAGTACAGCTATGAAACGTCTGTGGGTTCACAGGTTTTCCCTGAATCTTTTCTTTGCAATGGGTTCATGTACTACAATAGTTTAGGTCCAACGTCTTATCACATTCCACTCAAAATGGACCTCAGTTTTTGCAGGACTTTATTTTGCACTGAAAATTGCACCCCTTATATTATATCCTTAACAAACAGCTGGGAAAAAGCATTAGCACACTGTAGGTGTTGAACCACTGCTAAAATTCATTGTAGGTGCAAAAAAGGTACCTCCACAAACAGGGGCCTGGTTTAAAAGCTCACCCTGGGGAGTGACACAAGTGCCTGCAATGGTGTGATGAATAAGCAGCTGATGAATATCTTTTCTTTTTTCTTCCGCCCATTCCTTCTCTTGCTGTCAGCATGCATGAATGCTTCTACTTGGTTGGTGAATCAAGGGCCACATTTTCAATCCAGCCTTAAGCAGATTTCTGATCTTTTTTGCCCAAATCTCAGTGTGTGGGGAAATAACTACACCCTAACACCTGGAGAGGCAGATTTGTTATCAATCTTAACCTTAACCTATACCTGGGATCCTTATTACATTTTCAAACTAACTTAGACATCTAAGATATACAGTCCAAATATGTTGCACATGGATTTGATATTGGATCTGTAAGAATTAGGAGAAATCATTTAATCTGCTGCTCAGCTGATTGCAAAGACACTGTTTCTGAATATCTCTTACCTAGACAAGACAATTAGACATTTCAAATAATGTTAGCGATTCAAGCTAATCAAATGTTTAAGAAGAAAGGGTAAAGCTGAATATTTCCTTTTGTCTTGAGACTTTCAGCGTTGTGGCATCAAGCCTGTGAGCAAATAAAATGCTAATCCACATTAGGCCTAGTTTCTCCAAGTTTCATGGAAATATAAGAGTCTCTATCACTGGGGAGTACTAAAGGCCCATACGTCTTGAACTTCATGCAAAAGGTAGCTGAGTGACTGGCAATAACCACTGGGGGAAGCCATGTTTTTACTTGTCATTACAGAATTAAAAAGGACCTATTATGGAAGAGACTTACAACTCTGAGGAAAAATGCTTTACATTAAGTCCTGGCACTGGAAGACTGTATCTGCATATAAGTAGAGAGTTGGTGGTTGAAAAGCTTTTAGATTTGAAGTAAAAAAAAAAAACTAAGATACATAAACCCCAGGTATAAGTTAATAATGGTAGACGGATGCTCCAGATCCACAGATACATCCGTCCAGATCCAGTCATTTCAATGGAGCTACACCAGTTTCCATCAGCTGAAGATTTGTCCCCCACTTATGCTTGGTGTATGGATGTCATGAGACTCCTAACTAAAGTCACGTGCCAGTTTGAGGGGGGGTGCAAAAAATGTGGCTGCAGCATCGGCTGCATGAAACCAGAGCCTGGCTGGCCAGAGCCACGCTCCAGCTGCTGGTCAGGCTCTGCACGTCCAGATCACTGCCGCTGCAGCCCCGGGAGACACCTAGACCCCCAGGTTAGGCTGCTGGGGCCATCCCAGGTGCTAGCTCCAGTCTCCCTTATCCCACCTGGGGCAATTTGCCATGTGCCAGAGCATGCACGCAGAGGCATTCCCTGGGGTCAAGTATAGCAGGGGCACAGCTATGTGCTGCTGCTGTACGTCCCTGGGGAAATGCACATGCGCCCCATAAGGCTACGCTTTGATTTAACTCTTGCTCTCTTGTTTTATAATGGCATCTAGAACTGACAGCTGAGGATCAGCCAGAGGCCCCAAATCAACTAACAGTATTTCTGTGTTGAACACAGTCCCTCAGAATCAATTAGAGTAGGCTTGCAGGACATTTAAGAGCCCTATTTTCTTTTTTAAAGGAAGCAGCTTCTATATTTATAGGCAAATTTCTGCCTCAACAAATAACTGCGTCCACAAATTTCCTGCCAAAGTTAATCGTGGGTGCAAATGTTAGCATTTATACACCTAATTACCTGCACTTAGTAGCACAAATGGAAATGCTTGGAGATCTTGCTTCAAAATCTGGCCCTCCACATCCTCATATTGTATATTCCAGTATATCCTGGGGCTTGTTTATTCTATATTTTCAGGTTTCCCTGAATTTGAAAATGTAGGTATCATGCAAATGTAACTTTTCTTTGTACCCCTGGGCCCTGAAAATCTCAGTGATTAAGCTGAGAACTGTATTAGAAATAGAAAGGAAAGGTTGAAAACTGTAACTGTAAAAAAAAAGCCCAGGGTCACCTGGTTACAGTCAGACAAAAGGCGCATTTCAAAAATGTACCCTGTAATTTAGTCAAAATGGAAAGGACGGGAAAAAGGTCAATATTGTTTTAAATGAGACTAACAGTTCCTTTTATGTAATGGATGAACTGTAGTATGTTTCTGGATGATTGGCAATTTAGCTGCTAGGGGGAAAAAAAGGTTAAACTTATCAGCACACAAAAGTGGCAGCAATTTATTTCTGTCACTTTTCTGCAAATTAACCTATTTTAAGACATTCTGAACCTCATCAGCAAGCACAGGTGTGGACAGGAATCAGGGTCATCCCTCGGGCCAGGTGCACACATGGTGGACGTGACAGGCAAACTAGAGCAGCGGCAGGCAGACAAAGGAGCTTGGCGTGGTGCGGGGCAAGCGCCGCGAGCCAAGTAAACACTTCCTTTTCCTTCTGAGCCCCTTGTTCCAGCCCCGCAGTGTTTGACGGCTTTGATCTCCAGCAATAGCCATATAGGACCAGTTGGTGTGATAATAACTCGTGTGTGTGTGTGTCTACACCAAGCAGGGAGGCTTAGAGACCAGATGTCAAACTGGCATAAATCAGTTTAGCTCCAGTGTAATTTCAGTGGAGTTATCTTGATTTACACCAACAAGGTAACTGCCCCACTGAATGTATAAGCCTTAACTTGCAGGAGCATGGGAGCTTGGAGGCCGACCAGTACAGAAGAGCAAGTGTCTTCTTCCTCCTCCTCCTCCTCCTGTTTTCTGGAAACCTTGCCTATAGAGCATAAAAAACTGGGCTTCTTGAGCAATGATCCCCTGAAACAGCAAGAAGAAAACACCTCTCCTCTCTGTCTCTGTCTCTCTGGCACTGAATGGTTGCTTATAGCTTTAAAGCCCAGCATGATCCCCAATGATCTGTGGGATGCACAGATGAAGGAGGAGGGACAGGTTTGCCGTGGTTTGCCATGGCCCTACCTAGTGACATGGCTTTACCTACTGTGCTCACACTTGGTACAAAACAGACATGGCTATTACCCACTGTGCTCACACTTCCGGGATTAGGCATTAGGGCATTGGACAGAAATTACATGTAAACTGGTATAAGCGATTGGAAACTGGTTAAAATAAAACCTGTAACACAACAGAAGTTCAATGCACATAAACCGCTTTCAAAATGACGGAAACCAGTTTAAGATAAACCTGGATGGATGTAGTATCAGACTTAACTGATGAAGTTTAAATCAGTTTATTGAGCTTCTGTCCCAGATCTGGATTCAAGTTAATTCACAGTCCTGCAGCATCCCAGGATGCTTTGCACTGCAGGATGGACGGGCTAGCCTTGTCCCAAGCTGTGTCTCCTCCAGCCAAGCAGGGAGGCATGCTCTAATGCCCCCTAGCTTCTGGCCATGGCCACTGCAGGCGCATAGCTATATTTCTGGAATCAAAAGGGAATGTCTGTCCACCTGTTCATCAGTTCAGTCTACGCAACTTAGACTAACCTGCAAAGAATGAATCAATTCAGCCTCTGGCTTTTTGAGTGTCTGTACTCAGCTCGTAGGTCTATCTGGCACTGTGTTTTCACACTAGATGAAGTACACGGCAGGGTCATGTTTTGCTGCAATCACGGTTTGGCTCCTTGGCTTTGAGTGATGGAGCAAATGTGCCCTGCTCTCCTCGTGAAGCAGTGTCTGCCATCTAACATGAGACTCCATAGGACATACCATCTGGTTCAAATTGCCGGAGCTGCCTGAAAGTCCAGGTCCCCCCACGAGTGAAAAATGGAAAGAAACCAGAGAAGACATAGGATTATCTGCTTTGACTTGACCAGTCTGTCAACATTAGAAACATGCAAGAAAAAGCTGGTCTTTTCCTATCAAAGTCATGACCAGCTTTGTGAGAGAAAGGAACTGGGCGAGCTGTGGTGTGTAAGCACGTGGCATCTATGAAGAAGCATGACATGGGAAAGTCCCCATCATAGAGTACTTTGCAGCTTCTATAAAAATTAACACAATTTAATGATCAGAGGCAATATGTTCAAAAGGGCTTAATGCACAGCAGTGGGGATTAGGTTCCTGTGTCATTTATGGCCAGATTTTCAAAGGTTTAGGCACTTCTAAAAATCCCATTATGTGCCTGCCTGCATCTTTAGGTGCCTAAATGCATTTGAAAATCTGGGCCTTAGGCATTTTTGAACATTTTACCCAATGCCTTTGTTCTAGATACACGAAGTGCTTTGATCTAGAATATCTTTGTCAGACAGATGATAAGAGTTGTTTTTAATTACATGAATGATTTCCTTTTTTAAACCTGCATAGTAGAGAGGACAGCATTGTTCATTCTCCGGTTAATTTATGACATAGATTCCAGTGCATAAGGATGCTGGAACTGGCTGTTTTGCACCACAGCCAAAAGTCCTCTATTTATTTCAGGCAGAAACCTTCAACAAATACCTTTTCCAGCAAGTTCTTCGTTAAAAGGTGTTTGAGACTGTTAGTGTCTTGGTCTTGTGATTTTTCACAAGTATCACAAGACTATTTTTAACCTCAATGACCTTTGCAAAATAACATTAACAAATTAACTCCTTCATACCAGGTATATCCTATGCCCGAGCTGACCTCTGATGAGACAGCAAGGAAGTGAAACCTGATTATGAGAGACAAGTGACTATGATTCACACTCCTTAAATCATTGTGTGTTTTGCTTGGTCCCATCAACACCAAATTAACTTGCATACCAAAGAAACGTGGGAGAAAAATGATCTCTGTTAAAGATGTCACTAAACCTGCCATCTTCTCTTTTGGTTGACAAAGTTTACAATTCACATCTAAGACTTATAAGGCAAGATTGGAAAGGTATGCTGTTTCCAAGGGGGGTGAAAAACTTACAAAAGATTGGCAAACCAGTACCAAGCTCAAGAGGCTCAAGGTTTTAGTCACAGCCAAACACAGGGACAAATTCAGATTTGGTGCTACGTGAATACAACTGAATTTAAAATGGCTTACAATAAGGCCAAATTTGGGTCTCAGTCTTTTTCTCCCACTCCAGTAAGAAGCAGGGGTATGGGAGCTTGCAGCAGCAAAACATTACCGTACAGTACACGGTCGTTAATATTGGCTGTCAGCGATGTTATAAATGCTAGAGAGCTCTTTTCTTTATTTCGCAGTCTAGGGTGTTTGAATCAGTTCCTTTTCACATCATTTGTAAGGCATAAATAGCCATTGTACTGGCTGAAATTATTTTGATCAACTTACGCATCCGCCAAGTGGTGTCACTACCACCATTCGAGCCATTACAGTGCTGGAAGAGCGAAGATTTGAGGAACTTGACAGGATAATTAAGTATGATAGCAGACTGGATTTAGCAGGACCCCAGTGAGTCAACAATCCTGATTGTTTCATCATCTTGGCTTTGTGCTGTTCATATCTTATCAGATTAGATAACAATCTGGTAGAGCTATGAGTTGAATTACCATGTTGAACTGCACAGTTAGACCACATGAAAAACATCAATACACATTTAAATAATCCCATTTTCAAACTCAGATAAGAAATGGCCAACCTCTACAAATCAAAGGGATATCCTCAGGCTAAAATAAAGACTGGTCTGATTACCTATTCAGCTATATCAAAGTGCAACAATCAAATGCTATTGCCGATGTAACGCAACGGTTCTTATATCCGAGCGGGGACATGACTCCTTTGTGACAGCAAGTCTCAGATTTGAGAGGAAAACTCGCTGGTGGACATGGTCACAGATGAGGAGAAGTTTTAGCCACGTGACTCTCCAAGATGAAAGCTCTGAAAACTGCCAAGCTCTCTCATACTCAAGCTAGGCTCTCCCTTCTGGGTGCTCATCCAGATGCTGCATTTGGGCCCCAGCACACAGTTGGTTGGGGCCCCCTGTACCAGAACAGACCTCTCGAGGTGTCCCAGCACACCCTTTTCCAAAACCCCAACCTTGTAGGCAATCTGATTCACTCTTTAAGTCTCCAGGGAAAAGTGATGCTTGAAGCATGTAACCTGTGGGCGTTTCAATGGTTCCTGACTCAATTGCTCTTCACTTTACATAGCATAGGAAAAACACAGGTGGAGGTAAAAATAAAACCAAATCAAACAGCGGTAAGTCTTGCCTTGCTGCTCTGTTTTTTCTCATTGCTTGAGTGTTTTTTGCAATTAGGGAGGAAGATCATGGACTCTCTTCTTCTGCAGCCAGGTTCCTGGTGTCAGGGGACTTGTCAGCCCCTGGCTGACTCGCTAGACATGGTGGCATTCATATAACCATTTCACCAAATTAATCTGAACTTGGAACAAAGTTCCACAAAGATAAAATTCTCCAAATGGCCACATCTTAGTTTAAAACTCCCACGCAAGAAATCCCAACCTGCTACTTTCTTTTTAGGTTTTTACACAGCACAACAATAAAACAAAGATAGTTGATCGCTTTCAGAAAACATGTTCTCACTAATGTTGGTTTCCAGATATAACTTCGGTCCAAAACATTTAAAAAAAAAAAGGAGTGGGGGGGAGTTGTGACTTGATTCTTTTTTCTCATTCCTATCTCCTTCCTGCTGGTTAGCAAAAATGGAGTTACTCTTGATTTGTGCTGGTTTGGAAAGAGAACCGGGCCTGGAAAAATGTATGCTAAAGTCAAAAGTGTGGCCCTGTTAGCTACAGCTGCATTTCCCACTGCCCTTCTGCACCTCCGTACTATATGAAGGAAGATCGGTGGTGTTGAAAATTAATATTGAACTAAATGAAAATGAAACGGAAATCAATTTTCTTTAAGTACTTCCAGGGATTCCCCCCACCCTTCTCCCCCTTCACATTATCCTTCTGATCTTTTATGCAGCTATTTGCAAACTAACCATTAGTTGTCAGTCTCCAGCCATGCACCGCACAACTGTCAGTTGAGGGAGTCTTCAGCTGCTTTCTGAACAACCTGCACCACGTTAGATCACTTTACTCCTTACACAGGCGTGGAGAGCAGGGCCAGCTTCCCAGCTGGTGTATAACTGGCATGACCCAGCACAAAAGGGAAACGCTGCAATTAAACACACGACCTGGGACTTGGAAATTGCCCGGTAAGGATTCCAAAATAGGGTCCTTGCTGGTTTGCTTCCCTTTAAAAGCTACAATGCTGAGATGAAGTTTATAAAACCCTTGATGATTTCCAGTTTCAGTTCTTCAGCACCCCCAAACCTTGCTGGAGTAGTGGGATGATGATGTTATTAAAGAATTTAATACTATGAAAGGTTTGCCTCAATAGCTAGGAAACTTGAGCTGGATCTTTTTCCCTGGTAAAAAAAAAGTTTGTTGAAAATTATTGTTTGCCTTTTCATCAACAAATTGTAATCAAGTTGCAGTTTTGATTGGTGACAAATGGACAGATTTCAGCCAGCTGGGGAAATACTTTGGTTTCATAGATTCATGGACTGGAAGGTCAGAAGGGACCTTGGAAGATCATGGGGTCCGGCCTCCTGCACCAGGCAAGAAAGACAACTCGGGGTCAGGCAACCCCAGCAAGGCGACTGTCCAGTCTCCTCTTGAAGATCTCCAGGGTAGGTGGAATTTCTATTTCAGGTGGAATTTATATCCATTTCACTTATATTCCGCCAAAATATGCCATTTTAATTTTTTTTAATTCCCCATATTTCCACCCAGCCAGCTAAAACCCTTTGCTTTTTTACTTAATGAACAAGAAAACATTGTTTTTTATGACATCCTTTGTCTCAATTAGCCAAAAGTAGGCGTATTTCCATTTCAGTAAAATAAAACAGCCATTTTCTGCTGAAAAATCCCTTCAGTGGAAAGCTGACTGTCTCTAGTCCAAAGTCCTCCTTCCGCAGAACAGCCCTGAACATTTCCTCGCGCTGCCTTGGCACTTGCTGCAGGCTGGGAGAGCCGGATTAGTTCCATCTGCAAGGTGCGTGAAGCTCCTTGGTTTCTCTACCGTCAGCTGGCTGCTGTGGGGGCAAGTGGCGGTAATGATAGCGGTGGCCTTTTTTGGACACTTTGAAAGAAATCAAATTTCTCATTGAGCAGCGCCAAGGTTGTTCAGTGAGGCTTGCCCAGCTGGATGGCAGTCACACCAGCAATGCCACAGGGAAAGGCCCAACAAGCTGGTACCAAGTCCTTCAGCTATGAAACCTCCTCCAAGTCCTTCAGCTATGAAACCTCCTCTCCAAACAACGAGAATATGTTGTCAAAAGTGCCTCGTGAGGTCAGTGGGAATGTGGGGTCAGTGCATATGGGCAGCCTACATGATTTAGTGTCCTTTTCCTGCAGGCTGAGAGAAGCCACAGTTTTGCTGTTTTGATCTCAATGCTGCAATGGCGAGTGGTCCCCAAAGGGCTCTCAGAAAGGGAGCTGCTCAGTCCCATGCAACACCGATGGCAGCAGAGTGACCCTAGGCCAAGCTCCACGGGTCACAGAAACTGTGGGTTCCCAGAGAAGGGGAAGTGCTGCTCAGACAGGGTGGTTTCAGTGGGGTGAGAGGGTCAGGATTTGAGATTCACGGCTTCACAGAGGTTTAGGGCTGGAAGGGACCTCATGAGAGCACCGGGTCCCCCCATGCTCTGGGCAGGAACGATGGCAGGGGTCAAATAACCCCAGCACAGTATGCATCCAGTCTCCTTTGGAAGGTCTCCAGGGAGGGTGCCTGCATCACCCCGCTGGGAGTCTATTCCAGTCTGGGCACACGAACTGGGAAGAAGTTTTTCCTTATATCCAAGCTGAAACCTTCTTCTAGGAGTTTGATCAGATTTGAGCTGTGTGAACCATTAAGCTTCTGTTTTGGTCACTGAAGCCTCCACCAAAAAAAAAAAAAATCATTTAGGGTTAACTGAAAAATGTTTTTGGACAAAGAAAAAGCATTTCACAGGAGGACTTTGGGTGTTTGCCCGCCTGCCTGCCTGCTTCCTTCCTTCCTTCCTCCCTTTAAAATTTCATTGAGTCTGATTTCCAAACAAAATGTCATTTTGAAATAAAAATAAAATAAAATCAAACTGTTTAATTTAGAAAATACTGAACTCAAAAAGCTTTTTTTTTTTTTTTTTCCTCTCCTTTTTCATTTGTGACTCGGTGCCAAATTGGGGGAACGGTTCGGGTCAACCCCAAAACAACAAAGCAACAAAGCAAATGAAGAATGAAGTGAATGTGCCCGGCTCTCCTGGCGGTGGGGGCCGGAGAAAACATCTGCCTAATAAGGTAGCAATTTGAATGCATCGCGTTTCGAACAGCGAGAGCGAGGAAGTTCGTTCCAGCGCTGCGTGCCAATCCAAAGGGTTTCCCCTGTGACGTTCTGTTGTGTTACATGGCAGGAGATTCCCAGGAGCCTCGCCTGGCAGTGTGGATACGGCAAGTATGCAAAACTTCTCACCCGTTCGCTGCAGCCTCCTTTATGGGTCTTGGCATCATCAACTAACATTTTCCCTTACGAGTTTCCCGGTGCCGTTACGTGACGCATGCTCGATGTCAAGAGACCAGTCAACTCCCTCCGTCTTTTCCCCCAGGGTCTTCATTTCAGCAGGGCGCTCCACCAAAAAATGCTCCTAGGATCCAGGTTGCTACATTTTTAGAAACCCGTTCTTGAGTTGGAAAATGCATCTGTGCGGTCTGATGTCCTAGAGGACTGTCAGACTTCACTGGGCTCTGGAGATCTTTTAAGTAATAAGGTTAAAAGAGAAATGTCCCAAACAAATAAAAAATAAAAAAGGAGATGAGCTATCAAGGAGGGAATTATGAAACGATGAACAGAATTTTTTTACTTAAAAATGTATTGATATATAAATTGATGAGCTACACTGACAAGCAGGGCTTGAGAAAGAAGTAATCGCATCTTTAATAATATTAAACCTGACACCTGCCTTGGCCGATAACACGCAGTCCTGACACTACTTAGCTAACAATTAGGACACATGAAGAAGATGAAGGGGGAGAAAAAGTCCTAAACTGCATCTGCATTTTAAAGAACATAAAAATAAAAAGGAAGACTGTTAATTGTCTAACACTTTGTTAATTCAATCAGGCATGCAGTGTAAAAATAGCTTTGCCTTTTTTACTGAAAGAGAAATTAATTACAATTTCCTCCTGAATCCGGTGCAGGGGAAAAATATTTAGGACATCCATAGCTCTCTTAGAAAGGCTCCTTATTAATAAAAGCAGAAACCCCCCATGCTAATTGGTATCATAAGCACAATTAGAAAAGATGATGCCCTTAATATGAAAAAAGAACAGAGAGCTACAATGCTGGAGGATATTATTGCAAAATGATAAACTGCTCAAAAGGTACCAGTTTAAAAAAAAAGAAAGGGGGGGAGTTAGTCTTTGAAAGAAAAATGCCATGTTATCCTGTTTAAATAGCATAACTTTGCAAAAGAGGCCAAAACATTTCAACCTTTTTAAAATGCCAATATTAAAAAAGAAACATAATGCAGAAATAGCTTTCTTGATGTCCTCCCCGCCTCCCTTTTTTTTCTGAGAGGCTTAGGCAGAACTTGTGACTTCAAAAGGAAAAAAAAAAAAAAGAAAGGAAATAATAAAGATGGTTCAAGGTCATCTGGCATCTTGCAAAATATAAACAGACGTATAAGCAAATTTCAGCTTTGCAGGGTTCCTGGGTGATTTTTTTTTTTAAAAACCCATAAAAACACCGCATTTATCCTGCCAGCTGGGCTTATATTGCCCCTAACATTCAGGGACTGAAGTGGGAGGTACTTGGTCCACTGAGCTCTTTCCCTTCTTGATTATACTGAGAGATGGGATAATGATACGGGGTATAATGAAGACCTATGGGAAAGTGCCAGGAGGTTGGGTTTATTTATTTATTTTGTGGAAGGGCACCTTAATCATCACCATCACACTGCTCACCCTGGGTTGGGGGGGTTTCGGTTTTTTTATCTTTGCCGTCACACTTAGGTTTCTTCGGGGAAATAAATCTGCTGTAAGTGTAACAACAGAAAATGATTTTTTTTCTCAGTTTGCTGCCTTGCTCTGAAGACAGCAAGACATTTTGCAATCACCTGCTTCTATTCAATGGAGGAAAGAAGGAAGGACAGACCCCATCCAAGTGAGCAAAGTAGGTTGGCGAGCAGAGGCTTTTTTTGGTCCTCCCAAATAGACAAATAAATGAAGAACCAGACAGAAGAGGGTTAGCTAACTCTGGACTGGTACTTTCCTTTGCCGGCTGCAATCCAGTCGAGGTTAGCAGCGACCTAAAGCTTTTAGGAATTTATCTGCGTATCCATGAAATGAACTGCTTGCATGAAATCCTGCTCCCATTGACCCGGGGAGTTTGGACTAAGCCTCTGCGCTCGTTTTGTCATCGTTTCTAGAAAGGATAGAAAAATCAAGTGAAACTGGAGGCTGCCCCAACAGGGATTGGTTTGCCCAGGTCACGGCTGATACACATTACTGGGGAAGATGGAAGAGTGTGGGCTGTACTGGTAATGCCATCCCGGCTCCCTGGGTCAAGAGATGTCTTTCTTGCACATTTTGCTTGCACATAATTCAGCTCTCACTTACAAACAACCAACCAAAAAAAGGGTGGAAAAAAAAACACCAAAAAATAATTTCTTCCCCAAAAGACAACTCCAAAAAGAGTCAGACTGCATGTTCTGATAAAGTAAAATCTGGAATATTGTGTGAACAAACCATTATGATGTGTATACCTAGAGTAATGTAGCTCTATGTGCATAAGTATACATTCCTGTGTTTATCTTGTATGTTATTCTCTCAGATTGCTTCCAAATAATATGATCAGACTAGGCTATATATAAAATCACATATGTCTACACATATCTCACTGAGTGGTATACAGCAACTAATACAATAATGTTATGTTGGGTACGTGCAAACATGTCAGGTTGTATATTGAATATAAGTCAGCCACATCATATTGTTTGCAATATGCCACTATTAAATCATCTCTGATCTGGAACAAGCGCAATGTAAAGGTAAGTATATTTATCTACCCGTATGTAATACACATGTAAAATATTATATCTACATATACAAATAGTTTATTTGCAAAAGAGTCCTCAAAACGCACAGACACTGTTCATATCTGAAAGGAAACTAGTTTGGTTACAATGTCACTATTGAGCCCCTAGGGACTTTTTAATAGATATATTTTTGGCTTCTGCCTTCTGGAAATCTACACGAGGCTTTAGAAGTCCTGAAAAAAATTGATTTCATTTTTTTTTTATTGCTGTTTAGCCAGTACCATGGGACAGACATATTTTAATTGAATCTGCCTCTTATACTGCTCAAGTGCCAGGGCCTCACTTCAATCTCTAGATATTTTGTGAGCTTTCAAACATAGAAACTTATTTAGCATGGTTGGATGTTTCTATTTTGCTCCTTGGAGTTTAGATTTGTGTATTAGCATTGCAGCATCTATCTTTGTTGCATGATATTCCTTGGGAAAAAAAAACCCTGTACCGCACGAGGAATTTTTTTTTTGCTTCTTTCCTGATGCAGCTTATCATCTTAACAAAGACTGTGCTACAGTGGGTTTTGCAAGCTGAGTAAAAGCACTTTAACTGAGAGACACACCAATGGGCAAGAACTGAGGGAAGATAAACATGCACACATCAAGAGGCTCTGTGCTGAATTAAAGCCGAACAGCGAGAAGGGGACACAAAGGCGCTTGAAAACAGCGCAGGAAGTCTCGGGCACCAAAGAGATGAACTTCACCTGTTGTGATAATCGTCCTACGGAAGAAGGTTCACCTTAAAAGGCAAAAGCTGAACTCAAGATTTGAAAAAAATAAAATAAAAATAAAGAATTGCTGGGGGTGGAGGAAGGGGGAGTCCATCACCAACGGCAATACTTGATCTTGACCTCCCAAATGAGGCTGGTGGAAAGCCGGCGATGGGGAACATTTGCAAATCAGCCTATGCAACGAAGTGGACATGTAGGGAACCCGATGAGTCCACGAACTCGAGAACAACAGCCCACCTCCTGCACGCACGAAGGAGAGTTTGCTGTCTGGGACCCTGTTTTAGCACTTGCCCCTGAAAACCCTAAATCACACAAACCGTCTCAGCGATGTGTGAGCTGCTCATGCGAATAAAGGTTCGCAGGACTTGGCTCCTGTGCTGCAAAACCAGAAGCGACCGAGGAAGCTTATTACGCGCTTCCCCAGCAGATCTAGCACTTGTAAATAAAAGCAGGCCATGCACATGGAAGATCCTTCTACCAGTTCATAAATGTTAATGATTTACGCTTCTCACCCAGCTCTTCCGACACAGAATTGTGAGCAAGCGGAGGTGCGTAAAAGATAAGGCACCGTCTACCTTAAATGGATCGGTGTCATTGGTTCAGTTAAGATGGAGCAAATCCTTCATGCAAACACGCTGCAGCAGTGTAAAACAAGGCTAACAGGGGTCCTCGCGTGACAACTTGGGAAGTTACCAAAGTAGCAGCGATCAATTGAAATCCCAGATTTAGGAAAGCAGCAGACACAGCCCGAGCTGAATACCAGCTAAAACAACTGCTTTTGGTTACAGCCCTCCTGCTCTGACTGACAGTTTAGTTCAGGTTGTACCTGCGTCTCAGGAAAGGCATCTCGTGCCCCAACGCTGATCTAACATCTCTCTTACCTTTTCAGATGATCCAACAAGAGACATCAAACAAATGTTGGTTGTCACACATTGCTGGGGGTGTCAGGGCTATCCCACCCTGACAAACCTACTGAGATGAGAATAGGCAGTCAGTGAGATTCCAGTTTTTCTCCATGTCTCTTCACAGGCTACACTGAATGTCTATATAATACTTAACGCCTAAAAGGCTGACATGGAGGCTTATATCAGAGAGGCCAGCAACAAGGAAGCTGCGTCTGCATGGTTTTTGCTTGCTTTTGTTTCCACCTTGGTACACAGAGAAGTTGGGCTGGGGTAAAATATGACTTACAGTGGCTCCATTTACCCTGTTTAACATCAAGGCAAGCTATTTTTAATTTTTTTTTACCCAGGTGCATCTGATCTACACCGGAGGGTTTCTGTGGCTGGAACTACTTTGGTGCAAGCTCCCTCCCCCTGCAGTGCAGAAGAGACCTCGGCCTCAGCGGGATGTCTGATTCGAAACCCAGAACAAAGAGAGACCTGTCGAATCCCATAGGGAGGGAAAATTAGGACGAGCACATTATCTGCATGCCAAAAATAAAAACCAACCCTGGAGTTATCCCGACAGGGCAGTGTCACGTGCCAGCCATATTCTTGGGTGACGAGGGGATGGCCCTTGAGGACGGAGGTATTCATTATTATTGATGAATATTCTCAGGAGAAGTAGAGGGTGTTGCTTAATGGCTTGATCTAATATATATATATATTATTATATATATATATATATATAATGTAGCATCAGGAGGGGAAGAGAGAGTGAAAGATTTCCCGGACCACAAAACTACAAAATCCTCTGAGCTGTAGCTGGTCCTTTAATTACTCATGCTGTGAGAGATGAACACACAGAGAACAAGATGGCTTCAGTGAATGTCTTTTGAGCTGATGTCCTTTTACGGAGGTTTTCGGCTTGTCAGAGAGATAATACCATCACCTGGTGTCTAGCCTCTTTGCTAGGGTTCAGATTTACAGAAATGTTGAATGCACCCCTGTGCATCGAATTTGCCATGCAATTGGCAGGGCTTCACGTGCCAGTTGGGGAAGTGCATGCACGTCTAGGTGCCTGGGTACATTTGCACACGTAATCGCTACATTTTTGCATGTAGTCATGGGGCATATGCCATTGCATACGTCTCTTTGCCAGACACCTGGGCCTAGCATTGCTATAGAGATTGCTGGAGCAGACCCTGAGGAAGGGACTGGGGTGCTTAGGAGAAGCTGACCAAGGACAGCACTAATAAAATGACTCCTCAGTAAGCAAAGCACTGCTCCAGACATATAGGGGTAATTCTGACTCTTTTGAGGTACGCGGCTTCAGTTCGTATAAGACAGCGTGGATCTACATCAGTGCAAAGCGGTGAAGGATCTGGTCCTTGGTGCATTAATTGGGGTACACATAAGTACAACCAATTAACTCTTTCTCTCTGCCATTTCCAGGTTCTTTCTCCGGTTACATTTTGCAGTTAATAGCTTGCTAAGCGGCAGTTCCTGTTATGCAGCTCGCAACACGGGGGCATGCTCTTTTGGTGGAAGTCTGCCATGCTCTAAACTATACTCCCCGTTACTCCTACAGCACCCTGGGACCCGTGCGAATGAGGTGCACGACGTGAGATTTCAGCACGGAAATCTAAACCTATTCTACGGAAGACACGATCCTCGCTCTTTCAGCAAAGCATCACACAAGCAGGCATGAATGCCCTATCCAGATGGTGCTATTCATTTATTACTGCAGTTACAGCAATGTTTTTCCATTGGTCAGGCTAGGTAAATAGATTATATCACCAACCAATATGGCATCTTCGAGATGGGCTAGACCGGTTCAGAGATGCCTGAGGCTACCCACTCATCTGCTGTTTGCTCCCTTCCCCCGAGGAGACTTCAGACTGTGCACTCGGTTGTAAAGGAATTTCAGCGGAAGTCCTGCCTTGCCCAGAGCTCTCAAAATACCTCCCGTCGCTGTGTCGCGGGATCTCTGGATGATACGTTATTTTGCTGCGTCCCAAAGGGAGGGAGCGGCTGCAAAGTATCCTCAATCCTGATGCACCCAGGGCAGTTCCTCGTCTCCCAAGTCACAGAGCAGCATCCCCAGCCACGAGCCTGGGGTCCTCCAAGTACCTTGGCATCTTGCTAATGCAGGACTGTTGTGGCTCCTTGTGTGAAACGAGCCTGTGGAGCCCGATCCAGCTGCTTTGCCACCTGTAAACAAGCCTTCCAACCTCTGCATGCCCATGAAAGCCCTCCCTGCAGCTGCCTAAAGCGGCTGGGGTGTGCGCAAGCCAGCTGGCAGGGAAGGAAAACAACAAGCGAAGCAGGGAGAGGAACCATTAGGAAAATATCTCTGGCATGAAGCCTGGCAAGCCTATGGTGCCAGGCCACAGATAAGCAGGGAAGGAACAGAGGATGAGCAGCGAGGAGGGGCTACAAGATGCTAGGAGGGAACGGGTCACCGTTCCTGGAGCCATCAGCTGCTGCACGGATGGCAAGACCTCGTCGGCCTTTCTCCCCTTTGACTAAACGGTCCGCTACTCCAGAATGGGGGTCCAGCCCCTCCTCCGAAAGTGCTAGTTTTGTATCCCAGGCACCTGCAGTGTGACCCCCTCGTAACATCCATTATTCATTTATCCAGACATGAAGGAAGAGCCTTGGGCCCAGGGTTTCCCAGTACCTGGAAGGTTGAGGGCTGCTGGATGGGTGATATCCTCCCCTACCCAAAAGCTGGAAGGGCCAAGGATGCATTGGGTCAGTGGTGCAGGGTTAAAAAAAGTAGCCCACTTTGCAACTTTAGGAAGGTAAAACACACCCGTCTCTGTTCTAAATGTGCAGGAGATGCTGGTCTACACAGGCGGCAGGGCTAGGGACAGATTGGCTCTTATAAACTGAGACAAACCTGGATTTGTGTGTGGGCTCCTGGAACTGTTGTCCGGCTTGGCCCTCCAGATCGGCCTCTGGGTTGACATGACCTCATGGAAGGCTAGGGACAGACATGACACCTAAACCGGTTTAAGTGATCAGAAACTGGTTTAAACCTGTAACGGAAAAGACATTCAATGCGCATAAACCAGTTTGAAAATGGCTGAGACCGGTTTGAGATGTACCTGGTTGAATGCAGTATCAGACTTAACTGCTTTGTGCCAAATGCAATGTCTGTCGCAGACCCCAAAGGTCTCCCTGCTGTAGGGAATATCCCTTTGTAATATAGATAGTAACTGGCTTTCCACTGCCCGCGCCGGCAGTGCAGAGGGTCAGCTGGGGACCGACGTATCGCGACAGGGGCACGTACACACCGGACTTGAGCAGCAGCAGCAGAGCCCCCAAGGGCCATCCTCAGGGAGCCAGTGCAAGGTGGCAACCTTGAGGTTACTTTAATTTTCCCAGAGACTGAACCAACAGCAGTCTGCTCCAAGGCTTGGGAAAAGGGAGAGCAGATGGGTGGCCCGGCTCTATCCTAGCCCACCGCTGAGATACGCTTGAGCACGGAGCCCGTCGTTCCTGATCAACGGAGAGCACTCACCGTTCATCCTGTACCCGGGAAGTAGGTGCACAAACTCATTCATTCCCCACCTCCTGTGACACCCGCCGCGCAATCAGCAAGGCCAAAGTCCCAAACCTACTGGCGGTCTCTCCTCCTCCCTTGACTGCTGGCTCCCGCTGCCCTAGCCCCGCTGTTTTTGTTAAACGCTGTACATTTCCAAAGGAGCGGATTTTAATTTAAATAAACTCTGTTAGAAATAGATCAGCGCTAAGGAGGGGAGCAACCACAGGAAGTGATTTTAACTGCTCGTCTGCAGAATATTAATAGAATAGCATGTTATTAGAATAATTTTTCATCATTTATTAGAATAATTTTTCATCATGAATAATAAATTAATAGAATAATTTAGTAGCGCCGGGCCTCTGTTGGAAAGTGTATTTATACAGAAGTATCTTCAAGAGTGGCATTTGGCAAAGGAGGGCAAATAGACAGGGGAATACTGTGAAGGGGGTGGCAAAGTCCTGGCTCTGGCAAGCTGATTGTCCAAGGTCATGGGATATGGATGAGCCAAGACTACGAGCTTCAGATGTGGGAGGAGAAAGGGGCTGGGGTTAAATAGGACTTTCAACCACCTTTACGGTCCTCGTCTACTGGGTCACTCAGGCTCCTATTCAGCCTCTGGTATAAATTAGAGCAGTCTCTGGGTTGCTCTAAATGACGTCCCCCTGTCTTCCCAGAAGCCCAGGTGTGAATACTTTCCTCCCACCCAGCCAGCAGAGAAGCTTTTTCGGGGGCAGCAGGTCCTCTCCCCGATTCCCCTTCCAGGGCCTTAACCCCTTGACTGCTTGCTGCACACACACCCATCGCAGTGTTCAAGTGCAAGCCAAGAGGTCTCTTTTTTATTTGCATCTGTGTGGTAGATAATCATTCTTCAAAAGGCTATTCACACCACAAAAGCACAATGACATTATTCTCTCCCTCTCTCTCTCCCTCTATAGTGTTTTAGTCTACAACTGACAATTAATGTTAGAAAGAACATGAAATGGAGGAGAAATTACAGCAATTTATCAACTGAAATTATAGGTGTAGACACATGTCAGCAGTGGAAACAGTTTCTATCAAAATTAAAGTATTTAGAGATTTTCCTCAAATTTCAAATTATGCAAATCCCAGTTTTGTGATACTCTGGTACTGTAGCCTTAATTGCAGGATTACCAGCAAGCTGCAAGATGCACTTGTAATGCAGCCGTTCCCTTTTCTAGCCCGTTTTATTAATTTAACAAAGTTACTGTCTCTTTAACAAATTAAATGCGTTTTGCAGAACAGGCAGTGGTTTTTTTGGCTTCAATCTGTCAAGAAGGACCCTGCTGTTTGCAGAGGTTACTCGACAGCTGGATGAACAGACAGGTTTGAGTCCAAACATGGATTCAAATACATATTTATACATAAAACATATTTATACAACAACATTGCAAGAACAGCTTGTGCTGCTGAAGTTTTCTACAAGTCCCTTTGCAGTAGGGACATTGTTACCATTGCACGAGAGGGGGTTTGGATCTCGGCTTCCTTCTTCCGCTCTGAGAAGTTTTCGCGGCTGAGCGAAGGCCCCTCCAAAATATTGGCATTTTTGTGCTAGAACAATGGTTTTTGCCCTTTTTTCATTTGCAAACTCCTAAAAAATGTTGACTGGCGGTGCGGACCCCTTTGAACTGGAAGTGGGCTATTCACATACTTTTGATTGTTCATAGTCATCTTTCGCGGACCCCTTAAACATAGCCTGCAGACCCGCAGGGGCCTGCGGACTACAGGTTGAAAACCGCCGCGCTAGAAAAAGTACGGTCACCTGCTAGAAGTACCGGTGTGGTTGGGAAGGTCAGTGCAGACAAACCTAGCACGCTCGGCCCCTTAAAACTGCCGTTAGATTATTTCACCCCGGGCTCCAGTTATCAGTTACCATTATTCAACAACTTACTTTCCTCTCCTAATTCACTGCAGGCTCCGATGCCGTTGCGAGGGGAGCAGAGGGCAAAGCAAAGGAATAGGCAGCTATAACTAGAGTGTGTATTGGAGAAACACTGGTGCACTGGAGAGAATATTTGCTCTGGGGAAGCAGAGGAAGGAATATTTGATGTGCCCCAATGTGAGCCACATTAGGCGCTGAGATTTTTTGATTTGCAGAAGGGCTCAAAATGATCAGCAGTTGATAAACCTCACCGTATGGCACGTAGACCTCAACCCTCAAAACCCCCAGGAAGAAGCTGGGGGAGAAGGAAAAAGGGGCAAACGTCCCCCACCCCATAAACGAAGCAAAGAAGACTCCTGAATTTCAGAGAGCGCAGGAGAGAGAGGACACACCACCTCCCAGCAGCTGCAGCAGAAGGGAAGAGAGGCTACGCTTTGTTTCACCTGCAGTCTCCAGGTCGCGGTGCTCATTTGCTTGGGCGATGGCTGGATTCCTGCGTGCAGGCGCCATTAGGCAATTTGCACACGGAGTCACGACAACTGGCCGTGCAGATTAGGCCGGCAGCCAAGTGTGCGTTTTGCACCTGCGGGTGAACGCTTGATATCGCTGACAAAATCCGCCTGCTATTTCCGGAGTGACAGATCATGTGGCAGATATGGCACTGTCACATCCACGCTGCAACCAGTGGGTCTCCCTCGCCAATGGGTTTCTTTTCATATTTTTTAATGCGGCCAGGCCAAGGCACAACCAGATGCCTGAAATCTATTTGCATATGCCAGGCAGCGTAGGCTTTTGACAGTCACTGTATCCAGCTTCAATAACCATGATATGCTCCATCTGCTGACACCCCAGCATAACAACAGTGGGGAGCTGTACTGCTAGAGGCACTACCCTTGAAAAGCTGAATGGTTGAACAGCTGGTAAATCATCGAAGGACACTTTTCATAGAAGAGCAGGGTTACGGGCCCCACTTCCCTTATCGCGCACAGTTCTCACCTAGTAGAACAAGGGCAGAAATGCCGCATAAATGGTAGCATGTTACATGGGTAGATTAGGATTCATTATCCATAAGCTAAACATATATACAAACAAATTAAAATCCTGCTAAAATAATGCATGCTAAAGGAACAGCCTAATTGGAAGAAGAAGTTATCTGCAGACTGCCAAGTGCTCAGATCCAGAAGAATGCTAACTTATTTAAGAATTGGATGAAGACACTTTGGGTATGCCCATCCTTGTCACTGCTGCTGCTCACAAAAACAGTGTTTTCTGAATGGGTGTAGTTTGTTGTGCGCTCTGTCCCTCCACCCAAAGGTGACGAACACTATGACACTGGAGATGATGGCGCTTTGCAGAAGCAAGCTATTCCTGAGTGGGTTTTGCCATGCAGGGGGGATCTTGGATTGCTCCTCAATTGCACAAAGATGGCAGCAGGGCACACTAGGTGGTGAACGTGGCAGTCCAGATGATACAGGTACGTGCATCTCTTATCACCTCTGGAAAGGCCTGGGATTCCCAAACTCCTGAGTAGCCTAGCACGCATGTACCAGACAACAAATTTCAGTAGTTCCTGCTTGTTTTTTGAGAGCTGGGAATGTTTCCCGGGATGCTGAAGGAGAAGGTATCGCAGCTTTGCAATGGGTTGGAAGGAAGAGCATGAAGGAATGCTGCAGAAGAGCATGGAAAACTCAGCCGCTCTTCATTCTTGCAAAGGAAAAAGAAGGAATGGAGGAAAAAAAGAAGAAAAAAGAAAGAAAGAAAAGAACAATCATGGTTGGGGGGATGACCGAATTGATTCAAGCATTTTTTTTTTCCAAAATAATTCAGTGATTCTCATTCAGCTGGTGCTTTTCTTAAGGACCAAAGAGCCTATATGATAAGCATATTTTACAAATTAGGTAGCGATTTATCCCGCTTTTGTTTTAATGATTGAAATGAATGATGTCGTGCCGCTTGCTGCTGCTGCTGCATTCAGCGCCTGCTGTTCTTGGGAGCTGAAGACACTGAGAAATTTGCATACTTAATGCCAGGAACTGGCACAGACTAAATAGCTTCTTTTCTTTCCTCTGTGTTTGTAGATTTACTGTAGTGCTGGGTTTAATCAAAGGCTTTTTAAAGCCGTCCGTGTGCCGTTTCACAATGCTGAACTTGCATGTGACAAAGGCTGCTATTTATTACTTATCAGCTTTATGGCAAGTACCACGGGCTACTCTAATTAAAGGTATAGGGGCTGCATACCCCTGCAGAAAAAGGCACTGGCCAGTTAACATTTCTAATCCCTAATCAAGGCATGGCACGGATTAATTTTTTTTTTGTTTTGTTTCTGTTTAAATATTCATCAATAGAGTTAGTGTGAGTGAGGGAGGCAGGCCAAAATAATCCCCGAAGACAGGGAGATGAACTTCCCTGAGCGTTGTGGGAAGTTTAACACCGTGGTTTTTTGAGCTGGACTCATCCAGGTGGGCCACCCCACCTGCTACCATCGAAGTCAAACTGGCTGAAACATTTTCAATGGAAGGGAGCAAGGGTGTTTTGTCCAAGCCAAAATGTTTCATGGAGATTCACCAGTTTAGGTTCGGTCTTCTTGCATCCTGGGCTCTGGGGTACGCGAGAGACTCTCTCACAGTCTGTTTGGTGCCTGATGGTTGGGGTCTCCATCCTACGATATGAGAGGCCAGGTCCAAAATCCCTGCTCCTGAGCCTGCACCCATCCAGCTCACTGAGAATTTCTAAGCTGGTTGTAGTGAAAGGAGGACAGTGCTGAGAGGGTGTAGGATAATGGGAGGAAATACGGGGGCCGTGATCTCGAACTGAAGAGATCCTGAAAGAAGCAAAGATCCTGAAAAAGGTATGTTGGGATTGAACAGTAACTCGGAGTAATCTGAGACAATGGAATTGGGAAGAAAACAATCTTTTCAGGCTTTCTGAAAATCTAATTCGTTAATGGGAGCATAGACCAGATTGAATCGATAACCTTATAGTTGAGAAGCAAACACACTTAGTAGCAGCTGCAAGGCAGGCACATGTGAATGAATGAGGCTGCTTGCAAAGTGTGACACATTCAGGGTGCACAGGGGCAGCAGAAACTGCTTTTAAATGATCCTGAAGGGCTATGCCTGCTACCAATAATAATAATAATAATAATAATAATAATTTGCACTGCAGTAGCATGTAGGCATCACAGTCTTGGAGCAGAGCCCCACTGGCAAATGGTATGCATGCACAAGTCTAAAGGACCATCCCTACCTCAAAGAGCTAATAATCCCCAACAACTTCTTTTTACTCCAGCCACTTCCCTTTAAATAAATAAATAAATAAATAAACACACACTTTCTTCTCTTTGCTAAATGTAGCAATTTTTTTTTCCCATAAAAACCTGGATGCTTGAAACCTGCAGCCCTGAATGTCACTAATGGAGAATTTCTTTCCCCCCTAAAATAGCTCCTTAAAACAGACACTAGCTAAGAAATAGCAATGTAGAAGGAATGCTGTTAAAATAAAGACTCTGGATGACAGAAAACGCTGCTTATTAAATACCAGCTTAGAGCATCAAGATGGAGAGAGATTGGGTTTTTTTTCTAATGTCCCTCTCTCACCTTAGGTGCTCCTGGTTAAGACTTGCATTTCATTCAGCTTTGAAAGCAATGCTAGACCATGCTGTTTATAGTCAGTGTTAGCTCCTGCCTCTTTTTATGTATTTAAATTAGAAACACCCCCCAAGATGCCTATTGAAGGCTCTCGACACCCTAACACATCACTAATAGAGCAATCAAAGCTCAGCACCATTAGAGCAGTCATGTTAACAGGAACTTGGTCCCCTACAGAAACCTCTCTCTAGCCCTGTATTGCTCTAGGAAGCATAGTCCCCCAAAACTCTGTCCAAGAAGCTCAAAAAACTTTGTCCAAGAGATAGCCTTGGTGGTGATCACCAGATTCAAGAGACTTCAAAGCAAGCAAAGAAGAAGTTCTGGCAGACTGGAGTCCTCACTCCGTCCTCCCTTCTGGCCAGCCTTCACTTTTGGCAGTGAGGGGAGCTACCTATCCCAAGCCACCGTGACCAGAGGGCTGGTGGGGAGACAGGCAGACAAGGTTCTTTGGGTAAATCTGGTCTCTTTTATTACACCAACTCAAATAGTTGGAAAAATTCTTCTTTGCAAGCTTTCGGGTACAAACAAAAGCTTGCAAAGAGGAATTTTTCCAACTATTTGAGTTGGTTTGATAAAAGATATCGGATTTACCAAAAGAGCTTTGTCTGCCTATGTCCTCAGACCAACACGGCTATAACCTGCACCCCAGAAGCATGGGGGGCGGGAGGAAGGTGCTCACGGGGCTTGGTTTCAGTCAGATTCACTTCCTACTTGGAGTCGGTTTCGGTTTCCGGTCCTCGCCCCGGGCTGAGGCAGCAGCTGTTTCATCCGTACCTTTTCCAAGCAGAATGAAGACAGTTCCACTGAAATTAACTTTTGGAAAACTTCTTAAAACGAAGCCTAAATTTGGAACAAAGCGAGCAGAACATCTCTTTCAAAGCTCTTTGGCTTTATAACTAAACTTTGGGATGTTCTCCCCTTCTGAGTGATAAAGTTACCTCCCCACCTCAAACCTTTCCTCTTTGCTTTAATCTACAATACATGCAAAAGCCCAGTCACCTTTCCCTCCTTCAGTTATGCCTCCTTTTTGGAACAAGCCTGAAAGAACATTTATTTTCATCTTTGCTCCTTTTAACACGTGTATTGTTACCACTTTTACATGTGAGCAATCTTTTGCACCCTAATCAGGCCGTAATTTTTTCCTTTCTGCCTAAAGTAGGCTATTTGGACTGTATTGTACCCAGTTCTGCCACATTTCTGCCTGTTTCAGCATAGTATTTTGTGACACATTTTATGAAGGATGTTATATAGACCAAAACAGAATTAATTAAAAGTGCTTTTCATTCAATACTCTTCTCCAATAAATAATAATTAACTAAAGAAGTGAGCTCCACAGGCTACCTATATCTGTAAAAAATATGCAATTAAAAGTTTTTAATTCTTGTATTTCTTTAAAGTGTCCATTTTTATTTTTTTTTTCTTTAATGGAAACTTAGAATTTAATAATCACCTGCTAAGAGACGTTATTTTGCAAAGACAATGCTGCCAAATAAACTGAATCATTTGTTGGAGATGGTAATAAGCTATAAAGATGTTTTTAAATTTAATGTCATGGATATACATTCCTTTTACATTTACAGCCACAAAGAGTCATTGCTGAGTTGCTGCGGTTTAGCTGTTAGCATGAGGTGGTGGATAAATACCCCTCCGATTTGGCAGCGGGCACTCAAATCGTGACAGACTCTAGGAACGGATGGGATGATGGTGACTATTACATTCCCGTATTTGGAGCTGTCTCCTCCAGTCAAGGCCTAGTGTGAGAAAGTTTGGGTGAACTTATATGGATGTAATCCATCCCTCTTCCTGTTTCACCCTCTGTTGAAACCGCTTGGGCATTTCATTTGAAAGTGGCCGTGGAATACAAACCACCTCCCTTGACCGTGGTCCGGCACAAGTCACCTTGCAGAAGCACGGGTGATGGAGGCTGGAGTGCTCCCACACACTAATTCCTACTTGTGTCCAGATTTTGGAGGAACCTGACCAAATTCATGTGATATCTAAAGCCATGGAGAAACATGAGTTAAAGGGAGCCCAGCCCAGTGTCATAGTTATCTGGTGGACAATGTGGTTTCTGGGAACGTGCAATAGGGCATGGCTGCTCTAGACATGTAGTCACAGATCCATCGATGAACAGGGACCAGACCTTTTAAAAATGTGTACTTCAAAGCTCAGATTGCCAAATCAGCTAATGAGTTTAGGTGTCCAACTCTCAATGCCTTCAAGGGGCCTCATTTTCCGAAGGGAGTGCTTAGCATTTTCTGAAAATCTCTAAAGTGTCTGAACTTGGGCACCAGCGCTCCCAGCATCACCAGTCTGACCTGTTCCAAGTTGCACATGCTTTTCTAAATTATCCTTTCTGCACTTTCTTTTTTTTTTCACCTTGCCAGGCTTTAAGCAGCATGAATATCCCTAGCCAAAGATTTCACAAGACTGGTAGTGGCGCTTGGACTCTGTACAAAGCTCCCCCGTAGCATTAGGCCAGCGGTTACAACGTGAACAGACATTTTTTTCCCTCTTCCTAAGTAAATATCTAGGCCAGCGCATTGTGGGTAAGCATATGCAACATCATAATGTTGACAAACCAACAAAAACATTAGCGAGACCACAAAGTTGCCAGGAGGGTTGTGCATTCAGTCCACTATGCTTGAAACCACAGATATGTATAATAATGGCCTTCTTGGGTCTCATCAGGATAGTGCAGCTGTTACTTCAGCTAGTGATAGTGTTAGCCTAAAGGGAAAAGAGACACTTATTTTTGGTTTGTGGTGGCTGCTAGAGCTTCATCAGCCTGATTTATATGCTGATTTGCATATGTTCCCCCACAATGCTGTGAATTGTGCTTTTTCTTGAAGCCATACTATTAATGCTGGCTATGAAAGCAGTGATCAGCAGTGCTGCTACACATATTTGCGTCTCACATATCTTGGATCTGGATGATAGGTATGTTAGCAGGGCCAGCCTTAAAGCTTCTTGTGCCTCCAGTGACAATGGGTTATGACACTCCATATGGGGGGAAGAGACTGAAGATTTTATAGCTGGGATTTTCTCTCACAAAATGAGAGCTTTAACATTTCACATCGGCTGCCAGAAAAGAAGCTACAAGAATAACACCAGCAGTCCAGAGACACTGATGTCCCTGACATACTGCTGCAGCCACCTTTGCAGGACTGAGCGTTTATACTGTTGATTCATTAAGATCAATCAGCAAAGATTCAAAGTGTAAAAAAATAAAACTATCTGGTTATAAGCTAGCTTTTTATAGTCTGACAATTTATGGGAAGAAACTTGGATATTGTCTTTAAGCACCGCACAAACCTCTAAACATTTCTATAATCCCCTGATACCTTCAAGGAAGCGGAGATTATTAAATTCTGCACATAACCACATTAGGAGCTAACCGCATTGCAACACGTGGGCTTGTTGTGGGAAGACCTTCCTTATATCTTGTGAAATCAGAACAGCGGTCACCCTGCCAGCACGCCTTCAACCTGAATTGAACCGAGCTCACCCCTGAGCGGCTGCCTTTTGCAAAGCCGTGTGCAGCAGAATCTCTTCGGCGTCCATTCAAACAACAAACGTTTCCCCGTAGGTGTAACGGGAGGGTTACGCACTTTGCTCCCTGCTCTGTTTTATTCCATTTTGCTCCTATCAGCCTATCCAACATTTTATATCCCGAGACCTTTCAAAGCCAGGGTGCTCAATCCTCAGCCCGCAGACCAAATGTGGCCCTTGATGCCGTGTCATCCAGCTTGCATGCATCCTCCATGCATGCTAATCGGGCACGCAGGGCAGCACCAGACCCAATCCTGGCACATGGGGCTGGGCAGAGGTGGCACAGGGCCCCCCACGGACCAGCCCATGCCCATCATCTGGCTGGGGGGGAGGGGGGGCCCAAAGGTTGAGCATCACTGTTTTAAAGCATCTGATGACTTTCATTTATAAATCACTGATATCTTATTTCCATTTCCTGGATGCTTCACCAGAATAACAGCCTCCCTCCCCACCCCCAGCTGCATTTCAGCCAAGATCACACGACAATTGTTGCTTCTCTTAGAAAAGGCCATTTTGGCTATGGGTATACAAGGAATGGGTTTTTTTGGAATAGGTGTAGACTCAGCTTGCACTGGATAAACTGTTCTCTTGCCGCTATTAGTTCCCTTTTCCCTCCCAATGCCCAAATAAAACCAGCTAGGCCAGTAAAAGCATACTTTGCCAATACAGCTATGTCAACACCCAGAGATTTTGCTGGCACATTTCTGTCATCCCAAGATCACACCTAATCACATTCCCGACTGACAGGGCTATGCCAGCAGAAGTCTACAGGAATCAGGAGAGAAAGTTACTTGCATTTTCAACCAAGGCTTTTCTTGAATTAAAGTTAAAGGCTGCACTGATTTATTGCAGTGGCACATTCAAGCTGCTCTATTTAAGGTGATGTCAGTGTTCCCGGTATAATCCTTCTTATGCACTGAGGATTATAACTCAGTCCATAATAAGTGCTCTGTGCTGAAACTTGGCCTCAAATGTCTCCACTCAGGAGTATGAATTTTATTTCACTAAATTAAAACTATAATGGGCATGAGCATTTTGAAGCTATCAGAGTATACACGGAAAGCCAAATTCTGCTATTCAGTACATCTGTGCAGCTGCCGGGGGAGTCAAGGGCAACTGGTGATGCAGAGACAAGGGCAGGAAATTTGTTTCTGCCCTTATTATTTGCAATCCAGAGCATCAGATTATGTGCTGAAAAATTCAGCTTGGTTGTAAAGCGGTAAACCAACAGGCAGGGGCCGAATCTCTTTAAAGGGACGACCTCCCCCTACCCCCCATATCTATTTCTAACACTTTTATACTGCCACAGTGGGGTAAAGGGACCTTAGTGCAAAATCTGAATAAAGCCACAGAGAGCTGTGCTATTAAAAGCACTCGCTCTCTCCCCTGGTGCACTTGCTTCCTCTCAATCCTCCTTCTGTAATGAATACCGAGGCATTTCCCAAAATGATAACTAAAAGGGTAAGAAGAAACCCATTTTGCTTGTGCAGTGGCGGGGGAGGAAATCACAAAAAAAATTAGCATGCGTCGTGCAGAAGTGTTGTACACACCACGGGATCATTTACGTCATTGGCTAAACTGGCAACGGGGCCAAAATTTCAGCCCATATGTCCCCCTCTATACCTTGGACTGGAGTCACAGTCATGGCCACTCGATGGTGAATGCACAGCTAGATCTAAGACTCCTTCCTCCAAAAGGCTGCCATGCACTCAGCGCCCTTTGCAATTTTAAAAAGAAAGACAGTCCTAGAAGCAGCAGCAGCAGAGCTGCCGTATTCCCCCTGGCCCTTTTCTGCATGAGAAAGGACTGCAAGACATCTCTTCAACATCGCCGGGGTTCGTCTGATAAAGACGGGCTGCATGCCAGGACTTCTCGGAGGTGTGCAGGGACTCTGCCAAAGCCGCGTGCCTCGTTGTGGAGCAATGGCTCACATCAATGCTTGGGCTATTTAATAACTTTGCCGTGTGTTAAGCTCAGCTCTCCACCTGCCTCTTCCTGGTGGCTATTCACATGGCCTGTTTAAAGGATCTCACGATACTGCTCCCGAAAAAGAGTAGGACACGGGCCTGCTTTTCTAGTAAGCATTTCCTCTCTCAATTAATACCTCCACAGATTAATTAGTGCTGATAACAACTGTTCATGGCAGGCCGTGGGAAGTTGCTGAGCACTTAATGACTGCCGTGTTTGCCTGCATAAAGTCACTCCCCAGTCCCCATGTGATAGGCAGAGCACTTGCAGCTACAGCAGGATGGAGAGCAATGCAGAAATGCAGACAAAGAGAAAACAAAGGGCGAGGGGAAGTGCAGCGAACACATCTCACAATCAGTGGCCGAGCTCAGGTGGGTCAGCTTGAAAGACGTGCTTCTGGCCTGGCTTGACTGTGATGCTTACCAAGTATGCCCTCCTTAATGCTAGCTCGTTAATCTGAGAGGTGGTGAGGACAAACTGAATCCTTTAAACTGAGATTATGAAGGAGGGAGGAAAGAGATTCCTTGTGCCGGATAGACCTGAAGTCAAGCATGCCGCTGATTCACACCCTTCTATGGCACTGGCGCTTTTTTCCTCTACCAGTAAAGAAGCCTTCGGAGAGCATGGTCAGGCCAGGAAAAAGGAGAGCTGTGCGGACACACAGATGACACTGGAGTTGAGGCTGATGGCAATAACCTAAAGGCATCAGGGATTTGCTATTGCAGAGGCTATGACATTGTCTTGGGAGTTCTGGGGACAGCACATAGGGACATAGATGATATTAGATGCACAAAACACTGCAAACGGTGGCCAAGTCAAACCCTCCAAAGTTAGGAAATGCTAGCAATAAGGTGGCCCTAATTCAAAAAACCTGGCCTTATACATTATTTTACAGCCTTTGATGACAGGAGGGCATGCTATATTTACTGTGCACTCAATGCACAGAATGAGTGGTGCTCCCATAATGAACAGACTTGGTTTTATCCCCATGGGTCTATGGGAGGCCCTATGCTCTATTTACAGCGTGCTATTGAAACCCTGCTCAGAGACAGCTAGGGATTTCCTCCTGGGTGTTTCCCCGATGCTCATCAGTGTAGCAGTTGAGCCCTTCATCAACATTTATTAATTTTTATCTTCACCACGCTCTTGGAGGAGACGGCGCGATTCCCACTTTGCAGATGGGGCGCTGAGGCACAAAGATCAAAAGCAGAGGTTTCCACTAATTTTGGGTGCCCAGGGGGAGATGACTAGGATCTGTTTGTTCAGTGTCCCGAATCACTCAGCACTTCCATCTCTTACAAAGCATCCTTTAAACTGAGATGATGAAGGAGTGAGTCTTTACTACATACGAAACATCACTGGCAATCCCTTGACATCAGCTGCAGCCTTGACTGCTCCGCTCAGATGAGCGTCCAGGGCATCAAGCTAGGTACCAGAACATGAGGACATGACATTTAATGGCCACCTGTACAAATTTGAACTTAAGTGGCCTGCTCAGCATCCGAAAGAAACCCTAGGTATATACCAGATCTCAAGGAGAAATAGCCAGCAGGCTGCCCTTTATCAACTTAATTCACTACACACTCTCCAATGAGGATTTTATAGGCAACAACATATCTGAAGTACACCCCTGAAAAAGATCCACAAAACGGCGTGTTCGTCCTTTGGGACGAGGGGGTTCCCCCTTAGAACGAGTTGAATGGCTTTGGCTGAAAAGATCGACATGAGGAAGAGCGTCTTGCACTGAAAAGCTTGTCTAATTATACCCCAACAACTTGGTCCAGTAAAAAAGATCACCCTAAGAAATCCTTGCCTCCTGCAAGATTTCCAAAGTAATTCAGATGCACAGCACTGATCATTTCAGCCCATGGTGTTGAAGTTATAAACAGCTGGAACTAGGGTTTTATAATGGGGGGTCAACTTACCTTAAAATAGGTGCTGCTCCCTGATCTGGCCATAACACATGTTAAAGGCAGAGGGTTCATGAGGTCCCTCAAGCGCTGAAGTGACATGCAGGTGTCAGGACACCTGGGTTTCCCCTGAGTTATGGGGTAGCCACCTCCTTGGGTGGACTATTGTCTGAAAACACCTCCAACATCATTGGCAACCCCTCGCAGCCAAGGATGATTATCTTCTCCGTGAGTCTGAAGATGGCTGACGAGGCCTATCCAATTTGGATTGCCCGTGTGTCGTCGGAGGAGACTCACCACTCAGGTCCTCTGCCTACAAATCAGTTGACAGATCCAGAAATACAGAGTGCAAGAGGTAGATATCAGGACTCCTAGTAGAGATGATATCTTTTTTTAAACCAACAAGGTTTTTTGCAAAAAAAAATATTCTTTACTTGAAAGCTTTCGGGCACAGAGATAGATATGGCATTGCACAGTGGTCTCCTCTCTAGGACTGCCTCTCTTTCTCCCTCTTTCCTTGAGGTTTGGAGAAACGGTTGCTTTTCAGCTGCCTTTCCATCCCACAGCCTTTCTCTGTCGGTGGGCAGGCGGTAAGCTAGTTTGGAGGGAGAGGAAGCTGGATTGCTCAGGGGCAGATCTAACAGTGTGTTTCCTTTGTCTGCAGCAGCCTGGTATGTCAATAGGCGATCAGATCAATGAGGTGGAATTTTACCTGGGCTTGGCCTGAGGGGGATAAAGAAACATTACTACAGACGAATAGTTATTTATTCATATGGCATTTAATTTAGCCTAACAAAGGTCAATCTATTCTCACAGCCCTCCTGGTTGCATCTAGGAAAAGAGAGCATGAATGTGTATGTCCTGTTGAATGCTGCTCATTCATGTGTTATATCAAACTCCCCAGGCACGCTGTTTGAAATATAATGGGTTCCAGGTTGGACTTAAATGGACCTGCCCCATAAAGGGATATTTCTCCCTAGGAACAAAAATGTGGACCTACTTTTATCCACCTCCCAACAAGAGAAAGTCTGGATAGCATCTAAGAGCAACACCAGTCAACAACAGTGCTGTGCAAAGCAAGAAAATCAGGAAGGCTTGCTTGAATTGAATCTTTAGAGTTTGCAGGCACATCTGTTCTGCTTACAAGTCCCACCTTCTCACGGGCTCTCCTTGTTAGGTAACCCGTTCTCCTAAATATCCCACTGCCTTGGGTCTTTTCTGCATCCCCGGCTAAAACATATCTCCATCGGTAATGTTTCTTAAGCTGACGGGGGCCTCAGTTCTGATCCTGAGCTCCATCATTTTACACAGACATCTGCCAGCCCACCCAGACCTGTGCACTGACACTTATGCAACACAGGGCTGTGATTTCCCACTCCTGTCCTTCATTTGTCCGAAGAGGTTTTGCATGGGAAGAGACTACTCCTGCTTCTTGCAAATGCACAGAAGGCAGCAGCATCCAGAAGCTCTCAGTATAGGTGTAAACATGGAAAGCCAGGCATGCCCCATTATAAGCTGGGCACTGGCCATGTTAGCTAGAGACCCAAAGATAGCAGGGACACTCAAGACAGTTAAGTCTCATTAACAAAAGCTCTGAAATTAAAGCACATAAGTGAACATGCATTAAACCCTTTATGGATGATTTAGGAGGATTAAGCCACAGTGAACCCAGGTCGCTTTGCTTCTGAAAACAGAGGTTTCGTGTTTTACCTGTAGCTTTCATCACTTTCTGGAGCATCCCTGAGCTCTCCAGCCAATGGGCCATGTCCAACCGCGCCATGCACACCTACTATGAGCCTACCCCTCCCTGTGATTTTCGTATGTTGGATGGAGACATGCAAGCAGGGAAGCTCAGAAGCTGGACGGTACCTAACAACCAATTCTCCAGGCATTTCTTACTGACTTGCAAACCCAATCCCAATGCAAAACCAAATTTTAAAACTGAATTGCTGTAGGCCTTGCAACCCAGCTTGTGAGTGCTGGGACCCCAACCAGAATCATGACCTTTTGTTGAGGAACCGCTGCTATAAACTCCTGAGGCCTTTCCTCAGGTTTTCTTTCAGATTGGTTTAATCTGTGGATGTTTCCCTGCCTCTCTCTGAGATCCACTTAGCCTTTTATAGCCCTGAGCTGGTTGTATGAACCACTAAGATCCACTGGGACTGGCTACCAGGATGAGGAAGCTGATTTATAATAACTGGAGAAGAAGAGCTATTGAATGGGTTTCCTGCAGTGAAATACATATAGTGGGTCAATGAAACAGAAGGTTAATAGCCTATCTGTGTTAATCCCATGCATCCTGAAGGACTATAAAACACTTTACAAATATGGCACATGCAGACAGGAAGGCCCAAGACAGATTTCACATTCTCCAGCTTCCAAATTTAGAGGCTCTCATGACTTAAGTTCAGGCTGTTATAGAGACTAGGTATAGATCTTGGGGAAAATAACAACTCCAAAGCTCGCCATGTTCATACCGGGGGCTTCATTTCACTGTTGGCTATATGAAGGTTTCTGCAGACAGATGGAAGTATTGGGAAATCACGTTAACTATCAAGTGGAGTTAAGATTAAATCATCACAGAAATGGGAAGCATAGAACAGACATAAGAGAATGGGAACAGGTTCCACATTCGATATGTAACACATTACTGAATGTATTACAAAATGCTGCTGCAGCCACCAAGCTCCCCAGCTGCTAGGCTTTCAAATACATGCATCACCACCACAAGTGCTCCAATCTCAGGACTGCCCCTGAAGTATCTGACTCAAGTAATGTAAAGTGCATTTCAACCACAAATGACAGCAGGTTAAATGGCAGCAACACAACAGATATGATGTCAGTCCCTAAGCTTTTTTTTTTACCACTTCCTTTCTCTAAGAGCCTCAGTTACTTACTGTGATGCCACATTTAGATGCCTTTGGTCTACCGGCGTCTGTTCAACCTGTTGCCTGCCCCTCTGTCTGAGCATGTCCGAGCAAGCACTAAGCTGTCCATAAACAACTACAATACTTTTCACCGTGTGCTGTTTGCATGTTTTCCAGTATAGGTTGAAGGTGCCTATGTTACACAGCTTTGTATTTCAAATGACTCAATGGAGAACTTGCATTACTGTGGCAAAATTATAAGCAGTATTACTATAGCATTAAAGTAACAGCTCAGAGGCCTCACTCACCCAGAAACCGAATCGACATACGGTCTCTGCACCTATGCTGACCCCAAGCTCCCTGAAATGCAAATTCAGGAAGTGGCAAAATCCAGGGAAGCAATTGCCCAGATCAGAATCTCTTTTATTGGATCAACCATATGGTTGGCATTGCTAAAGGCAAGCTTTTAGGTACTGGGAAACCTGAAAGTTTGCCTATGTCTATACTGGTCCTGCAGTTGGTCCAATAAAAGATATCACCCACAAACATTTTTGCCTTTTTCATATTTTCTGGACCATCATGGCAACAACATCGCCTCAATGCTACCAGCTCAGAAGAGTCACCCAAGCACATTCCTGGGTCTTACTTGGCACAGGATCAACCCCAAGGCTAAAAAACTCTTGGTTACCATTAACCAGCGGATGTGCATGCTTTCTCAGCAAGACTAAGTTATACCATTCCCTCCATTTTTCACATCGCAGATCCCTTGAATGACCTCTGTAAGCACATGTGCTAAAACAAGGGTTGCACTTTGTGATTATGGCATATCACACATTCACTGCGAAAGGATCAATGGAGCTTTCCCATTTTTAAACATGGTTCTTGGGGGAGTTTAAATTTAGCTGCTTCAGTTCGTTGTGGTTGGAAATTTTTCCCCAGTGGTCTCAGCTAGAGAGAATGGTCTTTCTGTTTTTTCTCCCCCAAACTCTGAAGAGTTTATTTCAGCTAAAACTTACAGGGTGGAAATGAAAACCAAGCAAAAGTCTGTTCTCGTGAGGTCTCCTGGTTGAGCATCAATGCCTACACCTGAGGTTTTTCCTGGACATGTACATTGGTAACTTCTTTTACTGCCCGATGGATGCCAAGTGTGCATCCCTGATAAACATTTGACGGGCAGCAATGCACATTACTTCATAATGACTTTGGTGGAACTGCTACAGAGAGTAACATCAGGGACAGCCAACACTTAAATCAGTATATATTACTGATGTAATATCTATCCAGGCTCCTGCACGGCCCCTTCACCGCCAGAGCAGCTGAGCTCTCTGATGACAGCATGATGACAGTAGAGCGTACCAGAGGACTAGTGGATTTGGGACTACTTCCTATCCCACGCTGGCATGATGCAAGGGGCTGAATCTCTCCATGTCTTTCATTTTTACAGGAGATGACTTCTGTGTTATATACTTATGAAGCAGAAATAATTGGCACTGATTTAGTCTAAAGAAGCCTGCTTGCAATGTTAGTAATGTCCCTATCCCTCTTTTTATTTAAATGATAAGATTGATAGAAACAGGAGGCCTTGTTCAAATAGCACTTGAAGTGCCCTTGACTAGGGGGGTGAGTCCTTACCACAAAATCCCCCTTAATTTCTTGGTTTGTAGAGTAGGGGCCAACAAAGCTTTCCTGAGATTATCCCCGTCTGGGTTGAATTGGGGCCTTATAAATTAAAATGAATCACACTTACCACTGTCACCTGCACGATGCCTCTCTCTACCTCTCTGGAGGTTGGCTGTGACACCCCTTCAAGTTCATCCAGGTGGAAGTCATCTGTCCATCTCCTGACAGTAGAGGAGAGCAGACTCCCATCTGGTTAATGCAGATGCCAGTATTTCGACTTCATCCAGGTGGTCACCCAGCTCATCCTGTTGTGCCTAATTATTTAAGAGGGTTGTGAAACACTAGGTGATTTTATATACCATATGTGCATGAAAACATAAGGATGTGAATGCTGTGAGTTAATGATGTGGCAACCTCAGCTCTGACTCTTCTGTCTTTTATGGCTTTTAATCTGACCTTTTGCTTTATTGTAATGCACGTTCTTGTGTTTAGCATGAGATAAGAGCAAACAGAATTGGAGAATGGAAGGTTATTGGTAGCTTTTAAAGGGCCATTTTCCTAAGTCTATCAAGCTTCAGTGTCCCTTTTTGGACATATATCCTTAAAGAAAAATAGGAACAAGAAACCCATTCAGAACTTTAAATGCACCAAGGATTTCAAGATTTAGACTTTGGAAACTTCCACACATCACTGTGGTTGAACAATTCACGGATCATCTCCTGCAAAGGGCTTAGGGAAGGGGGGAGGTGGAGCTGGAAACCAAAATTTAATGAAAATAAAACAACACCCCCCTCTCCTCACCCCATCCCAACCAGCATCCCAATTTATTTATTTATTTATTCCATGCAGAGTTTGACATCTCAAACAATGGGAAGCTCCAACAAGAGGAGGATAATAAATTGCATGCCCTCCTTTTTTCATCGCAGGAAACCTTGAGGGACTGTTCAGCAGGCTAACTCTCTTATCTGCCTTTGGGCGATCTCATTATCAAACCTTCATTTTGCTCCCCAGCAGGAGCGATGGCCTGCAATGTATGATAACCTCCACTTATGAAACTTGCACTACAGAAAGCTCTGATAATAGGCCATCTAAAATGGGAAACCAAAGAGCATGCACTAGGCTTTTTAGTCACCGGTAAAGATGATGTGTGTCTACATACACACACCATTTTAATTATTTAGTAGTATTCCCATGCACCTACCTAGCTCTCAAAAGCACCTGCTAGAACTGAAACGTCCCTGAACTTAAAAAGACCAACATTTTTCAATATGGTATTTTAAATAACATTTTCAGAAGTGGCCCAGTGAGTGAGGAGTCTGAACCTTGTTTTCAGCAGGATCAGTGAATCAACCAGTGCTCAGGCGCTTTTGTAAGGTGCCTACCTGCCTCTTCCTGCATCTAAGGACCTTTGAAAATCTGATCCCTGACCCAAAAAATGACTTGTGTCATTTTTCTAATAATTGGATTTAGGGTGTTAAGTTGATGGGGCACTTTGAAAAGGTTTAGTATTTGCATCAGTTGCATACTTACTAATTCTTCAATAAACTGGTTTTCTGGCAAAATGAAGCTTACTATGTGCCAAGCAACAAGAGACCCCCCCCTCTGCAGTCACCCTGATGAACCCTTTGCCTTCCTAAATACACGTGAGCTATGCTAGGTTTTGCAACATGCTCCAATTAACCTCTCTGGACTAGGACAGAACAAGAGAGGAACAAAGTGGACTACAAAACTGATGACCATTTTTCAGAGGAAGCTGTGATAACCACTCCTTTTTTCTATCAGAGCACTTCCAGTTTAAGACCTGCCCTTGCACCATCATTCTTTTCCTGGTTTCTCTTTGCTTGCTAAGGAGAAAATTTACTGCTCTCTGATACCAGCTGTTACTTGTTACCCTCATCTCCTCTCTACAGTAGTTTTGCTATTTTGGTCACCGGGTAGAAGGGAGATCCAGTTCTGCCCATTCCTCACACATCCTTCTCACTGTTTTAGGGAGGGAACGAGTAGGTAGTTTCTACTATTCAATTCAGCCAGAGATGTTGGGAGCCTGCAGATGGACATTAAGAAAAGGATGCGGTTCTTCACCCTGTGGGCATACAAAACCGAAGCTGGGATTTTCCAAAGGAAAGCAGGTACTCAAATTCAGTGGGCATCATGCATAGATACTGTGCAACATAGAAGATGCAGTTGTCGTAGGTTGGCAAGGGGCTCTAGCCTTCTCATGGAACAGCACGATATTCCCTTCAGGATCCCACAGGCACTCTCCCCTGTCATCCTGCAGCTGCTTAGGTGATAAACGTTTCCTTTATGAAATCCAAGTGTCCGATAAAAGACTTTGTTAGCCAGGGAAACGGAGGATAAACTGGGTCACCCAAAATGATAGTGCACCTGTCAATACCATTAACATCCCTAGCAGAAGAAATAGGTGAAAGCATACCACGTTCATTAAATAAAAGTGATGTGATTTCCTAACCATCCTGCCATCGCAAACCTTTTCCAACCTCTCTCCTCATTAACTGAGCTGAATGGGCTATGCTGATTGATAAGACTTGGAGCACAGTAGAGATGTGTCCTATTCAGTTTATGACTTCTGAGGTCTAGTGTGGGGAAAATTAATAGGAATATGAAGGTCACTGATTGCCCCCATGCCTTTCACGAACCCCTTGTATGCAAGGAAGTTTTAGATTACATGGAGGCAGCACCTTATCGGGAGCACACACCTCCATCACAACACCGATAACACTCCGGTTGCCCATACCAAGCTGGTGTCAGAGATAACGATGGAAGAAAAAGATTCACACACACACACACACACACACACACACACACAGAGTCAAGGCACTTTGAATTACTCCAACTCATTTGCAACATTGGCCAACAGCTCTGAGAAAACTCCATACAAATCTCTAGAAAGGCGTCTGTTGAAATACTACAGCTACCCTTGGTCACCCCAGGCACGTAGCACAAACTTTTCCCAAAGATTGATCCATGTTTCATGGGCCCAGAAATGGTGCAGCATCAATGAAGCTGATGCAAAGAAACATCCTCCAGAAGCAGGAGGTCCACGATCTCCTTCTCCTTATTGTCCTCCTGCTGGGGCTGCAGGTGAGATACCGGCTGGCACCCAAAAAGAGGTGGGTCACAGGGAACGAATCCGGGAATTTGTGAATGTCAGCCCATGTCCCTATTGATTCCAGCTGGTTTTCACCATATATCAGATAACATACTGTGGGAAAAATCCCTTAAGGCACAGAGGCCATGCAGCATGCCATATTGACTCATAAGGCAGCTGCTAGGTGGGCACAGTGAGAGCACACCATCCAATGCACAACTGTTGGTGTCCTGCAGATGAATGCAAACCCTACCACCTTTTTTTGGCAAACAGATGCTAAATCTTTTAGCTTCCTTTGAAAAACCCCAACTAGCCAGGCCTTACCTTAATTGTTCACTCCTACTTCTGTCCCAGCATAAAGTTGGTGTGGTCAGGATAGCAATGTTTTGAAGGGATGTGGCCACAACCATGTTTCTTTTCATTCCACAGTGGGAAGCTCTAATATCCTTGCACCCCCCACCCCCTTTTTTATTATTTCTCATTCTGTAACCTGGAGATATAAATGACCAGTTAGCCTCCCTTGCAGGTGTGTGCTGCACATGAATGCACCGAAGTTTGTAAAATGCTTTGAAGACACAAGGTGCTATAGGAAACATGATTAAATTCGCTGGATTATATTTTAATACCTCAAAAAAAATCCCTAATTGAAGAAATAAATCCAGGGGAGAAAAATATTGAAAGATGAAATGATTTTTCTTATTAAGAGCTAAACAGGTTTTTTGTTTTTTTTTAAATTACCTTTAGATAAAAAGATACATTGGAAATCAGTTGTTAAAAATAGATGTTGAGGCACCTCACTTACATGAACCGGCCTTAGTTAGGATCTTGTCATGGCTCCTCTATGGCCATGTGCGGGAAGTCTCCATGACCTGAACTTCAATGTAGGGAGATTGTCTAACACTTCCCTGCCGGTGAGAAAACAGGGGCAGACTGAAGAGCTGTGGCCCCATCCGTCCTGCTTGCTGTATAGAGTAGCTGACCAGGTGCACAGTCTTGCAAGAAGTGGCTTGCAAGGGGTTGTCCATTCGTTCATCGGCACAGGCTGTAAAGCAGCAAGCAGCCTAAGCAATGCAAGTATTTGCAATGTTCAAGGGAACAAGACCTGGCACCAGGTCAGGAACTCTGTCACGTCAGCAGACACAGGACACTGGTGGAATATAAAGTGGTCCCCTTTACGATGCAAGCCTAGGAGATCCATTTGGCTTTTATTTTCTGACAATCCCGGGAAACCACCTCGCAAAGACACTGCACTTATTCCGCTGTCCCTTAACTACTCCTGCAAGGCCTACCATTTGCATTTCCTGCAAACTTCCAGCTTCAATTTGGGAATGCTGGAAAGAGACTCAGCTCTGGCTGGTTCCCCTCTCCGTGCTAAGGGGAGGTAATTATCTCTGCATTCCTGGAGGAACGGTACAATAAATATGGCTGTCATTTTTCATTACTGCACAGTGAACAAAGAGAACAAAGGGAACAAAAGGAAGTGTGGTTCTGCAAACCTGTGCATGTGTGTATGGATGTGCATGTGACACAGAAGAGAGGTTTTTTTATTATAATTATTTACTATTAATTGTAAGGACTGCGGGGATATCTAAACATTTCATCAGAATTCACAAACAATTAAAAATCATTCAGTAGGCAAATCTTCTTCTTGTCCCATCAGAAAGCTTGTTGGGCCAGAATGCAAATGATTTGCTGAAGCATATTTTTGCCTGGCTCCTGGATGCTTTGCTGACTAAATTGATAGATCCTTTTATTGTAAAAACTCATATTAAAAATATATGACCTGTACAAACATGGCACGATTGCAAAATTACCTACTAATCACTCCAATGATAGTCTGTACTGACCTGTCCAACAATCATTGTAAAGTGAGACTGCCTAAGTTAAGTTAAAAGTTCCTGTTGGAGACTCTATATGTATAGAAACAAGAAACTCCAGAAAAGACACTAAAATATGCGTTTGGTACGTGGTAATCACATGGACAAATGATCTGGTGAGCCTTGAGAATTGGATGCTCAGGGCACGGACAAATGAACCAACCGTAAGGAGTTAAAAGGAGGTAGGGACTTATGTGTGAGCTGTTCCCTGGTAGCTACCCACGTTGTGCCAGGCCCCGGAGAATTCAGCCCTCAGTGCAACAGGGAGAAACTCCTGTGATTTCACTTCCACTCACAGCAGGGCCAGGATGGGCACACACGGCACTTGTACACGTGTACCAGACAGCTACTGGGGCACAGCTGATGTGCACGCTAAGTATCTGCTCCCAGGAACCTTGCTGTAACTTTTGTTTGCTTGCCGATACCTCCAGTAACACCAAGACCCACTTTGGGGAAGTCTAGCCTGCAAGCCAAGCGTGGCATTAAAACAGCTGGCTCAGGTACCAGTAATGGCACAGCTGCAGGAAGCATGGCGGAGATGGGGTGAGCCTTCTCATAGACCCGCGCTCTGATTCTCAGTATCTACAGCATCCACTCTGAGAAGTAAAGTCTAAGTCAGAATAAACCACAGGCTGATTTAAGTACCGTATGGACCGACCAGGCTCCTGTACAGATTTCAAAATACAGAGACTGCATCTACACGAGACACTGACTGCGCAGTAACAACTGTCATACATTTAGTACTTGCATAACTAAATGACTGCACAGTAACTGGCATTACTGCACAGTAGCATCCCTGCAAGGCTTCCAGGTAACGGTGACTGAGCAGTACCTCATTACTGCTGCACACTAGTAACGAGCTATCATCTTGAGTAGCCGTGGCCAGATAGCACAAAGGAGGTTTAAAGCTCCCTTGATCCCATCCTTGGTGCAACCGCACACAGAGAGACGTAATGGAAAGCAGCAAAGGGTGTTTTCCAAACCACACAATATCTCCCAAGAAAAATGGGTCTTTTCTTCTTGGTCTCCTGTTCCCTCTTCTCCCATCCCATCTCAGCCCCTTCACTCTGAAGCAGCACCTTCTTGCTGGTAGCCGCAATGGCATCAACTGAGTAGGAGTGCAAAGCATCGGTATCATTTGTGAGAACAATTCATTTAGGGGGGAACTTGTTCTGCCGGTCATATTAGAGTCCAAATGTTCCCATGCAAAGGCAGAGGAGTTCACAATTCAATTTACATTGTGAATTCCAAAGAGCGCACTAAGCAAATCGGCGCGGATGGCTGCAAGCTATTCTTATTTAAAGCAGACTAGAAACAGCTGCAGCCCCACATCTGCACAGCTTTGCCAGACAACCAGAACCTCTGGCTGTTTTCTTTCTTGGGTTCTGCTATTTTTTTCTGACCCTGACAAACCTGATGGGTCATTCCCTTTATTCCCATCCAAAGACCCTTACACAATGGCCAAGTTCTTTGTAGAAGGTCTTTCTGAACAGAAAGAAAATCAAGATGGGCCAGGTCTCACCAAAGGGGAGAAGGGCATCTTGTGGGCCTGGTGTTATTTGTAATAATGACAGTAATGTGTCTTTGGTCCAACACCTCTTGTGTATTCGACATGAAGTGTGGTACTGAATAGCTCTCGCAAGAGGGCTCTGGCCTGACTCCCAGCTAATGGATTTGGGCCCAGATTTTCAAGCGTATTTTTGGCACGTAGTGGGATTTTCAAAAGCACCTAAGCAGATTAGATGTCCAATTGCTCTTGTTTTCACTACGTTAGGTAGCAGGCAGCATTCGCCAGGTCTCATGAGCTGCCTCTGTTGGCTGGAGAGAAAAAGATATTGGAAATCAACACTCAAGTGCACAAAATGTACTACCACTGAGAGAGCCGGCTGCACGGCCGTGTGTGCAAAAAGGTAATGAGGCAGGCCTCTGAACACAAGTTCACATATAAACTAAACACCCTGCACCTTTGTGTGCCTTGTTGGTGTAAAATTCAAGGCCTGGGTTTTTAAATAGTTGTGCGGTGGAGTTACGTGGTATTTGTGTTTTGTTTGGAAAATATTCCTGACCAAAACTCCAAAACTGCAAGTAAGTTAACATTGGTTGGATCCAAAAGTGTTTGAGAAAATGTTCCTTGCAAAGCTAATTTTCCTTTGTAAAAATATACCCCACTGAGTTCCATATGATCCCCATGTTACTGTGAATTAAACTGGTCTACCATGTTTTTCTGGACCTGAATTAATAGTGACTAGTTTGACACATACTACTTAGTTTACCTAGGTAGGGTAGTACTTTCTTATCTCACTACATTAATTGATTCTACATCACTTAATAGCTCAATAGCTTATCAGGTTACTTCACTCACTAGACAAGCTAAATGTCTGGAGGCAATTAGAGTGTCATTCTCCGTAATAACAAGTTTCTTTGAGAAGTTGCTGATGAGGTTCTTTATTACAGAGATTATAAAATGGATCTTCATACTGTTATAAATATAGGTACAAATTGAAATTACTTATCAGGAGCAAAGGAGTGCTACTTTCCTAGCAACCAGGCAGATTTTAGGCTCACTTCAGGAGCTGCTGCTTTCCCTCTCCCCCTCTGCGATGCTTTTTTTTGTCCCTTCCCACGACCTGCGTCCAATTTTCTGTCAGTCAAAGGTGATCTACGACCACGGAGATCCTGTGACAAAGTCCCTTGCAGTTTGCCATTTTCAATGTTCAGTTCATTTAGAGGATTTTACCTTAGGGGCACCAGGGCTCAACATCACAGTTTAATTATTGCTGCTCTTCCTCCTGATCGCCCCTTGCATAATAAGTGCGAAGTCGGGAAATAAATGCTTTCCCTTCAATTTTGCATGTGCCGACAGCCAGCTGAGCGTTAGTGGGTTTTTACGGTTCCTGTTCTTCCGCTCACCAGGGACCTGAGCCTGCAGAGGAAGTATAAGATCTGGCTCCAAATGAACAACTGTGTTTTCTGTCTCCTTCCTCTGAGCCACCCAGTCTCAACACACCTACCTGGGTCCAATTCTCATTGGCATAACTGCACCCCTTTGGCCCAAATAGCCCTCGAATCTTGGAGAGGACCCCCTTTTCACTTGGGGATAATTAATCCGAGCAACGCTGAACCGAAAGGTGAACCTGACTTGCTTATGACTCAATCGGGTTGAACAGTAAGGACTCTGCTCTCCTTGAATAAACTGACTGTATTTACAGTGAACTGGACGGTGTTTTAATTTGCTCTCTAAACTTTACAGTGATGAGATCTAAGAGATTATATTAAATATTAGGGGGAAATGTCATACTTACATAACGTGGGGGGGGGGGGGGGGAAACAGTACAACTAAAACAGTTGCTTGCTAAAATATAAGCCTACCAGGGATCTAGAGCCACTGAACAAAAGTTTGCTAATCCTAGTCTACACCCATTCATGGACTGTGGGGAGAAACAGGAATGTGAACCATGGGCTTTGCCTTCTGGCATCTTTTGATAACACTTTCTCACTGCAAAGCTTGCACCTTGCAAATAGGACAGTTGGGAGCCTTAAAAACTGCCAGAGAAGCACAAAAGCAGCTCAGTTTCTCCCCCCGGTTCTGCTCCGACTTGTCTGTTCCTCTCCTCACTGCCCCTTAAAATCAATGTTTTAAGGATAAAATTGGCATTTCAGACTTTGCTGCTGGCGTTGCCTTTTCCTAAATTTATGGAGACTGATTCTAAACTCAAATCAATGCAAACTCCTGGAAATAAAGTGATTTATATCAGCTAGGGCTTTGGCCCGTAGAACTTATGCTCTCAGCAGCTGCATCCGAACCCCTTAAATCAGCCACTCCTTTATCGTCACGGATCATTGTTAATGCTACATGTATTTCAGTGGAGGTCAGTGATGAGGCCCACTGTACTCGGTGCTGTACAAATGCTTTTTTTAAAAAGTAAGTTCCCATGCTGAAGAACATAGCACGTGACCGTAACCGTCCTACGAGACAAGAGCTGTTTCATACTGAAACAATTATCTAAAACCCCAGCGTGACATACGGTGCGACTCTGGAGCCACAACACAGCCATCAGCAATGCAGATCTGAAAGGAAAGATGTTAATTTTCAGCGTGTTTCACAGCCTGGGCTGGGTGCGAAGCGCCTCTCCCCACGTGAACTTTCTGAACGCTGTGCCGTGCAAACCGGGGGCTGCTTTCTCCTCCAACACTCTCAGCTGCCTTCTTCAAGGTCCTTAGCAAATATGTCATTAGCAAAATAAATCGCGGGGACTAATCTTAATCCCATGCATATCAATGGGAAGTTTGATTTTCCCAGTGGCAGAAATGGGCCCAGCAGGAAGATAGTGCATCGATGAGCAGGAGGGGAAGGCCGGATCTCCGTCGCTGCACAGGTGTCCGCTCTGCTCCCCAGATCCTCGTGACAGCAGGGATGGCGGTCACCCTGCACTAGGTTGGTCATATATCCATAATCATGGTATATGGCTTTAAGCCACCCTTTACAGTCCTGATCCTGGAGCTGACCAGGAGCCTATTTCACCTTTGGCACAACACTCCCTATGAAACCGCTCTGCTGGCAGAGGATCTCTGAAGTGGAGCTCTCTCCACCCTGTCACCTGGGCGCAAAGCAGTGGGGCAACAAGTAGGTGCATATTAAAGCCATCCATGATAGCTTTGCATCACCTAGGAATTGCTCTGGGCCAACAAAATTAACTTCTAGGTGCAATATTTCATGCATGTATCTGGGATTTTGCGCCGCTTAAGTGCAAAGGAATCAAGTGTGAAGGAAGACATCAAATACATCCATAAATATCGAAGGGGTAAGCACCAGGGAGGAAGACTCTGAGATTGTTATAAATTGAAGGCAAAAATATCATGCATGTGTAATCCACAGTCATTGCTTTTGTTTCCTCGGTTTGTTCAAAGATGCCTTTGAGGAAATTAAGATTTACGAGTCCAAGTTGCTGCAAGGGAACAACGTAGCATTTACATTTTTTTTCCCCTGGAAAACATGGGAACCCCAGACCAGCCATCCTAGGAGGCTCCAGGGCCATTCCCTGAGGATCACAGCTCGGCTGTAGCCGTGTATCACAGGAGAAGTGGCTCTAGCTTCATGGGAGCTACTTCCATGCTTAAGCACACAAGGCAAGACCTGCTTTGCCACTTTGAAATGTTAGTGTTGGGCAATAAAGTATATGTTTTTTTTGGAAAACTACATTTTGAAAAAGCTTTCCATTTCTGGAAAATCAAAGAAGCATTTTAACAACGGTGAATTTTGTTTTGATCAAAAAATGCAAAATTCTGTTTCTGCAGTTCCAACTTTTGGCATTTTCTTGTTCCAAGACATTTTAAAAATATTTTTTGTATTTTCCTTCTGATCCCGAAATAAAAGTCATTTAAAAGGTCTACGTGTTGTGGAGCAGAAACATAGTGGAAAGCGTTCCCTACTGATCTCCGCTTGTTAGTCTTTAGTTTGTCACAAGCCTTTCACCTAAGGAGCAGAGTAGGAGCTGACTGGCTGGGGAACTTTGGGAATAAGGGACAAAGTTTTAAAGTCATTTATCCTACTCCAGTTTATACCAGCACCCATAAAACTCCAGGAGTGAGCATCCATTTTAAAATTAGAGACCACGTAAAATATATAAAACATCGGCGTGAGCTCCTATTGACTCTCTTTATGGTTCAAAGCGTCCCTGGCAGGTGACACTACAGAATGACGCACTCCTGAGATCTCCAGTGACTTGCAGTGGGTCTGAATGATTTTGTGAATCCTAAAATAAAAGTCTAAAAATGCAGAAAAGTTTCTTTGGGTAAATCTGATATATTTTATTAGACCAACTCAATAACAAAACATATCAAATTTACCCAAGGAACCCTGTCTGCCTAGGTCCGTAGACTAACACGGCTACAACCGTTAAAAATGCAGAAACTCATTCGTGGATAATCAGTGGGGCTACTTGTGTAAGTAAGCACCAGTGTGATGCAGATTGTCCAGCTCAGCTCATTGGATTTACCGAGCGCTCCTCGTACCCCGGCTGTTTAAGGTAGTCAGTGATTTTCCGAGAGCAAACAAAACCCCATTGCAGTTCCCCCTTAACTAGCACACCGGATCCAAGGCTACTTGATATTCACCAACAAGAGATGTCAGCCACCTTGGAACAATTAGTCTAAAATATTTATCAGAAATAAGTGTTATTTTTTTGTCCAAGTTTTTGAAGTTATGAGGCCTCAGATGGGATTAATGGAAATTTTAATTAAGATATGGAAATAAGCTTCTCTCCCCCGTCTTTCCGAGACTGCGGGGAGTTAACGGTATCCTCGACAGTGCGTCTCAACCTGCTTGAGGAACTATTTACAGGATTACTTTGTTTTTAAAGTTCTCCCTGCCTACCTTGCCCTCCTCTTGCTGCCCAGATGGGCGATGTGGGCACCCTGAGCAGGGAGGGAAAGTTGCCCTACGCCCATGGGGGTGTCTGAGAAGGCTCGTGATGGGGCTCCTAACAGCCCTCCTGCCTTCCCCATAACCACTGGGATTACTGGAAATGAGGAATGCTATTGAGGGGTGGTGTTTATAGGGAAGAAGACTGACATCCTTTTATCCTTTTTCAGACAAGCACCCAGACAGTCTCACTGATTGGCCCGGACCCATGGATAAGGGAAAGACAAATATAAGCAACTGAATGGCAGAATCCCTCTTTGCTCTACAGAAACAAACCCGATAACTGGCATGAGGATGTGGGAGAATCAGGCTAAACATCACACTCCCTGGGGAGCCTTCCTCTTACATATTTCTCCAGGCTTGCCACTCTCTAGATGGGATCTGACCAAGTCTGATTAAAGGCAGAAATGAGACATCTGATTATTTGCGGCCTTGTTTTCAGTGAGGACTTACCTTGGGTCCATTCACAATGGAGATGCGCCAGGGCAACCCCCTGGCAGAGATGCAAAGTGTTTCTCAAAACTGGCGTACACCGCACCAATGCAAACGGTGCTTTATTGGAAGTCTGCCCCACGTACACTGCGTGCTGGCAAGTCACAGCTGGAATCAGGGCAATGCGTGTTGTACATGGGGCTTACGTTTCCTTTTGTCTTACCTGTGTGTCAGTGATACAGAGAAAAGCTCTTCCAGAGGAATGCATGACCCATGCTAAAAGTCCCACGTTGGACGTGTGCCCCAGTTCAGCAGCTACATGGGGAAACTGGGGACTTAACCCCAGGTCAGCCTTTTTCATTTGCAGTGTGCAGACAGGCCATAAACCTATGACTGGGAGCGCATGATCACTCTACGCATGCTCCGTTTCTAATACTCTTCCCCAAAGGAATCCAGTTCACACCACGGTGGGAAACAGGAGACTGGATTACATGGACCCATGGTCTGACCCCGTAGGGCCCTGTTTTTATGTTCTTCTACTACCACCGGCCTATAGGGGCTTCATCAGGAGCAAAGCAAAAGAAACAGCACCCTTCAAAGTACAGTCCACCCAAGCAAGATACAGAAACGAGACACCACTCACCGTATCGTGCCAAATTTCAACACCTGTTCTGCTTGGATCCAAGGGTGCCTGCCTTCTTTCCAGAGCCACTGGGACGTGTTTACCATTGCTCTCCTTTCCCTGGGGCACACTCCAACACATCTGAAAATAAAACACAAAGTCATCCCTGCATTATTTCTGTGAGCTGGGATTTGTTCCCTTCTCCCAGCCATCTGCTGGACTAAGCTACTGGTGCCACCTCTCTCTCCATCCTCATTCCTGTAGAGGATCTCAGATGTCACCAGTTAATAGACTCTATGGTTAGAGTGGGATTTTAAAATCACTTTCTATTTCCACAGCATCTTCCATCTGACGTCTTCAAAGCCCTTTGTAAATGCTTTTTAATGATGCCCCGCAACCTTGTCCTCCCAGCAAAGTACAGAGCACCAGGTAAAGCAGGGCTTGAACTGAGGGAGAGGGGGGTTAGCAGGACAGTATACAGAGCTCCCTGGAGCTGCCATCTTGTGCCATGGGATCTCAATTTTCATTAAAACACAGAAGCCCTCATAAGTGCGAAAAGGGCATGCACACATTAAATACGTCACCACATTTAATGTGTAAAACCACACACTAAATACATGTCACCAAAACCTACTAGAAGTGTATGTTGTCCCATTTTGGCATCTCAAGTGACAATTTGGGGTCAAGCCTTAGCATTGCACTGTCCTTATGGAACTTCCCTTTAGGTATTCTTGAAAGAATACCATTTTTTTATGCCTTCTTTTCCCCATTCAGCTCCTGTATTTTCATTTGAGAGATGAGGGAACCAGAGGTGCAGGAAAGCCCACATTTTCTAACCTGGGGGTGCCTCTTTTCCGAGGTACCTGACTTTGGAGCAATAGGGCCTGATGTTCAAAGGGGATGACCATGTGTGTCTCCAGCTGAACTCAAGAGGGACTGCAGTTTTAAAAGAACATTTTAGTTTTCATGACCAAAAAGCTGAATGTTATGAAAGAAAGTTGGACTATTATTATAAACTCTCAAAGGTTATATTTAATTTTTTCTGCATTTGAAAAATATACCCTATTTTTTTTAGAAAACTCTCCTGATATAAACTTTGAAACCAGCGGAAACATTTGAAACGTGTGGCATGCAATATATTTCATACGAGGACCACAAAGCATTAATTAAATATTGAAACCCGAAGGTGAACGCACTAAGCACCACTGTACCCATACCCATCCTACTGGGAAATGGAGACAAAAAAAGGGGTATTAATCACTCGTCTAGGGTCACAGTTAAGTCATGGGCAATGCTCAGAATGAGGAAGTCCTGCTCTTTCTTGGACTCCATTCTATCATATTAGGAGCAAAGAAAAAAGAAAAATAAAAGTCAAAGGAATTGATGTATTATGAATGCCCAGATGTTCTTGACGTTGAGGTCGTAGGTCATATCTGAGATCCTATTTCAAATCTAGAGAAAATTACCTTTCCTATGACTTATGGTGTGACCTTCAACTCCTAATAGTCTAGGAGCAGTTCATTTCTGAGCATTCGTATCGTCCATTCTGCATTCAGAATCTCTAAATCATCTCTATAATTTACCTCCTACTCTCCAATTACAAACTTTATTTTTCTGCCATTTCTTCCTTTCTATCAGTCCCAGACTGGCACCTGCTTCTAAAAAACACACCAAAAATCCCAAAGCATAAAAGTGATATTTAATGCAAGACCTGGATATAGCTGATGATTACAACTTGTGTATTTTGTACAAAGATGGGCAGGCAGGCTTCAGAAATCTGGAAAGCATTAAGCAGAGATGATTTTAAGGGAATCTCAACCAAATTAAACTTTTTCAAGTAAAGCCCACCAGGGGATAACAAAAATTAGGGCTGGATTTACTAAAAATGAAGGACTCCAGTGATTAAAAACTGGTCTGCTACAAAATCCCAAACTGTATTTGATTGTGAGACAGCACCAATCCACGAGAGCGGAGCTTTAATAAATCCTGTTGCTAATTACAAATATCTCATATTATCTCAATTCATGCAATAGGGATGGAACTGTTTAATGACAATTTACTACTGCTTATGCAAAGATTCATACATATTTTCTTTTTTGCCAATCGGGTCTTCCAAATAGAGAAATGATAATCGTTATCTGAGCTCTTGACTTATAGCCTGACTTAATTGCAATCTAAGTCAGCTTCTAATCGGTACAGATCAGGGTCATGCAATTTGGAGTTTAATTTGAACCCCTTGTGAACACATACATAGAAGCTAGTCATCTGTGTGTTTAGCATTTCAAACTTATCTTTCTTTGGGAAACTAACGGAAAATTCTCTCTCTGGCTGTCCCCCAATTGCGTACATAGCATCTGCCTGTTGTAGTACTGCAGCCTTCTGCAGTGATGTGATTTTCTGCAAAGCCATGCTGGAGGTTATAAACAGCACAACCACCCTCAAGGAAGAAAACCAGGATTTGCCAGGGGATCTGGGTACCCAGTTCCCATTAAAATGGGATTCTCAGTGAGAATCGAATATAGATGGACAAACTCTCCCATACTAGGAACCCTTGATCCTTGCAGGAAATCTAGGCGTACACCCCATCCATATAACTATACAGGAAGAGCACGGTGATTGTGACCTCTTATCTCTTTATGAACCCTTCTGTCACCGTGCCCGCTATGGCTTTGAAAATCTCAGCCTATATGTCATCATAGTTCTGCTGAGGGATGGCCAGAAACACCCATTTAGATGAAGTAAAAAAAAAATCCTCCTCCAAAATAAAAATGGAACTATTTTTGAGGTTTAAAAGATTTTGCTCATCTGCTCTTCCCAGATAGTTTGTATTTTTTGAAGCTTCTGTACATCTTGGTTCCAGCTGGATACCAAAGCTGAAATACCTTCCCATCTGGAGAACGTAGCTAAGTAAATGTAAGGTGGAAGACTTATAAGTGTACATCACTAACCTGTCTATAGGATTATTCTCAGGGAATTAGCTCAAGATAGCTCCTGCTGTTGCAGAGTGAATCATCCATACCAGACTCATAGAAAATGTATATTCCTTCACTTATTTTCTTTCCTAACATCATAAAATAAAAGACACGAGGCTTTGCAAATGAATATGTGTAGCTCTAATGTTTCCCCACATACATGATCAAGCTCATTTCCTTACCAAGGGTTTTACAATACATTGACGATGAGAGGCGAGATGTTCAAACCAATCCCCGTGATCGGACCACCTCCCAGACCTAGAGGGATTTTTGAAACTCAGATCTGGATTTTAGTATTGTGACTCAACTCTGTCTGGCCTATATCCTGGTCTTTTTTTCCATTTTGCCATGAGCCCATGTCTGATTTTGGAAAGTGGACCTTTCAAAGACACTGAAGTTTTAAAAATATAGAGTACAAGTCTCTTCTTCCCATTGCATGGGATTCCTAAACAAGATGAATAATGGAGTCAAAATCCACTTCGCAGATGCAAGAGGAGAATTTTGCAAGAAATGGGTTGGCCTAGGTTGGATTTACACTTCTTTGATCATTGACTAAGCTGATCTTGCAAGCTTTGGGCTTCCTTTTCTGCTGCACCCAGACAAAGTGTCAGTAGAGTCGAACTTACTTTAGAAAACAAAGTTATTCAGATTCCTCTCATTGTATTATTCTCTGAGCTGAGCTCATGCTCTGAGAATGCAGATGATGGAGGTAGTTTGCCTCTCCGACCGCTTTTCCACAATATTTTGATCGAGGCCAGAACGCTCCCTGTATTAGCCTCACCTGAAAAGACCCATTATCCAAGCTTTTTCATGACTTCGAGAAGTAGGTTTTTACATGCCCAGAAGTTCTGTTGCCGACTCATTGACAACGATTCCAAATGGGGAACAAAAGACAAGCAATGCAAAATATCCCTGGAAGACGTTGAAAAATATGTGGAGAAAACCCCCCTCTAAGGTGCACTAAGGGTTACTCTAAGGTCCATAGTAATAGCTCGTACTTGTATCTGCAGCGCCACTTCGCATTTCATGCTACAGTGAAGTTTTAGTTTGACCAGGAATGAAGTGCCCAACTTGCAGAACTTTCTTCCTCGATGCCGACGTACTAAAGAAAAAGGCTATGTGGCCCTGTAGGCGAGATGCGGGACTTTGTTGTCAACTGTGATTGTCTACTGACTGTAAAGAAGCAAATAACAGGTTTGGGCTGTATGAGCTTTAGGATACCCGCATCCAAACCACTCACATTGTTTCCAGAGAAGTCTACACAAGTGTCACCTGCTGATGTGTGTGTCACAGGCCTCTTATGTGCCTGAGCCACAGAAAATTTTTGTTATAGCCCCAGCTAAAGAGCTTCTTAGTGCAAGTATGGACAACTCACTCTTTTATGAAGGCCCTGGCTCAATCCCCAATCTATCAGCCACATGACCCATTTTAGCTAGATGTCTACTTGGGCAATGCATTTATTGCAAGAAGCATGCTTCCTTCCTTGCTGAAGGAAACCTTTGAAAGGTTCATACCCAGAATCATGGGCACAGCCATGGTCAGGGGGAGAGCCTGGCACCATGGCCCCACTGGAAGAAATGGGTGAGCTGTGGGGAATACTGGTGCTCCATGGCCAGTTCAGAGGCACGGGGCCTCCATGGCATCCTCCACGGCAGTCCTCAGGGTTTGAACTCACAGCTCCTTGCATGGAAAGATGAGGCGACGATGGATGTAACAACATGGCAGGAACTTTCCTAGGCTCGTGTGGTTTACATCCTTCTCAGCCCATTTTATGGGTCTGAATACAGTGATCGAACGAACAAATACAAAACCATCCATTTATGCACGCACCAAATTAGGGCTGGGGGGTAACTTGGAAGGCCAAGCTACAGAGCCCTGAAAAACCCTGTGGAAGATAGAGCCTCTCAGATGTTGTGCGAGAAGAAAAGTATGATTGTATAGGAGGAGATGGATAGATTAGATGATCCAAAATAGATTAAATGGATCATTTTGTTGACTTATGTTCCATATTCCAGTCTTTTTCATTCTCGAACTGATTGTGCTTGCCACGTGCATGCCCTAATTTTTTTACTTTATATATATACTATGTTTATTAATACCTAGCACCTTATTTAGTAGAACTTAAAGGTTTGGAGCCAATAATGGGGAGAGGCGGAAAAAAAAAAATCAATAAATTGCAACAAAAGTGGAAGAAAAACATTTCTCTGGCAGCCAGGAACAGAGCACCAGCAGGAGAAGCAGCTGCAGTAAAGGGGGGGAGAAAAGACAAGGAAAAAAATAAACAAGATGTCTCATTTTAAAAAAATGGGATTTAAAACAAGGCACATATTTTGATAGAAAAGGATTGCTGAGTGAAAAGGGGAGAGCTACATGGCATAACTACCTTGGAAACACTTATAGAAAGAGAAAAGGAATTTGTTCTAGCTTTCCAGGGTAATAAAGGCAAGTAAAAAGGGGGACCATCACCGTAGTCCTATTTAGTGGGCAGCCCTCCTGCATGAGCATTGGTTTGAAAAACTTAATGGAGAAGTCTCCAAAGTCCTCATTTCTCAGCATAGCAGAGAGAGAAATTGCAACTGTTGTAAAGTCACTCTGCCTTGAATTCTGATCTCATCTGCTGACGTGAGCTCAACTGGGCCATGCCTGTTTAAACGCGGAGGGGAGACTATTGTGAGAAATCCACGTGCGGTCCTGTTAGTTCAATAGGCAGATCTGCAGTCTCTGGGTGAGCTCCAAAGCGGGGCCTCAGCATGGTGCCAGGTGCAATGTAGAGCCAGATGCCAAAAAAAGGAACTAAAATCTACTCTGGATTACTGGAGCCAAAGCTTACTTGCTTCACCCACCCCAAATTGAAGGGATCAACTCGTATGAGCCAGACAAGCTGGATCCAACCCCAAGTTTGCAATCAGTTGGAAGCCTGGATGAAAAGCTCTGTACAAAGAGATCAGTCACTTGCTACTTCTGTAGCCTGTATCTGTTCAAATAAATGCAGAGAAAAAGCTAGTTATGCCGTAATGTGAAAACTTGGCAGTTGGTGCATTGATATCTGATACCATTTTGCAGCTGGCACTTCTTTTGCTTTTGTTCCTGATCTTTACACTTCCTTAAAAGACATGGCTGACCCGCGAAGTTCCCAGGATGGTCATTTTGGTTAAGTACAGACATTCGAAAAGCCCAAGGCAGAATTGAGCTGTTACGTGGCGTAGTTTAGATCGGTAGTGAACAAAACACACGTTCGCCCTCTGATGTGGGTGCAAATCTTAGACTGGGTTCTGCCATTTTTAAACCAGTCTATGTGTGCTGAACTTCTGTTCGGTTAAGGGTATAGACTGGTTTCCATTCACTTTCACAGATTTCATAGACATTCGGGCTGGAAGGGACCTCGGAAGATCATTGAGTCCAGCCCCCATAAAAGTATAATGCCCGTACCTTGTCTTTATTTACTATCTGGTATACGTTAGTTATGTCCACCTAATAGTCTAGTCCTATTGGAGCCAGGATGTCCTAGTACTTACGTGTCTGAACTAATGGCCCCTTTGTTAGTAAGCATCTAGCTGACAAACCATTGTTTGAAACTGAACTGTTAGTAAAAATCTACATAGATTTGAAGCTTGTAAGAAAATATATATATTTTTAGGTTACTTCTCATCTACTTTGTCCATCCATCAGTAATGAGAAGCTACATGAAACAAAGCATTATGGACAGGGATGTACTTTCTATTCCCTGCTCTGGTAGTCATGATAACTGTCTAGGGCACCCACTCACGATGTGCAGCGTCTGTGCAGCTCTGTTACTGCTCCATTTGGCTTTGGAGGGACTCGTTCTAGAAACCTTCTTCTACTTTCAGGACCATCCTCTTTCTATGAGTGTGCCATTTCCATTTGAACACCCACTGTCATTTCCACGGGATATGTAAACTGGCAAGATCACAATCGCAATGTCTGAGAAGGACAAGTCGAATGCATCCAGGAAGAGTGGGTGGCGAATTGGCTAGAGGGTCGCACCCAAAGAGTCGTGGTAGATGGGTCGGTCTCGACCTGGAAGGGTGTGGGCAGTGGGGTCCCGCAGGGCTCGGTCCTTGGACCGATACTCTTTAATGTCTTCATCAGCGACTTGAACGAGGGAGTGAAATGTACTCTGTCCAAGTTTGCAGATGACACAAAGCTATGGGGAGAAGTGGACACGCCGGAGGGCAGGGAACAGCTGCAGGCAGACCTGGATAGGCTGGACAAGTGGGCAGAAAACAACAGGATGCAGTTCAACAAGGAGAAATGCAAAGTGCTGCGCCTAGGGAGGAAAAATGTCCAGCACACCTACAGCCTAGGGAATGACCTGCTGGGTGGCATGGAGGTGGAAAGGGATCTTGGAGTCCTAGTGGACTCCAAGTTGAACATGAGCCGGCAGTGTGACGAAGCCATCAGAAAAGCCAATGGCACTTTATCGTGCATCAGCAGATGCATGACAAATAGGTCCAGGGAAGTGATACTTCCCCTCTATAGGGCGTTGGTCAGACCGCAGTTGGAGTACTGCATGCAATTCTGGGCGCCGCACTTCAAGAAGGATGCGGATAACCTGGAGAGGGTACAGCGAAGGGCAACTCGTATGGTCAAGGGCCTGCAGACCAAGCCCTACGAGGAGAGACTAGAGAAACTGGACCTTTTCAGCCTCCGCAAGAGAAGGTTGAGAGGCGACCTTGTGGCTGCCTATAAGTTCATCACGGGGGCACAGAAGGGAATTGGTGAGGATTTATTCACCAAGGCGCCCCCGGGGGTTACAAGAAACAATGGCCACAAGCTAGCAGAGAGCAGATTTAGACTGGACATTAGGAAGAACTTCTTCACAGTTCGAGTGGCCAAGGTCTGGAACGGGCTCTCAAGAGGAGGTTAGACGAGTATCTAGCTGGGGTCATTTAGACCCAGCACTCTTTCCTGCCTATGCAGGGGGTCGGACTCGATGATCTATTGAGGTCCCTTCCGACCCTAACATCTATGAATCTATGAATCTATGAATCTATAAGAGCACACACCAACTGCTGAAGCTTCCTTAGCCTGACGAAGGGTTTTTGAACCCGAAAGCTTGCTTAATAACTATTCTCCAACCATTTGGGTTGGTCTAATAAAAGATAACAAATTCACCCAAGGAACCTTGTCTACCTTGAACCTGAAAGATATTTTACTTGAAAAAGCATTTTGAAGGAAAAAGGCCCAGAAAAGGGTTGGTGTACCTACGTGGAGAAAAGTCTTCTTGGCTGGAAAGCTTTGGTACCAGCTAGCAGTATAAGAAGTGAATTAAGGGGGAAAAAATATGTTAATATCTGTGTTTCAATCTAGGAGCGATGTTAAAAACGGCATATTGTGAGAACATGACGTGGAGGAAATTTCATATGAGATTCCTGTTATTGGGACCCAAAACCTCGCAAATTTCTGCAAAATGGTGATGAGAAGAAATCATTTAAGCCTAAATGTGAGCTAAAAAATCCTCACGGGTCCAAAGACAACCTTCTCTCCACTGCATAAAGAACTAGGGTCCAACTGATATAACACAGTAGGTCCTGCTCCATTTTGCTCCCTTGACTATCCCTTTAAATACAGAAAGCAAAGCGCTCTCAACACACGCCATGTGTGCTGGCACACATCGACCCCTTCCTCTCGGATCGTGTTTACACTCGACTAATAGCTGCGTTGAAACCGAGGTGCAGCGAACTGATGTCATATGAGGCTTCACTCTGTCCTGTGTTACCAGGAAAAGAAAAGGCATGTCAGAGGAGCATGTTTTCGTCACGGTCATTACCGGGGCTAAAACCACACACAGTCATTTGTATTTGCAATTTTGTCCTTATTCGTTGCGTAATGCTTGCCCCACATGCATGCTGCTCTACAAGAAGAATCGGGACATTTTCCAGTCTAAGGGCAAAGTGTTTTAGCACAAGAAGAGACTTGTAAGATTAAATCCTAAGAGCCTAGTTTTTATATGAAAGTCCCTCCAATGTTGCAGCCACTGGTCCCAATTCAGCAAGACAGCAGAGTGCAGGTCTAACCGTAATGTGCCCAGTAGTCTCAGGGCTTAAGCATCTTGCTGATTTGGGGACAGATATAAGTAATTAGTCATCTAATTGGCAGCGCTGTTGCTTCCCACCTTAGCCCCCGGCTCTAACGATACCATTCACCCGGAGTGACGAGCAGATTTGGGCAGAAGGTGAAATATGGACCCCATCTCTACCAACATGCTGTTAACACTCAGAAGACATATGCACATATACATCTTTCAAATTTGTTCACTTTTAAAGAAAAAAACCCCAGACCAGGAAGGCAATGGATATAGGCCACAGAATGCAACACACAGCAGTGAAAGTACTCCATTATTAAGCCTGTAATTGCCAAGAATTAATTTGCTAATTGCATGCAACTAATCTGCGTCCTTTTTGTTTTATATCAATTAACAGAGTAATTAAAAAAAGCAATCTTCTTGATAGTTCCTCGCTGGCTGACTTAGCCCAGCAGAGCTAATGAAACGGGGCCACCCTTTAACTAACCTCATTAGTATCTCTTCTTTTGTTAAACACCCTACAAAAAATAGTTAATTTTGCTTCATGAAAGTCCTTGATGTTAGACCGCTAATGAGGGGGCCACACAGCTATGATTTGATGTTTGTTTAGAGAGCTGCTCTGCTGGTTGCAGAAGAAGTGCTTGTTTTTCTCTCCGAGATTCAAAATCAGGTGGAAGACACGAGCATCCTTGAGCAGCTTCAGCGCATTGCATTGACTGGACCGTAACAGCCACGGGGTGGTTTCTAGCGGTGAGATTAAGGAATGCTTTGGTTCGGAGCAAATGGACATAGGGACAAGAGAAAAATCAAGTCTAGCTGCAAAAAAAATCTATGGAGTGGATCTGCTCTGTTTCTAGATCACATCCCAGGGAGATTCCGCTACATCCGCAGATCCAGTCAACGATCTGGAGAAACAGGACAAGAGTTTCCACAAACTATGGAGATGAATATAGAGGAGCATCACCAAAAAAAAAGACCTGTTTGGGCTGCAGCTCTTGATGCCTAAGCCTTGACTCATCCATTCCTTGTCATGGGGCTCTTGATCATGAGCATATTTGTGATGTATGTAGAGTCTACGGGTCAGACTATAACTGGTTTGAGGTGCCTGAAGCAGATTTGTGCCTACAGGGATTCCAGAAGCACCTAACTCCCCTTGGTTATGGGTGATTTGGAAAAAAATTACTAGATTTCATAGACGTTAGGGCTGGAAGGGACCTCGAAGATCATCAAGTCCAGCCCCCTGCCCCAGGAGATGCCTCTTTACACCACTGGCCACCTCAATACTGTTACAATTCTGACCCCAGGGCATACAGAGAGGACAGGTGCTAATCACACAAGCACTTCCGAGGTGAGGTTCAAATTGTTAGGGTCTCCCTTTGAGCCTGCTGCACACCTCAACTATGTCTAAGCTATGTCTAAGCTACTATTACGCTGCCCACTAGTGAGGTACCTTAATGCTGACTTAGAGGTGCTCAGTTAAAAAGTCAAAGAGTGACGGAAAATACTGCTCAGCCACTCCCACACCTCGGCCAGTATGGATTAGGGTCCTGGAGGGAAAGCCAGTCTCCAAACAACAGGCAGAAAAAATCTGGAAGGCCTCTAAGCTGGGTCAGCACCTTGTCACTCCTCAGCTCAGGCATCTACAAGTTGCACATCCTCGACACGGATGTACACACATATTGCTTTTAGGCAGGACCTTCGGGTTTTCTCACTACTCTCATTCCAGCGACAGGAGAAATGAACTAGGAAGTCCAGAACACAATAAAAAAATAAGACTGTGGATAGGTTAGGTTGGGACTCCAGAAGAATAACCTCTCAGCAGCACTACAACATCGCTGGGTACATTAATGCCTACGACCACGGCTCTTGATTTACAAGGTCAAGAGACCCTTTCCATGGAATTACAACCTATGATGACATATTTATCTACTATCTGTCTATTATGCAGTACGTAATCTGCTATCATTATAACAGCATGCTCATTACACTGTTATGTCTTCTGGTTATATGGCTACCTTCTTGGCTCTGGCCCCACACCATAAAGGTCAGAAGACTCTTATCTCCTTCTGAAATGCCTTTATGTACATATGAATTATTTAGTTGCAATGCTTCTTTGAAACATTATGGATGTGTCTACACATGCACATTTAATACGCATTAGCTTGATTCAGGGCACATTAAGGACACAGGTCTACACATGCACATCCTTAATGCACCTTAAAAATGGTGGTTGAAGGCTATTCGAGCCTAAATTTGATACCAGCATAAAGCAGGTACCAAATTTATGTGGTAATAAATTACGTGCACTAAACTGCACTAGTGAACTTGTAGACGTGCTAATGCATATTGATGCAGAGTGTGTCCATTGGCTTGGGACTAACTTAAGTCCCAAGTTGGTCCACACACCCATGTTAATGTGCATTAGAGCACAGTAGATGTATGCCTAAATCACCTTAATATGCGTTAGGCTAATGTGCATTAAGTTTAAGCAGGTATAAAAGCATGTGTAGACTTGCCATATTTATTGTAATTGTCCCAGATTTTTTTTTATTATTATGGTTCATACAGTTTCCAAGGGAGGAAACCTCCCTGCTATAATGAGACACTCCACCAGGAGGCAAGAGGCCTTCCCATCAGCCACATAAGAGCGATGCAAAGAAATGACAATCACAAGGAGAGCTGGAGTATTTCTGAAGACTGGGGAAGTCCTGCTTAATAGCTGAGTAGCAAAGAGACCAGAATTTCTCATCTAACATTTGAGAAGAAGAATTTGTTTTTTGGGTTTGGCTTTTCTAATAGTGTTCTTGCAGTAATGCTCTCTCAGCATGAAGCAGTGTAACAATATTCCTTACCAGCTTCATGATGGAGGTCATATTGACAAAGGAAACTCAAATGGCCCTACTCAGTTGCCAGGCTACAAAACCCCCAAAAAGTCCTTATAAAACAGGTGAAGAAAAGGGTGGGCTGGGAAATTTAGACCTAGAGTTGGCCTTCAGTTCCAGACCACTCTGCAACGCACAATGAAGAGCTGGAAACACGGTTTAATGCTATGTCCACTATCGAGTGATATGACAAGATGATGGGTTGGGCCCTTCTGAAAAACTCCAGTTATGAGATTTAGGAGCCTAAGCTCTAGACAAAGACAATGAGACTTATGTTCATACATCCCTTAGATATCTCTTGCAGAAATCTCTTCCATCACATTCCCTTTGACTTTACCTACGCACCTGATCATGGGTTTACCCACCAGCTTCCCATCACAGTTACACCCAGAATTTAGCCTGCTGCTAGTACGATTAGCTCCAGATAGGCTCAAAGTAGATTTTATTTTAATTCCAAAAAGGGAGGAAACAAACCAACACTAGCAATGGCAGCTACTAGAAAGGCCTGGTGACCATTTAAACCAGACCGTGTTGGTCAGTGCATGTGGTAGCATGTGTGGCCCCGGTGTTTGTGCTGCTTCCAGTAGGTGAGAGCAGAGCGCTGGGCTTCACAAGGCAGATTCTCCTGTGCGACGCGTTGGAGCATTAACCAACATTACTGTGTTAAAAACATGATATTTGTTTGACTTTATTTTGACCACAACTCTCAATCAGATACTAATTACACGTAAGGATAGAGATGACTAGCTCCTTGTGCCTCTGCCATACTAAAAGCACCGTATCCGATTTAAACAGCCATATCCCTCCCCTCGCCCCATCTTACAGAGATCTTGCAGGATCTGATGATGCTGTTTTGCCACCCCCCCCCCAAAAAAGGCCCCTGAAGATTTATGTTTCAGCCATTTCCCTCAATAATCAGCTTATGTTGTAGAGTTAAATGAACCGATGGGGAACTCATGCAGGCGGATGGTCTTGTCCGCAGAATACTTGTAAATCATCCGTCAGTGTGAAAAGCCTGCACAAGCGTGCGTGTGAGACGGCGCGAGAGAAGAGAAGGGCCCAGATCTGTCTTGATCTCCGTGGAAGCAGGTGTGTCTGGCCAGGTCCCAGCACTCGCTCATGGTGATTACCCCTCCTGCCAGGCCTGATGTCAAGGAGCAGCTGAGACGAATTGCAATACCTCCCACTCCTTTGCCCATTTGTTTCTTATGAATGCATAATGAATGCTAATGAATTCCTCACTTGGGGCATATGGTTAAGACATATAAAGCCTAACCTTGATACAAAGAAGAAAGACCTTGATAGTACAAGCTGGGGGAGGGGAAATTCAGCCATTCACAATCCCTGTTTGGGTCAGGGGGAGTAATCCTGATTAGTCTAAAGATCTAATTCAAATGAAAAGGGGGAAAAATGATTGATTTCCCTACCAGAGAAAAGGAAAACATATGTCCACAGCTACGTTCTAAAGGCTCGGCTTCGCTGTGAGGTGACAGAAGAGGTTCCTGTCCCTGGAAGCCGGGTGGGATTGAAGAAAAACTATTGCAGCACAGCAGGAAGCCAATACAAAACCGCCCAGAAGCAGCAGCGAGGGAGTGAAGCTGGTCTGCATTTGAAGGAAGATGCACATTCCCCTATTTTAATTTCTTTTAAAGAACCTACAGTTTGGCTTTGCTTTTCTTTTTTTTTTTAAAAAAAAATGAATTTTCATGCCATTTACAAAGTGACAGCTTGACAGCTCTGGAAAAGGAAATCAGGTGTTTATCCCCAGCATGGGTGCAAAGCAGGCGGGAGCAAGGCAGGGTTCCTGACACCCTGCCCCCACCCGGTTCAGGATGCAGAAGAGCCTGTTCAGTAGAGAGGAGGGGAGTTTAGGCCCCGAGCCCACTTGAGCCCTAGCCTTTCTGCTGAGAGCGCAAAATAAATGCGACAGGCTCTGGGCCAAGCCCAAGAGTGCTGTTGAGAAGTACAGGCCACCGCTCGCTCCTGCTCTCTATAAACCAAATCCTGGGAATGATGCTTCGTTACAACCACAGGCCTAGAGCTAATCCCAGGCCCAGGAGGACTTCTCATCACATGCTCGGGGCTGCTCCAAAGTCGATGCCTTGTCTAGTTTCTGGTATCCAGCATACCCACGTCGGGAGCAAGTGAATGGGGTGTGCTGCTTGGCAGCGCTTCCCAGTGAGGGATGGAGGCACTGCAGGTGGGCCTGGGTGATGGTGGCTGTGGGGTTGTGATGCAAACACCTCCGCAAGGCAACTGTGACCACAAATGCATGGGCAAGAAGAGACACTGGGTGTGGATCATGGGTTTGCTTAACCCAACCGTGAATTGTGAGTGCAGCTGGAGCGCTAGTGCCTGAGACTGAGGAAGGAGAGAGGATGGGAGACAACAGCCGAGGTACCGAGAGAGAGCAGCCTTAGCTCTCTATACTGGGAAGGCTTTTTGGGTCTAGGGTGGAGTTTTAAGTGGTAGATAATCCTGAAGACCCCAAGGCTGATGATTAGGCTGAAGCAGGGAAGTGACCCACAAAGCAGCTTACTGGCGTGGAGGTTGGTCTTCCTTTCTCCCCGCAACTTTTCACATAGTAGAATTGCTGCTTTCCAACCAGCCTGACCTCATTTTGCGCCCTTTGGATTCAGGAGAGGCAGAGTTCAGCCAATGCCACAGAGCCCCCTTTGCCGTTAACCTTCTGAGTCCAAGTGGACCTGAATAAAGCCAAACGCCTTGTTTGCAGCATCTCATGGCTGACTAATTCATTGATGTATTTCAGCAAACAAAGCCGGGCAGGTACAGAGCAGAGCAAGAGATGGGAAAGCAGCAGAGGCCAAGCTGGAAAAAATTCAAAGGCCTTCTCAAAATTAAAATACAAACCTTAGCCAAATCCCAGCAGCGGAATGAAGGTGCGAGGCATTTAGTCTCCGGGGTGGGCAAAAGCAGCTGACTGCCGTATGCAATGTGCATCAACACCTCTTGGCACTTATGAATACAGGGCTGGTGCTGATGCCCACTTGGATGAAAGAAAGGAGTGAGATTGGCAACGTCAACGAGAGTGGAGGGGAGGGGTGCTCTGCAGCAAGATGTTAGATATTCTTTAGCCCTCTGCCTCACAAAACCCCCTCATGTTCACCCTTTTATCTAGGGACTTCAAGGCTGGGGAGATTGAAAGAGTCCAGACTTTTTGGTGCAGATTCACAGAGAGATGCGTTTGCATGTGTGCCTGCGTGCATGTGCGTGTGTGCCTGTGCGTGGACGCAGGAGGGACAAACAGCCGCAAGACAGAGATACGAACACGTGGCGTTCGGGGCAGAAAGACACCCATCCTTCCACTCCAGTCCCAATGAACCCAATGGGAGCCATGGCTATTGGATATCCAGCCAATACTTTGCATGCTACAGAATGGCAAAAAATTAAAGCTGCTGACAGCCACTGGCACCTGCAGGCATGGTGTTTCCTAGCCTCCCTGCCTTCCTACTGAAAGCACCCAAAAGATACTCTGTTCTCCTACCATGGCCGTTTTCAAAACAGAGAATGCAGGTTGGGGCAAAGAGCCTGTAATGAAAAAGCAATGGTACATAGAAGTTCACCTTGGAAAACAGGTCTGAAGGTCCTGTGCATAGCTAGTGCTTTTATTTCTGATGGAGGCAGGGGGGGCAGGAATAGGGGAAGGAGCCAGTAAGTGTGTATTTGGATCTTTTATTGAACATGGAGCTCATCAAAGGCTCTCTTGAATTTGTAGGGCTGGTTCTGGGTTTGGCCAAATCATCAGCAAAATCACAATTCCTTCTCTCTCCTCCCACCCGCCCTTCTGCCCTCGTTGGAGTTTTCCCTGGCCAAGGAGCCAGGAATAATGCACTGCAAAGCTATTTCCTAACCAATCCTCAACACCCTTCCCGGGAATTCACTCTGGCATATTCCTCACTCCCAAACATTTGTGTGACAGCGACTCCTTTGCATCCTCCATCTCCTCCCAGAAACTGGCTGGTCCCCCAGACTCTCCCAAGGGGCTCTGCACATCCACCATGGTAGGATGCTCTCTACCCCGACGCCACGCAAAACCCACTCCCTTGCACGCGTGTTGCACGTGACCTTCAGCTCACAGTTGGATTTCAAACAAGGCGGTCCTTTGAGGACCCAAGACTCGCTCTTTAACCTGCAGTGGCCTGGGTGCATGATGGCGGCTTGGGCAATGCCAGGCTTCCTGTGCTGAATGGAGGAAAGAAAACCCGCATCTCTCAGCGAGTCCCGCGGTGGGATAAAGGGCTGAGATGGAGCCCTTACCTCAGCTGCAACATGCACCATGCCTGATACATTGTAATGACATGAAAATGAATAGAATAAGCTGACTGAGTGACATTGTTATTAACCTTTGTTACCTCAATAAATCACACCAAAGAACAGCAATTACTCCCGTTTCTGACAAATACTACTTACACAGCAGATTCCTCTCTTGTTCTCAGTCCCGTGCCCTCTCTCTCCCTGTCTCTTTCACAATGAAATCAGGAACGTACAGTACAGATCAAGTTATTTAAAGGAACTGGAATAATTTAATACTGGCAGATAATGGCACATAGCAGGCATCGTGCGGCTTTTCCCTGAGCTCTGAAGGGGGAGCTGGAAGTTGCGGCTACACGACACTGGATCTCAGATGCAAAGCAGGGTAATGCCGGGGGTGGAGTAGCTCGGGGCACATGTGTGTTGTCTATATTGACATGCGTGTGCTTGTGTTGCGAAGCCATGAAGTGGCCCTTCGTCCTTGTGCTATGTCTGAAACATGGATGCTATATGTATATAGGAACGTATATGCATACCTCAAAATACAGAGAAGAGCGATGCACATATCAACCCAGGAGGTGGGCGGCACACTCCCTGCCCAGAGCTTGAGATTTTGGGCTATGCAATGGTGGACTGTGAAGTCAGGGAGGAAGCGAAGCATGCCACTCTCCATGCTCGGGACTAGGGAAAAGGCAGGATTGCCCCCCAGAGTTTTGAGGGAAAAGTGGTTGCTTGCACAACTAACACAATTTGGCTCTCTGGCTCCCGCTCTGTTGGCTGTGGAGAGGTTTATCATTTTGCTGTTGCCTCTGGGATAAAGGACCTCCACAGCGAGAGCATGCTTTTGGATCCAAAGTGCTGGTAACTTGTCCAGAGGAGTTGTTGTTATACTTGCACGGTCAAGGAACAGCCAAGAAGGCTTAGCTGTGAGCAGAGCCGACCCTAGGGTGGTGCAGCGCCTGGGGCAAATCAGCCTGTGCGGGGTCTCCTTAACACCACGCGGTGCCCATGGGACTCGTGCAAAGGCAGGGCATGGGCTGGGGTCTCCTCCGTGCCCGGCGGGGTGGTCTCCATGATTCTTCTATAGCAGAGGGCAGAGCCACCAGCACCAGGTGGGTCCCATAGGAGGGGCCATGGCTGCGGCCGCTCCGCCCGGCTCCACGGGGCCCCCCAAAGTGCAGGGTCCAGGGCAGTCACCCCAATTTACCATACCTTAGAGACAGCCCTACCTTTGAGACCGAAAAAACCAATCCAGTTTAAGAAAAATTGGCGACGTATTGCTATAGTTTGGGATGGTCTAAAATCACCCAAATTAAGAGCGGATAAAGGACAAGAATCCTTCCACATGTTGTCTCTGTTTGGGGCCTGTCTCTAAAGTACAGCTGGGCTAAGGAAGGCCTAATTAAGGAAGCTTCAGTTAAGGATAGCTGAGTTAAGCATATGCTTGTTCATTAAAAGCCAAATTGGCCTGGAGGTTCAAAGTTATAACTCGAGAAATGTGGGACTTTTCCTGGCAAAACTAATGGAGCTCTTGGTCATTTTCCTTTTCTTACTCTTTCTCTTCAGAAAGCTAGAGAAAGTAAGGCGGAGATCTTCAGTTTTCCCTGTGAAATCTTGAAGCCCAGTTCTCAGTAACATGAAGAGGATTTGGGCATCCAAAATACCACCCTGGTTAAAGAGCTGTGGCACCTGGGTGGTTTAGCTGTGCAAAGGGCGCGTATAGCAAGGTAGCGATGCACGTCACCGCTGTATGGTGCACTATAGCGAGGTAGTGATCACACGGGTCTACACATAATTGCCTGTTTTGCTGTTGTAGAGGCGTGCTCCCCACTTCCAGCATGCCGCTACGGTGATGTAGCAAGGAAATTTACCCCACCGCTGCCCGCATGGCGCAGTACTCATACGGCGACGCGTAGATGTGCCCAATGGGATGGGCTTAGGAAGCATGGCACGAAGCTGGCAGAGCTCAGCCCAGTGAGGAGAGTCCCTGCAAGGCAGGCGAGAGAAGACAGACACGGTCCTGGTGGGGAAGAGCAAGGACCTGAGGGTTTTCCACAGGTTTCTGCCAAGCTTCTCCGGCCAAGCACCAGTGTATAGAGAAGCTGTTCAGCCATCAGACTCTGTGGACCAGGCAGCAAGCCATCCAAGTGGCAGAGAGCAAGACTGCATTTCCCTTGTCCTTCCCGTGCTCAGGCCAGATCCTTTGTTTGGTCCTTTACCGTGCTTCTCCCTTACTATGCCAGTGCAGCGTTCATAACCAAGCGGGTAGCAGGGTCCTTGCTTGCTACAAGACCAGTGCACGCAGGCACCGGATCAGAGCGCTGTACCAACAACGAGCAAAACACAAACCCCCGGCGCAGCGTAAAACGTTACCTTAACACTTTGATGGCCAACCAGTTTGACTATTCAGAAGGGGACAGTACACCCGACCTAGCAAATCCTCCGAGCTCCCATAACTGTCCAGACTTGGCTATTTCTCTTGGTACCGATTCAGCAACTTCCTTGTGACTGCTTTCGCGTCGGAAAGTACAATTCACAAGCCTGAGTTAAAATATTCTGCTCTTTATTAAGTAATTGCTTGTCTCGGTAGCTTTGCTATTGATAGATTTAGAAGAGGAACCAGCCTTTGTTTTAGGTCAGTGCGAATCTAATTTAGGACAGAGTCTTTGTCATGCGTTTGTCTATGTGACTTATGTGCTTGGAGCTGACTTTACTCCCCCAATCTTATTAAGAACTTATTATAGAAGGAACACTACTGCAAAGTATATAAGGTTAGGGGAGAGGCAGCCTTTATTGCTGAGTGAGGGGTATGGCTGCGAGATAGAGAGGAACAAAATGGATATAAATCATTTACAATGTCAACAAGAGTTGACACGAGTTGAAAACCCACGGAAAGTTATTATTGTCTTTCTCCCTTGCAAAGGGATATAAGGTATGATCCAAAGCCTATAAAAGTGCAATGATTTCAATGGGCCTTTATACATGGTTATACATTGCATAGTCCTTTCTTCTGCCTAACCTCACTGGCCTAGATTTTGTCTTTTTTTTTTTTTTTTTTTTAACTTTCACAATCTCAAAAATAACCTTGCCTCCCCCCATTGCTTTTGAGGAAGCGGGGTGGGAGGGGAGGGGGATGTTGTTGTTGGGTCAGCAGCAGAGAAACACAATTCATTTTGGACGGGGTAGATCAAATCCAGTTTTGCTTCCTTGTATTTTTTTGCAGCGGCATACGACGGTTTGAAGGGGGGGTAGGGGGGGCGGGCGCAGGAGCGAAGTTGCAAAAAAAGAAAAAAAAGAAAGAAAGAGTCTTGCATCACAATGGCTTTTCTCAGATGATAAACATAATAATAAAAAAACCCCTCCTAGTAGCCAATATGATGCTAATGCTTCTTAGCTCTGTCAAAAGTGAAAACAGCTCCTTGCTGTCAATTACTGGAGGGACAGCTGGAGTCTCTCCTCTCACTGTCAGGATGCAGACATATTGCATGTCATGGGGAAGGTAACAAATTCACCAGGACAGCATCACCATCTGTCACCAACAGAGACACTGCAGAAACAAAGGGTCAGGCTTCATTGTAGAGAGGAGGCCTGATCTGATACCATCTTACTTACGCTTCGCTTTTAAAATATGGGGCTATACGTGCAGCCTGCTACAACTGAGCGAGTTTCCACACATGTCGACAGCCCGAAAGGGAGTGGTGTTTTGTCCAAGGACCATCAGAGGGAGTTTGGTTTAAAATAACCTAAGAAAAGGGGGATCTGTTTTCTAAACCGTTTTTTAAAGCAAACTGAACGCCGAAACCTCATGCCGTTGTGAATAAGTTTAAGCACGATTTCAAAACTCTTCAGCACTAAAATCTAAGCCTGGCGGCACTTGGGTTTCATCTCCAACCATAGGGGCTTTTAATGGGCCTGATCCTGATAGAAAAAAAAAATCCCATACATCGATAGCATCTCTCTTCTTATGCGAGTGGCCCATTCATGGGCAAAACCTGCTTTCATCTTCATTGACGGGCACAGGGCCAAGCCTGCTCGTCCAGGGCTAAATTCTTTACTTACATTATTGAGGGCTAACTTCCAAAAGTAGCCCCAGTGACTTCAGTGGCGCTGCTCCTGGGATGAAATGCTCACCAGGTAGAGTAAAGAGTTTGAATCTGTTACAAAAAAACACTAAGGCACAACCTGCATTTCATTAAAGGCCGTGAGACTCTAAAAGATATTTTCAAGTTATTTTCCGTATGTAACCAGATGGTCTTTAAAAACCAGTTGATAACAAAAGAATGGCTATTTTCCTAGGTTATTTCTATGTGGTCCCTGTTTTTCTAATAATGTTGGAAATCAAGGAAGGTAAATATTATTAAAAAAAAACATTCATTTTCTCCCCACATTTATGTTTTTATGCTTTTATGAAATAGCCCCTTTTTTCCCACAAATCGTCACCAATTTTCCTTTCAAAGCTGGGGCTTATTTTCAAATGATAATCCACAAAATACTCGAAGTACAGAAGTTATTTGAGGGAGGGAAGAAGAATCTACTTATGCGTGCAAAATGTTGAGGTTGTCAATGCATCTGAAGTAAAAAGTGCTCTTTTCACAGAAATATTGTAAGAGCAAAACACACAAGTGCTGAAATGGCCTCCTGGGAAATGATGAGCATTTCTGCTTGCCAGTTGAGCACGTTGGTGCAACTGAAGGCCACGGGCCTGCAGGCGACGGCATGCAGGGCGCCGTGCCTCGTGCGGCCCCACAGACGTCCATGGGTCTCCGCAAGAGGTTGGTTGCCTTGCCCATGGGCTATTGCATCTACCTCTTGTGTTTTCTGAAGTAGGCATGAACAATATTGGTCCCAGTAAAACAAGAACTCATTCACTCTTCAGCCTATTTCCCAGATCAAACTTTTCACAGGGTTTGGACAAGTTTGCTGGATGGTTTTCCTTTTTTAAAGCCTTGTGCATTCTCAAGCTGAGGATAAAGATCTTCCATTTTTTGTTCACCACTTGCAGAACCCAGGTCGTTGATATTCACCTGCCGATACCTTAGTACCTCCCTCTCTGAACTCCTTAGGGTGGACCCATGGGTGTATTAATCCATCAATTCATAGATGTTAGGGTTGGAAGGGACCTCAGTAGGTCACTGAGTCCAACCCCCTGCCCTGGGCAGGAAAAAGCGCTGGGGTCAGATGACCCCAACTAGGTGCTTGTCCAGTCTCCTCTTGAAGACCCCCAGGGTAGGGGAGAGCACCACCTCCCTTGGAAGCTCATTGCAGATTTTGGCAACCCTTACTGGGAAGAAGTTCTTCCCAATGTCCAACCTAAATCTGCTCTCCATCAGTTTGTGGCCATTGTTCCTAGTTACTCCAAGGGTGCCCTGGTAAATACAGCATCTCCTATTCTTTGCTGCCCTCCCCTGATGAATTTGTAGAGGGGACGCATCACCTCCCTGGACCTGTTGGTCATGCATCTGCTAATGCAGGATAAAGTGTGGTTAGTCTTGTTGATCACTTCGTCACATTGACGACTCACGTTCATTTTGGAGTCAACTAAATCCCTTTGCTTCCTATCCGTGCATGGTCCTTCCATAGCAAAACAGAGCCCCGCTGTTGACAACACACCGACTGCCGTGACCTTTCTGTTGCTACCGCTGCCTTGAAGAGCTTTCCATGGGCCCTTCATATTCAAACAAATTTTACCCTCTACCCAGACATTTCTAGTATGGGTACATTTATGCTCCTCCCCCCAACCACAGTATCTAAGCACCTTACAGTCTTTAATGGGTTTAATGTCACTAGTCCCCCCATTGAGGCCAGGGAACACATTCCCAAAGCATAGATTTTAAGAACACCACAAATCATGAGAGTTGGCAACGTTGGCACTATCATCCTTGTTTTACAGATGAGCACTGAGGCACAGAAAAAGTAACTTCCCCAAGGTTACATATGAAGTCTGTGGCAGAGAGATTTCAGGTTAGCCATCTAGTCATTGGGCCATCCTTCCTCACCTTGACCCTCTGCTTGCATAAATGAACCTAGACTCACACAGGCAAATAAACCACGCCGTTCGGCACCAGCTGAGAATCCGACCTGCACTGTTTAAACATATCTGCATGTAAAACCTTGGAGTAACAATAAATTTGTTTTAAGAGTTAGGTCAAAGCACAGATGGGTGCCAGCTCTACATGTTCTGAGCTGGTTTGAAGGAGCCATCTCTTGTTTTTACTACTGACCATTTGGGTTGCAAGATTAAGTGCGTCACGTGGGTGAAATATGGGGCATATGCTGGGAATGTAGGATAAGGTTTAAATTCCATTGTTTGGCAAGGATTCTGGAAGCTGCAGCAAAGGGCATCCCAGTTTAGCGCTCAGTTTGCACTGCAGTGGGAGCTGGATTTAGTACCGTGGCAGTTCATCGTCATGATAACACAAGGAAAAGATTGAACGATCAAGGGAAATGCTACATGCACCCAGACTTATGTCCATGCTGTTTGGCTGCATTTCCAGCCAGACCTTGCACACTTGAATTAAGCTCTATGCAGGTATTTTGGAACTAGAACTGATCTTTAGGTATTAGTGGGGACTCTGTTTTTAACAGAAAATTCAAACTGCTTTGAGCTGTTGTTCAGCCCATTCTGCTCTTTTATTCTGTAGAGATCTCTCAGCATACCGAAGAACCCTGCAGTCACCACCAAAGTCCCCTAGGGAAGCAAATAATAAATTCTAACTCTTCTCTATTAACGAGAATGGAAGACTTCAATAAATAAATAACTTGGCTTGAATGTAATATCTACTTAGGCATTGCTCAGTAAGTTATTTCAAAATAGAGTCTTGTAAATTCATAGTTTGTGCAGTGGTAATGAGGCTGCATTTGTACAGTGTCCTTCATCGCAAAGGCTCTTAAAGGGCTTTGCAAAATGCAGCGTATACAAAAATCGCTCCCTCCACCCCTGAAATGCAGCCATCTCTGGGGCAGAATTAACAGCTGTTTAACAAAGCAGCTGCTTACTATTTTTGGACAGGGAATGTAGAAGAGTGGAACGCTGCAGGGGAAATCTAGGTGAGATGAATGTCATTTCTTATACAGCCAATTGAGACTTTTCAAATGAAGGGTTCCCCCTCCCCCCTGCAAAATGGCTTTTAAAAAAAATGAATTGTATTATTTTTTGGCAACATCAAATTTTCCAATTTTTTGCAAAAAAAGAAAACCCTTTTGCTTTTCATGAAAGTTTAATATGTTATTGAAGTGATGAGAGCCAAAATGTTTGCTTTACCAAGAATGGGGCACTCTATAAGCAAATATCGCCACTGATAACATGTCTGTATGTGTTTAATAAAAATGGCAATGCACATTTTGTGGAAAAAACTGAGAAAGACAAAAAAAGGGGGGGGGGACTGTTTGGAACCCTTAAAAATGCAAAGAACTCTGAAATTTTAGACTCATGAACTAGCTTTCCATTGCTCAAGCAAGTGCAGTTACCAATGCAATCAGTTCGTGTGAGCTGGGTTAACCAGGTCCTTCCCTGTGCAGAACTGTCCACAAATATTCAGGGTATCAGTAGAAGATGTACACTTGTAGTGACACAGTGAATTTGCTCCTGGGAGGTATTGTCCCAGGACAGACCCTGTCTATTCAAGCAAACTTTATAGTTTGGTCGACAAAGCTGCACCTGTGATGAATTCTGTACAGGAAGTTCATGCTATTGAGGATCTAGTGTAGACACTGTCAGAGGAAAGAGCAACAGCTAACAAACATCAAACCTGTCTCCTTTAGCTCTTTGTCTTGTTGGAAACGAATCAGAGAAGTACCTTTTTTCTTTTCTTTAATTTTAGTTTCTGAAATTACTCATACCAGCCTGCGGCAGTTTCCTCTTCTGCCACACACAAAGCAAAGTTTTGCTGGTCCAATAAAGGATAACACCAACCCCAGCCTCCCCTTGTTTCTCATGTATTTCTTGGACCATCACAGCTACAATACTCCAACCTTACTACTGCTGTGCAAAAGACTTAACTTCCTTTATCAGACTCGAGACAAAATTTTACACTGGCAGAAAGAACAGATGCTTTTTTTTCCAATCATGATATTTTAATCATGATATTTTTTTAAATTCATGATATACAATTTAACCTTTCAATAACAAACCTACAAATAATTACAAAAAGGCTCTCTTAGCAGAACTGCCAGTTTTTGCTCTATTCAAGATATCCCCCAAAGTCAGAAATAGAGTACAGCATGGTTCTAGACCTGCCATCTGTTAGACTCTTATTTCAAGGGTAAAAATTTTCAAAGATGCCTAAGGGCCAAATTTTAAATGGATTTGGGCACTGAAAGATATAGACAGACGCGCAGTAGGATTTTCCAAAGCTCACAGGCATATAAATCAGCAGGAGTGAGATTCCTAGATGGCTTTGACAATCCCGCTCAGCACCCACCTGAATTACGAGACCCCTCCACCCTTAAACACCTTACAAATTTAGGCTTGCATCAATTTTGGAAATGGGATATAGGCACCCAAATCACTTAGGCAATTTTGAAAATATTGCCTCTAGTCTTTGTTATATTTAGTAACTAAAACGCTTTGGTTGAATCATAAAAGAATGGATTTTACAAAATGGCAGTCCACAGGCCTGCTTGAGCTTCTCCACCACGAAACTCCACCAAATTAGTAATTGAAATGGAGTCTGCAATAGTACTTTGCATTTACAGACGTATTGCCCCAGGATAAGAGATGTAATTCCCTGAAATGAAGAAAATTAAATCATTACCCTCTTCACCCAGGCCTCTTTGCTGTTGGAAAGTTAGTTTTGCATTTAATGAATATGGGCTTGTGTCTTCCTAATGAGTATGAGATAGCTGATGTAATTGAAAACTTAAGCAGGGGAAAAAAATCATTACAAGCTTTTTTTTTTTAATTAATGTATTTTGTATATTTGTGTTATGAATGATAAGAAACAAACAGGGTGCTGGGAACTGAATGCCACTATTTACCCAACCGCCGGTCCCGACATGCAAGCTGATGTAGCCCTTTCCCCAGTTTGACCTGCCAAAATTACAGCCACTGAGAAATAACAATGTCTACGACGCCTTCAGATGGCTCTGCGTGAGCCTCCGTGTGCGGCTCAGCACGGCGAGATGTAGTTACAAAAACATTTTGCCGAATGAATGGCTCTTATGAGGATCCAGTACAAGTAGCCATGCAAAGGGAGGGAGAGAGACTGTATTTGGGATGTGAATTATAATGAAAAAAGCAACCTGTGTGTACCGAGTCGGCTGCATTCACCGTATTCGTGTTACCATCTCTCCCTCCCCTGTTTCCTTCTACGGCTCTTCATATCCACTCCTGCAACGGGTCTCAACATTTTCCACGCCAACTTTCCCATCCTCAAGCCCCTTGAACTCCTCCAGGACCTGATCTAGCCCTGATTCCCCTCCCACGAGTCCTGGGGCGGACTCCCTGTGCTACTGAACCACATCCTAAATCGTGTTGTAAGCGCTTTGGGCATTTTGAGGGGACGTTGTCCAAGGAGCAATCCGGAAATGAGAATTAAAACGTCCCCTCCCTTCTCACGGACGATGAAGGGTAAGCTTCATGTAAAGAGCTCCTGGAATCAGCCAGGATATGAGATAGCCGCCCAGATCCCAGGAGGGACTCACCTGTAGGAGGATATCTTTCCGTGATTGCATTTAGTACCACGATCTGAACAAAGGTAATATTTGGGGCTCATCTGTCCATTGTTTGAGCTTCTCACGGGACGTCTTCGGACCTCTGCCAGATAATGGGATCGATTGTCATTGTGTTCCCAAGTATGAAATTGGGCGCTGAAAGATGCATCTTTAATAATGAGCACATGAGTATGAAGGGGGGAGGGGGCGCAAGGGAGATGCAAGCAGAGAGCGAGGCAGTTCATAAGGTCAATGTGATTCATAACAGATCCACAAATTTATACCATTAGTTGACAATGCCTTTCCCCATCTCTCTTGATGTTTCTCCCCAGGCCTGGATAATCCACATCAATCCTCTATACATTTATCTCTGGGGGCAGCACTCACCCACAGACTCATATGTTATCCCACAACAAAGATCTTCCTCTCTAAGCTCCTGATTTCTCACTCTCAGCCTTGCACTAATATTCAAATCTTTCATCTGTCCCTGCTCTTCCATGAATAGCTTCCTCCTGCCGACTACTGTCCATCAGGACAGGGTTGGATTAAGAGGTAATAAAATAATGGCATCCCTTTTTAAAAAAAAATAAAAAATCAGAAGCCTTCTTATAAAAGTTTTCTCCTTTTGAACTCACCGTAAGCTACGTCCCTTCCCACCGCCCTTTCAGAGGCTGCTCTTGAGTCGTTCTCTCTGATCTCAAGAGCAACCTCCAGAAGGAAAAAAAAGGGAAATGATCTTGGTAAAACTGCATACGCCCTCCGAATGCTGCGCACACCCACTTAGGGTGATTTTATATGGCTGGGGCATCGGCCTACCTGAGAATTGGGCCCTGTGCATCTTAACTCACCTCTCTAAGGCACTAGCATTTCATTTCAGGAGAACGGGACTCAAATGCAGCTTAGAGTACAAGATAGACGACGCTGGGGCCTGATCTTGGTCCATAATTTGGTGGCAAAATAGCAGGCTGCATTCAGGAGAGTCCCAGGTCTGGAAAAAGAGACTTTATGGGTTTGAGGGATGTCATAGGACAGAGCCATGAGTATGCCAAGTTCCCTCTTTCAGACCTAGCGTCGGTCAAGGTTTCTTCCTTCCATTTCCACCAGGAGCAAGATTAAAGCAAGCCCTTCACCTTCCAGACGGCTCTTTGCAGAGCGGGCTACACCCGGCCCTGTTCAGCATAGCCCAGCGTGGATCCGGAGCCAAGGAGGAGGTGGGAATGCTCTTATTGCAGAGCAGACTCGCTGGCTAATTAGCACAAAAGGCATGTGGCATGACATCGGTTTGTGGGAGTTTCCTCCGTTCTCAAAATAAAGGAAATAAATGTCAGAGTCACCACCCGATGAAGTCCCTAAGAGCCGAGGCTGCTTGAGATCAGATCAGGCTTTGAGGCAGAGCGCTGAGTCCAGGCCAACATCTATTGCATGTCGGCATTGCAAAAAACCCCCCCCAAAAACTCAAGTTAACTAACTTAGGGCAGCTAAAGCCCCTCAAGGAGCATCTTGAAGACACTGCAGCTCAAATCAGACAGCTCTGTTAAGCAGTACTAGATTCTGGTCTCACACCTAGTCTAGTTGGTCATGTCTCTAAATGTCACCCGAATCAGATCCAGGCCTTTTAACTGGCCGCACGCAAACATGCACATATATCCTAATAGGCAATGTTCAAAAACCAACTTCAGCCAAACCTTGCTTCTAGAGTCATTCCTCTGCTGCCCAAAAGCAAATGAAAAGAAGCAGTCTGTTTGAAATGTTATTGGCAATTCAATAAGATGCTAATGTCACTGCCAGCACTACAACCTGAGTCGATATTTCTCCCAGCCTAAAACTTAGCCCTTTTGAAAACCAGCACTGCATTAAAAGGGGAGGGGGCAGGAAATGAAAAAAATATTGTCATTTTAAATACTCATTAATCATTGTACTGCTGCATCACTGAAGGGTGATTTCTGCTGCACACCTTTTCTCATCATTGTAGGCAATTTAATTGCTTCCAAAAACACCCCCAAAACGGTCCTTTAAGATGCAGGGCCAAATTCTACTCTCCGTAACATCTGTTCTACATCGCTGCAATCAAGGGCACGCAAGGTGCCTTCCCAGGAATGGCTAGCTGAAACATTTCAGAAAAGCCAAATTGACTGTGAACCTCAGACAAACCTAACCTGAACCTTTTCTGAAAGGTCTGGGGCAGGAAAATGCCATCTTCTTTCCATTTCAATCCCCGGTGCCTTTTACACTTCTGTCACACGAGGCGTATGTTTTTTTCCAGGCTGCTTTGTTTCAGGATCTTCTTTGTCTAGGTGAACATTGGTTGCAGGCTTTTTTTTTTAAATCAGAAGGGGATGTAAGACTGGCTTCCCATTTAGCAAAAAGAAAGAGACAGAAAGGAGAGACCCAGATGGAATAAATGGCGCAAAGGTGATCCAAAACTGGGAGTGGAGGGGGGGCCGTTATGGCCTGTCCTTCAAATGAACAAATTAAGCATGATCAGGGGCAGGTTATCGGCAATGGCAGGGACGAGGAGGTGCCGAGCTCCCCTCTGAAATCTGGCTGTGTGTATTGTCATTGTGGGAGCTCTTCTGAAAAGTCAAGTCGTTCTTAAGACATCTCATGGGGAACTGAGCTTTTCTGAAAACAGGACCCAGATTGTGGGTGCTTGAAAATCCGAGTCCTTGTTGGGGTGTTTCTTTTAGTCGGCGAGCTGCAAGATGACATGCATGCAGAAAGCCACGTGCACAATTTTGGGGGGAGAACCTACCCATCGGCGTGAATTGCTATTGTATTTCATGGTGACGACTACTTTTAGGGATCACGTCATTTGTGATATCTCCTGTGATGCATCCAAGGTTTGTACAAATACTCACGAGTACTATGCGGGCATGTATGTAATGCCACACAGGACACACGCGTGAAACGTGCCTGATGTCCATACGAGCGGCTGCTAAAAGCCATACAATTAAATCCTTCCAACGCAAATGACTGATTGACACGATACTTCCCATTTCACTGAATGTTATGGGCCTCTGAATATTACTACACCTAAGGAATTCTTCCCTATTGGTAAGAAGCTTCTCACCTTGCTTTAAAAGATTTGCTTTAAAACCCATTTTTTTATCTTACAGCGTTTCCCTTGGACTCTACTGCAAAAATGTCCACCTTTGTTAAAGCAAAGGGGTGATCTCTTCCCTTACCATTTCCAGGACTAGGACAAGTTTGTGAGCATGGGACGAGAAGAGCGAATGGAAGCAGTGGTATGAAAGGACAGGGAAAGGTTCCCCGAGTTGCATAGGGAAGCCAGTCCCCTGAGAAATGTATTCAGGCTTGGAGGCATATGACTTCAGAGGAGGAAAAACCTTGCTGAGCTTGGAGAGGAGTGTAATTTGTGAGAAGAGAGAAAGGCCTCACTCCACACAGCTTTGCCTCTGGATAAGCAGCTGTGACCATCTTCTCTTCGCCAGAAATATGCACCACAATTTTGCCCAAAGCACACAACATGTTCGGAGTTATAAGCGCAGTCTACTTTCTTAACTGTACCGTCAGCGAAGAGCACGGGAACTTTGCACAGAGTTTATTGCTAGCACCTGAGCAGAAATGTGTCTTGGCCTCCTGCAAAAATGATTTGGCTAGGAAAATGATTTGATCTAGTAAAGCGTGCAATGAACACCTTAGAAAACATTTTCCCACGATTACATTTTCCCACAGATCCAATCACAGGACATCCCACGAAACGACGGGATTTTGTGCGCTAACTGAAAAATTCTAGTGGGAATAATACTTTGTGCATAGACGGCAGGCAGTATTTCCAATGCGACATGTGAATAGAAATGGTTTGTCTTAGAAAATGTAGAGGGAAAAAAAAATAACTCTTTTATTTTTGAAGGATCCAGCTACATGCTGGGGTTTGTGGAAGGAGGTAACCCATTATTGTTTTATGAACCGTTTTCTATGGGTGTCCAGAGGCTCCAGTCAAAATAAAGACACCGATGTACTAGACACCTTCAAGACGCATTGTAAAGGAAAGTCTCTGCTTTGGAGAGCTAACATTTTAAAAAGGCAAAGGATGGGATAGGGAAAGAGAGGCAGGGAAAGGTGAAGTAAGGCCATACAGCAAAGCCAAAATATGGATCTCCAAAGTGCCAGTCTAGGGCCCTGAACACTAAAGGAAAAAAATTCATCTTAAATATGTGAGAAGGCAAGTAGACACGATGCATAGGGTATTCTTGAAATTTCCCCCCCAAAACATCTACTCCATACTATCCTTCTTCCCCTGGTTGAGATTTCATAGGAGGGATTCACGGCTTATTCCTGTCTCATAGCATCTAATTTAATATACATTTATTGTGTATAAATTATCTTTCATCTCAAGCACTTCAATATGTTTGACAGCGAGGGATAAAGTGAGATAACGCATTAGTAGCATTTGGTACGGTGACTCTCATATAGGCAGCGATGGTCTGAAGACCTGTTGAATTCCCACTACAATACTAGAATATTGCTTTCTTGGAGTGTTGCAGTAAGTAAGGGGATTACTTCCTTGTCTCCCACTATGTAGATGTGGTATCAAGAAAAAAAGAAGGTTTTATTTCAGTTGTTCCAATCAATTTACCCAAAAAGCAGCCTCTGGTCTGAAATACTCGGTCCTTTCAACCCAAGCTTTACCCTCTGAGCAGTAACATCTCATTGCCTGGCCCCAGGGATAGAAAGAAGTTAGGGGGAAAAGGTAGGGGCAAAGCAGATTAACATCTTCAGGGACTTTCCAGTGACCTGGGGGTCTTCTCTGTGAGAAAATTTATACCCAGAATAAATCTTTGTTGGGTTTTTTTAACATTCCTCAAAAGTTTCCTTGAAAATAGCCTGGGGAAATAGCTGGGGGAATGCAGCGGGCGAGGCTCCATTCACTTCTTTCGAGAGGAATCTGCAAACTCCTCTCTTTATGGCAACAGAAACAAGACATGCAAGACGGGCTCCAAATTTCAGCAGCTCTTCTCACGCAACAGCCCCCATGCTCACACCTTCTTACTATAACTTCTTTTCAGGCTCATCAGATCGCAGTCCTGTTGACACATCAGCGGCTGTTCTGACACGTGAATGCCTGCAGGATCACGCCCAGAGGATCAGAAAGCAAGCTCGTTATATTCTGACGTTGGGATTGGGTTATGGATGCAACGTGGCTGCAAAGAAGTTGTACGGCATCACCGAGGGGATAATGTCAGCACGTGGAGCTCTTCTCACCTCCCATAGCAGTTACCCATGCAGAAGGCCTCCCAGGACTGGGTCAGAGCGGTGCTATGCCGCTGCTTGCCCCCTGATCCACACGATGCTACAGGCGATGGATATTGCAATGGATAAAGGTAGAAGCCTTGAATTTAGCAGAACAAGACTTGAGTGTCCATGCTCTACTACAGACTTCCTGCGTGACCTCAAGCTACTCACTTCGCCCGCTATACACTTCAGTTCCCATCTCTAACATCAGAATATTAGCTCTTTTGTACTGCATGAGAGCACTGCAAGATACTGCAGCATAGTGCTGTCCTCACGGGTTATGGTAAGCGGGGCCAGACAAGTCCTTTAGACCTATATTAAGGCACTACCAGCCGACAGTCTGAAGCAAATCCTGGTAGTTCTCATACTAGCGGGACCGAGCGCTGCAAATAACATCAGCAAGAAGGTTGTAGGGGCTGAGACTGCAAGGGAAGGAACGACGGCTGGTATTTGGGAGCGCACCGTCTCGCCCCAAAGGCTCCTGGGCCATCGCAGAATGAGGCTCTTGAACCTGTCGTGTGCCACGCACACCAGCGAGTGACCTCACAATTAACATGTCACTCGGCGTCTATTAAATACGGAAACCCTCTCCCCGCTTTGCCCCAAGAATGGCTTCAAAAACCAGAGTGCCACACTGAGTGGCTGTCTCGTGTAACTTCTCCCCCCACCCGCCCTTCAGCTTGCCTTGCTTCCTTTATTTAGTGCCAGCAGAAAACAATATGGTTCCTTTCATTGTCTTCTATTAAGACTTTGGAGAGAGGGGGGAGATTATTACTGTTTCAGCATGTGACATCATAATAGGCTCCTGTCCCAGAAAACAAAAGTCTTTGGAAGACGGTAAAGAGACAAGTCCTACTTATGATGTCACTGAAAAGACAGTAGTAGAAACAAAGAGAGAAAGGGGGAAAAGAAGATAAGAATAAACATCTGTATATTGGGAATAACAATAACATTTGTTCTGCCTTTTACTTCTGAAAGCTGCCTTAAATTGTGCCTTGCACAGCACAGAAAAGACTTGTGTGTGTGTCTGTGTGTGCGCGTGCACAGATGGATTTATAATTACCCCAAAAACCCAAAAAAACCATTGAAATGCAAAGTTTAGGATTTCCCCCGCCCCCTCAAAAAATAAAATGATCAAATAATTCTCAACAAAGAAAAATGTTATGCTTCAATTCCCCCCCCCCAGTCTTTTCAAGCTCTCTCCCATTTTACCAGGTGGAGACAAAGTGTAGGCTTCCTTTTCAGTAGAGAAATAGATGTATTTCTGGAAATATGTTTTAGCTGGAACAATGACTGCGAGATGTGTGCAGGAAATATAGGGACTAATTCTCCTCCTACACCAACATGGCTCTGTCGATTTTAGTGGAGGGACTCCTAGAAGAAGTGCAGTCCAAGAAAAGAGCCAGCTCCTCCTATCGATTAAGCCGACCACCTGAGCTAGAGTCTGGTCTCCGTTACGGTGGTGCCCGTACAATTTCACTGGCTCCAGTGAGGACGTATGACGTTGATACCAGGGTACCTGCCTGCCCATCGCACTTCAAAGAAAACAGAAAACTCAGTCAATTTTGCTAACATCGCTGACTTGAGAAATAGCACGCCCCTTGCTCTCGGCTCATAAATGCTTCTCAGATGCAGACCTCAAGGGAAAGAGCAGTAGCCACATTTTATTGGGAGGTGGGGAAACTGAGGCACAGCAAGGTTAATGCAATGTCTCAAGTTCCAGAGCGGGTCACTGGAAGTATTAGGGACAGGTTGTGACCCTGAATCCAGCGCGTCCCTTTGCAGACCTTACCTTAGACCCCATTACAATGGACCCCATTGCAACAGCTGCATCAACGCCTGTATTTCCTGGCTTTTGGAGGCGGCATTATAACGAAGAGGGAGCGTTACTAGATTACCAGAACCAAACCATGTGTTTACCATTTAATTTACCTCTCACTGTACCATAATTCCTACGCCCCGTATAGTGCTGTTATGTATATTTTTAATAACGACCATCGGGCTTGTAATTATTTGTAAAAGCTCACATCAGAGCTTTGATCGAATTCCCACAATCTGATGCATAGCCAGAGGGAAGGGATGTGCGTGACAGATTTTGGTTTAACCCTTTCCTCTCCCATTTGCAGGGACTGGATTTGCCTCGGATAACAAGGTACGCTGGCTGCTGGGGGTCGTGTGCGCCGGCGGGATCCGAACAGTTAAGTGTGACATTGTCAGGAGATTGGCCATCACAAAAAGAAATAATACATAAACGGAAGGGAAGAATGTATTTGCCCCATCATGTGATGGATTTTACTAGGGGAATTAGGAATTAACTACTAGATTAAAACCACCACTTTAATTCATCAGACAAAGCTGGTTATCTGTACAGCCATCATAAGCAGGTGGCCAGATTGCTAGCTACCATGGACACAATGCCCAGTATAATGCAAAGTGGACTGCAAGGTAATTATTCAGTTGATAACCCCTGACATACTTATTCAGTTACTAATTTGCTCTGCGTGCATGAGCTGTAACCAGCATTTAAGGATGCGCTATGATATTTAAAGCCTAATTTATTCTCTTTATTAAAAATGATATCAAACAATATTTCACTCTCCCTTTTGGTGAAGATTAACTGTTTATGATCCTTGTGTATTACATGGGGCCAATACCATTATTCACTTCAACTGTGGGGCATCCGAGGCATCGTAGAATAATAATTCTGTCTATTATTTGTTATAGCAGGGGAAGGATCATAAGACAAAAGCTTCTGAATCAGCTTATATCAAATGGGGGGTGCGCAGGGAAGCAGACCACATTTTTATTTAGATTTGCTACGTAAAAAAGCACCTACTTGTCTTTATAACATGATAGTGGCCTTTAACCAAAGAGATGGATATTTTCAGACCTCGGCATAACACATAACACCTACCCCAATCCACATCTGCTCATTCAAATAAAATAATTGTATACCTAATTACCATCCACATACAATGCGTTCATTTGTGCGTCAAAATGTCAACCAGGATTTGCAAAACCAGGTTCCTTCGATTATGCCCTCCGAGTCCACGGATTCGGCTGTCTTCTCCCTACCACCCTCTTGCTTGATCATAGCCATAGTAGATCCCCATCCACGGGGCACATGCATCAGTAGGTTGCATCGCAGTTTTGCACTTCACCCTCGCTGATGTGTTTCCTGGGGATGAGGTCTCAATCTTCTACCCGTTCACAGAAACAGAGCTGCCTGTCCTTCGGCCTGACGCTGCCAAGACCTGTGGTGGGCTCCAAAATGCCCCACAGTGACTGAAGCCCACCTCTTCTTCCAGCTCCAGCGGCACAGATGCTCCAGGCAGCACTTGACCTTGTTTGAGACAACATGACGGTGAAAATGATAGTGAATTCTCATCTCAAATGTTCTTCATCCATGGCAAAAGAAAGGGGGTACCCTGAAAAGTCACCTATCCTGGCACTGTGCTTATATGCATGGTGGCACCATGCATATATTATTCAATGGAGGCCTCATCAATAGAGCAACTGATACCACTGAGAAAGCCCTGCTATTATTTTATGGCCATGTTCAGTGCCAGAGTGGATGCTGAATGGCTTGCTGTACAGCTGAGAGGAAAGGGGAGGAATGATAAAATTATATACTCTAAACCTTCCAAAATCACTGAATACCACCCAAGGAAAATTATAAGCATGTTATTTTTCACTTGACCCTTTTTGGGGCTTCCAGTGACTGGGATTACTTTGCTTCTCAGGTAACAAACTGGTACCGCTCCATTTTGGATGCACTGAATTTAGTTCAACTGTCATTATTATAAAATAAAGTGTACATCTGTCTTTATGTATGTATGTATGTTCACTTATAACTCGAGAATGGCTGGTCCTACCTACTCTAAACCTACCAACATCACTGAATACCACCCAAACAAAGTATAGGCGGGTTATTTTTCACTTGACCCTTTTTGGGGTTTCCAGCGACTATTTAAGGGAACAATGCTTTTCACATGGACAGTTATACGTGGCTTGCTCCAGAGTTGGTAGTCGAAGGGGTTGTATATCCTGGTGCCAACAGGAAACACCACGAACACTGTTTACAAAGGAGTTCTACAATAAAGATCGTTCACTTGGCCGTCGTTTGAAAGGTTGCTCCACGTTAAATCTTAACTGTTAAATATATTGTACTGCATTCTTTAAAAAGAAATCATATTTTTGACCTAAATATGTTGTACTAAGTTCTTTGACAACAAACACTGCAATTACAAAAATAATGACCCAGGCAAAGAATGGGTCCTTCCACACACACACACACATTTACATACACATGCACGCACATACACATTTACATACACATGCACACATATTTACACATACGTATACACACGTGCGCACATACACACATGTGTACACACATATACATACACACATATACATACATACACACATATACACATGCATACACACACGCATACACACACATTTACACACACATACATACACACACATATACATACATACGCACATATACACACGCATACACACACATTTACACACACATACATACACACACATATACATATACGCACATATACACACGCATACACACACATTTACATACATACGCACATATACACACGCATACACACACATTTACACACACATACATACACACATATATACATACATATGCACATACACACGCATACACACACATTTACACACACATACATACACACATATATACATACATATGCACATATACACACGCATACACACACATTTACACACACATACATACACACATATATACATACATATGCACATATACACACGCATACACACACATTTACACACACACGTACACACATATATACATACATATGCACATATACACACGCATACACACACATTTACACACACACGTACACACATATATACATACATATGCACATATACACACGCATACACACACATTTACACACACACATACACACATATATACATACATATGCACATATACACACGCATACACACACATTTACACACACATACATACACACATATATACATACATACGCACATATACACACGCATACACACACATTTACACACACACACATACACACATATATACATACATACGCACATATACACACGCATACACACACATTTACACACACACATACACACATATATACATACATACGCACATATACACACGCATACACACACATTTACACACACATACATACACACACATATACATACATACGCACATATACACACGCATACACACACATACACACACACATATACATACATACGCACACATAGACACGCATACACACACACATATACATACGTACGCACATATACACACGCATACACACACATATACATACACACATATACATACATACGCACATATACACACGCATACACACATGTATACATACATACACACATATACACACGCATACACACACATATACATACATACGCACATATACACACGCATACACACACATATACACACACACATATATACATACATACGCACATATACACACGCATACACACGCATTTACACACACACATATATACATACATACGCACATATACACACGCATACACATGCATACACACATATACATACACACATATATACATACATACGCACATATACACACGCATACACATGCATACACACACATATACATACACACACATATACATACATACGCACATATACACACGCATACACACACATATACATACATACGCACATACACGCATACACACACATTTACACACACATATATACATACATACGCACATATACACATGCATACACACACATTTACACACACATATACACACACACATATATACATACATACGCACATATACACATGCATACACACACATTTACACACACATATACACACACGCACATATACACACGCATACACACACATTTACACACATATACACACACACATATATACATACATACGCACATATACACATGCATACACACATTTACACACACATATACACACACGCACATATACACACGCATACACACACATTTACACACATATACACACACACATATATACATACATACGCACATATACACATGCATACACACATTTACACACACGCACATATACACACGCATACACACACATTTACACACATATACACACACACATATATACATACATACGCACATATACACACGCATACACACACATATACACACACACATATATACATACATACGCACATATACACACGCATACACACATGCATACATACATATTCACACACATACGCACACACATGCATACACACACACATATATACATACACACACACACAGTCACACACATATACATACACACACACACGTGTGTATATATATCATTTTATCATTGCACACACCCCACCTAAATGAAAACACTGAAAGAGATGCAAAAGAATTTCTCCTGGCCACTGGTAACGAACATGAATAATTAATTAAGGAGCAGCTCCCACCTGTTGAGCGTGGGCAGTGCTGTACAAAATAAAACCAGAATTAAAATACAACAAACATACCATGAAAACCCCAACCTTTTCGAGACCAAACAAAGGAAAGTAACCCAAGGGTATAAAGCAAGGTATGAAGTGCTGTATTTACTGAAGAGTAAACTCATCTAAAAAATCCTCTAAAAACTTCCCAAGTGGCAGGGCAAGGTGATAACAGAACAACTCCGCAAGGTGGAGTGGTTAAAATAAACCCAGCAGAGGCAGGCAGACTTCGATCAGATACATTTATGGAAAACACAGTGTTTAAGCCTCTTTGTGGCTTGAAGCTGGGCCAACACAATTCAAGAGACTGTTTCCAACCCTATCATCCGTGATTCTAGGGTATGATGACAGTTAAACAGCACGGCCCATCTATGCATCTTCCTCGTGCATTTATGCCGTCGGCTTTCTGAAACTGTAACTCATGGAGAGAGCTTTCATTTTTCCCTGCTCAAGAAAACTCAAGTGTTTTAAAGGGATTCTCGGTGGCTTTGATGTGAAAGACACGGTTTCCTGAGATGCCTAGAGCTTCCTGCGAGATGCAGAGCATGGCCAGTGAAAACACATCACTTGTCTATGCTGGTGTGAATGCAGAGCACCTCTGCTGATTGCAGTGTAATTACCTGGTGTCGTTGGGAGCAGAACGCGTGCTACCGAGTAGAAACACAGAAAGGGGCAGAGGGCATACATATGTAATAGTTTCTTTAACTATAGCCAGAAAGGAGGGCTGCTAGCAAGGCTGAGATCCTCATAGCTCTAAGGGATACACCCATTTAACTAACTGAGGAGCGGGCCAAGAGGAGTTTGCGGGGTTGCTAGCTCTGTTTTCTTTATTCTAATAAAGCTCATTTTGCAGTGGCGGTGGAACCTGTTTCTTTTTCTTCCGGCCGTGGTCTTGACACAGCAGGACACCCTCTCCTCTAGCCTGCACCAACACAAAGGAGTCAATCTACCAAACAACAGTGCTCCACCAGGATATGAACGGCAGTAGTGAGAAGAGCAACCCCGTTATGGTCCGGGACAAATTTTCCAATGCATGTACACCTGCAGAAGTGGACGCACTTCTATTTTGCACTTGCAAATGCCCATTTGGATGTGCACGCCGAGAAGCAGATCAGCTGCCTGCTTGCACTGCCAGAGCAAATGCGGGTTTTGTTTGTACATGGGAAAGGGGCGAGCCTCCCTTCGGTGGGTGCAGACACAACTGGGCAAATATCAAGTGCTGGCTCTCAGTGCCCCTGAATAACTAAAGGAGACTCTGTGCCAAGGGAAAGGGAGTAAGACGGCTATTCTGTTTTCTGTTCTTCAAGTATCCTGCTCCTAGTCTGAGTGGCCAAACACAGGTTTTGAGGAGCCTAGTCCTGTGGTTAAGCCACTGATGAAGGTGAAAGAGATTCAAGATTCAATTCCTAGCTCTTCCAGGAACTCCCCATTCAATTTGGGGCCGGACCTGGATCTTCAAAGGCACGTCGGTGCCAAAGACCCATTGATTTCCATGCCTCAGCTGCCTGCCTGCAAAATGGTGACAATAATACCTCCCCTCCCAAACCAAGGTGTGGTGGAGGCCAACCCATAAATATTCAGGAGATGCTCCAGCAGTCTGAGGAGATGTCTTGCAGACGCCCCGGGATAAATGTGCAACTGCACTACTAGGTACTAGATATAACAGGTCATGCTACAGCCTAATCAAACAGTTTCCATTATTAATATGTGAAGCTGTCATACTTCATAAGATCACATCCAATGTAATCAAGAGGATTTAGTCCACTGATATAGCATCAGTCACACTAGATAAGATTGCTTATAGGATAAGGGGGTAAATTTGTCGCTCCATTTTAATTAAAAAAAAAAAAACTTAATAAAAGGTTGTAATGATAAACTGATAAGCAATTGAGTTCCCCTCTTCTCCCAGTGGGTTACTGCACAAAACCCATACCGTAATTAGAAAAGCTCCTATAAGACACCCTAGGACATATATCAATGTTAGCTCAGCACCGATGGTTGCTACCGGTTTTTACGTTCAATTGCTGTTAACTACATTTTTTTCCCCCCCTCCACCTTGATTCACAAATGATTTTCGCCAGGCAGGGAACAACCCGGAGTGAATTTATTTAACACGTCTTGGTATCGTGCCTATTTGGGAAGGAAATCCGCTCTCCAAAGAAGACTAATTGAAAATGTAAGTATTCCAGCAGGACAACGATGCCGTCTGTTCTGCATTGAGAAGCGCAGCCTCGCTTGATGGCAACGTTGATAAACATTCCTCCTTGTTAACTTAGGTGTTAAAGTGCAGCTCTTCTCCTTTTTAAGGATGACTTATAAAATGGTGTGATCCCATGCTCCGGCCTGATTGGCTGACGAGCGCGTGTCGATTTACACTACTGAGCATATATATTCATGTGGTAGCATGAAGAGACATGCTGCTATTTAAATTTCAGATCGTTTTGCAGCTGCAAACTGTAATAGCAGTAATAATAAACGAGAAGCTGTGCTATCCATTAAAAAGAGCCCCAGACACTGTAGCGTGTTTGTTTTGCCTCCGATCGGAGACGTTCAGCACCAGCTGAACTTGTTATTCACCATTCATTAAAAATGTCCTGAGCATCTTCACCATGCACATGCATGCAGGGCAGTACCTGTGCGGTCCAAAGGACGGAGCGTGAGGCTGGGCGTGAGGAGAGGCCGTGGCTCTGCCCCTGACTTGGCACTGCGAGACTCTCCAAACCTCAGTTTCTCATGCTGGGGAGCATGATTTTACTCTCTTCCAGACACACCGATTTCGATGAATAAAAATGGACATGAAGGTATTTTAATTTTAGACCACGTAATCCCATTTTATTCAATGGGACTGCACAGGAGTAACTGGGAATACAGCACACCTTTGCGGAGCAGAGAGGTGCTGGGCTTCACAGTGTTTGGGATCGGAGGATCTGGCATCTATTCTCCCTCCGCTATGCAGGGGAACTTATGGCTGCACAGATTTAGCCAAAGGATTACTTTTTCCCAGGAGCTCTCACTGATCTCCCAAACACACAACAAGGTTACTGGAACCAGCAGGATTTGAGCTTGACCCAAAAAACCCCCTTGTCCTTTCCCTGGACTTCAGTGGATTTGTGCCTGAGAGCCATTTGCTCTAGGTCACCCAGGAAGGTTGGCTGGGAAAGAAAACCCCTTTAGTCTTGATTCCTCGCCCGTGCTGCGACCACCATCGTGGAAAAGGGAAGAAAAAGCCACATTGTCATAACAGCAATTTAAAAATCCATTTGCACATCTCAACAGCAACCCATTGGAACAGCTTTGATGGGGAAAGGAAGATTGCAGCAGGATTTCCAACATGCAGCAGTGAAATAATCCAGTCTGTAGGCTCAATGGCTTCCTGGGGTTCTTGATGACATCTTTTATAATACAATGCAATTAAGCCAAAATGGACAACAAGAACAGACATTTTGGGTCTAGTGAAAGCAAGAAGAGAACTGTTTTCTCTCGGAGGAGGGGAACATTTATTCATCAGTTATATTTTCTCACTTGTCTTTTTTTTTTTTTTTTAAGTGTGCCAAATTAACACAATGTTGATTTTTTTTTTAATCTATAATTTCAAGCAAAGATGAACGCTCAACTCTGGCAGGGCTTAACTTTGTGTATGAAGAGGGGGAAAAAAATCCTGGTAAATATGTTGTTACTGATTTAAAAATCTATTTGTTCAGTAATTTCTGCTGGAGCCATCATTATCTTGCCAAAGCAGCTGTTGGAATATTAACTAGACACAGCAGTAACAAGTGGAATATAATTAGCACTCCTTGTTCCAGTGAATTTTCAGTTTTAACTAGGAACAATTTGCAATGAATCTCTGTGCTGTTGTAATTAACTTAACTAATGCACCACACATACCGACGACTGTACAGAGTACTGTAGGAGATCACGAGGGTTTTGTGGATGGGGCAAAGCTATTGCCTAATTTTGGCAGGCTATTACACGCTAAGGATATTCTTCCTTCTTGCTTCACAGAATGTCATTTGCAGTTAAAGGCTTGTGTGTCATTCGTAGAACATGAAAAGGAAATTGCAAAGGGTCAGTTCCACACGCTCAGGGTTTCTGGTGTGTTTTTGTAGTGTACATGCTCAGGTCACACATCCATTCCAAAGTGCCTGACTTCGACAATCCAAGCTGAGCGCTGCCATCTTGCACAACTGGAAAAAAAAATGATGCAAGAAGCAAGTTGTTGCAAGGAAGCCTTTTACCTGGGACTCTGAAGTCCCATTCTTGCAAAGCCTCATTAATGCACTCATGTGGGGAGTCCCATGCATTTCTTTGCTCAAGCTAGAGCAGCCCCAAGAGCTGTCATTATAGCCACTCAGAGCTGCCAGATCACAAAATGCTCTGAGCACCTTTTCAATTCTCTTCTGAGCACCCCTAGACTCTTTCCTAAGTTGCAAGCACATGGTTCCTAGGCGTTTAGCTCCAATTGCAAGATAAAGTTTGGACCCATATAATCTTGCCAACTCATATGACTTTATTGTACTTCTCATCATGCTCCTGGAATCCCATTTTTATGGGAGAGTCAGAGCTTTCAGGATTTTCTTTTAAAAAAAGCTCTGTTGGCTGTGGAGAAAACCTAGAAAGGGGACCTAAAAACACTCTAAAGGCTTAACAAACAAGGAACCACAAGTATCGAGATTGTATACCTCTTATGAGCCCCGGCCCGTGATTTCTGAAGGGCTGCACTAAGGAATCCTGCTACAAGAGTCTCAGGGTTGGAGCATGCAGGTTGCAAACACCAGCTCTCCCATCAAGATGAGCTCCTGGTTCACAAGCATGACTTCATGAGAAAGACAGAGGAGTAGGTGTTACTGCCGCAGGATGCATCACTTTTCACTCCCTGGCACTAACAGGAGATGGACAGCTATTAATGCTGAACAGTAAAAAGCCATGTTATTCTGTATTTGGCAGATGGATTTACCTACTGCCACGATCTAAAAAACTAACCACCATCATTAGTGGTTATTCCCTCCATCTCCCGACTGCTTCCCTCTATGTAGCCATCCCAAATTCTATGTTAAAGCCACATCCTGTATCACCATGAGTGACATGGGGGTCCTCTGTATCTTCCAAAGGTGGAAAACACTGGGGTACACATCCCCGTCCACTCTGTGCCCTTGCTTGACCTACTGCACCTTCATGGGAATGATTGTGCAAGACTTAACTAGTGTAAAGCTTGCTGGATTGTTGGGCTCAATGCATAGCGATCAATGGTTTAAGGTCTATTTGGCATCTGGTATCAAGCAGAGTGCCTTGGGGTCAGTCTGGGGGCCAGTTTGGGTCAATATCTTCATTAACAATCTGGGAGATGGGATGGATGGCATCCTCTTAAGCAAGACTGCAGATGACACCAAGCTGGGGGGTGTAGTAGATATGCTGGAGAGTAGGGCTAGGATTCAGAGCGACCTAGACAAATTGGAGGATTGGGTCAAAAGAAATCTCATGAGGTTTGATAAGGAGAAGTGCAAAGTCCTGCACTTAGGACAGAAGAACCCCATGCATTGGTGCAGGCTGGGGACAAACTGGCTGGGCAGCAGCTCTGCAGAGAAGGACCTGGGGGTGACAGTGGACAATAAACTGCATAGGAGCCCACAGCGTGCCCTTGGTGCCAAGAAGGCTACCGGCATCCTGGGCTGCATTGGGAGGAGTGCTGCCAGCAGGGAAGTGATTAATCCCCTCTATTCAGCACTGGGGAGGCCACATCTGGAGCCCTGTGTCCAGTTGTGGGACCCCCACTACAGAAAAGATGTGGACACATTGAAGAGAGTCCAGTGGAGGGCAATGAAAATGGTTCAGGGGCTAGGGGACAGGACTGGTGAGGAGAGGCTGAGGGAACTGGGCTGATTTAGTCTGGAGAACAGAAGACCAAGGGGGATTTGATAGCCGCCTTCAGCTCCCTGCAGGGGGGTTGCACAGAGGATGGAGCTGGGCTGCTCTCAGTGGGGGCAGATAACAGGACAAGGAGCAATGGGCTCAAGTTGCAGCATTAGGTTGGATATTAGGAAAAACTCTCTCACAAGGAGGATGGTGAAGCACTGGACCAGGCTCCCCAGAGAGGTGTTGGACTCTCCATCCTTGGAGGTTTTTAAGACCTGGCTAGACAAAGCCTTGGCTGGGATGATGTAGTTGGAGCTGGTCCTACTTGGAGCAGGGGATTGAACTAGATGTGACCTCCTGAGCTCCCTTCCCACCCTCATCGTCTGGGATTCAGAGATTGTAACTACTGAAAAAATATTCTGAAGACTTGTGTGCGACCTTCTCTCCTATTCCTCCATCCTGCCTGGTGAGCAGAGGGCAGGACTGTATTCAACCTTATGCGCCTCACTGATTTTGACAAATTTTAGTCCTAATGCAGATCTCTTAGGGACACTGGAGAAAGGAGCGTGGACATCCAGACCACGCCAGGAAGAGAATCCCTGCTTGACCTTGGCTAGTTAGAATCAGGCCTCACCGCTGCGGTAGCAAAGTTGATTATACTCCTGCATAAACAAGTGCTAAACCAGAACTAGTAAAAAAAAAAAAAAGACCAATTCCCAAAATGTTTTTCTGGAGAAATGTTAAATTTCCCACAATGGTGTAACTTTTCTAGGGAGAAAGAGAAAATTTAGGGCATTTGATTTCAGAAGCTTCATGCATGTATTTTAATTTTCACTTTCCCCCTCCCTTTATTTCCCCTATTATCACTCTGCTTTTTTTTTTTTGCCACTGGGGGCAAGGCAGGAGAAGGAGCGGAGACCGTAAAGACTGAAAACGCTGCATAAAATCACAACCAGAAACACTGGCATCTTTCAATCACATCACTTCTAACCTAAATATTATTCCATGGGTGGATCGCTATTGACTGAATCGCACACTTTGTTTGACCCTAAGGCCTTTCTGACTCTGTTGAGAGTGGAAAGCAGAACCAGGAAGCTGTTTTGTTCTGGGGGGGGTTTTCTGGTTTTGTTTGCAATAATTAGTTTCTTCCAAGAACAGCCCTGAAATCATATCAAAGGCTCTGATCCTGGGGCAAGCTCCTACTCGCGTATACCTTGTTACAAGACAAGGGCCTGACGTGGAAATCTACCTACGGTTTGACTTTTGAATCAATTCAAGAAAGAGGGTGTCTTTGAAGAGTCGCAATGACTAGCAATTAAGCAGGCTGGATTGGGGAGAGGCTGTTCAAAACAAGCTCGATTCAATGGCAAAAAATAAACGCATAATAAAAATAGAAAAAGCACCAAGTAAACAAGGGCTTGGGATATTTTTATGTGCTATGATGAATAACGCTCAGAAGCTGTTATGCAGACTCGCAGCCATCAATATGGAGAAAAAAACAACAGGGAAAGCAGGAACGGTGAAGAAATCCCCTTCACCTCTATTCCCACCCATGTGTGCCCCCATAACGGAGGGGAGAGCAGGGGATGTGCTGTCTTTTGGACGCCCTGACAGCCTACAGAACGGAAGAAATGAGCTGATACCGTCTATCAGAGCTTTTGTATCACGTGGACCGCTGGCCAGAGGAGCAATAGCTCAATAAGAGCTGGCAGAGCCTTCTTCAAATCAGATGTGCCGCTTCCACATCCGAAAGAAAAAAAATCAGGCAACTGTGTCAAGTAAAAACTCCTTTGGTAGCATGGGAGACATCATCACAGAGGAAGGCAGAGTGAAGTTTATTAAGTCGTGTTGTTGCAAAACACTGTTCTTGACATCGAGTTCCTAGAATGCAAGAGGTGGGGGGGGTTCCCCCCTTTTGGTATTGCTTCATGCTTTCTTGTCTTCTTCCATTAAGATCCCACATGCGTGGCTATTCTTTCCCTCGGCGCACAGGAGCCAGATTGTTTGCTGAAGTGAGAGATGAAAAATTCATTCTGTTTTGAGGATGTTTAGACATTCAAAGCAGGAGTGTAACTGGCTGCTGCGTAGCCAGTTTAACAACCTCACCGGTGCTCTCCAGCTCCGAGTCTCTAAGGCTCAGGTTACAAATACCAAATCATATTCATGGGCAAATAAAATCATCAGACATTCGACTTGGATATTTTTGTTTTGTTTTGAATATTGATTCCCGACACCATTGACAGATCAATTTGCATTGTAGCATTTAACAGTTAATTCTCCTGGGCTGGACCGCGGCAGCTAGCTCACCGTGCATAAATGAATGAAAATCTCAGATTCCAAAAGCACAGTGTGTGTATGTGTGTGCGCGCGCACGCCCGCGCGTGCATGTGTAGTATTTTGGGAAATGAATTGACAGGCATCCTTAGGAGATCACGTTTGCAGCCTGAATTTCCTATCGCAAAATATTTTTTCCACGAGAATGAACCGAGATGTTTACGTTACCAAGGCAGACGATTTGAATATCTAACCCTTCCCCGCCCAGTATGTGCTTGAAGCAAAGGCAGGAAAATCAGACTGCCTTCCCGGCAGATATGTATTTCACCCTTGCAAAAAATTGAATAAAAAGGGTATAATCTGTTTGTCCTGTAAGCAGAATTCATGATGTCAGGGGTGCGCTGGCAGTGTCAAGAAATCAGCTGAGCCTGTGATAATGGAGTTTACACATTTGACTTTTGCGCATAATGATTTCAAATTCACAGTTTCATCCAGACCTAATGCTTCATGTTCAAAATATAAAGCACCCACGACCCTGCGGCAGAAATAGCTCGTGTCTGTAGTCAGCCATTGGTGTCCGAAGCCCAAAAAAAAGACAAGAAAAAAAAAAAGAAAAGAAAAAGAGGTCACCTATAATAATAAGGTCACCCATCACCATGGTATCTGAGTGCCGTTTGATTTAAAGAATGCTGTGAGAGTCCACAGAAAACAGTGGAGGAACCGATAGAAAGCACTCAAAGTAACTTCAAGAATAACTGCACCGCAATTAAGATGTGCTACCAAAATGAACGTTCCCAATCGGCAGAGAAGTTGCTAGTCTTATAAAAGTTAGAGTCATTTCGCCTCGATGAGGTCCTCACTTATACAGAAGTCAGCAGTCAACTACGGTCTAGTCAACGATATCACAACGGTATAAACCCTGCGTGGGAGAAAAGAGGATCCTGCCTATAAAGGCACCATCCTAAAAGCTGCTGATTCAGTATTTATCGCTTCCATCCAGGTCTCGCCGAGGTGCAGGTGCTCTGCGATAGTCGGGGTCGGATTTGAAAGGAGACACGCAGGAACGTCAGGGTAAATCTGAGCTACCCTACGGAGGTTTCGGAGCTGTGCTTCCCACAACTGGCCTTGCATTTGAGACAGGCGACACGTGCACTTCCAGGTCAGGTGCCGCAACGCACACGGGAAATTATTGTGCAGCAGATCACGTCACCCTTTTTTTAATTGCTGTTTTATGAAAGAGGAGCTTCATTTCTACTCTGATAAAACAGGCATGGGGTTTTAGCATCAGGGTCTAACCAGTCCAACCAGTCCATGAGCTCGACTGGGACAGTAGCCAATACCAGGTGCTTCAAAGCAAGGTACAAGGACTACTGGAGTGGCCAGTTATGAAATAAGTCTGAGGAAGTTTGTAATGAATCCCTCTCCATATCCCGACACGAAAGGTTGTCCTCCCTCTAACAAGAAAGAAGCAAAGAACAAGATTACCAGTATGCCAACCCCATTTCATCCTTATTATCCAGCACCCCAGTTCAGCAAGGCTTTTAAACCCGTGTTGATTTAACTCTGTGAGTCATCTTAAACCAAAGGATTTAAAATGAAAGCATCTGAAGAACCCCAGTGAAGCCAGTGGGGTTTAATCACATGCGTGAACATTAAAAACATTCAAATTAAGGCTGCGCTTAAGTGTTTCCTTGAATTGAGAGCAGCATCAGCACTTTGGCACCCTGATAAATGCAACTCTGAGGACACCAGGCAGGCTTACTCAGCAAGAGTTAAAACAAAAGAAACCCATTTGAAATGACCACATTGAAAACTGCTTGTCAAGCTTGATTTCCCCAGAGCTGGCCCTGCAATTCTTATCAAATGGGGTTGTTGCTAGCAATAATTTCCCTTTCCGCTCTGGAGTGTATTTGGGTTTTTCATCTTTTTGAGGGCGTGCTAGGGACTGAGCCCCTAAAAAGCCGACTTTGCTTTGAAGCATGGCTGTTAACCCGGCTTTGCCAGGTGTGGCTATAACCCGCGTTACAGAGGTTCGAAGTGGTAATCACGTTTAAGATGCCCATCATAAAATATCCCAACAGCACTCCTCTACCTAGACTAATCTCCCCCTGCGGTCATCTAAGGTAAAGACTAGTGCAAACTCTGGGCAGCTTTGTTGCCTTTTTACAATCCCCACCGTACAGTAGCCTTTGATGTTTATTATGAAATATTATGATTTAAGTGACTACAGTAGTTCATGAAAAATGACCCCAGTAAATGCTGCCTGGGAAACTAGATGCAGTAAATTAGCACATTTCTTAACGTGCTCATTCTAGTTGTATAGTGTATGTTAACTTAAATGTGCCTAAATGGACAGTTCAGTAGCCCATACATAAAATCTTTAAATGATTAGCCTATTAAGGGCCATCATTGGAATGGTTTTGGCTTATGCTGCAGATGTGCAGATGAAAGAAAAACTGAAGTTACTGTTACTTTTAGACAAAGTGCAAATAAGCTTTTCATTGCATATTAATGAACTGCTAATACCATAGCTCTTCCGGACCCATCTTTATGCAGATTATAGTAATGCTATTTGCACAGTTGTATAATTTGAACTTTCTCATTTGGAAGCACCTAGACTAAGATTTTTTTTTAAAGCACAATGCCCGAGAAATTGAAACAAACAACAAAAAATTCCTCTGTTCGCATAAATGGAAGTGAACATAAATTTGAATCTTAATACATTTAGCTAATTGTGTTTTACATTAAAAGTATGGCAACTATTTCTTAATGGGGCTAGTTGGAGATTCAGCAGATCTAAACCTCAATGCAAGAAAGAATTTAAGCATGTTTAAGCCCCATCCTATTCAAGGCAGTGCTTAACTTTAAGCATGCACTTAAATCCTATTGACTTTAATACAACGTAAGTGCAGTCTTAAATGCTTCTCTGAATAGAAATACTTTCTTGGTTCAGGGTTATATAGAACGGTGTAGTTCTTTACGCCCAATCCTGCCAAACTGCTACTCACATGAATAGTCCTTGTGAAATTAGTTCCTGTGAGTAACAACTACGCGTCTGAATTTATGTTGCTTATACCACAATTGAAGCTTTGAGCTAAATCCAAACTCTCACTGGCTTGGCAAAAAGGAAGACGATATAAAAAAGAGCTGGTGGATGTGAATGATAAAGACAGATCAATAGTTAAAATATAGATTTCTTCCACCGAAGAAAGTTTTTCCAGGAGAGAAACATTGAATAAGAATTATGTACACGATGCTGCCCAACTAATCATTCCTTTTTCTGTCCATTCAACAAACACTAAAATAAATGACTACATTCAGAATCATTTATTAAATTAAGTAAACTTTTGTTTTTAGGGTTTTGCTTGTTTAATTTAGTGTTTGCTCGTGTCGTAACCATACAGCCACCCAAAATGTTGTTCCTATAAAAACACCGCATTTTTTAGAATATATATTTTTGGGTTTGCTGATAAAATTGTGTTTTTTTCTGCTGCCCTTTTGGCTCAGAGCTTTTGATGAAATATCAGTGCTGTTAGAAAAACATGCAAATAGTGGGTTAGAAAACATGTCTTTTGTTCAAAATCAAGTGTGAAATTATTTGGCTCAAATGCAGCAACATCATCAACCAGGCTCTTAAGAAGTAGTCGGATTTTTCCACTAGATCCTCTTATCCGCAGAAGACAGTGGTGAATCCTTCTTTGTTAAAGGACAGGGCAGGCTGCTGGAGGGAGCCCTAAACTGGTAGCCAGAAGATGTGGTTTAAATTCCCAGTTCTGCCATTAACCTGCTGTGTGACCGAGCAAGTCGCTTCCTTCTTCTGCACTGCATTTCCCCCTCTGTCACAGGGAATGATGGTATTTGACAGCGATCTTATCTTTATGAAGCACTCCAGGATCCCTGGGAGAAAAGCACCACATATTGAGGAAAGTGTTGTGCGGTGGTTTAAAGGCCCAGTCAGCACTGACAGCTTCAAAAGCATTTCAGTTTTTGGTAAAATGGGAGCCGCTAGTCATGATGCGCAAGGAAGGGAAAGAGATGAAAAATGAACCGGGTCCTTCAGCCTCAGAGAGGCGACATGCGCTGCATGTCGGTATTCACCCAGCCACGCCGTACATTGGGATGGCGCAGACATAGGAGAGGGCAGAATTTGGCTTACAAATGATTACAAATGATCCCTGATCCAAAGCCCTCGTAAAGTCAAATCTTCCCACGACTTATGGATCGTGCTTTAACGGGAAAAATTCGCCAAGGGGAGTAAGACCTGATGACAACTATTTGGTGGCTAGGCCGAGCGTGTGCGCGTGCACACACGTGCTTCCCTTGGAGTATGCAGACTGAAATACATATTTATTTACCCTACATCATCACAACCGCTTCAGAGCCATTATGATCTATTGAGTAAATAATATGTGCCCTGTCTAAATGCATAACATACAAATGCTCAAATACATAATTAATGCAGGTCTACCCTTGAGAGCCGTTGATGGTCTCTTGGGTAAGTAATAGGCCTTTTATTAGGTAGACTTAAAGATCTCTTGAGCCTCTTTCAGAAACATTATGTTCCTATGATCATCTAAGAACAGAAAAGATTTTTTTCCCCTTGAAATCCAGTGTGGAGGCAATACCTATGACACAACAGGTTGGTGAAAATATCCGAGAGGAACCAGTTGCATCCATTTTGCTTTCCCAAAACATTTACTTGAGACAAAAAAAACCTGCTTAAACTCTAGAACAATGATTAAACAGTTATTTCTATTTCCAGTCATTAATCCAACAATGAAACAGCAAGGAAGCTGGTTTACAAGGCTCACTATCAGGGCCCCTGATGGCAAGTGGGGAGAGAGACATGAACATTTACTTTCCAGTGGCACAAGAGCTACACGTAGGATGCTAAGAGAAGCAGTTTTTAATTAAAATATTGAATTCCAAACATAATGCCACTCGGAGTTCACGAAAGCCAAGACATGCTGCTTGCAAGGCAAGGACTTCGAACGTTACGCTGAGCGAAGCCACCGTGCAAACCAGCCTCTCGCAGAACGGCCCTTGTTATTTTACGTTACACAAGAACATGAGCTAGGGGTGACAGCTTGCGCGGTGACTTTGTGTGCTCCCGTCTGCCCTGACACAGGCCGAGACGACGAACTCATTTCACCAAGCTGCTGTTAAAACCCATTCATTACAAAGACCGTGGACTTCACAGGAAAGATGTTAGGGAAAAGGGAACGTGGCACCTACATGTGAGAGCCTGACAACGAAATACCTTTGAGAACCTTAGGGGTGTTGGTTGTAGCGGGGTTGGTCTATGGACATAGGCAGGCAAGGTCCTTTGGGTAAATCCGATATCTTTTATTAGACCAACTCCATAGTTGGAAAAATTGTTCTTTGCAAGCTTTCGGGCACAACCAACCTTCTTCAGGCATATAGAAGGGTGTTTGTGCCCAAAAGCTTGCAAAGAACAATTTTTCCAACTATGGAGTTGGTTTAATAAAAGGTATCACATCAACCCAAAGGACCTTGTCTGGCTTTGACCTAAGCCGTGCCCGTGCTCCCATTGAAGTCGGTAGAGCAACTGATCCCTCATTGCTTTTGTAGCAGGATCTTGATAACACCTAAGCAACCCCATTTCCTACCAGGTCTCCTAAACACTTCCTACATACAAAGCAGCGGACTTGCACAAGTATCATACCTGGGAGCAGAATTTGGCCTGGAAACTAAACTTGAACTCGAGGCCTGGAGATGAAAAACTATTTAGATCAAATTCCCGATCCCCAAAGCTAACCAGATCCCCAGCTCCTCGCTGACTACCCTGACTGGTGAAAGAAACTTTCCCTGAAGCACAAAAATAACTGGGTCTGAGCTCCCAGTTAGCATATTAAATTATTTTTAATAATATTAGCAGCAATTATTTGGCAGGACACTACCAGCATAACAAATGTTTTGCAAAAGGCAGAGAAAACGTGCACTCCTGGTCCCCAGAAGAGTTTGCAATCTAATATTTCCATTTGACACGACAGGCAGGGCTGACAACCAGTGAGGCGCAGATGGAGAAAAGGGCCAGGGTTAGAGCACTATAAACAGCAGCGCCTCTCAGGTGAGGCTTTTTTAACATCATGGCCGCGAATTTGTACTATCTAGGTCTGATTCATATTTACATTTAAAGCCAGTGTAGCCTGCTCTTGCGGTGGAAAGGAGCCTTCAAGTTGGCGTAAATTGTCATATACATTTAAGGCCACTTTAACATGTTTTGACATGAGTAGAGGGGGGTCACGCTCTCTGAATGGGCTCACAGCTGCCCAAGGGACTTGGGTGCACAACCCGTAATAATGTCAGTGAGAGTTGTGCATCTGTAGCCCTCTATTTAGGCTTGACTATCTCATGCATTAAATAGTGACTATAACCCACTCCAATAACTGTGGACATTTCAGAGGAAGTGACTGACAACTTTTGCATATTCAAATATAAAGCTCAGATTCCCGTAGCTAATAGCTCACTCGCAGTATACATATGTACAATAATTACCATTACTATTAATAAATGTTATGCGAGAACCCCAGTGGGAATATGCCCCTTAGTCTGTATTTATCACCAAGTCATAATATGAAATATTGCATTGCATACAAATACCCAATGAAAATAAAATTCAGGCCTTTTATAATTCAGATGAGGTCAGTTATATATTTTTTTTCAAATAGACAGTGTTTGTTTTTGAATTTCCTTTTATGAATGAACAATTTTAAAGTGTGCTATTACTTTATTTGGGTTTAAAATGAAACCTTATTTATTAGAGACTTGCTTAAGTAACTAAGAACAATACATGCATCATAATGATCGGCAGCATTTTACACTGCATAATAAAAGAAATGTGTGTCCATATCAATGCAAAACATACAAATGGCAATAATTTAACACTGAATATTTTTCTGCCTTTAATTAAAATAAACTAATAAAGATTTCAGAGATGCACTTGCTTTAATAGAATGCAGAGTTATAATTGGTGACCTATTTTAAGCAATTTAATTTCCCATGACCTGCTTTCCAAATTAACATAGTAATAGAAGAATGTTTATTGTGTTTGGGAATATAAGTTTCTCCTTCAAAGATGTCAGATGCCTTTGTGATTTGATTTAAAGGTGTATTCTTTTATTAAAATGTTCATATAAAGATCTTGTAAATTATGCAAATGTAGCTTTTTATGGCATTTAATGAGCCTAGAATTTTAAATCAAAGCACAATCAAAGAAAACAAACAAGGACATCTTGAAGATCCAGATCAGTATAAAAATATCCATCGGTGCAGTCCCACCACATTCATTTGAAATCCTTTTTTCTAAAAGAAAAATCTGTATAAAGAAACTTCCCCCAACTCCTCATAGACTCGCACACACACATTATAGTGTATGCATGCCATTCTCTCTCTCTCCCCCACAAATACACATTGCACACACAACGTGGAAATGCTCTGCACCTTTTTTCATTTGTACTAATGCTCCCTTGTATTAGACAGCAAAGGTAGTATAACAATCCCCCCTGGGGCAGGTTGGGATACCGTATTTATTCACTGGTGTCACAGTAACACTATTTTGTCCTCTCACTTCTCCAGTATGAACTTATACACTCCAGTATGGAGACAGGATTTCCAAATATTCAGGACTGCGTTTTGAACGTGAAACTCCGCTCTCTACAGGCCTCTGGATCCAGGCACGCTTTTATAGTGGCAAGCAATACGTACGCTTACATGAAACTCAACTCTGGATACTTTTGCAGGCTCAGTCTGAGTTTGAACTGAAGCCCACAAATAGTTTCAAATCTTATGGAAGCAATTTTTTTTTCTATGCAGGCTGAAATAGGTTTCAATGGGGGGGCTGTTATTTTTAATAGCGCTACAATATGAGTGGGTACGTAGTGACAAATTTGACCCTTGCTTACTTAGAAGAACTGATAATCATGTTATTTGGATCGGTCCCATTTCATTAAAAAAGGGTGCTGGGGGCGTTGAGCAAAAATCTCTATGCATTTACTTGTTTTAAACGTATTTTTGGTACTTCGAAAGGGTTTGCCTGAAACCAAGAGAAAAGGGAGCTCTATTCAAATTTCCCCCCATTCATACTTCTTAAAAGACCAAACATTTGGCAAAACAGAGGAATAAAAGTGTTGGAGTCAACAGGACATGGAGGACAGAGAAAAGTGAGCAGACTGGGCATGCAGGGAGTGACAACAAAAAAAAGCAGGATGCTTTCCATCGCAAGGGGCACGACAGCTGAATCTTTCAAACGAACAGCAGCACCAACCTCCCAGCTCAAGAGCAGATGTGTATGCTGAGATCCTACAGCACAGGTAATCCTGCAGTTCAATACAGGATTAAAAATACGACAGGGCAGTGATTTACAGGGCCATTAGCGGAGGGGTTTGGGTGCGCTCAAAGGGACAGGCTGAAGGCCGGATGCCTTGAACCGCCTGAGAAACACATTTACCGTCTGGTAAAATACACTCTGGAGTTGGGGAGTGCTGTTTTAACAGGCAAGGATCATTTTATATGCAATTTATTGAGGGGAAGGTTATTAAATAGATCTTGCCACTTAAAGCAGTTCTAGTTTGACTTGTGACATTCGAACAGTACAAAATATATATAAAATAACTCAATGTCCTGTTCACAGATGGACAGAAATGTTCATTCTAGCCCGCTTCTCATATGTGCATGTATGTGTGCCCATGCATGTGCATTTTCTCATATGCTTCGGTGTGTGCATCTGTACATTCCCTATGAATGTATAGAGGGAACTGTTTTCAGTGCATGATTCCAATTTAACCAAAAAGAAATCATTATCATATCATGTATGCAATCTAATTCACTCTAAAGAGGACCCCTCCATATTAAAAGAACATTATATAGAAAGGTTTGCCTGGACAGAAAGATCTGCATGTATCAGGAGTCCTCTCTACTTTCTTAAATGTTATACTAGCTCGTACGTTTAACAAGAGGAAATGTTCTCCGTCATCATCCTCTTTCGGTGCATGAGATGGCTACTTGGGTAGTTTTAAAGAGGAGTAAGCTGTGGAAAACTAGATCTCTCTGTGATGGGCATGGCATCAGCACCTAGATCAGGAGCCGGCCCTCTACGCTGGTTCCTCCCCACTTTAACCACCTGAGAAATGCATTTACTACCTGGTAAAAAACACCGGGGAGTTTAGGACACAGGCAGACACACCGCATGACTTTAACAGTGTATCCCCACGATTCAAGAGAGGTACTCGAACAGCTTGCTAGAGCCCCATCTGTTAAGAATCGATGACTAATGTCTCTTATAACAGTTTATCAAGTAACAAAGAAGTGTTTGCCCAGCTAGGGGTCTTCACACAGCTTTGCTAGCAATCCTGCCGTAAAGCCCTGGCATGGTATGCCCATAGCCCCAGGAACGCCCAGTATGAGGGAAATCAGACCCCAACCTGAATGTTGCACTTCAACATGATTTATATTCATGTGATTTATAATAATCCACTTCTGCATCTCTTGAAAACTTCCCCCCTCCAAAAAAACATAAAGGGGAGGGTGAGAGGAGGGGCAGTATCTCAACACCACTAAACCAAGCCTTTTTCCAGAGTAAGGATTCAAGTGCAGAATTTGATCGTTCAGCAAGCCGCCGAGCACGATGATTATGGAAGCATTAAAAAGAGATATACAGCTCCCAGTATAGGAAACTTAAAAAACATTAAACGTGGCCTTAGTGAATCCTGTGATTTATGGGGGTGTTTCTGTTGTACTATTTGCTCTTTACGGCCTTATTAAAAGATGACGTGGTGAGAGGACTCTGCTGCGGCAACCGAACCACCCAAGTGAATGCATGAGATCAGCGGTGGTGGAGAAAACGGGGCAAGAAATGCCCCTTTCTTACCGAGCTGCATCTGACCACATCCACGTTGCCATCTGTCTGCCCAGTCCAAGACTTCCATCCAACCGTCCGCATTTCTGACATGCCCACCGCCATAGGCTTACATTGTGCCATCCAACTCTTCTCTTCACCAGCTCATGAGTAACTTGAAAGTCGAGGCTTGACTCAACACGACATCCATGACCCAGGATCTGGCTAGTCCAGACAAAGGGGACAGGTGCCCAATTCTCTACTGCTCAGCTAAACAACACAAAAAGCATCCTCGGACTCCGCGACTCAGGGGGTCCTTTTCAGTTCTCTGTTTTATGTCCCGCCATCTGGCCCCTTGCTATGATAGCACAGCCAGGTGCTAGAAGAAGATGGAAGATAAATATCTGTCTTGATTGTATATTTTAGGGGATTGGATGCATCTTTAAATGTCAAGTCTGTTATTTGATAAGTTGGCTTCATTAATAAAGAAAAGGGAAGGGAAAAAAAAGCATTTACTTTTGGCGTGCTGAGAGACAGAATGCAACACAATGCTTAGAAAAGCAGAAGCCCCAAACTGGAGACTTTAGCTGCCTAAAAGTCCCGCTGACCTCAGTGCTGAAGGATCAGAGTCCATTAGTTCAATTCAATGTGCAAGTGGGTTGCATCTAACCCACACCGTCACACTCAGTGAAGGCGCCGTTACAAGAGCACTCGTCCTTCCAGCCACTGAAGGGTTGATATTTAAAGCCAAGAAGTCTGGTTCTGCTCTGATACTAGTTTTGCCTCTTTGCAACTCGATGGACTCCGGTCAAATGACTCCTGATTGATGCTGCGCTAAGTGACAGCAAAAACCAGGCCCCAGATTTCCACCTTGAAAAAGATCTTAACCAAAAATAGTAGAAGGTGGAATCAGCAGATCTCTGTGTGTTTGCTTTATTCAAGGGGTAACAGTGAAAAGCGTTTTGCTGCTCAGAGGGTGCACAGTCAGTGATCTTAACAATGCATTATATAACACTGCAGAATAAATGATAGGCAGCTGTGATTTACAAGGGAAACAGAACACATCAAAGTGCTCTGGTGACGACATTAGCCACGAGAACACAGCTTGAGAGCCCTGTGCTGTCGCTAGCATCTTGAAAGGCATCCTTCTTTCAGCTTGCCTCTTTCTATTTATTCTTTGCATTGAATTAATCTTGCCCTCCACCTCCCCCACTGAAGGACTATTGCTTTTCCGCTCCTGCCTCTCCACCTCAGATACCCGCTGCTCCTCTGATATCCTATCTCCAGCTATTACTCAGGCACCCTTTTCACCGTGGGTTTGGTCTTATTCTTACCCATTTTCATCTCTTGGCAGCACCTGCATTCAAGATTAAAAACACAGACAAAGCCAAATAGAATCGAGGCCCTATCTAGAGCAAAATGTGATTTCCGTGGTTCCCGGCCTGAACCACCCCCATGGCTGCCTGCTTTGACCTTACATGCCTTTGGTTAAAGGGATGTTCCATACTTAATCCAGCTCAGAGCTGGATTAACTTTTAAAGATACAGAAATGCCCGCAAGCCAAGTAAGGTGATATATTTGCGGCTGGTTGGAAGGGGCAAGCTGCCATGCTGAGTTGGGGAACGTCTGGAGCTTAGGAGAGGGGCTTTTGGACACAAATCTTGAGGAATAAAATCATGGAAATAAATCGTGTAAACACTAACACCCCGCAGGTCACGTAGAAGAGTTAAAATCCCCCGGCCATGTTTCGGCATCAGTCTGTACCAAAGACATGCCCCTTGCAGATCAAACCTGCCCAACGTGGAAAAGCAGACGTATGCTGTCGCACAGCAGTTTTTTATCCCCTTATTCAGTTCAGGATCAAAGAGAAAGAGAGAGGGGGGAAAACATTCAGAAGGGGGAAACAAGCACATCCCATGGGAATTGATGTTTAAGGGCTGATCCGAGGCTCACTGCCACCGATGGAAGAAAACTCCAGGTGACTTCAATAGGTGCTGGACCTGGCCCTTGCAGAAAGGTTTCCAATTCTGTATGCTGTAATGAACCATTCAGAGACAAAATCTGGGTCCTGAATAAAAAAAATCCCACTCACTGCAAGCTCATCAGGTAGGGACCATGCCTTTTTTGTGATCTAACCGCACCTCTCACATGATGGGCACTACTGGAAGGCAGAGCTAACGAACTAAAATAATAATGATACTATAAGTGGAATGATAGTGATGATTAATGAAAGAGGGATTTTCACATTTACCTGCAAAGGGAAGATTTAGATGTCCTATTAAGGTAGCTAGCCCCATTTGAAAATTGATTAATAAATTATTTGGCCGCAAAAGAGAAATACATTTGACAATATATATCTTGTTAAATTTGCCTTTAAATATTTTATCACCTTTAGTTGATATCTCTCAGGACAAATTTGGTGCTGACGGACCCACTAGGAGTTTCAAAAATGTTCATTTTCATACACGTATTGTTTCGTCCGGCCACTAACTTAACAGGGCAAGGCATTTATGAGGACATACAGACTTAAATATATATCTCTAATAAGATATATATATATATAGAGAGAGAGAGAGAGAGATTGATAGGTAGATCTATCTATATCTATCTAAGATATATATGATATATCTATAGATAGATATATCTATAGATCTATATCTATCGATAGATATATCTATATCTATCTATATCTATTATCTATAGATATAGATATAATAAGCAGAAAGAGAAGATCCAAAAAAGTAGGTCTGCAGTCACTGAGAGGGAGAGAGAGAGACTTTGGGGTTGGTAACATTTTCCTTATTCTAATAAATTTGTTAAAAAGAAAAAAAAATGTTCTGATTTGGTGTTAAAAGGAAGTCGCTCTTCCTGCAAGTTTTCCCCCATTGTCACCTAACAAAAAACAGAAACAGAGCTGGTCAGATAATGAGGAAAAATATTTGTAAATAAGCATCAGATGAAAAGAAATTGTTAGAATCTGCCATGAATTATTCAAGCAGCTCTAAATATAAATTGCCGCAAAATGTGAGACAAGAGGCTCTCGTATCCTTTTGTGTTGCATGTATCCTGTGATTCACGAGGAAGCATATGCTGCTATTTGGGAACCTCTGTTTGGATAACCATGCTGCTCCAAGGAAATCCAGCAGGAGCCAGTTGGGTTTGCCAGGGCAGATTTTGGTCCTTCTCCCTGTACAGACTTTGCATATAATTTTGGAGCAGTTTGGCACTGTTGTGATCTTTCAGTACAGGATGCTCTTACTGAAACCTTGCTCAATGCAATGGGTTTTTACAGGGTCAGTATTACTGTTATTCTGGAAATAAAAACCTATGGCATGTGCGGTTCCCAAGGTGGGATTGCAGGGCCACTGAAGAGTAGAATGACAGGCAGCCTTAGAATAATTAGAAGTTATTGGTCACCAATATGGCAATTTCTTTGCTGCAAGAGGGACAGCTCTGTATTATTTAAAGGCATTGGAAATAATTTGGCTCTTGCTGTACCTGCATAATTCCACTGAAGTCAATGGGGGAGCACCATGCACGTCGAGCGGGAAAATTTGGCACAAAGGCAGCAGCCCTGAGCTACTGCTGCATTTTCCAGAAAACCGTGCCAAGCCAAGTCACATGATGCAATTTCCCTTGTTCTGAATTGTGGGGAATAAAAAGGGTGCAAGTGTGAACGTGCCTTTTCTCTGCATAACCACAGTCTAGCTGGACAGGGTGTGACAAACGCTGTATAGCTTTACAAATGCCCGGTCAGATTAAAGTGACCCAAATCATTAGCGCAGACTAAGTTCTTTGGATGTGCAATCACAGTTTAATTCTATTCAGTCTATTTACCGGGCACAGCACAACCATCTTCTCTCTGCACAGCCCCTTATCCCCATCCACAGCTCCTGGTCTCATCTGCATCTTCCCTTCTTGTTCCTCTTCCTGCATCATTTCTGCATAGAAAGTCTGCCATCCCATTTCTTATAAAGACACAGGTCGCCGTCTGATCCATCTACAAGCCCCCCAAGGACAAAGTGCATACATTACACCCTACGGAGAACAGATTCATTGGGGTACACAGCATAGGGAGTGGTTGGATAAAACATTCCTTCTGCAGGCACCGAAGCTGTCTCCTGCTTAGAAGTCATTGAGCAGTGATTTTTAGAACAAATTAGTTCACTCAATATCCTTCTTCAAAATTTAAATCCTATAGAAAGTGCTTCCTATGGAACAAACTTCTGTTTTCACCAGATTGTGTAGCTAAATGAGCTAGGAAAGAGAAGATATTGCATTCCACTTGATGATATGTTGTAATCATCCCTTCTATCATGCAGTCTTCAACATGGGTTACACATACATTGAGTTGACATTCAAGAAAGTCTGTGCATCTTGCCTGAAAAAGATGCCTAGTATGACTCTATCATGGGTGGTAGAGCCAGTTGGATAAGGTTACTTCCATGTGGCTAGCTCTACCACCCATGGCAGAGAGTCATACTAGGCATCTTCTTCTTTTAAATAAAATCAAAATATGTTCTAGTAGATATCTAATTTTTAGTATATGATTTTTTTTCCAGTTCTGAGATGGCAATTCCTGCACCCCCCAAAAGGGGTACTTTTGGGGGCAAGGGGAGGAACTTCTGGTGGCAAAGCTCAGGGGGTAGGAGCAGGTCCCAAAATGGCAACCTGTGGGCAGGGCACCTGTCGAGAGGTGGGGCTACCCTTGCAGCCCTCGACAACTTGATGATCTACAAGGTCCCTTCTGACCCTACTTCTATGACTCTATGGCTGGGGTCATTTGAGCCCGGTTTTCTCTCCTGCCCAGGGCTGGGGTCGGACTTGATGATCTCCAAGGTCCCTTCCGACCCTACTTTTATGAATCTATGAAACTCGCTGAAACTCATTAAGTGGTCCTTTGGCCAAAATAATTGCCCACCCCTGCCTTGTCCCCTTCCATAAGCAGATCTTTTTCCTAAGCGGGGAATGAGAGCTATAAAGAGGAATGAAAGAGAAGCCGGCTCGTTCTCATGGCACTGAGCGTGCCAGGGTTACAACGTGCAAAGACCTGTCATGCAAACAGCAGCGATCCTGCAAACCTCCAGGCACAGAAGTCACCTGGTTCCACGACAGAAACATGTGCCAGCTAATTTTTTCACTTTGCTTTTTCAAACAAGGATTTGGAATAATTTCAGAAGCGGGAAAGGGAAACTTTAAAAAAAAAACAGGTCTGAATCAGGGATTGTTGGGGGGCAAAGCAGCAGTCAGAGAGGATGCAGAGACGTGGGAACTGGAAGTGGCTTGCATGCATCATAGAGCAAGCTGCATTGCAGGTGGTCATGTCGAGAGGTGGTCTGCACGGTGGCATGTCTTGCAGGGTAGGACGGGATGGAGGAAGGACATTTCAGGGGGAAGAAGGGAAGGGCCAGAGGATTGCTGCTGCAGCGTGTTAAGGGTTTCTAGGTTTACTTCAGCCATGACGATGAAGTAGCTTCCCTGGGGCAGCTCCACAGCTACTATGTGGGCTTAATGAGAAGATCATTTCTCCCCAAATGTGTCAGCAGCTCTTATCCAAGCTCTCCAGGGCACATGCAGAGCCGAACACCTGCCCTGAGTACATCAACCCTTCCTTCCCTGCACTGAACAGTCCGATTTTAAAACGCCTACAGCTCTAAAACAATAAAGAGGACACGCTAGCCCTGAAATATCTCATCTTCCTTTCTAGATTATAGGATCTCCTTCTATATTGCAATTAACACCTGACTGGAGGCTTCAGCCAGTACTTTGTAGCAGTTGCTTTTAATCATTTCAAAGGATAAAAAAAAAATATATATTATTTCAATGAGTGTGTTCTGTCCTATAATAGCATTGCATGGAGTAGTAACACCTGTGGGTGAACTCATGCGACTGACATCGTATAAAAATAAAGAAAATATTAAAAGTGAAGTTATTAAAAACAATGAAGACATTTTTAAAAAATCAAAGTCAAATTGTGAACTAGAAATTTCAAAAATACATTTGTTTTAGGAATACCAATTCCATAGGAAAATCTTGCCCTGCCCTAACTGGTTTTGTTATGATTGAAACCAATGCCCATAAAAAAAAAAAATCCCCATATAAGAGAAATTCAAAATTTTGACCAGCTCGATATTTGCTTGGCAATTTCTCAATTGTGTCAAAGTCCCTTGGATATTGTTTAATTGGGAAAACATCCACAATGCCTTAGTTGTGGAACTGCTGCTTGATCAGGAAGGCCGTTCAAGAGGAGAGGTGTGATGCCTCTGGCCAACAAGCCCAGGCCCTCTGAAATGGTGAAAGGAGCAGAACTAGCTCCACTCAGGTTTTAAAATGTTTATAAAGGATCAAACAATTACCAGGACTGTTCTCACCTCCTTAAATAGCAGGCATTTGCTGCTGCTGGAGATAAAGCAGCGATTAAAGAGACTAAGGGACTGATTCACCAGTTTCCAATTGCATTACCTGATGTCACCTTGGGGTATCACTATGAAGTCAGCCAGGGTCTGAACCTGCAGCCGTCAGCTGCCCCGCAGTATCTTCCCATGCGCACTCTCTTGCTCTATAGCAAGTGCACAGTGCTTGGCTTTCAATGAATGTAATGCAGCAGTGAATTAACCCTTGAGCCTTATAGTTCATAATCATTTCCAAGCTGGGATCTATCCTTCCCATCTAGACAGCAGAGGCCTAAAAAAGCACCTGTTGTACCCTGTGCAACCTGCCATTCTTGTACCCCTCCAAAACTTGGTGCCCAGTGCTGGGTCCTTGGTCTTCCACCCCTAGTTATGCTACTGCACGATGGGTTCTTGCCGTGGTGGCCTTAGGGTTGTTGGGGACCTGGGTAAGAGAGTCGTTTGGAGCCCCTTAAAGGCTTAATTTTGATGACGTATAAGCAAGTTGGACATTTGTTGCAAAATTTTGGGGCCCTCTAAAGTGTGGGGTCCCAGGTAGTCACCCAGCTTGTCCTCCCCTAAGGCCACCACTTGTTCTTGACAGCACCTCCCGTTTCCTCTTTCACTAGACGGACCAAGAAAAGATGGTCGCTATCCCTCGGCATCTATTTACAAGCCCAGCGGCTTAACCTCTTCAGCACGGTATATCTGATGTGCCCATGACTGCGCAGCTTGAGCATGCCCGATACCGATGCTTGTGGAGTTGGCTGCAAAGCACACGAACAAATGGCTGTGGCACATCTCTGGACGCCCGCGTGTGCACGCATGCACGTGCTCCACCCGCTTTAATTTCCCTACTCACAACATTTCCAAATCAAGTCCCCATTTCCCTCCCCCTTACAGCTCCTGCTTCCTATTTCCCCTCCTTGGCCTGGGGTCTTGATAAAAAGTAGCAGCCTTAAGCTAGTGTTTCCTTTGTCCTTGCTCTTTAAAAGCTGTGGTTGCCGCTCCGATGAGGTAACAAACCTCATAACACAAGCTGTACATTTTCAGAACTTAATGTCCTCTGCCGCAGATGTCATCTCTGCCAGAGGCTCATTAACACCTCGCAATAGCAAAGCCATGCCCACAAAGGGAAGGGAATCTAAAGAAGATACACAAACAAAGGAGGTGATTGTTAAAAGCAGCTAATGAGAAAAAACTCCACCTTCCGATCACAGCACTTCAGAACAAGTAGCATTGCCAAATGCTAAGAACCCAGGGATTAAAGAGACAATTTAGAAAGACTTGATGCAGAGAATGGAAATCTCCTGGAAGGTATTAAAGAACACAGAGGGTCTGAACATGCATTTGGGGAAAAGAAATACCAATATCGTGGAAAACTTTGCAAGGACTAAAAGAAAGGCGAGTCGGAAATAAACCAGGCATATATTTTGTTTCCCGTAAAGCAAATCTAAATTAAAAAAAAGAAAGGAATGAAGTACTAAGGGAGCGGGTAAACATACACTGGTGGTATTTGGCAGGGGTGGACTCCATCATTCAAAGGGGCTCTTGTACGGACAAGTGCATTCACAAAACTTTTTAAATGCCCTGAATTCTTTGAAAAGCTTTCATTGGAGATAAAGCTTCACCGGCCAATCCTGCTCTCTGAGCTCCTTGGGTTTCAGTTTGGAAATAAATATTTGCACTTTTAATCTTTTCCCCAGTTTTGTGCATCCATTCAAAAAGAGTCAGTCTCTGATGAGGTCACGCCTCCAAAATATTTCACTGCCCCTTCTCATCCCAGAAGAACAGAGCACTTTACCGACTGGGCGTTATTTCCCCATTTGCAGAGGAGGAAACTGGGCTAGTAGGTGTCTAGATCCCCCAACACAGCTCAGTTAGGGGAAAATTTTGGAAAGGGCTCAGCTTCCACTTAGGTACCTAAGTAAGGACCAACTGTAAAGAAAAACCTCCGCACCCACTTAAATGAATGGCCTGAAAAAAATCACACGGTCAATCAGTGGCAGAACTAAAGCAAACGGAGATCTCTTGACACACACACACCATTTTTCACACACAAAAATTTAGTGCACTAAAACTATATCAGGAGAGTTAGCGCTATTATCCCTAACTGCATGTGAGTACATGCAGATATTCACTGCATCGAGCAGGTCCATGGGAGGGGGTGGCAGGTCCAGGGTGTGGGGGTATTAGTTGGTCCGCAGGAGGTTTGTCCATCCGAGGGCAAAGGGGATGGAGGGTAAAAGTAGCCCAATCAAGGGAGGGGGTAGGAAGAGCAGAGACTGTGGGCCCAACTCTCCCCCGTCTTGCCTCTTGGTCACTTAGTTCAAAGTGCATGAAAATTGCTATCAAACCATCAGGGCAGCACCGCATTTCCCAGTGAAATGGGGAGGAAAACAATGGGAAATGTCTGAAGCCCACATCAGGAACATGCAAGAGCTTGCATGTCATACACTTCTGATTTGCTAGGGGCCTTTCTCACAGAAAGTTCACTGAAAACCTAATGCTTTTGGCACAGACAGAAAGTGTGCATTTTGTGTAGGTCCCAACTTTTTAATGAAAATCTTTGCCATCCACTTGATGTCAAGCCACGTAGGTTAAAATGCAATATTATGCTTGTTTTAAGGTTCGGAGTCAAGACGAACTGCATTTATAGCTTTTATAGCTCTTTATGTATGACAGCAGCACATATTGCAAAACAGAGCTCGCTAGATAGAGCTAGGCTATCATTTTGCACTGCTCGGCTTCTATACCATCCACCTGTATCCCCAGAGCTGGCGCATTATATTTTCTATTTTCTTTCATGACAGCGGAAATTAGAGGCGATTAGTCATGGGGTATGTATAGTTGGCTTTGTTATATCAAAGTCAACCAAATCACTGGGCTCCGTATTTCTGTTAGTGAGGCTATTTTTTCTAATGCTGAATATTTTAGACAGTCCTGTGGATGCAATGCAGAATACCATCAGAGTCCCAATATGTCGTATGCGTGGAATAGCAATGTAAGGACAATGCTTCAGATTATTTCCCCCCCCCCCCCCCTTATAAATCGTGACAAGTGACTTATTAGGCAGACAAGGTGCTTTGGGTGAATTAGACCAATATCTTTTATTAGACTAATATCTTGTACAGGACCAACTAAATAGTTGGGAAAATTGTTCTTTGCAAGCTTTTGGGCACAAACGCCCTTCTTCAGGCAGAGGGGAGTCTGCTGGTGTTGTGTTCTCCGTGGTGAAATAGAAGCCAACATGCAAAATGAATTATGCATGGCTCGTGGCATAGTAACAAATCAGGGCCTCCTCATTCTGCTCAAACCTATGCATATACATGGCAGCAAACTCAAAAGAAAAAAATAACTATTATTTGCATTGATTTCTTCTGGAGCCTTTTCTCACCCATCTCATTCAGCAGAGGTGGCTTTTGCCCATAGCTATATTGCCCCTTCTTCAATCACAGCTTTACCTGCTGCAGGACACCGGAGCCAAGTCCCCTTTCACGTGTTAGCTGTTCTATATCCAGACATTAACAGCCATCGCCGCTGACATTTCCTACATGCTTGTGTCTACTTGACACAGGTCCCTATGTCTCGAAAGAATGCCGTTTGCCCTTTTCCATTTAACCCCTTCAAGATAGGCTTGAACTGAATTCAATCCTGCCCTTTCATTCTTCAGCCGTCCTCACGTAGGGAGCAACAATCCACCCTGAAGAATATAGTTGAGATCATTTCACAAGGGCAGGAGGATGTACTCCGGTGTGTTTTAGACAGTGTGGGCTTGAAATTTAGTCCAGGAACTGAATCTTGTCAGGAGATTAACAGACTCTGCAGGTGCAGGAAAAGAACAGGCTCTTCCAACACAGGAGAACAAAAAGGCCCAGCAAGCCAGCGTGCCCGCTGCCTGATTTGCTAGCAAAACTGTTAAACAACCAAGTGGGTTTTTTGGAAGCAGGACAGGAGAACCAAAGGCATGGAAGGTGTGAAAGCAGCAGCCACAAATGCCCCCGAAGAAAAAGCATCTCAGTTGTTGCCAGGAGGAAAAATTGTGTTCTTTGCTGGAAGCAACACAAAGCAGAGCTGACGTGGTTGTACAATACCAGCGGGGAGGATGGTAATGCTCGCCTTACTCCAGGGGGGTTTCATGGAGCAGGTATAATTCATCTCTGGTCTGCTCGGCGTTGCTGCAAAAAGCCGACTCCTCCTGGTCAGGCACCCGGTGTTATTTAATGCAACGCCACCCAGAAGACAACTTGAAAGTGAACTGAGCTTTATAAAACACGGCCTCTCGTTTAGTCGAGGTGAACCCCACACGCCGCTCCTAAAAACCTTACCGCTCCCGTGGTCTACTTTTTGGCTGCATTTGTCATCTCTGACATGGAGGGGAATGGGGACGGGGAGAAACCCGAGGCAATCCCTGGAGCTTCTTAGACAAGACCATAAGTAAAGTAAAAGGAGTAAGTGGCTATGGCAGCAAACACGATGTGGTAGGAAGGAAGAAGAGCTGCTGAACTGATCGATTCCAGACGTTACATCCCCAAAATACTCCCGAGGCCTCACAGCTTCCATATGGCTCAGACGCATCCAACAACACGATCGTTTAGCACATTCAGTCCTATATACAGGCAGGCAGAAAACGTACACATACACACAACTGGAACCGCGGGCGTAGTAGTGAGGCCTGGTTTTGAGTCAGTCCTCTCACAGCTTTGCCACAAGAGAAGTTTGCTCCAAAACAGCAAACCTTTGGAAGGGTCTTTCACGTGTTGCTTCCACACCTGGCCGTGAACCTAATGAGCAATCAGTCCCTCCAATGATGCATAGCTGTATAGACAAGCCACTTACAGGCACAGCACGCAGCCTATCTGAGTACTAGGAAACAAAGATATCACACTGTCCTGAGCTCGCTGGGGTGGACTTTGATTATCTGTGCAGCTAATCGATACGTGGGGCATCTGAAGTTTTACGGAGCACAACAGAAAATGCTATTGCAAGACGAAGGACTGTCCGTGGCTGGAAAAAATGTTGCGTGCCTGCCATGTTTGAATGCTCATCTACCAGGATGCTACGTGCACAAATGGATGGATTTCCGGCCTATTCAGCAATGATGTAGTGAAGGAGGAGACTAAAAACTAGAGCGCTCCACCTCTACGGAAACATGTGTTACTGCTTCGACTCCCAGGAAAGCAGGGCTGGGCTCAGGACCAAATCCATTTGAGCCATCGGCCAGCAGAAGTCAAAACCCTCCATGTACTCCTTGTGTGCTTTTGGGGCAGCCCTGGCTGGCCCCAAAGTCCATTAAAGGAATGAAGAAACTCTCATTAAGGTGCTTTTTTTTTCTTTTGAACCAGACCCTTGCACTTTAAGCAAGATCCCTCATTTATGTCTTGCAATCATGCACGCTTTTTTTTGTTCTAGTCTGCTTAAACAGATCGAGATTTAGTTTCACCTTCTATCATTTTCTCCAAGGTTGGTAAACTGGCTGCCATATTGTTTGGCAGCAGGCATTTACTCGCCAACCATCAATAAATTTGTTCAGTTCCAGAAGCCTAACCTGCCATCTTTTCCTTTCTTTGTAGCTATAAAACCCCTGAACAAACCACCTCTTTTATTCCTTTACCGAATAGGAATCTCTTCAAGTACAATGCAAAGCCACACTCTGCCCCCAAACCCTCAGTCCTAAATCCTGCTCCACTATGGCACTCTCCATGTGGAAAGGTTGTATTGATAAAAATGAATTGGTTTAGGAACTGACTTAGCTAAACTGTTTCGACTCCCTCATGTGGACACATTTAAACCAATTCAGTTCATTTGCTCAATCGTTTTCTATATATTTATACAGCACAATGGGGTCAGACCAGATTGAGGACTTCAGGTGCTGCAGAACTATTAACACTAGCTGAACCTGATTCCATAAGACTTTCTTAAATCACTTTAAGCATGTCTATGCAATTAAATCTGTTCCTGAAACCGTTCTGTTAAATCAGTGCAATGTCTGGGTATTGACAAAGCCCATTTTGAACCATTAGCACTCGTTTTTCCCTACCCCGCCCTCACTTGTAGTCAGTACACAAGACACCTCTGTGACTCCTTCCTCACTTCCCACCAACAAAGAGTTTTCATGCAGGACTAAATCTTGGTTTCTTGTTTAAATTCCTGCTCAAGATTTCTGTGCAGAATAAAAAAGGTTTGCTCACATGGGAAGTTCATGAAAAGTGTCCAGGCAGTGCATGGAGACACCTGGGTCAGCTGGAGAATATTTGGAAGCTAGCCTGACTCCTCCAAAGCGCTCCCATGGGCAGCAGTCCTTTATTTGTAATTTGCTCTCTATTCCACTGGTTGCAGCTACTACAGCCCAAATTCATCCCATCACATCACTTTCTGAGCTCATGTGACAGGTGCATTGGCTATTTTGTGAACGAGACGCTCTATGCCACTACACACGTGGTCCTGGCAACTGACTGGGTATTTAAAGGCTCCTGGTAGTAAGTGCAAATTTTGAGTACTGCTCCCGCTTGCAGTAACACTGGGTGCCCAGATAAGCGATGACTAGTTATGCCACCTTACGTTGGATGTGAGCATCTTGTCATATCCTAATTAGCTGGATCAGCTTGCCACCTCATTCGGCTCGCCGTCTGAGAGCGCTCTTCCTGTGCCCGTCGAGGATTCGCTCCCCCTCGCTGTTCTCCCACTTCACCCTGGGAAGCGGTTTGCGATACTTTGTGTCTCTTGTAACCCGTATTCTTCGATTTGGGCGTTCTTTCAACTTCATGAAAGTTGCACGTTGTTTTCATTTCTTCTCAAGTACCCCAGGTCAAAGAAAGACCAATGTCAGTGGCTTTAAAAGCCTAATAAACTCTTTCATCCATAGACCTGCTTGCTGGCGGGAAGTCAGGGAAAACAAACTAAGTCATCGAGTGTTGTTCAAACTGTCAGATCCTTTTCAGCATGCTCTTCCTGCCAGCCTGTTCGTGTGTGTTTGGGGGGCGGAGGGGAGGAGGAAAAAAAAAATCCTCATGGCAAAAAGCCCACAGAGCATTGGCATCCGTCCAAGGCAGCCTTCTTCCCCTCCCTTCATGGGCACAGGCGTCTGCCAATCTGTTCCACACACACACACCCTCCCCACACAACACAAGCAAGGGCTGCCATGCCAAGGCCAACAAAATGACTTTCCAACAACTTTGCACACAAGTGCCACTCTACCCAAAGTTTGGCACCTAGTCCTGTCCCCGCACTCCCTCCCTTCCCTGCCCCCCCACCCCCCTTGTCTCCAACAAGCTGGACAGGTTCCAGTGTTTAAAAGCCCATTTCCCACTCCCTTTTGTTTAGAAACGCTAAGCCTTGATCTGATTTTATTGACTCTGCCATGCCAAAAGGAGGATGCTGAGGTTTTCAGCTCATGGCAGGATGTTCTGAAAAGCTCCACGAGCCCTACAAGTTTCAAGAAGGGCCATTGCACACTTTACAACAGACGTGGTCCTTTGAGAAATGCAGAATGAGGACGCGCATAGCTCACTAGACCACAGGAGGCTTAGTTTTGCTTGCTCCGCTCTTGCTTTTGTGCGTGTCCTTTCAACTTGACAATTTGCATGGCTAGGAGTTGGAAGTCAGGGTTTGCACCCATGCATCGCTTGTGAATGGCTGGATGGAGGTTTAGGCAACGCCTTCTCCTCCAGCTCAACACTGCACCCGCCGGAAGCAGTAGAGAGACTGTGGGTGGCTCGGAAAGGAGACTCAAATAATTATCAGAAACTATTGCCATTTTGCTAGCAACAGCGATGGGACTCAATATCATACTGGGAGATGGCTCTACATGTGATGAACAAAAATGCCACAAATCAAGCTTTGAGGAATATTTTCTGCTTTTTCTTAAAACAATTAAAGTCAAGGGGACTGCATTTAAAATTGCAGAGAAGGCTGACGCAACTGAGTTTAGGCAAGTTTGATTCACCTGCCTTTTTTTTTTTTAATCTTTTGGGGCAATGATCCAGATCCATTATTCCACAGTCCAAGATAGACTCTTGACACCAGTGCTAGAGAAGGCCATGTTGGTTATGGATCGGAGAAAAAGACTTGGAGATTCACTGATGAAACTTCTTCTCTTCCCACATCCCTTGTACTGCTTCTAGAAAGCAGGTTTGGACAGATGGGAGAGTCCTTCAGCTGGTCACATTTGCACATTGGGACAGATTTGAGGGATGACAACCGATGGTCTGCCTCAGCGTGTTAGTAGATGGCACAGAAGGAAGAAACCAGCTCCTGAGAGGCAGCTTCAAACCTTTCTGACTTGCTTCCATCCCTCTTTGCTTTTCACTTCCCATAGCAGTGAAGAGTAAAGGAGGTAAGGATGAATGACCATCCTCACTTAGCAGAAGGACTGGTTTGATGCTGTACAGAAAGTTTTATACCGAGACGGATCTGAGTGGGATCAAGAAGAACATAGTCCAGAACAACGTCACTGAAAACAAAACTTAGCAAAATGGTATCCACGGACCCTTCCCAAGTTATTTTCTTTGGTCCAAGCAATTGGATACTTCTGACAGCCTGCAGCTCCAAGTGGGATAATAGGCAGTTGTGTCCAAGTGCTGAAGATCATGTTGGCGCTGCTGGATTATTCTGGTCAGGCTACACAACAAATGCAATGGATTAAAAGAATCCCCGTTCCTGCTGTGCGATTTTAAGAATCGGCAAGTTATACTGGGAGCTTGATGATGCTATGTACACTGCATGTTTTGTATAGTGCTTTATAGTCAGAAAGACCCAGCGAGGGGCATCTGCCTTCCTAAAATTCCCATTGACCCACTCCTGCTCAGGAACATTGAGAAACGGATAGGCTCGCCCGGCAGCTCTGCGCAAATCTCTTTGCCAAGCCATGCAGAACTTACTTTTGTGTCGGCAGTGTATTGGCATTGTATTACCATGACAAAACCAAATTACCACCATTGATGGCAGCCTTTCCTAATACAACAGTCCCTCTATAGTAATACACTAGTGTGCACAAATGATAACACAATGAAGCGGATGTGTAACCACTGTCGTATCTCTGTGGTAGGGGTGCACAGTTTTTTAGTTTCAGCCTTGTTTTACCAGAGTTGTTAGCTATTCGGGCATTAGTATAAAGTTCAGTGGTGCAAAGCATGCCTAATATTGTTGTAACGCCCTTGTCTGGCGGTTAATGTACTGTTCCTACTGTTGTTACTGGGCAAAGGCATGCTGGCCTTAGCTGTTGCAAAACACTTCTGCAGGGACTAGGGCTATCCATCCCGTCATCAAGAGTCACTGCCATCGGAAGCCTTCCCAAATAACACTTGAAACCAATTTGGTACTGGTGTGATTATATGTGGAAGCCACCCAGATTAATTCAGGTTGCAGTACATTTTGGAGGCAAAAAGGAGATTTTGCAATACCCACTGCATTGGAAACTGAGACAGATGGGCATTATATTATTCAGAATACATGGCTGCCCACAGCTGGGAACAGCTGCTCACTGCAATTTGATACGATTCCCACAAAGTACTCTCACTTAAAAGACACTGCTGCCAAGAACAGTAACTTTGCCCAAAAGTTTCTTAGCATCAGCTTCTCCCTCTCAGGCAGAGATCAGACTGTGGTGTAGAACGGTTCTTTCCTGAGCAGGCTGAGACAGAGATCAGCTTCTTTAGTAACAAACTGACCGGTGCTTTGTGGATATATCCCCAGTTTTACTGAGATCTGCTTATATGGCAAAAAAAAGAGAGAGCATTGTACTTGGGGACAATATTTCTGAGGCTATACAATACAAAGGTTAGGTGCAGAAGTCCTACGGAAGTGGAAGTCAAGCATCACTTCACCAGTGTCACATAGTTTCTCCCCTAATTCATGGAGTTACGGACTCAAGTCCTATGCAAGCACTCAGATTCACATCCAAGACACTAATTTGGGTAAAGCTGCTATAATTTGGGTGAGATGGCAAGCCAAGCTCACTTCTGTCCCCTGTCTCATGGATGTTTATGTGAAAGGTAAAAAAAATCACACAACATCCCTGAAGTGAACAAGGGATTGGTCTCATTGTAATCACCCCATTTTCTATAAAGAAAAAAAAATCTGTAGGGGTCTCAGTCTTGAGCTTGGCACTGGACCTATCCTCAGACCTTGCCCAACATGGTCACCTTGGACAAATTACTTCTCTCTGTGCCTCTGCTTCCTCATAGCAGTTGAGACTGCAAGCTCTTCCTAAAGGTTTGTACAACCCCTAGCCACCTGGGACCTGCAGACACTACTGTACTGCAAGTCACCCTCGGCTTTCAAAGGATATTGCTGGGCACAAAGCAAATGCACATTGGCATACTGTGTCACCCTGCAGCTTATTGTTGTGTAAATGTAATTGTAACCAGACTTTTGGAAAGCACTTTATTAAGAAGATAGTTGCACGTCATTGTGGTACAGCAGTAGTAGTACGAATAGCGCAGTGTACCAGTGATTTAATGATAGTTTTTCACCAATGTTTGCAGACATTCCTGCTCTTGCTTCAGCTAAAAAAAAGAAAATAATTTAGATTCCCCATAAAGGGTTTCTTGAAGGCATGAAAAGATAAAACAGAACATGCATTACCAGTGGGTCAGTAACTGGAGATGGAGAAGCAGTGGTGGGAGGCTGCTTCGAGTTTGCCATTTCTTTAAGTCACTGATGGATTCGCACATGATGCAACTAGACACAACACAGCACTTATGTCTTCCTGCATCAATGCTTCTGCAGATGTAGATCACCCTGTCCTCCTCTTCCCCTTCCCAGCCCAGGCATGGTGTTTTTTTGGAGTCCCCCCCGACATTTTTATATGCCATTAGGTCCAATCACATTGTGTCATCCAGCCCAGCTAAACAGAAAAGCTAACCTCCATTTCATGGCATAAATATTTGTTGCTTGTGGCGGCGGTTGTTTGGTGGGGGTTTCTTTGTCATTGTTTTACAAAGTCATAGCTTGGCAAATTAATTCAGCAGAATTTATTCAATCATGAATTTAAGCACAAAGCAGTGAAGAGAAGGCTTGGTTTTGATTAAATAAGAGCCAGAAGAAAAATCTCCCCCAAAGCCCTCTCATTTCTAAATTATATATATCTATAGATATCTATAGATATCTATAGATATATATATAGATATCTATATATAGATATAGATACACACACACATTATAGTAACAGAAAGAAAAAAAATCCCTCTTGAATAGAAAATGTTAAATGCAAAGCCCCCAAATTACCACCACACTTGGTAAGCAGAAGAAACAAGGTTTTCCTTTGGCCTTCTTACTTAAGCCATCATATGGCTGATAGAAAGGATAATGGACTAGATGGGTCCATTCTTCCCTCCCAGCCTGAACCCCACTTGCTAATTGTCATCACTATTATTAGCAGCAATACCCAACCGTGGGCCCTGTTTTATGGAAAATGTCAGAACATACCACAGCCTTCTCCCGAGCCTGGCAGGTGATGCTTTGTAGGAGGGTACCTTGCGTGCCCATCTCCGGACACTACGGAGGGTGCCAATGGGTGGCACGGATGTGGCTACCACATTTACGAGCTCAGAGGGGAAAGAGAAAATGCTGCCATGTTCCTGGGCATTATGACCCTGCAGCTCAGGTAGCGTTTGAATTTTGGTAGCTGGTTGCATTCGTAGTTTCAGAAATCACCTGCTTCTTTCCTCAGTTCAGCCCTTTTATTTGCACTGTCTGGAGGATGGACGCCTTTCTCCTGACATTATTGTTCCCCCTCTTCTCCCCACCCAACTTTTTGGGTTGACTCATGCCTTGCGGCAGAAGAACAGGGTGCGGTAAAGAGGAAATGTATGAAAGGAAGGATTTTGATCACCCAAACTGGTCAGGGAATTGTTTCATTGTGTCTTCCTGGTCACCCTTTGTCACTCCATCCCTCTGCCCCCATCCCGTCTCCTGTCTCGGCGTGCAAATGTTTCTGACCACACGAGCAAGATCCAGCGGCAGGTCTTGCAACTCGCCCAGCTGGATCCATCCCTTGACCTCCAGCTCCCTGCCAGAAAACAGTACCAGGCACCTTTGGAAGCAACTTTATCATAAAGTAGTAGCAATATCAGATTTACACTCTGTTTAGCAGCTATTTGCCTTGAAGGGAAGTACCTGGATAAGGAAATATTTCCATGGCTCTGTGTCTTCAGGGGAAAGTATGCATCAAAGCAAATGCTGACCCATGGGATCGGCAAGCACAGCGCTGTAGTACTCCAAAGCTAAAATGTCTTTAAGGGACTTATATTTATCAAACAACATAAAACTGCAGTGAAAGCTGCCCAGCACTTACCTTCCCTCTACCACGGGGACTGCTTCACAGGGTTTCAGTCTCCAGCAAAACACACTGTAAGACAAATCAAAGTAAGAAATGATATTAAATCCATCACTTAAACCTACTGATATGTATAAACATTTGATGTTATTTTACTTAGGACTAGAGCAGGAGACCCATGTCTTATGAAAACCATCTGCTTATAAATGGATCCGCTTTTTGGTTAGAAAAGCAAACAATTCAATCTGGATTGTATTTTTTCATTCATTGGGATGTTTTTTGGGGGGGAGGGGGTAACTTTTTTTTTTTTTTTTTTTTTTTTTAACTAAATGTACAGTTGGGAGAGATCCCAGACAAGCTTTCAGGCACGCGGTACCCTTCATAACCATTCAGCCTAAGGGTGAATTATTTGAGGCTAAGGGTTGTCCCTGGACTGTGCACTGCCTATTCACTGTTCACAGCCTCTTATTTGTCTTGCACGCTCTATTTCCCAAATCACGTGGTATTTTTTTCTGTCCCCTGACTGGATAATTGAAACAATGTAGAGAAGACATTAATGAAGAAGAGATTTCCAGTAGCAAACACCATTTCTGATCACAGTTATTTCTGCTAATATTTGTGGACATGTTCAATACACACAAACGTGACAAAAGACTCAACTCTCAGCCTGTGGTGAGCAATAGGATCCCATGAACTCAGCTTGGTGGTTTTCATTTTTTTATTCTTAAACCTGCTTTTTTTTTTCGGGCCTGTATCGATTCACAGGACTCAGGGCCTGACTTTTCATAGCTGAAACCACCCTTGAAAGTCATTGCATACATTAGCACACAATGAATGCAAGGTGGCAGGACGATGCCACGAGAACGGGGTGATTAAGGCCAAAGGACAGCCATGTTAAGCTTGGTGTGGATACTTGAACACTACATATCTCACACAGATTTAATGGATGATATCTGCTGAATGGACCCCTTCAAGGTTTTAGCAATTATAACCAGGTTGGCTATTCAGAAATTTTAATCAATAAAGTCTGATCACAAGAACAAATAAATTTATAATGCTGTGGGGTATGGGGTTTTTTTTAATGAGAATGCTAGAGACTTGAGCTGTTTGAATGATTTCCATCAAAACCAGTTTTGAGGGGATTTGGGGGTGGGGGTAAGGCTTTTTGTTCTCTATTGGCAAAATAACGGCTTTGAATTTTTTATTTTTTTTTAAAGGTGGGGGTTTTATTCCCCCAATATTTCTGCTGTTGTTTTCATTTAATTGAAATGAAATGTAGGGGAGGAATTAAAAATCTGTTCTCAAATCCGGAATCACAAAACAGGATTCCTGATTTTTCTTCTGTTTGCTATCAGCTGTAGCCAGGAACGCCTTGCCGTCACCCTGCTGATCCCTTTGCTTTCTGGCAACCTTGCCATATTGCAGGACTCTATTTTCACAGGGATAAAACATTCCTGCACCTTTTCTCCAATAGATTAAAGGAAAATTGGCCTACTTGATACATGTGCGTCTCACAAGACATCTTTCTCCACTTATTTCTCTTTACAACCATATTTGTTATTGATTTTGCTAAGAAAAAAAAATAATGAAAAAGAAACCCTATTTCCCCTCACCATAAATGTTCTACAACAAACTGGAGCCCGCACAGCAGGAGCCAGGTGGATGCTCTGGGCAGGGAGGCCTTAAATCTAATCTGTATGTCTGACATCTGGTTGCGGGTGGAGGATGCTCCCTTTTTCACTTAAAAGCCACAACCTGTCCATTAGACAGACCGATCAAGGCCAATACCTTGTCTTGGTATGTGGTGATTCAGATGCAGAGGAATAATTGCTTATTCCCACATTTGATTACTCTTCTTCAATCTGAGTTGGCTAGAATACCCTTTGCACCATTCCCCTATGCATTAACCAAGCAGCTCAAGGCTCCTTTCATTTAAATAGAGCGTGCTGGCACTTGGCCCTTCACAGCAGGGTCATGGGTGGTTTTTTTTCCCTCCAGCCAAGCTCTTGCTGATGTAAAAGAGAGCGTTGCCTGTGTAAAAGCAGCAGAATCCAACCAAGAGATGGTGCTTCTAAGGTAGTGAGACCCTAGTAAGAAACCAGTGAAAACTTTCCAGGGCAAGGGGAAGGTGCAAGAAAAAATGTATCCTAATGGGTGTGCTTAAGGACTTCAGCCAGTCCAATGCTTCATTGGATTGCATTGATTTCTACTCCTCTGTGCAATTCAGCATGCAGGGAACCAGCTGTAAATCAGCCCCTTTCCCTATGTGCTATCATGGTTTTTTAAATCACCCAGATCTCAAACCTCCCTAGATTTAAACAGTGCCATGCTAATGCTAGGCCTTGCCACGGGAAGGTAGGACTCCTTCTTGCACCTGGTTGGAAGGAAGCCAAGCCTGGAGCCCACCAGCCAAAGGTTTCTTTGAGCGATGGGGAAGTGGGTATCACGAAGCCTGGCTGTCAGGAGCCCTGGGTGGGGACAACTGTCCTTTTCCCCCCGCTTGCAATAATTAAAGAGAAGCTTTGAGTGCCCGAATTAAATCACGTGTGTGGAGCCTGAGCTGGAAATGGCACTTTTTATAATTCAGGATAATACAACAGAAGTGCTTAGTGGCCAATTCTTCTTTCAGGGTTGTTTTATTTAGCTAATTTTTGACTTGCAGCCACTTTTTCTGCTTTAAATTGAGGTCCAGAAGGCAGGGGGAAAAAACCATTAAGACATGACTAATGCATTTTGAAAGCACCTAATGCCTGCCCCTCTAAAATACTCCGTCTTTCTGGGTTCCCTTGTCATCACACTCTCCAAGTACATTGCAAAGTGTACAATGCTCTCATACAGCCCTCTAGTCTGCAGGCCCCAGAGTCGTTTTATCCATTTCCCTCTGCAACTCCCTAGCGCCAAGGAAGCCAGCCGCTCATGGGATCAGGCTCTTCCTCTTTATAAAGCGATGAGGATTATGTTTAATTCAGCTAGGAGGCCTCCAGCCCCCATATCCTTGGCGGAGGTACAAAATGGGTTTTAAGGTCCAAGCCAGAATCCGATCCCACATCCTGGGCCACGATGGTGTTTGAAATCAGAACTCAAGTCCAGGTCTGGGTTTGACCGATCGCTCCCATTTCCATAAAGACTTGACCCAAAACCCTGGATCGGGAGCACTCCTTCCACCACCTGTATCTGGAACGGGATCGGCGTCGGGTGCGCGCGACCCGTCCCTATCAGGGACCTCGCTCTCTTTACAAGCAGAGGGAAGCCGCGCGGTCCAGGGGCCTGACTCCCCACTGCATGGCTCCAGTTTCATGCCCGCCCGACTCCACCGATTTATGGCGCAGCGTATTTCCAGATCCCCTCCTTTAGGAGGTAGGACTTTGTTCTCTCTGAATAATCTGGCCCTATCCCTCTTCAAGCAGTAGCTTCTTCTCCCTCTTGGGGATAATGTGGATAGAAGTAAATTCCTCCTCCTTTTGGATGAGGTTTGGAAATGAGCTGCGTAGCTAGCGACCGGGTGTATTTTGCACCTATTTAAAAAAAAAAAAAAATCACAACACCTGATCCTATTGGAAGGCGATCAGGCACTCACGACAGTCGAGTTACACAGGAGATGTGCACGCTTTCGACCCATTCAATCTCTCTCCCTCTCTCTTACATGATATATCTATATATCTATACACACGCACATGCATGCACGCACACAATCACAAAGGCATATTTTCTACACTAAGCCTATGGATTACTGGCTCAGGCCTTTGCAAAAAAAAAAAAAAAAAAAAAAGGAAAAAAAGAAAAAAAATGTTGCTAGGCAACCAGCCAGGGGTTGCTATGGCATTTTCAAGTAGAGCAGCTGGGCCAATCAGTGCTAACTGCAAGCTAGTGAAGGCGTAAAGCCTCTAAATTTAATGTCAGTGCAGACAGGAAGGGAAGCTGTTGAGGCATGCATGATGCGAAGCGTGCGCTTACTAAATGCGGACAACATGGCCCCCATGATTAGGACCAGCACACTAATGAATATTCATTGGGCTGATTAAAGCAAAGTCAATTAACTACTTGACTGCTTGATTTTTTACTGGATTTTATTCTTCTCTTTTAACCATTTTGCCACTGGGGATGCTCCTTTTCTCCCCTCCATCTCCCTCTCTCCTTCTCTGTATTTTCTTATGCTGGCAATTATGGTTTTTTTTTTT